>NC_073634.1:102241666-103512500 GCF_029407905.1 Bubalus kerabau | reverse complement strand
GAGCCCCTCCTTCTGCCAGGCGATGCTCGGCCGAGGGATGCCCGAGGCCTCGCAGGGCAGCAGCACCTCCTCCTTGGCCACCGCCCAGACCACACTGGGTAGTGGCTTCACCACGGGGGAGGCTGCAAAGGAACAGGGTGGCAGAGGTCCCTGGGGACACCTCCAACTGGGGGGTGTCTGAGCACCAGAGAGAGAGGCTTCTAAAGGGAACAGGGGGCTCCGGAAACCTCGGAACGGAGGACATAGGCAGGCTGAGTCTTTTCTCCCAGAGAATCCCCTAGCCCTCCACCTGCTCCCCTGCCTCCAGGGCACGGCTGTCTGGCCCAGGGACGCTTACCTTGCACAGTGAGGACCACGTGCTTGTGGGCCATGCCTGCAGCATTGCGGGCTGTGCAGGTGTAGCGGCCAGTATGGACGGGGAGGGCCTGCCCGATTTCCAGGGCCCCTGTGGGTGGGAATGGGGCACAGAGAGGGATGAGGGGACCCAGAACGGACATCCCAGGGAAGAAGCCAGCTGGGCTCTTACACATCCCACCCTGGTGTCTCTCTTGCAGGCCACTCAACCCGCCTCCCCGTCCATTTGTAAGGAGCATGGGGGAACCTGGGCCTGCCTCTCTCCCTGCCCAGAGCATAACATGGGAAGGTCCCCTCCGCTCTCTGCATCTTCCAGTCTCTGGGCCAGGTGTACAATGTGGAATCACACAGAATGGTCTTTAGGCCTTTCTGGGTGTGATGTGCCTGAATCTGCCACTGCCCCACCTGGAATCCCTGGCCCACCTCCACCTTAGCAAGGTTCCACAGGCCTTCACCCTACTACCCTTATTGTGTGCTGCTCAAAATTTGCCTCCTCGAGGAAGCCCTCCTGGGTTACCACCTCCTCTGTCCTCCCTTTGCCCTCTCTCCCTCAGTCTTGGCTGCTCAGTGAACACCATTTTAACCTTCCCAGGCTGTAAGCTGCACCTTAAGAGTCAGGTAAGGAGGTTTCTAAATCATCCCCTGTAGACCCCTGAGGGCCTCCTGAGTGTGCAAGGGAAGTGAGGCCCGCCTGACTCTGGACTACTCTGCAGCACCCACCCCAGCTCCAAATGGAACCTAGCTTTTCTCACATGTCCAGCTTCCTCATAGCCACTAGTCAGAAGGAAGAGTTCTATTGCTTTGAAAGAGTTGGACAACTACAGATCTGGCCAACGGTTTACACACTTTAGGATTTCCCTAACCAATCAGCTAACAAATACATTTAATTTGGAGAATCCCCATTAAGTTGCCAACTTTTTATTTTGACAATCAGACACTTAAGTCACTTCTACTACTACTTGTCACATCACATCTATTTTCACCTGAATTTCATAAAAACTTTCGACCCCAAATTATTAAGAAAAGCACGGTTTCAGGATAAAGGACAATTCTAATGAGCTAAAACCAGCTTTATGAAAACTCTCACATAGCTCTTATCTTTCTCATTTTGTCATTAAGCAGCACTGTTTACCTACCAGCTAGCATCAGGGACCGACTGATGAATATCAACACTCCAGTGATTGGATGGGGAGACTCAGAGAGGATCAGAGGGTTCTCCCAGGTCACACAGTGAGGGAATGGCAGAGTCGGGCCAGAACTTTCCATCTTGCTCAACCACCAGGCCCCAGGGGGCTGCTTTCATGGCCTCTGCCCAGGGTCCCTTAGTGTCCTCTCCGCAGAGGTCCACATGGCTCACCCTTACTTACCTGAAGGAGACACACGGTAACCGTTCCCTCGTACCCCCAGCCGGGTGCCTGCTTTGCTCCAGGACACGACCGGGGCCGGCATACCCGTGCTGTGGCACGTGAGGACCACGGGTGCCATCATGGTCGCGGTGAAGTCTGTCTGGTCATCGGCAATGGCGGGAGGCACTGAAACACAGGTCAGGGCTTGAGGTCCCCTGGGGAATGCAGAGCCATGGGGCCAAGCGGATGAGAAGGACAGACAGACCAAGACACAAGGGGACATCCGTGATGAGATCTGAAGGAAGAGCAGGTGTGCCTGGGTGAAGTGAAGTGTTCACTGCAGAGGGAACAGCATGTGCAAAGGCCCCGAGGTAAGGAGCAAAAAGCTGAGCTGAACCTGGGGGTCAGCAGGGCTGACTTTGTGAGCCCAGGTGACACTGAGCTTTCTATCCTGAGGGCAATGGGCAGCCATGGTGGGAGGGGCTTTTATCTGGGGTGATGACAAGGTCAGATTTTGGTTCAGAACATTCTGGATTTAGGGAGAAGCCTCTCCTACAAGCTCCCACAGGCTGTGCTGGAGTTGGGTTATGTCAGTGTGGGAGGGCAGGATCAGGGAGGGCTTCCTGGAGGAGGTGATTCAGGAAGCAAAGAGAGACTCGGGGGAACCCTCAGGTCCTTGCAGGCAGAGAGCGCCCAGGAGAGGGAGACACTGTCCTCAACCTTCACCCCTGACTGTGAATTTCCCGTAAGCTGTCAGCCCTGACCCTGAACTCACCATGAACCGTCACCCAGTAGAGCTTGCGGGCCTCGCCCACTCCATTGCTCACCACACACTCAAACAGGGCTGAGTCCTGGGGACCGGGGTCTTCAAGGAGCAAGGCATTGGAGGGCAGGAGTCTGGCAGGACAGACAGACAGTCACCTGCTAAGTGACTGGCTTGGCTGACCTGAAACCAGGCGCCATGGCTTCCCCGCCTGGGGAACTTGGAGGCAGGGCATGTGTCTCCGGACTGTTCCCCTTCCCGTCTCTGGCCCCCAGTGCCGACTCAAAAAGTTTCTCCTAGAATTGTCCACCTCCTAAGGTCTACCTGTTGAGTTTGTGGGTGGTTTTAATGTCTGCGCCTGGGTTTCTCCATAACTCTAGAACGTTTTCTAAAGTCACCACCTAGGATAACTTCTGCAATACAACCACATCCAAAGCCCTGATTAGAACTGCTTGTGTCCACTGAATGCCTGTTTCATCACAAAGCTCCACGATGACCTGGCACCTAACACAAGAAATACCTGGTGAATTCACTGCTGAACCGGCTCCCTCAATCCTCCCAGGGATCAGCTCAGGATCAGACTTGAGAAAGAGAGACCAAGGCTGCTACAGACACTAGGGTTCAGTCTCAGCCAGCATGAACTTAAGCTTCTAGGTGGGTTTTGAAATAGTGACTGAAATGGTTTCAAAGGCCATATAGTCCCCATTTGGCTGGATGTCCCCAATGCCCCCACCTCCTACCGAGCATCTCCTATAAAGACCTCCTTGCCCCCTGAGGTCTGGACACAAAAGTTCTGGTGCTGGCTTTGGTGAGTGAGACCCAAGCACGTCCCTACCTCAGGTCTGACCCAGCTTCCCGTCTGTGAGGTGGGCAAGCCCTCTTCCACCCTGAGGATCTCACAATGTCCCCGAAGGACCAGCTCAGCACCTGTAGGCGCCCTGCTGCAGGCGGAAGTCCAGCTTCTGTCCGTCCTTCCACCAGGCCACGAGGGGCTTGGGGGAGCCACTGGCCTCACAGGGCAGCGAGGCTGGGGTGTAAGCAGTCAGGGTCAGGTTGGAGGGGCCGGGGACGATGGCTGGAGGCTCTGGGGAGAAAGCAGTGATCAGAAGACAGGGTGTGGAATGGGGGCAGAGGCAGGGAGTCTGGTGGGGCTGTGCCCAGAGATGAAGTTGAGGAGCAGGGTTTACTCTTATCCCCTTCAACCCACCCCCGAGGAAGCAGGGACCGGGAGGCAGGAGAAACTCCCCGAGTGGGTCTTCCAATGGGCTCCCAAAGCTGGGGTGATGGGACCTTTGCTCACCCTTGAGGTTGGCGTCTCCCTAACTACCTCTCCTTGAAGTGGGGCCTCCAGGGCAAAATTCCCCAGCAGCCTGCCTGAGGCCAGGGCTCAGCTGCCTCCACCAAGGTGATCAATCGGATTGAAGAGCAGATTAGAGCCTCTGACTCAGTGATTCTGAGTGTGATACAGCTTGTACATCTTTTATCACTCAATATAATAGTACAGTAGTAACTGTTCCCTGGTGGCTCAGATGGTAAAGCGTCTGTCTACAACGCTTGAGACCCAGGTTCAAACCCTGGGTTGGGAAGATATCCTGGAGAAGGAAATGGCCACCCATTCCAGTATTCTTGCCTGGAAAATCCCATGGACGGAGGAGCCTGGTAGGCTACAGTCCATGGGGTCGCAGAGTCGGACACGACTGAGCGATTTCACTTCCTAGTAAGTGTATATGTTTGCATAAAAATAAATATGCATCTTTGAGTATACACACTCAAAACTTTTAACCAATGGGCTTCATAGTCAAAAAAACATTTGGAGGCCATTGCTCTTGGCTCCTGAAAGCTAGGATGACCCAGAAGCTAAACCGGACCTGGCCCCGACAGGGAGTGGGTGCTGAAACAAAAAACACACCTTCCCTCGTCTACCTACCGAAGACCTGGAGGTTACGACCCTGCCGATCAGAACCTGCAGAGTTGGATGCCAGGCAGAGATAGTGGCCAGCATCCTGGGCGAGGACTGGCTGGATCCTCAGAGAACCTTCAGGCAGAACTTGAAACCTGGAACACAGGGAGGGGACCCCTGGTTGTGTCTCCAGCAAGACCCTCCCCTCGGTCCCTCACTTTTCCAGCAAGAGGGTGCTAACTCAGGAGTCCTGCAGGTTTGAGGCCAAGGTTGGGGTGGGGTGGGGGTCACGGCCGTGGGCAGCAACCCACATGGCAACCTAGAATCAGAAAGGGTGAGTGGGGCGGCTTCCAGCCTTCCATGCTCCCACCTTGACCCAGCCTCTCCCCAAGAGCCAGCAGGCAATGGTACCCCCACTCCTTCTGAGAACAGCCTCTAGATCAGGTCTAGCAACTGCCCTTTCCCAGGGGCCATGTCTGTACTCTGTGATCCCACCCATGGCCACAGCCGATTGGACGGGGGACAAACACGCCCCGCAGGCTGGGCCAATGGAATTCTCTGCCCTGGGAATTTGGAACTGGGATTCACAGACAGCTCTCCAGGCTCTGCAACTTGTGTGAACGGAGGAGTTATAACTTGGGCGGTGTGGGAGGCTGGTGGGGGAGCATCCCTAACCTGTTCACAGAGAAAGAAGGTATAGAAAATTGATCTGAGGGACAGAGAGGCCTGAAACCTGCACACGGAAACACAGATTAGCAAGCAAGAGTCAAAACCAGACACAGACAGACAGGGGTTCTCAGGCCCTGAGAACCTGCCCTTGGGTTCTGAGAAGACCCATGTCCTTTCTGCTCCAACTGCCCAGGTGGGCTTCCATATACAACCTGCAGAGAGGTACCTGAGCCCCTCCCCAAGGCCCTCCCTTGCCAGCACCCACCTGGTGCTCCCGGGATCCAGGGGGACCCCGTCCTTCAGCCAGCTCACGAGGGGCTGGGGGACACCGTCTGCCTGGCAGGGCAGCAGGGTCGTCTGGTTCACGGAGGCGTTCACCGTAGGTGGTCCTGGCTGGATGGTGGGCACCGCTGGAGGAGGGGCACAGAGGGAGCGGCTGTTGGGAGTCCGTCACTCTCCGGAGGGTGGGCAGGGTGGGCAGGGTAGGAGCACTCACTGTGGACCTCCACGTGGAAGGCCAGGCTGGTGCTGCCCGCTGCATTGTGGGCGGTGCAGCTGTAGGGGCCGCTGTCAGCCGTGCTCAGGGCCTGCAGCTGGAGGAATCTGCCCTCCTCGGGGAACTGGGTGTGGGCATCCGCCTGGAGAGACACCCCCACCCAGGTGGCAGACCCTCATCAGTGCAGGGCTGGCCCTGCCCACCCCCCCGGGCGGCAGGGTCACGGAACCAGTGGGACTGGCCCGCAGCCCCTGCACTTGTGCCCAGCTGAGGACTCTCTGGGGAAACAGGCTCCTTTGGGAGGGAAGGGCATCCTCCCTGGAGCTCCGCCTTTGGGCCTGTTGCAGGGGGCTCACGCTCAAAGCAGGAGCTGGAGCCTCCCTCAGATCTACAGTCCTTGAATCCACAGCTGCAAATGGGCCGCATTTCAGGGGTGAGCACAGAGAACTTCAGGAAGGGGCCCCAGGCCACACAGTCACGAGGCCTGGCTCAAAGGTACAGTACAGATAGGCATCGAAAGTCCTGGGTGCAAACCTTAGCCTTGTCTCGGTGCCCCATCACCAGTATGAGGTAATAATAATATAACAATTTAACAGGGTGGAGATATAATTTAACAATCAGGAGAGCAGGTATGCACAGTGCTGGCACCAAACAGGCTCCTGGCACCTGGGACCCAGTCTGCCCAGGGTCTGGGGCCCGAAAGGGACAGAAGGCAGTGCCCTAGGGTGCCCAGCCTGGCACCCACCTGCAGCAGGATGCCTTCTCGGTGCCACTCGATCTCCGGTGCTGGGTCTGCCTCCACCGAGCACTCTAGAACCAGCTGTCCCGGGGCCAGGCCAACCACAAAGCGGGGGCCATGGGGCCCAATGATATTTGGGGGGGCTGGTGGGGCAGGCAGAGAGGGCATGAGAGATGGACTCACCTCTGCTTGTCCCATCCTGCCTTCCTCTCCTGCCCCAACTCTGGCACCCCATACCTTGAACTCTTATCCGGAAGCTCTTCTCAACTTCTCCGGCAGGGCTGTGGGCCAGGCAAGTGTACAGCCCAGCATCGCTCACCTGGGGATGGAGCAGGGTGAGCACCTGCCTCTGGCCCCAGTCTGCCCGGCTCCTGACCTGGCTTCCCAGTTACACAGCTAAGGGCCCAGGACTCAGACTCAGGCCTGTTGCCTGCCACCCCACCTTTGCTAACAGCCCGTTCTCCTTCTGGGACTTTCCTTCCCTTTTACTGCCTCGCCCTTAGTTCAGGGCTAGGGCAGAGCTCGTCTCCTCCAGGAAGTCCCCCTGGACTGTACCAGTTCTTTTCTGGTTGGGCTAGGGATTTATCTGGTTTCCGCATCAGCCTTGGGTCAGACCTGACTGGGGGTTCCCAAGGGCATGGCCCTGGGCCAAGAGGATCATCTTCATATCCTCACACCCCAAACAAAAGTGGAGCTTGGCCGAACCTTGCCGAGTGCTGCTGGGCCCCGCCCTCCCCTCTGCAGCCTCGGCCCGTGGCAGCTGGGGCAGCCGCACCTGCACACCCTCCATCCGGAGCACCCGCCTGGCCCCTCGGCCATCCTCTGGCCTGCTCAGGGCCCGCCCATCCTTGTGCCAGGTGATGTTGGGTGCAGGGGTACCCCGGGCATCACACAGGAGCTCCAAGGGGGTTCCAGGGGTCAGCAACAGCTCTTCGGGCTGGCCTGAGTCTTCGATGTAGGGGGGATCTGCAAGACACCCCAACCTGGCTCAGCCTTGAGGGCCGTGCCGGGAGCACTGGGAGCTGGGGCTCGTCCTCCCCCACCACCACCCAGATGCTGACAGCAGACGAGGCTGCAAACAGGCGGTGGTGATCGTGTTACCGCTGCTGCTATTTAGTTCTTCATTCGTGTCCAACTCTTTGCGACTCCATGGACTATAACCCACCTGGCTCCTCTATCCATGGGATTTCCCAGGCAAGAATACTGGAGTGGGTAGCCACTTCCTTCTCCAGGGGATCTTCTCAACCCAGGGATCAAACCCATGTCTCCTGCATTGCAGGCAGATTCTTTACCACTGAACCACCAGGGAAGACCTGGTGAAGGTGTTGGAGGGTCCTAAAAGCACCAGACCGTGGACTCATCTGCCTGGGGCAATTATCTGTGCTGTAAAACCAACCAGGAAACAGTATGAAGGGAGATGCGTCTTTTCAATGTGGCACAGCTCTTGCAAAATCTTGTGCTTGAGACCCAGAGCCCCGAGACCTCAGTGGCTTTTTTCCTGCTTTACAAGATTTGGGTGATGAGATAGGGGGCACAGCCCCAGGGGAATGAAGAATCTGGGCCCCCAGCCACTGCAGCCAGGTCAGCAAGACCTGTTCCCTAAGCCCCAAGCCTCTGGGGTGCTCACCTCACTCACCATCTTCTCCATTGTGGCCCCCACCCTGGGGACCCCCTGCCACCCCCAGCCCAGAAAAGCTGGCCCTGGGGGCAGGCGACTCACCCATCACGGTCAGCTGAAAGTGCCTCCTGGCTTCCCCTGCCTCACTCACGGCCACGCAGGAGTAGGTCCCCGCGTGCCCCGCTTCTGCTGCCTCCAGCAGCAGGCCAGGCCCGTGCTCCAGGCTCTGGGGCAACAACGGTTCCCCATCCTTCACCCATGACACGAAGGGCAGGGGGCTTCCCCGGGCTTCACAGGGGAGGAACACCAGGGAGCCACGGACCACTGCCACGTCATTCTGGAACTCGGCTGGCTCCAGGACAGGGGGCACTGTGCAGAGCCAAAGAGTGAGCACGAGTCAATTCATTTGATGCCAGGTGGCCCCTGGACCTCTGCACAGACTGTAACTATTGGCCAGAGTGCCCTTCTCCCGGTCTATTCCTTCTCATCTCCAGTCCATAACTTAGACCTCATCTTCTCCAGGGAGCCTTCCCTGAAACCCTGAGGCCAGGTGAGGTGCCCCCTCAGTGCTCCCTGGGATCTGCCTCTTCCCCTGGCATCACCAGTCGCCTGGAATTTTAATTGTCTTTCTACAGAGCTGTTTTCCTCATGGACCTCCTGGTGTCATCGGCCACCTCTGCTCACTGCCGTATCCCGGGGCCTGGTGAGGCCCTGGCATGCTCATGTCCAAGAACCACTTGTGAGATCAACGAAAGAGTGACTGAATGAGCCAGAGGCTGAGTGTGTGTCCTGCCCTGACATCCCTGAGGGCCAACCCTCGGTTCCACGCAGAGGGGAGGGGCAGGGACAGGGCCTTGATTCTCACCCCTGAGGCCAAAGGGCCTGGTAACCCGCCCCCTGCTCCGTACCGAGCACCTGCAAGATGAAGTGCCTGTTGGCCACACCTGCGGGGCTCGAGGCCACACAGGTGAAGGTGCCCGAATCCGCCAGCTGCACCTGGGAAATCCTGACGCCCTCGAGCAAAGGGCGGGACAAGAGTGAAGGGGGGAGAAAGAGAGAGAGGGACTCAGACCCCGTTCTCTTCCATCCCGTCCCTAACATCTCACCAGCCAAAGGGGTGGGACTCTGAAACATACACCTGACCAGGTCCTGCTTCTGCTTAAACCCCCAGAATGAAACCCATACTCCCCACCTCCACCGCTGCTGCCTTCTCTGCCCACCTCACTCTGCACCCAGACTTCCTGCTTCCCAAATTCTGAAGCTCCACCATCTCTCCCCAGGGCGACCTGCTATTCCCACCCCTTTCTTCTAGACAATTCCGCTCAGCTTTCAGGACTCATCAGACATCTCTACTCACTGTTTCCACTGTCTGAACCCCACTGTCTGTTGAATCCCCTTTCACCCTGACCACTCCTCCTGAGTTGCCCTTGTCAATGTCCACAGTGACCCTGAAATGTCTGTTATACCTGCCCTAATGCTGGCAAGCTGGGCACAGCCCACACTCGCTCCCCTGGACTGCAGCCCGTCCTGGCTTCCAACACCACCTGTTTGCAGACCATCTCCAAGCACCTATTTCCCAACTAGAGTATCCAGTGCCTAGTTTCCATCTTTCCTTATGTCCAAGAATCTCTCCAACCAACATGTGGGAAGACAGCCCAGGTCTCCACCCTCAACCTGCTTCTCCCACTGTGGACCTGTCTCAGAAAATGGAACCTCAGCCTTCCAAGTTTCCCGATAAAGATCCCAGAGCCCTGCTCAACTCCTCCCACCATCTCTCCTCTCTCCATGACACCACCAGCTGGACCACCGCCATCACCCCCGTCACGGGGCTCTGACCCAGGCCCCCCCACTGCATCTCACCTGGATTATGACTGAAGCCCCAGAACACCCTCCTACTGAGCCCTCAGCCCTACAGTTCTCCTACAGTACAGTCTGCCATCCACGCTGCAGCCTAAGTCACAACCCCAAAGAAGTGAAAGTAGAAGCTCAAGCGGATATGCGTATTACGATGTCCACAGCAGCATTATTCACATTTTCCAGCATTATTCACACAACTGCTGAAATGTGGATGCAATCCAAGTGTCCACGAGTGAGTGGATGGATAAAGAAAATGTGTTCTACACACACCACGTGATATTATTCAGCCTTAAATATTAGGGTGGAAACTTTGACGCAAGCTACAACATGGATGATCCCTGGGTCGTGAAGAGCCCCTGGAGGAAGAAATGGCAACCTACTCCATTATCCTTGCCTGGGAAATCCCCACGGACAGAGGAGCCTGGAAGGCTCCACAGGGTCACAAAGAGTAGGACACACTTAGCAACTAAACAACAACATGGACAAGTCTTGAGAACATGATGCTAAGTGAGATAAAGCTGTCACAGAGGACAACTATCGCGTGATGCCGCGTACACGAGGGACTCAGAATAAGGCAAATTCATAGAGATAGAAAGCGCGATGCTAGGTGCCAGGAGATGGGGAGGGGGTGGGGAACTGGTGTTTAACGGCTCAGAGCTGCAGTTTGGGAAGAGGCAAAGCTCTGGAGAAGGACGATGGTGATGGCTGCCCAGCAGCGTGAATGTCCTCAGTGCCGCTGGACAGTGCACATAAAAATGCTAGATTCTCTTTTATGTGTTCAGTTCAGTTCAGTTCAGTCGCTCATTCATGTCCGACTCTTTGTGACTCCATGGACCGCAGCACGCCAGGCCTCCCTGTCCATCACCAACTCCCGGAGTTTACTCGAACTCATGTCCATTGAGTCAGTGATGCCATCCAACCATCTCTCCCTCTGTCATCCCCTTCTCCTCTTGCTTTCAATCTTTCCAAGCATCAGGGTCTTTTCCAATGAGTCAGCTCTTTGCATCAGGTGGCCAAAGTATTGGGGTTTCAGCTTCAGCACCAGTCCTTCCAATGAGCACCCAGGATTGATCTCCTTTAGGATGGACTGGCTGGATCTCCTTGCAGTCTAAGGGACTCTCAAGAGTCTGCTCCACACCACAGTTCAGAAGCATCAATTCTTCGGGGCTCTTTTACGTGTATTCTACCACAGACGCAAAAGTTGAGCCACATCACGAGGCTTCTCTGCTGAAAACCCTTCCAGGGCTCCCCTTCTCTCCTTAGGAAAACCCAAGTCTTTTGAAGCACTTACAAAGCCCTATGTCGCCTGACAGACCTTCCCTTCACCGACCCTCCAACTCTGTTCCTAGAACGCACAGCCACATGGCCACCTCAGGGCCTTTGAACCTGCTCTTTCTGCCTGGGAGCTCTTTCTCATGGAATCCACTCACCTCCCCTTCTTACCTCCTTCCACATCTGCTCAAGTGTCATCTCCTCTGAGTGCCTACCACCAGCCACCCTAAAATTGTGCCCTCCACGGCCACTTCCTACTCCCTTACCTGAGCACACATCTCTTGTGACATGTCACTTTTATACTTGCTTACTTTCCATCCCCACAACTGCAGGAGCGGAAGCTTTGTCTTGCTCACTGCTCCGCCCCAGTGCTCTGGAAGACTTTGCTCAGGAACCTTCTTCCAGGAAGCCTTCCCTGATTTCTCCTACCAGGGCTAGGCTAAGTCAGGTGCAACCGGATGTCATCACCCAGATCTGTGCCTCCCCTACTGGGCTGTGAAAACCTGAGGGCAGAGGCCACTTTCATTTCTGGAGTTCCATTTGGGTCCTCTCATTCCCCTTATCAAAAACTTCTATATGTTTATATTGTTTTCAGTCTAAAAGCCATTCAGTTGTGTTTTTAAGCAAGCTGCTTGAGCAGGAGGTCTGGGGTACTGACTGGTGGGCCGGGGAACCACTGCCTTACCGGAGGGTGCGGCCAGAGCTGTGGAGGTGGGTGCGGTGGGAGAGCGGAAGGGGCAGGCCGTCCTTGAGCCAGCTCACGTGGATAGGCGGGGAGCCCCGGACGGGGCACGCCATGCTCACCAGATCGCCAAGCCTGTGAACCAGGGTCCCCGCACCCTCTGGCCCCTGCTCGATGGTGGGAGGCACTGGTGGGAGGGCAGAGAGGAAAGAAGGAACAGTGACGGGGTCAGAGAGCTGGACCATAAAGAAGTCTGAGTGCCAGAGAACTGATGGTTTCGAACTGCGGTGCTAAAGGAGACTCTTGAGAGTTCCTTGGATTGCAAGGAGATCAAACCAGTCCATCCTTAAGGAAATCAATCCTGAATATTCACTGGAAGGACTGATGCTGAAGCGCCAATACTTTCACCTGATTCAAAGAGCTGACTCATTGGAAAAAATCCTGAGGCTGGGAATGACTGAAGGCAGCAGGAGAAGTGGGCAACAAAGGATTAGATGGTTGGAAGGCATCACAGACTCAGTGGACAATGAGTCTGACCAAACTCTGGGAGATGGTGAAGGACAGGGAAGCCTGGCGTGCTGCAGTCCATGGGGTCGCAAAGAGTCGGACACGAACAAGTGACTGAACAACAACAAGAGCTAGGGGGCCAGGGGAGGGGAGGCGGGCCCCCCGCAGGGAAGTCCCAGCAGATGGCACTGATACCTAGACCTCTGCCACTGCAATCAACACGTGGCGATCACCATGTGGTCCTGGAGCCACACCCACTCCCGGCGAGGATGACACCCACGGTGTCTCTCCTTTATCCTCTGACTCGCTTGCTGTACACTTGGAGCAGTTGTGCCCGGCCTGAGGATGAGGCAGAGGCCCAGAGAGGCCAGACGGGCCTGGCTCACAGAGGGGGCTTGGATGGGGGTTCACCAGGTGTCCCCCACCAGGGCCCTGTCTGCACCCTCCAGACGCCCCAGTGGAGGCCCCGTGTTGGCCGGGCTGCTGCCATCCTGGGACGGCTGGACTGCCTGCCTCTCCTCGCCCTCAGCCGCTCACCCAGCACATTGACGGTGTAGAGCTTGGCGTCCTCGCCGGCTGCGTTGTGAGCCACGCAGGTGTAGGCACCCGAGTCTGAGGCCCTCAGGTCCTTCAGCACCAAGGAGCTGCCGTTCAGGTAGAACCTGTCACGGGGAGAGAGAGCCGGGAGGCAGGTGTGTGAGGTCACGGAGGCTCACCGCCTGGGACGGGGAGGGTGCCGGCCAGGCCTTACCAGAGGTAGGGGCCCACGCTTTCGTCCAGAGGGCTGCCATCCTTCAGCCAGACCACATATGGGGGAGGCTGCCCGTTGGCCTCACAGTCCAGCTGCACGTCCTGCCCCTCCAGGACGCTGTGCTCCTGAGTGGTGCCTGAGCTCCGGATCTGGGGGGCCACTGTGGCAGGGGCTGTGGTGAGGCCCTGGGGCAGAAGCTGGGGCTGGTGTGGGGGGTGTGGGACACGGGAGGGGCTCAGGGTGCGGACGTACCCAGCACGGCCACCACGAAGTCCTTGTGGGCCTCAGCCTGGGCGTTCTCGGCCATGCATGTGTAGGTACCAGCCTGGTCTGGCTGCAGGTGACTCAGCTGGAGGCGGCCCCCCCGGGAGACCACACCACGTGCCATGCTGCTCTCTGCAGGAAGGAGGGGCAGGTCTGGACGTCACCTGCTCAGACCCATCGCCCCAGGTGCCACCATTGGGCCCAGACACAAAAGTCACGTGACTCCCTGGGAGGGTGGTTGATCCCCACTCACAAGGCTGGAAATACCCCGGGAACCCTTGAATTACCCACCCCTTTCTTACACTCACAGGGAAACTGAGGCCCAGACACATCACAGCCTTCCCCAGCCTGGGCGCCTTAGATTGTGTCAGTCCTTAACCAACCCCTCCATACACCCTTCCGCTGGGGACATTTCTCCCCAAGGGATCCCAGTCCCTTTATTGTCTAGGACTTGCTCCTCTTCCTGTTGACTCTCAGGCTCAGCTCATCTCCCACCTCCTTTCCAGTTTTTCCCTCTGCCCCTGTGGATCATGGCAAACCAGCCACTCACTGACCTTGATATGAGTCAAGCGAGGGGCTCCTCTGAGCCTCTGCTCAGGCTGCATACCCCCCCAAGACTGGAATGCTTCCCCCTCATGTTCTCCAGTGGCACCTCTGCCCCAAAGCCTTTTCCAACTGCACCAGCCCAGGCTGATCTGCCCTCTCTCAGATCCTCATCTGTCCAGCCAGCCCTTCAGCACAAAATGTATTGAGCAACAACTACAAATCCAACAGCAAGCTCAGGAATCAAAGACAGGTGAAATGTGGTCCCTGTCCTCAAGGAGATCAAAATGCTCAGAGACAGTGACAGAGGCACAAGCCCATGTGCTCGGCCCTGTGGAACCCTGGCAGAGCCTGGAGAGGCGAGGCCAGGCTTCTGCAGGAGGTGAGTCTCAGCTGAGACTGCAAAGTGGGTCTGAATCAGCCAGGTGAAAGTGGAGGTGGTTCCAGGAGCCCAGGGTGGGTATTTCAGGAAAGAAACGGCATGTGCCAGGAGCTGAAGGCTGGAGAGAAGACAGTCCACAGCAATCCACCGCCAGGCATATATCAAAGAGGAAGGAAAGCGTACGTCACACACTTGTACAAGAACGTTCACCGTGTTATCCCTCACAGCCAAAGGTGGAAACAACACGAACGTCCATCGACTGGCAGATGGACAAGCAAAACGTGACAGATCCACACAGTGGAACGTCCAGCCACAAAAATGAATGAAAAAAAGACTTAAAGAATGAAGGACACATGTAACAACATGGATGAACCTTGAAAACACGGTGCTAAATGGAACAAGAGGCCACGTGTTGTGTGATCCCACATGTTACATGAAGCATCCAGAACAGGTAAATTTATAATGACAAAGTAGGTTAGGGGCTGTCTAAGGCCAGAGTGGCTGTGAGTGAAGGTGATGGGTGAGGGATTTCCTTTGGGTGATAAACATGTTCTAAACTTATAAACAGCAAGGTCCTACTGTATAGCACAGGGAATTGTTCAATACCCTGTGATAAACCATAATGGAAAAGAATATTAAAAAGTATGTGTATGTGTATATATATATACATAGGCATGCATGCATGTTCAGTTGTGTCTGACTCTGCACCCCATGGACAGTAGCCAACCAGACGCCTCTGTCCATGGGATTATCCAGGCAAGAATACTGGAGGGGGCTGCCATTTCCTTCTCCAGGGGATCTTCCCCACCCAGGGATCAAACTCACATCTCCTGCAATGACAGGAAGATTCTTTAAGATTCTTTACCACTGAGCCACCTGGGAAGCCTATGCACACACACACACACACACACACACACACACATAACTGAATTGCTTTGCCGTACAGCAGAAATTAACACAACATTGTAAATCAACTATACAACTATATTACAATAAACAAGGAAAAATAAAATATGAAGTTAAAAAATGTTCCAAAATTGATTGTGGATATGCTCTGTGAATACACAAAAAACAATTGAATTATACATTTTAATTGGGTAAATTGTATAGTATGTGAATTGTATCTCAGTAAAGCTGTTATTGAGAGAGACAGACAGACACAGGCATATGCAAGGAGCTGAGAGCAGCTAGGTCCGTCTGGAGCACGGAGCAGGATGGAGGGGGGCTGGCCCTGGCCAGTGGGCCCTGGCCCCAAAGGGCCTCCTGGTTTGTGGTCCTGAGGACTGCAGCCATGGAAGGATTTTCAACAGATAACTGACACACCCAGACCTGCCCTTTGCCATCCCTTCTGCCCCAAAGGAGCCTGCACTGAGGTCCTGGATGGGGTCCAGGGGATGAGTGTAGGGGCTGTGCCCTCACCCAGGGGTGTGGGCCATAGGGGCTGAGATGGAAGAGGCTAAGGGTGGAGAGCAGGGCTGGCCCCAGAGATGTTTACGTTGACAAGAAGAGGCACCTACTGACTGATGGGCGGGTGGGTTGGGGGAGAGTAAGAGTGGGGCAAGGATGCAGACCTGGATGGGGGTGACCAACAGCTGGGCTGGACAGAGCTGAGGTGCTGGAGGAGGAGCAGCTTTGGGGGCCAATGTGGAGCCCAGGGTCAGGACAGCTGAACCCTCAGCACCCACTCTGTGTTTCTGTCCTGTGGACACAAACACAGGAGCCACCAAGCCCCCATGTGAATGGTCCTCAATGTTGGGATTTCAAGGCCAACAGGGCTGAGAGACAAATGGGGGAATGGATCAACAAGGTGCTGCCAGCTTTTGATATTGCCAAGCAAGTAAAGTTACAAACCCAACTATCCCCTTCTGCTTTCATTGCCATTTCATTAAATAAAGAAATTTGTTGTTGCTGCTTTAGTCGCTAAGCTGTGTCTGACTCTTTTGTGACCCCATGGACTGTAGCCCGCCAGGCTCCTCTGTCCATGGGATTTCCCAGGCAAGAATACTGGAGTGGGTTGCCATTTCCTTCTCCAGCAGATCTTCCCGACCCGAGGATCTAACCTGTGTCTCCTGCATTGGTAGGCAGGTTCTTTACCACTGAGGTACCAGGAGAACCCCAAACAAAGAAATACTTGGCAGCAAAATGATAAGGACTGATGGACTCACCGACAGGCATCCCGTCCTTCAGCCATGTGACAGCAGGTGCAGGGACCCCGGTCACGTCACAGCTCAGGACCAGGAGGCTCCCAGCCACCCGGCTCACCATCTCCGTCTCTGGGTTCTCAAACGTTGGGGGCACTGCAGGAGAGAAGCCAGATTCCCAGAATCCTGTGACTCTGCCCCCTACTTCCTTCCTCTCGGGCTGATCAGGGAGGCCTGAGAAGCAGTTCCCTGTGCTTAGGAGCTGACATTTTATGTTTTGCCATTGATGCGGATGTGAGTTGTTTTATCCACAAATGTAAATAAGACCAGCAGCTGGCTATTTCCAAACATTTACAAAGCAGAGCCCAGAGGGAGAACACTTAGCCCAAAGATGGTAAATATGTGACTATTGAACCAGCAGGTGTTAATCTATGCCAGGGCAGACATCACTAATCGATCCCAACACTCTCTCCTGCTCAGCCAGCATGAAGTCATGCACCACAGGCAGCCACTGCCAGTGGAACACAGATGGCTGTGCTCAGGATGAAACATCTTCTCTCTCAAGGACCAGACATTGCACCCTCTCCCTGTTCATCAAGGTGGCCACCAGGAGAAGGAGCTATGAGCTTTGAGCAGCAGCAGACCTGGTATCAATAATTTTCAACACTGGTATTCAGTATGGTCAGGGTTGGATCCATCCACTGTCCCCATGGTACAGAAGCTGAAGGCTTTGGCATCTGCGGCAGATAGCTGGTGTCTCTCTACCTGTCCTTCCCATCTCGCACAGGGTCACTCGGGCAGAAGCTACATTTCCCAGTCTCCTTTGCAGCCTGCTGTGGGCAGCTGCTCAAGTTCTCTGTGTCTGCTCATTTCTGCTTCACCGGCTGGTATACAATGCAACGTGTGTATGCTGAATCACTTCAGTCGTGTCTGACTCTTTGCGACCCCATGGACTATAGCCTGCCAGGTTCCTCTGTTTGTGGGATTCTCCAGGTAAGGATACTGGAATGGATTGCCATGCCCTCCTCCAGGGGATCTTTCTGACTCAGGGATCGAACCTGAGTCTCTTATGTCTCCTGCATTGGCAGGCAGTTTCTTTACCCCTAGCGCCACCTGGGAAAGCCCAAAGATGCAATGCAGACAGGGACAACCCTCAGCGAATGGGAGATCGACACGATGGAAGGATCTTGGTCCCTAAATTAGCATTTGGTAAGTCCAGAGCTACCCTCCAGCCCAGATGCTCACTTCTAGGCTTTTGGATGAGAGAGGTAAACTTCTCTCTTCCTTGATGCACTATATTTTGGGGTCTTTTTGTTACATAGCTGAGTCTTTTCCCTAACTGACACAACATCTGACCACAAGAAAATCTGGCCAAGCCTTCATCCCTTGCTTCCCTAGGCAGTTCCGACAAGCTCTCCCTTCACCCCCAGCTTGAGTCACACCCAATGAAATGCCCATCTATGTTCCATCTTGGGCTGCTAGGGCAGGTGCCTCAGGGTTCAGGTGGGGATGACATGGTCCCAGGACTCCGAGGGTCTGATCTCTTAGGGCTCTGTCCCAGTGCTCCCATCCTGGGCCCTGTGCCCAGCCATTTCTAGACACAGTCATGGCAGACCATAGATGGAGCGCTTTCTGCGTTTTTAACAGGCAGGTCCTATCTTCGGCTCCTTTTACTGAAGGTAAATCTGAGGCTCAAAGGGACAAGGTCACTCAGAGCAAGTCATCAGTGGAGTCCTGTTCCGATCCTGCTCTTTTCAGTTCCAGATCTTGTGCCCTAAACACTCAGCAACACACTTCCCTTTTCAGCCACTGCCCTTCCCATCCTTGGTAGCTCCATGTGCTGCCAGCGGTCCCACAGTGGTGCTCGCAGGCTGGTCCCCAGCTTACCCTGGACCGTGAGGCTGAAGGCCCGCATGGCCTGCCCGGCTGCATTGCTGACTCTGCAGCTGTATAAACCTTTATCCGACACCTGGGACAGAGAGAGCACGTGATGGCAGTGTGCGCGCGGCTGGGGTGGGCTCCCCCAAAACCTCCAGGCCCCAGAACCTTCCAGAGCAGGACTCCCCAAGTAAACCGGTCATGCCTGGGAGGCCCAAGGGGAGATGGGACCTTCTGGCCTTTCCCAAATCCTAGAGACGCAGGAGGGGTGAGAGAAGGTGGGTGCAGAGGACCCAGACCTCACCCTCCCCGGGTCTGCGTGTCAGCTGAGCCAGGGGGAGAAGGTTCCCACGCTGTGGGGATGGAGCTGAACCCGGAGAGGGGAGCCCTGGGTACAGTTCCAGAGGAACAGTGAATATTCACCCACTGAACCCCTGTGGGTGTCTAATCCACACCAGGGATGGGGGTGGGCAGGTGGAACCGAGTCCCCGGGAGTGATAACAGAGGGGCCTGGAGAGGCTTCTGGATCCCGGGGAAACAGGCAGGCGGCAGGGCCTGGATCTGCTTGAAGTCGTTCTGTGGCTCAGTGTCGAGCCACACCTGGGGTCTGGTGCCCTTTCCGCATCTGCCACCCCCAAGGCTGCTCATCACCTTGGACTGGGGTTCTCTGGGCCAAGGAGGAAGCAGGCCCCACATCCTGCCATCCAGCTGCCCGCCTGCCCCTGGCACACCAGGAGGTGACATCTCCAGGGCTGCTCAGGGCCGCCCGCACCTCCAGACAGCTCACCTGGGCGTCCTGGATCTCCAGCCTCTGCCCGCCCAGCAGAGCTTGGATTCGCTCTGGCAGGACCAGGGGCTGCCCGTCCTTCTGCCAGGCCACAGTCGGCTCGGGGAATGCGTCTGTCTCACAGCTCAGGACGGCCTTGTCCCCCGCACTCACCAGGACCACATCCTGGGGTCTGCTGGGCGCTTGCCGGAAGGTGGGGGGAACTGGGGCAGGAGACGAGCCAAGTGAGGGGCCGAGGCCTTTCCCTGTCCTCCCCAACATCCCTGCAGGTTAACCATCTATGGAGAGAAAGGGTCACACGGCAGACCCCACCCCAGGGGACTGCACTGACCCCGGGGGCTGGACTAAGAGAATCCAGGCCAGCATGCCGAGGACCTGCTGGGTGACCTGGGAAGTGCCTCTTGGCCTCTCTGGCTCAGCCTCCCAGTTGGGGTACACGTGTGCTGAGTCACTTCAGTCAAGCCTGACTCTTGCGACCGCATGGACTGTGGCCCGCCAGCCTCCTCTGTCCATGGGATTTCCCAGGCAAGAATACTGGAGTGGGGCTCTGTTTCCTCCTCCAGGGGATCTTCCCAACCCAGGGATTGAACCCGGCATTGGCAGGCGGATTCTTTACCAGTGAGCCACCAGGGAAGCCCTGGCACTGGGCTAAATGCTCACATATTACCATCTAATCCTTAAACCAACCACCACCTTAAAGTGATGGGAGACTCAAGGCTCAGAGAGGAAGAGTGACTTGCCCAAGGCCACAGAGCAAGGAAGCACACAGCTGAATTTCAAACCCAAGGGTGTCCGAGTCTAAACCAGGAACCTAACCCTGCGGTGCCCCAGACACCACTGCAGCAGACGGCATGGTGTGTCCCAGGCTCCTCCGGGGCCGGCTGCCCCTCTCCTGACTGTGCTGGTGGAGGGGTGTGAGGCTGATGGAAGGAGTGGGGGGCAGTGCAGGTGGGGGGACAGACGGCACGTACCCAGCACACTAAGCTGCACCAGCTTCTGGTCTCGGCCGGCGGCGTTTAGGGCCTCACACATGTACATCCCAGAGTCCAGGAGCTGAACCTGAGTCAGCTGCAGGGTGTGGGTGCCTGCGAGGGGTGGTGGTGGCGGGTCGGGGGGGAGCCAGCGCTTGGCACCAGTGAACAGGCCCCAATCCCCAGACCCCACACCCGCAATCCTAAAGCCCTCCCAGACCCCTAATTCTATCCCAGATTTGGGGAGGCTACTCAGCTTCCCCACAGAGCCTCCGAGCCGGGCCCTCAGCCTCAGTTTACGCACCAGGCAGGAGGAAGACTTCTTCTCCCAGGGAGAGGGTCCAGCCGTCCTTGTACCAAGTGACCTCGGGGCTGGGGTGAGCATGGACATCGCAGGGCAGGGAGACGCTGCTGTTGAGGGTGGCGGTGATCTGTTCAGGGTTCAGACCTGCGATTCGTGGTGGGACTGTCCCCGCGGGGCCATCGAAATAAAGAAAGACGTGACAATACAGACTGGCAGGGAGCCGATGGCCACAGGGTGATACACGGGGCCTTCTGGGGCTCCTGGCGCTTCAAACCAGCTCCTGTTCATCTTCCTCATCTTGTAGAGGAGAACGCAGAGCTCAGGGATCAGAGAGGGAGAGTCATTTTTCCAAGGTCACTCAGCTGCTCAGTGGCAGGGCCAGAATATCCATTCAGTTCAGGCTAAGTCCTAGACCCGAGTGCCCAACACCGTCATCCCTCTGCCCCTGAGGCCACAGCTGCCCTACATCCACAGCCAGAGCTCTCAGCCCCTGAGATGCACATATCACAGGAATGCAGAGGTTGAGAGGGCCGACTCTGGGGGCGGGGATACCCCCACTGAGTCTCCGAGCCTGCTTCCATGGCCCTAAAATGGGGCCCACCTCTCGGCTTTGAGCCCAGGAAAGTAAGTGCCCTTATAGTAAGTGATCAATAGTGGTGCTGGAAAGACCTCATTCTTCTGAGAGCCTCTGAGGTTGCTTAAGATGGTCTAGTGGCCAGGGTCCCCCAGAGTTCTCTATCCTGGGGTAAGGCTGGCCCAGACCGAGGGCCCAGGACACTGGAAGGACCGCGGCACTCTGCCTGCCTGCCTGGTGAGCCCACAGAGCATGCCAGGGCCAACCCAGAGGACCAGCCCCTGCTCAGCTGGGGAACCCGCAGGGGCTGCCCACTCGCCCGGCTCACCTTGCACCCTGAGTGTGAAGAGCTTCTCCGCGGAGCCGGCTGGGTTCTCGGCCACACACATGTAGCTGGCGGCATCAGCCACTTCCGCCGTGGAAACCTGGGGGTGCATGTCACCAGCCCGATGGCTCTGGGGCCCCCAGGAACCACAAGGGCTCCCTCCCACCCATCTCAGGCACAGCCAGCACCAGGCGGAGCCCCCTCAGAAGACCACCTTTGTCTACACTGAGCAATGCTTAGGGAGGTCACCCCACGTCCAGCCAGGGCTTTCTGTGACATTCGGGGCTGTGAGGCTGACAGATGAGTCCCTGTAGCAAACTGGGTGATGACATCGGTCCCCTCCCCAGCCCCGAGGAGGGTGCTCTGTGCTGTGCTGGGCTCCAGGGGTCCCGTGTAGGGGTGTTTGGATGTTGGGGGCCCGAGGTGCTGCCTGAGGCCCCAGGTGCCCGCACGGCTCTGTGAGCATCCGACGGCCTTCCTAAGGAAGGCTGCCCTGTGCCACACTGGCTGTGGGTGTGCCAGCCTCTGCTCCTTTTCAGGGGCCACGAGCAGCCCTACAAGGCTCCTCACATACGATTCTTCAGTGAATTAAATAATTAAGTAAAAGTGAAAGAAAGTGAAAGTGCAAGTCACTCAGTCGTGTCTGACTCTTGGCGACCCCATGGACTATACAGTCCACAGAATTCTCCAGGCCAGAATACTGGAGTAGGTAGCCTTTCCCTTCTCCAGGGGATCTTCCCAACCCAGAGGTCAAACCCAGGTCTCCCTCATTGCAGGCAGATTCTTTACCAGCTGAGCCACAGGGGAAGCCCAAGAATACTGGACTGGGTTGCCTATCCCTTCTCCAGGGGATCTTCCCGACCCAGGAAACCCTGAACTAAATCCCAGGGGTTCCAACACACTTCCAAGCAAAGAGCTTCAGGTGACGGCAGTTCGTTGGGCCCCAGACAAACAGAACTGCGTCACAGCAGCAGCTATCTTTATTTATAATTTATTTTTTGACCTTGCCACAGGGCATGTAAGATCCTAGTTCTCCAACCAGAGATCAAACCCATGCCCCCTTGCAGTGGAAGCACTAGAAACGCAGAGTCTTTTTTGCTTTTGTTTTTAAATAAGTATTTTTAAAAAAGTATTTTTGGCCACACCCTGCAGCATGAAGGATCTTAGTTCCGCCCCCCAACCAGGGATTGAACCCAAGCCCTTTATGGGAAGGAAGGCAGAGTCTTAACCACTGGACCGCCAGGGAAGTCAGCCACTGCCTTTAGCCTGAGCAGGGGTTAGGGGGGTCGCCCTGACCTGTAAGATTTGCCCGTTTTCCAGGACCTGCAGCCGTGGGCTTGGGGAGAAAGGCAGCCCATTTTGGAGCCATGAGATGGTGGGCGCAGGGTTGCCCAGGACTGGGCAATGCAGGCTGACGGTGCTGTTGGCATTGACGGTCACCTCCTCTACAAGCTCCTCCGTTTCACCCAGGATCACAGGTGGGGCTGGGGGCGAAGAGGGTGAGAAGTGGGCAGCCTCCTTGGGAAAGGCCCCAGGAGGAGCGTGGTGTAGAGATGAGAGCTCTTGGTGCCAGGTGCTGGCTGGGGCTCCTTGAACCCTGCCCACCAAGCCCTTCCGAGCCCTGAGACAGCTAAGGAGCCTAGGGCACAGAGAGGGCTGTGATTCACTCAAGGTCACACAGCTAGCAAGCAGCTCGTGTGTGCTGAGTCACTCAACCGTGTCCAACTCTTTGCGATCTCATGGACCATAGCCCGCCAGGCTCCCCTGTCCCTGGGATTCTCCAGGCAAGAATACTGGAGTGGGTAGCCATTCCCTTCTCCAGGGGATCTTCCCAACCCGAGGACGGAACCCACATCTCCTGCCTTGCAGGCGGACTCTTTACTGTCTGAGCCACCAGGGAAGCCCCAGGAAGCGGCTCACTTGGAATCTGAACCTAGTCCAGTCTGGTTTCAGAGTCCGAGCTCAAAAGCCCTGCATCATCCATTTGGAGAAAGGCAGGACTACGCCTGTTCTCTACTTGGGCCCCCTTCTGGAGGTGGGGGGCCCTCATGGGGCCTTAGACCTGAGCGCCGCCCCGCCCACCCCCAGGCCAGGCCACTCACTCAGTACCAGCAGCTCGTAGTGCAGCCAGTCCTCGCCCACCTCGTTGGAGGCCCTGCACGAGTACCTTCCCGCATCCTCCGCCCGTACCAGGGGGATCTGCAGGACCCGGCCTCCTGCAGGGACATGGGGGAGATAGAGGTCTGAGCAAGAACCAAGAAACCTGCCCTCTACCCTGGAGGAGATCTGGGACACATCACCGCCCCACTCCGCCCACGTAACCTGTGACATGCAGAGAAGCAGCTGCTGTGCCCGGGTCACGGCTCGAGAGGGCCAGGTGAAGCACAGTAATGGCTTGCTCTGCGCCAGGCCCTGGGCTGAGCCTCTGACTCTATGTGCTGTCACAACTCCCATCTTACAGATGGAAAAACTGAGGCTTCCTAAGAGTACCTGGCAGGGCTGAGCCCAGCTCCTTGATGAAGGCAGAGAGAAGAGGCAGAGAGCTGGGCACATGTCTGGGCAGAGGCTCTCAGGAGGCTGGACTGGTTGGAGGTGGGGGCTCTTCAGGGGCATCACCTGGGACCCTCTGCGATCGAGAGCCAGCCAGGGCCAGACTCTGGCATCGAGGGGGCTGGAACTGGTGTCTAGCAGGAGTGGGGTTCGGGTGACTGTGCGCTCAGAATCCTGGGTTGGGGGGTGGCCAACCCAGGATGTGATGGGTTGTGAGCAGGATTAGAACCAGGGGCTCATTATATGCAGAGCCAAGGGGTGGTAGCCTGGAGTAGGGAGGCTGTGGCCATGGTCAAGGGAGGGGTCACTTAATGTGTGAGATTAATCTGTGATCAGGGCCAGAATTAAGGTCAGCTGTGACTATGAGCACTGTGTGCCCAGGATTAGGGGTTCGGTGGCCACGGTCAGAGGCTAATGGTGGGACTGGGGGTCAGCATGTGACTGAGCTCTTTGTGTCCCCAAGCCAGAGGGCAGTGGCCATTTAAGGGTCAATTACGTCTTTCTGTAAGCCCTGCCTCTCCCAGATCTCCAAGGGGTCGCCTTCTTTCACAAGCACCCAAGTCCAAACCCTGGCATGACTGTTTGCCCTACAGCCCCCTCATTCTTCCCTCTGCCACCAGCGTCACCACTGACCCGCGCCTGGCTGGGCACCGTGTGACCGCGAGCCAGGCGACCACCCCATCCGGGCTCTGTGTCTGGGATTCCTCCCAGTCCTGGACCCCACCCCCGCCCCAGGGAAGCCAGGCGTTTCTAAGCCCCATCCCCAGGCCCTTTAATTCAAAACCGTCCATAAAAAACTATTCTAAGATAGAGCAGTTGTTTAGGCAGGAAGCAGCTTAGATGCCCATCAACTGATGAGTGAATAAAAACCATATGGTACATAAACACAATGGAATATATACTCAGCCATAAAACAGGAAGGGGTTGAGTCAGTCCTAGTGAGGTGGAGGAACCTAGAGCTTGTTATAGACATAGTGAAGTAAGTCAAAAAGAGAAAAACAAATATAGTATATTAACACATATATATGGGACTGAGCGACTTCACTTTCACTTTTCACATTCATGCATTGGAGAAGGAAATGGCAACCCACTCCAGTGTTCTTGCCTGGAGAATCCCAGAGACGGGGGAGCCTGGTGGGCTGCCGTCTATGGGGTCGCACAGAGTCGGACACGACTGAAGCGACTTAGCAGCAGCAGCAGCATGGGATCTAGAGGGCTTCCCTGGTGGCTCAGATGGTAAAGCGATTCAGAAAACTGATACTGAAGAACCCATTTGTGGGGAAGGAATGGGGACGCAGATGTAGAGATTGGACTTGTGGACACAGTAGGGGAGGCAGAGAGTGGGACAAAGGGAGAAAGTAGCGTCAGCATAAATACAAAATATCCATGAGATGGAGAGCTGGTGAGAAGTTGCTGTGTAGCACAGGGAGCCCAGCCTGGAGCTCAGTGATGGCTTGGCTGGATGGAATGGGGGAGGCGAGGAGGCTAGGGAGGGAGGGGAGTACTGTATGATTATGGCTGATTCACATTTCACATGGCAGAAACCAGTACAACACTGCAAAAATTAAAAAAAATTTAGATATAAAAAAAGAAAAAGTGTTTATGTTTTTAACAAAAAAGCAAATAACTTTAAAAGTTTCTTTACCAAATGAGCTATCAGGGAAGCCCAACTTTAAATAAACAAATATGTAAAGCAGGAAAAAGACATAAAAAGGTCACATGACAACCCAGAGGGGTGGGACGTAGGAGGGAGAGTCCAGAGGGAAGGGACACGCGTATGCTCACGGCTGATTGGTGTTGATATATGGCGGAAACCAGCACAGCGCTGTAAAGCGACTATCCTCCAATTAAAAATAAATCATTTTTTTTTAAGGTCACATGAGCCATGATCTTGGATCCTGGGTGGGCATCAGAGCCCCATGAGAGCTTCTTCAACATTTGGGGTCTTAATAAAGGAACTGCCCCCTCCCCCCGGAAAAAGGGGCCAGGAGATTACAGATCTCGAAGCCCAGAGGTGGGCGTGGTGCAGATGAGTACCTCTGCTCTAACCAGAGGCAGAAGGGGATCCTGTTCTTGCCTTCAAACAGGTAAAGGACTTCTAGCCCCAGTTTATGAAAGGCAGTTGAGGTCCAGAGTGGTCACATGCCCTGTCGGGGGTCAGACAGCAAGCAGCAGGCAGGAGACCTCAGGCCGCACGGAAAGGCGGAGGCGACCAGCCCTGGTGTGGGCATGACCCTGGTGCCTGCCTGTAAAGGACCCGCTCTTCCACGCAGCCCTGGCCTACCTTGCAGAACAGACACCCCGTCCTCGATCGAGAGGGGGCGGTCCCCCCTGTACCAGGTCAGCTCCGGGGCTGGCACCGCGTTGGTATCACAGTACAGGTAGGCGGGGTTGTTCTCCACGATCTCCCGGTATTCCGTCACCCCACCCTGGGCCTCTTCCTCCAAGAACGGGGTCTCAAAGTCTGCAGTGGCATCAGCCACCTTCTGGAAAATGGGGGGTACTGGGGAGCGGAGGACAAAGCCGTCAAGACACACTATTGAGAGATGGGCATGAACTTCTGTTCAGAGATTCCCATCCCAGCCTCCACTGGGCAGGGAAATTTCACCGAGTGAGCCAATCCCTTCCATCAAAGCAGTTTTTTTTTAAATGATCTTTTTTCCTTTATTATCAGCTAATTGTTTTTAAAGATCTTTTTTTTCTGATGCAGGCCATTTTTTAAAAGTCTTTATTGACTCTGTTACAATATTGCTTCTGTTTTATGCTTTGTTTTTTTTGGCCAAGAGGCCTCTGGGATCTGTGTTCTTGGACCAGCAACCCACACCCGCTGCATTGGAAGGGGACGTCTTAACCACTGGACCATCAGGAAAGTTCCCTGATCACCATTTATTACAGAGGTAAAATCAAGGCCTGGGGGGCAGTGATGTCCCGGTCCCCCAGGGCTCTTGAAAGAGCCCAGGCCAGGGTTCGGGGGGCCAGATGTGCAGACAGCTATGAGAACAGAGCCCTCCTGCCAGGCCGCCCCAGAAGCATTGACACCTCCCAAGTCCCACTGACCCCCGCCCTGTGGTCCCACACACCCTGGATGAGCACGTTGAAGTCCTGGTCATCCTCGCCCGCCACGTTGGTGGCCACGCACAGGTATCGCCCAGAATCGGAGACCTGCGTGGGCTGGATCTGGAGCAGCCGTCCTTCACCGAGGATGCGGACACGCTGGTTGGGGATCACAGGCTGGAGGTGGAAAGAGGGGGGATAGGGATCAGGAATGAGGGCTAGAAAGCACCCATATGAGTTACTTTTAAAACACCACATAAAGTGGTCAGACCACCCTGACAATTCTGTAACACCAGACCCACAGAACGTAAACATTAGAAGAGAATTCAGTGAGTGAATATAGGGTTTCATGCCTGTGAGACTTGTTTTCTATAAAGAGTTGAACTTCTTATTAAAATATAAAGGACGGGGCAGGGCCCAGGACAGCTCTGGGGCCTGCTGCTATGACTGCCTTTTCTGGAAGGTTCTGCAGATGAGGGGGACCCAGACTGAGAATCTGAGGTCGCCAGGGGCTCCTGAGCTCACCTGTCCATCCTTGTACCAGCTGATGGTGGGCGGGGGCACGGCCCAGAACTCACACTCCAGGGTCAAGCTGCTGTTGACCTTGGTCTTCACTTCCTTCACGCTGACCTCCCCAAAAGGGTCATCTTTGGAGATGGAAGGGGGGACTGAAAACCATAAAAGAGTCTGAGGAGCAGGCCGGGAGAAGAGGTGCTGAGACCCTGCACCCCCCAGCCCCTAAGCCCATCCCAGAAACGGAGGGGGCTGGCTCTCCAGAGCAGAGGAACAGGGAGCCTGGTAACCCACCCGCTCCTGGGGAGAGATGGTTATGGGACAGGGCAGGTCTGAGGCAGGGGGATTCCTGGGGTGACCTCTGGGGACCCTTCCAGGGGTACCAGGTCTCCAGCTGTGGGCGCTATTATTGCACTGCAGTGTGAGTGGCAGAAGGAAGCCAGGACTTCTGTGGGTCTAGGCATCCACGTGACCCAGTCCTAACTCACTGGTTCCCTCCTCCTAAGTTCTAGGCCCTAAATGGACCAAGCTGGCCTGGCTGGCCAGGGACTATCAGAGGGGACACGTCACATGAAGGTGCCTGGGGTGTCAAGTGCAGCCCCGGCACTTCCGGGCAGCCTCCTGCCCACGCAGCTGGTGCCCTGGCCGGTCCCTGACTCACTGAGGACTTCCACGTGGTAGTTCTTCATGGCCTCGCCCAGCTCGTTGGTGACCACGCAGGTGTACTGGCCCGCATCTTCCTTCTGGGCATTCAGAATCTGCAGCCCGTGGGTGCCTGCTTGGGGTAGGACAGCGGCCAGGGTCACCCCTGGCTGCCTGCCTCTGACCCAACCTGGTGACGTGTTACCTCTGCCCCCCTTCTCCCCCATCCCCTCGAGGGCATCACCTGGGAGCAGCTGGATGTTGTTCAAGGCCTCAAAAGGGGCCCCGTCCTTCATCCAGGTGATGGTGGGGGCAGGAAAGGCCCGCGTCTCGCAGATCAGAGAGATGGGGTTGTTGATGGTCACAGTCACCTCTTCCTCCTCGCTGTCCTCGTTAACTCCCAGGATGGTGGGAACCACTGCGGTGGGGCAGGGGGTGCGTTCCTGAGCAGGGATCCCCCACCCTGGGCCCGAGGACCCGGAAAAGTCTGAGACCCTGGTGCTGGGCTTCGGTGCTGTTGTTGTTTGTGTTGCACAGATGGGAAACGAGGCTCAGAGGAACCACGCCCTGTGCGGCCAGACTTCAATTCAGGCCTGGGTGGCCCAGAGCCCAGGCTCTCCCTTACTAAGCCATATCATAGGGGAAGCTGGTCAACTCTGCCTCTGTTTCCCCAATAAGCTCTTAACATCCATGCGTGTGCAGGCTCAGTTGTGTCCGACTCTTTATGACCCCGTGGACTGCAGCGCGCCAGGCTCCTCTGTCCATGGGATTTCCCAGGCAAGAACACTGGAGTGGGTTGCCATTTCCTCCTCTAGGGGATCTTCCTGACCCAGGGATCGAACCCCTGTCTCCTGTATCTCCTGCACTGGAAGGCGGATTCTTTACCACTGCGCCACCTGGGAAGCCCCTGTTAACATCCAGCCATCTACTAATTTATCCACAGTCTTCCCAGTTCTGTGTGTGGTTCCAATTTGTACCCTGCTCTGAGCAGAGGTGGAGGTGGAGTTTTGTTCTCTGCTGAGTAAAACAGCTCTGCTTTCATGGGTCCCCAAATATTCTCTTTCAGCTCTTGCTGGGGACCCTCCTTTGTACCAACAGCAGTTTATTTCATTTTTTATTAATTAATTTTGGCTGCTCTGGGTCTTTGTTGCTACGTGCAGGCTTTCTCTAGCTGTGACGAGGGGCGGCTAGTCTCTGGTTATGCTATACAAGCTTCTCTTTGCGGTGGCTTCTCCTGTAGCAGAGCTCGGGCTCTAGGGTGTGCAGGACCAGTAATTGCAGCTTGCAGGCTCTAGACCTCGGGCTCAGTAGTTGTGGCACACAGGGTTAGTTGCCCCAGGCCATGTGGAATCTTCCAAGAGCAGGGATCGAACCTGAGTCCCTTGCATTGGCTGGTGGATTCTTAACCACTGGACCTCTAGGGACATTTTGTGTGTACTGTGCATGCTAAGTTACTTCAGTCATGTCCAACTCTTTGTGACCCCATGGATTGCAGCCTGCCAGGCTCCTCGGTCCATGGGATTCTCCAGGCAAGAATACTGGAGTGGGTTGCCATGTCCTCCTCCAGGGCATCTTCCTGACCCAGGGATCAAATCTGGGTCTCCTGTGTCTCCTGCGTTGCAGGCGGATTCTTTACCACTGAGCCATCTGGGAAGTCCTACCAACAGCATTTTGAGAAACAGATCTGTCTAATCTTCTAGAACACTGCTTCTCCTAATGAGACAGTTCATGCTGATGGCTCTTGGGAGAATGAATGCCTGGGTGCAAGCCCCCACCCTGAGGCCTGGAGTCTTGTCACCTCTCTAAGCCTCACAGCTTCATTGGTGACCAGGGGACAAGCACACCTCCCACCTCCTAGGATAGTCAGGGGACGCCCTGTGGTCCAGTGGTTAGGACTCTGCCTCCCAGCGCACAGGGTTTGGCTTCGACCCCTAGTCAAGTAACTAAGACCCCACGTGCTGCTCGGTGGCCCTCCCATTTAACCAATCAGGCCTGTCCACATGCCTGGCTCATGGTAGGTGTTTAGCCAATATACCCACTATTATTACTTTTGTTGTTGCTGACGAGGAAGAAACAAAAGTAAAGTGCTTTGTGGGAAGCTGCCTGTAAGGAGTTGGTCACCTTGGTTTTCCCTTCTGCTTGAACCTAGGGTCACCAGGAGGTGTTTGGCACTTACCCAGGACGCTAAGCTGGAAATGCTTGGTCTTCTCCCCTATGGCATTGGCTGCAACGCAGGAGTAGTGGCCTGCACTAGACAGGTTGGCGTGGAGGACCCACAGGAGGGCTCCATCTGGAGAGACGTGGTGGGTGTCTCCACTAGCTAGGGGTCGGCCGTCTTTGAACCATGTGACCTTGGGCTGTGGGTGGCCTGTATGCAGAGGGGAGAGGCAGGTGAAACGATTCAGTAGGTTTTCACCAGGTCAAACCAGAGGCCAGAGGCAGCTCCGAGATGGGGTGGGAGACATCGTTCTCCATTTCAGTCCAGAGGCCCGTGCGGCAGGGCAAGACACAGAAGCAGCCATCAAACCTGGCCTGGACCCTTTCCTATGTGATTCGGTTACCGTTTCCTTTCCCAGGTTGTGGGCAGGGATGGCTTGGTACAGACAGGCAGGACATAAAGGCAAATTATTCTTTCCATCCATCCATTCATCATCCATCCATTCATCTACCCACCCCACCCCATCCATCCATCCTTTTATCCATTCATACATAAACACATTCACCCATTTACCCATCTGTCCATTCATCCATCTATCCATCCATCCATCTCTCCCAGGCCACATGCATTAATGGGAGCCTACTTTGCCAGGCAGTGGGGGAACCATGGTGACAAGATAGTCCTTGGTTCTCATGGAGCTCAGAGCCTGGCTGGGGTAGACAGATGTCACAAGGCCACTCTGGCCCAGTGGAGTCAATGCTGGGACAGGAGAACACTAGGACCTTGTAGGAGAGCAGCAGAGAAATGACTCCAGAAAGAATGAAGACACCCAGTGACTGGTGATGGAAGCAAGGTCTGATGCTGTAAAGAACCACACTGCATAGGAACCTGGAATGTCAGGTCCATGAATCGAGGTAAACTGGAAGTGGTCAAACTGGAGATGGCAAGAGTGAACATCGACATTTTAGAAATCAGTGAACTAAAATGGACTGGAATGGGTGAATTTAACTCAGATGACCATTATATATACCACTGTAGGCAAGAATCCCTTAGAAAAAAATGGACTAGCCCTCATAGTCAACAAAAGAGTCCAAAATGCAGTACTTGGATGCAATCTCAAAAACGACAGAATGATCTCTGTTTGTTTCCAAGGCAAACCATTCAGTAGCACAGGAATCCAAGTCTATGACTCTACCAGTAACGCTGAAGAAGCTGAAGTTGAACCGTTCTATGAAGGCCTACAAGACCTTCCAGAACTAACACCCAAAAAAGATGTCCTTTTCATCATAGGGGACTGGAATGCAAAAGTAGTAAGTCAAGAGATACCTGGAGTAACAGGCAAATTTGGTCTTGGAGTACAAAATGAAGCAGGGCAAAGGCTAACAGAGTTTTGCGAAGAGAACGCACGGGTCATAGCAAACACCATCTTCTAACAACACAAGAGAAGACTCTACACATGTACATCACCAGATGATCAATACTGAAATCAGATTGATTATATTCTTTGCAGCCAAAGATGGAGAAGCTCTAAACGGTCAGCAAAAACAAGACTGGGAACTGACTGTGGCTCAGACCATGAACTCCTTATTGCCAAATTCAGACTTAAATTGGAAAGTAGGGAAAATCACTAGACCATTGAGGTATGACCTAAAACAAATCCCTTATGATTATACAGTGGAAGTGACAAACACATTCAAGGGATTAGATCTGATAGACAGAATGCTGAAGAACTATGGACTGAGGTTAGTGACATTGTACAGGAGACAGTGATTAAGGCCATCCCCAAGAAAAAGAAATGCAAAAAGGCAAAATGTTTCTTTGAGAAGGCCTTATAAATAGCTGAAAAAAGAAAAGAAGTGAAAGGCAAAGGAAAAATGTAAGATATACCCATTTGAATGCAGAGTTCCAAAGAATAGCAAGGAGAGATAAGAAAGTCTTCCTCACTAATTAGTGCAAAGAAACAGAGAAAAACAATAGAATGGGAAAGATTAGAGATCTCTTCAAGAAAATTAGAGATACCAAGGGAACATGTCATTAAATAATGGGCACAATAAAGGACAGAAATGGTATGGACCTAACAGAAGCAGAAGATATTAAGAAGAGGTGGCAGGAATACACATGAGAACTGTACAAAAAAGATCTTCACCACCCAGATAATCATGATGGTGTCATCACTCACCTAGAGCCAGACATCCTGGAATGCAAAGTCAAGTGGGCCTTAGGAAGCATCACCATGAACAAAGCTAGTGGAGGTGATGGCATTCCAGTTGAGCTATTTCAAATCCTAAAAGATGATGCTGTGAAAGTGCTGCACTCAATATACCAGCAAATTTGGAAAACTCAGCAGTGGCCACAGGACTGGAAAAGGTCAGCTTTCATTCTAATCCCAAAGAAAGACAATGCCAAAAAATGCTCAAACTACCACACAATTGCACTCATCTCATATGCTAGCAAACTAATGCTCAAAATTCTCCAAGCCAGGCTTCAACAGTACGTGAACCATGAACCTCCAGATGTTCAAGCTGGATTTAGAAAAGGCAGAAGAACCAGAGATCAAATTGCCAACATCCACTGGATCATGGAAAAAGCAAGAGAGTTCCATAAAAACATCTACTTCTGCTTTATTGACTATGCCAAAGCCTTTGACTGTGTGGATCACAATAAACTGCGGAAAATTCTTTAAAAGAAGGGAATACCAGCCCACCTGACCTGCCTCCTGAGAAATCTGTATGCAGGTCAAGAAGCAACAGTTAGAACTGGACATGGAACAACAGACTGGTTCCAAATAGGAAAAGGAGTACGTCAAGGCTGTATATTGTCACCCTGCGTATTTAACTTATATGCGGAGTACATCATGCAAAATGCCGGGCTGGATGAAGCACAAGCTGGAAACAAGATTGCTGGGAGAAATATCAATAACCTCAGATATGCAGATGACACCACCCTTATGGCAAAAAATGAAGAGGAACTAAAAAGCCTCTTGATGAAAGCGAAAGAGGAGAGTGAAAAAGTTGGCTTAAAGTTCAATATTCAGAAAACTAAGATCACGGCATCCAGTCCCATCACTTCATGGGAAATAGATGGGGAAACAATGGAAACAGTGAGAGACTACTTTTTTGGGCTCCAAAATCACTGCAGATGGTGACTCCAGCCACAAAATTAAAATACGCTTGCTCCTTGGAAGAAAAGCTATGACCAATCTAGACAGCATATTAAAAAGCAGAGACATTACTTTGCCAACAAAGGTCTGTCTGGTCAAAGTTATGGTTTTTCCAATGGTCATGTATGGATGTGAGAGTTGGACCATAAAGAAAGCCGAGCGCCGAAGAATTGATGCTTTTGAACCATGGTGTTGGAGAAGACTCTTGAGAGACCCTTGGACTTCAAGGAGATCCATCCTAAAGGAAATCAGTCCTGAATATTCATTGGAAAGACTGATGCTGAAGCTGAAACTCCAATATTTGGCCACCTTATGCAAAGAACTGAGTCACTGCAAAAGATCCTAATGCTGGGAAAGATTGAAGGTGGGAGGAGAAGGGGACAACAGAGGATGAGATGGTTGGATGGCATCACCGACTCAATGGACATGAGTTTGAGCAAGCTTCTGGAGTTGGTGATGGACAGGGAGGCCTGGCGTGTTGCAGTCCATGGGATCGCAAAGAGACCGACACAACTGAGTGACTGAACTGAACTGAGGACCTTGGAGGCTGAGCTCTGCAGTCAGGTGAGTAGGGAAGAGTGTTTGTGGCAGAGGCATAGAGAGTGAAAAGTCCAAGATGGCAAGGGACACCCTGCAGGGAACAGCAGGGCAGTGGGCAGGCACCCCAGATCTCTGAGGACCCCTCCTCCTACAGCTGCCTCTTCACCCTCCTCCAGTCCACTGTGTGGCCCTTACCTGAGACGTTGCACATCAGGTGGGCCATCTCCCCTTCGGGGACCTTGACTGTGTCCTCCACGTCCTCCTTCTCAATACTGGGAGGAACTGCGAGAAGCAGGGAAGACAGACACTCACTGACCAGGCTGAGCAACCACGGAGCAGGAAGCCAAGCGCCCACTGTATCTCTCTTCCATTCTCCATTCCTTCACACCTGCTGCCATGGGGCAGGGCGTCTAATAAAAATTTGCAGCTGGCTGAGGCAAATACCAGTGCTGCTGGGAGAAGGCCCCAGTCAGAGGAAGGCAGTCGGGTGGCATTGAAAATCTTTGCCCCCTTTCATCTTGGGTTGGTTCTGGCTGTTTCTGGAAAGTTCTATGGCAGCCTCAGAGAAGAGGCTGCTGATGGGTCAAAGAAGACAAGGCTTGGTCTCTCCCTCCTGTCTGTGCTGGGTCCACTCCCAGAGGCTCCCAGGCTGGAAGGAAGGATGGGTGGGCGCCCGTGAGAACCACGCGGTGACGTACCCAGGACCTCCACGCTGAAGTCCCTCCGTGCCTCCCCAGCCTCGTTGCTGGCCAGGCAGGAGTAGAGGCCTCTGTCCTGCTCCTGCGCCTGGGTCAGCTTCAGCATCCAGCCACCTGGGAAGCGGGAGAGTGGGCTCCAAGCACAGCTGCGAGCAGCCTTCTGTCCCCACCTGAGCCTAGGCTGCCCACCGGGAGGAGGAGCACGCTGGGCGTTATACTTAGATGTTTATGTGTCTGCCTCCCACAATGTTCCATTCCTCAGAGAGGGAAACTGAGACCCGGAGGGTCAACAGATGGATGGAGCCCTCTGGACGTTAGTCCTTGCTGTTGTTTAGTCGTTAAGTCCTGTCCAAGTCTTTTGCAATCCCATGGACTGCAGCCCACAAGGCTCCTCTACTCATGGGATTTCCCAGGCAAGAAAACTGGAGTGGGTTGCCATTTCCTCCTCCGGAGGATTTTTCCAACCCAGGGATCAAGCCCTAATCTCCTGAATTAGCAGTTGAATTCTTTACCACTGAGGCACCAGGGAAGCCTGGATATTAGACCTACGCCAGGGTAAACTTCTCTTAAGCTTCCCAGTTGACTCAGACGGTAAAGAATCTGCCTGCAATGTGGGAGACCTGGGTTCAATCCCTGGGTCAGGAAGATCCCCTGGAGGAGGGCATGGCAACCCACTCCAGTACTCTTGCCTGGAGAATCCCCATGGACAGAGGAGCCTGGCGGGCTACAGTCCATGGGGTTGCAAAGAGTCAGACACGACTGAGCGACTAAACACACATAAGCACGGGGTAAACTTGACCCTGTCCTAGTAAGAAGACTCTGTCACCTGGCTACCCTCTCTTCTGTGGATTGACTAGAGCTGAAAGCACAGCAATGGTTTATGTAATCCTGGTTCAGATCAGAACCCCATTCTACTCTGATGGACCTGGTGAAAGTCCACCTTCTCCCAAGGACCTCTCAGAGGTGAACCAGTTCCTCTCAGGGGAACACAAGGATCTCCTAAGACCAGCCCAAGGAAAGCAGATATACAGGACTTGCCATCACGGCTACTCCTGTACCCAGGGCAGACATCACTAATCTATCACCACTCTCCTTTCTGCCAGACCCAGATGCAGTCTCTGAATTCATCTCATCCGATGAATACTGCAGACCCTACCAAGTGACAGGAAGTGATACACGAGGGGAAACTTGTTTACCATCCCAGCTTGGGCTGCATGGAATAATTGATGGGTCATTGAGGCTGAGCCTCAGTGGGCCTGGAAGTCCCTGCAAGATTCTGATGGGATACTGCCTCCTGAGCCTCAGTTTCTCCATTTGTATTCCAGCAAGAACCATCACAAACCAGCTTTGTGAGGAAGATGAGTATTCAGAGGAGAAAGTGCTTGGACCAGCATTTCTAAAAGTTTGCTACAGCTCCATGGGAGGTTATATAAGCTCTGTGAGAATTTTTTTTTTTTTGGCTGCAGGACTTATCAGAACCTTGACTATGCAAGTGATTCTTGTGGGTCTCCAGGAAAATCGAACAGGAAGCCTTTTCCAGACTTATTTAAATCCTTATTTTTTTTCCTGGAGCACCTCATCTGACCAGAGTTTTGGGGTGCACTCTTGGGAGACTAATAGCTGAAACGATTATCCCAACCATGCTGGGCAAGGCAGGATCAGAGATCACAGGCACGTGATGGACAGAGGCAGAAGCTGAGTTTCGGACCTTACCTGCTAAGAGGTAGGTGTTCTCTCCAGGGCTGATGGGCTCCTCCCCTCGGAACCAGCGGATCCCTGGTGGTGGGATGCCTGTGGCTTCACAGTACAGTGACAAGGGGCTGTGCAGGGTGGCTGTAACATTGGTCAGTGGGCCCAAGTCGCCAATGAGCTCTGGGGGCACTAGATACAGGGAAGAAGCCACATTCGGGATGCAGATGGGTGCTGTATGCTCTTTCCTACCTCCCCGCTGGCCTCCCCAAGGATCCCCGACCCCCAATCTCAGAGCTGCTTCCACTGAAGGGGGTGAGTGGTGGCCACATGCTGGACTCTGGCATCAGGCTGAGGCCTCAGTTTCCCCAACCCCTCAGAGGAACACCAGGAGAATCCGACAAGGACATGTGTGAAGCCCTTAGCTCAGACCCTGGTATGGAGCAAAACTGAGCAAAGGAGACAGAAATCAGAGCCACGGGGAACACAGATGGGACCCCAGACCCACACAGTAGAGTCCCGTTCAGAAAGGAAGCCCCACTCTATCAGGCAGGGACAGGTCAGCGAGGCCTGGGGTCCCAGCAACGCTGGAGATATGATAAGAAGGCCTTCCCTAAAGGACTCCTGCCCACCTCTCTCCTTGTCTCTTCCCACTCCTCGCCTCCACCCTGAGGTATGCAGTAGGAGCTCAGTAAAAGACTAGAATCAGGAGGCTGTTCTAGCTACTCTGCTCCAGGCCTCCGCAGAGTCTGTTCCCTCTGTCCAACACTCTTCCTCTTACCCTAGCTCCTGATGAACTCCAACTTAGCCTTTACATTTCAGCTTTAAAAGTCACCTCCTACAGGAAGCCACCCTGACTTCCTAAGACAGATGACGGTCTAGCTGATCTCTTAGGGACGCCCAAATCCCAACATCACACACGAATCATGCAGAATAAAGACTGCCCAGAATAGAGCAGGGAAACAACAAAGGAGAGGAAGAATGAGGGACTTCCCTGGTGGTCCAGTGGCTACGACTACAGGCTCCAAATGCAGGGGGGCCCAAGTTCAATTCCGGGTCAGGGAACTAGCTCCCATATGCTGCAACTAAAGATCCCATGGGTGGTAACTAAGTTCTGGTGCAGCCAAATAAGTAAACAAATAACTTTTTTAAGTGGGGGGAGGGGAAGGGAAATGAGGGCTATTTGGAGCCGGTCCTGATTTTGAGAGCAGTGTTCGCAGCTTCCGCTGACAGCAGCCTTCGCCAGAGGCCTGGCTCCTGGCAGAACAAGGAGGTGGCCCCAGGAACACGGAGACGGAGGCTGCCTTGCCGCTTCCTGCCCCCTCCCGAAGGCTGCGGGTCCTCACCTAGAACTGAGAGCGAAAACCTCCGCTCGGCCCTCCCGGCCTCGTTCTCGGCCACGCAGCTGTAGCGCCCAGCGTGGGCAGGCCGAGCCCTCTCCACGTGCAGACTCTGGCCGTGGTTCTGGAGCCGCAGGCCGGACTCGGGCCCCACGGGCCACCCGTCCCGCTCCCACGTCACCCTGGGCGCGGGTTTCCCTGTGGCGTTGCATTCCAGGCTGGCTTCCTCGTCCTGAACCACGGACACATCTACGTAGGGCTCCAGGGGGCCGGCAATCCGCGGGGAAACTGGGGTGGGGAGAAAGCAGGTCGGGGGTGGGGGCGGGGAAGGGGGCCGCCGGGCACCACGCCTCAGGCCAGGCTCTGGGCTCGCCTCCATCTGGCATGTGTACCCCTGCCTCCCGCTGGCCGTGTGACCTTAGCCAGGTGACCTCACCTGTCCAGGCCTCCACTTTATATCTCTATAATGGGATCACCACGGTACCCCGGCCCCCTCTCCCATACCCTGGGAATCACGGGAGGGCCTGCCGTTTGGACAATGAGCTCACAGCACGGTCCTGAAGATTTGTAAGGACTTTTCTTCCTTAGAAATCAGGGGTTTCTAAACAGTTGTTAGGGCTGGGGGTGGGGGTGGGGGATAGTTCCACAGGTGGGATTCTCCTCAAGACGTTGGACGGTAGTGTTCTTGGTTTTATTTTCTGCTGCTGCTGCTGCTAAGTCGCTTCAGTCGTGTCCGACCGACTCTTTGCGACCCCAGAGACGGCAGCCCACCGGGCTCCCCTGTCCATGGGATTTATTTTCTAGAATGATTTATATAAGGCTGAGATATTTAATTTTATTCCCCATAGGATAGGTAGATGGAGACTTGAGTTTCCATCACATATAGGAACTGTATATCAATTTTACGTTTCTTTAGTTTCCAGCTGTTTCAAGCTGTGGTTTCCTTTTTCTCTCTGGGCCATTGGGGGTCTCTTGGCATCAAGCTGCTTGCTCTCTCACGGTCAGGAGCTATAAGAAGCTGACTTGGAGGGGGCAGTTAAAATGGCAGTAACCTAAAGTGGGACAGGAGAATCCAACTTCTGTCTTTGCTTGGGTTTTGGGGGGTGAGGTCTGCCCTGCCAGGGTGCCTGGTTGCCCACCCATCAGGCTGACCCCTTCCAGCCCTTTCCGCCTGGTCCAGGTCATCCCAGTCCAACTCACCATACACCACCAGCTGCTGGTCCTCGCTGCTATTTCCGGCCACGTTGCTGCACTCACAGGTGTACGTTCCCTCCTGGGCTGGCTGGGCCAGGCCCAGATACAGCAGCCGCCCCACAGCTGACACCTGCGCAAGGCTGGCCCCCTCCCCGGGCAGGGGCTGACCTGGATGCATGAGAAAGAAGCCCCTGGTCCCTAGTCCTTCCTCCAATCCATCCTGGCCAACTCCTGCTCATCCCGCAGATGCCCACTAAATGTCACCTCCACCAGGAAGACTTCCCTGAGCACCAAATCTGATCCCAGAACCCCCTCTGATAACCCACAACTCTGAGCTTGTCCCCAATCCAGCTCTACCTACAGGTGGCATGTCTGAATCCCTCCCTGGCCTGGGCTCTCCTGGAGGGAAGACCCTGCCTCACTTTCTCCCTGGGGTCCTTGGAGGCTCTCCGGGGCCTGGCATATATTAAGGCTTAATGAAGGCTATTGAGTGAACGACCCATCTGTCTAGCTACAGTGGTGAGGGAGGGAGACCAAGCAACAGGCACGCCTGGAAGCAAGGAGACCCCGATGCAGGGAAGGATTTTGTAACCCTGGAGGCGCTAACTTCCATCACCCTGCACCTATCACGGAGGAGCAGCCCTCTGGGCTCCCATCATCCAGCAGCACGTGTCCCAGCCGGGGGAGGGGCCCAGGTGGGCACATGACATGCTTCCTCACTCTTACATTCTATTCTCTGTCCACGCTCTCTCCCCTGGTGATCTCGGCTTGTCTTGTCACTTTTGGATTTATTCTTAGCCCAGACCTCTCCTCTGAGCTCCAGACACCTCTGGCTGACTGCCCATTTAACATCTCATTGGATGTCTAACAGATCTGAACATTAAAATGCCGCAAACTCCCAGTCTGACCCCGTAAACCTGCCCTCACAGCCTGTCTATCTCGGTGATGGTAGCAACTCTCTCGATTGCCAGGCCAAATCTTCAAGTCATCCTCGACTCCTCATTCTCCTTAGCCCCTCATCCCAGCCATCAGGAAATCCTGCCAGCATTGCCTCTGAAATGCATCCAGAAGACTATGGCCGCCTCTCAGTACCTCCTGGCTACCCACCTAGTCCAGGTGCCAGTTTCTCTTGCCTGGAGTCCTTGCGGAAGCCCCCTCACTGGCATCCTGCTCCCACCCTTGTTCCCAACGGTCTGTTCTTATCATGCTGGCAGGAACCTGCTGAGTACAAACCAGATTGTGTCCCTCCTTTTTCCAGACTCCTAAAACAGCCCATCTCACTCAAGGTAGAAGCTGGGATCCTTACAACAGCCTTTGACCGAGCCATCACAGCTCACGTGACCATCTCGAGCTGAATCTGCTGCAGCCCCACTGACCCCTCTGTTGTTCTTCCACCACACCTGGCTCACTCCTGCCCCAGGACCTTTGCATCTGCTCTCACCTGCCTGGAATGCCTTTCCCAGTCGTCTCATGTTCATCCCTCACCTTCTTCATGTCTGCTTGGTCAAATGTCCCTGACCACTCAACTTAAAATTGCAAATCCCATCACTCCCCCAGCAGTCTTCTCCTCTTTCTTGGCTTATATTTTTCTCCATAGCATTTATCACATCAGATATTAAGTCATTTACAGGCACACCTCAGAAATCGCACAGCTTCAGTTCTAGGCTACCGCAATAAAGCAAGTATCGAAATGAAGTGAGTCACATGAATTTTTGGTTCCCTGGTGCATATATGTTGATACTATAATCTGTTAAGTGTGCAATACTGTGTGAAAAGAAAACAATGTACACAACTTAATTAAAAATATTTTAAAAAGCTAACCATCATCTGAACCTTCAGCAAGTCATAAACTTTCTTCAGTAGTAACATCAGAGATCACTGATCACAGATCACCATAACAGACTTAATAATAACAATGAAGTCATAAATACTGTGAGCATTATCAGAATGTGACAGAGACCCAGAGTGAGCAAATACTGTTGGAAAAATGACACCAACAGACTTTTTGGAGGCAGGGTTGCCATAAGCCTTCAATTTGTAAAATATATAACACCTGTGAAACTCTAAACACGGTGCATTAAAATGAGGTATGCCTGTACTCGTTTTTCACTTATTATCTGACTATCTTGATCCACTGATGCATTTCTAGCACCTAGAATGATGCCTGGCACAGACAGGCTCTCAATAAATACTAGTTAAATGAATGAATTCCAAATATTCACTGAGCATCTCTTTTGTACCAGGCACTGCTAAGCCACTGCTGAATTCCCAGACAATGCCTCCCGGGGCTCAGGGATTCATAGAGGAGCAGACACTGAGGGACTAAGGTGGGTGACATGACAAGTTAACACAGGGGCGGTGTCAAGGAGGTCCTCTCCCTAGACTGGGAGGGAGGTCAGGGAGGGCTTCCTGGAAGAAGAGACATCTGACGGGAGGCCCTGAGATCAGTCTAGCTCTCACTGGCTGAGAAGGGGCTGGAGGGGCGTGGGGGGCTTCTGTGACCAGCACCTGCACCCGTCTCCATCTCAGCCAGGGTTGGAAGCAAGGGCAGGGAGCAGCCTCCATGGGTGGGGCAGTGAGCCTGGGGCTCGGCCAGCCTACCGTCCTTCTTCCAGGAGATCTTGGGGAAGGGAACGCCCCGACAATCGCAGGAGAGCCTGGCGGGGTGCCCCTCGGTCACGGTTACGGTGCGTGGCTCCCGCGAGGGGAACACTGGAGGGACTGAGTAAAAACAGAGCAGAGGTGAGGAGGGCAGGAAGCTGGGGACTGGGATGAGAAAGAGACCCCGGGGAGAGGGTGGGGCGGGGGAAGGCTGTGTCCTGGGACCCATTCAAGGCAGCAGCGCCCTCCGCCCTGGGCTTGAGAGCCAGCCCTGACAGACGCAGCGGGGAGGGACCCCAGCCCAGCCCAGCCGGGGAGACCCTCACCCCAGACATTGAGGTTGTAGTGCTTCTCCGAGCGGCCCACTTGGTTCAGCGCCTCACAGGTATAGCGGCCCGTATCCCCCACCTCGGCTCTGTCCACCTGGCCGGGAGCAAAAACCACCCGTCAGGGGTCCAGCGCAGAGATGGTGCCACATCTGTGTAACCCTGGGCCCGTCATTTTCCCTCGCCGAGCCCACACTCCCACCTGGAACCTGGGGGTTGATAAATCAGTGATAACACCTGCTGTACCTCCGGCACAAGGAAGTTTCTGGGAGCCAGGAGCTTAGTGGCCCTGCCAGCCTCACCCCACTTCACATCCATAGCCGTGTCCCAAGGGGCAGGCAAAGGGGGCCCTGCCTCAGGGGTCAGATCCTGACCTGGGGGATAATGGAGCCGCGCTGTGGCTTTGAAGAATAAAAGAGGAAGGAGGGGGCAGTATTCCAGGCAGAGGAAGCCAAACTGAAGGTGCTCGGAGTTAGGAATGATCACATCACAAAGTGCAGGGGGCTGGGGGAAGGAGGAGCTGGCTGGAGCGGAGCGTGCTCCCCAAAAGCTTGGAGCTGTGCCCCCTTCCCCTAGCTGAGGTGGATGAGCTGTTCTCTGGGGCAAGTGGGGACCACACAGGCACTCTCTGGAACTCCCGGCCAGCCCAGGAGAAAGGTGTCACCGTGCTCACAGGTGAGAGACCTGAGGCCAGAGAGGTCCAGACAGGAGGTGCCTGCCACACTTAGGAGGGGCGGGATAAAGGTGAGATCCGGGCTCACTCTAGACACCCCTTGCCTTGCCGGGCCGGATGAAGGGCCTTAAATGCCCAAAGGCAAGAAGGCTTTCCAGCAAGGAGTGAAAAACGGGTGGAAAGCTTTGGGGGAAGGGAAGGGGCTGAGAAAGACTGATGCTGAAACTGAAATTCCAATACACTGGCTACCTGATGCGAAGAACTGACTCATTGGAAAAGACCCTGATGCTGGGAAAGATTGAAGGCGGGAGGAGAAGGGGATGACAGAGGATGAGATGGTTGGATGGCATCACTGACTCAATGGACATGAGTTTGAGTTGGTGATGGACAAAGAGGCCTGGCGTGCTGCAGTCCATGGGGTCGCGAAGAGTCGGACATGACTGAGCAACTGAATTGAACTGAACTGAAGGGGCTGAGAGAAGTTCCCAGGGCTCAGTCCTGGGGCTTCGCTCTCCATCCCAGTTTGGCTGGAGGCAGCTCTGCTGGGTCTGGGGACTGGATGCGCTGCAAGTCGAGATGAGTTGAACTGATGTTGGAGGGTGTGTCCCTGCCTGCCCGGGTCAGGGCTCAGCTCTGCTCACGGTGGGGCCCTCCTTGGTGGCCTGGGAGGCCGCACACCTCCAGTAAGGCCTTGTCTATAGAGAGGTAGATGCCGGGCCGGGGCTCCAGGGGGCGGCCGTCCTTGCGCCAACTCAGCACAGGAGGGGGCACAGCATGGCTCCGGCACTCCAGGGCCACGGACTCGTTAGCCACGACAGACACGTTCCGCTCTTCTCCGAGGATGCTGGGGGGCACTGCGGGAGGGGGCGGGGTGGGGGCTGTCTCAGGCGGGTGAGTCGAGTCACGTCCTGAGTCAGAACCTCCCCCTTCCAGCAGCCAGGAGCAAACACGGGGGATGGGGAGGTGCCTTGAGGATGGGGGCCACCCCCTGAACTGAAGCCCTCTTCTCCTCCCCTCAATGACCAGCAGAGGAGACCCCCAAACCTCAATAGGATGGTGGGTTATGACGTCAATATTCTGAATATGATTTTGTACTTTACTTTTATAAATTTTTTAAAAAGAAACTTTAATCTTTATTTATTTAAGGTCTTAGACCAGGCCATGCACAGCATATGGGATCTTAGTTCCCTCATCAGGGATCAAACCCTTGCCCCCTGCATTGGGAGCGCAGAGTCTTAACCACTGGACCACCAGGGAAGACCCCTGATTTTGTACTTTAGTTGTATCAGATGTTACCACTGAAGAAAGGGCCCACCAGCCCACCTGTCCATGACAAGGGAGTCTCACAGTTTAAGACATGGCTCGGGGTGGGGGTGGGGGGGTCCAATGGACCCCTACATGAAGGCAGACACGGTCTCAGGACAGACCTGGCACATCTACCCACTGGGGATGCCCCAGCCCCACCGTCTTGAGCCTCCAGCCCACACCCGGCAGCCTCTGGGGCCCGAGACTCACTGTGGACACGCAGGACGACGTCCCGGCGGTCCTCGCCCACTGCATTCACGGCCACGCAGGAGTAGGTGCCGGAGTCGGAGACCCGGGCACTGGCCAGCATGAGGACCCGGCCCCCAGGGAAGACCTGTACCCCAGAAGAAAGTCCACGGGCGATCTGTCCCCTTCACAAGCTGGCATTGCTGGCAGGTGCGCCTGGGCAGCTGCCCAGGCCCCCAGAGCCCCCCAGCAATGCACTGGAAATGCGAGGTGTACCCGAACCTCAGAACCTCTGCTGGCTGGTGGGCAATCCCATCAGCCCTGAGAAAGGGTCCCCTGGGGAGTAGGGCTGGGGCTGGGAGCCCTTGAGATATGGCCGGTCCCCAGGTATAAGATACATGACAGATTTCAAAGGGTTTGTACCAAAAGGAGAAGGTAAGATGTCTGGTTAACGACGTTTTATAATGATCACTTGATACAGTGAAGCTTTTTGAATATACTGGGTGAACTAAAATGTATTTTTTATACAGCAGTTTTAAAAATATTCCATTTTTATATAGCCAAAGGGTATCCTGTTTGCTTGTTTCTTTGTTTACTCATTCATTAATTTTGCCTGCGCTGGGCAGCGTGCAGGATCTTAGTTCCCTGACCCAGGATCAAACCCCGGCCCTTGCAGTGGAAGCACGGAGTCCTGATAACTGGATAGTCAGGAAATCCCCTAAAATGTATTATTAAAATTGGCTTCACCTGTGTCTTTTTACTCAGTCTAATGCAGTTACTAGAAAATTTTAAATTATATATTTGGTTCCTAACATATGTTACATTAACATTATGTTATGTTCAGTTCAGTCGCTCAGTCGTGTCCGACTCTTTGCGACCCCGTGGACTGCAGCATGCCAGGCTTCCCTGCCCATCCTATGCATAATGCAGTGTACGTTATATTACACTACATTATATTATGATTATGTCTTATATTGGTGGTGGGCCTTGTTCCTGGAGACCACCTGGCCCCTGACTCCTTTCAGCTGCTCCCCTTCCTCCCTGCAGCCAACCGTCCTGGGCCATCATTGTCGCCCTCTCCCCCTGGCGGTCCCAGGCCCTGACCTCCGTTCCCAGCATCTACTGAGGCACCAGAGAGGTGAGCTGGGACTCCCCACCCACCCCCACTGACCTGGAGACCGGCGGTCCCTGCAGTGGACACGGGGTTTCCATCCTTCAGCCACATCAGCATGGGGCTGGGAGCCCCGGTGGCATTACAGGTCAGCCGAACCGGGCTGTGGAGCAGCACGGGGCCCGGGAGGCTCGGCGGCAGCGTGATGCGCGGGGGCACTGCGGAGCGAGGGTGACACGGGGCATAGGCTGAGCCCCACTGAGGGTGAAGCAGGCAGGGCCCCTGGCCGGGCACCCCCACAGGAGTGCATGGCCACTGACGAAAGCTCAGGGACAGCCACTCCCAACACGGGCAGGGCACTCCCAGGGTCTCGAGGCTGCTTGTTTCATCCTTCTGACCCCACAGATGAGAAACTGAGGCTTAGAGAGGGCCAGTGGCCTGCCCACGGTTGACCCACCAGGAGCTGGCAGAAGCAGCTCTTGAACTTGGGCCTCCTGGTTACCGTGAGGTCATCATCATTGCTGATGGCGTAGGGGTCACAGGGGTTGAGAATGCCTGTTAGGGTGATCAGTGATCTTTGATGTTACCATGACTCACCCAAGGCTCAGATGATAGCAGTTTTTAGCAATAAAGTACTTTTTAATTAAGGTATGTCCATGTTTTAGACACAGTGCTATTGCACATGTAACAGACTACAGTACAGTATATATAGGACTTTTCTATGCACTGGGAAGCCAAAAAAAACTCATGTGACTTGCTTTATTTTGGTATTTGCTTTATTGTGGTGGTCTGGAACCGAAACTGCAATATCTCTGAGTTGTGTCTATACCCAATAAAAGTGGTTGGATAGAAGATGGACAGATGGAGGAATTGATGTTTGAACAGAAGAATGGTTGGGGGATGGACAGCTGGATGGTTAGATGGGTGGGTGGGTTAGATGGGCAGAGAATTGAATGGTTGGTTGAATCAATGGATGGACAGTTGGGTGTTTCCATGTTTAAATGGAAGAATGGATAGTTGAATGGATGGATGGATAAATGATAGGTGGAAGGAAGGAAAGATAAATGAAAGGAAGCATGGATGCATGGATGATTGATGGGTGAATGGATGATGGATGGAAGACAGGAAGGATGGATGAATGGATGAAGGATGGGTGGTGGATGGAAGAAGGGAAGGATGGATGGATGAGAGATGGGACAAATGGATGAGCAACAACTCTGGGGACAGATCCCTTTAGTCCTGAGCAGCTCACCATTGACCCGCAGGCTGTACTGCAACTCTGTGCTGCCCACCACATTGGATGCCACACAGCGGTAGCTCCCAGCATCAGAAAGCTGGGCTTGCTCAATGAGAAGAACTCTCCCATCAGTTGACACCATCGTTCTGTTCCAGGCAGAGATAGGCTGGCGGCCCTTAAACCAGGAGATATCTGGGGAAGAGAAGAGAGATGCAAGGGTCCCTGCCAGCCTTTCAGAGTGTGCCTGTGTCCTGTGCATCCGAGGGGGGGGCTTCCAGGGTGCCCATATGGTGCGACTTTATTTCAGGCACTGGAGAAAGCCTGAAAGGAAGACAGATGGGAGCAGAATACGGCAGTTGTCTGAGATGGAATCAAAGGCAGAGAGGGACACAGGCTGGAGCAGCCAGGGTCGAGAACAGTCAAAGCCAGCCTGGCCCCTTCACATCTTACTCCTGCCAGGAGACCACCCACGAGGCAGATCTTTAAAAGAGAATACAGTACACCCCAAAACAGCAGGCTCATCATTATGGATCAACTGTGAATAGATACATGGACCCCAGGTTCATAGCAGCACTATTCACAATAACTGAGATAAGGAAACGGCCTAAATGTCCATCAACAGATGGATGGATAAAGAAGATATGGTACATATATACAAGGGAATATTACACAGCCATGACAAAAGAACAAACCAATGCCATTTGCAGCAGCATGGATGGAACTAGAGATTATCACACTAAGTGAAGTAAAGACAAATACCAGAAAGAGACAGACAAATACCATATGATATCACTTATATGTGGAATCTAAAATATGATACAAATGAACCTATCCATGAAACAAAAACAGACTCACCGACATAGAGAACAGGCTTGTGGTTGCCTAGGGGGCGTGGGGGAGGGAGAGGGATGGAGTGGGAGGCTGGGGTCAGCAGATGTAAGCTGTCATGTATAGGATGGAGAAGCAAGGTCCTACCATACAGCACAGAGAACTATATTCAATATCTTATGATAAACCATCATGGAAAAGAATATTTATAAAGAATGTACATATATGTGTACAACTGAATCACTTTGCTGTACAGCAGAAATTAACACAACATTGTAAATTAATTGTACTGCAATTAAAAAATAAAGTTAATAAAGAGATTATAAATAAATAAGGACCAACTGTATCTTCAACTTGCTTCCATCCTGCCAGGGCCCATGCCAGAACAGGGTTCCCCCACGGCAGAGGGCCAATACCTCCAGGGCTCACTACCCCAGGCAAAGCAGGGTTGCCATGGTTCCGATGCGGGATAGGAAATGTACCGTCTTCCTGGGCCCATCCTGTCTGCTGGGCATTTACACCCAGCCCCAGCTCCCAGACCTTTCCTAAACTGCTGGTCTAGAGAAGATTCTCACCCCCCAGCCTAGGGGCAGCCCCATGAATCCACGAACTCAGCAGAAATCCTGCAGGTTTGTTTCAGACACCAGGGCAAAGGCTCTGGGCCCTGGTGTATAATGGGCATGATATAAAGAGCTGCTGAGAAGGACAAGGGGAGCGTGAGGGAGGGAAGGGGAAGGTCTGCTGATTTCATCCTCAGCCAGAGTGGTACCTGGAGCCCTGGCTGACCTCTTCAGATGGGAACTGGGGTTGGCTGGAGGTGGCTTTCAGACAAGGGGAGGGGTCTTACTTACCAGGAGGGGGCACGCCGGAAGCCAGGCACTCCAAGGTCACGGAGGCATTTTCTAGCACCGCCTTGTTGACCAGACCCGGCTCGATGTTGGGAGGCACTAGGGGAGACAAGGAGATCCTGGCTTTCCGGGTGAGGCTCCAGGCAGCTCATCTCAGCCACCCTAAGACCCCTCCCCAGCCTTCCCAAGGGGGCCTGGGCAATAAGGCACCCCAACGGCTCACGTGTGCTGATTAAGAAATCCCCTCCTGCCCAAGAACAAAGGCCCTGGGAGGCAAGCTTTGTTTCAATCATACAAGGATGACCCTGGCACCCAACACCCCCCTCCCCTCCAGGAGCAGCCAGCATCAGGCACAGTGGTGAGGTGGACCCCAGGGACCCCAGGCAGTCATGAGGAGTGACAAGGGCAAGGATGTGCCCATATACCCAAGGACCTAAATGAGCCCTCAAATGCATAAAACAAGCAAAGATACAAATGAACGAGAACAGGCTGTCCGCTGAAAGTCTAACAGAAAGCAATCAAAAGGAAGGCTTCCCTTGTGGCTTAGTGGTAAGGAATCCACCTGCCAATGCAGGAGACATGCGTTCGATCCCTGGTCTGGGAAGATCCCACTTGACATGTAGCAACTAAGCCTGTGTGCCACAACTACTGAACCTGTGCACTAGAGCCCGTGAGCAGCAACTGCCGAGCCTACGTGGCCACAACCACTGAAGCCCACGTGCCCTAGGACCCATGTGCCACAACAAGAGAGGCCACTGCAATGAGAAGCTGACCGCAACTAGAGAGTAGCCCCTGCTGGCCCGCAGCTAGAAAAAGAGCCCATGCGACAAGGAAGAATCGGCACAGCAAAAAATAAATAGATGAATAAAATTATATATATATATATATATATACACATATATATAAACAACCAAAAGGGGCCACAGTAAATGACTTTCTACTTATTTTATCTTATTGGCTGCACTGCATAGCATGTGGGATCTTAGTTCCCCAACCAGGGATCAAACCCATGCCCCCTGCAGTGGAAGTGTAGAGTCTTAACCATTGGATCACCAGGGAAGTCCCATCAACATCTAAAGTTAAGTGATTTTAGGAACCTCAGCCATCTCAGACCTCTGGCAGTGGCCCCACGGGCCCTCAACCACCCAGTCATGGTCTCCTTACCTAACACCCTGAGCATCACTTCCTTCCTGCTCTCCCCGGCCAGGTTAGTGGCGACACAAGCATAGGTGCCTTCGTCCTTCAGGTCCACCTTCTCGATCTGGGGGGACAGGAGGAAGAGCAGGTGTGTAGCAGGGAGGTGGGTGGGGCCTGGGGTCAGGGCAGTCCGAGCGACACTGGGATATGGCGAGGGGACAGGCTACTGCTGACCCCAGGGCAGGAGAAAGTGAGGATGGGCACAAGCTTGGTTCTGGGGTGGAGTTCTGAGCCCTGCTTTCAGATTCCAGAGGATTCCTCTGATCTTGGGGGCTACTCCCCTCCCCCAACTTTCTCCCTCTGGCCACCCAAACTCTGGGGACACGGTCGAAGCTAAGGGCTCCCTTCCTTCTTCAGACCCAGCACCCCAGTGTCCACTGAGCATTTCCAGGATAAGTGGACATTGTTTGTTCTGCCCTCAGGCTGCCAGGGCCCGTCTTGGGCTCTCCAGGACCCTAAAAAGCAGCCACTCCACCTGTGCAGTTGTCCCACCAGCCCTGGGGCCCTTGCACATACCTGCAGGCTCCCCCCTGAGGCTGCCAGAGCCACCCCATCCTTCCACCAGCGGAGGCTTGGGGTAGGCACCCCAGTCCCTGCACATCGGAGGGTCACAGGCTGCAGGAAAGGGGCTGTGATGTTCTCACCCCCAACTATGACCACCGATGGGAGCTCTGGGCAGAGGAGAGGCAGGGAGGCCCAGTCAGGTTCAGGAGGGGTGCGGTGGGCACCCAGAAACCTCCTCAATGCCTGGGTAGTGAGGGAGTGGCCTTGCGGGGCTGACCTCTAGCTTCCTCCCACTCAACCCTCCAGACACCTGGCGTTGTGGGGAAGAGCACTAGGCTGGGAGCCAGCAGAGCAGGTCTTTCCTTTTGAAATTCTCCCATCCACCATCCATCATCTATCATCCATCATAGATCCATTCGTCCATCCATCATCCATTCATCTATTCACCATCCATCATCCATCATAGATCCATTCATCCATCCATCATCCATCCATTCATCTATCATCCATCCATCCACTCATCTATCATCCATTCATCCATCATTCATCATCCATCCATCCATCATCCATCCATCTATCCATCCATCAACCATCCATCCATCATCCATCTATCCAACCATACGTCATTCATCCATCCATCAACCATCCATCTATCCATCCATCATTCATCAGCCATCCATCCATCATCCATCCATCCACAATCCACCATCTATCCATCCATCTACCATCTATCTATGCATCATCCATCCACTCATTCATCCTGCATCCACCCATCAACCATCATCCATCCATCCATCATCCATCTATCCATCCATCCATCATCCACCAACCATCCATCCATCCACCATCTATCTATCCATCATCCATCCATTTATTCATCCATTTATCCATCATTCATCATCCATCTATCATCCATCCAACAACCATCCATCCACCCATCATCTATCATCCATCATCCATCCATTATTCATCATCCATCCATCCATCTACCATCTATCTATCCATCATCTATCCATTCATTCATCCATCATCTATCCATCCATCATCCATCCATTCATCTGTCATCCATCCATCCATAAACCATCATTCATCCAGCAATTCATCATCCATCTATCAATCCATCAACCGCCAACCCATCATCCATCATCCATCCATCCATCCACAATCCACCATCTATCCATCCATCTACCATCTATCTATGCATCATCCATCCATTCATTCATCCTGCATCCACCCATCAACCATCATCCATCCATCCATCATCCATCTATCCATCCATCCATCATCCACCAACCATCCATCCATCCACCATCTATCTATCCATCATCCATCCATTTATTCATCCATTCATCCATCATTCATCATCCATCTATCATCCATCCATCAACCGTCCATCCACCCATCATCTATCATCCATCATCCATCCATCATTCATCATCCATCCATCCATCCACCTACCATCTATCTATCCATCCTCTATCCATTCATTCATCCATCATCTATCCATCCATCATCCATCCGTCATCCATCCATCCATCCATAAACCATCATTTATCCAGCAATTCATCATCCATTTATCCATCCATCAATCACCCACCCATCACCCATCATCCATCCATGTGTGCACTGTGCCCCTCACTGCACTAGCACAGGACACAGAAGAGAAAGCTCCATGCTGCCTCCAGAGCTCCCAAGCTGGGCAGGAGAGATGAACAACCAAACAAGCAATGGGTGCTATGGTCATGAAGGGCTGAGCAGTGCAGATTATAACCATGTTGGAATCAAGGAGGGCTTCCTGGAGGAAAGGAAGATCTAAAAAGACAGATCTAAAAGATAGACATGAGCTAAGCAAGCAAAGAACCCCACTCCAATACTCTTGCCTGGAAAATCCCATGGACGGAGGAGCCTGGTAGGCTGCAGTCCATGGGGTCACTAAGAGTCGGACACAACTGAGCAACTTCACTTTCACTTTTCACTTTCATGCATTGGAGAAGGAAATGGCAACCCACTCCAGTGTTCTTGCCTGGAGAATCCCAGGGACGGGGGAGCCTGGTGGGCTGCTGTCTATGGGGTTGCACAGAGTTGGACACGACTGAAGTGACTTAGCAGCTTAGTAGCAAACAAGCAAAGAAGACTATTCCAGGCAGAGGAAACAGCATTTGCAGGCTTGAGGTAAGAAAGCCAATGTATTTAAAGAGTTGAATGAAGTTTGGTGTGATCAGTATAAAGAGAGCAAATGGGGTAGGAGAGGCTGGGGAGAGGATTGTGGGCCTGTGGACTGGGGAGATATCAAGTGTAGTGAGAAGCTGAGCCTTGCTCACATCCGTGTCTCTTTGGTGAACTGGGGAGTCCAGCCCAGAAGTGCCATCCTGAGAAGACCAGCTCCCACCCTGCCCAAGTCTACGAGGCCTGCAAAAGGCGCAGAGGACCATGGCCCTCTGGCTTCACCCCCTGTAGCCCTGGAACCCCAGACCCCCTCACCATGCACAGACAGCTCCACCTCAGCCGTGGCCGTGCCAGCCTCGTTGGTGGCCTGGCAAGCAAAGAGACCCGCATGGCCCAGCTCCACGTGGTCGATGTGCAGAGTGGTCCCCTCCGAGGTCACCTGGACCCCAGGCAGCTCCTCGGCCGGGTGGCCATTCTGCAGCCACCTAGGGCATGGCGGGGAGGGGGACAGGTCAGTCTGAGGCTGGGGCAGGCGGGGCGACGGGACAGGCCAAGAGTCAGGCACATCTCTCTCCTGCTCTCACGTCCCTGGCTCCGTTGCCTCCTTCGTACATCTAAGAGGTGGAGTATCTCCCATCCCCACCCCTCCAAGCATGCTCTTTGCCCATCCCCCATCCTCCCAGTTCTGGCCTCCACCACCCCATACGCACTGGATCGTGGGCACTGGGGAGCCCGAAGCGTAGCAGGGAAGGTACAGGGACTGTCCCACGAGGGTGGTCACCTGGCCCAAGCCTTCAGCCACCAGGAGCTGCGGGGCAACTGCAGACAAGAGCCACCACTGGGTGTCTGGAGTTGAGGAAATGCCAGCCTCCAGCCCTCCCAAGTCCCTGTGCCACCAGAGGAAGCCCAAGCTCCACCTCACCCTTCAAGTCTCCCCATAAGTGGCTCCTCCTCCAGGAGGCCTTCTAGGACCACCCAAGTTCGGCCTCCCCAGCAGAGTGGTCTGTTTAGTCAGTGTCTGTCTTCCCACCAGACCCAGGGCTCAGGAGTCCCGTCTGCCTGTTCCCTGACTTATCTCAGAGTCAGTGGTGGGAAGAAACAGGCAAAAGCCCCACCCACCTGTCCTGGGACCAGCGCCCACCACCCAGCTTTGGACCTCAAGGATTTAGTTCCCCATTGAGCTCCCATTGACCAGGAGCATCTCCTGGAAGACAAATGTCCTACTTCCAGTGGTGGTGTCCTCCACCCAGGGGTCCTCCACCGCCACCTTGGTGGTGACCTAGCCCAGAGTCCTGGGAGGGAACAGGGACCCTTGAACCTGGGAATTAACCCCATCCACCCAGTAGCTCTGAAGGGCCCCCGCCTAGGTCACAGAGACCTCATCTGTCTCAGGCCCTAGTCACTTCTCCCCCAGCTTCCACCCCCTCCGCACACAGCCGGAGTGCAAGGAGGGGCCCCCGGCCCTGTGATGTGGACGGGGCAGGCCTGGGCTCACCCTGCACCTCCACGGAGTAATGCAGCACGGCCTCCCCCGCGGGGCTGCTGGCCACGCAGCTGTACAGGCCTCCGGACGCCTCCCCCAGGCTCTCCAGGCTCAGCACGCTGCCGCCCGCCGCCAGCCACGTCCCGTTGCGGTCCACCACGGGCAGCCCCTCATAGTACCAGGAGACGGTGGGGGGTGGGTAGCCTCTGGCCACACACTCGAGGGTCAAGGGCCTCCCGGCCACGGCTTTCACCACTTGAGGTCCTTCACCAGTGCCCTCGATGGTGGGTGGGACTAGGGGAGAGACAAGGGGCTATTCAGGGGCCAGTAGCCCAGTTAAGCCCCTCCCCGACCCCACCCCATGTGAAACGCCTCCTCCCCGCTCTGCTAGCTGAAAGCCCTGTTCAGACCTCACCTCCTCCTCTGAGCCTCCCCAAACCCCTGGCTCTAAGCACCCTCTCCATCCTCTGTCCCTTGGTGGCAACCCCCGCCCACCATTGCCCCCTACTCTGCCTGCATCTTCTCTCCATGCCTTGCTCCCCCCACAAGCTCATCTTCCGCAGAACACTCATCTCTGCGTATCCCCAGTAGGTCTCCATATCCACTGAACCCCAGATGATGGGCTTCCCCGGGCCCAAGACCAGAGCTTCTGCTCCTACTGGTCCCCTTCTTGGTCCAAGGAAGTGAGCCGACCCTAGTCCAGATGACCCAGCCTGTGGGGGCTCCTAACTCAACCAGGGATGGCCAAATGGGTAGCTCGGGAGGGGGCTTCTCTCTTCCCATTAGGGAGGGCTCTCCAAGTTGCTAAGCACATGCAGCCATTGCTAGGAGACATCGGGCAATGAAGGACCAAGGATGGGCTTCTCAACCTTGTGTGGGTCACAAGCCCCACTGAAACGTAATGAAAACACATGTGCATATTTTGTCAACTTCCAGGAGATCCACAGATCCCTGAGCTGGCAGCTGGGCTCACTCTCGGAGGGGGCCTGCAGACCCCAGACACCCCGGCTTCCCTTTGGGGTCCCCAGGGCTCCAGCACCCAAGCCGTTGGTGTCTTTGGGGACCAGAGCTCTAGAGCTGACCCTTCGAGAGGAACCACAAGGACCCCACTGGCCTGCATTCCACCCTCTCAGACTTCACCTGCTCGGACCCATCCCTGCCGATCGATACACACCCTGTCCTCTGAATTCTCTGCGCACCCTCAGAGCCAAGACCCTCTACGCAGGCCAATGCCCAGGTTAACAGCACACCACCTATAGTTAGGGCTTTTCTGGTGGCTCAGACAGTAAACGATCTGCCTGCAATGTGGTAGACCAGGGTTCGATTCCTGGGCCGGGAAGATCCCCTGGAGGAGGAAATAGCCACCCCCAGTATCTTGCTTGGAGAATCCCATGGACAGAGGAGCCTGGTAGGCCATAGGGTCACAAAGAGTCGGACACAACTGAGCAACTAACCCTTTCACTTTATCTATAGTCAGACCCTCTCGGTGTGAACCAGGTCCTAGCGGGGGGACCTGGGTCAGTCCCAGAGCCCACTAGACTGACCCATGAGTTGGGGGACCAGGGCCCTAGTCCCTGAGATGAAATTAGCTGTTGCTATGACAAGCCCCAGGGGGTCTGGACCACAGTAAGTGATTAATCAAGAGCAGTTAGTTATTAGTGGTGGTTTTGGGGGTCTGGGTGCAAGCTTCTGAAAAGCCCTAAACCACGAGGGGAGACCTGACTTCTCCACTGGGCTCTCCCTAGGCCCCGAGACAGACCCATCTCCTGGCTTAATTTCCTCTCTGGCCAGGGGAGGTTGGATGAGATGACCTTTCTCCCCAGGATAACTATTTAATCTCATTATCTTGGGCCTCTGGCTGCTCCCCTGGCCCACCTTTGGAGCCAGACGGAGGCCACCGTGGCCCAGAGTCCTCCCACCGCTCACCCCAGCTGACCCTTGCTCCTGCCGCGCCCCCGGGCCACTCACCGTACACCTCCAGCCGGGTGGTCTTCTCCACGACCCCCACAGCGTTGCTGGCCTTGCAGCTGTAGGTGCCAGCATCCGAGCCCTGGGCTCGCTCCAGCTGCAGCTGCCGGCCGCCTCTGGTGTAGACCACCTCAGTGCTGGGGACCAGGGGGTCGCCATCCTTGAACCAGGTGATGTCGGGCATGGGCACCCCTCGGGCCTCGCACAGGAACCACACGGGGTGGCCCTCCATGACGGCCACCTCACTCGTCTCATTGGAGCCCCAGATGGTGGGGGGTGCTGAAGACAGTGGGGGCGAGAGAAGGTCACAGGGAGGCTGCCCAGCGCGGAGGCGGCTGGTGTCCCGCCCCTTGCAGCGCCCAAGCCCCTGCCCATGGGTCACAGCACCGCACCCGTCACAAGCTTCCACTTCAGGGGCGGGGAGGGGCGGGGGACTCGGGACAGACGGGAGAGGCCCGCTCGGGACATGCTGACGTCGTAGGCAAGCCTGGCCGTTGCAAGAGGCGCAGGAGGTGGGCAGGGGCCGCAAGTCAGGCTCTGGACGCCCCCACCCCCCGCCTCTAAGTCGCTGCATGACCTGGAGAGGTCACTTTCTCTGGGGTTCAGCCTCCTCATCTGTAAAATGAGGGGCTGAACTGGATCAGGGGTCCCACAGGGCAGGTCACACACCACGGGTGGTACCCAAGAGGACCCTCAGGACACACGGACATGCACCTCATAACAGAACAGTTATGCCCTTCCCACATCTCCTTCTGGCCCAGTTATGACAGAGGACAAGGTGGTTTGGTGTGTCTGGTGTGACTGTGTTCTTAATCTGTCTAGCACTTTCTATCCTGCACTTTCTACCACAGGCGGGCAGCTCAGACCTCAGGGGTTCCAACATCCCTCTTTGGTGGCATTTGTTTTCACAGCTTCCTCCCACGAAGGCCAAGCAACCCTGGTTCCCACTTCCCTTTGAAATAGCCAACATCCTTTTAGGTAACTGGGTTTCAGTGGGAAGAAAAGTGATTTGATTTAAAGAAATGACCATCCAGAGTGTACCACGGATGGGAGGACTTGGAAAGCTCCGATGGGGACGATGGGATTTGGGGAACGTTTCGGATTCCCTCTGTCCGTCCCCCTCCAGTTTTACTGGACTGGGGGCAGACTCCTCAGAGACTCCCATTTCTGCCCTCACCACCCCTCCACGCAGTGGGCAGCCCGTGGTGATGATGGGAAGGGGCCGGGCTCACCGTGGATTCTGAGCTGAAAGTCCTTGGTCTGCTGGCCAGCCGGGCTGAAGGCCACACACTGGTACCAGCCCTCATCTCCCAGGTGACTGTTGGTGATTCTGAGAACCTGGCCATCCTCCTGAAGCTGGACATGAGGCTCCCCCAGAAAGACAGGTCTGGAAAAAGACGGTTGAGAGAAGTAAGGCCAAGGCGCCGGCAGGGGCGGGCTGCACAGAGGGGGCCTGCTGCTTGGGAAAAGGAAGACTGTAAGACTCCCAGTTGCTGAAAAGTACCAACAGTCAAGTGCCCATCAATGGATAAATGGATAAACAAAATGTGGTCCTTCCCTACAATGGAATATTATTCAGCCGTTAAAAGGAACGAGGTAGCGTGGTTGTAGCATGAAGGAACTTCAAAAGCTGTGTACTAAGGGCAAGAAGCCAGACACGAAGACACATACCGTATGACTGCAAGAAATTAATACAAAATAGAGGAAATTCCGTAGAGACAGAAAGCAGGCTAGTGGTTGCCAGGAGCTGGGGGTGAGGGACGAACAGACGAGTGACCGCTCATGGGTGTGGGGTCTCTTTTGGGGGTAATGAAATATTCTGGAACCAGATAGAGCTGACGGATTGCAACCCTATGGATGTACTACGCACACCGAATTGTGCGCTTCAGAATGGTGAAGTGAAAGTCGCTCAGTAGTGTCTGACCCTTTGCGACCCCATGAACTTATACGGTCCATGGGATTCTCCAGGCCAGAGTACTGGAGTGGGTAGCCTTTCCCTTCTCTGGGGGATCTTCCCAACCCAGGGATCGAACCCAGGTCTCCTGTACTGTAGGTGGATTCTTTACCAGCTGAGCCACAAGGGAAGCAATGGTAAACTTCTGTTTTAGAATGGCAAACATCATATGAATACCTAAAATTTTTTTAAAAAACCTTTAAAAATACTTTTGAAAAAGTTTTAAAAGTAAAAGGAAGGCTGGCTGAGTAATGAGAAGACTCTGCCCGTGAAAAGCGGGGTTTCACCTGGGTGATCTCTGCCTGGGCCCTGGGTGGCTCGCGCAATGCACATCAAACCCCATCCCTGTGGAGTTCCACTTCCCCAGAGGACCCCACATACGCACACTCCATCCAGCCCAAGCTACCCGCCAGGGGCCACTCACTGCCCGTCCTTGGTCCATTCCACCTGGGGTGTGGGGACCCCCGAGGTCCGGCACTCCAGCTCTACCCCTGCACCAGCCAGGCCCACCACCTCCTGGGCAGCCTCGGCTCCAAGCACCGAAGGTGGAACTAGGGTCGAGAAAGGGTTGGGAGGGAGGGGGCGGTGAAAAAACTTCAGGTCCTACAATCCCTGCCTGCCCCAGGGCCTTTGCCTGTGCAGGTTCCCTGCCTGCTCACCCTTCCCTTCTCCCACCCGGCCCTCGTGGGAAGCTCCCCCAAGCCCCTGGCCAAGCATCCCCGCTCTGTGAACCCTCAGCACCTACATTGCTGTTTTATATCACATGGTTCAACAGCAGTGACACAGCTGTGCCATGGGCCCCTCTGTGCCCCAGCTTCCAGCAGGCAGTACCTACCCCCCACACACACACGCCTAACAGGAGAGGGCTCGCAGGGCCAGACAGCCCTGGGAGCTGGGGGAGCTCCTCCTCACTCACTGAGCACGAGCAGATCGAAGTCCCTCTGTGCAGTCCCTGCCTGGTTCTCGGCCCGGCAGGAATAGAGGCCAGAGTCGCCCTCCTGGATCCTGGGAAAGTGGAGGGCCCGGGCTCCATCCAAGAGGCGGTGGCTGCCCACGGCGGGGATCTGAGCAGAAGAGGCCCGAGGAAGCTGATGGGGGGAGGGTGGTCCGGCCACCCCCTTGTCCCCAACAGCAGTGAGGAAACTGAGGCCCAGGGATCTGGTCAGTGACTGGAATCCAGAGTAGTGCTGTGACCTCTCCACCATGCAGCCTTCCAGGCTTCATCGTGGGACCACAGTGAAGGGACTCCCGTGGCCCTGGGCCCCCAATGTGTCCCCAAAGACAGCTGTCACCTTGCCACATCTCCCAGCCACATCTGGTTACATGCAGGAACCCGTCCAGAAGGCCTGCACCCTGTCCATATCCCACCCAGAGCCCATCCACCCCTGGGGGACACCCACCTGCTGCCCATTCTTGAGCCACGTGATCTCGGGAGTCGGGAAGCCGTTGGCGTCACACTCCAGCGTCAGGGACTGCCCGGCCATGCCTGACACGTTAGCCCTGTGCCCGTCCTCCCGGAGGCTGGGGGGCACTTGGGAGAAGGAGGAGCAGAGGAGCCACCCCTCCGCAGGTCAGCCATGGCCAGGGACCCCGTTTGGGCCATTCTTCCTGGCCTGGAGGGCGGTCCTGACTCCCCCACTTCCCCAGCTTCTGGGCTTCCAGGACACCCATTCCAGACTCTGGCTGTCAGGAGCCATGTGGACCTGGGAATGGCCATGGCGGCCTCGCCCTGGGACCTTGCCCTAGTCGAGCCCAGGAACTCTCTACTTGCTCTGACATTCAGCTCTCCAAGATGCGGGAGCCATTGGTTCCATCTAGCTCTCCACCCAAATGGTTGTCATGGTCACGAAGGAGGGTACCTAGGGGACCACCCCACCCCCCACCCATGGAGTCAGAGTCTCTCTAGGTGGGGCCTGGGTATGTCTTTGAAACAAACTTCCCAGGCAAGTCATTACAGGACAAACGGGCGTGGCTGGTTACGGGGAGGCGGAAGGTGGTTCCATTAGGAACCCATTATTAAAACAGCTTCTCTCACCCTCTCTGTGAGCCCAAATTGAGGGAAGCGCTCCCCTCCCCCTGCACACAGCACCCTGGAGGAGGGGGCCGGGTACCAGGGAGACATGTGGGCCTTGGGAAGTGGGCATATGAGCCTCAGGTAGTTTCAGCAGCTTTAGTGGGAGGTGGGCTTTGACCACTGGTGAGCATTCTAAAGGAGATTCATTCCTAGCCCATTTTAAAGTCATTTATGGAATTTCGGGGTCTCCTTACACTGTCTCCATGGGGGGTTCTCTGCATGAAGAATGCACTCTCCCAACAACACCCTCAAGCCCTCCCTGACAGGCTTGAGGGACAGAGGAGCAAGGACCTGTATCCTCCGGGCAGTGAGCTCTGGGCCAGGGAGCTCACGCTGCCTCAGCCTGGCACCCCAGGGTACCATCACCCCCCAGCTCTGGGGTCCCTACTCACCATGGACCACCAGCTTGGCTCTCCTGGACGCGGAGCCCGCCTCATTAGTGGCCTGGCACTCGTAGTCTCCGCCGTCGGAGGGAGAGACGGAGGCCAGGAACAGAGAGCCTTCGTCCAGCACCGCCAGGCCGGGCCGGCCACGCAGCGGCTCGGACGACGGGCCCTTCCGCCACGTGACCTGCGGCTTGGGCGTCCCTGGCAGGGCACCAGCTCGTCAGCAGCAACACCCTGTCTCCTTCTCGGTCCACACCCACACTGCCCCCACCCCCCGCCCACCCAACCCCGGTGCAAACATCACTGACTCTCCATGCAGGGGCCGCCTCAGATTCCTCCTGGTCCCCAGGCTGGAAGAGCCGCTCCTAGAGCTGCATGCCCCACACCCGGCCCCTCCCACCCAGGGCTGCGTGTCCACCCCGCCTCCCAGCGCCCCCAGAAGCCAGTTCCCTTCTCAGAGGACCCACCCCGCCTGGAACTGCACCCTCACGGGCACTCCCACCGCCCGCCCCTACCCAGCGTCTTCCTTTGCCCCCCACCTACAACTTTCTAATGTATATAAGATGCACTTTTTTTTTTTAACGCTATATATGTATTTTTTGGTCTATTGTCTGTTTCCCCCAACAAAGTCCGGGGTCTCTGCTTTGTGCCCAGCTGCAACCCCAGCCCCTAGCACCCGGTAGGTGCCACAGGAAAGAAACCAGCCCTCCATGCTCAGCCCCGGTCTCGTCCCATCAGATCATCACATAAACGGTGGAGGCCCCAGCTTGGCCTGGCCTGCACTTCCCCTCTGAGGCACGAGGTGGGCACTGCTGGCCACACACCCCTGCCCCATGAGAGTCCCGATCCCCCAGAATGCCCTTCTCCATCATCCCCCACATTGCACTGTCCAGAGTCTGGCTCTGCCACCAGACTGTCGGCTCACAAGGCCTGGAGCACAGTAGGTGCGAAATATAAACAGCCAGGGCACACAGTAGGTCCTCAGATCAGTGTTGAAGGCATGACCCAGTCTTCCAAGCAGCACATGTGCCCAGGAGGCAAGGCACCCAGTAGTCACAGCCGGGCTTGGGTCCTGTGAGCCCCAGCTCTGCAGAGGCGCTGAGTGACCTCAGGACAAAAGGCAACCCTTACTCATGGCCCTGCCCGCTGGAGCCTCACCTCCCTTCCTGCTTCCATCAGCGCCCAGGAAGAGGGCAGCCTGCAGCACCTCCGTCACCCCCATCGGGATCACAGTCATCGCCAAACACCGTCATCATGAATCGCACCGCCACTTCCTCTGCCCACTCCCCTGGCAGCTCAGGGCTCTTTATAAACACACTCTGTCTGCCTTACTTGCTCTCGTATCCTTGCTGTTGCAAGGAGGGGTGGGCCACCTCACTTGGGGGGAATGGGGAGGGGTGACATCAAGAGGCGGCACGTCCAGGTTCCCCTGGTGATCCAGTGGTTAAGAATCCACCTGCCAATGCAGGAGACATGGGTTCAATCCCTGCTCCAGGAAGATCGCACATGCCGCAGAGCAACAAAGCCCGTGCACCGCAGCTACTGAGCCCACGTGTCAAGAGCCCGTGCTCCGCAAAAAGAGAAGCCGCTGCAATGAGAAGCCCCTGTGCTGGGACTGGAGGGTAGCCCCTACTTGCTGCAATGAGAGAAAGCCGGCATAGCAACAAAGACACAGTGCAGCCAAAAATGAATAAAAAAAAAAGATGCGGCACATTCAAGGCATCCGGGGTGTTCAGGAGGCCCTGCCTGAACAGTACCGACAAGTGCTGGGGACTCTGCCTGCTAGCTGTCTCGGAAACGGAGGGACCACGGCCACCCACACTCTGTGATCTTTGGGCTACTTAATCCTCCGTGTCTGTTTTCTCATAGACTCCTCTGCCGTTTCCTCTGTGCCTGCCTAGAATGCTTGTCCAGGTGACCCACTGCCAGGGTCTCACTCCCCAGGGTAGGGACACGTGTGTGAACACACAACACACAAGTACACCCCCACAAACACACACATGCCCCTCCCAGTGCCTCATCTTCTCCAAAAGACCCCAGCCCATCCTCCTCCCCCTACCCAGAGACCAAGACCTCGGAGCTGCTGGCCTGGAGGGGCATTGCGTTTTGAACCCTGGAACTTTTTTTTTTTTTAATGCTAATGTCTAACCCCTAAACAAGCTCTAACCACTGAACTCCACCACTTTTCTGAATGAAGACTCCAGGGACTTGGGGCTGTTGCTGAAAATCACTCATCTCGTCTCCACTTTTAAGGGGGTCGAGAGAGGAGCGGTGATGTCCCAAATCACCAGCAGGTTGGTGACCAGGCTCCTGGCCTCTGCAGCACTCCACGAGGAGGTGGCAGATGGTGCCCCTCACTGTAGGGGACCAAAGCTCCCAGGGGACACAGCCAGGTGCTCAGGGCTTTCTCATTTCGACATCAGAGCCCCAGGTCGCGTGGCTGATGAATGCTAGTGCCCAACAGACAGTCATCTGCTTGAAAGAGAGAAAGCCAAGGGCAGCTGGGCAGTCAGGGAGCAGGGAGCAGGCAGTTTTAATGAAGGAGACTTGGATGATGCCGACCTGGCTGAAGTTAGGCCCAGAGGACGCCCGGGCTGACCAGAGATGATGCTGGGTGGCCGTAAGGCATCAGAGCAAGAGGCGGTGGTTGGTGGTCCCACGTCCCAAGGCCCATTACTGTTGTTTAGTTGCTAAGTCGTATTTGACTCTTTGCAACCCCAAGGACTGTAGCCTGCCAGACACTTCTGTACATGAGATTTTCCAGGCAAGAATACAGGAGTGGGTTACCATTTCCTTCTCCAGGGGATCTTTCCGACCCAGGGATTGAACCTGCATTTTCTGCATGCGTCTATATCGGGACTCCCTGTACAAGAGCGACCGAAAATTTTTTTAATTTATTTTTTTAGGCTCCAAAATCACTGCAGATGGTGATTGCGGCCATGAAATTAAAAGACGCTTGCTCCTTGGAAGAAAAGTTATGACAAACCTAGACAGCATATTAAAAAGCAGAGACATTATTTTGCCAACAAAGGTCCGTCTAGTCAAAGCTATGGTTTTTCCAGTAGTCATGTATGGATGTGAGAGTTGGACTATAAAGGAAGCTGAGTGCCGAAGAATTGATGTTTTTGAACTGTGGTGTTGGAGAAGACTCTTGAGAGTCTCTTGGACTGCAAGGAGATCCAATCAGTCCATTCTAAAGGAGATCAGTCCTGGGTGTTCGTTGGAAGGACTGATGCTGAAGCTGAAACTCCAATACTTTGGCCACCTGATGCGAAGAGCTGACTCATTGGAAAAGACCCTGATGCTGGGAAAGATTGAAGGTGAGAGGAGAAGGGGCAACAGAAATTGAGATGGTTGGATGGCATCACCGACTCAATGGACATGAGTCTGAGTGAACTCCGGGAGTTGGTAATGGACAGGGAGGCCGGGCGTGCTGCAGTCCATGGGGTCGCAGAGAGTCAGACCCAACCGAGCAACTGAACTGAACTGAACTGAAGAGTGCGCGAGTGCCCTAAACATTCCTTGCTGTTACCAGATACTAACACAAGGTGGCGGCCTGCTCAAGAGCGAGACGATGGTCCGTTCAGGTGGTCGGCGCCCAGGGCTCCAGTGTTTAGTTGCTCAGTGGTGAACGCCTCTTTGCCACCCCATGGACTATAGCCCTCCAGGCTCCTCCATCCATGGGATTCTCCAAGCAAGAATACTGGAGTGGGTTGCTATGCCCTCCTCCAGGGGATCTTCCTGACCCAGGGATCGAACCTCTGTCTCCTGCCTCTCCAGCATTGCAGGCGGATTCTCTAGCAGCTGAGCTACCATGGAAGCCCATGGCTCCCACCTGTCCCCTACCTGCCGACCCCTCGTCCCTTTCCAAGGACTTCCCCAGGCCCTGAGCAACAAGGAAGTGCAGTGCCAACTGGAATCCGTTTTCCCAGCTCCTGCCAGTCTTCCTGTAAGCTGTCACTTGCTCCCCGAACACCCAGACGCCTCCTCCCCAAGAGAACACTGTCCACGTACAGAGGAGACATTCAGGCCATCTTGGTCCAAAGCCAGAAGAAGCAACTCGGGCTGGCACCCACTGGGTGCCACTGGGAGGCTTCACAGATGGTAGAATCACTCCACACATTCAACACGTTTCCCCAAGCCCCTACTGTGTGCCAGGCATGGTGCTGGGACCTAGTGCTCCTGCAGTCCACGGCAGCCCTCTGTGGAGGGGCGGGTGTGACCCCACTGGACAGCTGAGAAAGCTGAGGCTCAGAAAGGACACATGACCTGCCCAGCACTGGGCAGTTGACCAAGGGTGGCGATCTTGACCCCTCACGGTGCTGTTGCCGGAAGAAGGCCCCCAAGGGACGGTCTGCCCAGAACCCTGTGGATCCATGCTCTGTGAGAAAGTCTGGGGCTGGGGGAGAGGCTGGAGCCACAAGCCCTGATCCCTGGACCCTAGGGCCTTCCTCAGCCCCAGTGTTACACCCCCTGGGCACAGAGGGACTCAGGGCTTAACAGGTACGGAGCTAGGGGTTAAAGCATATTAGGTCATCTTCTGGCTGTGTGACCTCAGGCAAGCTGCTTACCCTTTCTGAGCCTAAATTGCCCGTAATGAAAAAGAGCTAATGCTAATACCCATCCTATAGGGATGTAGATGGGATGAACTGTCCGGCATTGCAGGCAGAAGTGGGGACCCCATAACCCTCCATACCCATTGGCAGTGCCCACAGTGAGTGACCCAGGGCCCTGGAATGTGGGTGGGTTTTCTTCCCCGCCCGGCCCGCCCAGGGCCCAGCCTCACCTCTGGCAGGGCACGGCAGGCTGGCGTTCTCTCCTGCTACCCTCTCCAGTAGGCCGCTGGTCTCATCGGCCCCCCAGTGTGGTGGCTCTGGTGGGAGGTGATGTGGCCACACTCACACCCCCAAACCCAAAGCCTGGTGCTCCCCCCGCCAGGAGCCCAGGGCCTTGAGGGGAGGGAGCATTCCCTTCAGAGCCTCAGCTGGAATAAGGGGTGCAACCCCTGCACCCCAGCCCTCAGTCTCAGGGCCAGAGGCGTCAGCTCACCCCCCGCCCCCCAGGGTGGTCCATGGAACAGCCTCTAGGGCCACACACGACGACCCCGGGCTCAGAGGCTGAGCTCGGGCATCCAGCCCCTCCAGCAGCAGCTTTCTGCGTGTGTTTCAGATTCATCAGAGCGAACAGGCTAGCCTCAGGGATCCAGAACTTTCTATGCACCAGACACTTCACACGCATTCTTGCACTGACCCCTCACATATTATTAGACACATTTTATGGGGTCAGAGAATGTAAATGACTGGCCGATGGTTGTCCAGCTGGAAAGTGGGAGAAGCTGGCCCCAGGCCCAGGCGTCTGCTCTTCAATCAGCAGCCACAGGGCGCCTGCAGCCCACCCCGAGGAAGGAACCCCGCCCCCGCAACCCGTGGCTGGTGAGAGCTGCCTGATGCGGCCTCAGGTCTGGGGGGAAGAAGTAGTCCAACAGCTCAGAAGCCCAGACAGCTGCAGGGGCTGCAGAAGATGGGGGGGCCGGGGAGCTCGGGGGGTCGGGGGCCACTCACCCAGCACCCTGAGATCCAGCTCCCAGGCGTCTACCCCGGCGCTGCTGGACGCCTCACAGCGGTACGTCCCAGCATGGGAGATTTGGATGGCCGCAAAGTGGATGGAGCCCTCGGGCCCCTCGCCCCGCAGGGCCACCCCATCCTTGGACCAGGTCAGCCGGGGCTCCGGGCTGCCCTCGGCCACACAGTTCAGGTCCACGGCTTCTCCCACTAGCACCTTCAGGACCCGCGGGCCCGGCTGCACCTGGGGGGGCACTGACAGGGCCACGGGGTGGGGGGTCAGGGCAGGGGCTCAGGGTGTGGGGAGACGCAGAGCGCAGACCCACAGAGCAGGTCCGGCCTGCTCAGGGCTTCCCACATCCCTGGGTGTCACCAACCCGCAAGGGGGCAGGGGGTGATCTGAGGCCGATCGCGCCTCAGTTTTCAGGAAACGACATTAGGCCACCTTGTGTGGACCCCTCCCCCTCCCAAGTGTGAGTGCCATCACCCCTTCCCCTGAACAACCGTGCTCTCATCAAAGAATGGCTCCTCCATGCTTGGCTTACTTCCCCACCCCACCCCCGGGCTTGCCCCCAGCACCATGTGAGAATCACCAGCTCGGTGTGGGATGGGGACACCAAGGCACAAGGAGCAGGAGGCTTCAGATCCTAGCCCTGCCCCTCAAGGTTACAGGACCCTGCATTGGCCGGGGCCTCAGTTTCTCCTCCTCACAAAGATGCCCCGGGTACAACAGGCCATGGCACCAGGGTGGCCAGCATGGAGCCTGGTCCACAGTGGCGCCTAAAACGTAGCAGCTTAGACCCACTCTCGGGGTTCCCAGGTCCCACTTTTCCTTTCCCTGGGGTGGGGTGGGGGTAAGGAAGATGATGGGTTTCATTTCTTCCACATTTTCTGTTTTCAAGTCACTTTCCCATCCTCCATCCCAGTTGGTCCCTCCCACGGGTGGGTGATGCCATGCCCATTTTGCAGATGAAGAAACTGAGACTCAGAAAGCTTATGTGACTTGACCAGAGTCATCCACTTCATATTGGCTAACAGGAGCTGGATCAGCCCCAAGCCTGGGTCTGGATGAGCAGGAATCCAAGTGGTTTCCACGCAGCCAGACTGGGTGAGCCTGGGAGAATTCTCAGAGACTTGGAAAAATGTCCTGGGCCCTCAGGGGAAGTTGAGGACACCCACTCCCTTCCCAGCTTCAGAGGAGAATCCCGAAGATAAGACCATCCATGGGAGCTGGCCCCTGGGCAGAGAATGGCTCCCCTACCTCCAGCCCAGATCCTCGCTGTCCAGGAGCAGAAGGGTGGACAGGGCGCCTACCACTCCCCTGAAAACACTCACAGTTTCCACTGTGCTGGGCACCTGAGGCCATCAGTACCCTTACTGTGGGATAGGCGCTATCGCCTCTACCTTATAGACAGGAATGGGCTTCCCTGATGGCTCAGATGGTAAAGCGTCTGCCTGCAATGCAGGAGACCCAGGTTCGATCCCTGGGTTGCCAAGATGCCCTGGAGAAGGAAATGGCAACCCACTCCAGTCTTCTTGCCTGGAAAATCCCATGGACAGAGGAGGCTGGTGGGCTACAGTCCATGGGGTCGCAAAGAGTCGGACACTACTGAGCGACTTCACTTTCTTATAGACAGGAATCCAAGGCTCAGAGAGGCCGAGCAGCTGGCCTGAGGTCACAGAGCCAGTTGGTGGCAGAGTCAGCATTCAAACCTGGCTCCGTTCGTCCTCCTGCCCCGCTTCCCTGTCTCTCTCCCGTGCTGTGCTGTGCTTAGTCGCTCAGTCGTGTCTGACTCTGTGCGACCCCACAGACTGCAGCCCTCCAGGCTCCTCTGTCCCTGGGATTCTCCAGGCAAGAATGCTGGTGTGGGTTGCCACACCCTCTTCCAGGGGATCTTCCCAAACCAGGGATCGAACCCAGGTCTCCCGCGCTGCAGGCGGGTTCTTTAACATCTGAACCACCTTCTCTCATACGCTCATGTAAACACACAGCAAAGCTTTGAGCCCCTCCCTCTCTGAACCTCAGTCTGTCCACCTGTAAAATGGGGAGTTAAGACTAGAGCAGGGGTTGGCTCTTTCTGGCAAGGGCCAGAGAGTAAATATCTTAGGCTCTGCAGGCCAGATGGTCTCTGTCTCAGCTACTAACTTTGCCATTTCAGCGTGAAGGCAGCCACAGACGCTACGTAACCGAACGTGTGTGGAGGCGCTCCAATGAAGCTTGTATTAATGGACACTAAAGAACTGAGTTTCATATAATTTTCATATGTCACATTATTTGCCTTTTCTCCCCCAATCATTAGAAAACGCAGACATCATTCTTCACTTGTGGGCCAAATGAGAACGGCGTGTAGGCGAGGAGTAGCTAGGGCTGTGGTTGGTGGACCCGGTTCTCAGATGACTCACTGGGGCTCTTGGAGGGGACAGGCTCCCCGCCTCTTTGGTGGAGTGACTCCACTGGGTGGCTCCTGTGAATGGGACCTGTACCCCCCAGATGAACGCCCACTCCTGGGCCCCCACCTGGGCTGGGGCCCAGAATCCCCCTGTGGGTCGCCCTCCCAACCCCTAAGTCCCTGCCGCCTTGGGGTCCCACCCTCAGTTCTCAGGGGGGAGCTCTGAACAGCCTGTCCGAGCTCAACCAAGGGGTACAGGAGAGGGGAGAAATAGGGGTGGGGAGAAGGAGGGACAAGACTTGAAAAAGACAGGAAATAAGGTAGATGGAGCGCACACTGGAGGGCCATGAAAAGGTGAGAGAGCCTGGCACAGGCATGGGGAGGGACACCAAAAGGCTCGAGAAAGATGGAGGCAGGGGGCCACGTGGTGAGACGGAGGTGGCCAGCCAGGGCCCTACCTTGCACCCTGAGGATGTAGTACTGAGTAGCGGACCCGGCAGGGTTACTGGCCGTGCATTCGTAGAGGCCACTGTCACTGACCTGGGCCTGAGCCAGATGCAGGGAGCCGGGCGGGAGGAGGTGATGCCTGAGGAAATGAGGGACACTGGTGAGACCCCAACCAACCCCACATCTGCTGGAAAGGTCTCATGACCCAACCAGTTGCCTCCTCCAGGAAGCCAGCCAGGACTGAGGCAGTATCCACCACCCACCCTTCACCGCTCCCCTGCCCTGCTTCCAGCTCCCCAAACCACCAGGCCAAAGCCAGGTCCACTCCAACTGGTGTAAGAGACAAAGAGCATTAGGCTAGGAGTCCGCTGGCTGGGTTTGACTTTGAACTCCAATTTTGAGCTGGGTAAAGCAAGTCCCTTCACCTCTTGGAGCCTCTGTTTCTTCATCTGTAAAGTGGGTACATTAAGGAATGCTGTGACTGGGGCTGGTGAACAGGTTCCACGTGGGCTCAGTCCAAGTCCTGGCACCTGGTCACCAGGCCCGCCCCCTCTTCTAATGCACACACCTTATCCCTCAACCCTGCCCTGAGAGGCGGGGAAGAGGCCTCACTTGGAGGACCCCTGGCTTCCAGGGAGAAGCTGCAGGTCAGAGGCCCTCTGTGTCTAAGGGTCAGGCTCACCCAGACTCCGAAGCCTGTGCTGTTTGGTGTCCAGGTATCTGGCACTGGGCTCTCGGGAGGAAGCTGTGAGGCTCCCCCGTCACTGCCCTCCCCACTCCAGCCCACCTGCTGAAGTCACCTGGCCCCCATCCCACAGAGATCTGGGACCCTCAGCCAGGCTCCTGCAGCTGGACTGGACCCCAGGGGACCCCCGCAGACATGATATCACTGGCCCATATGTGCTGGCTCCATGTAGCCCCTGCCCCCACAGAACTGGGAGGGCAGCTGCAGCCCCTGGCCCCGGCTGGCCCTGAGCGCAAGCAGCCAGCGCAGGGGTGGGGCCCCTCAAGGGCCAGTCCCTCCCTGGCCTATGCTCATCAGGGTCCAGCTGGGCTCCAATCCCGGTCCCCACTCCCCTCTCAGCTAAGTCTCAGATTCCTCCTATGCAAAACAGGGATGACAGTAATCCCCCATTTACTAAGCAGCTGCAAGCAAAGTACTGGGCATACACTTATCCACTGGGTCGATATTGTTGGCAATTCACTCTCTGTGCAATCTCGGGCCACTAGCTTTGCCCTGCGGGTCCTCTGTCTCCCCATCTGTAAAGTGGGGTTGTAATGCCCCTGCCTAGGAACCCCCTCCTCTAGTTTGCCCTGAGCGTCCAGCAGGGACTTGGGGCAAGTTCCCTGAGGACAGCTGTGAGTGATACACCAGCTGGTGGTCTCTGGAGCCTGGGCACCGGGCTGGGGCCAACTGGCTCCGACCGTGTTCTGCCATGTGCCTGCTGTGTGATGTTTGCTAAGTCGCTCAACCTTTCTGTGCTTTGGTTGTCTCCTTTGCAGGGCAGGGGGAAATAAGACAGAAGTGGTGCTTCCTCCTCATAGGGTTGTCCAGAGAACTGAAAGACCTGATTCACTACACGGAGCCTAGAGCAGTGCGAACGTGTGTTTAGGCGCCCGGTCCTGGCCCACTCTTTGTGACCCCATGGACTGCAGCCCGCCCGGTTCCTTTGTTCTTGGAATTTCCCAGCAGGAATACTGGAGTGGTAGTCATTCCCTTCTCCAGGGGATCTTCCAGACCCAAGAACAGAGACACACTCAGTGAAGGTCAGCTGTTACCACGGTGACGACAGCGCCATTACAATGTGCAACATGATTTCGCGTTGTTTAAAACTCATATAAATGGCAGAGTGTATATGCATGTGGGTCCAATTCATTCATTTTTCACCGTTGCATAGTAGTCCTTTGCGTGAGTTTACCACACTTGATTAATTAGTTCTCCTTTTGGTGTACATTTAAACATCTAGATTTTTTCCTTTCTTCCAGCCCTGCTTTCCTTCCTTTGTTCTTTCTTTCACCACCAGAGCTCTCTGCACGCTGACGTGTGTCCCCCAGGCATAGGAGCCGGCCTCCTGGCCATACCTAGGCTCACACACTGTCGGCTCTCACGGAGGCCATCCCTTCCTGCTGCAGGGCAGGGCTTCTTATCAGAATTTTCCAGCCACATGCGACACAAACACATTCCCAGGCCCCAGCCAGATTTAGGGGGGTGGAAGCTGGAATCAGGGTTGTACCAAGACCCTCTGGGGCCCACCCCTTGGGAGCAATGCCCCGGGACACACGGAAGTGCCCCTGTCCCCCAAAAGTGACCCGGAGGAGCAGGCGGGAGCCAGGCTTTGATAGCAAGTGACATCGCCCCCACCCGTGCCCTTTGGGCCGAGGACTCCCTCTCCCCGAGTCTCAGTGTCCTCACCTGGGGTCACAGGATACGGCGCGTACAAAGTGACATGGTGCACACAAAGTCCATGGTCCCTGGGACACAGTAAGCGCTCCATACACCACCCCGCTGTTAGTAAAAAACCCACCCCCGGTGTGTCCATGTGCTCGCTCCCAGCCCCCAGTCAGTAGGTCCCTCAGTCTTCCAAAGTGGAAGAAAAAGGAGCAAAAACACCACACAGATGTCTGTCTGTCCCAGTGACAAGTAAACATCTCCCCTGCGCAGCTCCACTCCCCTGGCTTGGCTTTTCTCATCCACTGTGGTCGCGTTTTATTTTTTTAGGTTGAATAATGTCAACATCCAACAACACGAGCCAAATCAGCGTGAGGCTGAAACACACACACTTAATCACACTTGGGGCGGTGACATGGCTCCCTTGGGGGCTTTGCTGCGAACCTCGACTAGCCAAGCAGGAGCCCCTGGGTCAGTGCAAAGATGTCCAGGCTGAGCACCAGAGTTCTGGGTCCCAGGTCCCATTCTGCTCTAGACATGCTGTGCAACCTCAGACAGGGCAAACAACGTCTCCGAGCCCCAACTTCTTCACATTTGAAAAGGCAGCTCTGGACTCCTTTTATCTCAGAGGTTGCCTTCTAGTCCTTCTTAGAACTTTAGAGACTAAAGGACCGCTTGCTCCTTCTCTCATCAAACCCTTAAAAGGATAGGAAGTGGGAGCTTCTGGGGGAAAAAAAAACAATAATGAAAGAAACTTCCAAAAGTGGAAACAATTCTCAACAATAAAAGAGGCCTCTCGTCTTTCTCAGGATGAGCCCCAGGTCATTTCCTAGAAAGGGAAGCTGCTGCTGCTGCTAAGTCGCTTCAGTCGTGTCCGACTCTGTGCGACCCCATAGACGGCAGCCCACCAGGCTCCCCCGTCCCTGGGATTCTCTAGGCAAGAACACTGGAGTGGGTTGCCATTTCCTTCTCCAATGCATGAAAGTGAAAAGTGAAAGTGAAGTCGCTCAGTTGTGTCCAACTCTTAGCGACCCCATGGACTGCAGCCTACCAGGCTCCTGCTCACTATATCACAGAGGAGGGGATGGAGAGAAGGGAGACTGCATCTTACAGATGGTCAAGCTGAGACCTCTAGAGACCCCTCCATCGCAGCTTTCACCACACTGGCCTGTGGTCACCCGTGGGCCCTTAAGAGGACACATTTCCATCCACCTTAGTAGCCTTTGTATCCCCAGAACCTAGCCCAGACCTGGCACAGAGCAGACCCCACTCAGATCAGACTTAGGACAAAAGTGTGGGGCCTGGGATGGATCAGAGAGGACCTGGAGGTCTGGGGGTTCCAGGGCAGCCCTTCTGAACCACCCAAACCCCATGCCCCTTGCACGCTCTCTCCACGTTCCCAAGGCTCCCTGAGGTTTGGGGGCTACAACCTCCAGGCACAGGGATGGGCACGGGCAGGGGCGAGGTAGGAGGAAGCGGGGAGAGGGCTGCCGTGTGCCAGGTGCATGTGGTGTAATTAGCAGCAGACTCCCATCGCAGCGAGAGCAGCCAGATGGCTCCAAGCGGCGCCCAGATGAAAACACGGAGAGGTTCGAGGGGAATTTCCTGTTTATGACATGCACTGGGCTCAAGCCTTCGCTGCTGGCTGTGAGGTTCACACAGCCACACAGATGGTGGGGGACGGTGGTGGGGAGATCCACCTACCCTGCCAGGTCCCCCTGGCCCTGAGAGCTCCAAGGGGAACATACCTGCCCGGAGAGACCAGAGGGCATTGGGTAGATAGTACCAATCCCAGGCCACACCTTTGCTGCAACCCAGCTAAGGGTCCCCTCTCCATGCAGCTGCCTCTGCTGCCCAAGGTGGACCCCTGCTCTCACACAAAGGCTCCTGGAACCACTATGGCATTTATCACACCTGCAGCCACCTGTTGCTCTCTGATGGCTCTGTGTGGGGAGGGGCCAGGTGTGCCCAGGTTCCTGCCATGTCCCCAGCCCTTAGCACAGGCGCTGGCCCATAACAGGTGCTTGATAAATATTTGATGGCAAATCCCAACTGTCCCTGTCCCCCTGCCCCCCCCGCCACACACACACACACCTTCCCACCTTCGCTCACAGTGTTTCCCACACCCCATCCTGTCTCAGCACTGCTCTCCTGCCCCCCAGGTCCCCTTCAAGGCAGCGCAGCCTCCATCTCCTCTGGGAAGCCTTCCCTGATGAGACCAGGCAGGTTAGTTACGCTTCCCCTGCTCTGAATTCTATGGAACCAAGTTCTGCCAATTGTTCATTCATTCACTGATTCACTCATCTGACGAAGAGCCACTGGGTTCAAGACGGGCCAGCCGCCGCTGGGGCGGAGTGAATGCCCCCATCCTCAGGTTGCTGGGAGTCTGGGTGGTTTGCCCAGTCCCTCTTGCTGGGTCCCATGCTTGTCCTGCTGCCCTCGTTTCTAAGCGGTCCATCCAACCTCCTCTGCGATCAGAGCCTTCTGGGAGGAGGTTGTCAAATGAATGAGCAGCACCTGCCACAGAACCGAGCTGGCCAGAGGCTGATCCTCACCCATAGCACATAGCAGAGCTGGGCAGTGCTCAACAGATCCCTACTGCATGTCACTACATGCTGGCCACGCATCTGCTGAGCCAGAGCAGGGTCTGAGCCTGGGGGTAAGGACTGCCCCCCTCCCCACCAGCACCACTCAGCCTGAAGAGCACCTTCACCCATCCACAGTGGCCACTCTGACCTTCAGGCATATCATAGACCCTTGTAAGGAAGTTCCAAACAGAAACCCCAAGCTGGAGCAATTCAGGAAGAGGGGCCTGACACCACCCGAAGGGCCAAGCGAAATATGTGAGCACAGGGGTAAATGCACATCCCCCAAGCCCATGAAACACAAACCCTGAGATGGCTAATAGGTGATTGCTGTCAATACTCAGACGCTTCCTGTGACCGCTGTGGAGCTAAGCACTTCCATGTATACTTGAAACTCCCCAAATCCAAACCTGCAAGGCAGGCAGATCACCCCAAGGCAAGGTTGATCCTGTCATCTCCCCTTTCACAGAGGAGAAAACTGAGACCCAGATGGATGAAGTCGTGCTGTGCATGGCCACCCAGACACCAGGCTAGAAATCAGCATGAGTTATGAAGATCCAGCAAGGTAAAGACCCCCATGGGGAGGCCCTGGGCAGTCCCTGCCATGCCATTGGCTTGCAAAGGGGAGCAGCTTTTCTCTTGGATCGTCAGAACCCAGTTGCAGCCCCCTCCCCTCCTCTGAGCCAGGAAGGGGAGTGAGTGTCCCACCGCCCTTCAGCATCCCTGGACGCTCCATCCTTTCACTGTTCCCTCCCCTCCCCCGCAAACGCTGCTGGCTTGGCCTTGTGTGGATCCTGGCCGCCTGCCCCCGGGAGCCAGAGCCGGAGCCAGGAGCACTTGCAGCTGTCCCAGCTACATATCAGAACCACAAACAAACATTGTTGCCTAGCAACACCACTTCGCCCCAGCATCCCTGCGCTGAGTCAAGGGACCAGAGCCACTAGGTGCTCTCCGGCGACTATTGCCTGTTCAACTCTTTCATTTCTCAGATGGGAACACTGAGGCTCAGAGAGAAGGAAGGGTCTTGTTCAAGTTCACTCAGGGAGCTGGGGGCACGGCTGGGAGGGTACTCAAAGTCTTTTGCCACCTGACGTCACACACAGCTTGGACCCGTCTTCTCCGTCCTAGGCAGTCCTGGGCACAAAGATGCTCAATAAATCCTGTAGACTTAAATTTTGACTTCACAACTCCAATGGTTTTTTCCCCCAAATAGCAGTCCCACAGGGTAAGAGGCACCCGGTGACCATTCCCAGCCTTGGACTCAACCCTTGGTTTTTGGGGCTCTACCCCAAGGAAACGATCCAGGAGATAAAGAGAAGCATTTGTGCAAAGACGTTCCAACAGCCCCATTTATTATCACCAAAAACTGGCAACAGCGCATCTGCCTCAGACAGTGGAAGAGCTTAGCAACCGTGGGAGCTGAATGCCCGGAATGTTATTTTGCCCTTTAAATGAAAAGCAATGATATGGGTCAGGATGAATCTAGGAAATGGGTAAATGTGGGAAAATGCGGAAAAATCAGTGAGAGCAGGATAGAAGATGCACTCAGTTTAACTCTCTAAAAGCATCTATAAGAATATGTTAGAAGGGGTCGTGGACACAGGTGGGTGGTCTAGAGTTTCAGGGGTATTCAGGTTCCTACTACGTTTTCTTTCCAGTAGGACTTTCTGACTCAGGAGGTCAAGGCTCCTTGAGTTCAGAATATTCTCTAGAATCTCCAGAGGAAGCAGTGGCCTGCCTGACCTTGGCCCAGAAGCCTGATGTGTGTGTGTCCACGTGTTCTCACGCCTGCCTCTCTGGTGTGTCTGTGTGCCTGTCCATAAGTGTTTGCATCTGTGTCTATGTCACAGCTGGAATCAAGATTGCTGGGAGAAATATCAATAACCTCAGATACGCAGACATGCAGATGACACCACCCCTACAGCAGAAAGCAAAGAGGAACTGAAGAGCCTCTTGAAGAAAGTGAAAGAAGAGAGTGAAAAAGCTGGCTTAAAACTCAACATTCAAAAAACGAAGATCATGGCATCTGGTCCCATCACTTCATGGCAGATAGATGGGGAAACAGTGGAAACAGTGGCTGACTTTATTTTGGGGAGCTCCAAAATCACTGCAGATGGTGATTGCAGCCATGAAATTAAAAGATGCTTGCTCCTTGGAAGAAAAGCTATGACAAACCTAGACAGCATATTAAAAAGCAGAGACATTACTTTGCCAACAAAGGTCTGTCTAGTCAAAGCTATGGTTTTTCCAGTAGTCATGTATGGATGTGAGAGTTGGACCATAAAGAAAGCTGGGCGCTGAAGAATTGATGCTTTTGAACTGTGGTATTGAAGAAGACTCTTGAGAGTCCCTTGGACAGCAAGATCCAACCAGTCCATCCTAAAGGAAATCAGTCCTGAATATTCATTGGAAGGGCTGATGTTCAAGCTGAAACTCCAATACTTTGGCCACCTGATGCGAAGAACTGACTCATTTGAAAAGACCCTGATGCTGGGAAAGATCGAAGGCGGGAGGAGAAGGGGATGACAGAGGATGAGATAGTTGGATGGCATCACCGACTTGATGAACATAAGTTTGAGTAAACTCCAGGAGCTGGTGATGGACAGGGAGGCCTGGCATGCTGTGGTTCATGGGGTTGCAGAGTCGGACATGACTGAGCAACCTTACTGAACCGACTGTGTCTATGTCAGTGTGCATGGCCATGTGTCTGTGTCTCTGTGCCTGTCCTTGTGTATTCATGTCTGTGGGTGTCTGTGCACGTCTATGTGTGTGTGTGTGTGTTAGGGCCCTGCCCAGGAGAGGGAAAAGTCAGGATTCTAGTTCCCCACCCCTGATGGCTTCTGTTTCCTCCCTCAGTGCGCTGCGCATGACCCTGCCCACCCCACCCACCTCCAGGATGGCCAGCAGAAGAGGGCAACCTCTCGCCTAGATGAGGAGGCCGCAGAGGCTCAGCCACACTGTGGAATTCAACCCTGATTGCACCAGAGTCACCATGGAGCACCAGCGCTGGAGGTCTCCTGGTGACCCTGACCACAGCCCCTTGGCCAGGGTCGGCACAGGATCAGGAAAGAGAGGCCCTGGGCAACCCTAGCAGTTCAGGCCTCCCCCTGCCCTCTATCAGCGGAGGACAAAGGCAACTGCAAAAGAGGGGCGTGGCTCAGCCAGGCAGAAGGGGTGTGGCGGAAGAGGGGCGTGGCTCAGCCAGGCAGAAGGGGTGTGGCGTAAGAGGGGCGTGGCTCAGCCAGGCAGAAGGGGTGTGGCGGAAGAGGGGCGTGGCTCAGCCAGGCAGAAGGGGTGTGGCGGAAGAGGGGCGTGGCTCAACCATGCGGAAGGATCTCAGGTTCTGGAGGCAGATGGTCACCCACGACTCATCAGAATACGTTCTGAAGCAACCAGAATGCCAGCTTTGAAGCTGAGCCTTGGTGGGACGGAAGCGGCAGCGTGTCCCTGGGAGATGAAAAAGATGGAGGAGGAAGTAGGGAAGAGCAGCGGACAGCAAGGCCACCCACTCCCCAACACCATCTCTGCTTCGTGTGTGCGTCCCACAGGTTTCTGTTTTTTTTTTTTTTAACTTTTTATTTTATATTGGGGTATAGTCGATTAACGATGCTGTGATAGTTTCAGGTGGACAGCAAAGGGACTCAGGCATAGGCATACATGTATCCATTCTCCAAACTCCCCTCCCAGCCACGCTGTCTGGTAACATTGAGCAGAATTCCCTGCGCTATACAATAGGTCCTTGTTTGTTATCCATTAAATGTAGCCGTGGGTCCTTGCCCATCCCAAACCACCTAGCTGTCCCTCCTCCAGACATTTGCCCTTGTATGTGCCTAGTCACTCAGTCACGTCCAACTCTTTTCGAGCACATGGCTGACCAGGCTCCTCTGTCCATGGGGATTCTCCAGGCCAGAATACTGGAGTGGGTTGCTATGCCCTCCTCCAGGGGATCTTCCCAACCCAGGGATCAAACCCAGGTCTCCCGCATTGCAGGCAGATTCTTTACCAGCTGAGCTACCAGGGAAGCCCATCCTCGCCTCACGGGTTTTTCAAATCTGATTTTCTGGCTGAATGGCCATGGGACCAAGGGAACTGTGTGTCTGGTAAGAAAACTGATCTCTGTTCTGTTCGGGGAAGTTGTCGGATGCCACAGGGAGGCCCAAAGAAGCACAGGGACACAGAACCCGTGAATTAAACTAAGATACAATCAAAAGTCAGTGAAGTTATTCACAGTTGCCAGCAAGAGGACACAGACCAAGTGTCTATCAGCTGGTGAATAAATCGACAAAAGGCGGTCCATCACCACAACAGAATACTATTCAGTCATAAAAAAGAATGAAGTCCTGACACCTGCTACAACATGCAGAAACCTCAAAAACATGGTTCTCAGTGAAAGGAGCCAGACGCAAAAAGTCACATTGCTCATGATTACATTTATGTAAGCCGTCCAGAGCAGATCAATCCAAGGGCAGAAAGCAGATGAGTGGTTGCCAAGGGCTGGGCTGGGGTGGGGAAAGGAAGTGGCTGCCAACCAGTGCGGGGATATTTTCACGGAGGAGGGTGCTGGAAATGTTCTAAAATTAATTGTGATGATGGTTACACAACTCAGAACTTACTAAAAAAACATATAATTGGAAAGCATGTGAATTATATCTCAATAAAGCTTTCTTATTGAAAAAACTTGGTGAGAATTAAATGGGATAATAGATATGATGATGATAATTTTTAAAAGCTGGAAATGCTGCTTTAGTTTCCAGCAGCAGCAGGAAAATGATATCAAAGGGGGTGATTTTCCACCGCTCACAATGCACCAAACATCACACATTCATCACTGTATCTTGAAAGCAGGATTTAAACCGTGTCCACCTTATGGATGGAGAGACAGGCCAAGAGGAGCCAGGGGCCACCTGAGGCCACACGACTAATACATAACCAGTCAGCATTCGCACTCAGGTCTGATTTAATGCCAGAGTCTTCACCCTTCACCCCAGCCCCAACCCCCCCACCCCCAGGCATATTCTGCCTCTTCATGTAGGTGAACTCCTGGAATCTCATAAATCTCAAGAGCAAGCCATAAGCCAGCAAGAAGTGGAGGGGGCAAGGGAGAAAGAACAGAACAAAACTCTAGGATTGCAAAAGCAGCTTTCCCAGATTTATGGCTCCCGGCTGATCTATTAACGTATCACAACAAGGAGGGGCGAACAAATGGGAATTGCGATTCTCCATTTCAGTAACAAGCCAGAAACAAACAAGCACCCGCCGGCGGCTGTCCAGCCAAGGAGCCAGGATCGGGTTTTCTGGGGAGAGAGGCAGGTTCCTCTGGCCCCGGCTCCCACCCACGACACGGAGCCACCAAAGACCCCGGAGGGCATGTGGGTGGGGCAGCATGGAACCAGCCCCATCACGGACCCCAGCAGCATTCAGGTGTGCAAGCTTCCAGGACTGGGAGGGTCACCAAACAGATGTCCGGAGACGCAGAGCTCTGAGTGTGGGTGTTGGGGCCGGGGGGAGGCTGCACCGCAGGCTGCTCTGAGACCTTCTCCATCTGGAACGTCTCAGAGACCTCGCCAGGACTGATGTCACCAGCTGGAGCTGCCCTCTCGCCCCACCCCCACCCCACGAGAATCAAGGGCTCCAGGAGTTCTGAGGCCTTCTTGTCGGGAACCACCCTGCCCTTCCTCCCTGTCTGAGGTTGGGGGTTTGGCCTGGCTTTGAAGGACAGCCTCCTTCCTCTCCCCCCAACTCCCAGGACCCCTGAAAGCCTGGCTGCCAGACACCAGGTCAGAGGAGCAGGCAAGGATGGAGAGCACGTGTCTTGCCCAGGAAGGCGGTCCCAACTGTGGCGTTCCAACTTTGCTAGCTGAGTGACCATGAGCAGCTCACCCCACCTGGCTGAGCCTCATTTCCACTCAGGTAGCAAGGGCTGCTGAGCAGATAGGAGGCGCTCCTGCAGGCACCACCCCTTGGCTGTGCGGGAAGGGCCATGTGCGTGTTATTTCAGAGGTCTCGCCCCTCTGAAGGGCATCCAGGCTCCCTTAGAGGCCAATGGGTGAAAAGCACTGCCTGTGGAATCAGTTGCGTATCCCCCCCGGGGGTGTCCACAGGGTCCCACACACACCAGCTGGGTCACTGGACACCTTGAGGCCAGTTTCCCCAAGTATCAAGCTCTGTCCACCCCCGGACCCAAGGCCATGCAGCTGGGGCTACCTGTCGGTGATGGGCAGCATGTGGCGGGAGTCCTTGGTCCAGGTGACCAGTGGGGGTGGAGAGCCCTGGGCCTCACAGTCAAGGGTCACCTCATCACCAGCCTTGGCCGTGACCCTCAGAGGCTTGTCTGCTTCGTGTGACCCATTCACAAGGATCCTGGGCTTGGCTGTTGGTGGAAGCAGGCAGGGGGTGTGAGCAGGGCAGGAAGCCATGGGATGCGGCTCCCCTAGGAAGCTGAGGTGGTACTGCCACCCCAGAGGTGCAGAGGAGGGTGGGCTCTGCTGTATCGGGAGAGCGTAGGTTTCGGGTTGGACTCAGATCCGATGGTTTCCCCCAGCCACCCCTCCGCCTGTCCACCCCACCCTCCTTCTGGAAGCTCATCTCGCTTTGCTGACCCCAGCACGGTCCCTCCTGCCCCAACGTCTACGTCCCTCTAGCTTCTCTCCATCCTGCTCCACTTCCCTGGGGGCACTCTGGCAGGTTCTTTCCTCCCTCCTTTCTCTCCCTTCTTGGCCTGGATCATCCCATTTATCCTCAGGAATAAATGGAATTAACCATCAGCTGATGCCCAATCTCCCTCCGTGCTTGGGGCCCAAGAAGAACCCTGGTTCCAAACAGTTCAATACACAATTAATTATTTAATGGCAGTTGTGATGGGCACTAAGAAGGGAACATTCCAGAGAGTTCAGCCTAAGGGATCAGAGAGCACTGAGATCTGACTGATGGGAGAAATCAGTGGACCAGGAGTGAGGGAAGGGCATGCCAACAGAAGGAGCCATGTGTGCAAAGGCCCTGAGGTAGGACAGGTCATTTAAGAAATTGAAAGGTGGCCAGAGGTTCTGGGCACTAAGAGTCAAAGAGTCGTGGAGAAAGGTGGGTACGGGGGCTGCTGAGGGGTGGGAGTCCAGTGTCGGGCCTTGTGTCTTCCCCAGGCTTGTTAATATGAAGGTCTCTCCCCCTCCCCATCCAGTTCTGAGCTGGAACCACTCTTAGAGCATGGCCGCACTGCTGGGGACAGTCCTCAGAGGGAGGGCAGCTTTGATCTTCAGACAGGAAGAATTTAGAGGCAGGGCTGCTGACAGGGTGCCAGGAAGATGCAGGGGAGGTCAGATTGAGCATGCCCCTGCCCCTACACCTGCCCAGCCTGTCTCCCAGGACAGGGGTGGCCGTCACTCACTGTTGACAGAAAGCCGCATCTCCTGGCTGGAGAAGCCCACTGCATTGGTGGCTGTGCAGACGTAGGCCCCCGCATCCTGGACAGACGGCCGGGCGATGACCAGGGTGCCGTCCTTGCTCACGTTGTAGTGGAGAGCCCTGGAGGCCAGGGCATTGGTCTCCTGCAACAGAGTCGCAGGTGACATCAGCAGAGCCCACCTCCCACAGCAACTTGCATGGCTCCTCTCCCCATGATCATGGGGCCTACCTCTCTGGTTACCTTCATGGTAACAGGCTTCACCTACCTTGGTCCAGGTGATGGTGGGGGTGGGAACTCCTGAGGCTACACAGGGGAGAGAGGCTGGAACGCCTTCATTGGTGATATGGTGGGTGGCAGTGGGCTGGATTCTAGGTGGCACTTTTAAAAACAAACCAATTTCATAAACCAGAGTTCACAGCAGCATTGTTCACAAAAGCCAAAAGGTGGAAACAATCCAAGTAGCCATCAGAGGGTGATGGATAAACAGAATGTGATGTGTACGTATGGAATATTATTCAGCCCTAAAAAAGGAACAAACGTCTGATACCTAGTACAACATGGATGAACCTTGACAATATTATGCAAAGTGAAATAAGCCAGACATGGAAGGACAAATACTGTAAGATTCCACTTATGGGCGATACCGTGAACAGGCAAGTTCATGGAGGCAGGAAGCAGAAGGGTGGTGGCCAGGGGCTGCGGGAGGGGAAATGCGGAGTTGGTGGGTACAGTTTCAACTTGGGAAGTTGAAAAAGTTCTGGAGATGGATGGTGGTGATGGTTGTGAAACTGTGTCCCATGGAGTTAAAAACCCATCCCCAAACTGAGCCCCATAGGGTTAACAATACCAGCAACTAGCAGAAATTCTTGAGCTTATCTTACAGCCTGCTGCATACCCTTCTGCTTGAGCCTGCCTTCACTGAGCAAGCTCGCTTAATTGTTTCATTGCAAACTGCATATCCTCCAAGCTTCGTGTAGCCTAAACAATAAGATGTTTGTCTGAGTTGTTTTCCAGGAAAACAACTGGAAGTCAGCTGTGTTTAGTTAGAGTACAAGCCAGCTAAGACTGATTGGGACCACTGACCCTAAAACTGTGTCTACACAGGTGTCTGATAAGTGACTTTTTGACATCAGAGGGCCAAAAGCCCCACCCTCAGGTCACGCTAGGCGTCCCCATTTTTGGACCTGCATCTCATGGAGAAGCAAGTCAGCCAGGCACACCCGCACAGAACACTGATGCCCTCGCCCTTTCCCTACCTACGGTCACCTTTTCCCATGCCTTTGGCCACCTCACGTGAAAAGACCCTGATGCTGGGAGGGATTGGGGGCAGGAGGAGAAGGGGATGATAGAGGATGAGATGGCTGGATGGCATCACTGACTCGATGGACGTGAGTTTGGGTGAACTCCGGGAGCTGGTGATGGACAGGGAGGCCTGGCGTGCTGCGATTCATGGGGTCGAAAAGAGTCGAACACGACTGAGCGACTGAACTGAACTGAAGACCACCCTACTTCTTTAATAAATATCCTAAGCCTCTGGCCGTTGGGGAGGCCAATCGGAGACTTATTCTCCTGTCTCCTCACTTGACTGCCATGTGAACACACCCTTTCTCTGCAGCAAACCTCAGCATCTCAGTGTTCTGGCTTGCTGCGTTCTGGGCAAGGGTCTTCCCAGAGAGTGCTAGTGGTAAAGAACCCGCCTGCCAATGCAGGAGACATAAGAGACTCAGGTTCGATCCTGGGTCAGGAAGATGCCCCAGAGGAGGGCATGGCAACCCACTCCAGCATTCTTGCCTGGAGAATCCCATAGACAGAGGGGCCTGGCGGGCTACGATCCATCGGGTGGCAAAGAGTCGGACACGACTGAAGCGACAGCGTGCACGAGCACGCATGCTGGGCAAACGAACCTGCTGGCACAACAGCGTGAATGCTGCTTATGCTACTTAATTTACGCCACTGAACTGTACACTTTAAAATGGTTAAAATGGTAAGCTTTATATCATGTGTATTTTATCATGATTTTTAAAAATAACATTTTAGCAGGAGAATATAGCTGCCGCTGCTGTAAATTCGTGTCCCAGACAGAGGGCAGCCTGTGTCTAGGAACCAGCTGTGCCATTTCTTCACTGTGGAACTTCGGATAAATCACTTAATCTTTTGGTACCCGTATTCCTTGATCAGCAAAAAAAAAAAAAAGCTAAATTAACCTCAATTCCCTGCTCACTCTCTGAGGGTGGACAGATGAGAAGTGGCAGAAAAGAATGTTCACAGGACACAGTGAACTTGAAAACAAGTGCAGAATCCATCCTGGGAACCATCCAGATTTTCAGGCATTAAAATGGGGCAGAGCAGAGGGGTGGGGATTGTCTGAAGGAGCAGGGGAAGGGAACCAGGCATGGAGAAATCAGACCCGGGAGGGAAGGCCAGAAGCCAAGGGCTCTGATGGTAACACTAAGTTCCTTCAGGGGAATGCCTTTCTGGATTCTCCCAGGTGGCCAAAGCCTGCAAGTCAATCAGAATTTGTTGAATGGAAGTGAAATGAGCCAGGAGAGCAGAGCTTGATCGCTACTCCCACAGAGGGGGCTGTGTGCAGGGCAGGAATTGAGGGGGAGGCTTTCAGCAGAGGCAACCCTCACTGATGCTATGATTTGCTGAGTTACCTCCGTCTTGGAGCCTCAGCTTCCTTAACTACAGAGCATGGAGGCTCTTAAACCCTCCACTTGGAGCGGTTAGGAAAACTAACATGCACAGACCGTCTTGGAGGTCTGGACGTGGCACATACCCCACCTTTGGTCACTGTATTTAATTGGAAGTATACAGAGACAGGACAGTTGGGTTCTAGACCCAGCCTCCTTCTCAGCTTTGGTTTTCCACTACTAAATGGGGAACGATGAGTTCTTCCCACTCATCCCTCAGGGGTTTAATAAAACAAGTCAAACAAACAAACAAAAAGAGGATATTGATGTGTGCGGTGAGTGAAAATATAACTAACTGGACTTCAACTTCTTGTTTTATGTTAAAAAGAACCTGGTTGGGTGGGGAAAGGAAGCAGAGACCCTCCCACACTGTGGATGGGAAAGTAATTGGGCAAATACACGAAAAGCCCTAAAAAATGTGCAGTCTCCGCAAGTCAAAACTCAATTCCACATCAATAGTGTATCCTAGGGAAAGACCTGGGCACATGGGCAAAGGTGGGGCATCAGGGCATTTATCCCCAGGGGTTCACGCAGGGGAGACACTGGACAGGGCTGGGGGGGCAGGTAAGATACACCTGGTTCATCCAAACAGGGGACATGCAGTCGGAAACCAATGCTTCTGAGTCTTATTAGCAGAAGACATGCCATATATTGTCACAAGAAACACTGGGGTTATAAGACAGTAGTATTACTCCAGTTGGTTTCTAAATATGTCTATGTACCTGTATATGAAGAATTTATACATAATTTATATACAGAATTTATATCATACAAAATAACATATACACATATATAAAGAATATCTATAATGTATATGTAAATGTATATGTACCTCTATAATATATAAATATATATACAGTGTGTATTGCGTATATGTGTGCATGTGAAGCTCATGTGTGTATAAAGTATGAAAGATACACAACAAATGTAAGATTATTCCAGTTCTTCTTAGTTACTGGTATTATAGAAGGTTGGTTTTGTTTTGGAGTTTTTTCGCTTTTAGGGGGAGCTTTTTGGTCCAGCCTTTAAGTTTCCTACAGTGAATACGTACTACGTGTGCAAGCAATCTCTTTAAACAAAGGTGTTCAAGATCAAGTTTCCCTTGGGCATTCCCCCCATCCCGTCCTGCCCCCCGCCACCAGTCCGGGACTCACCCTGGACAACCAGCTGCACGTCCCTATGGTGAGAGCCGGCCGTGTTGCTGACCACACAGCTGTACCTGCCGGCGTCCTCCAACAACGCCTGGTCAAGGTGGAGGCTGCCGTCTGCCCGGACGGAATGCCGGCTGCCTGGTGGGAGCTGGTGGGGGCGAAGAAGAATCAGCTTGGACCAAGGGCCCCACTCAGAGCCGCTAAGAGAACTCCAGAAACCTCACTGCCCACCAGCCCAGCGGGGAACAGCCTGGGTAGAGAGGCCAGGGGCTTGCAAAGAGGGTGGGGGGCCTTGGGGTGACGCTCCCATCCCTTCCCGGATAGTCATGAGACCCCACAGACCCTCGGGGTCAGGTGGACCTGACCCCCAGCATACCCTTGACCCCGTTCACCCAAGGTCCACCGGTCCAGGGCAGGACACCTGACCCAAGGGTGCTGAGAGGAGCCCCTCCCGGGAGGGTAGGCTTGGGGTCAGAGCCTTCACTGGAGCTCCGAAGCCCATGCACAGCAAGGCCACAAAGAGGAGGGATAGCCCGTCCTCGGGGAGAGAACCGAGCCACGCAGAGCAGAGCGGAGCGGAGCGGAGGTGCGGCCGCATCAGCTGTGGTCCCAGAGAGAGCGGCTCCTGGCAGCTGGCCGGTGCGTCCCCATCAGGACCAGGGTGGGGCAGGGGAAGCGGGTCCAGAATTGGGGCCTGGGGCCACCTCTGCAGAGATGCTCAGCCAGTCCATCTTTGGTGAGGACCATTCTGCCAGGTGAGCCCGCTCTGGGATTCCCTGTCTCTGTCCCTCGAGCCTGGCTGCACATTCTGCTCTTGGGTTCTGGGAGGGGCCCCTGGACTGTCTTGGGACCCCTTGGGGCTGAGTGAGCTAGACGGGGCTTCTGCTGTTTGCTCCTGGCATCTGGGCAGGTGCAGGCCCACCCAGTGTCCCCGCTGAGCTAAAACAGGCTCTGCATCTCCGGTCACTCCTTGTCCTGGCGTGGACGAGGCCCAGGGCCACCCGTTCCCCTCATGCCCATAGGATTCTACTGTGGAACGCTCCTCCTTGCCCCAGCCCGTGTGCCCAGGCAGGGTCCTCCTCCTGGTGATCCTGCAGAGGGGTCACCCACGTGATCAGCCTCCACAAAGCCTGCCCGCTCCGCGAGTTGGACACTGTCCGTCCCTTTGCATTAGGGGCTGGGACAGCAGGGACGGGCCCAGCAGTCTGGCCACACAGTTGCTGCCTCCCCTGGGTGTCCGGCATCTTCTGGGGTGAGGGCACCTTTTTTATAACTTCCTGGGCACAAGGACCTCAGATGTCTGAGGGCAGACCAGAGAGGTAAAGGAGGAGTGAACGGAGAAGGGAAATAGAGGGACCCAGGTGGCTCAGCGGCAAAGAATCCGCCTGTCTGTGCAGGAGCCTCAGGTTCAGTCCCTGAGAAAGGAAGATCCCCTGGAGGAGGAAATGGCAACCCTCCAGTACTCTTGCCTGGAGAATCCCATGGACAGAGGAGCCTGGCGGGCTACAGTCCATAGGGTCGCAAAGACTCGGACACGACTTAGCGACTAAACAACAGCAACAACAAAGAAAACCAAATCGGTGGGAATGGGTGAAGCAGCCACTGTGCGCCCAGCAGTGTGCCAGGCGGCTGGGGCAAATGCTCCGTTGCGCAGACCTCGTCTCTGTCCTGGAACCATCAGAAGTCGGGCGATGGATGAATGCCTTGTGTCTGTGCCCCCACTAAACTGCTGCTCCCCGGTCGCAGCACAAATGAGGCACAAGCTCCTCCGGTCAAGGACTCGAGAGGGTGAAGGGTGCTATTAGTGCATTATCAGAGAAAGTTCTGGAAAGAGGCAGGGAAGGGAGAAGACATTCCAAAACAGGGGAACCGCAAAGCGGAGGCCGAGGTGTGCGGGTGACAGCTCCTTCCTCCCCACAACACTGCCCGCGGCACCCAGAGGGGCCCAGCACTCACAGGCATGCCGGCCTTGAGCCAGCGCCGCTCGGGGCGGGGCCTCCCAGCCAGGATGATACAGGGCAGGGACACCGGCTGCCTCTCCAGCACCCGGACGGTGGGGGCGCTGCTGGCGATCTGTGGGGGGACTGCAGGGAGAGGAGCCGGTGTGGGTACACTGGCTTCCCGTGGGACCCAAGGCCCTCAGTCCCCTGTCTCCCCGCCAGGGAACCCAGAGAGGCATCAGGATTGGGGATCCCAAAAGGGTCAAAGGGCACACTTCCTGGGGCACACTACCCAGAAAGTAGGGGTCCAGATGCTCCTCTAGGAGAACCTGGCTGTGGACACTCCTGTCCCAAAGGACCGGCAGCCATGCGGGCCTCCCTGGGGGGCCCAGTGTCCCCACCAAACCCCTCCTCTCCAGATCCACCGCGAACCATGTCCAGTCACGAGGAGGTAGGCCTCTGCCTGGACCTTCCCAAAGACATTTTCAGCTTCACAGACATACAGGGCCTGGTCTTCAGGGACCACACCTGAAGGGCAGGAAAAGGCAGACCTGACTGTCAGAGCACATCCTGCCTCCAGCCCCCACAGGCTCCAGCTCCCCAGGTGCCAACAGTGCCCTTGGCACAGCCCGGCCCTGCAGAGGTCAGGCAGGAGGGCTGGGATGGCAAGGAGGAGAAGGATAGGGGATACAGCTGGGCCTTGGAAAGGTAAGAAGGCCTAGGCTTGCTCGTGTGTAGAATGGGGATTTATCAATAACTGCACCTTGTAGTATGACTAGGAGGGATCAATAGATGATGCGATTATAGTGCTCAGCATGCGGCCTGGCACAGTAGTGAAGATGATGGTGATGATGCTGGTGATGGTGGTGATGATGAGGGTAGTGATAGTTATGATGGTGGTGATGGTGGTGGTGGCGAGGATGGAGATGATAATGATAAAGATGATGGTGATGGTGATTATCGAGGTGAAGATGGTGAGGATGGTGATGATGGTGGGGATGGTGATGATGATGGTGGGGGTGATAATGGTGATGATGATGGTGACGATGATGATGGTTAGGATGGTGGTGATGGTGCTGGTGATGATGGAATTGATAATAATAAAGATGATAATGAGGAAGATGATGGCGATGATGGTGGTGGTGGTGGTGATGATGGCAATGATGATGATGGTGAGGATGGTGAGGATGGTGAGGATGGTTAGGATGGTGATATTGATGGTGGTATTGATGGTGATGATGGTGGTGATGGTGATGATGGTGGTGATGGTGATGATGGTGGTGATGGTGGTGGTGGTGATGATGGTGGTGATGGTGAGGATGGTGAGGATGGTGAGGATGGTGATGATGGTGAGGATGGTGATGTTGATGGTGGTATTGATGGTGATGATGGTGGTGATGGTGCTGGTGATGATGGAATTGATAATGATAAAGATGATAATGAGGAAGATGGTGGTGATGGTCGTGGTGGTGATAGTGATGGTGGTGTTGATGGTGATGGTGGTGGTGGTGGTGGTGATGGTGGTGGTGATGGTGATGATGGTGGTGATGATGGTGGTGGTGAGGATGGTCATGATGGTGATGATGGTGAGGATGGTGATGATGGTGATGATGGTGAGGATGGTGATGATGGTGATGATGGTGAGGATGGTGATGATGGTGAGGATGGTGATGGTGATGGTGGTGATGGTGATGATGGTGGTGATGGTGAGGATGGTGGTGATGGTGATGATGGTGATGATGGTGATGATGGTGAGGATGGTGAGGATGGTGAGGATGGTGAGGATGGTGATGTTGATGGTGGTGATGGTGATGATGGTGGTGATGGTGAGGATGGTGGTGGTGGTGAGGATGGTGGTGATGGTGATGGTGGTGGTGGTGGTGATGATGGCTATCACATAGAACACTTAATATGTGTCAGACACTGTGCTAAGGGATTTACGTGTATCACTCACAGCAGCTCCTTAAGGTGGACTGTTGTTAAACCAGGGTGGGAGGCACTGTCCCTATCACTAGTGTGACTGCTCCAGACGGATGGCATGGCGTGACCAGAGTCACTCGGCTGAAATATGACCCTACATCACCTGACCCATGGCCAGCTCTTGGGGTCAGTGTACTGCTCCCAGTTGCCCAGTCTGGGGGCTTAGGGTGTCAGAAGCCATTCTGTCTCCCTTGCCCACCCTCCCCCAGCCCCAGTCTCTTACTTTCAAAGAACAGCACTCCTGAATCGGGCCACCCAGTCCTGCTGCCTGGCCCGGGGCCCAGAGGCTGGTCATCTCCACGGCGCCAGGTGATGGTAGGCAGTGGGCGACCCGTGGCCCGGCATGCCAGGAGGGCGCTCCTCCCCAGTTCCACGGTGACATCCTGGGGCAGCTCCAAGAGCTGGGGCGCATCTGCAGGGAGGTGACAGTCAGCCTTGCCCAGTGGCTGGATCCGCTCGGCCCCAAGGGCACTGTTCCAAGGCCTGCCTCCTCTCCCCTCGCTGGGGATTTCCCTCTTTCAGCCTCAAGAACCTAACTCATATCCAGGGCTCCAGAGCCAACTTGAGCTTGGCAGGGTGCAGCCCTGAAGGGCTCCTGGGGATGAAGAGGCAGAGCGAGCAGCCTTCAGAGGGATGAAGTCCTCAGACCCCACAGGGCATCTCGGGGACCCTGCCCTGTCCAGCCATACAGGGGAGCAACATGCCTGCTCCTGCAGGTGACATCTCCCAGGAAGCCAGCTTGGAGGGGCTGCAAGTCATGCCTGACCACAGGAACCCCACCAGCTCTGAGGGCCCCGCCCCACCATGCCTTCCTCCTGGGCCACCAGAGCTTCTCTTCATGCATCTCCTGGACTCTGGCCACCATTTCCATGACCCCAAACAGCCAACTTCATAGGGAAGTTCTAGCTCATCTTTACTTCGCTACATCCTTCTCTGCTTGTTGAACATCTTGTAATAAGCATATAAATCTCTACTACAAAGTCAAAACAGGCCTATAAATAACTTGACCTTAGGCTTTATGGTCCAAATGGGACACCGGAGAGTGAAAAGAGCCATCATAATAATTATACCAGGATAACAGACGTAAACAAGGGTGCCTGAATTATAAAAAAAATTCAAGCATCACATAAGGGTTTAGCCTTCATTTTTGCTCCACACACTTCAAACCTCATGTCCCTGCCACTGTTAATGCTTTGTAGTGTTTCTTTCAAAGATTTTTTTCCTAAGCATTGTCTTATTTTTATGATGGGGAGTTGGGGCATAGAAGTAATTTATTTCCCCAAACAGAGACTCATAATCCTTTCCATGCTTCTGCTAGCCAGAAGGCGGCCCAACTCCAGACAGGTCCAGGCCCCGTTCCCTGCAGCTTCTGGGCACCGCCCTCACAGCCCTGTCTCCAGACCCCGACCAGGAAGGACCCCGGCCTGTTCCGAACCCGTCGCATCCAGCATGAAGGAAAATCCACCCCTTTGTTCTTGCCGTCTCTCTCCAGAAATCTCCCCCATCCATCCAAATCATGACATCAAATTTCCCGCTTGGCCTCGGGGAGCAGGGAAGTTCCAGGGAGATATAAACACAACTTGGAAAATCGCTGCAAGGAGGAAGACAGTCTTGGACCTGAGCTCAGACACCACCCACAAGTCGCTTTTCTTTCTCACTGGGGCCTGGCAGCTGCGGCGACTGAGAATCCAAGCAAGTATCTGCTCCGGGTGCCTCAGATGGGATCACTGGTCCTGCAAAGCCCTTGACCTGGGGATACAGCTTTCTTACTCCCCTCCCCCAACCCTGAGTAGGTAGCTCCAGGGCCAGGTACCCCCAGAGCCTGCCTCCTCGGCTCTACCCAGTGCACTGCAGGGCCCAATTCAAACCTCCCTCCTCCCGCAGGCCTCTCAGTCCCCATTTTTCTCACGCTGCCTCTTGACGCTCTTCTTCCATAGCCAAAGAGCCCCGCTTTTTCTCCCAAATGTGGGGTTTTAAAAAGCACACCCTCCTTCCCACTCTCCTCCCAATCCTGAACTTCACCTCCCTCCCCAAGAAGGGACAGTTGACTTATAATAGTAAGTGACTATCACAGGGTTCTGGGCTTCCCTGATAGCTCTGCCTGCAGTGCAGGAGACCCTGGTTCGATTCCTGGGTCGGGAAGATCCGCTGGAGAAGGGATAGGCTACCCACTCCAGTCTTCTTGGGTTTCCCTTGTGGCTCAGCTGGTAAAGAATCTGCCTGCAATACAGGAGACCTGGGTTCGATCCCTGGGTTGGGAAAATCCCCTGGAGAAGGAAAGGCTACCCACTCCAGTATTCTGGCCTGGAGAATGCCATGGACTGTGTGGTCCATGGGGTCACGAAGAGTTGGACATGACTGAGCGACTTTCATGTCACATCAAAGGGTAGCATCTGGAATGCCTACTCAGTGACGGGCATGATGGTGGTACTTTAGAGGTATGACTTCATTCATGGTCTCAATAAACTCACGAAGTGGGTATTCTCGCAACCCCATTTTGTTGTTGTCATTTAGTCACTAAGTTGTGTCCAGCTCTTTGCAACCCCATGGACTGCAGCACTTCCCTGTCCTTCACTATCTCCTGGAGTTTGCTCAGACTCATGTCCATTTAGTCAGTGATGCCATCCAACCATCTCATCATCTGTTGCCCCTTCTCCTCCTGCCCTCAGTCTTGATCTTCCCAGCATCAAGGTCTTTACCAATGAGGTGGCTCTTCACATCAGTGGCCAAAGTATTGGCACTTCAGCATCAGTCCTTCCAATGAATATTCAGGGTTGATTTCCTTTAAGATTGACTGATTTGATGTCCTGGCTGTCCAAGGGGCTCCCAAGAGTCCTCCAGCACCACAATTTGAAAGCCCATTTTACAGATGGGGAAACTGAGGGTCAGAGGGATTAAGACACTTGCCTCAGGTGCAGTTCAAAGTCAATGGTAGAGCTGGGATCAGAGCCCAGATCCGGCTGCTGCTAAGATCCAGGCTCTCAGCTACTGCACCCCTGTGTCTCATTGGTACTCAGGGGCAACTTGGCACCTCTTTACTCTTCTCTCAGAGGTACAGTCAGCTAAATTCCAGAATCAGATCCGCCCCTAAAACTGCGACTCTGTCTCCTATGCAGCCTTCCCCCTGCTCATCACTGGAGCCTCCAAATAAGGTGGGACCCCAGAACCCTGCACACCAGAGCCAGGGGCCCTCCGGTCCCTTTACTGTGAAGATGGGAAACTGAGATGCAAAGCTGAGCCCACGTGGGGCCCACGCTGGTCCTGCAGCATCTGGAGGTGGGGCGGGCTGCCAGCCCCGTGCCCTTCCTAGGGTCCCATCCATGAGGCTCAGCCACCTCTGCTTTCAGGCTCCAAGCCCCCTCCTCAGACTCTCAGGTGCCCCCCTGCAGGGACGGACCATGACCTAGTTCCGCAGCCCCCAGGTTTTCCCAGGAATGGCCCTGTTTGCCTCAACCTTGAGAGGTTTCCGGGGCAGGAGCTGTGAGTGCCCTGAGACAGCCAGACACACAGCAGCCGCCACGCTCTCTAAGCTCATCATCTGACAGCTGCAGTGCGTTTGCAGGGAGGCAGCTCTGCATGGGGAACCAGAAGCACTCAGGAAGAGAAAACTGCCCCATGAAGGATGCCAGCCACCAGCCTAGGAGGGGGCAGGACAGGAGGCCCCTGTCCTGTGCGGCCAAAGCTGAGACTTATCAGCACGGATGAGCTATTCCCTCCACCCCCAGGGATTCTCTAAGGAAGTGACATTGACAGAGGTGGTGACTTCTTCTTACTTGGCCCCCCGGGCAAGGGCCACCAGCCTAAAGGCCTGAAGCCTGGGCAGGGCCCCTCCCCACCCCTGCTTCACGGCCTCTGCCCTGGACACCCGTGGATGAACCCCTTCACCACTCTGGACCTCGGATCCCCCTCCAGAAAGAGATAACTGTATTCTCCCCAGTTCTAGTGCCTTAAAGTTCTAGGGTTCTTTATCATCATCTGGAGACCCTGCAACCCCCCAGTCTCCTCCACCATCCTCCCAGTTCCCATGGCCCAGAGCCCTCCACCATCCTCCCAGTTCCCATGGCCCAGAGCTTGTGGGGATGTGCCAGCTTGGGAAACGGAGCTCTTATCAGTCTTGACTCAGCCTGGCCAGAAGGAGGGCGGGGGACCCAGGCCCAAAGACTCGGCCGATGGGCAGGGTGACCACGGGAGAGGCTGGCCTCAGGCCCTGCCCTGCTTATAGAGGGATTCCAGGGTCTCTTGGAAAGAGACAGGACTGGGGATGGCTGCCACAGCCCCCACCTGGGAAGACCCCTTTCCCCACAGAAAGACCCTGTGGTGGAGCCTGGAGCCTGAGCTCCACTGGCCAGGAGTGCAGGATGACTCTCTTCCCTAAAAAAAAAAAATCTTAAACTGTATTTTATGACTGTTTATAAAGACAAGCACAATCCAGGCTGGGTTCATTTTCATCTACTTATTATTCTTCACTTTTTTTTTTTTTTTCTCCTGATGGCAAAAGAAATGAAAATCAGAGCCCTGTCCAGCAGCCCTAAAAGGGTCATGGGCTCTGGGCCCTTGCCTGATGGAGAGGCAGCCCGGATGCTGGCCCCAGAGCCCAGCTGTGTTTCTCTCCTGCTCCCCTTGGCTGGCCGGAGGGGCTTTGCTTTCATAGATGCACACCCGCCGCCCCCTGCTCACCCACCCAGCAACCAGAGGCTTCCAAGTCAGGGATGAGAAGCAGAGACGAAAATGAGCAGATGGAAAGAGGGCTGAGTGGGGACTTCCCTGGTGGTCTGGTGGTTATGAATCTGCCTCGCAATGCAGGGGCCACAGGTTCAGTCCCTGGTTGGGGAACTGAGATCCCACATGCCGTGGGCCAACAAACCCCAAGCACCACAACTACTGAGCCCACATGCCGCAACTAGAGAAGCCCGCGCACCGCAGCGAAGATCCTGCGTGCCACACCTAAGATCCGATGCAGCCAGATAAATAAAAGTTCTAAAAATAAAGAAAGAAGGCTGAGTGAACATCCATTTCAAAAGAAACCAGCAGGACGAAGGGAACTTAGGTCAGAGCAGTTTTAAAATAGTAGAAAGAGCACTGAGCTCTGGCGGGGACGGGGGCTGGGGGGACTGGGGGCACTGGGGATGGCCATGGAGCCTGGTCACCAGCCACGTGACAATCACTCCATCTCACTTGCCACACTAGGCCCTTGTCACCTGGCCCGGACCCCTGTACACTGAATATTTATTTCAATCAAGTCCTGAGTGAAGCACATTCTCATTAAATCTCTCAAGGGCCTTGTGAATAAGCCTCTGTCATGAGCAGCCCCACTTTACAGATGAGGAAGGCAAGGCCCAGCAAGGTAACAAGCAGCAGGCCCTGGACCTCGATCCGGGACTCCTGTCTGACAAATGCCAGGCCCAGAGGAGAGAGACCCTCGAAGGCTGGACCACAGTGCGGGCACTCCCTGGCAGGTCAGGGGAAGACTGCCCTCCTTTCTGTACCCTTTCTCTCCCCGCAGCCACCGATACCTCCAGGAAGCCAGTTCCCAGCTGAACAACAGGAAGTGGGCACAGTGCCCCCATTCTCAGCCCTGCAAGGCTCTGGCAGCCTGGCCAGGAAGGCCGCACCGCAGCTGCCACCCAGATGGGCAGGAAATTCAATTTCCCACCACCGCTGCCAGGCCCGCTCTCCCCAGACACACAGGTGTTGGGCCACAGTCCACCCCGTCCCTGAGCTCAAGGCCAGAGGCCACAGTGGCCCCGTGCCCCAGATGCCTGCCTCTGGGGTGCCCTCCACCTCGCCCCTCTGACATGGGGAAACGGCCTCCAGACCAACGGCTGCCAGGTGAAGGAACAGGATAAGGCAGGCGGGTCAGCCTGGGCCCCAAAGTAATAAGGCTTTGCTGAAAAGGGATCAGACACGGAACCAAGGAGGACTGCTTGTCACAACGCCCAGGGCAGCCGTCCCTGGAGCGCCTTCTCTGCCTACCCAGAACCCACCGACTAACCACAGTGACAGTGACATGTCAGAGCCCTTCTTGTCCAAAGCGTTTCCTATCTCTCACTCACACAACAGCCACAGACATTTTGTAGGTGGGCAGCCCGAGGCTCAGAGTGGAGAAGCAATGTCCAAGCTCACCCTGCTGGGAGCATCAGGACCAAGTCCAGGGACTAAAACACCCTGACCCTGGGTTCAGATTCTACCACTCCCCAGGTGTGTGATCCTGGACCAATCACTTAACCTCTCTGTGCCTCATTTCCCCCATCTATGAAAGGATAAAGTGGAACCCATTGCAAAGGGCTGTTATGAGGATGACAGGTTAGTATATGAAACGTGCTTAGAGCTGGTTTTGCTACAGGACAGATTTCATGGAAGACTTATTATATTTTTATCATCAGGCCCTATGGCTTTCCACACCCACCCCACCCCACCCAAGAGCCCAGCCACACAGACAGGGAAAGTCTGAGCACATCATTCTCCTTAGAAACCTCTCACCACCTCCTCAGGACAAAGCCCAGACGCCACCAGGCTCCCTAGCCGAAGGCCGGGAGTGACCCACAGCTGGGCAGCCGGCCGCCTCGGCCTCGCCCCTCCCCACCCTCGAGTCTCGCTCTCTGCCTGGCTTCTCTTGCCTGGGGGAGAGCTGCACATGCTGTTCTCTTTGCCTGGAACATTGTCCCCGCAACTTGTCAGTTCAGTTCAGTTCAGTCGCTCAGTCGTGTCCAACTCTTTGTGACCCCATGAACCACAGCATGCCAGGCCTCCTTGTCCATCACCAACTCCCGGAATTTACCCAAATTCATGTCCATTGAGTCGGTAATGCCATCCAATCATCTTATCCTCTGTCGTCCCCTTCTCCGCCTGCCCTCAATCTTTCCCAGCATCAGGGTCTTTTCCAATGAGTCAGCTCTTCGCATCAAGTGGCCAAAGTATTGGAGTTTCAGCTTCAGCATCAGTCCTTCCAATGAACACCCAGGACTGATCCCCTTAGAATGGACAGGTTGGATCTCCTTGCAATCCAAAGGACTCTCAAGAGTCTTTTCCAACACCACAGTTCAAAAGCATCAATTCTTCAGCACTCAGCTTTCTTTATAATCCAACTCTCACATCCATATGTGACTACTGGAAAAACCATAGCCTTGACTAGATGGACCTTTGTCGGCAAAGTAATGTCTCTGCTTTTTAATATGCTGTCTAGGTTGGTCAAAACTTTCCTTCCAAGAAGTAAGTGTCTAATTTCATGGCTGCAGTGACTATCTGCAGTGATTTTGGAGCCCCCCAAAATAAAGTCAGCCACTTTTTCCACTGTTTCCCCATCTATTTGCCATGAAGTGATGGGACCAGATGCCATGATCTTAGTTTTCTGAATATCCAGCTTTAAGCCAACTTTTTCACTCTCCTCTTTCACTTTTATCAAGAGGCTCTTTAGTTCCTCTTCACTTTCTGCCATAAGGGTGGTATCATCTACATATCTGAAGTTATTGATATTTCTCCCGGCAATCTTGATTCCAGCTTGTGTTTATTCCAGCCCAGCATTTCTCATGATGTACTCTGCATATAAGTTAAATAAGCAGGGTGACAATATACAACCTTGACATACTCCTTTTCCTATTTGGAACCAGTCTGTTGTTCCATGTCCAGTTCCAACTGTTGCTTCCTGACCTGCATACAGGTTTCTCAACAGGCAGGTCAGGTGGTCTGGTATTCCCTTCTCTTTCAGAATTTTCCAACGTTCATTGTGATCCACACACTCAAAGGCTTTGGCATAGTAATAAAGCAGAAATAGATGTTTTTCTGGAACTCTCTTGCTTTTTCCATGATCCAGTGGATGTTGGCAATTTGATCTCTGGTTCCTCTGCCTTTTCTAAATCCAGCTTGAACATCTGAAAGTTCATGGTTCACGTATTGGTGAAGCCTGGCTTGGAGAATTTTGAGCATTACTTTACTAGTGTGTGAGATAAATGCAATTGTGTGATAGTTTGAGCATTCTTTGGCATTGCCTTTCTTTGGGATTGGAATGAAAACCGACCTTTTCCAGTCCTGTGGCCACTGCTGAGTTTTCCAAATGTGCTGGCATATTGAGTGCAGCACTTTCACAGCATCATCTTTTAGGATTTGAAATAGCTCAACTGGAATTCCATCATCTCCACTAGCTTTGTTCATACTGATGCTTCCTAAGGCCCACTTGACTTCACATTCCAGGATGTCTGGCTCTAGGTGAGTGATCACACCATCGTGATTATCTGGGTGGTGAAGATCTTTTTTGTACAGATCTTTTTTTGCAGCTTGTCACCTGACTGTTTCTGGGTTCAGCTTAGACATCATCTCCTCCAAGAAGCCTTGCAGGCCTCTGGTGCTGGCTTAGCCCCCTTCTCTGGGCACAGGCCCCACGGATGCCGCTTCCAATCACTCAGCACACTGAGCGTTCTAACTGTTTGTTTACTGTCCCTCTTCTTGGCACCAAGGACAACATGAGGGCTGATGCGGTCGTATTCCCAACCCAGGGTCTGGGGCACAGGGCCTGGCCACCTGGTGACCCCGTGCTGGAGGATGGCAACGATGGAACAGATGAATGAACACTAAAGGCACCCCCAGGCGTGGGAGGATCCCCAAGCCTGATGGCACCATCTTCCCCAGGGCCGGACCCTCCTGATCAAGCCTCCCTGGGGAGCCCCCTGGCCATCCCACCCGGCCCATTCAAGCCCATTCCCCATTCTTGCACTTCCCCCGAACTCTCAGCACCTGTCTTTCCCGTCATGGCCACAGCCGACCCTCAGAGCCCCATCTGCTCTGGCTTGGCACGCCAAGGAGTTGTGCCCACAACTTCCGAGCAATTCCCAGTGCCTGGGATCCAAGCCTGGAACCAAGACCTCATGGCAATCACAGCCAAGGCCATGTTCCAGCCACAGAAGAATCCAGACTCCTCATCTGTAAAAGGGGAATAATCACTTCTCCGTTTATTAAACACCCATGATGGGCCAAACCCAGTGCTAAACGTTGTGTGTCTGATTTCACTGAACCCTCACAGCCACGCAACAAAGGAGGCAGTGTGGTCAGCTCCGCTTTGTTGTTGCATGGTCGCCAAGTCGTATCTGACTCTTTTGTGACCCCAGGGACTATGGCCCGCAAGGCTCCTCTGTCCACGGGATTTCCCAGGCAAGAATACTGGAGTGGGTTAACATTTCCTTCTCCAGGCAATCTTCCCGACCCAGGGATCAAACCCACTTCTCCTGTATTGCAAGCAGATTCTTTACGGACGAGCCACCAGGGAAGCCCTTGGCTCCATTTTACAGATGGGGAAACTGAGGGTCAATGACTTGACCAAAGCATATAGATGGTCAGTGATGGAGACAAAACTGGAACTCAGGTCTCAGGGATGACAATGCCCAAGCTGGAGCCAAACTATTTCCATGGTGAGCAATGTCCCCTGCTTCCTGGGACTCTCACACTTGAGGGGTCTCTCCCACCTACCAATACCAGGGTTGGTCCATGTGACCTATAGGATATACGATGATATGTCACTTCCAAGACTGTGACTGGCTATAAAGACTTACTTCCCAGGTGGCTCAGAGACTTCCCTGGTGGCTCAAATGGTAAAGCGTCTGCCTACAATGTGGGAGACCCAGGTTCAATCCCTGGGGTCGGGAAGATCCCCTGGAGAAGAGAATGACAACCTACTCCAGTACCCTTGCTTGGAAAATCCCATGGACATAGGAGCCTGATAGGCTATAGACCATGGGGTCGCAAAGAGTCAGACACGACTGAGCAACTAAACTAAACTTTTCCATCTTGGATTCTCTCTCTCTATCCCTCTCAACTCACTTTCTCTAGGAAAACCCATGTCACGAGAAACCTTCCAGGGAAGACCATAAGGGTAAGGAACAGAGGCTTCCTGACAAAAGCCTCATACATGAACTTAGGGTGGATCCTCCAGCCCCAGTCAAGCCTTCAGGTGACCACATCCCGGACCAACATAATAAGTGCCTTCCCGTGAGAGACCCTGAGTCAGAACCAGAATCCTAACATTCAAGGACTGTGCATCAATAGATGCTCACTGTTTTAAGCCACAGAGTCTCCAGGCGATTTGTTACACAGCAAGTGGGAGTGCATACACCATCTCCCTCTAAAATCCCTGTCCCACATGCTCTGGATCCAAATGATGCAAATTCCCCGCTGGCAGGCTACAGGGTAGCATTCTCTCCTCCCTGCCCAGAAGTAGGGCAGGTGGCAGGACACAGGTGGGGACAAGGTGTACACTCACGTCCAACCTCCAGCCGGATTTCTGCAGAGGCGTCGCCCAACTCATTGACAGCTCGGCAGGTATAGACGCCAGCATCCCTCTCACGAACCACCGGGATCCGCAGCGTCCCAGAAATGGAGTCCTCGGGGGCCAGAATCATTTCAAGATCCCCTGGACCAAAGATAAGAAAACATCAGGCAGGTATCCATGGTTGCCACAGGAGGCCCAGGGATCAGGCTACCTTCCTGACCCTGGGTTCCTGCAACTCCACAAGGCTGGGACCTCAGAGGGGTGTGGGTGAGGTAAAGACCCCCCCACCCTGCAATCAGGACCCCTATTGTTTAATGGGTGCAGATTTTCAGTTTTGCTAAATGAAAAGAGTTCTGGAGATAGGTGGTGGTGATGGTTGTACAGCAATGTGAATATACCTAAAAATGGTCAAGATTGTAATGGATATGTTATGCACAATTTACCACAATTTAAAAAATTTTCTTTTAAGTCAGCAACCCTGAGTCCAGTTCCCTGAGTCCCTCTGTTGGCCAACAGTGAGCCTCAGCCTGCCCCCTTGCATGTGACAGGTTCATTACCCAAGAACGCCTCGCTTGGGTCTCCCTCCTGGGTCCCTGCCCTCTGCTCAGGGGCAGACTGAGGCTTGGGTCAGCTCTGGGAGAAGCCCCCCACCATCCCCTCCACAGTTCTGCCTCTCTGATGCTTCATTCTCATTTCTCTTACTGTTCCCTGACTCCCACCCCTCCAGGCTCCTAAGGCCTGAGGGATCACCCTGATTTTGAACCTTTTTTACAACTTAATTTTTTTTGTTTTTAAAATCGTGGTAAATATACATAACACAAGATTTTACCGTGTTAAGCACTGAGTGTCCAATCCAGCAGGATCAGGTACATCCCCATGATCCATCCACGAAACTTTTTCATCTTCTCAAATGGAAGCCCTACTTATTAAACACTAATTCTCCACTTGCCCCTCCCCAAGCCCCTGGCATCCATCTTTCTCCTCTCTGTCTCTAAATTTGCACATACTAGGCATTTCCTATAAAAGATCCCACTCAATTAAGTGGAATCATATAATATTTGTCCTTCTGTGTCTGGCTTATTTCACTTAGCATCATGTTTTCAAGGTTCATCTATGTTGTATCAAAATTGCATTCCTTTTTTCCAAATTAAGGAAATTTTTTATCTTTTCTTTTAAGTTTTTACTACTTAATTACCCCATATTAGAGCAAATGTCTCTGAAAATGTCACAGATAAAATATTTTTTTCTTCGTTTGGCCAATTAGAAGTAGGGGGAAATTTCTACACAATAGCTGCTATGGGCCTGATTTTTTTTTTTCCAATTTTTTTCTTTGTCATGGGAGTCAAATCAAAGAATTTAATTGTGGCGAAAAAGAAAGTCATAAAATTTATTATCTTAATCATTTTCAAGCATACAGTTCAATGATAACTACATTCACACTGTCGTATAACTTGAATGTCATGCCTTCTTAAGGCTGAATAACATTCCAAGGGGTGGTGTGTGTGTGCTGTGCTCAGTCATGTCCGACTCTTTGCGACCCCATGGACTGTAGCCCTCCAGTATCCTCTGTCCATGGGATTTTCCAGGCAAGAATACTGCACTGGGTGGCCATTGCCTTATCCAGAGAGGATTTTGCTGACCCAGGGATCGAACCGGCATCTCTGGCGTCTCCTGCATTCTTGACCACTGGTGCCACCTGGGAAGCCATTCCGCTGGGAAATCCCCCTTTAAAAAGGTGGCTCCTGGGCTGGGCTGGTAGAGCTCCCAGCCACGACAGGCAGTGACCACACCCTGAGGAAGGAGTCCCGAGGCCTCTGCCACCACTAGCTGGTGACCACAGACAAAATGCTTAATCTCTGAGCTAACACTGCCTGTCAGTGTCAAGGTGAGGCTCTGCTGAGATCACAGGCAGGTGCTGCCAAGGCTGGAGTGTGTCTGGGTGGGAGGGGGCTGTGCTTGAGAAGGAGCCCAGGGTTCTGCCCTGGAAAGTCCAAGGCAGGAGCCCTGGAACCCAGGTCCCACTGATGTGGGAGCAAGAGCGGCTCCTGTCGATCAAACTCCAGCTCGGGGTCCAACACACAGAAAACCCTCTACACAAACTAATTCAGAAAAGCCTCACAACAGAACGCTCAGCACGACTGCCAGCTGTCTGATAATCACAGAATCTTCATCACCACCATTAAGAATACTGAGCCCAGGCCATGGGCCAGGCTTGTTCTAAACAATTTGCACATATGGACTCATTTAATCCTCACACAACCAACCTATCTCAGAGACTGTGGTCCAGTGGCCAGGACCTCGCGCTCCCAGTGCAGAGGGCTCGGGTTCGATCCATGGTCAGGGAGATGGACCCCACCTGCCACAACTAAAGAGCCTGTGTGTAGCAGCTAAGGCCCGAGGCAGCCAAATAAACAAGAGAAATGTTAGGGAGAAAACAAGCTGTCTTTGATTTCCCAGTTAAGGAAGCAGGCTCACAGATGTCAAGCCACTTGTCCGAGGCCACTCACTGGGCCAGAATTCAAACCTGGGTCTATTCTAAATCCTGCTCCTGATCACAGAGCCAATCTGCATCAGTTATATATGGTTACTGGGCTAGGGGTGACGGGGGCTGCTTGAAACAGCCCATTCTCCCCAGACACCCCATTCCAAGTGCCCCCCATGACCGTCCTGGAAAGCTGATCCTTCAGGGCCCCCCGCAGGCCCCTTCTGCAGGCCCTTCTCCCCACCCAATCCATGTACCTCGATACCAGATGACCCGGGGCGGGGGCACCCCGGTCGCCTCGCACTCCAGCACCGCCTCCTCCCCTTCGGCAGCCAGCACCATGCCGTTCACAGCCGACACGGATGGTGGGTCTGTGTGGGGAGCAGATGGGGAATTGGGGACCAACCCATAGACTCCCTAGAGCAACAGGCCGGTTTTCCCAGCTGGGGGAGGGGCAGAGGGGCCAGGGTGGGGCTGAGCACCTGTCTCCTCCCCACCCCCCACCAACCGGAACAGCACTCCCAGAAAGATGCAGCCTTGGCCGGTTTTTAAAAAGCCAGTTACTCCCGGGACTAAACTCCCTTCTTGTCCTCTTTTTTTTTTTTTTTAACTTTTTATTTTGAAGTAATTTCACAAAGCAAAGTTGCAAGAATAATACAAAGGTTTTTCATGTACCTTTCACCCATATCAGCAGATGTTAACATTTTTGCCATATTCGTTTCCTTTTATCATGATGGAATTCTCTCTGTATTCTTTTTTTTTTTCTAAATGGGTGAGAATAAGTTCCAAATATGATATCCCTTTACCTCTAAACACCTTAATGTATAGTTCCTTTTTCTGATATGTAATTTTTAAAGATAAATTTTATCGAAGTATAGTTGATTTACAGCTTTATGGTAGTTTCTGCTTGCGGCAAAGTGAGTCAGATATACATACACTCTTTTTTTTTTTTATTGTCCTCTTTGAACCTGGCGTAAAAGGTGAAATCTTACAAGGTTCTAAAATGCACCACAGGGGCTGGCTGCCGCTCCCTGGCCCCTGACTCCAGCCAGCCTCCTGCTCCTTGCAGCCCCTTGGGGACCCCAAGGGCTATTCCTACCTCGAGGCTTTGGCCCCACCCTGTCTCTCTCCCTGAAACGCTGTTCCCATTCCCGTCTGGGGCAAGGGTTTGATCCTGTGTGTATGTGTCCTTCTCTGCCCAGCTACACGTCGCTCCATCACACCACCCTGCTCTGTGCTTGTCCCACACCTTCACCATCTGAAAGTACCTTATTCATCTGCTTGCATTTTGCTTCCTCATTAGAATATAACCTCTACCTGGACGGGGACCCTGTGTTCACTATTGTATCCCAGTGTCTGCCACACAGTAGATACTCTTAAGTATCTGTGGACGAGAGGGAGAAAGGGAGGTGGGGGGGAGGCAGGACTGGGGACCCTCTTCTGCAGATGCCCTTGACCCACATACCTGTATAGTAGAGGGTGACCGTCTCTTCATCTCTGCCAATCTCATTAGCAGCCTGGCAGCTGTAACTCCCAGCATCCTCTGGGGCCACCCCCTGAATGATCAGGGTTCCCTGGGCATCCACGCGGACTCTGGAGTTGTGCCATGAAACGTGTTCAACAGGAAGGGGCCAGTTAGGTTGGGTTACATGGGGTTGCCCAAGTCATTATTAAAAGCAGATTAATTAACAACATCACCAGTGACACCATTTTACACTGACTGCTTGATCTGTGCCAGGCTGTGGGTTCATCACTTTTTATGTTCCTTTTTCATTCATCGGGCTCAGAAAGGTAAGGTGAACTGCCCAGGGGCACACAGCCTGAATGGCAGAGGCAGAATGCAAGCACAGGTCTGCCGGATTCTGCGGCTGGAACACCTGACTCCAGACCCACATGAGGCATCGCTGTTTCCCAAATGATCTCGCTCCTGAGTCTCAAATCATCAGGAAGAAGGCGGGGCAAATGCCACGCCCCCATTTGCTACAGTTAAGAAGACTGAGGCCCAGAGAGGTCCCTGAGGCCCTCACCTGCTGTCCTCCTGCAGGGCGCGACCCTCGCGGCTCCAGGAGATGTGGGGTGCAGGGTATCCGGAGGCCGAGCAGCGGACCCTCACCTCCATGCCCTGGGAGAAGCGCTGTGACCTGGTGTGGATGCTGACCTGCGGGGCCTCTGGAGTTCAAGGAGTGGACAGGTGGGGAGGAGCTTGTCAGAGCGGCCATGTTGTCCCAGGTACCCAGCCCTGGGCCCCCTGCTCCTCCCTGAGGCCACAGACAGCAGAGACACAGGAAGGAAGGGCCCCGAGGGACCTGCATCCTTGGGAGCAGCTTCTCGGGGAACCGGGGTTGACCAGCAGCCCCCAGGCACATTCCCCAGGCCACATGGGGACCTGAATTCCCAATAGCCCCTGGTGGGAGCCTTGAGCTCCCTGAATTTCTGCTCTGAGCTGAGCCCCTCCTATACCAGCAGCCTCGATATGGCCTCAGAATCTTTCTCAACACACTCTAAGCAGCCAATCCAGAGTCATTGGCACAAGAGTGAAATTTGTTCCAACACACTCACTTTTACACTTGGGGGAGATAGTTCCCTAGAGAAGCAGGATCCATCTAAATCCTGTGGACCTAAATCCCAGGTGAGTACCTGATCCAGGCACTAACCCTCTGGACATGTTTCCTCTTACTGCCTTCTCCACCTCCAGCTGGTGGGTGCTACCCAAACCCTGCTGAGCACATCTGATCTCTGGGCTTCCAGAAGTTTCCAGTGTCCCATCTCTGTCCTGCATATCGAGAGGGCTGGACAATGGACGTGCTTAATGGCCCGGAAAGAGGACAGGACACAGTGAAATTGGCTTGGCCGACTAGCTATGAGGATGAACTTCCCAACAGTGCCGAACCACTACACTTAGGCTGGGAGGCTACAGAATCCTCTTACTCTGGAGGTTGAGAAAACTCTGGAAGGGCTGATGCTGCCTGCCAGAGCTGATGTCTGAGCAGAGGGATGGATGGATGGGCTCCTGGAGAAATGCCAGGTAGTGAGCAGCCTCACCTCGCACCAGGAGCCAGACGGATGCCCTCGTGACTCCATTGGAGTTGCTGGCCATGCACTGGTACCGCCCGCCGTCGCTGGGGGTGGTGTTCCTGACCTCCAGGGATAAGTCGGCCAGCTGGGTGACTCTGCCCGTCGAGGCCGAGAGGACTCGCCAGTCCCGGACCCAGGTCAGGTTGTAGGGGGCCTCACTCAGGACCAGGCAGGACAGGATGGCGGTCTCTCCGGGGGACACGGTCACATTGGGGACAGGGACCAGCTGCGGTGGGGGGTCTGCAGGAACAGGAGCGCAGGAGGCACTGAGGGATTGGCATGGGGAGGGAGACATCCTGCAGACCCTGGTGGCATCCAGACCCCAGAGTCCACTGTCTCCCCCAGCAGAGCAGCTCACCAGCATCTGCTCACCATGCCCAGACGATGCCACCACACGGCCATCTCACACCCTCCCGGGGGCTGTGTGTGTGTGTGTGCATGCATGCACGTCTGATTTCCATACAACAGCCAACAGCAAAATTTAGCAAGAGTTAGCCCATTCTTCAGGGCTTTCCCAGTGGCTCAGTGGTAAAGAATCCGCCTGCCAATGCAGAAGATGCGGGTTCAATCCCTGGGTCGGGAAGATCCCCTAGAGAAGGAAATGGCAACCCACTCCAGTATTCTTGCCTGGAAAATCCCATGGACTGAGGAGCCTGGCGGGCTCCAATCCATGGGGTTTCAGAGTCAGACACGATGTAATGACTAAAATAAACAAACAACCCACACTTCATACCCTTTGAGGCAATAATTCCACGAGTGTACATGCTCAGTCACTAAATTGTGTCCGGCTTTTTTGTGACCTCATGGACTGTAGCCCGCCAGCCTCCTCTGTCCATGGGATTTCCCAGGCAAGAATACTGGAGTGGGTTGCATTTGCTTCTCCAGGGGATCTTCCCGACCCATAGATTGAATCAGTTTATCCTGCATTGGCAGACAGATTCTTTACTGCTGAGCCACCTGGGAAGCCCCAATAATTCCACACTGGTGGATAAAGTCTTGGAAATCACCCTCAACTGGAAAAGAGTAACAAGTACAGAGCTATTCTCTGTATAAACAGCAGCCAAATGTGGACTAAGTAAGCCCACTGCCCCCAAAGAAGAAAGAGCTTAGAAACCCACACTCTCAATAAGAAAAAACCATTAAGAAGTGACAGCTCAGAGACCACCTGATCAGGGACAGTCTGCAGGACCTATAGGAAAAAGGCTGGGTCCACATGCCAATGACCATGCTATCCAATGGGGAAATTTGACTCCAGACACCAAATCAGGTTGTTGTAAGTATGTAGGATATATCCCGTTTTTCTTAAAATGCACATATGGATAAAGGTCCAAAAAGAAGTAAAGCAAAATGCTGTCAAAGTTATCTCTAGAGTGGAGGGGTCACAGGTCAGTTCCATCTTTTCTGTTGGCTTATATTTTCCAGTCTTCTTACAGGGAGCATGAGTGATTTTGAGAGGGTTTAGGAATGCAGAGTGACTGATTCCTCTATGTTCATCGGGCCCCTTTTCTTCAAGGCGGCTTTGTTGTTGTTTAGTTGCTAAGTCGTGTCCGACTCTTTTGCGACCCCATGGACTGTAGCCCACCAGGCTCCTCTGTCCATGGGATTTTTCCAGGCAAGAATACTGGAGTGGGTTGCCATTTCCTCCTCCAGGGGTTCTTCCCAGCCCAGGGATTGAACCTTTGTCTCCTGCATTGGCAGGTGGATTCTTTACCACTGAGCCACTGGGAAAGTCCATAAAGGCAGCTTAGGTTCATTATTTTTAAAATAAAGCTAATTTCATTGTAAGAGGATCTGTGGCTTTTCCAACCTTCCTGAGTTCAATGCTGCCACGGTGGCAGGACCTGGAGGCATTAAGGGTTGGGGACAAGGTGGATGGTGGCCCCTGTAAGGGCCTGGGGGCTGATCAAGAAGTCAAGGGTGGGATTGAGGCTGGGGACTGGGAGGCAGAGCCCGAGCAGGGCTTCTCAACCTTCCTGCAACCGCAGGCCATTTGTGGGGCAGACAGTCCAAACCAGAGGCCAGCACGCAGGTGCAATGTGGGCGTCGGGCTCCAGATGATGGACGGTCCCTAGCAGCTGGCTGGCACACTCACCCACAGATGGGGAGAGCCTGGGAGGGAATCCTACAGGGGAGAGTCAGGACGGGCCCAAGGGGACAGACCTGTGACGACGATCTGAGTCTTTGCTCGCCCGGTCCCCGCCCGGCTGACTGCCGTGCACTCATACGTGCCTTCTTCGGCCTTGGAGGCCCGTGGAATCTCCCAGCTGCTGTTCCCTGACTCCCTGCAAACACAGGACAGCTGGAGACACACAACTGCACTGCCCCCATCAGGGTCCCCTGGCCTCATCCAGGCTTCCGGATGGGGGCTTGGCCCCCTGAATCTTGCCCAGAAAGAGGCCCCTAAACCTCTCAAAGACTGGTGAGAAGAGACAGGCAGCTAAGGACATGCAAATCCCAACGATATCCTGTGTGACTCTGAGAAAGGCCCTTCCCCTCTCTGAGCCCCAGGCTTCCAACCATAGGAGGGAAGGTCTCAGAGGGTCCTTCCTGCACTGACCAGCACAGAACCAGGCCTTCGCGGGTTGAGTTTTCAGAATCTGAGGAAGGCCTATAGCTCCTCCAAGGAGTGATGGCCCAGCAGCGGTGGGAGCCTCAGGGACCCACTCTCCCCCAACCCTGGCCAAGCTGGGAGGTGCCCAGCAGGATGACCAAGGTCCCAGGTGTGCCACCCACCACCCCTTAGGTCCCTCCAGGACATCAGGCCCCCAGGAGCCCTGGGACTGGGGACAGTGGGCAGCCCTGAGCCACTCACCGAAAGCGCCTCTCCTCACCCAGCCTGGCTCCATCCCGCCGCAGCTGTAGCCGGAAGGGGAGGGTGCTGTGCACAGAGCAGGAGACCTGCAGGGGCTGGTGTAGGTAGCCATGGATCCTGGGGGGCATGCTGACCAGGGGGGCACCTGTGGGCAAGGACAAGCACTCAAGATTCTTCCCTGCCCTCCACCCGTCAGCCTGCCCTCGACACACCTAGCAACACAGAGACCCACAAGGATAACTCAGGGGTCAGAAGTCAGGGCTTCAATCTCTGGCTTCACCATCTGAGAACAGGGGGCATCACCTCCTTAAGCCTCAGTAAAATGGGTTAATGGCATTAGTCACCTCATCGAGTTGTGGTGAGCTGCTGGTGAGAGGTGGTGAGTGGGAAGCCCTTGGCACGCGCACATGGCAGGGCCAGCTCCTTCCATGAAGCCTTGTGGGGGTTTTATGGCTTGTGCCTCTAATGTGTCAATTGTGTGGGAGACAGAGAAGTCAAACCAGCCCTCAAATCTGATGAAATGCTCCCCAGATGGGACTCTCCAGGGGCCTGGGGAGGGCTGTGCATCTCTCGCCCCTCCTGCAAGGTCAGTTTTACTCACAATCTGTGGGCGGGAAGCCTTTAAAAAAAAAAAAATCAGCCTAGTTGGAGCATGGCTGTGAATACAGAGTTCACACACATTTTTGAGATAAAATAAGAGATTTCCATGTAATCTCACAGCTTCGGATGAGCCTCTGGGGCCCTCCATCAGAGACGCCACTGCCTCCTCCCACCTGACCCTGGCCTTGGGGTGGCACATAGTCTTTCCTTGGCTCTTGGAGTCACTTCAGGGGAAACGTCTGAGAATGGACCCGCAGTGTCAGTCTCGGGCTGTCTGTGCCTCGCTGGGTGATTGCAGGCTTGTGGGGAACCCTTGCGCTGCCCTCTCCCTCATCCACCCCAGAGATGTTCTGAGGGTGAGACAATGGGCCAGACCTCCTCCGAGCACAGCGCTGGGGGTGGGAGGGCGGTGGTGACATCATGTTACGGGCTCCCTGCCACCTCCCAGGGGAGAGGGGTGTCGGACCATCCAGCCACGTCCTCAGCTGTGCGCGCGGCAGCCACGGCTCACCCCCCACACACACACTGGAAGCCTCTGGCTCCCTCTTCCTTGAGCTGAAAGAAGCCCAGGGACTCCTGGGCCCCACCACCCCACATGTCTCCAAACCCAGTGTCTTGCTCCCAAACTCCCAGCCTTCCAGACCTGGAAGGTGGTGGTGGGGGCCAGCAAACCAACCCTTCCCCCTGCCAAACCACACCCTTCCCGCACTCCACCCCTATCCTTTAATCCAGAGCTGAATTGGAGACCAAAAGCCAGAACTTAACTCCCCAGCTCTGGGAGCCATCTGAGAAAAGAGAGAGAGATAGAGGCTGCTTTAGTCCCCCTGCTGAGATTCCTGCCTGAAAATGCCTCCTGAAAGCTGCAAAGGCCAAGGCAGGAGGAGCCCTGGGGACCACAGCCAGGGAGTGGAGTCCAGGAGACTGAAGGAAGGGGTCCCAAGCCCTAGCCCTGCGATGCTCTGCCCCATTCAGGTCCTCCAAGTCCCCCACCTCACCACGGGCATCTCAGCACCCTCTCTGCATCCCTAAGTGAAGTGGTCAGGGGAGTCTGAAACCCTGAGCACCATTGATGTGGGGTGTCAGTGTCATCCACCTCTGAGCTCCTCCTGGGTCACTACCAGCGGAGCGGGAAGCGGGCAGGAGGAGGGAAGCAAGCCCAGTAAGGAGGCTGGTGCCCAGTGAACTCAGACCCCACTCTCCAGGACCAGAGGCAGATCTAGAAAGCCAAAGATGTCGCCCTACCCTCTGGGAGCCTCCAGCCTAGATGCCGAGACCTCTGGGACACACGGGAAACCCGCAAAAGCCACACACGTGGGAAACAGCACAACACAACCAAAGGCGGGGGCACAAGGTGACTTGTGCCTACAGTGTAGCTTATGCAACCCTCTGAGCAACCCTGTGAAGTCAGTGGCCTCAGTTTCCCAGCAATAAAATGGAGACACATCTCAGAACTGGGTGTAAGAACACAGGGAGGTCAGCTCAGTGCTCTGTGATGACCTAGAGGGGTGGGGGTGGGGTGGGGTGGGAAGGAGGCTCAAGAGGGAGGGGATACATGCATACATATAGCTGATTCCTGTTGTTGGACAGCAGAAACTAACACTGTGTTGTGAAGCAATTAAACTTCAATTTAAAAAAATGAAAAAAAAAAAAGATGTTAACACAGGAGAAGGTAAATGAAGAAATGTATTACTATTTTGGTAACCTTGGGCTTCTCTGGTTGCTCAGACAGTCAAGAATCTGCCTGCAATGCAGGAGACCATGGTTGAATCCCTGGGCCAGAAAGAACCCCTGGAGAAGAGAATGGGAACCCACTCTGGTATTCTTGACTGGAGAATTCCATGGACAGAGGAGCCTGGTGGGCTACAGTCCATGGGGTCCCAAAGAGTTGAATACAACTGAGTGACTAACACTTCACACTTTACTTCTTCAAGATCATTTCAAAATAAAAGGTTTGAAAAGATAGATTTTGCAAGGAGTATGCAAGAGATTATAAAAAGAAACCCTTTAGACCAGGAGGGGGAATAAAAAGGAATTGATATAAGCATTTAATGAACAAATGCATGGCAAGTGCTTGGCCCAGGATTGTCCCATGAGACGTGCTCAGAATGGTGATTAGGTTAGTGTGACCATCATTATGATAATGATAGTAACTATGATTATGCAAGGGCATACTTATATTAACTAACCTGCCCTCTGTTGTGTCTACAGTTTCTAGAACCATGACTGATACAAAATGAATGTTAAATGCACAGGTGGATGGATGGATGGATAGATGCATGGATGGATTTATGGATGCATAGATGACTTTGCAGTAAACCCTAGAGCTGAAAACTGCATCTGAAGCATCTCAGTATTTGGCATAATGTATTGCAGAGCCTGCAGTTTAAAGAATAAACATTTCCTAATCTAATTGAATCAGGAAAGCCTTTCAGGGAGAAATGAGCCTCCAAGGGAGCCAGGGAGCTGGGGGCGGTAGGAGTCAATTACTCACCTGGAATCACCCCACGGTAGGAAACTCCAGAGACACGGAGGAGAGGGTTTCCTTCATGATCCTTGCCCTTCACCTTGAGGTAGAAACGCTCCTGGGGGCTGTGGAAGGGCGGCCCACCCCACAGCTGGTGGGTTGATCCGTTGGAGAGGGGCTGCGTGGGCAAAGTCAGGAGGGACCGCCCTGAGCTGTGTGAGAGCTCCACTGAGTCCAGGTGGCCAGGTACCCGCAGGCCCGTGGAGTTGATCACCAGGGAGATGGGCACACCTACAGAGGAAAGGGCAGGGAAGGAGGTGCTGGCATCTGCGCTCGGCTCCACAAGGCTCCCCAAGCAGGGGCCCCACCCCAGAGCCATAGTTAGGGACCCAGCCCGCTTGGTCCACCTTCACCCATTCCCTCACCTTCTCTTCCCTGGGCCAAGGAATGCTGGGTGGGATGAGGAGAGAAGGGGGATTGCTACTGTCCGTGGTCCTGAAACACCACTCTCCTCCAACCCATGGCTTCCCATGATTGTGTCATCTTTGCTCTGCCGACTGGGGTGCTCATGGAGCAGAACTGAGAAAGGGCACCCTCCTATCCTCCCATTAACTCTGGTGTTGGCTGTCAGCTGACAGGCTCTGGGACAGGCCGAGGTGAGATGCAGACCCCAGTTTGGGAATGCTGACTCCTGGTTGGCTTTCCTGTGGTTTCCCTTCCCATCTCATTGGAAATGTACTTTCCACACTATCTCAGGAAAGCCAGAACTGGACTTGGGTTTCACAGTCTTTTAAGTTGATTTGGAAACTGTTAGGTCTCTCCCTTTTCAGATAGCTATTCTTTTTTTTTTTTTTTCTCTCTCTCTCTCTGATCATAAACTGGGAACCAGAAGATGTGGTAGACGTGATCCATGAAATGCCTTCCATCTTTTGAAAAAAAAATCAAACAGTCTAGAAAGGGCATGTATAAATCTAGAAGTCCAGAGTTCTTTGAAAAATCAAGTGTGTCAGTGCTGGGCTTCCTGCCCATGTTGCAACAACCAGCCAAAGGCACGTAGCAGCTGCTCCCATGGCCCAGGCCCCCACTGTTCAGTTCGCTGCAGCCTCCCCCACTCCCTGGTGCCCTGGGGTCAAGTGCCAATCATTATTTATCATTTGCAATTGCCCTGCTGTTTTTCTCACTTTAAAAAAATGTCTTGGATGGAACCACATCTTTATCAAAAGCAGAAACCAAAGAAGGTCACATATGGCCCCCGTCACCCTCTCCCACTGGGGACTGTCCCTGAGGACCGCTCTGCTTTCAAACTCTCCCCCGCCACCCCCATAGCACTTCACTTAGGATTTCTCATCTCTCTTGGCTTTAAAATAGGAGTTAAGTTTCTCTGCCTCCCTCCCACCTCCCTGCTATTGGCAAAGACAAACACAGAATGAATAAGCAGCCCACTTTTCATTTTGAAGATATCACTGCAGGTCCTGGCAGGGAAACCCATAAGGGCTGACAAGAACGAAAAACTTTAGAGGGCATACAGACTCAAAAGAAAGCTCTAAGGACCCAGCATGCACCATTTTGGGGGCACTATTCAGTGGTCCAGAGTTATCTTGACCTGGCCTTGTTCTTATTCAGTCCCTGAGTCCCACTCTTTGCAACCCCATGGACTGCAGTATGCCAGGCTTCCCTGTCCTTCACTGTCTCCCAGAGTTTGCTCAAACTTGTGTCCATTGAGTCAGTGATGCCATCCACCCATCTCATCCTCTGTCACCCCCTCCTCCTCCTGCTCTCAATCTTTCCCAGCACCAGAGTCTTTTCCAATGAGTTGGTTCTTCACATTAGGTGAGCAAAGTATTGGAGCTTCAGCATCAGTCCTTCCAATGAATATTCAGGGTTGATTTCCTTTAGGATTGACTGATTTGGCCTCCTTGTATCCAAGGGACTCTCAAGAGTCTTCTCCAGCATCACAATTTGAGAAAATAAATTCTTTGGTGATCAGCCTTTTTTATGGCCCAACTCGCACTTCCATACATGACTATTGAGAAAACCATATTTTTGACTATATGGACCTTTGTCAGCAAAGTGATGTCTCCACTTTTTAATATGCTGTGGCCTAGTCCTTCCCATCTCTCTGTTCAGCTGGTTCCAGCAAAACCCTCCAAATGGCCCCATGGCAAGAGACCATATTTCTGAGCCCTGATACTGGGAAAGATTGAACGCAGGAGGAGAAGGGGACAACAGAGGATGAGATGATTGGATAGCATCACTGACTCAATGGACATGAGTTTGAGAAAATTCCAGGAGATAATGAGGGACAGGGAAGCCTGATGTGCTGCAGTTCATGGGGTCGCAAAGAGTTGGACATGACTTAGCCCCTGAACAACAACAGCCTGATGTTCACTGGAAGAAGTGGGGCTATAGACAGACAAATCTTGACAAAGAGAAAGGGAAAGGAGGGACAGCCTGAGCTCGTGGAGGCCTTGAGGGACAGGAAGGAAGTTCTAAAAGTAAACGGTCCCAGGGTCACCCTGGCTGGAACCCAAAGAGAAGGTGCTAGCCCTGGGTGCAGTTCACTGTGATGTGAGAGAGAGGCTGGACCAACCCCTGCAAGCCTGCTCCATAGTCACAGGCTCATGGCTGCCCCCCGGAACTGCAGCCCCCAACTTCCCAAAGGTGAGCCCCACCCCTGCAGAAGGCGGCCTTGTGTTGCCCCAGGGCCCAGAGCACCGTACCTTGCAGGGGCCACTCAATGGTGTTGTTGAGGTCCAAGGAGGGCTGAGTGGAGAAGCCAGCTCGGAAGTCAATGTTGCTGATGCCCGTGATCCTGACTGAATGGCGGCCACTGCTGTAGATCTAGCCCAGGCCCAGGCTCACGTCACCAGGGTGTCTGACCCCAGCCCCCCAGCTCCAGGTGGGAGGTGGCTGACCTGACCCAGCCTGGAGTCAGCAACTGGAATTCTCCCGCCTTTGCAGACTTGTGGGTAACTCGCCCACTCCCTGGGGACCCAGCACGATGCTCCCCCCATGGAAGAGGAAGAGTCCAGCCATGGCACTGCCTGAGCGGGACTCTCTAAGCAGCCCTGTCATTCCTGCTCCCCACCCCCAACACCCACGGGTCCCCCAACCCCTGCCTTGCCTTCCCCATTGGCATGAGAGCTCTCGGCCCAAAGATGCTCAGAACCTAAGAACAGCAGTGCCCGCGGCGCCCAGCACTGTGCCTGGCACCCAGTTGCTGTTGGTTTAGTCGCTCAGTTGTGTTTGACTCTTTGCGACCCCATGGACTATAGCCCACTGGGCTCCTCTGTCCATAGCATTTCCCAGACAAGAATACTGGAGTGGGTTGCCATTTCCTTCTCCAGGGGATCTTCCCCACCCAGGGACTGAACCTGCATCTTCCAAGTCTCCTGCTTGGCAGGCACGTTCCTAACCACTGAGCCACCAGGGAAGCCCAGCACCCAGTAGGGGCTCCATAACTGTTTGCTGATCAGCTAAAGCCATGTGCTTCGGAGACAGCAACCTGCCCCATCCCAGGGTGCCTGGCCAGGAGCCCTGACTCCAGTCCCAGGCCCCCAGTCCCCGGCAGGTTAGAACAGACTCTGCTCCCCTGCCAGTCCTGTACCTCTGAGCCCAAGGTCACCCTAGCTTCTTCTGTGCACTCTTCAAAGGACAGGGTCCTGAACCGCGAGCCAACCCTGTCGCCCACCTCTGGACACCCAAGTGGTTTCTCCAAGTCCTTCTTTGAAGTTCCTTCACTAACCTGAAACCACTCCACTTCTCTCACTGGCACAAAGCACAATACTCCTCCTCTGATCTTGCCCCCCTACCTCTACCGATATGCCCACATCACTGCCCACACTCCAACCCTCAGCTTCCCAGGGCTCCAGGCTTCCCCCAATCCCAGGAAGCCAAGGCCTCCTACCTTGATGGACCACAGCCCGGGATGCTCAGGCTTAAAGGCCACGACCTTGGCAGAGTCAGGGATGCTGAGGAGCACATTGAGGCCATCAGCCCTCTGCAGGATCCTCCCTGTGGAAGCCCCAAGACCTGCTCAGCCCCCGACCCTTTTCTTGGGTTGACAGAGCCCCCTTCCCCATCCCCAGGAACCCACATCCCTCCAACCCCAGCCTCAGGCTTCCTAGAGGAACTGACAATAGGCCTTTGGGGGTACCCAGGCCTCTCCTTCTTCCAGCTCTCCATCTTCATCCCTCCCCAGGTGCCGGCTGTACCCCTGGCCTCTGGACCAGAGTACTCAGGACATCCTTGGAGCACCGTGGCACCAGGCAGCTGGGTCCAAATCATATGGAGCCTGGATGACCCTGACAAATTACCCCACCTCCCAGAGCCCCCCCACCACTTCCCATCTCTACACTGTGCCACTAATTCTTGCCCCACCGACTCTCCAGGCCACTGAAGAGAGAACCCGGGGGAGATGCCACGTGAATCCGGCAGCCCCAGGGACGGTCATCATTTTAATTCCTCTCGCTGGGCTGCTAATGGCCTCGCTGCATCCTCACCCACTGTAGACACCCTCTCTGCCTTCCACTCAGCATCTCCCTTACCCTCGGTGCTCCTGGAGTTTTATGTCCAAAATCTCCTGGCCTCCTCTCTGTCCCATCCTGGACTTTTATTTCAGTCTCAGGCCCAAGGAGGAGGCCAGCCCCGGGGTGCACGTACCCAACGGGTCTCGGACTTCAATCTCGGGCCCTGGGCCACTCAGGGAGATGGTGACCTCCTTCAGGCTGGGGTCGAAGGGGATCTTCCACGTGTGCTCACCGCCCTCCTCGTGGTCCGTGGACAGCAGGTGCACCTTGGAGGCCTGGAGGGCTGACTCCACCCACTTCAGCACCTGGGGGGCAGGAGTGAGGGGCTGACGCCAGCAGGTACCCATGATGCCTTGCTTGCGTCTGGCACACCAGAGGTGGGTCCCGGCAGGCTGCCAGCTGCGGGCAGCGTCTGGTCCCCTGGTGAGTTTGAGGCAGCATGCAGGCTTTCCAGGTCACTTGAGGCCATCACAGTCCCCCCTGCCCTACACTGGACCTGATTCACACACCACTTCCCTCTTGGCCTGTGACACCTGAATGAAGGCATCCAGAGGACTCAGCTCAGATGCAAGGAGCAGAGGGCACCCCTCTGCTGGGATGAGGCCCCTCCTTCGTCACATGGCCAATTTCTATGACATCCATCACTTCCTCCAGGAAGCCCTCCGGGTGCTTCCTACACACTGATGCACCCTGGAAGTCCGGGATCTCCCCCAGGGCAACGCAGTTCACCATCCCTGCCCAAGGGCCCTCAGCCCACAACCCCCACCAGGCACCATGCTCTCTAAGTAGGACCATGTCTTTAAGTGGACAGTCTCCTCCTGACCCTTATCACAACACTGAGAAATCTAATATCCTTGGTTGTACAATTGCTTATTCTTACATTTGGGGAATTCCCTGGCAGTCCAGTGGTTAGGACTCCATGGTTTGACAGCTGAGGTCTGGGATTCCATCCCTGGTCAGGGAACTAAGATCCCACAATCCCTGTGTGTGGCACGGCCCAAAAAATTAAATTAAAATAAAAAAACAATAAAAATCTTATGTTTTGGACAAGTCCCATTGAAAAATCAGGTGACATATAACTCTCCAGAACATCATACTCATTAGGCACACATTTAGAGTATGATTTCAGGAGGTTCTCAAGTCCCCTCAAAGACCATCCCCCTATCGTGCATGGACCCATGTTAACACTCCTGGACCCAGTCTAAGATGGTCTCTGCCTGCCTGCTAAGTCATTTCAGTTGTGTCGCACTCTTTGTGACCCTATGGACTGAATCCCTCCAGGCTCCTCTGTCCATGGGATTCCCCAGGCAAGAATACTGGAGTGGATTGCCATGACCTCCTCTAGGGGATCTTCCTGACCCAGGGATCCGACCTGCATGTCTTATGTCTCTTGCCTCTGCAGGTGGGTTCTTTACCACTAATACCACCTGGAAGCCCAAGATGGTCTCTACTAAGCACAAAATTATCTTGTTTCTCCAAGACTTACCACAGTCTCTAAGTCCCTGTGTTCTCTGGTTCACCTGTTCAACCTGACCCAAGATCACGATGCTCCTGACACCCCCATGCTTGCTGGGCTGAACCCCCATCCCATGCCCCACTGGGCAGCTCCCCCCACCAAAACGCTCTTCTCTTGCAGAAATTCCTGCCCCTTCCTTAGCAACCAACTCCTGGTTAGTTTCACACCCGTCACCTCTCTTGGCCTGGGAGCCCCATGTGGGCAGACACCCTCTGTCATGTCCCAGGCTCAGGAGCTGTGAAGGGTAAGGGGTTCAGGGCATCTGCTCTCTGTGTGTGATGCAGCAGGGCACTCACCTTTTGAACAGGGTCCTCAAGCTCGCCTCACAAAGGCTCAACTCCACCCGCCCCCTACCCCAGCTCACACCGCCTCTTTAGCAATAGCTGAGCCCCCCAGGTTCCAGTAAGAAAACCAAAAAAGAGGGAGGTGGGAACCTCTACAGTTTTGAAGCACCTCTTTTCAAGCCAAGTTATGTCAAGAAGCATCTTGCGCAACCCTAAAACAGAATCAAAATGAAACATGAACTGACTGTACAACAAATTGATACCATAACCCCAGTATGAGGGAAAGGATTAGCTCCAAGTAAATCAGGAACCGAGGGATTCCACTGTATTTTCTCAGTGAGGGGCATCCTGAGGACAAAAAAGGAAAGTGCAAAGAAACTTTTATTTAGTAGTTAGCAGCTGGCAGAGGAGAAGGCAATGGCACCCCACTCCAGCACTCTTGCCTGGAAAATCCCATGGACGGAGGAGCCTGGTGGGCCGCAGTCCATGGGGTCGCTAAAAGTCAGACACGACTGAGCGACCTCACTTTCACTTTTCACTTTCATGCATTGGAGAAGGAAACGGCAACCCACTCCAGTGTTCTTGCCTGGAGAATCCCAGGGACGGGGGAGCCCGGTGGGCTGCCGTCTATGGGGTCACACAGAGTCGGACACGACTGAAGCGACTTAGCAGCAGCAGCAGCAGCAGCAGTTGGCAGAACTAGTTGTATTGTGATTGTGAAATTGTTTTATTGTCTCCTGTGAAGAGGAACTAAAGAGCCTCTTGATGAAGGTGAAAGAGGAGAGTGAAAAACCTGGCTTAAAACTCAATGTTCAAAAAACAAAGATCATGGAATCCAGTCCCATTACTTCATGGCAAATAGAAGGGGAAAAAGCGGAAGCAGTGCCATTTCATTTTCTTGGGCTCCAAAATCACTGTGGATGGTGGTTGCAGCCATGAAATTAAAAGACGCTTGCTCCTTGGAAGGGAAGCTATGACAAACCTAGACAGCATATTCAAAAGCAGAGATATCACTTTGCCAACAAAGGTCCATATAGTCAAAGCTATGGCTTTCCCAGTAGTCAGGTATGGATGTGAGAGTTGGACCATAAAGAAAGCTGAATGCTGAAGAACTGATGCTTTTGAATTGTGGTGCTGGAGAAGACTCTTGAGAGTCCCTTGGACTGCAAGGAGATCAAACCAGTCAATCCTAAAGGAAATCAACCATGAATATTTATTGGAAGGACTGATTCTAAAGCTGAAGCTGTAATATTTTGGTCACATGATGCAAAGAGCCAACTCACTGGAAAAGGCCCTGATGCTGGGAAAGACTGAGGGCAGGATGAGAAGGGGGTGACAGAGGATGAGATGGTTGGATAGCATCACCGACTCAATAGACATAAATTTGAGCAAACTCCAGGAGACAGTGAAGGACAGGGAAGGAAGCCTGGCGTGCTGCAGTCCATTGGGGTCACAAAGAGTCAGGTATGACTTAGCAACTGGACAACAACAATAACAATCAGAACTAGCCATATTGTGGTTGTAAAACCATTTTATGTCTCTTGTAGGATAAAGCAAGGAAGGAAATCTCAACCAAGATTTTTCTCTTACGGCCAAGAGACAGCTGCACGGATTTTCTTTAAATATAAATTTATTCCAAGTGAATTCAGAACCCAGTGGTTTCTACCTACCGTTTTCCACCAGAGTTCCTTGGAGAAATGGCTGATTTCGGGTCTGGGGCAGGCAATATACAAAGACAGCCTAGGACTACTGGTAATTTCATAAAGCAAAGAAGGTCTCAAAGACTAATGGAGACCGGGAATTCCCTGATGGTCCAGTGGTTAGGGCTCTGAGTTTTCACAGCCGAGAACACAGGTTCAATCCCTGGTCGGGGATCTAAGATCCTGCAAGCTATGTGTCAAGGCAAAAAAATAAGACTAATGGAGACATATCAGAAGGATATAGGAATTTGGGAGACTTTGAGCCTCCAAAAGAATAACAACTATAATCAATCAAACCACACTGAATTATACAATCAAAGGTTAGTCACTCAGTCCTGTCTGACCCTTTGTCCCCCTGTGGACTATAGCCTGCCAGGCTCCTCTGTCCATGGAATTTTCCAGGCAAGAATACTGGTGTGGATAGCCATTCCCTTTTCCAGGGGATCTTCCCAACCCAGGGACCAAACCCGGGTGTCCTGCGTTGCAGGCTTATTCTTTACCATCTGAGCCACTGGGGAAGCACCATGTAATCTAGGTGCCACAAAAATACTCAAAAAATAAAATCAAAATTCAAAACAATAAAACCTCATTTGCCACCAATAAAAGCAAATTCTTAATTAAAGAGAAAGAAGTGTGATCCCTATTTTTTTAGTAGGAACCATGACTTCAGAGGAACCAAATCACCCCTTTGGAGAAGCAAAAGCTCATCTTCATGGGAGAACGCCCATTAACAAATGTGGAAGGAATGATGCAATTAGGAAATCATCATTTTGCAACCTTCTAATAAAATAATTGTTTCAGGCAAGCATCTTCAGTGAATGCTAAAACCATGAGATGAAAAGCTCCTGGGGAACTAGAGCCCTAGAGTGACCCCACCGACCCCTTGGGTCAGAAAGGAAAAAACAAACGCTTGCAATGCAGAGAGCTGGCTGTCACCACTTTAACCAGCCAAACTGGTCATCAGTAATGGGGACAATCAGACATCATTTTCCTCCTGGTGTGATGTAATAGAAAACACACACAGAGCACCAAGGACGACATACTCCTGCCACAAAGGTCAGCCTCCATCTGATTAGTCATTTAAAGCTAACTTCCAGGCTTGGACGGTAAAGAATCTGCCTGGAGTGCAGGAGACCTGGGTTCAATTCCTGGGTTAGGAAGATCTGGAGGAGAGAACGGCAAACCACTCCAGTATTCTTGCCTGGAGAATTCCATGGACAGAGGAGCCTGGAGGGCTACAGTCCATGGGGTCGCAGAGAGTCGGATACGACTGAGTGACTAACACTTTCACTTCCAGTTTAGAGGGAGTAAAGGAACAAGTGGAGGAGAAACCAACAACTTAGTGACACCATAAGGAAACAATCAGACGAATCCAGAACACAGGACTTTGTGTCATCAACGCCTGTCTAACAAGTCAGTGCCATGAAAAAAGGATGGATCCCCTCCAGATTTAAGGAAACTTAACAGACATAACAACCTCATAAAACGCACAGCCCTTGATTAAAACCTGATTTAACAGCTTGAGGACAAATAGAGAAATTTGAATGCGGACTTGGCATCAGATGATACTTGCAAAGTACTATTCATTATATTAGGTGATACTATGGGTTATGCTGGAGTCTATTTTTTTTAATTCCACACTGAATTATTTATGGATAAGGCATCATGATTCAACAAAAAGTATAGAAAGAGAGATGTAGCAGCTGGAGCAAAAATGTGAATTGCTAAATCTAGATAGTACCTTTTTTTTTTTTTTTACTTTTCAATATCTTTGACACTTCTCATAAAAAAAATTTAAGTAAAAGTCGTCTAAAAGGAATGAGTGTATCTTTACAAGTATGACTTTAAAGTATACCTGAGCAACCATAGTGCTATCCTGTCGCTTGTCAGCTCTAATCAACTGGAAGTGACTTCTTGGAATGCCGTTTGGAGAAATGAGAAGCCACATTCAGACTCAATTAGAAAAAGGTCTGTAATTGATTAGCAATGTTTGCCATGGATATGGAATTAGAAAGTGGTGTCTGGTATGCTACATATTGGTCATCCTTGCCCTAAATCACAGTCCTTCAGCTCTGCCTACCACGTGCTCTTCCAAGGAAGAGAAAGGGAACAGAAGGGAATTGGAAGAATTGCTTGAGATTTGGAAAATGACTACATTTTGATGAGACCGAGCTGAAACACATGTTCCTGGATTTTACAGCTAGATTTCAGTCATCACGGGACAAGAATCCTGTGTTCTGAAACTTTTCTGTTTTTATATTTAGAGCTACTTCATTCTTCTGTTTTTGCCTGACTTTCTAAATAATGTTTCTCTTAAAAAGATCCCACCTGTTTGGGTTAAGAAATGAGGACAAGGTTATTCGTCCATGCGGGGGTGGATGGGATGTAGCAGCCCAGGCTAGAAAGGCAGACAGAAGCTGGCCAAGTGAGGCAGCTGCCCCACAGCAAAGCAACAGCTCTGTGACCGCTGTCCCCTTCCCCCGGGGCCAGGCCTTGTCAGGGGTCAGGAGGAAATCATGACCGAGCAAAGCTGGCAGGAGGTGGTGGCAGCACCATTTGACAATTACCCAGACGCGTCCCACGCCCGCTACTGTGTTGCAACTCTCATGACAAGCTCTTTCTAGGATGTTTCGATGGAGAGAAGATGCCCAAGAGTTCAGGCTACTGAACTACGCAATGGAGAGAGGGCTGAGGTGGGCCAGAAGGCCAGCGACCCCATCAGGAGGTGGCCCACCCACAAGGGAGGCCCTGTAACACATCGCCGCTCCAGAGCTGGGGGTGCAGACCCTCCGGCCCACAGCAAGGCCAGACTCCCGCAGGCCCAGGCCTGGGGGCAAAGCCTGCTGGACCTGGCAGTGGCTCCGGGGCTCAGAGAGGAATCTAGGGACACTCCTGAGCAGAGAGGCTTCATCAAGCAGGCTTAATGTTTATTTGCGAAGGTAATGACTTCCAGATGTCAGCAGGACCAGGGGGCCTGGGAGCCAGCAATGTGCTGGGGCTTGTCTCTCTGTCGCTGATGGGGAAGGAATGAGAGAATCTGGCGCTGCTACCCCAGCCAGATGGTTGCTGCTCAGCCCTTCACGGCAGATAAATCACCACCACCACCACCACCCCCCAACCAAGGCTTCCCCTGGACATCTGACAGCCAGAGAGGCTGAGGAAGCTGGGGCAGTGAGGCAGGGGCCAACACGGGGGGTCACTGAATGGACCTCAAGAGCCACGGATCAGAAAATTGAGGGCCTCTGACAACTGGGCATCACAGGGCACTGTCCCCAGGCTCTACTTTCCTGAGAACCTTATCCCGAGAGAGCTCTTAATCTTGAGAGGGGCTCCCTGGACCCCTGGGAGTGTGTATTCTGCACTCCCTATCGAAGCACAGGGCTGGAGATCCCATGGCCACCACTAACTCTCACTCAGGGCTCCCTCCCAAGCGTGGGTTTTCCTCCCACCCTTGACACCATCTCTCCAGGCAAGGGCTCTCGTGACCCAGCTATGAACATGAGGAAACGGAGGTTCCCAGAGAGGTTAAGTGCCATGCTCAAGGTCACGCAGCAGACAAGTGGCAGAGCTAGGGTGGGGTCTGAAGCCAGATGTGATCCGGGGAAGGATCCAGGACGGGGTCACCTTCAGGGCCTGTGTCTCCTCACCTGTTAATTCCACCTCCCCTGCCGCCCACTGTCTGAGGGATCAGTTCACCTTTCCCCTGGTTAATGCCCACCCCCACTGGCCATCGAAGGATGGCAAAAGCTCCAAAAGACCTCTGCCAGCGGGGAAAGGATCTTCACCTTCCTCTCGTCACTCCAGAATCTCAAAGGCAGAGAAAGTTAAATGCCTGAAAGCGTGAGATCTAAGCTTGACAGATGATCTCTCAGCGCCCCACACCTAAAGCTGCCCCGGCATGAAGTGGGTGCTCAATAAACAAAGAGAAGAGTGAGTGCAAAATGTGCCACTCCTGGCACACTGGACATGCCCTGAAAAGGTCAAAGGACAAACAGGCAGGGTGTGGGCACTTTGGCAGCTTCTAGCCAGGCAAAGGCACAGTTCCCTCTCTCCTGGGGGTGGAGGTTGGTGGTGACCATTGCCAAATGTCTGGGGACAACTGTAAGGGGCCAGGTACAAGGCAAGAAGCTGACAGATGATGGCGCTCTTTCCAGGGAGGGGAGGGACCCAGGCCCCTACCCAGGGGCAACCAGTCCTGGCCATTGGAGATCCCAGTACATCAGACATGTGCTGCCCATCCAGGCTCCCACAGCAGAAGGCTGGCACCAAGGCCAGGAGCCAGGGGCTCACCCCAGGTTCCATGCCCTGAGTGAGAGACTTGGAGAGTTCAGCCCCACCAACTCACCAACTGCTTGGAGTCTGACTTGCCACTGGCAGGAACCCAGTTCCCGAGCAACTGCCCAGATAAGATGCACCCCCAAACAAGGACCAAGCCATCACTCCACTCTGAAATGCTTCCCACCCTCGCTTGGGCGGCTTGGTGCCAGAGCAGACTGACATGCCAAAAGAAATAAATCCTGGCGTGTCGCAAAGAACCATAAACGCCATCTGTCAACAGGGAGCGAAGGCGCTAACCTAAACACGGTCCTGGAGACATAAATACACAACACACGGGCTGGCTGGAAGCTGCGCCGCGGCGGCCTCAGAGACGCTGTTCCTCCCATTCTCCTCTTCCTCCAGCCCGAGGGACCCCACGTCATCGACTCACCAGGTGTCTGTGTCCATCCACTGACCAAGCACCTGCTCCACGCTGGAGGCTGCTCCAGGTGCTGGGGACACAGTCGTAAATGGGACCTTAAGGGCCCTACCCTTGGGGATCTCACAGCCTAACGGCATTAAATAATCACACAGTTGTAAAATTATGATTATATAAAGCCCCCCAGGGAGCTTCGAGGGGGTATGAAAGGAGAATTAATCTTGACAAAAATCGAGGAAGGCGTGATTCCACTCAGACTGGAAAGATGAGGAGCCTGGGGAGGAGGAGCTGGAAAAACAAGCCGCACGAGCAAAGGCCCTGAGGTAGAAAAGACACAGGGCATTGAAGAAAGAGCAGAGAGGCAGCAGCAGGCAAGGGGGAAAACGCAGGCGATGGGTTGGGAGAGGCAGAACTCAGATCAGCGTCTGGACCTTCGCTGGGGGATACCGGGGAGGGACCTGTTGGTCTGATTTGTCTTAGAGGATCTGGTGGGATGTAGGAGCCAGCTCACACAGGCTCAAGATGGCAGATTGCGAGCATCACTTCCCATGCTCTATGACTTTATGACTGCAGCTTGAAACCAGCCCAAGTAGGAGCATTTACACCAGGGAAATGGGCATTCTTGTTCCTTCCAGAGAGAGATGGTCGTGAAACATTTACCAGCATGCCACTGGAAGGATGCCTCTGGCTCCTGGGGAGGAATGGACGTGAGGGGCAGAGGGAGAGACAGGAGAGATCTGAGCAACTGACGGAGCCTGGAAGGGAGGGGGGGCACCTGCTCCAAGACCAAGACCAGGACACAAACACCTGGTCAGCTGGGCCATTGGCGGCCCTGCATGTCGGGCCACAGCGTCAAGCAAGCCCCTCCCTGCCAAGTCCCCAAGCATGGCTTGCTGTCCCAGCAACACTGCCTGAATCTGACGGCCCTGGTGATCCTCCAGCCAACCCTGGGCTCCTCGACTCTGGGGAGAAGCTCCCCTTAACATCCCTACTCTGCCGAGCTTTGCTAGATCCATCCTGCCAGCCGGGACTTGCTGGGGATCCCGGGTTTAAAACCCAGGATATTCCTTCAGGCCCCAGGCTTTTTTACTGGCAAAACTGAGGAACCTGCAGCACCTACTTTGGGGGTGATTGAGAGGGTTCTACAAGACGGTGTCAAAAAGCCCTGAGCACCAGGCCTCCTGCTGTGAGGTGAGCACTCAGCACTGGTCCTGGAAGCCAGCCGATGGGCAGAGCCGCCCAGGGATGCAGCATGTCAGGGCAGGCTCACCTCGGTCACCTGCTGCTTGTCCAGGTGGAACACCTGCCCAGAGCTGGTGGCGGCGATCTCCTCGTAGGCCAGGTAGCCAGGGTGGGTGCGGTCACCACAGTCCCCCGTCAGCACAAAGACCACCTAGAAGACAGATGGGCAGCCTGGCTCACGGTGTCCTCAGCCCCTTCAGGTATGGAGTGGGGAGGGGGAGGCTAGACCAGGAGGGAGTGACCCGGAGGAAGCCCTGTCATCTCTCTGGGCTCGGGTGATACACCTGTGAAATGGGAATGATGAGAGTTCCCGCCCCGTGGGGGTCAGGACCGATGCAGGTCACGTGTCCGTCACAGGGCCAGGAAAACAGTAGAAGCCATTATGAAATCTACAAGGGAGGGAGTGTAATTGACTCTGCTCCAAGTGGCCCCCAGACGCCGCAGAGCTAGAAGAACCATGGAGAACCCGCATTTCTTCTAGATGAGAAGACAGAGGAGTTCTCCCGTCCAGAGAGGAGTCCCAGCTCTTGAGGTCTTCCCCAGGGATTCCTCCCTGCAACCCCATCCCACCGCCTCCCCCACCACTCAGTGTGACAGCCAGGAGCCAAAGCCCCAACGCATCTTCCAGACCCTGAGACAATGGGTGAAGAATGACATGACGGGGAGCAGAGGAGACGCCAGGAGGAAGATGGATTGCCCAGCCTCCGACAGGGCGTGAAGGGAGCGGAGGAGTGCTGTGGTCTGTATCAAAAGCGGGCCCCCCCAGGGAGGCGTGGGCCTGGAGGACAGGGCCAGAGCCTGAGAACACACTTGGACTTCGCAGCCCATCTCCACCAGGGGGCTGGCCGGCGTGGCTGGCAGGCACTGGAACCCGGGCTGTGCGGGAGAAGCCCCAGCTCCGCTCTCCCGGCGGGGGCTCGGGGCTGCCCTTGGAGACCCCAGTGGCCCCCGACCCCCTGCCGGTAGCTCACCTGTGACTGTTTAAGCTGCAGGAGCCTCAGCACCTCGTCCTTCTTGTGGTAGTCCTTGGCACGGGCATCCGAGAAGACGTAGATGAAGGAGCCGGGGTTGGCCACCTCCACGGCAGCTTTGATGGCCCCCAAGCTCATCTCTGGGCAGTCCCCGCCTCCCTGCAGGACAGGGCAGGTCAGCAGCTGCTGCCCACCTCCTCCACGTGGGGCCTATCCTGGGAGGTGGGAGGGGGGCATCCCCTTCAGTGGCTTCTGTCCCACCTGTCCAGGGGTCAGGCCTGGCCCGAGCCACTCCCTTCCCTGAGACACACCTGCATCATCTTCTTTCATTCATTCACTCATTCATTCCTTCATTCACTCACTCATGCCCAAGGGACATGGTCCCTCCCTCCCATGGAGTCTGGCTGGGAGGCAGACTTTACATTAATAAACATGACACAGTTATTTAATTACCATGGTGATGAGTGCTACAAGTTGGGGGAGAAGGATGGAGCCACGGAAGCATCTAACAGGTACGCCAAAGAAGGCATGAGTGAGCCAAGGTTTGGACACCAGAGGGGTAGAGGGGTCTCCAGGGAAGGAGAGGGGAGGGGTGGGCAGAGGAGAACATTCAAAGCCGCCTTGTCAAGCCTTCTCTTTAACCTGCCCTGGTGCATGCTCGCATGCTCAGTCACTCAGTCGTGTCCAACTCTTTGCAACTCCATGGACTGTAACCCGCCAGGCTTCTCTGTCCATGGGATTTCCCAGGCAAGAATACTGGAATGGATTGCCATTTCCTTCTCCAAGGGATCTTCCTGACCCAGGGATCAGACCCAGGGATTGAACCCAAGTCTCTTACATTGGTAGGTGGGTTCTTTATCACTGAGCCGAGAAGTGATATCACTGGGAAAACCAAACCCACCTTGGAGTCAATCCCAAATAAGCACACGACCCTCCTTCCCCGCTCACCAGCCAGGAGCTTTCTGCCTCCCCGGGTTTGCACGCCCAGCACCAGAATCAGGATGTGCACAGGGTGACCTCAGTAAATGCTTCTCCCCTTGGTTCACTCATTCATTCTGTGTGCTGGGCCCTGGGGGACTTGGCAGTGAGCTGGACACATCAGAGAACACCCTGCATTCAGGAAGCTGGCAGGGTTGAGAGAGAGAGGCTGAACCAGGGTGTTCAGTGCGGCCAAAAAACCCAGGTGGCATGGGATGTCTGACCCAGTCTTGGCCTGGGTTTGGGGGTCTGAATTGACCTCTCTTGCACCTTCCCTGGGGCTTCCCAGGCAGTGCTAGTGGTAAAGAACTCACCTGCCAATGCAGGAGACATAAGAGACACAGGTTCAATCCCTGGGTCTGGAAGATGCCCTGGAGGAGGGCATGCCAACCCACTCCAGTATTCTTGCCTGGAGAATCCCATGGACAGGGGAGCCTGGTGGGCTACAGACCATGGGGTCGCAAAGAGTAGGACACAACTGAGCGACTTAGCACGCAAACATCTTCCCTTAGCTGTGTCACATACCCCCTCCCTCCACCCATGCATCCATGCAGTCAATAATAAGACCTACTATGTGCCAGGCACAGGGACTCCTGTAGGTACTTGGGTCACTGAATAAAGGAAGGAACCCCAAGCAGTATGGAATCTCCAGGACCTCCAAGCTGAGGGGGAGCCCCAGGCAGAGTTGGGTGGCAGGTCATTATAGGAAGCACCATCTTGGCCCCGAGGTGTGGCAATAACCTGGGCCTCTGGCATGGACTGGGATGAAGGGCACAGGGGGCCAGCAGCTGGGGCGGGGCAGCCCACCTGCACATAGAGTTCTCTCAGCTCCCTCTGAAACACCGCTGGGTCCGATGTGAGGGTCACCGGGCCAATATCTGTAGGGAAGAGAGAGAGGACCAGATGGGCTTGACCCCCAGACGCACAACCTCTGTGGACTGGGCAGGAACTGAGAGGAATGGAGGCCTGGACCTCAGAGATCCCCACAGAGTGGGGAGGGGTGAGGGAGCAGCTGCCAGGATCAGAGCTGGAAGAAAATATTCGCAAATGAAGCAATTGACGAGCTCTTCATCTCTGAAACACACACCAAGTTCTTGCAGCTTAACATCAAAAAAGCAAACAACCCAATCAAAAAGTAGGCAGAAGACCTAGACAGATGTCTCTCTAAAGAAGATGTAGGGATGGCTAAGAGGCTGAACAGGAAAAGATGCTCAACATCACTAATTATTAGAGAAATGCAAATCAAAATGACAGTGAGGTATCACCTCACATTGGTCAGATTGGCCATCAACAAAAAATCTACAGACAACAAATGCTGGAGGGGGTGTGGATAAAAGGGAACGCTCCCACACTGTTGGTGGGAATGTAAAGTGATACAGCCACTATAGAGAACAGTCTGGGGGTTCCTAAAAAACTAAAAGTAGAACTAACATATGACCCAGCAATCCCACTCCTGGGCAAACCCCTGGAAAAAAATAGAATTCCAAAAGATACATGCACCCCAGTGTTTATTGCAACACTATTTCCAGTAGCCAGGACATGGAAGCAAACTAAACGTCCATCAACAGAGGAATGGATAAAGAAGATGTGGTGCATATATATAACGGAATATTAGCCATAAGAAGAAATGAAATCGTGCCATTTGCAGAGACAGATACCCTGGTGGTTCAGCAGTAAAGAATCCGCCTGCAATGCTGGAGACACGGGGAGACTCGGGTTCAGTCCCTGGGTTGGGAAGATCCCCGGGAGAAGGAAATGGCAACCCACTCCAGTATTCTTGCTAGGAGAATCCCATGGACAGAGGAGCCTGGTGGGCTACGTCATATAGGGTTACAAAGAGTCAGACACAATTGAAGTGACTTAGCAGTCACACAGGCAGAAACCAACACGACATTTTAAAACAACTATACTCTGATTAAAAATTAAAAAAAAAAAGAATTGTACTCAAATATTCATAGCAGCTGTATTCACAATAGCCAGCACTGGAGACAAGCCAGCTGTCCATCAACTGGTGAATGAATAAACAAGCTGTGGTACATTCATGTAATCAAATACCACTCAGCCAGAAAACAGAACAAGCTACCAATAAGGGCAACCAGATGGATGAAGCTCACAGATACAGTACTGCACGAAAGAAGACAGCCACAGGAGAGTGTCTACTATATGGTTTCATTTATAGAAAGCTCTGGAACTGGCAGAATTAATCAAAGCTGAAATAAGCCAGATCAGGGGTTGTCTAGGGGATAGGGAGATCAAAAGAACTGTCGGGGAAGGCAGAAGTGTTCTATATTGTGATGGGAATGTTGGTTTCCCAGTTGTCAAAAGTGTAAAGCAAAGATTTGCAGTACTTCAATGGTTGTAAATTTTACCTCATTAAAAAAAAAAGAACCATAAAAAGTGATCGTTGTGGAGGGGTGGAGTGGAGTGGGGAAGGAGCTGCAGAGGAAACAAGAATGGCTGGTTTTCAGGGTATTTGGTGATGCTGGGGGATGGGGATATATCCACGTGTGTGTGCTTCATCGTGGCAGACTCTTCGTGGCCCCATGGACTGTAGCCCTCCAGGCTCCTCAGTCCATGGAATTTTCCAGGCAAGAATACTAGAGTGGGTTGCCATTTTCTTTTCCAGGGGATCTTCCCAACCCAGGGATCGAGCCCACATCTCCTGTGTCTCCTGCACTGAAGGTGGGTTCTTTACCACTGAGCCACATGAGATACAGGGATTCATTACACTATTGTGCTTACTTTGTATATACTTGAAATTTTCCCTAAAAAAAAGTCTTTTATTAAAGAGAAGTTGCTGAAAGCCACAGCTAACATGAGACAAGGTGACCAGTGCACAGAGAACAGAGACAGAATTCCAACTCAGCATGTGGACATGTGCACAGTAGGGGGTTTGCAAGGTGATCTGGACATCTGATTTCTTTAGGAAATAGTTTGTCTGAGTTCTTGGTGAATTCTAGTAACGGGCTATTTTTAGCTCAAGAATTCTAAATTCCAATCACTCCTGTACTTGGCAACTCGTCAACCGACCTTAGTTCTTAGAAAATGAAGCACATGGAATCATCCGGTATTCATCCACAATTATCAAGGAAGAGTCTGGACACCAGCTTTTCTTCTGCAACCACAAGTCTGATCTCTGTATCTGGGAGTCTGTTGCTGTTTCATAGATATGTGTTCATTTGTGTTGTATTTTAGATTCCACATGTAAGTGATTTCACATGGTATTTGTCTGACTTTCTTCACTTAGTATGATAATCTCTTAGGTCCATCCATGTTGCTGCAAACGACATGACTTCATTCTTTTTATGGCTGGGTAAATATATATATTTGGCTGCATATATATATATTTATACCACACTTCTACCCCCTGGCCCCTGCCTCTCTGCTGTATATTTCCTCACCATGTCCAACACCTCCTTCTGCGCCTGCTCTGGCCTTTACCAAGTCTTCTCCTCCCCCTCCCTCCTTCTGAACTCTGCAGTGACTAATTCAGCCAAAACCTTGGCCTTTGACCTCAGACGGGCTTCTCTGCTAGCTCAGCGGGTAAAAAATCGCCTGCAATGCAGGAGACCCCGGTTTGATTCATGGGTCGGGAAGATCCCCTGGAGAAGGGATAAGCTACCCACTCCAGTATTCTTGGGCTTCCCTTGTGGCTCAGCTGGTAAAGAATCTGCCTGCAATTTGGGAGACTGGGTTCCATCCCTGGGTTGGGAAGATTCCTCTGGAGAAGGGAAAGACTACCCACTCCAGTGTTCTGGGCCTAGAGAATTCCATGGACTGTACAGCCCAAGGGGTCGCAAAGTCAGACATGACTGAGCGACTTTCACTTGACCTCAGACAGATCTGATTGGAATTTTGGCTCCACCCTTCTCCTATCATAGGGCTTCTCAGAGCTTACTACATGGTTCCAAGCCTCAGTTTCCCCATCTGTAAAACAAGGTGTTTCTCCTCGCTGAGAACCATCATTGTGAGAATCCAGTGAAGCCAGGCAGGGAAGCGCCTTGCTTGGCTCAGAACCAAAAGCTCAGCAACTGGGAGTTGGCCCTGGGAGCTGAACATGCGATTCTTTGATCTTCCTTTTCTTTTCTTTAAATTTTATTGATGTATAGTTGATTTACAATGTTGTGTTAATTTCTGCTAAACAGCAAAGTGACTCAGTTACACATACGTATTCTTTTTCATATTCTTTCCCATTATGGTTTATCAAGCACTTGGTGCGCTTAGTCGCTCAGTCGTGTCCGACTCTTTGCAACCCCATCAACTACAGCCTGCCAGGCTCCTCTGTCCATGGGGATTCTTCAGGCAAGCACACTGGAGTGGGTTACCATGCCTTCTTCCAGGGGATCTTCCCAACCTGGGGTTTATCATAGGATATTAAATACAGCTATCTGTGCTATACAGTAGGACCTTGTTGCTTATCCAGGGATTCTCCTGGTGGCTCAGATGGTAAAGAATCTGCCTGCAATGCAGGAGATCCAGCTTCAATCCCTGGGTTGGGAAGATCTCCTGGAGAAGGAAATGGCTATCCACTCCAGTATTCTTGCCTGGAGAATCCCATGGAAGGAGGAGCTTAGCGGGCTACAGTCCATGGGGTCATAAAGAGCTGGACACAACTGAGCAACTAACACTTTCACTTTCATACATTCACTTAAAAATACATGACATTAACGATACTGACATTTCCTAAGCACTTACTATGTATCAGCCCATGTGCTGAGATGTTGCCTGTATATTATTAGCTCACTGAATCCTCCCTCACACCTGGCAAAGCCAACTCTTACCCACATATTACAGAGGAGAAATGAAAGCCCAGAGAAGCTAAGTAACTTGCCCAAAGACACAAAACCAGTAAGCCAGCAGAGCTAGAAAGTTAGTTTTGTCATTGCTGTTCAATCACTAAGTCACGTCCAACTCTTTGCAACGTCATGGACTGCAGCACACCAGGCTTCCCTGTCCTTCACTATCTCTAGGAGTTTGCTCAAATTCATGTCCATTGAGTCAGTGATGCTGTCTAACCATCTCATCCTCTGTCGCCCACTTATCCTTTAGCCTTCACTCTTTCCCAGCATCAAGGTCTTTTCCAATGAATTGACTCTTTCCATGAGGTTGCCAAAGTATTGGAGCTTCAGCTTCAGCATCAGTCCTTCCAGTGAATATTCAGAGTTGATTTCCTTCAGGATTGAATATTAGCTTGCTGCTGCTGTTGCTGCTGCTAAGTCGCTTCAGTCATGTCTGACTCTGTGCGACCCCATAGACAGCAGCCCACCAGGCTCCCCTGTCCCTGGGATTCTCCAGGCAAGAACACTGGAGTGGGTTGCCATTTCCTTCTCCAATGCATGAAAGTGAAAAGTGAAAGTGAAGTCGCTCAGTCGTGTCCAACTCTTTGTGACCCCATGAACTGCAGCGCACCAGGCTCCTCCGTCCATGGGATTTTCCAGGCAAGAGTACTGGGGTGGGGTGCCATTGCCTTCTCCAGAATATTTGCTTAGGCCTGTACAACTCCAGAATCTGAGCTCTTGACAACTGCTTCCTATGGAAATATACATAGAAATTCCTGACATGCAGAAAAAGAAGGGAATTCTACCAACCAGAAATCACTACTCTTATTCTTACACATAACTTTCAAAATGTTCATGCATATTTGTAAATCTTACACAAATGCACACTACTTGTAGCAGAAGTTCTGTTTACGTATAAATAACATACTCTTTAACTTGATTCCTTTCAGTGAACAACATATTGTAAGCATCTCTCCAGAAAGTCAAATACACCCTTCAAAATCATTTTTAATGGCTACAAACCATTTCCTTTGGACTTGGTAGACTTGCCCATGTTGTTATGTTTCCAATTTTCATAATGAACAACATTATTAAGAACATCTTTGTCTTCATCACATTTAAGCACTAGCTCCATCGTTTCCTTGGGATACACTCCCATAAGCAGACTTGCTGGGCCAAAGGGAAGGGCGTTTGTAAAGACTCTGGATACAAATTCAGTAACCCCATCACTGTCCTCCTTATCCCCAGACATTCCTGCCTCTGATCCATCTATTGTCAAGGCCAGAGGAGCCACCTTCATGGCCAGTTTTGCTCATATCATCCCTGTTCAGGAATCATCGACAACTGCTCCTTGCCTGGAAACCAAGAGAAGCCTCTGCAGTGCCCACTTCTTTTTTCAAAACATGATATATATAGTCTTATTTTATTTGGCTGTACCAGGTCTTAGTTGCAGGACAGGATTTCAGTTGCTACATGGCTGTAGTTCCCTGACCAGGGATCAAAGCTGGGCCGCTGCATTGGGAGCCCCGAGTCTTAACCATTGGACTGCCCGGGAAGTCCTAGTGCCTGGTTCTGAACCTGGGAGGCCCTGCCCCCTCCATCACAATCTATCAGAGGGAATCTCTCAGGCTCCCTGACAGTTCCCAAGGCTGGACCAGTGCTAGGCTGATCACATTGCCTCCCATTCACAGCAACACGAGAAACAGGGTTATTGTAAATGTGCTCCAGTTGGAAGGACTGCCCTTTCTTCTGCGGTCCATCTGTTTCCTTCTTGGGGAGCTAAGGGTCGCTCTTTCTTCCATGGAAGGATCAGTTCAGTTCAGTCACTCAGTCGTGTCTGATTCTTTGCAACCCCATGAACTGAAGCACGCCAGGCTTCCCTGTCCATCACCAACTCCCGGAGTTTACTCAAACTCATGTCCATTGAGTCGGTGATGCCATCCAACCATCTCACCCTCTGTCGTTCCCTTCTCCTCCTGCCTTCTATCTTGCCCACCACTGGGGTCTTTTCCAGTGAGTCAGTTCTTCACAATAGGTGGCCAAAGTATTGAAGTTTCTTGGAAGGATAATAGTAGTCAAAGAGAGTTGATCCTTTCCATGGTTCTACTTGTCAAGTTAAAATGTAGGTCATCAGCTTCTTCTGGGATTTCCCCTCATTTTTCTTTTTTTTTTTCAGTTGTTTTTTTTTTTTAAACAACTTTACTGGGTGGAGAAAACCAAAATGGGCAGCCCTGTAGTGGAAGGTGGGGAGAATGCCAGACCTACAGTCTAAAGTCTGACTTTCCATCAAGGCTGTTCTGAGATATTCTGTAATGAGAGGAAAGAAGATTCTTTGGGGAATTGCCCAATCCCAACTCCCCCACACCCCTCAGCAACATTCTCCAACAGGAACCACCTCATCTAACCTCTGGGTGTCTCAGCCAGGGATTGTATGGCAAACACAAGACACAGGAAATTTCAGGAGCCCTGGAGGACCCCCTGGGCTGGAGATCCCTGGAAAGGACTTTACAAACTCTGTGTTAGTTTTCTGTTTTTGCCGTAACAAATGACTACAGACTCAGTGTCTTGAAACACCACACATTCGTTTCTGGAGGTCAGGAGTTCTAGCATCAAGGTGCTGGCAGGGCTGTGTTCCTTCCTGAGCCTCTAGGGGAGAATCTGTTTCCTTGTCTTCTCCAGCTTTTGGAAGCTTCCTGCATTCCTTGGATCACGGTCTTTGCCCTCCATCTTCAAAGCCAGTAATGTAGCATCTTAAAATAGCTTCCTCTCCTTCTGCTCTGTCATCACATCTCCTTCACTTATTCTGATTCTCCTGCCTCCCTCTTAGAAGGACCCTTGTGATTACAACAGGCCCGGCTACACAATCCAGGGTCATCTCCCCATCTCAGGGTTCCTAACTTAGCCACTTCTACAAAGTCCATTTTGCCATGACAAGGAATAGATGTACAAGCTCTGTGGGTATCTAGGGGGCATTATCTGGCCTACCTCAACCTCCACCATCCTGTCTCCTTCAAGAATGGGCTTGGACCCCTAGGTTCATAGCAGGACTATTCACAACGGCCAAGATACAGGAACAACCTAAATGCCCACCGACAAAGGAGTAGAGAAAGAAAATGTGGTCTATATACACAGTGGAATACTACTCAGCCGTAAAGAAGAATGAAATCGTACCATTTGCAGCAACATGGATGGACATACAGATTATCATACTAAGTGAAGTAAGTCAGAAGGAGAAAGACAAATACCATATATCACTTACGTGTAGAATCTACAATATGACACAAGTGAACTCATCTGTGAAACAGGAGCAGACTCACAGACACAGAACGGACTTGTGGGAGGTGGAGGGGCTGCAGGACAGAGGTGTGGATTGGAAGTTTGGGATCAGCAAATGCAAACTATTATACGTAGGATGGATAAGCAACAGGTCCTACCATATGGCACAGGGAACTGTATTCAAAATCCTGTGATAAACCATAATAGAAAAGAATATATAATGTGTATAACTGAATCGCCTTGCTGTACAGCAGAACTTAACATCATAAAGCAACCATACTTCAATAAAAATAAATTTTTAAAAAAGAAATGGGCTTGGAGAAAAATGATTTGACTACCAACCTATGTGCCAAACATAACAACGTTGAGGATGAAGAGATCCGAAGACCCCAGCTTTAAAAAGACGGCGAAACTGAGGCCAGAGAGGGGAAAGGAGTCCTTCAAGGTCAGGTGGGAAGATCTGGCAGAAGAACTGATTGACTACATCATGCCAACAGTGATCCCTTCTCTTGTTCATCATCGTAGACCTCCCGCCAACTTCGGTGCCTGGCACATGGTGAGTGCTTAAGAAATACTGTCCAAATGAGTTCATGAATAGTCTTTATTTACTCATAACAAATCCTGTTAGAGTATACTGTTTGAGCAGCCTCAAGTCAGGACTGAAGTTTCATTTATCTTTCTATCCTATGCCCAGCACAATGCCAGCCATACAGTCAAAACTCAGCAATTATTTGCTGGATGTGAAGCCTGTCTGATTCCCAGGCCCTCCATCACAGCATGCCGCTCGCTGCCCACCACTCAGAGAAACAGATCCAAAACGAGGCAGGAAACCAAAGGTGGTTATTCAGGGCATGCAGGGGAGTTGGCCGTATTAAGGGAGAGCTGGCTGGATAGACAAAAGTGTGTATCATTCCTCTTGAGGTAGAGGACAGGGCATTTTAAAAGCTCTGCCCCAAGTTCTGAACAAAGAAGGCTCTCAGGGGAGAGCACACTTGTATACACAGACACACTGATGCACAAAACTAGTCTGATTTCCTTCTTGCACTGAACAGATAATCCCCAAGCCACCTCCGCACACTGACTGTTACTGACCAGTCCCATCATTCCAGGGCTGGACCAGTTATCAAGATGCCCAGACAGGGATTGGGGCACGAAGGTCTTCTTTCCACCTGTCCTCCTTGCTGTCTGATTGTCTTCCCGCCCACCCATCCATCTACAGCTCCAGGCAGTGAGACGGAGATGGATGCCTTCTTGTCTTTCTTTGATGCTGGTCCACGGCTTTATTTTTCATTCCTGACACTTGCCGCAACATCATCACTCACCATCCCTAAGCTTCCAGGACACGGTGCTTTCAGCAGGGTGGTCATTTCAAGACCTGCCTTTCAGCAGGACAGAGTGAGGTACGAGGACAGGGCAGGATACCTGGCATGTCTCCATGTGAGTTTGCCCACTGAGAGGGCTTGCTTAAGCCCCTGTCCATCTCCTTCCCTCACATGATCCAGGCAGGGTTGGCTCTGGATAAAAAGCCCTTCCTAGCATGATTTGATGTGGATGATGGTGGTGGTGCTGCTGGTGATGCTGGTGAAGATGGTGATGCTGGTGATGATGATGCTGGTGGTGAAGGTAGAAGTGGGTGATGTCCTTAGCAGCAGTTTCAATGCACTGAGCACTTATTATTTCACAGAGTTTAGCTCAGTCCTATTAACAGTTCCCTGTTAGAATTGAGGATGCCAAGACCTTGGTGAAGGTCATACAACTCATAAGTGGTAGTTAATATCTGTACTAGTTTCCTGAAAGTGAAAGTGTTAGTTGCTCAATCGTGTCCGACTCTTTGCAACCCCGTGGACTGTAGCCCACCAGGTTCCTCCGTCCATAGGATTCTCCAGGCAAGAATACTGGAGTGGGTTGCCATTCCCTTCTTCAGGAGATCTTCCCCATCCAGGGATCGAAGCCAGGTCTCCTGCATTGCAGGCAGATTCTTTACCGTGTGAGCCACTGGGGCAGCCCCACTAGTTTCCTGGGGTTACTATTAATATAATAAAAGATCACAAACTTGGTGACTTTAAACAACAGAAGTGTATTCTCCCACATTCCTGGAGACTAGAAGTCCAAGAACAAGGTGTCAGCAGCCCATGCTTACTCTGAAGGCTCTGGAGGAGACTCTGCCTCATGCCGTCTTCCTCTTCACCTCTCCTGGTCCCAGCAATCCTTGGTGCTCCCTGACTTGCAGACACAGCATCACTCCAATCCTGCCTCCATTGTTGCAGGGCCGCCTCCCTGTGCCTCTTCTCTCCTTATAAGGACACCAGTCACATTGGATTAAGGGTTCACCCTACTACTGCATGACTTCATCTTGACTAATTATATCTTCAATTACCCTGTTTCCAAAAAAGGTCACATTTTGAGGTTCTAGGAAGGACAAGAATTCTGTGAGGACCATGTTCCATCTAGAATGATGTCCCAATCCACATAATTGGCTCCAAAGCCACCTAATTGGCTACACCGTCTCCTAGAATAATGGTGACGATGATGATAAGGAGAGCTACCATTGTTTTCATATTTATTAAGCCCTGGGATTTCTTTGGAAGGAATGATGCTAAAGCTGAAACTCCAGTACTTTGGCCACCTCATGCGAAGAGTTGACTCATTGGAAAAGACTCTGATGCTGGGAGGGATTGGGGGCAGGAGGAGAAGGGGACGACAGAGGATGAGATGGCTGGATGACATCACCGACTCGATGGACGTGAGTTTGAGTGAACTCTGGGAGTTGGTGATGGACAGGGTGGCCTGGCGTGCTGCAATTCATGGGGTCGCAAAGAGTTGGACACGACTGAGCAACTGAACTAAACTGATTCTGTTCTAGGCACTTAATATACATTTGCAGAAAAAAAAATAGCAAGCTATAGCCTCCTATTTATTATCTCTGTTTTATAGATGAGAACTCAAGGGCTAGGAAGAGAAAGCAAACTTGCCAAGATCTTACAATGAGGAAGTTGCAGAGATGGGATTCAAACCTGGGCCTGTCCAACCCCAGATCCAAGCTCTCAACCACACATGAAGCTGCAGACATTTGACACTTGTTCCCCAGCCCCTCATTCCTGTTCCTGGAGGGGAAGGGAGGTTCGTGACTGAAGGTGGGCACTTGCCAAACAGCTGGGCAGATGTGGCGTGCAGTCTCTCTGAGCAGGGCTCGCCGGCCCCAGAGATGATTAAACCCATGACCTTGGCTCTCCTGGTGCTGTCCTGGAGCATGCAAGTCCCAGAAGCCTGGCCCGGAACCATCTCTCCATAGGGAAGTTTTTTCCACTCGACAAGAGGAGGGTGTGGAGCCTCTGGGACATGAGGATCACACACAAGAAGAATCACCCAGCCCTTCACGTGGGTGATGGATGGTCCAGCCCCTCACCCACTGTGTACATCCCAGTGGTCAAGGCCACAGTCAGGCACCAGAGGTCCAATCTCACAAAGACCTCACATCCAGGACTCTTCCCCGAGTCTAGAATAATGTCTAGAATTCCATCTAGAATAATGTCCCAACCCACATAATTGGCTCCAAAGTCACATAATTGGCTCCAAAGCCACATAATTGGCTATACTGAATCCCAGAATGAAGGTGACGATGATGATAAAGACAGCTATCATTGTTTTGATATTTATTAAGCATCCGATTCTGTTCTAGGCACTTAATATACATTTGCTCAGAAAAAAAAGTCATATTGCAAACTATAGCCTCCTATTTATTATCTCTGTTTTATAGATGAGAATTCTAGGGCTTAGGTGGGTAAAGCAAACTGCCCAAGGTCTTACAACGAGGAAGCTGCAGAGATGCTTCCCACCTCCTCGAAAGCAGCACTTAGATCCTGGGGTCACTCTGGATGTGCACATGGCCCCTCCTCCAGCTTCAGGGGCCCCATGCAGGGTCCCACCATCTGCCACCATGGTGGGCAAATTGTGTCCCCTCTCCGGAACTCAGTCCTTCCATGTCTAAAAGGCAGAGAAAAGGAAGTCTGGCCTGCTAGGACTATAACAGTTCCTGAGCCCAGGGCTAGCTGAATGGACTCCCTTGAAGACACCGCTGAAGGCAGACGAGGCGGGGCAGGAAGCAACTGTGGTTCTGTCCAAAGAGCTAAAGTAGCCCCAGAACCTCAGAACCTTCCTCGGCTTCCTCCTTGGCATCCAGGAGTCTAGGATCCGTGTTACCTGAGAGTCTCCTGGGGCCCTGATCACACGATGGATTCAGGCTCTGCCTTGAGCGTCCACATCTGCCAGTCCCCCCGTCTTCAGGGAGATGTTCAGGTCTACACTCCCGCCAGCCTCAGCGCCATCATTTGTTCTATTCCCTTTGCCCACTGTGCTACCCCTGGTCCTATATGGACCCCCTCCCCCCCCACCACCACCTACACCCAGGGCTTCCCTGGTGGCTCAGTTGGTAAAGAATCTGCCTGCAAGGCAGGAGACCCAGGTTTGACCTCTGGGTCGGGAAGATCCCCTGGAGAAGGAAATGACAACCCACTTCAGTATTTTTGCCTGGAAAATCCCATGGACAGAGGAGCCTGATGGGCTATAGTCCTTGAGGTCACAAAGAGCCAGACATGACTTGGTGATTAAACCACCACCACCGCCCCCACACCCAGCCCTTCCCCATCTCAACTCAAAGGTCACTCCTGTCTCCCCACCTCTCAGAGCAGCCCAGGCCTCTTTGTTACAGGGACTACCCAGTGGTTAATGGACTTGGGTCCTTCTCTGGGGGCCTGGCGGGACTGACTGAAGGTGCCACAGCCCAAACCAGCATCCTGCCTGGCCCATCCTTCCCGGGCAATCCCCTGGGAATCACATAGGAGCCAGTGAATTGTGAGTCTGTCAGGGATCCCTGGGGACCGGGTAGACCAAATGTACTCAGCCACCCCAGGCCTGCCGAGCGGGCAGCCTCCCCACTCTCAGACTCACTGCACCCCCATCCTCCTGCTCCTCCTCCCGGAGGCATGCCCAGCCCGCTCCTCTCCCCACACCCCTGCCCTGCACAGTCATGCTGGAAAGCCCAGGCAGGGACACGGCACTTTGATGAGGCGCCCTCAGTGGCAGGGACAAGCCTGTCCAAGGAGAGACGCACCGGGGGGCAGGTCAGAGGGCTGGATTTTCTGCTCAGAGCAAAGACTGATTTATCTATTTCATGATGAGAAGTTTGTTAATAGCAATGTCACTCCAGGGTGACAGTATATACCGGTACACACACACACACACACACTCATATACACACACACACATTAGAGCATGCGGCAAGAAGCCAAGTCACCCCACCTCATGGGCAATTCTGCCTACTGAACACATTCATTTTGCCTGCCTGCATCCTGGCTCCTGGCCTGGGGGCTCAGTAAAGAATCCACCTGCCAATGCAGGAGACACAGGTTTGATCCCTGGGTCGGGAAGATCCCCTGGAAAAAGAATTGGCAACCCACTCCAGTATTCTTGCCTGGGAAATCCCATGGACAGAGAGGAGCCTGGTGGGCTATAGTCCAGGGGATTGCAAAAGAGTCAGACACGACTGAGCGACTAAACAACGACAAGAATCCTGGCTGCTGACCAGCTAAAACCACCTCTTCCCTGCGGAAGGCTGGCAGGACACCTGGCGACCCAGAGAAGATGCTCAAACTCACCCTCAGTCAGGCGCATGCAAATTAAAACAGGTCAGCACTTCTCACCTACTGAATTAGCAAAAGCAGGAAGAGTAATGTCCCTGGATGCCAACAAGGTTGGGAAAGGCAGTGTCATACTCTCTAGGTAAGAGGGCAAGATGCTACAGCACTTTTGGACGACAGTTTGCTGATATCTATTAAAGGTAAAAACGCTCACATGCTTTAACAATGGCAATTGCAGTTCTGAGAACCTATCCAATAGCTATGCTTTTGCAAATGTGCGTGTGTGTTGTAAAGAAACTCATAGCAACCTAGTTTCCACAATATGAGAATGGCTGGATAAGTCAAGAGAAGATACATGAAGATCTCTCCATGTGGACATGGTGCGGGGAGGAGGGGGGGGATGAACTGGGACTGACATACGCGCACTGCCATGTATAAAACAGAGGCAGTGGGACCTCCTGCATAGAGCGAGGGGCTCAGCTTGGTGCCCTGTGGTGACCTGGAGGGGTGGGATCGGGGAATGCGTGTGGGAGGGAGGTGTAAGAGGGAGAGGATATATGTATATTTATAGCTTATTTACTTCACTGTGCAGCGGAAGCTAACACAGCATGTAAAGCACCTATACCCCAATTTTTAAATAATTAATTATTAATTTAAAAAATTAAGATCCTTCCTGTAACACCTTCTGTAGTCATGAAAACAATGAGGTGGATTGGTATTTCCTAACATGAAAAGATACCATGATATATCATGTCAGGCAGAAAAGCAGGTTGCAAAACAGTATGCATAATAGCATCCTATTTTTATGTAATAAAAAAATGAAGTGTACATATGTATGCAAGTGAACGACACACACGCAGAGAGTCTGGAAGCACACAAAATTAAAGTGTTTGCATTTCTTGAGAGTAGTGTTATTAGAACATTTAACAAGCATGTGTTAAATTTGTAATTTTTTGAGGAAACAATAAGTTTAGTTGTTTACTGAAAGAGCTAAGCCTTGATGCCAAAATTTGACAAAGAGCACAAAGAAATATCACTTACTGATCACACATATTGAAATGAGCAGAGAAGCCCCAAACAAGACCCTGGCAAATAGAATCCAGCTGTATACCAAAGAATAATCCCTGCTCAGTCATGGTGGATTATTAAGCAAGGAATGTGGAAATGGTTAAGAAGGAAAGAATCACGTCAAGATGTCAACAGGCAAAAGATCTCACAAACATCTCAGCACAGGCAGAAAGTCACTGGCTAATACTGAGCACCCACCCTCGTTTGGCTTTTCTGGTTTGTTTGTCAGATTTCAGTTCAGTGCTCAGCTGTATCTGACTCTTTGCAACCCTTTGAATTGCAGCCCATCAGGCTCCTCCGTCCATGGAATTTTTCAGGTAAGAATACCGGGGTGGTTGCCATTTCCTCCTCCAGGGGATCTTCCCAACCCAGGGGTCGAACCCACATGTCCTGTGTCTCATGCTCTGCAGACAGATTCTTCACCCGCTGAGCCACTGGGGTTCATTTGTTTGGGGGGTGTTTTTTTCCACCCTTGGTAAATTAAGAACGAGAGTATCTTCCTCCATCTGATGAAGAAAACTTCAAATCAAGAGCCACCAAGAAAGAATACAATAAAGACAAGACCCACTTCAGTCATCACTATTACTTAACACTGTTCTGAAAGCGCTAGCTGCTGAATACCACAAAACATTCCAAATGAGTGAAAAATTTGATTGGAAAAAAGGAAACAATATTATAATTTGGACAGGCTATGGTTGCCAACCTAGACAACTCAAGACATTACTCCCTCAAAAAAAAATTAGAATTAGTCTTTTAAAAACCCTTTAGTAAGAAAGTTGGAAACAAAATAAATATATGAAAATAAATTGCTTTCCAACATACTAGCAATACTCATTTACAAAAAATGTAATGAAAAAAAGTCCTGGTCAAAATAGTCATACAAAACCCCGAATATTTACAGATGATCTTAAAAAGAATTGGGTGGAACCTATAAGGGAAAAAGACTACAAGTTTTCAATAAAGGAAATAAATATGCAAAAAAGAAAAAAAAAAAAAAGGAAGAGGTCTCCAACATGGTGGTGCAGAGGTGAAGAATCCACCTGCCAGTGAAGGAGACACAAGAGTCTGGGCTTAATCCCTGGGTGGGGAAGATCCCCTGGAGAAGGAAATAGCCATCCGCTCCAGCATTCTTGCCTGGGAAACCCCATGGACAGAGGAGCCTGGTGGGCTGCAGTCCATGGGGTCACAAAGAGTCAGACTCGACTGAGCAACCTAACACAGCACACACACAGCACTCTTACATGGAAAAAATTTAATTTTTTTAATGATAATTCTTCCCCAAATCAAAATTTAACACAATTCTGAGCAAAATCACAGCAGAAAATGTTGGGGGGAAGTTGATTAAGTTTTTATACTTTTCATCTGAAAAGATTCATGGTCAAGAATATTTTTAAAATGAAGATGAATAAAAAGGAACATGAAGAAGGTCCTGGGCCAAGTAACTCTGGAAATGAGTTGCATCTACAAGACTAAAGACAAAAGAACGGTACTCTTGTAAATACAGTTGTTTTCCACGGGGTGCAAGTTAGCTACACTAAAACCACCATAAATGTGCAGTGACACTGGACAGCGATGTCAGTGACAGTGGGTGGTGGATGAAGAGAGCCGGGGTAGTCACTGTCGGCGTGGGAGGTTACAGACAAGCAAGAGTAGATTAGCGGGATCCACGTGGTAATGAAAGAGAGTTGGAGGCTGCAGAACGAACTCGTTCGGCTTAATGTAGATACAAACAGTAAATACAGAAATAGTTATAGATATAGGTACATACCAAGTGACGTATACAACATGTATCTCCTGCTTTTTCAGCTAAAGAAACAGAAGCAGTGACAACCCAGTAGCAACAAGCACACCTCACACTCAGAGAAGTGAGAGGTGTGTGTTCAGTCGTGTCCAGCTCTTTGTGACCCCATGGACTGCAGCCTGCCGGGCTCCTCCGCCCATGGAATTCTCCAGGCAAGAACACTGGAGTAGGTTACCATTTTCTACTCCAGGGAATTTTCCCAACCCGGGGATCGAACCTACATCTCCTGTGTCTCCTGCGCTGGCAGGCGAATTCTTTACCACTGTGCCACCTGGGAAGCACTTGGGTGCTGGTGTCTAATGCTGGCATCGAATACCATCTTTTAATAAACAGAACCAGGGTTCCTTGGAGAAACTGCTAATTCTAGAACTAGGACAGGAAATACATGAGTCTGGAATAGCTTGTAGTGCCAGAAAGTAAGAAAGTGCTTTAAAAAATAGCTCCCAACAGTAAGTGTATGTCAAAGGTACAGAGGCCAGATGAAAGTGCTTCCAATGATTAAAGTTGGAAAAACCTGAGCAACAAAATAAACCCAGCAGTATTGGATTACAACCCAAAGAATAACACGATGAGTCCATACTGATACATACAAACGATCGAATGAACAAATAAATGGAGAGGAGTCAACTCTCTTATGCAGAAGATTTCCAAACAGTTTTTGTAAATACTCCACATTCACGGAGGTGGATCACGTCTCCCTACTTCTCAAGTGTGGGCTGCATGTAGTGACTTTCTTCCAAAGAGGATAGAACAGAAAGGGAGAAAGAAAAGAGAAAGCTTCCATGAAGACAACCTCAGCCAGGTGATCAAGGTCCGCGTCAACAGTGATAAGTCACAGTGCTAGCATGTATCCTTGACATGATGGGACGAGAACAGCCTTGTTCCTCTGTGATCTTCCTCCCATTACCCACCCTAACTGGAGAAAAACACCCGGGAAATTACGACGGAGGGACAAAACATCTGGGCAATATGCAACAAAACTGTCAAGGTCATCAAAAACAAAGGTTGAAAAACATCACAACCAAAGAAGCCTAAGGGACATGGCACGGACATGTAACACAGGATCCTGGATGGGATCCTGAAACAGACTAGGGGAAATTTGAGGGAATCTGAATAAAGAATGGGCTTTAGTTAATAATAATATTTCAATATTGGGTTGTTCAGTTTAGTCGCTCAGTCATGTCCAATTCTTTGTGACTCCATGGACTGCAGCATGCCAGGCTTCCCTGTCCATCACCAACTCCCAGAGGTCACTCAAACTCATGTCCATTGAGTCAGTAATGCCATCCAACCATCTCATCCTCTGTCCTCCCCGTCTCCTCCTGCCTTCAATTTTTCCCAGCATCAGTTGAGATAAATGCACCATTATATGGAAGATGGTAATAATAGAGACAACTGGATGTTGGGTATATGGGAACTGCTGTACTATCTCTGCAATAATTCTGTAAATTTAAAACTGTTCTAAAATTTAAAGTTCATTAAAAATTTTAAACTGTCAGGACTTCCCTGGTGGTCTATTGATTACGACTCTGCACTTCCACTGCAGCGGTCACTGGTGTCATCCCTGGTCAGGGATCGAAGATCCTTCTGCACACTGTGGCAAAAAGGTAAAAATTAAAGTGGTCAGCTGTGAATGGATAAAGGTGATACAGCATACATACACAACGGAAACTTATTTGACCACAAGAAAGAAAGAAATCCTGCTGTTCGGGACAACTTGGATGGACCTTGAGGGCATTATGCTAAGTGAAATGAGTCAGATAGAGAAAGACAAATACTGTATGATCTCACTTATATATAGAATCTAAAAAAAAAAAACCACCAAAATTCATAGAAACAGAGAAAAATGGTGGTTTCCAGGAGTCAGGGAGTAGCAGAAATAAGGAGATGTTAGTCAAAGGGTACAAACTTCCAGTTATGAGATGAATAAGTTCTGAGAATGGAACGCAGAACTTCGTAATTATCGCTAATAATCCTGTCTTATGTACTTGAATATTGCCAAGAAAGTAGATCACAAATGTTCTCACCACAAAAAAGAAATGGCAATTATGTGCCAAGTTGGAAGCAGCAGCCTGTGCTATGGTGGTAATCATCTTGCAATATGCAAATGTATCAAATCAACACACTGGGCATTTTAAACTAACACAATACTATGTGTCAATTGCATTTCAATAAGGCTGGGGGTAACTTTTTTTTAAAGAATAGGAGGAAGGATCTGCCCCCATTATAACCCAAATAATGACTGCAGTGTGCACCTGGCACAAGAGCTGCCATACGACAGGACAGAATGGAAAGATAAATTAATTGATATAAAGTAATTTTGGATAAAGACAGGATCCAAATGAATGAAACAGAAAGGAATATCTGATACAATGTACCCTAACCATTATCCTGTTCTAGAAGAAGCACATCAAGTAATTTCTAATAACATATGCTGATTTTTTTTAAATCCCAGGTTTTACAAGAAAACATAAAGAGAAAAAAAGAGAACAAATGAAAAAACCTAGAACATGTACCTAACGGATTTTGTGATAAGAAAAAAACATATCTTTCTAAGAATGAAAGTGAAGAAATTTACAAAGGGAACAAGTCACTAGGTTTCGTACATAAACATTTAAAACTTCAGAACATTAAGAACCACAAATATTAGAAGGCAAACAATCAGGGAAAATGCTACAACATACAAAACCGTACAACAAAAAGCAATAATATCATCAATATAAAGTCCTCATACTGACTGATAAGAAAACCACTAAAAATCTCAAATAGAAAAATGAACACAGGAAACGACAATTTACAAAAGAAGAAATTCACACACACACACACACACAAATCTAGTGAACACTTGAGAACTTACTGAAACTCACTAGCAATTGAAATCAGTAGAGATCATTTTCCATCTTTTGAATTAGGGGTGGGGGGTAGACATTATTATCCTAATCCCTAGGGCTGGGGGATTCCCAGGTGGCGCTAGAGGTAAAGAATCTGCCTGTCAGTGGAGGAAATGCAAGAGACTTGGGTTCAAGCTCTGGGTTTGGAAGGTCCCCTGGAATAGGAAATGGCAACCCACTCTAGTGTTCTTGCCTAGAAAATTTAATGAACAGAGGAGCATGGCGGGCTACAGTCCATGGGGCCGAAAAGAGTCAGATGCGACTGAACACACACAAAAAAACAAAAACACAATGCCCCTTTCCAGTTTACTAGCTGTTCAGGCTTCCCCAGTGGCTCAGCGGTAAAGAATCTGCTTGCCAATGCTGGAGACATGGGTTTGATCCCTGGGTCATGAAGATCCCCTGGAGAAGGAAATGGCAACCCACTCCAGTATTCTTGCCCGGGAAATCCCATGGACAGAGGAGCCTGGCAGGTTACAGTCCAGCGGGTTGCAAAGAGTCAGACAAGATTGAGCATCTGAGCACATACACAGCACGCTAGGGTTGAGGGTAGCTGCGCTTAAACGGTCCCCTCAGAGGCTTCTGGTAGAAGTTTAAACTTCCAAAACATTTTGGAAAACAATTTGAAGAGTTGCCCCCCCACTCAGTGTGTTTATATAATGACCTAGGAATTCTGCTTCCAAAACTTTAATCTAATGAAAAAACCAAAGATGCAGACAAAGATTTACACACCAGAGTGCTTTTTGCGACATTTTAATAGAGAAAAACTGAAAACAACCTAAATTTCAGCCAAAATAAAACCATTAGCAAAAGTCTAACTCTGCCATTTGGGAACATACCATTTTTTTTTTTCCATTAAAAAAACATTTCCAAAGCACAGGTTCTGGTTTATCTCGAAGCATGTGCCACCCAGAACCACTTGAAACTTGTCTTGCAAAGTGTGGTCTCTGAGGTTTAATGTAGGGGTTTCCTTTAGGAAGACCCTCCCAGTACACAGCCCTGGGACCTGAGTGAGTAAGTGACAGTCACTTCTGACTCTTTGCAACCCTGTGGGCTATAGCCTGTCAAGTTCCTCTGTCCATGGAATCCTCCAGGCCAGAATACTGGAGTGAGTAGCCATTCCCTTCTCCAAGGGAAACTTCCCAACCCAGGGATTGAACCCAGGTCTCCCTCATTGCAGGCAGCAGATTCTTTACCGACTGAGCTACCAGGGAAGCCTTGAACTGTCAGCTAAAACCCCAATCTCTCAGCTCCACTTCCACCAAAGGGAATTCCACTGGCTGAGTCAAAAGACACAGCCTAACCTAAACCACAGCTCCAATCCTCGCTCAGAAACACTCAGTGTCTGCTCAAAGCCCATAAAAGGAGATCTAAGAATCCTCAGTTCCCCGGTCATAGTGAAATGGAGCAGGACGCTATGGTCCTTGCCCCCCACCGACCCCCACCCATGTCCTCTGCCTGCCTTTTTTCTGTGGAAAAACGTTAGTCAAAAAATAAGTTTAAAAAAAAAATAAGTTTAATCAGAGAAGTGTGAATATGCAGAAATAAGGGGAAACAGTCAAAGGAGACCAAATAATAATAATGTACTCATCAAGCATAGTCGAAGATCTTTGGTTCCTTCTCAAGGTCTCTAGATAATTTTCTGAGCCATATCCTGTGAGCTGTCTTGTAGATATTGAAACCCCGACCAGGTGGAGAAGTCAAGTACATGATGACCAGACTGTAGCCATGACACAAGCTGCCCCAATTCTGAGAATGTGCCTCAAAAAAATGGAAACAGACCGACCCTGGAACTGAAGATTAACCACACCCAAAACAACCAAGATGATGCTTGTCAGACCACCGATGACCAGTTTCAAGATGACTGTCAGGGCCGACTGTGCTGTTTCTGCATGTAGCCCCTCCCTCCATCTACAAAAGCTCTTCCCCAGTGACTGTCTGTGGTGGTGGTTGGGGGTGGAGGGGTGTCGACCTCTGGATGGACGTCCACCCTCCCCCGCCCAGTTACTGGCATCTGAAATAAAGCAAACCTTCCTTTCCACCAACCCAGCCTGTTTATTGGCTTTTGAGCAGCCAGACCCTACGTTTTGCTAACAACAGCCCGGACCAATCTCGCCTCTCCCAGCTGCCCCATCTCACCCCTCCTGCACCCAGGCTCCACAGCCACAGACACCTGCCCCAACGTGTCAACCACCACTCAGCGAGCTCCATGTGTTTAGGAAGACCTCCTTCCCTCTGTATCCCTGGCACCTAGCATCCCCCGGCATGTGGTCAGAAGCTGATCAATTTCCCTTCATCTTCCTCAGGTCCTGCTCCAATGCTGCTTCCTCAGAGAGCCTTTGATGAGTCCCCTCCCACACTAACCAACAGTCAGGAGCCGTCAGGAGGGATACCTGCTACCCTCTGCCTGTCTTGTCGCCTGCAGGCTGCTGGCTCCTTGACGTGAACCCTGCCTGCTTCACACTGACAGCCTCACAAGACTGTGCATACAGCAAGGGCTCAATAAACACTGAGGTTCCCCCTCCACTGGACCTGGGGTGTCTGTAGGGAGCATGGTTTGGGAAGAAGAGATGGGAAAGGGGGATGGGATTTTTTTGTTTTGCAGAAGATGGAGTGAAGGTTAGAGGGTCACGCATGCGCTCAGCATCCAGAGAGGAGAGGAAAGCTTGGGGGTGGAATGAGGGCTTCAAGAAGATGATGGCCAGAGAGGGGACGGTGAAGACACTACGGAGCCCGGAACACTGTATCCACTTCCAACAGGCTGCTCTCCTGCCCGCCAATGGAGCCAAGCATTTTAGAGACAAATATGGGTTATTGTTGTTCAATCACTCAGTCATGTCCTACTCCTTGTGACTGCATAGAACTGCAGCACACCAGGCTTCCCTGTCCCTCACCATCTCCCTGAATCTGCTCAAACTCATGTTCACTGCATCAGTCAGAAATTATGTCAGCCTGGCAGGTGGCCTTGGGGAAGTCCTGTCCATGTCCAGAGCCTCAGTCTCTCCAATTGTAAGAGTAGGGGTGGATTAAATGATCGCTAAGTGCTTTAAATGCAGTACCTCTGGAAGCCCAAGAATGACCCAGAAAGGGAGTGAGAAAGTTAGGGGGACAGAGGATGAGCTATGTTTGAGCTGAAGCCCCCAGGACACACCGCACACCCATGATGTCACAATTCCCCTAACCTTGCTCTTTCCTGACCTCCAGGTGGGAGTCAAGCTTCTGCTGATCCCAGAAATCTTTCTAGACCCCTGGCTTCTGGGCTGTGAGCTGTAGAGCTTTACAGAGCCCAAAGCTCCTGGAAGCAGAGGGACTCCACACTCAGCCTGAGGGCTGTAAGGGATTATGTCACACCCACCCTTACTCGGCTTTTCAAAAATCTCTGATGATGCTGCGATTAATCAAGGAAAACAGGGCTTCTAACAGGGCTTCCTAGCTCATCCAGACTTGGGTGCATTTCCTCCGAACAGGAACACTTTGTAGTACAATTCTGCAAAAAAAAACTCTGCTATCTTTAGTTTAGTTTTTGGCTTTAGAAAACTAACCTTCTGAACAGGGAGGTGCCAAATGGAGAGACAGGACAAAACTTTGTCAAATTAATCATGGGATCTGAGTGGTGGGCAGACAGGTGTTCGTGTATTTTTTTTCTCCCTGTGTTACTGTAAGTCTGAAGTTTTTCACTAAAAATGTTGGAGAACAAGCAGTCCTGCCACTCCCAAGGTTGGGAGTCTGAGCCCACCGCTCCACAGCTGCTTTCCTTGAAACTCCCCACAGTGGGGTCTCCCAGGAGCCTTTCAAGGGCACGGCCTTAACCCTGCGCTAAACGGTAGGGGGCGGGGTAGGGGTGCTGTAGGGGGCGAGGTGCTGCCCGCAGGGGAGAGTGGGTGGGGGGGGGGCGGCTGGCAGTGAGGGGTAGGTGGAGGCCACCTGGCTGCTGTTTTTCTCTCGAGAACAGGTGAGGGGCAATATGCAGCGTTTGACCCCCGAATCTCACGATGGGAGCAAAGTCTAAGAACCCAGTGGAGGCGCGCGGGGGCCAGGCCCTGGACACCAAAGCCCCAGTTCAACATCTCAACGAGCCTGGGAGGTGGTTCTCACCCTGTGATGCTCCGGGAGGCAGGTTATTTGCTGAAGCCTCACAGTCGCACGGCGCGGCTTTTGAAGGTAGTGCGCGCGCCTCTCAGTCACCCACCCGACGACGCGGGCGGGGAGGCGCGGGAGAAGGGGACATCAGGTTCGGGGTTGCGGGTGGCGGGGTGGGAGAGGACGCAGCGGCTGCGAGGCCTGCCCCAGGTGCAGAGCGGACGTGTGGAGAAGGCGCCCCTGCCGGGCAGCGGTGCAACCGGCGGGCGTTCAGTGCGCCCCGGGCGCAGAGCGGGCGGGTGAGCGCACGGCGCCAGAGCGCCAGGCCGAGGGCGCGGGGGGCGCTACCTGGGTCGTGGAAGGGCACCAGCGCGTAGTTGGCGATGACCCGGCTGCCGCGGCTCAGACTGTGCTCCAGAATGCGCGAGGCGCCGTCCATCACCTGCATCAGGTCGTCCCACATGGAACCGGTGACGTCGAAGACGATGGCCAGGGTGGCGCCCCCCGTGGTAGGGGGCAGCGCCGTCCTGGGCTCGCCGACCACCGCCGCGGCGGCCGCGGAGACCGCCAGCAGCAGCCGCAGGAGCGGCGCCCGGGGCCTCATGCTGAGCGCGGCCGAGGAGCTGCGGCTGCCGCAGTGAAGGCGCGCGGGTCTTGGGGAGCGCGACCGCCCTGGTGCACACAGCGGCCGCCCGACGAGCGCTGCAGCCGGCCCCTCGCTCCGTCGCGCGGCGGCCGGTGCGCGAGGGACCTGGCTTTGCGGCGGGGTCCCCCTGCTGGGAGCCCGAGGCGGGTCCTAGAGCCCACCCCGTTCAGGGTCACGGGCCCGCCTCCTCCGCTCCCCCCACCGTGACTCAAACTTTCCCGGCCCCACTGTTCCGCCGTCCAGACCCGAGGTTAGAGGAGGACGCGGGGCGGACGGCAGAAGGGAGCTGGGGCCCGGCCAAGGCGGCGAGGGACCGGGACGCGCGGGACCCACTGGACACCTGCGCCTCCCGCCGACTGCGCGCCCCGCTGCGGGGGCAGGAGAAGGGAGGGGACCGCGTGTCCCCTGCCCTGGAGGTCTGCCCGCGGCCCTAGCTTTTGTGGCTCCCTGCACTCAACCCCCATAAAAACTCTCCGACAGGCAGACACACACGCGCACACACGCACAAAATGCAACTCCCTTTCTTTCCACAGGGATGTGTGCTTCCCCGTTGTTATCTATTAGGACGGTTAATACAATCAAGCCACAGGAGTTGAGCAGCAACTACGTCGCTATGCTTATCACATAGTTACTATTTCCCCAGGGGCTGTCTTCAACCCTAGACTCAGGCATTCAGTTCAGTTCAGTTCAGCCACTCAGTCGTGTCTGACTATTTGCGACCCCATGAATTGCAGCATGCCAGGCCTCCCTGTCCATCACCAACTCCTGGAGTTCACTCAAACTCATGTCCATCGAGTTGGTGATGCCATCCAGCCATCTCATCCTCTGTCATCCCCTTCTCCTCCTGCCCCCTATCCCTCCCAGCATCAGGGTCTTTTCCAATGAGTCAACTCTTCACATGAGGTGGCCAAAGTACTGGAGTTTCAGCTTTAGTATCATTCCTTCCAAAGAACACCCAGGACTGATCTCCTTTAGAATGGACTGGTTGGATCTCCTTGCATTCCAAGGGACTCTCAAGAGTCTTCTCCAACACCACAGTTCAAAAGCATCAATTCTTTGGCGCTCAGCTTTCTTCACAGTCCAACTCTCACATCCATACATAAACACAACCCATTTTACAGATGAGTAAAGGAAAGCTCAATCTTTGCCCCAAAATCACTCAGCTGTCAAATAGCAGAGACTCGACTAGAAGGATCCCAAACCCCCTGGGCCTTGCTGCCTCTGCTAAGAGTTATAAGACACTATCCATAGGTCATCTGATGACTCCAGGCGGTGGGGCTATCCCTCTGCCCACCGGTCTTCCTGGCTCCCACGTGAGGGTTCTGGGACACAGGTGAGATGCCCGTGGTGCTGTCTGGGTCCCTGTGGCCATTCTTTCCCAGACAGGGCTCCCTCCCACCACTGCTAACCCCACACTGTGCTCTCATGGCTTCTTTCTATGCCTCTCTCCTGACTGGCCCATGAGTCCTTTGAGGGCAGGAATGCATCTTGGTTCCCTAGATCAGCACCACCCCCCAACCCCAGTTCCCAGCCTAGTCCCTGGCTCATGGTGGGGACTCACTCAATATCGACTGAATAAATAAAGAAGAGGGACTTCCCAGGTGGCTCAGTGGTAGAGAATCTGCCTACCAGTGCAGGAGATGCAGGCTCCATCCCTGGGTCAGGAAGATTCCCCGGAGATGGAAACGGCCACTCATTCCAGTATCCTTCCCTGGGAAATCCCATGGACAGAGGACCCTGATGGGCTACAGTCCACGGGGTCATAAAAGAGTCAAACATCACTGCTGCTGCTAAGTCACTTCAGTCGTGTCTGACTCTGTGAGACCCTGTAGACAGTAGCCCGCCAGGCTCCACTGTTCCTGGGATTCTCCAGGCAAGAACGCTGGAGTGGGTTGCCATTTCCTTCTCCAATGCATGAAAGTGAAAAGTGAAAGTGAAGTCGTTCAGTCGTGTCTGACTCTTAGCGACCCCATGGACTGCAGCCTACCAGGCTCCTCCGTCCAAGGGATTCTCCAGGCAAAAGTACTGGAGTGGGGTGCCATTGCCTTTTCCAACTTAGCAGCTAAGCAATAAAATAAAGGAGAAACAGCTTTCGTGGGCCTGCCTGGTTTGGAGTGCCATGGGAGGGAGTCATGGTCCTCTCAATTTTCAGTGCCTCCCGTGAGAACATCGTGCTTCCAGGACAGGCACAGGCAGCCCCACGGACCTGACGGAAGGTTCTGGTCTGTATGTGGGGAATGATGGTAGATTTATCCAGACCCTGCCCTTTCGGAGCCCTCAACCAGGAAGAAGCCCCCCTCCTCCGCTTCTCATAACGTCTCCTGGCCGCCTCCATCTCAGCTCAGACCCCAGCTCTGAGGTTACTTCAGCACTTTGCCCTGTGAGCCCAGAGCCCCCGCCTGGCCTCTTCTCCTAGCACTGCCCACCGGTATCACCAGTGTCATCCCTGCTCCTCCCACCCCTACCGTGAGCTCCGTGGCAGCAGAGACCCCGTACCTGCACATGCTAGGCACCCAGGGAAAGTCTGCCATCTAAATGGGCCAGCGGGTATCAGAGAGGCCCAGTGGCTGGGCACTGGCCATGGGGAGGAAAGCGACACGTATCTTCAGGGACTCAATTCTAGACCAGGGCTAGACCAGGAGGACTCAGTTTAGACTCTTTCATAAGAAGGACTAAGATCTGGGGAAAATGGTCCCTGGGGAGCTGCCTGTCTCATGGGATGTGGTGGGAACCAAGAGTCTAGACCCAGGTGACAACAGAACTCGTGGACAAGCCCATGGGAGGCTGAGTCACCTGAACTTCTGAACACGGGCTCTTTAAACCTCCCTGGGATAGGCTGTGGCTGGCCCCCGAGTCTGGGCAGGGCTGGGCCAGCTGTTGGAAGGAGAAGAGAGGCCCCAGCTGTGGGAAGGCAAAGCGGAACAGGAGCCAGGAGCCAGGCACGGCTCACAGGCGCTGACATTCCAGGCCACGTGCAGGGGGACCTTTGAGGACACATACGTCCCTTGGCCATTCACTCCATGTACACCGGCTGAGCCCAGGCTGGGCTTCCGGCACTCTGCTAGGCACTTCGAGGGGAGGAAGACATACAGATGTGGAAGGCATGCCTCCTACCCTGGGGAGAAGAGCCATGTAAACAAATCATTCTGAGTCAATGAGATAAGTGCTAATAGAGGAATGATCGCGAGCTCTGGAAGCTCAGAGGAAGGAGCGGCTGAGCCTAGGGGGTCAGAGGAGGCCACGGGGAGAGCCTGAGAAACCTTCAAGAGCAAGAGGGAAGGGCATTTGAGGAGCAGGAACAGCATGTGCAAAGGCAGGAGAACACGAGAGACCCACTGCCAGCCCGTGCGACTGGAGAGCAACGGCAGAGGAGAGGACAGAGGCCAGCTCTTGAAGGGCCTCACGTGTCTTACAAAGGGCACACGTGGGGGTCTCTGCAGAGGCCCTGGAGCTGTTGAAGACAGCCCTTTGGGAAGCAACCTGCTCCAGTCTGCCTTTCAGAAAGGTCACGGCAGCCCAAGTTCAGAGTGTCTAGCTTGCAGATGCCAAGAAGCCATAAGCCTTCTCCCCAGAGGAGCTGAGAGCAGACAGGACCCACAGAAAGCAAGATGCTTCTCAGGCAGATTGCCAGAACCGTGGGACCATGGATCTGAGTCCCCAGATAGCCCCGTGACCCCGAGCGAGGAGGCCCTTGCCCTCTCTGGCTCTCGTTTCCCCCTGTAAGATTCTTGAGGTGGAAGGGGACCGACAAGATGACCTCCAGTGGTTCTTGCAGCCCCCCAACATCTAGAACCACTTCCGAGGTCCCTTGGAGACATAGGAAGGAAGCAAGGGAACTTGTCTGCAATCATCATGGCAAAGCCTCTCTCTCCCTTCCCCTTACCATGGAAAGGAGCCTTTGGCAGGCACCCAGCATCCAGGATGGCCCCACTGAGCCCCTCTGGGTGCTCAGTGCTCCCCAAGAATGTAACCGTGGTCACCCAAGTGGAAAGGCCTTACAGCACCGAGTGTGAGCACGGAAAGGCCAGAGAAAACATAACCAAACTCATCAATCAGCTTCTATCCCACTACCTTGACTTTATTGGCCACGTGGGAGCCCACATTTTTGAACTCAAGATAATCCACATTTTTCCCCTGTTTCCAGAAGGAGCGGTCTCAGTGGGGTTATTTGTTTCCTAGCATACCACATGTTTGCTATGGAGAGCATCATGGGTCTGGCCCATCCACTCAAAGAAGGCATGCACTCTTATGGCTCCTCCCACCACTCTCAGCCTTGGCTTGGGAATCCAGGCCTGTCTACTGTGTCTACATTGGGATCCAAGACCAGCTGAGGGGCTGGATAAAAACCTGGGCTCTAGACACTTGGCTGGTCCAAGAAAAGTGGCCCCTTCCCCATCCATGGGCCTTCCTTTCCCTTCCTCACACCCCACTGCCTAAATGCATCCTAGTCTCAGCCATATTAGCGCCTCTCTCATTCTTTTTTTTTCTTTTTTAATGTGGACCACTCTAAAAGTCTTTATTAAATTTGTTACAATATTGCTTCTGTTTAATGTTTTTGCTTTTTTTTGGCCAGGAGGCATGTGGGATCTTATCTCCCCAACCAGGGATCGAACCCACATGTTGGAAGGTGAAGTCTTGACCACTGGACTGTTAAGGAAGTCCCTAGCCTCTGTAATTCTAACACCCACCTCTCACCTTATCCCACTCCAGTCTTCTCCCTGAAGGAAACTGCTCTTTTCCTCTGAAAAAGTAAAAATACTAATGATGGAGAGTATTTGCTGCAATCTTATTGAGTGCCAGGCAGTCTGCATCGCACCTCCTTAGATCTCCTCTAGAAACCATGGAGGTCAATACTCACCCTTCACGTGACGGATGGGGAAACTGAGGCTCCAAGAGGCAAAGTCACCTGTCCAGGCTGGACTTGGCATCCATGCCCACCTTTCTCTAAGACCTGTGATCAGCTGCTCCACTCCATGCTACGTCAGAAACGTAGCATGTCAGTCCCAACAAGCAGAACTTCTAGAGCTACAGTGGACCCTGGTGGGCAGCCCTTGGGCTGGACTCGGACTTATCTTTCAGACTCTCAGCACTTTGAAATGCCATAAACTCATAGCCTTCCATGTTTCACCAAACTGCCTGGGGAAAATGAGAGGAGAGAGAGGAGCAATCTCATAGATGAGTCTTCCCATCCTTGTGTGATCACACACCCAGGACCAGAGAGGTAGGAACCATCTCAAAGCCTTGCTTCCCTCTTCTAGAAGGAATTGAAGAGTTGAGTGAGGGCCCTGGAGGACAGAACTATAGAGGAGTTGAAGGAACTGACAGACAAGTCAGAAAGATGAAGCTACTGAGGATAAGAAGGAGCAGCTGGGGAGCCAGAATCATCACAGTGGTGTGTGGGCTCCAGGCAGCCAGGCACTTGAGTGATTTACTGCCGAACCCATCCCTCTGTGGGACCAGCCTCCAAGTCACATGTGCCCTAAGGAATGGTTTGGGATGGTCCCAAGAAATACTGGAGCAGCTTAAGAGTTACAGGAACTGTTACTCATCCCCATGCCTCCAAGACTGAACAATGAAAAGAGCTAAACCACAGCCAACAGCTCCAAGACTTGCTCCCCACCACCCAGACCCAACTATCACCCCCCAGATGGAGCTCAAGTGTCACCAAGCCCCTGGTGCTGTCATCAGGGGGGAAGGAGCCCGCCTCATTGGCAAGGGGTCATTGCTCACTGTGCTGTATGCTAAGCCTTGTTGTCACTCATGGCCATGATGTCCCCTTTGTCATTGTCATCAGTGGCTGGGAAGAATATCCAGGATGAGTTGAGGTTTCCTATCTGTCCCTTTTATTCTTTTGTTTTCTCTCTCTCTCCCCTAATTAAAAATTCCACTGACCTGCTTTGTGCATTTGGGCAGAAACTGTCGGCTTCTCACCCTACAGTTTCCCCCACTTCTTCCTGGAAAGCTTGGCTTTCACCTTTGACTTTTGGGTTCAGGTGTATACTCTTCATTCCCCTCTCCAAGTGAAGTTCTGACGGGCTAGCTCACTCATGTGGCCCCAGTCCCCTGGCCAGTGGTTGAGCTGGGAATGGGAGTTGATGCAGCTCTGGCCAGTGGGATATGAAGGGTATCTCCCGCTAGGGTGTTTTCAGAAGAGACACACAAAAGAACAAGGTCACTGTCTGATTTGAAGGCTTATTCGAAAGCAACAGTAGTAAGACAGAGTGGTATGGGCAAAAAGAAAGAAGATATCCTTCTGGCTGATTCACACTGCTCTATGACAGAAACCAACACTGTAAAGCAATTATCCTCCAAGTTATAAAAAAGAAACGGGAATCGGCCAATAGAACAGAAAATAGAGCCCTGCGATAGATCTGCTCGTCCATGGGCAACTGATTTTTTTTTCAAACTTTAAACTTGTTGTTTTGTATTGGGGTGTGGCTGATTAACAATGCTGTGGTAGTTTCCGGTGAACAGCGAAGGAACTCAGCCAGACATACACATGTATCTATTTTCCCCCAGTGGAGAAGGCAGTGGCACCCCACTCCAGTACTCTTGCCTGGAAAATCCCATGGACAGAGGAGCCTGGTAGGCTGCAGTCCATGGGGTTGCTAAGAGTCGGACACGACTGAGCGACTTCACTTTCACTTTTCACTTTCATGCACTGGAGAAGGAAATGGCAACCCACTCCAGCGTTCTTGCCTGGAGAATCCCAAGGACAGCCAAGCCTGGTGGGCTGCCGTCTATGGGGTTGCACAGAGTTGGACACAACTGAAGCAACTTAGCAGCAGCAGCAGCATTCTCCCCCAAGCCCAGCAATTGATTTTTGACAGAGGTACCAATGGGAAAGGGAAGTCTTTCTGAGCTAACAGTGTTGAAACAACTAGATATCTGATATCTGTATGGAAAAAAATTTTGAACCTGGATCCCAACCTCACACCATACTCAAAAATGAAGTTGAGATAATTAGTGGGCCAAAGTGTAAAAGTTAAACTATAAAACTTCTAGAAAAAGAGGCACAAGGAAGAAAGAGCCCCTCTTCTTCCACTCACTGATGTCGTGTCTGCTTAGGCCCCCTGTGACTTTGCATCCTGAAGCCATGAGGAAAGCCAGCCTGCGGGGAAGAAAAGATCAAAGAGAAGGGCTCTTTGGAGCTGCCCTAGATGTGCCTCTCCATCATAGTTAAGGATGTGTTTTCCTTCAGAGTTAAGCCAGTCGCATTGCATCCTCTGTTACTGGCAGCCAAAAGCTTCTCACTGAGATATGCCTGTCCTGCAGCAAGGACACGCATAGCAGCATCATTCACACTAAAAGGAGAGAACAACCCAAATGTCCATCACAGACAAATGGATAAGCAAAATATGGCATGTCCCGTGCTTAGTCATGTCTGACTCTTTGCGACCCCATGGACTGTAGCCCGCCAGGCTCCTCTGTCCATGGGGATTCTCCAGGCAAGAATACCAGTGTGGGTTGTCATGCCCTCCTCCAAGAGATCTTCCCAGCCCAGGAATAAAACCCAGGTCTCCCTCATTGCAGGTAGATTCTTTACTGTCTGAGCCACCAGGGAAGCCCAAGAATACTGAAGTGGGTAGCCTATCCCTGCTCGAGGGGGAACGTCCCAACACAGAAATCAAACCCGTGTTTCCTGCACGGCAGGCAGATTCTTTAGCCGTTGAGCTACCAGGGGAGCCCCAAATATGGCATATTGTTCAACAATGAGAAGGAAAGGAGTTCTGACACATGCTACAATGTGGGTGAGCCTCAAAAACATTGTGAAAGTTGCCAGACACAAAAGGCCATATAATGGTATGATTCCATTTATATGGAACACATCTGTGGAATCTGGAAACATCCAGAATGTAAACTAGGCAAATCCATGGTGACGGAAAGCAGACTGGTAGCCCGGGGCTGCAGGTGGGGGCCTGGGGCAGCCACTGCTTAGTGGCTAAGGGGGGTCCTCCTGGGGCGATGAAAATGTTCTGCAACTGGATAGCGGTGATGGTTGTACAACACTATGAACATATGAACTGTCACTGAACTGTGTGCTTTCCAATGACCAACATGGTGAATTTTATGGTATGTCTATTTCACCACAATAAAAAGATTTTTTTTTTTTAAGGCAGCACATGGCTGTCTGAGGAGGGTGAGTGGAAAAATAGAGTAAGGCATTCTCCAGTGGCTCAACTGGTAAAGAATACACCTGCCAATGCAGGAGACACAAGAGATGTAAGTTCAATCCCTGGGTCAGGAAGATCTCCTGGAGAAGGAAATAGCAAGCCGTTCCAATATTCTTGCCTGGAAAATTCCATGGACAGAGGAGCCTGGCGGGCTACAGTCCATGAGGTTGTGAAGAGTCAGACACAACTGAGTGAGCACGCGTGCATGCACGCATGCACACACAGGATTAGGGGATCTAGGGCGGGCAGCCGGGGCCTTCCTCTGCCTCTGCATAAAGCTGAGCGCAACCTCTGGGGGAGAATGATGGATTCACCCACCACTCAGGACCCCTGCCCCCAAGACTCCTTTCACTTCCTGCCAATTCAGTTCGCCCTCGAGATCTCCAGCAAAAGATCCACAGTGTCAGGAAGACGCTGTCCATCAAGGAAACAGATTCATCCTAACAACAGAGCCAGGACAGCTGACCTTTGATTAAAGCAGGGAATTGCAAAATGAATCAGATTAAATATGTTTAAATTAATGGCGCCTGGAACTGCCTCCTAAGAAACCCCACTTGGAAAATCTGAAAGAGAGAAATGATGCTTGCCAGCCCAGACATCAAGTCATGACCTTCTCAGCATGAAGAGGAGCCGCGTGCCAAGCACCAAGATTTATGGGGTGGACTCCACTACAAAAGGCGATTTGTTGACCTCTCATTTGACATTCAGTAGATACAGGCTTACGTTGCAGGAGCAGAAGCTTTGGAAACAAAGCGGTTAGTGGCTGTTGCATGAATGCTCAATATGTACCCTGCGGCGGACATTTGTTTGGAGTTTTGGCCAGCCACAATATTAAAATACAGTTACCTGAGCTCCTGCCCTCCCCTGCAGCTGAAGCACAGGTGCTACAGGCTGTACCCATCAGATACTCTCTGCTGGTCTTCGGGTTCAGAGCCAGACACAAAAAAGCTGCTGGCTCCTTGGTGGCAGTGGCAGCAAGATCAAGTTCCTGGTGTGGCAGGTGCAGTGGTTCTAGCCACAGCCTTTAGTCATCCGACTGGGACCGGAAGGGCTTGTTTCCACCTGGTTAGCACCAAGTATGATTCCCTGGCTCATGTGTGAGCACCCAACTACACTGCTAAGATCAGCAAAAGTTCGCCTCTGTTGCCTACAATCGACAACAGGGCTCCACTGCTTCAGGAAATGGATTTCAACAGAGACGCCCAACAAAGAAGGTCACGTGACCCAGGCTGAACTAATCATATTGTCCCATCTCTCCAGCTAGAGCCATTGGTCTAGAGATGGTCATGTGAGCCAAGCGAAGCCAATCAAAATACTTTTATGGGGTTGGTCTAGAGATGGGCATGTGACCCAAGTGGAGCCAATCAACATCCTTCCCTGGGATATTTCTAGTGGGGAAGAATCTTGCTTCTGGGCTGACAGGGCTCAAGGCTGTGAGTAGGAGGGACACCAAACAGTCATGTTCTGCACTTCCAGGTGGGGAGAGACCACCTGTAGTAGGAGAGAGAAGCCAGGAGAGACAAGAAGCAGAAAGAGGAAGAGAAGGAAGCGTATCACCCTTTGAGTCCTTGCTCCCCACCGTCTACTTTCTGTGGTGTGATCATAGGAATTGATAAGTTCTCTTTTCTTGTTTAGGCTTGGTTGGGCTGGGCTTCCACCATTTATAACAAAAGTGTGAAATACTGAAGGTGGAGAAATGTTGCTTTATTCAGGAGATGGCTTCATGGGCTTATCTTTCTCTTGAGATGGCAGCTGACTTATCGTTAAAAGGAGCGAAGTACCTGAGCACTGAAGCATCTTTGGCAGACCTGGCTAGTGTTAGTCAGTCAGCAAACAGGTTTTGAGTATCTTCCTAATGTCAGGTCCTGGCCTAGGTGCTTTCACTGTATGTGAAATGATCTGGCATTCAGCAAGCACTCAATAATTGTTGGGTACAGCAAACTATTATTATCATTGGTTCTAATTCTCCCCCTCCCATTTACAATTCAGAGAGCTGGCAGAGAGGGATGGGAGGAGGTGGGTTCAGGATTTGGGATGGGTAGTTTCCCCTCTTTTTCCCTCAAACATTTCTAATTAAAGCCCTCCCCCCCACCAAGTGATTCCTCCTAGTTCTGTGAACTTGACAAAGGGGAAAATATATTTTTTTATGTAACCAGACAACTGTGCGCTGAGGGAGTTGATGACCTGCTTTTGGAGGAAGTGATCCACTTTAAATACAGTACTTTCAAAATTAAGGAGTTCTCTAAATTCCAACGTGTAACCTTCTTGCCAAGTCTCCCCTGCTGGCGTAGGGAGCATAGTTCTGTGCCTTCTGGGCCTGGAAAGAAAGAAACCCTACTCTCCCAAACTCCTGTAGGGTGTCCCCTAAATTAACACCTTGAATGACAGCTTGGCCTCTGACTGACCTTCAGGTCCTGCTCGGCAAGGTGTCATAGCCCAAAGAAATACAAGTGTGACTCAAAGGCATCATAGAGTCAAGTCAGCCTTTACTGAAGGCTCTTGGAGTATTGGCAGAAGGGGAATTACACCTCCTGACATCTTGCCTAACTCTGTTAAAGTCCACTTTCAACACGTCTCCCCTGAAGTCATTTCATCCTCACAGCTGCACCTCTAAATTTCTCCTCTCCACACCCTTCCACATCAAGTGTTTTCTCCTTCATAGAAATGAACTCTTTTTAAAACACAACTTAATTTAGCCCCTTTGACTTACCTCAACTTGTCTACCCATTACCTTTTATCAGCCCAGAGTCTCAGAGAAAACAGCAAAATGTTCCTTAGGCGGTCAGGGGGAAAAGGAAGGGAAGACCCAGACTCTTTCAAGTTCCCCTCCTCAAAAATGTCATGAGAGGAGTTCCTTGGTGGTCCGGTGGTTAAGAATGCACCTGCCAATGCAGGGGACAGAGGTTCGATCCCTGGTCTGGGGAGATTCCACATGCCAGGGGGCAGTTAAGCCTTTGTGCCACAACCACTGAGCCACACACCCTAGAGCCTGTGCTCGGCACCAAAGAAGCCTGTGCACCGCAACTAGGGAGTAATCCCTGCTCCCTGCACCTAGACCCAGTACAGCTACGAATAAATAAATGGATTTTTTAAATGTCATGAGAGATGAAAAATAAGGTTTTAGGCATACATGTGTTTGGATGTCCATAGGTGACATCGGAAACTCAGCTGTTAGCCATGAGCTCCCCTTTAGGAAGCAGGGGGACTGAGGTGATTCAAACAAATACATGTCTGCCTCCCAAGACAGTGCAATGAACAACACCAATGCAGCCGTGAGGACTCAGTCTCTTGATGACCAAGAGACTTTGGTCATCTCAACTTTGTTCCCTCTTTGAACAAATCCTCTATGTGGTCACTTAGTGTATCTCAGTAATTCATAGAACCAGCAAGGATACAGAAAAACTGAACACCACCAACAACCACCTGGATCTAATTAACATTTACACAACACTCCACCCAACAACATCAGAACACACTGTCTTTTTTATGGCAACTGGGACAGTCAACAAGAGAGATCAGATCCTGGGTCATAACAAACCTGAAAATATATAAAGTATGTTCTCTGACCATAGTGGAATTAAACTAGAAATCAATAAGAAAAATGAAAAGACAATGTACCAGAATATCTGGGATGCAGGTAAAGAAGTGTTTAGGAGAAAGTTTATAGCATTAAATGTTAATATTGGGGGAAAAAAAGATCTCAGATCAATAATCTGGGCTTCCATTTTAAGAAACTAGAAAAAAGCTTAAGATAAATCTAAAGCATAAGGAAAGAAACAAAGATAAGAGCTGACATCAGTAAAGCTGAAATCAGAAAAATGATGGAGATAATCAGTGAAACCGAAGGCTGTTTCTTAGAAAAGATCAATAAAACTGGTAAACTTCAAGCAAAGCTGACAAAGAGAAAAAATGATCAATATCAGGAATGAGAGGTAAGAGATCACTACAGGCACACAAATGTTAAAAGAATAACAAACAATAGGACAATTCTGTGCACACAAGCCAAATACTTTAGATGAAATGGACAAATTCCTCAAAAAAAAAAAAAGTTTTTACAAAATCTCACTCCCAAGTTGAAACAGATAACCTGACTCATCCTATATCTAATAAAGAAATTGAATTTATAATTTAAAACCCTTCCAAAAAGGAAGCCTCCTTGTCTAGATAATTTACTGGTAAATCATACCAAATATTCAAAGGGATTCTACCCAATAAAAGAAAAATGAACACTTTGTAACTCTTTTTATGACACCACCTGATACCAAAACTGGATAAAGACATACAATCAAAGACCAGTATTTCTCATGGGCAGAGATGCAAAACTCCTCAACAAAATATCAGCAAATTCAGAAATACATAAAAGGAATAATATTCCAAGATCAAGCTGGGTTTATCCCAGGAATGTAAGACTAGTTCAGTGTTCCAAAGCAATCAGAGTAACCCACCATATGGTCAGCTGGAAAAAGAAAAGCCACGTGATTGGATCAATTGATTCAGAGAAAGAATTTGAGAAAATGTGGTATCCATTCTTGAAAAAGCTCTCAGCAATAGAAATAGAAATAAATTGACCCACCCTGATAAGTGGAATCTACAAAAAAAAAAAACCCTACAGTTAGCATCAGAGTTACTGCTGAGAGATTGAACACCCTCCTCCTCTGATTGGGAGCAAGGAAACGGTGCCACTCTCACCACTCTTTATCAGCATCATGTTAGAAGTCCTAGTCAGCATAATAAGGCAAGAAAAGTGGGAGGGGGGCTGGCTATAGACTGGAAAGCAAGAAATAAAACTGTTCTTTCTTTGAGATGACATGATTGTCAGAATAGAAAATTCCGATGAATTTTTAAACCCCCATGCCCAACCCCCAAAATCCCAGAACTAAGAAGTGAGTTTACCTAGGTGGCAGGGTCAAAACCAACACAGAAAAATTCATCTTATTTATATATACTAGTAATGAACAATTGGAAGTTAAAATTTTTAAATGCTATTTTACAATAGTGCCTCAAAATGAGATAATTAGATATAAATCTGACAAAACAGCTATAGGATCCATGCACTGAAAACTACAAAGTGTGGATGAAAGGAAGCAAAGAAAATCTTAAGACATGAAAAGACGGGGGCTTCCCTGGTGGTTGAGTTAGTTAGGATCTGCCTTGCAATGCAAGAGAAGCTGGTTTGATCCCTGGTCCAGGAAGATCCCACGTGCTGCAGTGCAACTAAGCCCATGGCCACAACTACTGAAGCCCGTGTGCCGAGAGCCGGTGCTCCACAACAGGGGAAGCCCCGGCAGTGAGAAGCCCACGCACCACAAACCGGTAACCCCTGCTCTCTGCAACCAGAGAAAGCCCGTGCAGCAGTGAAGACCCAGCACAGTCAAAAATGAATAAATGTTTAAAAAAATAAAAGAAAAGACAGATTGTGTTTCTGGATTAGAAGACTCAGTATAGCCATGATGTCAATTCTGCACAAATTGATCTGTAAACCTAATGCCATTCCAACACAGATCCTAGCAGTCTCTAAGATAGAAACAAACCAATTCTAAAATTTATACTGAAAGACAGGGAAACAAGAGCCAAAATTATTTTGAAAAAGAAGGCTACCATGGAAAGACTCACAATAGTCAATTTTAAGACTTACTACACAGAAGTTTGGAGAAGGCAATGGCACCCCACTCCAGTACTCTTGCCTGGCAAATCCCATGGATGGAGGAGCCTGGTGGGCTGCAGTCCATGGGGTCACTAGGAGTTGGACACGACTGAGCGACTTCACTTTCACTTTTCACTTTCATGCAGTGGAGAAGGAAATGGCAACCCACTCCAGGGTTCTTGCCTGGAGAATCCCAGGGATGGGGGAGCCTGGTGGGCTGCCGTCTATGGGGTCGCACAGAGTCGGACACGACTGAAGCGACTTAGCAGCAACACACAGAAGTTATCAGTCAAGTCAGCATGGCACTGGTAAAGGCATAGCTACACACAGCAGTGGGGTGGGATAGAAGGTCCACATACAGGCACACATAATCGTGGCCAGTTGAATTTTGACAAGGGTGAAAAGGCAATTCAATGGACAGTCTTGGAACAACTGGATATCCATATGCAAAAACTCGACAAATCCTTGACCTAAACTTCACACTTTATACAGAAGTTAACTTAAATGAGTTGTAGATCTAAACATTAAAAAAAAAAAACTATAAAACTTAAAAAAATATACAAAAGATAATATAGTCATGATCTGGGGCTTCTTCTGTGTCGAAGAAGACACAAACAGATGGAAAGATACTCCATGTTCCTGGATTGGAAGAATCAATATTGTCAAAATGACTACACTACCCAAGACAATCAACTGATGATTCAATGCAATCCCTATCAAATTACCAATGGCATTTTTTACAGAACTAGAACAAAAATATCTTAAAATCTGACAAAGCTATAATCATCAAGACAGTATGGTTGATCCTGGCACAAAAACAGAAATATAGATTAATGTAAAAGATAGAAGGCCCAGAAATGAACCCAAGCACCTCTGGTCAATTAATCTGCAACAAAGGAAGCAAAATTATACAACGGTGGAAAGACAGTCTCTTCAACAGATGGTGCTGGAAATACTAAACAGCTACATATAAAAAAATTAAATCAGGTCATTTTTCAACACCACACACAAAAAATAAGCTCAAAATGAATTAGAGACCTAAATACAAGACCTGACACGATAAAACTTCTAGAGTAAAACATAGGCAGAACACACTTTGACATAAATTACAGCAGTATCTTTTTCGATCCGTCTCCCAGAGTAATGGAAATAAAAACAAAAATAAACAAATGGGAACTTAATTAAACTCAAAAGCTTTTGCACAGCAAAGGAGATCATAAACAAAATGAAAAGACAACCCACAGACAGAAAGAAAATATTTATAGATGATGTGACTGACAAGGGATTAGTTTCCAACATCTACAAACAGCTCATGAAGCTTAATATCATCAAAATAAACAATCCAATAAAAAAAAATGGGCAGAAGACCTAAATAGACATTTCTCCAAAGAAAACATACAGATGGCCAAGAGGCACACAAAAAGACGCGCACCATCCCTGACTATGAGAGAAATGCGAATCAAAACTACAATGAGACATCCCCTCACACCAGTCAGGATGGCTTTGAACAGAATGGAGCTTCCTTAAAAAACTAAAAATAGAATTACTTAGGATCCTATAAAGCATTCAGTTGTGGTGCTGGAGAAGATTCTTGAGTGTCCCTTGGACAACAAGAAAATCAAACCAGTCATTCCTAAAGGAAATCAACCTTGAATATTCCTTGGAAGGACTAATGTTGAAGCTGAAGAAAAGACCCTGATACTGGGAAGAGACATTGATGCTGGGAAAGATTGAAGGCAGGAAAAGGGGATGACAGGGGATGAGATGGTTGGATGGCATCACTGATGCAATGGACATGAGTCTGAGCAAACTCTGGGAGATAGTGAAGGACAGGGAAGCCTGGCATGCTGCAGTCCATGGGGTCACAAGGAGTTAGACATGACTTAGCAACCGAACAACAAATGCCCCTATAATCCCACTTCTGGACATATATCCAGAGGGGGGAAAAAATGACTGAAATGGTACATACACCCCCATGTTCATTGCAGCACTGCTTACAATAGCCAAGACATGGAAGCAGCCTAAATGTCCATAGTCAGAAGAATGGATAAAGAAGATATGTTACAAACATATAAAGAAATAATGCTCAGCCATTAAAAAGAATGGTATAATGTCATTTGCAGCAGCATGGATGGACCTAGAGATTGTCATCCTGAGCGAAGTAAGTCAGACAAAGAGAAATATCGTATGATGTTGCTTACATGCAGAATCTAAAAAAGAAACTATACAAATGAACTTATTTACAGAATAGAAACAGACTTCCATACTTAGAGAATGAACTCGCTGTTACTAGTGAGGAAATGTGGAGGGAAGGGATAGTTAGGCAGTCTGGGATGGACATGTACACACTGCTATGTTTAAAACAGATAACCAACAAGGACCTACTGCATAGCACAGGGAACTCTGCTCAGTGTTATGTGGATGGGAGTCCACATAATGTTAGTCTGGATGGGAGGGGAGTTTGGGGAGAATGGATACATGTGTATGTATGGCTGAGTCCCTTCGCGGTCCACCTGAAACCATCACAGCATTGCTAATCGGATATACTCCGATACAAAATAAGTGTTAGCAGCTCAGTCGTGTCTGACTCTGCAATCCCATGGACTGTAGCCCACCAGGCTCTTTTGTCCATGGAATTTTCCAGGCAAGAATACTGGAGTGGGTTGCCATTCCCTTCTCCAGGGGATCCTCCCAACCCAGGGATCGAACCTGGGTCTCCTACTATGCAGGCAGATTCTTTACTGTCTGAGCTTCCAGGGAAGCCCCCTTTTTATATAAAATTAAAAGTTTCTAAGAAATCAAAAATGTTCAGTCTGTGAAAGACAGTTAAGAGAATGAAAAGACAGGAACTTCCCTGGTGGTCTGGTGGTTAAGGATCTGCCTTGCGATGCAGAGTATGTGGGTTCAATCCCCAGTCTGGGAGCTAAGATCCCACCTGTCACAGAGCAACTAAGCCCATATCAAGCTAGAGAGTCCATGTGCCTAATGAAAGTTCCCACATGACACAATGAAGATCCCACATGCTGCAACTAAGATCCAAGGCAGCCAAATAAATAAATTTGTTTTTGAATGAGAGAGGATGAAAAGACAAGCTACAGACTTGGAGAAAGCATTGGCAAATTGCACACCCATCAAAGGACTGATATCCAGAATGTATAGAGAGCAATCGGGGGGTATAGCTCGGGGGTAGAGCATTTGACTGCAGAATGCATAAACTCAGAATGCAAAACAAACAATCCCAAGAGGGCATATGAAAGGCATATGTTCAATATAGACATCAGGGAAAGGCACATTAAAGCCATTGCCAGATGAACTACACAGCTTCTGGAATAGTGCGTGCATGCTCAGTCCTGTCCGACTCTGCAGCCCCACGGACTGTACCCACCAGGCTCCTCTGTCCATGGGATTTCCCAGGCAAGAATATTGGAGTGGATTGCTATTTCCTTCTCCAGAGGATCGTCCCAACCCAGGGATCAAACCTGTGTCTCTTGTGTATCCTGCATTGCAGGTGGATTCTTTACCAACAGTGCCATCTGGGAAGTCCAGTAGAACAGCAAGACTTAAAAAAACAAACCAACAGCACTAAATGCTGGTGAGAGTGTGGAGGAACTGGAACTCTCATTCATGCAGGGGGAAAAGCAAAATGGCACAGGCACTCCAGAAAATAGTTTTAACAGTTTTCATAAAATTAAACATCCACTTGCTGTGTGACTCAACTGTCCCACTCTGAGGTATTGACTCTAGAGAATGAAAGTTTATCTTCATACAAAAACATACATGAATGCTTATAGCAGCTCTATTCATAAACACCAAATCTCAGAGATGACCCAAATATTCTTCAGTGGGTGAATGGATAAATAAGCCCCACACTCTTGAGAAACCTATGTGCAGGTCAGGAAGCAACAGTTAGAACTGGACATGGAACAACAGACTGGTTCCAAATAGGAAAAGGAGTACGTCAAGGCTGTATACTGTCACCCTGCTTATTTAACTTCTATGCAGAGTACATCATGAGAAACGCTGGGCTGGAAGAAGCACAAGCTGGAATCAAGATTGCCGGGAGAAATATCAATCACCTCAGATATGCAGATGACACCACCCTTATGGCAGAAAGTGAAGAGGAACTAAAAAGCCTCTTGATGAAAGTGAAAGAGGAGAGTGAAAAAGTTGGCTTAAAGCTCAACATTCAGAAAACGAAGATCATGGCATCCGGTCCCATCACTTCATGGGAAATAGATGGGGAAACAGTGGAAACAGTGTCAGACTTTATTTTGGGGGATTCCAAGTTCACTGCAGATGGTGATTGCAGCCATGAAATTAAAAGACGCTTACTCCTTGGAAGGAAAGTTATGACCAACCTAGATAGCATATTGAAAAGCAGAGACATTACTTTGCCAACAAAGGTCCGTCTAGTTAAGGCTATGGTTTTTCCTGTGGTCATGTATGGATGTGAGAGTTGGACTGTGAAGAAAGCTGAGCACCAAAGAATTGATACTTTTGAACTGTGGTGTTGGAGAAGACTCTTGAGAGTCCCTTGGACTGCAAGGAGATCCAACCAGTCCATCCTAAAGGAGATCAGTCCTAGGTGTTCATTGAAAGGACTGATGCTAAAGCTGAAACTCCAATACTTTGGCCACCTCAGACGAAGAGTTGACTCATTGGAAAGGACTGATGCTGGGAGGGATTGGGGGCAGAAGGAGAAGGGAGGAGAAGGGAACGACAGAGGATGAGATGGCTGGATGGCATCACCAACTCGATGGACATGAGTTTGAGTGAACTCCGGGAGTTGGTGATGGACAGGGAGGCCTGGCATGCTGCGATTCATGGGGTCACAAAGAGTCAGACACGACTGAGCGACTTAACTGATTCATCCATACCATTCTGCAGCAAAGAGGGATGAACTTTAATACAAATGAGTGGCAACTTGCCTGGATCTTGAAGCCATTAGGCTGAGAGAATGGAGGCAGCAAGGTTATATGCAGCATCTTGGTTCACACCCTCCAGAGCTTCCAGGTGAAGTTGGAAACTGACCTCTACATGGAGGGCAGGAGAGACCTAAGAGGCAGGTCATTCTAAATTGGTAGGTGGCAGGGTTAATAAGGGGCTTTTCTAGTGGTTCAGATGGTAAAGAATCCACCTGCAATGCAGGAAACCTGGCTTCGATCCCTGGGTTGGGAAGATCTCCTGGAAAAGGGAACAGCTACCCACTCCATTATTCTGGCCTGGAGAATTCCATGCACAGAGGAGCTTGGCAGGCTACAGTCTGTGGTGTTGGAGAAGATTCTTGAGAGTCCCTGGGGCTGCAAGAAGATCAAACCAGTCCATCCTAAAGGAAATCAGTCCTGAATATTCATTGGAAGGACTGATGCTGAAGCTAAAGCTCCAATACTTTGGCCACCTGATGTGAAGAACTGATTCATTGGAAAAAACCCTGATGCTGGGAAAGACTGAAGGTAGGAGGAGACGGGGACGACAGAGGATGAGATGGTTGGATGGCATCACCTACTCAATGGACATGTGTTTGAGTAAGCTCCGGGAGTTGGTGATAGACAGGGAAGCCTGGAGTTCTGCAGTCCTTGGGGTCGTAAAGAGTCAGACACAGCTGAGCAACTAAACTGAACTGAACTGAGGGTTAATAAGCAAGGGGTGGGACTTCCCTGGTGGTCCAGCAAGACTCCGAGTTCCCAATGCAGGGGGCCTGAGATCAATCTTTGGTCAGGGAACTAGATCCCACATGCCAAAACTAAGCCTCAGCACAGGCAAATAAATATATACATATTTCTTTTAAAAAATAAGGAAGGGGATGGGCTTCCCAGGTGGCTCAGTGGTAAAGAATCCACCTGCCAATACAGGAGATGCGGGTTCAATCCCTGGGCCTGGAAGATTCCCTGGAGAAGGAAATGGCAACCCACTCTAGCATCCTTGCCTGGAAAATCCCATGGACAGAGGAGCCTGGTGGGCTATAGTCCTAGGGGTGGCAAAGAGTCAGACACTACTTAGCGACTAACCCACAGCAACAAAACAAATAAGACTGACTCACTGGGCTAGTCTTGGGCTGCAGGACAAGTAGATCTCCCCACCCACCTGCCAGAAGCTTAAAGTTTATATAGAGAGCATCCCTGGGTTCAGTCACTTCTGTTGTCCAGGTGGTCACAATTACATCTTACTCCATGTCATGTCCTGGAGAACGGCTTCCGCTGTGGGAAAGGTGGACAGAACTACACTCCAAGAACAGGGAGGGGGCAAGGCGCCTCTGATAGCCTGGATCTAGCTCTTGGGTGGACCAGCCATCACGTCCTCTCAATGATTCTCTCCAACCCTGTTTGTTTCCATTTATATGACATTCACAAAAAGACAAAACTATTACAGTGATATAGTGATGAGAACAGATCAATGGTTGCTGTGGATTAGGAGAGGTGAGGGTGTGATTCCAAGGGGAGAGCAGAAAGGAATGTGTTTGGTTTTTGTTTGTTTGTTTGTTTTTTTGGTCACACCACACAGCTTGCGGGAGTCTTAGTTCCCTGACCAGGCATTGAACCTGCGCCTCCAGCAGTGGAAGTGTGGAGTCCTAACCACTGGACTGTCAGGAAATTTGCATAAAGGAGTTTTTTCAGTGATAGAACTGTTTTGGATCCTGGTGGTGGCCGTGGTTGCATAAATTTAGACATGTGCTCTGGGAAAGATTGAATGCAGGAGAAGAAGGGGATAACAGAACGAGATGGTTGGATGGCATCACCGATTCAGTAGACAGGAGTTTGAGCAAGCTCCGGGAGTTGGTGAAGGACAAGGAAGCCTGGCAAGCTGCAGTCCATGGGGTCACAGAGAGTCGGACGTGAATGAGTGACTGAACAACAGCAAAACAATGCACAGAAATGTACACCAAAAAAAGAAAGCCAATTTTACTGCATTTCACTCCAAAAAATTACATTTAAAAATACAGAAGCCTCAAAAAGTTAATGTAGATTAGTAAGGGCTATCAATATATAGTTACAAATAGAACTTTAAATGGTGTTTTAAATAAAAATATCTTATGATTTTAAAAAGACATGCTCATTACAGAAAATTAAAAAAATGGAAGACACAGTGAAGTTTTAGACACTCCCTAAACCAGTTTCCCAGGAATAAGCACTATTATCTTGATGAACACAACCACAGACCTGTCTATGTCTGTGTCTCAGTCCGTTTGGGCTGCTGTAACAAAAACACCATAAACTTACAGTCCTGGACTCTGGGAAGTCCAAGATCATGGCATCAGTGGATTTCGGTGTCTGGTGAGGGCCGCTGTCTGGTTCAAGGACAGCCTTCTTCTCTCTGTGTCTTCACGTGGCTGAAGGGGCAAGGGGCCTCTTACACAGGCACAGATCCCATTCATGAGGGCCCCACCCTCACGGCCTAATCCCCTCCCAGAGGCCCCACCTCCTAATGGGACCTAACCCTTGAGGGTTAGCATTTCAACATACGAATTGTGGGGGACACAGACTTTCATTCGATAGCACATTGGGTTTTTTGGGGGAGGTGTTAAATATTTACTGTATTTCTTATTTATTTGGCTGCTCTGGGTCTTAAGTGGAACATGAGGGATTTAGTTCCCTGGCCAGGAATCAAACCTGGGCCCCCCACACTGGGAGCTCACTGTCTTAGCCACTGGACCACCAGGGAAGTCCCCACATTGTTTTTAACAACAATTACATCATTCTGTATCTATAGTTTTTTTTTTTTTAACTGACAATATGTCATTAAAGGGTCTTCTACCATCTGATTTTTAGTGGCTGCTTAGTAATTCACTAGACCATGAGTATACCATAACCTATTTAGCCAGGGCCCTATAATTAGACATGTATGTTGTGTCCTGTCTTTAATACTCCATATGTGAAGGCCAATTTTTCAAAATGATGAAAATTCTCGTTTCATGGGCAACTTCATTAGCAAGGGAATCGGCAGGATGAAAAAGATTGGAGTTGTATATAGCTGCTGAAAGAAAGAATGTGGATATAGATTGCTAAATTAGATACAGCCATATCCCAAAGACACAGGGATCATCTTTGAGGTTATTTTCTAAATGACAGAAAAGAAAACCTATGTACTTTATCAGCTGTCTACAAATTAGCCTCTAACTTCACAGAGCTGTAAAATGTCTGATCCTTGATTGATGGCAACTAGAAAGTCAGAGGAAATTACAACTCCTGAGAGCATTAGTTGACCCTCAGGTGGGCTTGTTAGAAAACGCCCTTCCATGACATTAAAAGGATGCCCCACCCTCTTTTTGCCTTATTTCCATTTTTTAAATTGTTTTTCTCGACACAAGGCAACTGTAATAATTTCTATTATTTTTATTCACATTCAGTGAGCACACTGTAGCTGAATTTTTACAAAATTTTCAATGGACAATTTTCCACAAGCAGGTGTCTGAGTTGAAAGAGAGTATGTATTTATGGCTTCTGATACATATTGTAAATTGTCTGATATATCCTTCCATCTGCAGTGGGAGGAAGTCTTTACTCTCCTCCGCCCTCCCCAATATTGAAAGTTATCCTTAAAATCTGTACGAATATGGTAGATGAAAATGTATCAGACTTATTTTTATCTATACTTCTTGACTTACTAATAAAGTTGAACATTTTCAATATGCACACTGGCCAGGAAAATAGTGTTTTTAAGAAAATATAATTTTAGACTTCCCTGGTGGTTCAGGGGTTAAGACCCTGTGCTCCCAGTGCAGAAGGCCAGGGTTCAACCCCTGGTCAGGGAACTAGATCCTCCATGCTGCAACGAAGACTCGGTGCAGTTAAATACATATTTTTTTGTAAGAAAATACAACTTAAAAATCCAATTATAATATTAATACCCTCAGCCTCTCTGAGCCTCTATTTTCTCATCTGTAAAAGGGTGATAGTAATGCTGGCCTCTAGCCAGTTGCCTAGAGTCATCTCCCCAAAAATCCTTGCCCTCGAATTCTTAACTCACAGCTTTTTTCTGGGGCGTTTGAAATTAAGACAGAGACTAAAGCACAAGTGAGCCGTGACACCCAGCACAGTGCAGAGAGAAAATTTCACCTTTAGATCTTTAGAATTCCTAGGCCCTGAAGGTAAAGTCCCTTGGACAGGACTTTAGCCTCTGGCTCTAAGAGTTTATCTTAACAAAAGCCCTTCTGACCACAGTGAAGCTTCCTATGGAGGTCTGCCTGGAGGAAGAATGGCAATGAGGATCATTTGTTGAGTGTTTTCTTTCTTTTTTTTTTTTCTTCCAGTTTTATTGAGGTGTAATTGACATACAGCACTGTGTAAGTTTAAGGTGACAGCTTCATGATTTGACTTACACGCATCCTGGAATGATGACCACAATAAGTTCAGCGAACATCCATCATCTCATATAGACACAAAAGTAGAGTGTTAGGAGAATTTCCTGGTGGCCCAGTGGTTGAGGCTCTGCCTCTCACTGTAAGGGACGCAGGTTCGATCCCTGGTCGAGGAACTAAGATCCCACATGCCACAGGGCCACTAAACCCTTGCACCACAACTAGAGAAAGCCCACGTATCCCAACTACTGAGCCCACATGCTCTAGAGCCCATATGCCACGAGAGAAGCCCATGTGCACCCCAATTAGAGAAAGCCCACAGGCTGCAAGGAAGACTCAGGGAAGCCAAAATAAAATATAATAATAAGAAAGAAAGAATATTGGGTGTTTTCCACGTGCAAAGTTTCTGCACATCATCCATGTAGGTCTCACACTGATGGATCCCAGGAGCCACTTGGAGGCTCTGTCCTTCATCAAATCCACGCTGGAGTGGAGTTTCCCGCCCTCGCAGAGATCTCTGTGGGCTGGAGTGGAGTCACTCAGTCATATCCCACTCTTTGCGACCCTCATGGGCTGTAGCCCACCAGGATCCTCCATGCATGGAATTTTCCAGGTAAGGGTACTGGAGTGGGTTGCCATTTCCTTCTCCAGGGGATCTCCCCGACCCAGGGATCGAATCCAGGTCTCCCACATTGTAGGCAGACACTTTACCATCTGAGCCACCAGGGAAACCCTCTGTGGGCTTGGCGAACCCCATCTCGAGGCTTAGGGAGCACTTAAAAAGGAAGGACATCCTGATACCTGCTACAGCGTGGATGAACCTCAGGAACATCATGCTGAGCAAAAGGAGCCAGACACAAAGGAACCACTGTTGCATGATTCCGTTTACGTGAGACATCCAGAAGAGGCAAATCCATGGAGCCTTGGTGGCTGCCAAGGACTGGGGACAGGGGACAAGGAGAGTGACTGCGTAACAGGAACAGGGCTTCTTAGGGTGATGAAAACATCTTGGAACGAGACAAGAGGTGATGGCTACGCGACATCGTGACGGTACTAAATGCCACCTAATCGTACGCATTAAAGTGGCTCACGATCAACTGTATGTGATAGGAAATTTACCTCCATAAAAGAAGGTGACTCAGAGGACTTCCCTGGTGGTCCAGTGGTTAAGACTCCACGCTCCCGTGCAGGGGGCCCAGGTTCCGTCCCCGGTCAGGGAACTAAACTCCACCTACCGCAACTAAGACCCTGCACAGCCAGATAAATAAATAGTATTTTAATGGCTCGGGAGAGGAACAACTTTGCTGCCTAATGTCTCTCGGAGTTTATACTCTCAGTTAACGGCTGCGGATGGGCAGTCAGTAATACAAGGTATCAGCAGGTAACGCTCAGACTTCACAGGAATAAAATGATCTTTTGTCCTGAGTTTTCGGTATGGATCTGTAAGATCTCTGAAGCCCATCCGTTCCATGCTATCACTTAGTTTGGTCTTCCACCTTTGTAGCGCCCTCACTACACCACAGAGTTAAGTATATGATTTTTTTCGAATGTAAAACACACACAACACACACACGAAGATGAGGGACCGAAGCTGCTCAGAGTCACCAGCTGGTGCTCCCACTCCATCTGAACCTCGTCTGGTTGACGCGAGGCCAGGGTGTGGTTACGAGGACACCCCGCTTGCGGTGGACCGCAGGAACCAGGGCTCTGGAAGTAAGAGGCTGTGTGTCCTCCTGGCTGGCGTTCCCTGGAGGAGAACTTGTAAAGAAATAGAGACAGTTCCTTCCACTTGTAAAGAAATAGAGACATGCTACAAATCATTTCATTTCACTTTATGGGAAGCATTTTATCACCCTTCTTCCATCCCCTGCAGTCTTTCGAAGCTCTCAAGTTTCCCTCTGGTCCTAGTGATGCTCAGCCCTCTTTGCAGCATGTATTGATCTGGGGAGTTTCCAAGAATTGATTCTCCTAACAGAGGCTGCCAGACATCAGGGCTGAATCTGAGGCAAACTCAACACAGGCCCCAGGGCCAGCTTCCCCTCTGAATCCTTCCGGCTCAAGAAAAGTGGGGGTGGGGGTGCAGGAAGCCTCAAGGGCAAGGTCAGGTCTAAATCCCTCCTTAGATGCACAGGGCAGCTTTGCCTGCGAGGCAGAGACTGTGGGCACCTGGGCCCCACCGGGGCGGGAGGAAGGGGCTTCCTCCCTGCTGTTTGCACAAAGCGCCCCTTTTGCACATCAAGGATTTTCGGGTTCTGGATGCTCCCTGGGCAGGTGTGGGGACACCTGGAAGCAAGGCAGATGTTAGCATAGCGGAAGCCTGCCTCTGCTACTGCTTGGCTCAGCTGGCACCCCTGACTCAAGGCATTTTCCTCTCGGACTCAGACCTGGTTAGAGATCTGGACTGCAGTTTCTCCAGGGGTTGGGGCAGCCAGAAACACAAGCTAGGAGCCATATTTCTGGACCAAAACTGGACTAAACGAAAGGGCAGCAACTTTGGGGCAGGGAGAACTGGATAATAACAACAATAATTTAAACTGCTTCCATTTACAAAGGAGTTCAGACACATCATTTTTATTGATTCTCACCCATGGCCCTGTGAGAAATGGACTTCTAGCTTCTTTCAACCCCACTCGACAGATGAGGAAACTAAGCCTCGGCTAGGTTCATGATTCCATGTTAGCCCAGATCCCACAGCTGGTAGGGGTGTAGCCAGGACTGGAACCCGGGGAAAGAAACATAGCTATATTATGAGACTGGAAACTTTGGGAGAGGAGAGTAATCGTCCCTCACCCTTCGCCTCCCCGCAGTGTTTAATTTACAGCCAGATGGTACAGCAAGTGGGGTGGCTGGAAAATGTCTTGAGACTAGCCAAAAAATGCTGAAGACAGCGGGCTTTCCCAGGCCCCACCCTCCCCCTGGAATCCCAGGCCTCCCTGAGCCACGCGATGGTCCCTCTGACCCCTCCTTGTGGAAGAAATCCTTCGCCTGCCTTGTCCCAAGACCAGCCAGGAGGCTGAGGGTGAGGGTCATGGGAGTGGCTGGCTTGTGGCCTCTTTTTCTTCCTAGAGCATCCAGGGCAAGGAGTGGCCAGCCAAGGACGCCCAGTTGGGCGCCGGCAGCTCCAGGGAGCCCAGGGTCAGATTTGCCTTTGTGTTAAGAAAGTGAGATCTCTCCACGTTCAGACTTAGCCCATTGCCTGGTGGAAAATTCCAGACTCTGGGAAGTGCTGGTTCCAGGCACCCTGAGAGAGAGGACACCCGGCCAAAACTGGTGGATCACAGTGGTGGCTCTGGCTTTGTGTTAGGAAGGTCTGGCCTCAAATCTCTGCTCTTCCACGTATTTGCTGTGTGACTCTAGGGAAGTCACTGACCCTCTCTGAGACTCGGTTTCCTCCTCTAAAAATGGGGATAAGAACAGGAGCTGCGGAGCGGCCAGAGTAGGGGAGGGGCAGCAGCTGTGTGTGGGCACTTCCTGATTGCCCAGCCCCGCCTAAGCTCGCCCTGCTCTGGTCACATGACGCTTACAACCGCAGCCTGCAAGCTGAGCCCCGTGATCAACCCCATTTGACAGCTCCAGGCCTGTCCAGGTGGCACCTGGGGACCCTCCCTGGCTGACCCCATCATTCCCGCAGCCCGTCCCAACCCCTCCCACCTGCTCCTGCAGTTCATGCCCAACTGGCTTCCCTGAGCAGGAATGGGCTCTCAGGCTCGGATATTCTCAGGGTCCTCTGTCCCCAGCACCCAGCAGGTTGTGAGTGGGACCTTCCTCCCTGGGTCCAGTCCCTGCCTCCCTCCCCTTGTCACCCCCAGTCTGCTTCTGAGCTGCTTCTCCGTCCAGGAGAGAGGTCTCACCTCACCTCCGTGGATCCCGGCTGGGCAAGCCCCCTTCCCTCGCACACCTCACCTCCCCAAGCAGCAGCATCTGGGAGAGACCAGAGATGGCCATCCACTGCCCAGATCTGGACCTAACAGAAGGTACCTCCCCCAACACCCGGTGTCTGGCCAAAGGCAGTTTTATTGGAGCCTGGAAGCCCTTTACAGACTGTAAGATGGGGACCTGCCGCTTCTCTGTGGGCCTCTATTTGTTGTCGTTCAGTTGCTAAGTTGTGTCCGACTCTACAGTCTCATGGACTGCAGCACGCCAGGCTTCCCTGTCTTTCACCATCTCCCAGAGGCTGTGCAAACTTATTGTCCATTGAGTTGGTAATGCAATCCAACCATCTCATCCTCTGTCACCCCCTTCTCCTCCTGCCCTTAATCTTTCCCAGCATCAGGGTCTTTTCCAATGAGTTGGCGCTTCAAGTCAGGTGGCCAAAGTACTGGAGCTTCAGCTTCAGCATCAGTCCTTCCAGTGAATATTCAGGGTTGATTTCCTTTAATATTGACTGGTTTGACCTCCTTGCCAGTATTCTTGCCTGGAGAATCAGATGGACAGAGGAGCCTGGCAGGCTACAGTTCATGGGATCGCAAGAGTCGGACACAACTTAGCGGTATCTTTCTTTTCTTTCTTTCCTTTGATATTGACTGGTTTGATCTCCTTGCAGTCCAAGGGACTCTTAAGAGTCTTCAACACCCGAGTTGGAAAGCATCAATTGGGATGTAATGCTACAACTGGCCTCAAGGGGGCACTGCTGTAAGGAGTAAACAAGATGATGGCTGAGAACCTAGCATACAGTTCAGTGTGGGATTAGCTTTACCAAGAACTATTGTGTTAGGATCACTTTGTTGGTGGAATGGGTGAGCTACAGAGAAGAGCCATGAGGCCAGGCTTCCCAAGAAGCACAGAAAGAGGGCTATAAGCTCAGACGGCCCAGGTCTGGGCTGGTACCGACTCCTGGAAGGTGGCCTGTGTCCCTTCTTTCTGTAGAGATTCATATTCTGGAAAAATCTGACACTTCACTGACACGAAAGCAGTGGCCACTAGGTCCACGTGCCTTCTTCCCTCCCCCCATGTGGCTGTCTCCTATAATCCTACCTCTGCAAATTCACACCTGCTGTTTCCTGCCTGGGGCACCCCCCCTCACCTCCTCCCCACTTCAGTTCAGCTGCTCAATCATGTCTGACTCTTTGCGACCCCATGGGCAGCAGCATGCCAGGCCTCCCTGTCCATCACCAACTCCCAGAGCTTGCTCAAACTCATGTCCATCAAGTCGGTGATGCCACCCAACCATCTCATCCTCTGTTGCCCCCTTCTCCTCCTGCCTTCAATTTTTCCCAGCATCAGGGTCTTTTCCAGTGAGTCAGTTCTCCGCGTCAGATGGCAAAAGTATCGGAGCTTCAGCTTCAGCATCAGTCCTTCCAATGAATATTCAGAACTGATTTCCTTTAGGATGGAAAGGATCTTCTTGCAGTTTCCCCATCTAGATCCTGCCATTCCTGAAGCCCAGCCCTGCCTCCTCCTGCAGGAGGCCCCCAGGTGACTGCAAGTGGGGAGAAGGGCTCGACCCCACCCCATGGTGAGGTCCTTGGTTGACATCACCCATCTGCAGCTGAAGTCTATGACCCTCTGGGGTGTGTCCTACTTTTGAGGCCTGACTTTGTGGCTGGACAGTATACACATATGAGTCTCGGTTCATCCCTGCAGAAGCCAGACAAGGACTTCAGTCAGCCTGAGGCTGCTGCCTGGAAATCTCTCAGAAAACAGCCAGCGCTGGGTGAGTTGGTTTGAGGTATGCGCTTTGGTGTAGAATTCAGATCTGAGTGGACTGGAGGTTTTCCCTGACAAGGAAGATGGTTCCTGCCTGGTGATGGAGACCCTCTCCCTTCTCCTCCCAGGCCAGGCCATTGCCCCTTCACCCCAGGTCCTGGCTCTGGCTCTGACATTGCACAAATCTCCTCCTAAAGCAAGAAGGTTTTTGGATGCTTAACATATTAATTGAGTCCTCAGGATCCTCAAAAATCAAAGCATTCCTTCCACAATATGGCAGAGACCTCCCCTCACCTCTGGGGCAACCAACATTCCAAAGATTAAAAGGAGACACCCTCGGCCAGATGGCAATTCTCCACTATTCTTTCCTGGTCTCTAAACAAAGCTGTTTTAGTTTTTTTTTTTTTTTGGCTGCGCCTCACTGGCTTTTGGGATCTTAGTTCCCTGACAGGGTATTAAACCCAGACCCCAGCTTCGAAAGGGCAGAATCCTAGCCACTGGACTGCCAGGGAATTCCCTAAAGCTGTTTTCATCACATCTGTTACCTCAAAGATCTGCTTATGTGATGGCTTTATTTCAGGTCTCTAGGGAAAGGGAGGTGGGGGTTTAAATGGACTGTGAGGAGCTCTGGTGCCCCCCCCCCAGTCTTGAAGCCCCTGGCAAGGTCCTTCCAGTGCCCAGTTTGAGGCCAGCCTGCATAGTACCCACCCTCACTGAGGTTTTCCAGGGAAATCCCAACTAATGAAGTCTTACAGGGCCTCCTGGCCCAGGCAGGGCTCTGCCCCACCCCCCTAACTCCCTAGTCCTTCAGCAAAAGAAGGCACTTCTCCCAAGAGTCCTTCCCACTGGGACCCTCAGCCTCCTGAATTTGTGGAGGAGGGCACAGCAGGAAAGGAAGAAGGAAAAGGAAGAGGGGGCTGGGAAGCCATGAGTCAGAAGAGGCTGCATGGGGAACGTGTTGCACTGTTGGTTTTTTACTAAATCTCTTTGGCAAACATTGAGAGTTTAGATGCAAACATTTGTAGGTGGGATCAGCTCATTTAAAATGACCCAGAGAATCACTCGGTGTATGAAGGTTGAATTAAAATGTTAAAATGTGGTTGTTGACACAAAGACCCTGGATGGCTTTATCATGTTGGAAGTGTGTTTATTTCGCTTCTAACAATCCCAGTGTAAATGACCCAGGGCTGGTGCAGCCCCTCCATGGGATCAGGGGCCCAGGCACCAGGAAATCTGTTTTGGAATTCAAAGTCCAGCCAGATGTAAGAGGGGGAAAGGAAAGGAGGTTGTATTCATTGCTTTCTTTCCATTGGTCAGAACTGAGTCACATGGTCACATTCAGCTCGAAGGGAGGCTGGGAAATGTAGTTCTTTTGTCCATGCAGCCCAGGGCACAGCTAAACGTAGGTGGCGGTGGGGGTTGGGGGGGAAGGGGCCGCTAAAGGCTACAGGAATAAGCAGAAGTCTCTACCGTACCTATGCGAGCTCACTTTTCCTAAACTTAGGAGGCCTTCAAAGCCTTTTTCCATGCCACTTCCCTGACCAGGCTTCCCTAGATCAGGGGACTAGAGGATATACAATTTCTATTCCTGGATGTGAGACACTCACAGGCAAGTCTGGCTCAGTCTCTTGTGGCATCACTGCTCCTTTCTCCTGAGTCCTGGTGTGCACAAGGTTTTGTTTGTGCCCTCCAAGAGTCTGTTTCCCCAGTCCTGGGGAAGTGCCTATCTGGGCCACCTGGTTTGCCAGGATGGCTCATACGCCAGGCCAGAATCCTGGAGTGGGCTGCCACGCCCTTCTCCAGGGGATCTTCCCGACCCAGGGATCGAACCCAGGTCTCCCACATTGCAGATGAAGTCTTTACCAACTGAGCCACCAGGGAAGCCCAAGAATACTGGACTGGGTTGCCATGCCCTCCTTCGGGGAATCTTCCCGACCCAGGGATCAAACCCAGGTCTCCCACACTGCAGGAGGATTCTGTACTGGCTGAGCCACCAGGGAAGCCCGGATGTGAAGCAGGCACTGTCATAGTGGGATGGGTACCAGTGACAGGCAGACTGCAGGGGGCACCCCCCCCCAGGAGGGTGGCAGGGAGGGGGCGGCCACATCAGGGCAGGGGTCTGCATTGCATTCCCCACCCTCCATCCCACCACCCACTCTTTTTCTCTCCTCTTCATGCCTAGTGATACCTGGAGCTCGGCTCTGGGAAGTAAGATTTAGGGAGATGACTCTGACCCATTTCTGTCATGCAGACATGAGTTTGGGGTTTACAGAGGGCATGGGGGATGGGGTGGGAAAAATCAGCCCATCTTGGGGGGTTCACCTATGCTAGTCTGAGCCAGCAGCTAGTCTGAGCCATCCTGGTAAACCAGGTGGCCCAGATAGGAAGGAGTTGGCCAGATCTGGACCCTTTTGGGCCTCAACCCACAGGAAGTTGCCCAAGGTAGGCTGGGCCAGGGGGAGGTCAGTGCAGACTTCAACCTGACCCAGAACAAGAGATTATGACCCACCATGTGTCTTCAGAAGCAGAGGCTCTGAACCTTGTCCCTGTAGACACTTCCTAAGGTTACCTGGAAAAGACCAGAGCCAGCAACAGCTTACACTCACTGAGAGCTCACTATACTCTGGCATCATTGCCCCAGCTGCTTTCACACCAGGCCTTTGAACTGGATCCTGGGCTTCCCTGCGAGAGGGTGCTCTTGTGCACACCCTTACTTTCAGTGCTTCAGTGGAATTGTGGAATCGGAGCATGTGTGCAGGTGTCAATTACCTCCAGTCCCCACCCCAAAGACAGTCCCTTAGGATTTGAAACACCCTGCTTAGGAATCTGCTCTCCAGAAGGGGTCATATTAGCATTTTAAATATGTATTACTATTAAAACCTATACCCCAGAGTTGATTCATTAACAAAAGGATGCTAGAAATCATTTTTCGTAGAAGTGTGAGGTGATAGAAATTAATGATTGATGGAAAGATCCCCAGAACTCTGCATCTCTGTACCAACTGGGAAGAGAACCCAAAGCCAGAGACTGTACTCTGGGGTCACTGGGGTCCTGAGTCCCCCAACTCCCTGGACAGACAAATGTTTTTAACCTTTCGCACCTGCTTGCTAGTACATATTTGGACACTTGGCAGAATTTGACCTAAAACTTGTTTTTGTTGTAACATTTCATCTGGTGGGAAGACTGCTGGGAAAGGGCTGTGGGGTCATCACCTACCTCTAATTAGAACCCACATTTTTACCAGAAGACCCTGTCAGTTACAACTCGTGCCCAATGTCAAGCAGTGGCTGAGAACCGGGTCTAATTTTAGAACCTGCACCCCTAACCATCATCCAACACTGCCTTCACATGTTGCCTTTGATTCACTCCCCTAGGTCTGGAGGAGGGCTTCCCAGGTGGCACTAGTGGTAAAGAACCCACCTGCCAATGCAGGAGACATAAGCGATGGGGGTTCAATCCCTGGGTTGGGAAAGATGCCCTGGAGGAGGGCACGGCAACCCACTGCAGTACTCTTACCTGGAGAATCCCATGGACAGAGGAGCCTGGCAGGCTACAGGCCATGGGTTTGCAAAGAGTCGGACACGCCTGAAGCGACTGAGCATGTGTCTGAAGGAGTTCTAGTGTCTTGAGCGAGGCTGGATGCTGGGTGCGTGGTGTGGCCATGGAGAGTGCCATCTTTGTACCCTCTTCTCTGTGGCTGCTTCAGCCTCCAAGTGGGAGTTACGTTGGGCCGTCCTCCAGCTTTGTCTCCCAGGTGGTGTTGGTCTGACGATTCCTTTCACAAAACCAACTCGGAACCACAACCTGTTTTTGCAGGTGGCGGCTTGTTCTAATGCTGGCAGCTTGATCTCGTCAGCCTACACGTGGGCATGTCTCTCAGGAGCCTAGGGCCCAGAGCGATAACGTGTTTCTAACCAGCAGTTATGCTCTTAATGTGACATTGCCTTTTATCGTCCTCCTAACTAATGCTTCCGCAGCAAACTCCAGAAGGCAAAGACTGTCCCCTCCTCTGATCCCTCCTCCCCCAAACACCCAGCACATGAAGGGACCACGCCGTGCATGTCCAGCAAACATGTGGTCACTTAACTAGAGGGGAAAGACGGGGTCCCTCCAAGATCCCAGGTTCCGGGCAGAGGGTAGCCATGCCAACTGCCAAGCCCTGGGGTGCCTTTCTGAGAGCCCCCATCAGGGCTACTTAGCTACCCACCTCCCTTCCCAGAACACTTCTCCACTCAATAAGTGACAAGTCTTTGGGCCCTTGTGCCTGACAAATGACAGGTGCAAAAGTTACATGCAGGTGAACATTTAGCCTGAATCCCTGGCAAACGGAGGCTGGACTCCTCTTTAGAACCCAGTTGGGGAATTCCCTGGTGGTCCAGTGGTTAGGACTCAGCATTTTCACTATCAAGAGCCTGGGTTCAATCCCTGGTCAGAGAACTAGGATCCCACGAGCCACATGATGTGGCCAAAAAAATAAAACAGAACTCAGCTGGTTGTCCCCCAGTGTCAACAGCTCCCCAGGGGTTCCAGCGTGTGATCCCAGACCAGCAGCATCAGCAGGGTCTGGGAACTTGTTAGAAATGTACATTCCTAAGCCCCAGCTCAAACTCAGTTAATCAGAAACTCTGGCGGTGAGGCTGGCATCCTGGGTTTCCACAAGCTCCCGGGTGATTCTGACAACACTCAGTCCTGAGCACCATTTGTCCGGGCCCATGTTTTCAAACATTGTTAAACCCTGTTGAGACCCGCAAGAGATGAAACAGGTGGGAACGGAAACACTGGGAGTGACTTGTGGGGTGGGCTCGAGGTTCACGCTGCTGAACCCACGGCGTCCACAGAAACTCTCCTGGGAATGCTCTGGTTTGCTCACTATACCCAAGGTTCTCCCTCTGCACATTCTTTCTCTCGGGGCAACTGGGTGGACAACACCCAAAGCAAGAGAAACGGTGTCACAGGAGGAAGAAGAAACCTACAATGAAACGAAAAAGAAACAGACAAAGCAACAGGTCCACACAAGGGAAGCAAAGACAAGTCAGGAAGCGTGTTTAATTGGCGTGACACGGACAACATACAACAGGAGCAGGAGAGGAGGCCTGGGCATGCTACGTGGCTTCTGTCCACCCCGGGTCCCACCCCACCCCCCAGGCGCACCACCAGGGCAAGGGGCTGCCCCTCCCCCAGAGACACCCACCAGCAGATTCAGACAGGACAGCACCCTGAAAGAAGTCCAGAGGGACTGGGGAAGCAAACAAAGGAAATCACCACCCAGGAAACATTGCTTTTCTTTTTTTCTTTTTTGGTAAGCGTTGTCCCAATTCCTTTCCAAAGTCACAGGCTCTGGGTGGGGGGCACCATGACCATTCACATCTCCACTGGCCTTTCACCTTGACCAAAGGCTCTGATGGTTCCACTCATGGCTGCTCCCCACAACGGCCCTGTCATAGGGCTTGAACAGAGACTCACTCCCATCTGACGGATGGAGAAACCGAGTCCCAGTGAGCAGCACAGACTTGCCCAGAGTCCTGGAGAAAGCCAGTCACTGAGTCAGACTGGGAGCTTGTGGCCCTCCCTGGGGCAGCCGGCTGTGGCAAAGGCACAGGGAACACAGAATGTACAGCTTGGGCGGAGGGTGGGGGTCGGGGGTGGGTGGGTGGGTGGAAAGGATTCTGAGTTTGTCCCAATCCCGGGGAGCAGACAAAGCCTGAGATGCCTAGATGCCAAGACAGAAGCTGGGACCAGCTGTTTATTCAACAAAAGCCTTTTTATTCATTCAAAAATCAACCATTGGGTTTATTCCGCAGATATTAAAAAAGAAGGGGGTGGGGGGCAAGGCTTCCCATCACAGTGCCCTTATGCTAATTCACTTGCTACCCCTGGGGTGGACCTAGAAGAGGGGCGTGTGGGACACATGCTGCCAATGAGGTGGGGCTGGAAGCCCAGGACTGGGTGAGATCTTGGCCCCCCTCCTCAAATCCCCATCTGCAGCCTCCTTCTCAAACCATCCATTTGGCTGAGCAAGTCCCCCAAATGTCTTTACTGCTCATCACCACCAGGGGGCGCTCCCTGCATTCCCCTCAATCAATACTTAGAAGCGGAAACCACTGGGAACCTGTAGCTGTCACCTTGAACAGTGAAGCCGCCACTTCCCAGGAGACCCAGGACTCCCACCCACCACCACCCCCCAAACCCCGAGCGAAGAGACAATGTCCTCGAAAACCCAGGTGCATCCGTCATCTAGGAAGTGTCTGTCAATATGAAAAAACATTTCAGGGGATGGAGAGGACACACGTTTGCCTTGACGTTACTCTAAACATTGCTTGGTTGAATACTGGAAACGCATGGCGTTCTAAGTACCATCAACGCGGAGCGGGGAGCGGACACTGTGAGGAAGGAGCCAGGGCTGCTGCAGACGCGCTGCCCGAGGCTGATTCCTGCTCCTGGGCCGGGGAGCAGGGCGTGGGAGGGGGCGGGGGGAGGCGAAGAGCCTGGCTTCCAGCTGTCTGGAAGCCCCGGAGAGCAGCAGCTGATGGGGTTGGGCCTTGGGTGGGAAACGGTGGCAAGGAGAGAGGCCCATGGACTGCTCGGGGTTCCAGGGTGCCAAGGCTGGAGGCCTGGTGAGAGGAAGCGACAGGCTTGTTGCTGTCCACAACCTCGGGCAAAAACGGCCAGTGTCCAGCACTCTCTGAACGGTCTCCAGGCAAGGACCCAAGGTGTCCTTGGGGCATGGGTCCACAGTACCTCCTGCTAAGCCACACCTGTGGCTCCACACTAAAGGCCAAAGGTGAGAAGGTGGGAGGAAAGTCTGGCACTCAGATCTCCCCAGACACCTGGGTATCAATGCCTCAGCTGGTGGGACCCACATGCTGAACCCTGGAGAATTCTCAGCCACAAGCCCTTTCCGTGATGCCCCCGGGACAGCTGCACAACCGCTCCTGACCCCTGGACGAGAGACACAGATCGAGTCTCAGAAGTCATCTGACCTCCAGTCCCAAGTCACCAAGCTCACCTCCCACCCTAGGCCCCCAGGTCAGAGCCAGGACGAAGAACTGCAGGACTTGGTGATGAATCCCGGGGCCTCCTGAGTCAGTGGCCTGAGCAGGAAGGGGACTGCAGGGGCCCCAAAGAGCCCAGGTTTCAAAGTCCCCCTTGAAAACGGAACTCCCGATCCCACTCATGCAGGGTCTGTCTGGGGGGCTTCCAGGGGAGGCAGAGGGTCCGCGAACGTCAGGAGGGAGAGGTGGGAGCTGACTGAGTGGTCCAGCCTAGGGAGTGGACACACAAGGCCCACGCTGGCAGAGCTGGTCTCTGGCAGAGCGTCTGGTGGCTGAGGACTAAGGAGCAAGGGAATCTCTGGCCTCCTGGGAAAGTGAAAAGTAGAGGGCAAGGGCAATTCCCAGTGGGGGCTGAGTGCCAGCTCCTCATCTCCTGGGGCCGGGATAAGCAAGGAAGGGGTCAGCTGATGACTGTACAAAAAAGAAGCCGGGATTCTCGACTCCAGCCTGGCCCTACCACAGGCTGGGAGGCTGCTTCTGGCCCCCGAAGCCTTCCCTGGGGGAGGACAAATTCTGAGCCTGGAAGCTGGCTCAAGAGCCCAGGAGGACCAGGAAACTCTGCGGGGAGGGACAAGGCGTGTCATCGGACCCCACGCAACGCCACCAGGGGCTGCCGTGTCCCTGAAGAAATGTGCCAAGAGATGAGATGGTGGCTCAGACGGTCCCCGTGTCTGCTGGGGTCTGGAAACTTAGCCGCGACCACAGAGTCACAACAGCCGGAGACCTGGGCTTAGAATTAGACAGTGTCAGCAGGGATGGAGAAAAGCCTTCAGATCCTCCAGCCCAGCCCCCCCCTCCCCCCGGGTCTGCAGCGGCGGTGGAAGCTGGGGCCCAGAGAGGGCAAGGGGGTGACCTCGATCACAGAGCAAGGGCCAGCCTTGGACTCCCAGCCTCTGCTCCAAGGTCATCTGACTCTGGGGTTGCTCTGTCTCAGTGGCAGGCAGAGCTAGAAACTTCCGTGAGCACAGGCAGGTCACAGCCAGAGATGCCACCTGAATAGGATTGCCTGCAGCTCATCTCTCCCTGCCCCCTCCACTCTTCCTGGCTTTTCAGCTAAAGGAGGGAAGGGTATCGTGGTCCTCTGGACGAGGCAGACAGGGAGGCAGGAAAGCAGAGTGATCGGCAATTCTCAAAGCCCACCGAGGAGACAGAGTACCAGCCCTTAAACGCTGGCTCACTCCCTCATCACCTCTCCTAGCTTCGCGGTCTACCCCCCTCCCCCACCGGCCCACCTTCCTGGCTCCCAGTCTCAGCACAAACCTCGCGGCAGCAAACACCAGAGCGAGAACCAAGAAGCTCAAAGCTGTCCCCTGTCTGTCCTCAGAAAAGATGGGATGGACCCCAAGGAGGATACAGGACAGAGAGAGGTGTGAACTGGGAGCAGAGAATAGAGATCCAGAGAGGAGGCATTCGGGCAGAGGAAACAGTGCATTAGCCATTGAAGAAGCCCACCTTTCCCCTCTCCAAACATCAAGCAAGCACAGTATCTAAATTTTAAAATTAAAAAAAAAAAAAAAAGATTTTTGGCTTCTCGGCCGCTGCAGGCCACCATCCTCCCAAGCGTGTGGGCAGGTGGGCAAGGGGCGCACACATGTAAACGGTGGGCCCCGCATCCCTGGGACCGTTGGACACACAGAGGCAGCAGCAACAGTTAACAACCAATAAATAAAAGATAACAATTATATATGTATATATATATATATAAAAAAAAACCTGACTTTCCCCACCAAAAGCACAATACTGTTATCACAGAAAATCAGCATCATCGTAATTAACCATCCTAGCCAAGCAGGCAGTCTTGCTGCCCGAGGAAGGGGGGCGGCAACATCACATTACCCCCCACGCCCCGAGCCCCCGTGGCCGAGGCCGGGACTCCTGGGGCCTCTCTGGCTGCGAAGGTCAAGGTGGTAGGCAGGGTTCTCCGAGGCCTTCTCCCCATCTGTCAGTCGGAATCTTCTAGAACAGAAGGTAGTTTTGTTTTGTTGTTTTCTTTTTCAATGTCTGTTTGAAATAAAAAAAAAAAAAAGCACACACGCAAGGAGAGCAGGAGAGACCGAGAAGCCCCTCCTGCAAAGCAGACGAGTCCTGGGTTCTGCAGAGGGCCGGAGCCTTTCCCATCCGTGTGGTCGATTTCTGGACAAGCAGAGATTGTTGGCGATCGGAGCCGGTGGCTTCAGGCGGCGGGTGGGTGCGGGGCGGGGGGGAGCCGGCCTCACGATTCCAGGGCAGCTCGGCTGGGCGTGGATGCGGAGGAAGGCTCGGTGGACACGGGAGTCAGGGGCGGGGGAGTCAGGGTGGAGGTGGCCTCATGGCACAGGAGGAAGTGAGTGGTTCCCAGGCATCTAGAAGACACAGGAGGCGGGGCGGGCTCAGCGCTGGCTGCCAGGGGCACAGAGCGGGCGGGAGTCAACTGGAGGGGCCATCCCCAACCCTGTTGGCACCAGGAACCAGTTTCGTGGAAAACAGCTGCTCAGTACATGCTGTGCAGCCCGGTTCCTAACAGGCCACCGACCAGTACCAGTCCATGGCCCAGGAACTGGGGACCCTGGAACTAGAGAACAAGGTGATGAGTCCTAAAAACATGCACGCTCTCTGATTCACACGTTTGGTGCTTAAGTATGTGTGCTTAAGAAATAAACACGATGCTTATGACAGTATCATCTGTAACACCAAATTAAACAGGAGAGAACAAACAGTGTCCACCAGAGAGGGATGGGTTGGATCAATAAAGACAGAACCATGCGATAAAAGAATGTGCAACCGTTAAGAACAAAGTGAGCAGGGGCCAATAAGCACAGGAAAAGATGCTCGACAGAATCAGTCATCAGGGAAAAGCAAACCAAAACCACAAGGAGGAATTGCCCTGGTGGTCCAGTGGTTAAGACTTTGTATTTCCAATGCAGGGGACCACAGGTTTGATCTCTGATCAGGGAACAAAGATCCCCACGCCTTGAGGCGAGGCAAAAAAAAAGAGAGAGAGAGAGAGAGAGAGAGAAAGAAACACCACTTCACAAATACTAGGATAAAACCTAAAACTAACAAGCGTTGGTGAAGGTGTGGAAAAATTGGAACCCTTGATCATCGCTGGCAGGAACATAAAATGATGCAGATACTGTGGAAAAGTTTGGCAGTTCCCCCCCACCCCAAAATAAACTCATCAAATGCATTTAAATCCCTAAACTCATAATTATACATATTGTTTTTATAGAACATCACTGGTCACTTCTAAAGGATGTGGGAAATCCAACTTGTTTTGAAAACTGATAAAGAATCGAGTATCCATCCTGCCCTCCCTGTGAACACTATACCCTGGGGATAACCCACGAGTGGATGAGGGGATATCTCCCTTTATAGAAGTGACGCAGCCAGCCATGAAGGAAAGACACCTGCAGGACATCAGCATTTTGCACGACCTGATGAATGGATGCGGGTGGCAGTCAGCAAGCGCTGCTGATGTCACCGACATCACGGGTGCCTGCCGGACATACACAGCTCCAGCCACGAGGCGGTCTCACCAAAAGTGCCCAAATCCAGTGGCAAGATCCACTGCCGTTTCCAGGAAGAACAGGAAACAGGAGTCTGTAAGCAGCACGCCGGGGCACCGTTAGCAAACCCCAGACTGTGGGGACCCTACAGAATGCGCTTCTCAACAAACAGTGAGACGGAAAGGGATGGGGGAAAACTTAGAGATGAAAGTAAACTTAAGAGGGGGCTTCCCTGGTGGTCCAGTGGTTAAGACTTTGCCTTCCAGTGCAGGGGGTGCAGGTTCGATCCCTGGTCAGGAAGCTAAGATCCCACATGCCTCTCAGCGAAAAAAAAAACAACAAAACCCATGAAACAGAAGCGATATTGTAACAAATTCAATAAAGAATTTTAAAATGTTCCACATAAAAAAATCTTTAATAAAAAAGATAAATAAAAGAGACCTACCAACCAATTGCCATCTGTGGCTTTTATTCCAATTCTGACTCCAATAATCAAAGTAAGAAAAAAACTGTGAAATAATGGGAAACTGGAATTTAGATGCTGATGAGAGCGTATTAGGGAATTACTTTTTTCTTGGTATTATGGACTTTTTTAAAGAATCATTATGTTTTAGAAATACATTTTGAAATATTTATGTATGAAATGATATGATGTCTTGAATTTTCTTCAAAACAACCCAGCTTGAGTGGTGTGTGGGGAGGGAATAGATGGTCAAGATTGCTATGAATCGGTGATTCTGAAGCTGGATCAGTCCTGGGTATTCATTGGAGGGACTGATGCTGAAGCTGAAACTCCAATACTTTGGCCACCTGATGAGAAGAGCTGACTCATTTGAAAAGACCCTGATGCTGGGAAAGAGGAGAAGGGGACAACAGAGGATGAGATGGTTGGATGGCATCACTGACTCGATGGACATGCTTTTGGGTGGACTCTGGGAGTTGGTGATGAACAGGGGGGCCTGGCATGCTGTGGTTCATGGGGTCACAAAGAGTCACACACGACTGAGCAACTGAACTGACTGATAGGTACATGGAGTTACATATTCTCCACTGTTGCCTGAGAATGTTTCCATAATTAAAATGGTTTTAATCCATCCTCAAATTTCCAACAACCTAAGTGTCCCATACCACAACACTGGTTAAAGTATGGTCCAGCCATAAATGGAATACTATGCAGCTATAAGGATGATCTCGAGCAAGATTTAGTGATGCAGAAAATATGCATGATCTCAGTTCCTGAATAATTCAATGAATTATATAACAGTAATTTATCTAAGAATTATGATACATCAGGAATCTCAGAAGGCAAATAAATCACAAAAACGACAGAACACAAGTTGGATGTAATTACAATCAGACAGGATCTGGGAAAGCCTGAGAAGAAATAGGAAGGGCAATTTTCGGGAAGAGCTTTAGAAAAGTGAAACTTGTCACCCTGAAAAGCTTGTCACGGAAATAAAATTACATCGTCTTGGCCAAAGCGGGAGGGTGAGGGTAAGATATATGGCTACATAAATTGTGTTAAGGAAAGCCAGTGCAGACAAGCTGGATAAAACACGTTACAAACCTCTTGGTGTTGAGTCTCCAAAAGAAAAAATAAGTGTTTCCTACAAGTTGTTCTTTGAAAACACAAAACAAAAAACAGAGAAAAATAGCCAACAGCATATGGCTATGGACTCATTGTTGTTGAGGAAATATGTATACATATATATTCATAGAAAACTGTGAGGCAAAAACAAATAAGGTAATTCAAAAATAATCACACGCTTTAAAGAAATGAATTACACTGTACAACTTTTCCTCGGCGGGGAATACATCAAAACCCATGTTTGCACCACTTTTCCATGGCCTGGAGGAAGTGAAGCAGTTGTTAGGTGACAGTTGCTAAGGAGGCTGCTGGTGGTAATTCACAAAAAGGGACCGTGGAAATTAGACAACAGATCAGGATGTGCTCCAGGACCCAGAGCTGCATACTGAGCATCTCTAAGATTACAGAAATATCTGTCACAGTTCCTTTACAAATTGGTTTGATTATTATGTTCCTATGTGACCTAGTTACTGAGCATTAAGTTTCTGTAAGTGTTCAATTCTTTCTGAATCATTCTAGACACAAAATGTTCACAGTGGTTATTTCTGGGCTATATGTGTGTGTGTTCAGTCACTCAGTCATGTCCAACTCTTTGCGACCCTTTGGACTGTAGCCCACCAGGCTCCATTGTCCATGGGATTTTTCAGGCAAGAATACTGGAGTGGGCTGCCATTTCCTCCTCCAGGGGAATCTTCCTGACCTAGGGATCAAACCTGCATGTCCTATGTCTTCTGCATTGCAGGTGGAGCCCCAACCCACTGAGCCATCGGGGTTATATATGAAGGGTTGTGTTCTTTTTTAATAATAATTTTTAATGGAGGTTTTCTTTTTAAACATATTTTCTAATGTCCCTTCAATGAAAAAGAATTTAGTATGCAAAATAACATTAGAAGCTTCAAAACAGGACTCCTAAACAAAATATCAGCAAATCAAATCTGATGATACATAAAAGCTTATCATGAGTGGCTTAGCATTCAAAAATCAATTGGTGTAAGTCAGAAGGGCCATCGTGACAAAATCCATAAGCAATAAATGCTGGAGAGGGCATGAAGAGAAGGGAACCCTCCTATACTGTTGGTGGGAAAGTAAATTGGTACAGCTGCTCTGGAGGACAGTATGGAGGTTCCTTAAAAAACTAAAAATAGAGCTACCGTATGATCCTACAATCCCACTCCTGGGCATATATCCAGAGAAAAACATGGTTCCAAGGGATACATGCACCCCAGAGTTCACTGCAGCACTGTTTAAAACATCCATCGACAAATGAATGGATAAAGAAGATGTGGTGCATACACACAATGGAACATTACTCAGCCGTTAAAAAGAACGAAATAACGCCATTTGCCGCAACATGGATGAACCCAGAGATTGACTGAGTGAAGAAAGTCAGAGAAAGACAAATATCATGTGGCATCACTTATATGTAAAACTGAAAAAAAATTATACAACTGAATTTATTTATAAAATAGAAACAGACTCAGAGACTTAGAGAATGAATTTTTGGTTACCTGGGGGTAAGGATGGAAAGGAGAGACAGTTAGGGAGTTTGGGGTTGACATGCACACGTTGCTATATTTAAAACAGGTAACCAAAAAGACCTACTGTATAGCACAGGGAACTCTGCTCAATATTATATAGCAACCTAAATGGGAAAAGAATTTGAAAAAGAACAGAAAAAAAAAATAGACTATCTAAAAAACGTAGAATATTTAAATAGGCAGGACTCCATGGATGAGCCACACAATATATTCACACACACACACACACACACACACACATCACCTGGCGCAATTCATCGTCATAACTACAAAGAAAGAGAGAAAAGTCATATATGAATATTGATAAATGCAGAAAATTTTGATAAAATTCAACTCCACTAATGATTAAAAAAAAAAAACCAACTCCTAGAAGAAGAAAACTTCCTAAATCTGATGAAATCTATTTAACAACCTAACTAATAACAAATAACCCAACTAATGGGAAACTACTGAAAGCTTTCCCCCGACAGTTAGACCTTCATCACTCCTGTGTGACTGGAGGGCCCAACCAGCAAGGAAGCAGGAGAAAGGAACAAAGGCAGAGAGATGGGAAAGGAAGAAAGAGAATGGAAACAATCCAGAAGAATCTAAGGCAGAACCTAAGATTTAATAAATGAAGTTAGCAGGACCATGGTTATAGGATCGGTTAAAAAAAAAAATCACCTGAATTTCTATAAACCAGAAACAAATGGAAAATACAATTCAAATTACTACTTAAAACACTGTCAAAAACATCAAATACCTAGGGATAAATCTATTAGAGATGTGAAAGACCTTTTAGCTAAAAATAGAAAAATGCTACCAAGACAAAAATTCAAAGGATGGCATCACCAACTCAATGGATGTGAGTTTGAGTAAACTCCGGAAGTTGGTGATGGACAGGGAGGCCTAGCGTGCTGCAGTCCATGGAGTTGCAAAGAGTCGGACACAACTGAGCGACTGAACTGAACTGCACAGAAACAGACAGATATACCATCTTCATGGACTGGAACACCCATCATTATAAAGCTGCCAATTTTCCCCCAAGTTAAACAGTAGATTCAACTCTTGTATGCATGCTAAGTCACTTCAGTCATGTCCAACTCTTTGCAAGCTTATGGATGCAGCCTGCCAGGCTGCTCTGTCCATGGGATTCTCCAGGCAAGAATATTGGAGTGGGTTGCCATGGCCTCCACCAGAGGATCTTCCCAACCCAGGGATTGAACCCAAGTCTCTTACATCCCCTGCATTGGCAGGCAGGTTCTTTACCACTAGCACCACCTGGGAAGCCGAGATTCAACTCAGTCCCAATCAAAATCCAAGTATGTGTGTGTGTGTGTGCACATAGGCATTTATAAGTTGATTCTAAAATGTATATAGAAATACAAATAGCTTAAAGTAGTGAAGGCATTCTTGAGGAAGACGCAATGGGATCTTGCTTCTCAAGATCAGGTTATAAAAAGACTGTGCTTTCACCTTGGGTTCTCTCCCTCCCAGAAATCTCACCCTCAGGGAAGCCAGTCACCATGCTGTTAGGCAGCCCTGTGCAGAGGGGCACATGGTGAGGCTGCCAAGCCAAATGAGTGAGCTTAGAAGTGGGTCAGCCCCAGCCACACCTTCAGATGAGACCACAGCCCTGGCCAACAGTGAGTGATCACTCTGGTTTACCTAACACAGAGGGGTTTCCCAGGGCATAGGGCTTTCAGTGCTAAATTCAGGATTCTCTTGGGCCAACTGCGATGGGTTATCACCCTCCTGACAGCTCGGCTGTATCCTCATGACACACTTTGATCCGAAGGCGCCAAAAAAAGCTGTATCCAAATTCCTGACATTTATTCTTTCCGGCTGCTGTTTTGCAAGATCTCAGTATGCAGCAACAGACGACTAAGACAGCCCTGCACATAAGGTGATGGTAAAATGGAGGATGCACACATAAGCTTTCCAGGTAGCTCAGCTGGTAAAGAATCCGCCTGCAATGCAAGAGACGCTGGTTCGATTTCTGGGTCGGGAAGATCCCCTGGAGAAGGGATAAGCTACCCATTCCAGTATTCTTGGGCCTCCCTGCTCAGATGGTAAAGAAGCTGCCTGCAATGCGGGAGACCTGGGTTCGATCCCTGGGTTGGGAAGATCCCCTGGAGAAGGGAACGGCAACCCATTCCAGTACTCTTGCCTGGAGAATTCCACGGACAGGGGAGCCTGGCAGGCCCAGTGCATGGGATCACAAGGAGTCTGACACGACTGAGCGATTTTCACTTTCACTTTCACATATGCCAATGTGCGCAACTTAAGCGCTCGTCAGAGACATGCAGATAAAGATTACAACAAGCTATCACCACAGGCTCACCAAAATGACTGAAATTTAAGAAGACAGAGAAGATCCAATGCTGGCCAGGAAGTGGAGCAACGGGAGCACCCATACAGCACGAGTGGGAGTAGGGGATGGTACAACCACGTTGAAAAACTGTGTGGTAGTACCAACTAACGCTAAATATATACACACATTCTATGTTCCAGCAATTCTACTCTTTGGTCTGTACTGACAGAATGCATCATCCAGGAGACACGTACAAGAGTGCTAACAGCTGGTCAAGACGTGGGGGTCAGTTCTCTGCCAGCAACAGAAGCCTCTGTAGGCTATTATCCTGCACTAAGAGAAACAAACCAAAAGTTTATGGGTTAAAAATAATAAGAAACCATGTTTGAGCTACTGATCAAGAGAGTCAGAAGCTGAGGTCTTCAGCCACCCTGACCGAGAAGGGATGAGAAACTTCTATTCTCCTAGGCCCCTGGCCTTGACTGGGAACTGGGATGTTATTTCAAAGTGTTTTCAACCCAGGGAAATTTCTATTCAAGTCAAGTCTCTGGCTGAATCTAGGTATATAAAAACAATAAAAACAGGGGAGCCTTGGCTGATCTGAAGGCCCTGCCTCCTGGGCCTCCCCCTACTAGCTCTGTTTCACCTGGGCAGACCCCAAGGGCCCCTGAGAAACCCAGGCACTTATCTGCCAAACCCAGGTGTCCTCTGGCTGGGTGTGCCCCCTTGCCCCCACCCCACCCCCAGGCCCCCTCCACTCACCCCAGCTCTGGGCCTTGGACTATACCAGCCCATCATAGAGGGACAGCGCCTGCACGATGGACGGGTCCGCCTTGGATCCTTCCTGGAATTCCTGCAGCGTCAGCTTCCCATCGGCGTTCTGCAAGCAGAGAGGCGGGTAGAGGGGAGGGGATGGCCAGCCTCCTAGGACAGGGGCCTCTGGCCCCGACCCTAAACACGCCCTCCCCAAGCCCAGCCCAGGGCTGGTCCCCAGAGTGCTTCCAAAGTTAGGTCAGGAGGGAGGCAACGCCGCTCATTAGGTGGGAGGAGCTGGGCACGACAGACCCGGGCACTTCCTGGCTGCCTCACCTTGAGTGGGCGACCCACCTCTCGGGGCTCCTGTTTTCACATCTGGAGAGTGGAGAGAACTGCCCTGCTTCTTCAGGGCACTGGGTGAGCCATCCTTGGGCTCAAGCTGTTGTAAAGGGCTTGGCTGACTGGCAGCGCCCCTTAGGGCCATGGTTATCATCCTTGCTGCGGTTTGTCCCCACAAAGGGTGTTAATCCCACAAGGCTGAGGGCCTGATGCGTGTCTCTGGGGTCACCCTTGGAAGGGTGTTTAAGCCGTTCCCTGGGACCCAGAGATCGGCGAGGAGGCTGGGCGGGACCCACGTAAGAGGGCTTTGGTGGATCTCTTGTGGGAGGAAATGATTGGGGCCAGAACTCCTTCCCCTGAAGCATCTTTCAGGGAAACATGTGAGGGCAAAGGAGAAAGGCCTTGGAGGCACCCCCCCACCCTGCCACGTCCCACACCCGGAGAGGGGAGGCGTGATGAGGGTTCCACAGACTCAGCAGGCAGACCTCGAGGGGTGCCCACTGTGGGTCCCACTCACACTACACGGGTGCTTGGTCTAAGAAGAGGGGCTGGTCTTATCACCATCTTACCGGTGAGGATGCTAAAGCTCGGTCACTGCCCAGGGCCCCCTGGCTGCTAACCGGGGAAGCCGGGTTTGCACCCAATCTGACCCCAGCGTGTGCTTTGCTTCCCAAAATAAGGGAGGCCTGACTGGGCACGGGGGAGGGGGATTAACACCTTGCTGTTGAATAGCGCTGAACCTCTCCGCAAGAAACTAGGATTCTCAGCCCACGCTCTGTGGACACGTCTTTTGATTGTCACCAGGAGCCCAGCGTAGACTGAGCCTCCGTGTCTGAGCCTCTCTGACATGAGCTGATCTCACTTTTTTAATTAAGGAAGTCAGGCCTCAGGCTCAAAGCTTTCAGGACAAGCACCTGCACCCAACCAGGATGTAATAATAAGCCCAAGGTCACTCTCATTCGTATTCTTTTTTGAAGGCAAGCAGTTCTGGGTTTCCGGACCATCCTGCTATCCAATTACTATTTAAAAACAATGCTATTTCCGCTTTTAAAACTTTGGTATAAAGAAGGGTTTCTTATATGATATTGTTTATATGCAGAAGCTTAAAAAACTGATACAGATGAACTTATTTACAAAATAGAAACAGACTCACAGACTTAGAGAAGGAATTTATGGTTACCAGCAGGGGAAGGGTCGGGGAGCGATAGATTGGGAGTTTGGAATTGACACATATACACTGCTACACTTAAAATGGATAACCAACAAGGACCTACTGTATAGCTCAGGGGACTCTGCTCAGGGTCATGTGGCAGCCTGGGTGGGAGGGGAGTTTGGGGGAGAATGGTTACGTGCTAAGTCCCTTTGCTGTCCACCTGAAACCATCACGATATTGTCAATCGGCTATACCCCAATACAAAATAAAAAGTTAAAAAAAAAAAGATAAGAATGAACTTATTTACAAAACAGACTCACAGACTGAGAAATGAATTTATTCCCCCGGTGACCAGCGAGGGTGGGGGTAGAGGGAGGGCTAGACTGGGAGTTTGGGATTGCCAAGGACACATTGCTATATTTAAAATAGATAATCAACAAGGGCCTACTGTAAAAAAAAATAATAAAAATAACAAACTCATTTTAAAAAGAAGGATTTCTTAAACTGGGGTCTGTGGACAGAATTCAGCAGGTCTGTGAACTAAAATGGGAAAAAATGAGGCCGTCCTTTTTGCTAACTTCTAACTGAAATTGAGCCCTTCCTTCCATAATGAATCTAGGCGATGATCCCCCACGGGACCGGAAGTACCTGTGACTTTGCCAACCATGGGGATCTCGGCATTTTCATGACACATCACAGCTGCTATAGGACCACCCGTACATATCACCCCGCTTCGGTATTACCGGATGCTTAAACCCACCTCTATATCTTATTATCCAACGTATTCATAAAGAAGCTCACATCACAAATTCTTTTTTAAAAAAGGTCTTGCCAGCTGTATTCCAAATAGCTCCCTTCTTAACCCTGTGGGCTTTATCTAATGCACTTAAAAATCATTATTCTGAGGAATCTACAGCCAACTTGTCCAGAATGCCAACATCTCTGGTCCATGGCAAAAAATTTACAAGGTTGAGAATCTTAGTGGATCAAAGAGAAAGAGCTGGACAAATTTATTTAAAACACTTGATGTTCAAAGGGGATGGCTGCCAGCCAGACCAGTGGACATCACACCAGTCATGGTGCCTACCTGGAGCTGGACCCCTAGGTGGTCAGTGGAGCCTACGCGAGGGGTCTCACCTTGTCCATCATGGCGAAGATCCGGTCCACCCTCTTCTCCGGGGTGTTCTCCTCCTCAGGGAGCTCCACGGTGTTCCCCTGCCAGGGACAGATGAGGTAGGGACTGGCCCCTGCCACACCTGACTTGGGGCCCTTTGTTCAAAAATATGCCCTCTCCCCCACCCTAGGACTTCCCACATGGTCCAGTGGTTAAGACTCCACACTTCCAGTGCAGAGGGTGAGGGTTCAATCCCTAGTCAGGGAACTAAGATCCCACATGCCCTGGGGCACAGCCAAAAAAAAAAATATGCCCCCAGACCGAGGCAGTTTCAGACGAGGCCTGCCTCTCCCGCCCTCCGACTCCCTACAATGCCCCCACCATCTGTAATTCTGCTCCAGAACATCCCCTCCACCCCAGCCCCCATCTGCACAGAGCAACCCTGGGCAGTGACCCTCATCTGGCCATCTCTTACCCCTGACAGGAGAGCTGCCCCAGGGGGTGCTTCCTCTGGGCCAGGGCCAGTCACTAAATGTCATGTCCCTACGGCCTCCCCCCACCCCATACAACCCAAGCTTCTCACCACCATCTGGTAAATGGCGTCCACAATGTCCAGCATCTCATTCCTGGTGATGTAGCCGTCGTTGTCCAAGTCGTAGAGTTTGAAGGCCCCTGCAATCAGCCAGCCAGGATGGAATCACCCCTGGCCTGGGGCAGGGGAGCCGTCCCACCCTGCATCTCAGCATGCAGTCCAGCCAAGAGCCCCATCACTCATCCAGTCAATGAATATCTGTTGTTGTCTATTCGCTCAGACGTCTCTGACTCTGCGACCCCACGGACTGTAGCCTACCAGTCTCCTCCGCCCATGCAATTCCCCAGACAAGAATACTGGAGTGGGTTGCCATTTCCTACTGCAGGGGTTCTTCCCCACCCAGGGATCAATCTCACATCTCCTGCATTAGCAGGCAGATGCTTTACCGCTGAGCCACCTGGGAAGCCCAATGAATATTTACATCAACACAAATGGGAGGAGACAGAGAGACACACACACAAAAGGGACACAGGCACCATTTCAACCAGAGTTATCGAAGATATATATATGCAAAGGAGACACCAGGTCTGCAAGAATCAAGGCCCCAGGAGGATCTCCCAAGCCACTGCTCTCCCTTCCCACCCACCAGCCTCTGCCTGCTCTCAGTCACTCCCTCTCCACACTGATGCTGTATCCGGCTAGGGTCACCTTAGAAAATAAAATCATATGCCTGGGAGAGGGGGAGGAGCTTCTGCATAAATAAAATCCTCTTTTATTCCTAAAAGAAACCGCTGCATTTTCTTGGTGCCAATGCAAAGCGGTGAAGATGTCTCAGGGAGAAGTGGTGTTCTGTCGCTCAGTTGTGTCTGATTCTTTGTGACCTCATGGACTGCAGCATGCCAGGCTTCTCTGTCCTTCACCATCTCCCAGACCTTGCTCAAACTCATGTCCATTGAGTCGGTGATGCCATCCAACCATCTCATCTTCTGTCATCCGCTTCCCCTCCTGCCCTCAATCTTTCCCAGCATCAGGGTCTTTTCTAATGAGTCGACTCTTCGCATTAGGTGGCTAAAGTATTGGAGCTTCAGCTTCAGTATCAGTCTTTCCAAAGAATATTCAGGACTGATTTCCTTTAGGATGGACTGGGTGGATCTCCTTGCAGTCCCAGGGACTCTCAAGAGTCTTCTCCAACACCACAGTTCAAAAGCATCAATTCTTCAGTGCTCAGCCTTCTTTATGATCTAACTCTCACATCCATACATGACCACTGGAAAAACCATAGCTTTGACTAGACAGACCTTTGTTGGTCAAGTAATGCCTCTACTTTTTAAATACGCTAAGTTTATCATAGTTTTTCTTCCAAAGAGCAAGTATCTTTTAGTTTCATGGCTGCAGTCACCGTCTGCGGTGATTCTGGAGCCCGAGAAAATAAAGCCTGTCACTGTTTCATTGTTTCCCCATCTATCTGCCATGAAGTGATGGGAGCCGATGCCATGATCTTAGTTTTCTGAATGTTGAGTTTTAAGCCAGCTTTTTCATTTTCCTCTTTCACTTTCATCAAGAGATTCTTTAGTTCCTCTTCATAAGGGTGGTACCATAAGGGTGGTGTCATCTGCATATCTGAGGTTACTGATATTTCTCCCAGCAATCATGATTCCAGCATGTGCTTCATCCAGCCCAGCATTTCACATGATGTACTCTGCATAAAAGTTAAATAAGCAGGGTGACAATAGACAGACTTAACATACTCCTTTCCCAATTTGGAACCAGTCTGTTGTTCCATGTCCAGTTCTAACTGTTGCTTCTTGACCTGCATACAGGTTTCTCAGGAGGCAGGCAAGGTGGTCTGGTATTTCCATCTCTTTAAGAATTTTCCACAGTTTGTTGTGATCCACAGAGTCAAAGGCTTTTGTGTAGTCAATGAAGCAGAAGCGGATGTTTTCCTGGAATTCTCTTGCTTTTTTCTATGATCCAACGGATATTGGCAATTTGATCTCTGGTTCTTCTGCCTTTTCTAAATCCTGCTTGAACATCTGGAAGTTCTTGGTTCACATACTGTTGAAGCCTAGCTTGGAGAAAGCGTGTGAGATGAGTGCAATTGTGCGGTAGTTTGAGCATTCTTTGGCATTGCCCTTCTTTGGGATTGGAATGAACACTGACCTTTTCCAGTCCTGTGGCCACTGCTGAGTTTTCCAAATGTGCTGGCATATTGAGTGCAGCACTTTCACAGCATCATCTTTCAGGTTTTGAAATAACTCAGCTGGAATTCCATCACCTCCACTAGCTTTGTTCATAGTGATGCTTCCTAAGGCCCACTTGACTTCACATTCCAGGATGTCTGGTTCTAGGTAAGTGATCACACCATCGTGGTTATCTGGGTCAAGAAGACCTTTTTTGTACAGTTCTTCTGTGTATTCTTGCCACCTCTTCTTAATATCTTCTGCTTCTGTTAGGTCCAAACCATTTCTGTCCTTTATTGTGCCTATCTTTGCATGAAATGTTCCCTTGGTATCTCTAATTTTCTTGAAGAGCTCTCTAGTCTTCTCTCTAGTCTTTCCTGTTCTATTGTTTTCCTCTTTCTTTGCATTGATCACTGAGGAAGGCTTTCTTATCTCTCCTTGCTATTCTTGGGAACTCTGCATTCAGGGAGGAGTGAGTTCTAGCCCATGGCCTTCATCTTCTCTCCAGAGTCCCTCACTCTCGGCTCTGAATCCTTCTCTTGACCCTCTTCAGGGCCTCGCACATGCTGTTGCCCTGCCACGAGCGCTCTTCCCTCCTCCCTCTCCCAGCTCAGCTCCCAGCACACAGCAGGGTCAGTTCCTGTCCAGTCAGCTCACATCTCGCGCTTCCTGTCTCGGCTGCAGTTTTCTGGGACCTTATGGATAATGCCCCTGTGCTAGACTGACAGCCACGAAGGCAGGTGCCTATCTGATGCTCCAGTGGGTCCTGGTCTCTGTCCAGTACTGACACGTGGCCATGTTTGGTCAGTATCTGTTGGCTGAACCAGTACATAAGTGAATGAATTAGATCTGTTATCAAAACAGCCTCTGAAGCAGTGGGTCCAGCCCTGGAAGCGGAGCTCTTAGCTCCTCGCTGTCTTGCCTGAGGTCCCATGTCTGTGCGTGTTAGCCGCTCAGTCTTGTCCGTCTCTTTGTGACCCCATGGACTATAGCCTGCCAGGCTCCTCTGTCCATGGAATTCTCCAGGCAAGAACACTGGAGTGGGTTGCCATTTCCTCCTCCAGGGGGCCTTCCCAACCCAGGGATCAAACCCAGGTCAGATTGCAGGCAGATTCCTTTACCACTGAACCTCCCATGTCTGCACCTGCTCAAATGTCCCTCTGCTCCTGCCCCATCTGTCCACCCGCCTAAAGAAGCCACGTTCCTCCTGCCTGGGCACCCCTGGGAAACCACCTCTGACCTGGAAGGACAGGACATCTGTGCCACTGTCAGCCCCGGGCAGATGGCCTGGGCCTGGGTGTTTGGCCTCCCTCCAGCCTGGGACTGCCAGGGAGTGGGACTTACACCGCAGCTTCTCATCCAGGGTTCCCCTCGAGGTCACCGACAGCGCCTGGATGAACTCGGAGAACTCGATCCGCCCGTCCTGCAGGAGAGAGAGGGGCAGGCGTGGCCTCAGTTAGTGCTGGTCAGGCCCCTCCTCCAACGGGTGGTGATGGATGGACAGCAGCAGGTACCAGACGCCCAAGTGCAGAGCATGGGAGGGAAGGGATGAGGTTCGGAGAAGATGGGGAGGGGGAGGGGAGGACTAGAAATGGGACAGGCCAGTAGGAGGGACAGCGCCACGGCGAGCCAGGGGGAGAGCCTGACTCCACAGCTGGTGGAAGGAACAGCCAGCGGCTCCATCAGCACAGCACAGGGGCCGCCAGGACCCCCTTCTCCTCGACCTAGAACCACAGGCTCAGAGGCTTGAGAAGAAGGTTGGGCTCTGGACTGTTCGATCCTATTTGGTTTGCAGCTGAGGACACTGAGACCGCGGAGAGGCCACCGGAGCTCTTCCCAGGGCCAGGCAGCCTGTGGAGAAAGCCAGGGCAGGAAAGAGCAGAAACAAGCCTGAGTGCCCGACAGCGTGGAGCGTGGAAATAAGTGACGGGACATCCACCACGAACATGGGGGAAGCCAGGACACATGCCGGCGTGGGACGGAGTCCGGAGGGCTGCAGACGCCCCGGCGGTGGGTATATGCCGACTGCCAGGCGGCCATCGCCTGGGGCGCAGGGGTGGACACCTACAACGCGGATAAGCCTTGAAAACGTCACGCTCAGTGAAAGAAGCCAGGCACAAAGGATCTCATAGTATATGATTGTCGGTTTCCTCATCTGCTAAATGGGGGTAATTAAAAGGCATCCTTTACTGGTAGTCGATTGTAAGGTCTCAGTAAAAACAATGCACGTAAAGGGCTTAGTACATAGTAAAGGTTCAGTAAATGTCTGTTATGATTACAAATCTTATTATTATCCCTGGAGGCATTTGCATTCCGTCCTTGTACGAAAAGGGTCAAAGCAGATGTATATGCGTGCATGTGTGTATACACACGTCTGTGTGGACGGTATGTGTGTGCGTACGTGGATCTCTGCGGGTGCCTTGTGCACACTGGAGCTCATGCAACGTATACACGTGCATCATCTGTGTGCAATACGAGTGCACGTGTTCATGTGTATATGCATGCATGTGTGTGCATTTGTGTATATGCATGTGTGGGTTGCATGCATGTGAGTGCATTTGTGTGTATGTGTATGTGTTTCTTCTCCAAAGGGAACATCAGCGGGTGAGCGTGGATGTGGAGACGCCTCAGGAAGGAGGGGACTCTGGACTGGTTGTGGAGGGTGGAGGGGACTCCGGGCTGGTGCAGAACCCGTCAATCCCCAGCTCACCTTGTTCTCATCAAAGACATTGAAAACAAACGTGGCGAACTTGGTGGGGTCCCCAAATGGGAAGAACTGCTTGTAGATCTTCTGGAAGCCTGCCGCGTCCAGCTGCCCGCTAGGGCAGTCCTTGATGAAGCCCTTGTACCTGGAGGTAGAGACCAGGCGAGAGACGGTGAAGGAGACTCCAGCACCACCACCTGCTGGGAGCTCCTGCCCAGCGCCCTGGAAGCCGGAGGCCCTGTCCTGGGAAACTGTGTCACATGGGGTCGTGAGCACAGACCTGGACATCACAGGCCTGGGCTCATCCCGCCCCTGCCTCTCGTTAGCTGTGGGACTGGCAAAAGGTGGCCACACCTCTCTGAGCCTCATCTCTCCCAATGGGTAAGAGTCACGTGGCCACTCAGGCCCCTGCTCCACACAGGCGCCTAACACAAAACTCACACAAACAACCTCCTCGAAGCCTCACTCTTGCACAAGGCACTCCTGCCTCCCCCACTTTCTCCACTGAGCCCCTCCTAGAGCCGGGCAGGCTGGCAGCACTGGTGGGCAGAGCCACCATCTGGGGCCTAGCAGCTGGCTCCTCCCACATGCCTGCACCCCCTCCGGTGTGCACACACCCGTTCCCCTGCCCTGTTCCCAGGGAACTGGATAAACAACGCAGAGGAGCCCAGCAATCTCCCAGGGCACCTCGGGGAGTTCCAACTGGATCTGTCCACCCTGCATTCCCAGGGCCCAGCACGGGACCCTCCAGACAGCCGGCCAGCTGATGGCAACGTGGCTTCGCAGCTCGCATCCTGGGTCTGCCATTTGTGGGCTGTGCATCCTCGGGCAAGCAGCTTCACTTCTCTGAGCCTAACTTGCTCCTCTACGAACAGGGACAGGTGTCACATCCGCCATGCAGGGACTGTGCGAGATGCTGACATAGCATCCTTGGCACAGGGGTGGACATAAAAAATAATCGATGGCAGGATCTTTAGTATCATGACCTCAGTGCTCTTTTACATCAGTTCACCAGCTGGCTCCTGCATGGAGCTTGGCAACTCCAGCCAGGACATACCTTCCTCTGAGAAGGATTCCCAGCACAAATGGGGGTAGAGAGACGGATCAGCTTTTATCGGCTACCAGCTGTTACCTCCGCTCAGCCACTGTCTGCTGGGAGCTTTGCAAACCTGATTCTCTTGGGATGCCCAAACAAGGCCCACAAGCAAGGTGTCATGAGGATGGCCCTCCCACCATTTCTTTTTTATGGTGTGGCATGTGGGATTTCAGTTCCCCGACCAGGGATTGAATCCCAGCCCTTGGTGGTGAAAGTGCAGAGTCCTAACCCCTGGGCTGCCAAGGAATTCGCAAGGCCATTTTAAAGATGAGGAAACTGAGGCTCCGTCATGGAGAGATTTGCATGCAGCCTAGACTGGAGCTGAGGCAGGGTATGAAGTATCCACTGAGAGGGTCAGCTGCTCAGAGACACCAGCCCTGAAGATGTCCCCAGCTGCCCCACCCTTCTCCAGTCTTCCGGGGCCACTCTCCGATCAGGCCCTGGGAAAGTTACTGGAGACGTGCGACTGGGGGCCAACCGGGAGCCTGTGGGGAAGCCACAGTGCCCCAGCCCTTGGAGAACAATCTGAGGGGCTTGGGCTGGGGGAAGGGACGTGCAAGGCACAGGAAGGAGGGGGCCTTGGCAATCGTGAAAGTGTTAGTCGTTCAGGTGTGTCTGACTCTTTGTGACCCCATGGAGTGTAGCCCGCCAGGCTCCTCTGTCCATGGGGTTCTCCAGGCAAGAGTACTGGAGTGGGTTGCCATTCCCTTCTTCAGGGGATCTTCCCCACCCAGTGACCGAACCTAGGTCTCCTGCACTGCAGGCAGATTCCTTACCATCTGAGCCACCAGGGAAGCCTGGGACCTAAGTGATTGAGGTCAGACATCAGAAAGAAAGCAAGACTCTTGCTAACATGTCAGTGTTCCTTCAGGGGTGAAGGAGAGGCCGGGAGGAAGCCAGGAGATGGAGCAGGGCTCGGGGTCCAGCTGGTGTGAGTTCTCATCATTGGCAGTGCCCATCACAAGCAAGGGGTCATAAAGGAGGCTGGGCCTCCATGTGCCCTCCCGCCCACCCCCTGGGGCACCTTGAGGGGCCAGAGGCCCAGGGAGATGGTCCAGGTTCAGTTGTCCTGTCTCATTACCTTTGACAACAGCCCCATGCTGGGCGCTGGGCTAAGCCTTCGTGGACATTTCCTCCGGCAATCGCCACTCAGCCCTGCTCAGTGGGTTCAGTGACCCCACTTCACAGATAAAGGCACTGAGGCCAGGGCCCCTCCCACAGCAGGGACCAGGAAAGGGCTGGTCCCCCCCACAAAGCATCCTTCCCAGGTGCGTGTCCCAGGCACAAATCTCCACGCCTGGGCCAGGATGAAGAGCCAGGGAGGAGCATTTCGGAGCTGAGACCTGGTCTGTGACCCTCAGCTCTGGGTCAGGATGGGTCCCTGGGCACAAGGAGGGGGCAGGCCTAGCGCCAGGACGTGATGACCCACGTGGGGGCACAGTAGGCCCTGGAGACCCAGATGGGGACCACACTTCCCCTGGTGTCCCCCAGCGCTTCCCATTTACCCCCAGAGGGCTGTGTGTTACTTGAGTGATTCTAAATGATTATTAAAAATAATAGAGGGAGACCTGAAGGTGCCCAAAGCCTTCTCCTGGCCGGGTCCCTGTGGCTGCCTGGCCCCTGGGAGAGGAAGGCGGGGCGGTGGGCAGGGAGCTGGCAGTGCTGTGTGCCTGAAGGGGGCGCTGGCAGTGGGGGCCCTGCAGCTTTCCTGGGGGGTGCAGAGAGGCTGGCCTCAGTAGGGAACCTTGGGCTTGGGGGCGGGTGTCTAGTTTCCCTGGCAGAGACTGTCCCTGTCCCTGTGGGGTCCTGCCTCCTTGGTGCCATCAGCAGCAGCCCCACCCCAGCCTGATGGCCCAGCCTCTCCTGCCCACTGTCCCCCCAGGCCCATGTTCCACACCCTGCGGCACTTTCCAGAGTTGGCCATGCCAGCCACCCCCCGGGTCTTCAGACCAGCAGGTTCCTGGGCCTGCAAAACACCTCCTTCTCCTCCTCTTCGCCTGGCTAACGCACTCATCCACCAGGTTCCAGCTTCCCTCCAGGAAGTCTGCCCAGGCCCCCCCAGGGGCTGCATGGCTCATCTGCTCCCCCAGCCCTGGAAAGAACCCAGAGCAGCAGGACCCACACCGTACCACGCATACCTTCAGGCTGTGTCCCCCATCCGACGGCGAACCTGACACCACAGTGCCCCCATGCCTGGCCCAGGGCCTGCACGTAACGGGGGCTCAGTAAATGTCCACTGAGCTCAATGAATGAACGAATGAATAAACACAAATAAAATAAATAAAAAAGCCGAGGTGTCGCGGGCATTCTTCCTGAGTCCCGGAGACCCTCGTCGGAATCTGAGAACTCCAGGCAGATGGTTAGAGAACTACAGGTACACTCCCACAACGCCATGGATCAATGGGAAACTGGGGGCCCAGAGAGGGAGAGAGACTGGCCCAAGGTCACACAGCAGACACTGGGCTCCGTCCCGGGACTCCTGCTTCCCAGGCTCGCTCTTCATCCGCCTCTCCTGCGAGCCAAGCTGCATGTAAAGGCAAGCGCTTGCTCTCCAAACACTGTAACCCCATCATCAGAAGATGGGGACACCCCATCTCACTGAAGCAGAGAGGAGTCTGGGCCCAGATGCTCCAGTGGCCCCCAGGGCCTTGAATTTGCTCTTCAAGCCCTCACGGCTCTGAGACCAGGACTTCCTGCCAAGGTCCGGTTCCGAGGTGCAGCTCAGCACCCCTGGCTGGCAGAGCCGGGACACACACCCCAGGCACACACCCCCTCCCCACCACGGGCACGCAAAGGAGCCACTGCTTAATAACTGAGTTCCTGCCCAGGAATTCCATCCCAGGATAACAAGAGACGTATGTGACCGCACCCCCATCCTCGGCCCTGGCTCAGGTTCCAACAGGCGCAGGGCCTCCTCCCTCTCCCCCCACCACCCCTCTCTCTGCTCAGACACACAGCTGCCTAGAAATCTACTCTGGAGCCCGCCCTGTGCTCCAGTCCTGGCTCATCGTGTCTCACTGTAAGAGGGGCCCCAAGGAAAGCCCTTTCCCACAATCTCCCACAGTTTCTCTGCTGGTAAAATAAATGGCTTAGACTAGATCAGGGTTTTCCACCAACACTATTGACATCTGGAGTCAGATGATTCTCGGTCGTGGGGGCCTGTCCAATGAGATAGAATATTTGACGGCCTCCCTGGCCTCCCCCTGCTAGATGCCAGAAGCATCCGCATCCCAAGTTATAACAACCCAAGGTGTCTCCAGACAATGCCAACATCCCCCCTGGGGCAGAGCCACTCCAGGGGAGGACCAGAGGACTAGGTCTCCGGGGAGCCCCACAGAGCAGAGAGAGGGTCTTCCCCAGTGTCTGCTTTCCAGTGGTCCAGGATTCCTAACAACAGGGACCTGGGCTTCCCTGGCGGCTCAGTAGTAAAAGAATCCGCCTGCAATGCAGGAACCACAGGAGATGCAGGTTTGATTCCTGGGTTGGGAAGATTTCCCGGAGGAGGGCATCACAACCCACTCCAGTATTCTTGTGTGGGGAGTCCCATGGACAGAGGAGCCTGGCAGGTTACAGTCCATAGGGCGGCAAAGAGTTGGACATGACTGGAGTGACTTAGCACGCATGCACAGACATGGGGCTATGTGATTTCCAGGCACCATTTCACCAAATCGTCCCAACAAACCCAGGAAGTGGGGACTATTACACCCATTGTACAGATGGGGAAACTGAGGCTGGGAGCTGTTACATTTCCTCTTGGCTCAGGGCCGCCACATGGCATTTCTTCAGCCCAGCACACTCCTTCTCTCCTCCTTCCCCCTTTTGTTCTTAGCTTCAGTGCATCTCCCCTAGAGAAGCCCTCTCTGCCCACCCCAGACAGAGCCAGGCTCCAGCACACACACTCACAGCACCCTGTCCCTGGCCTGGGCCTCGCAGTGGTGCCCGGAGCCTCTGTGATGACAGGCCAGTGAGTGCATCACAGAGTCTATTGAGGCAGGAACCCCACATCTTCTAGTTCACCCTGAATCTGCAGGGTGTTCTGACACACAGCAAAAAAATAAATATAGCGCTAAGTCACGTCCGACTCTTGCGATCCCACAAACTGCAGGCCGTTAGGGTCCATGGGATTCTCCTGGCAAGAATACTGGAGTGGGTTGCCGTTTCCTTCTCCAGGGGATCTTTCCAACCCAGGAACTGAACCCAGGTCTTCCGTATTGCAGGCAGATGCTTTACTGACTCAGCTACACAGGAAGCCCAAGACACACAGCAGGGGCTCAGTAAACGCCTAGCAAGTCACACAGTGGGCAAACGGGGGGCCCGAGGTGGAGCCCCACCACCACCTCTGTGTGCGGCCAGTCACCAGACGTGGCCCCAAACCTCCACGGCCTATTTTCCTGGGCGCCTTCTGCCTGGTTCCAGCCCAGTGGCGGAAGCGACAGAAGCCCTGGCGTTGATGCTGGTGAAGGTCAGGCCGGAGGAGGGGAGAGGCACGAAGCGTCCTCACACAACCTTGTCTCAGAGCAGGGGTCTTAGCTCTCTTTAGGAATCGGAGGAGAAGCCATGGAGCCGAATCCAGGACACAGCCCTGTCCCGGGGCTCCGCACACGCGGCTTCCAGCCACCAGAGCACAGGCGTCTGATGAGGCTGACTGTGCCTGAGAGTCAGCTCTCCACGACAGGGTGGAGACGAGCGAAGAAAAGCCTAGATTCGACAACTGCCTTCTGACGCCTCTTTAAGAGGGAAAGGGAAGGAAGAGAAATCTGTCATTTCATAAAAACACTGCAGGCTGAATACCACTTACAAAACACTCCTTCCTGTGCGCCTCCCACCATGGCACCAGCCTGTGTCTGCCCCCCACTGCGCCAGCCTGGGCCCCCGGGAGACTCCAGCGCCTCGTCTCCCCCAGCCCCTACTGCCCCTGGTGCTGGGAAGGTGCCTGGCACAGAGTAGGTGCTCAGTAAAGATTTATTGAATGAATGGACCAACAAATGAATGAATGAATGAGGGAGTGAAGGAAAGGGGGAGTGGGTGAATGAATGAAGGAACAAGGAAGTAAGTGAATGAAAGTGAGCCAATGAATGAGAGTAGGGCATGGATGAGTGAATGAGGGAGTGGGAAAATGAACAAAGGTATAAGGGAGTGAATGAGAGTGAATTAATGAATGAACGAGTGGGTGAAGGAATGAGGGAGAGAGGGAGTGAATGAATGAGGGACGGTGAATGAATGAGTGAATGAGGGTGTGAATTAATGAATGAATGAGCGATGAGGGAATGAATGAACACTGGCCATGACCCGCGGGTCCGATTCCAGCTCAGCTTCCCATTCTCTGCAGGCCCCGCGGCCCCAAGGCCACCAGGGCTTCATTCCCCAAGGCCCGGCCTTCCAGGCCTTCCTGGGATCCGCTGCTCTCAGATCCCACAGAGCCTTGTTCTCTAGGACCCAGCTTGAAGCGAGTCCTGCCATACCCACCCACCTCCCTGCCAAGGGTTAAGTGTGGCAGACGCTGCCTTCTGCAGTGTGAAAAGCGGGAAATAAATAGGTGGAGGAAGAAGAAAGCATAACCCCCAGCTGCAATCAGCCAAACACAGCTGGGGCTGCCTGCCGCAGCATCCCTGGCAAACGGTTCCCCATTATCTTTTCAAACACCTCCTTTCCCATGGCATTCCCCTCCCAGCTCCCTGGAGACCAGCCTTCAGACGATCCGGAGGAGGGGCTCAAAGACATCTCTGCGGCTGGGGCCTCTTCCCTGCACCTCTCCCCTCCCCCTTCTAAGTCCTCCCACCCTCCCACCCTCCGCAGCCCTCAGCTTTGTAGGATTTCCCAAAGCCAGAGCTGGCAGGGCTGAGCCCCTGTACCCCTGGCCAAGTAGGCCAGCAATCTGGACCCAGACTCCACACACACACACACACACACACACACACGTACACAGAGCTGGGTGACCCAGGCAAGTGTCTCAGAGCCTCAGTTTCTTCATCTGTAAAATGGGCTGCTCCTAGCCTGACCTCACGGGATTGTTCTAAGTACCTGGCCCACAGGAGGCGCCCACAGATGTTAAGGAGAGGCAGCCTCCTGACCCAGGGCTGCGACTGCGGACAAGGATCCAGGATTGACAGCTGGCCCTGTCGAGGCGGCTGCAGAATTCTTCCTGCCTCGCCCACTGTCTCTGTTACAATGCCATCGGGCTATTTGGTTATCATAAACATAATAAAAAGCATTACGGAAAACTTATAAAATAGAAAATGTGAGAGAAAGAAAATACCCATAATCCGTGAGGCCACCACCCCCAACACACCCACTACCAGCCTCTGGCCAGCTTCCTCCCCATCTGCTGTTCCCTCCGCACATTCTTCATCACAAAACTGTGTTGGGGGCACTATTTACGCCCTGTTGCTCCCATTCGGAATCATGTTCCCTTCACTCTCCAGGTGACCACGATGTCACAATAGGTTGTAAGGCCTGGGGCCTGCTATGGCAGGGGTCCCCAACCTCTGGGCTGCAGACTGGTACCTCTGGTCTGGTCAGTGGCAGCATCAGATTAGAAATAAAGCGCATGATAAATGGAACGTGCTTGAATCATCCCCAAACCATCCCCCTGCTTCCTGGTCCATGGGAAAACTGTCTCCCATGAAATGGATCCCTGGGGCCAAAAAGGTTGGGGGCCGCTGTCTGCGGTTTCCTACTCAGCCCCCATCGAGGTCTTCAATCTTCCATTGTGGTGAATGGAGCTCAGGGCAGGAAATGAGATGGTCACGATGGTCAAGGGGATGGCAGTGGACCCAGACCTCACACCAGCCCCACCTCCCTGAGCCCCCAGCCTCCCTTTCTGCGAATACAGAGCCGGGGGCAGCCGAGGGGGCGACCAGCATGAAGCCAGGTGAGCGGCGAGAGCCCACGTGGCCCGGCCCAGCCTCGCATCACTGTGGCCTGGTTTGTGCTCCTGACCACCTGGGACCCGGGCCTGTCCGGGGGGACCTGGCACCTGCCCAGCTCTGCTTCTGCTCACTGCGTGGCCCAGGACCAGTCACAGAGTCACAGAAGACCCTGGGCCTGGCTCCTCTTCTGTGGAGCAGCTAGTGAAAGTCAGCCCCAGACAAGACCATCCTGGGACGGGCTAGAGAGACAGGGAGGGTGGTCAGTGTGACCTCTCCCACGAGGTGACGCTGCAGCAAAGATGCCAAGATCTGGGGCCAAGGGAACAGCAGGAATGGAGGCCCTGAGGCAGGAAGGAGCCTGGTATGGCTGGTGCCTGGTGAACCAGCAGATGAGGCCGGAGACTTCGGGGAGCCTTGAGGGCCAGGCAAGGGGTTGGGCCTTTATGCTAAGTGCAGTAAGAAGCCATAAGGGGCTTTTATATATATATATATATATATATATATATATATATATATATATATATTCATTTGTTTGTTTGGCTGCGCCGGGTCTTAGCCGAGGCATGCAGGATCTTTGCTCTTCGTTGTCGCATGTGGGATCTAGTTCTTTGAGCAAGGATGGAACCCCCTGCCTTGGGAGCTCGGAGTCTCAGCCACTGGACCACTGGGGAAGTCCCCACAAAGGGGCTTTAAGCAAAAGAAAAACATAGCAGGAAGGCGGAGTGAGGTGATCCAGGAGGGTAAGCCTGGAGGATAAAGACCTAGAAGCAGGAGTATTTCTGGAACGCCCACCTGGGGGAGTGGCGAAGTGGAAAATGAGGTCGGAGGTGGGTCAGGCCCACCTTTCAGGGCTGAGGACGTGGGGAAGGAAGGAAGAGGCGGCATTGCTCCCGCCCACCCTCCATCTCTGCAGTCAGCTCACCACCCAGGGGCTGCCCACCTTGCCGGGGTCTCTGGCAAGGGGTCAGCCGAGCTGGGCAGGGCAGCCACAGCTCTCCCCCTCTGCCGCCCGGACTCAGGGTCAGGGAGGTGTAGGCAGGGCTCCCCCAGGAGTCTCGGGGCCTGCGACCTTCCCAGGTGCGGCCTCCGCGACCTGCTGTGATGGAGTGCACGTCTGAACAGTGGACGGAAGACCACCGTCAACGGCTGTCAGCCCTTGGGCCCTGTGCTGTGACCTTTACAGGGGCTACCACTGCAATTCCTACACAGGGATACAGAGGCTCAGAGGCCAGCGATGGGAAGAGGCAAGGTTGGGGCTCTAGAGTCCATTTCTAAGCCACCAAACTTTCTAGAAGGTCTCCAAGCTCCCCTCCTTGCTCACCTATCCACCCCCAACTCAGGTTCACCTAACAGTGAGCCTCCCCTGGGGGCTCCAGATTCCGTAACACCAGACAGTACACCATTCTCCCCTCCCGGCCCCGGGGCAGGCATCGCTAATCCATCACAGACCTCATTGATGCCTCACCGCTATACTTTCCATTTGCTCCATGATGTACAGCCTCAGAATCCTCCTTAACACACCACTCCAGGCAGCTACTGTGGACTGATCAGAGCTGGAAACTGATAGTTTCCAAGAAGAAAACTATCTACCATCCTTGATCCAATCTATTCAATCGCTTTACTAGAGAGAGTGGTTGAACCCCAGAGAGGGGAAGAGATTTCTCAAGACCATGTGATAATCTAGTGACAAAGCTGGTCCTGGGATCCAGTCTCCTGACTTGTTTCTGGTTCAAACCCCTCCCTCGGGTGAGCAGTGTCTGAAATTAACACTGGTGGTCCTCAGAGATGCCATGGGGTCACCACCAACCCACCACCATCCCCAACCACAGTTCAACTGGATCTAAGCCAGCTCCTGGTGAACAAAGGAATCTGAACCCAAGGCTGCCTGGACCTGTTTGTGGATAAGCCCCTCTCAGAGGGCCCTCCACGTGCCCCTGTCCTGGACAGCTGGGCTGCCGGCCCATCAGCACGAAGCCAACACTCCCAACCCACCCAACAGTTTTGGGAAAATGCGGCTACTCACCACTGCTGGACTTCCTTCTCGGTAACTGCAAGAGAAAAGAGAAAAGTGGACTTTTAGCTTACGGAGGTGTCCTAGGGGACAGACAGACACAGGGGAGCCTCCTTCCTGCCCTCCCCGCCCCCACCCACGGCCATGCTGCCCATGTCTGGACATTTCTGGACACCAGCCAGCTCTGAACAAGAAGATGCCTGCAGTCCCCTACCCCCAGCTGGTGAGCAGTCTCAGTCTGACCATCCTGACCCCAGGAGGTGACCATGGCCCATCCCCTCCAGATGTCCACTGAGCTGCTGGGAGGACTGTCAAGATCAGCCTCTTGCAGGCAGGGGCTGGCCTCTCCCTTCTGTCCTGGGCAGGGCAGGCAGGACTGTGTGCCTGGGCCAACACGGAGGATCAGTCGTCCCCATCTGGCATCCCTGGGGACAGGATGGTCAGAGAAGTCACTGGTGTCCCCAGGCACTCAGCCGCCCTGCCAGCACATGGAGGGCCGGGGCAGAAAAGCTGAACCCCCTCCTCCGCCCTGGAAGCACCCAGCACCCTCCCCTCCCCCACCCAGCCCTCCAGCCCCTCAAAGCGTTCAGCCCCAGGTTCTTTTTACAGGCAAGGGAAGAATGGAGCCGTGAACGAAAAGCTAGAACGAGCCATATAAAGTAGCAGAACCTCCAGCCGAGCCCAAATAGTCATTCTTTACTGAACCGTGAAATAAACAACAAAAAAGAAAGTTTTTTTCTGAAAAGTACTGAATCAGTTCGGGTTGGAACAAAACCAGTAATTTCTCTAAAGTCACTGAACAAGAACATCTAACCACCTCTAAGGCCTCACTCATTCCCAGGGTGGGGGTTGACCTTGGGAGAGCACCTCCAGCACTCTGCGCCTGGGTTTTCCTGTTTGTAAAATGGGAATAACAGTTACAGTGCCAGCCACACTAGCTGTCCTGGGAATTCAATCAGAACAGGTGTGAATACTCCTGAGTCCCCAGCACAGGGCCTGGCACTCGGATGTGCTCAATACAGACTTGGAGAATGAATGGATGAGTGAACAGACAGGAAGGTGGGTGTTGGGTGCAGGTCAGGTGAGTAAAAGAACTGAAATCCCTTCCCAGCGATGTGGGAAGGGAGGACCAAGGGGGTCCGCCTCACCATATGTGCCTGATCAGACTCGATCGAGGTCTTTTCAAGAAACCGTTCAGAGCAAGCTTGTAACAGCTGCCAAGTCCCGAGCGTCCACCATGAGCCTCGATCTGGACCAGGGCGGGCCTCTGTGCTTCCGTTCAGCCGCCCTGACGATGCTCCCAGGAAAGCCGCCACTCTGCCCTGGTTGCAGATGGGGAAACTGAGGCACAAAGGGCGGCAGGATGTGCAGCGGGAGGGTGAGGGTCTGCATTCGAGTCTGTCACTCAGCCACCCACCCACAGCCTGACCCTGGTGGTTAGACTCCTGGGGCAGGTGGCAAGACTCCGCCAAGTCCCCCTGGTCAGCACTCTCCTCCCACAAGAGGCTGGAGGAGATGCCCTGTCCACGGGCACAACGCTGAGTCTGTCATACAGAGTCAGGAAAACAAATGTCATATATTAACACACACATGTGGAATCCAGAGAAATGGCACTGGTGAACCTATTTACAGGGCAGGAATAGAGACACAGACAGTAGAGAACGGACTTGACACGGGGAAGGAAAGGGAGGGACGAACCGAGAGAGCAGCGTTAACATATATCCACGAACATGTGTCAAACAGATAGCTAGCGGGAAGCTGCCGTATACATAACACAGGGAGCTCAGCTCAAGGCTCAGTGACGACCTAGAGGGATGGGATGGGGTAGAGGAGGGAGGTTCAAGGAGGAGGGGATACATGGACACAAATAGCTAATTCTCGATGTTGTGCAGCAGAAACCAACATAGCACTGTAAAGCAATTACACTCCAATTTAAAAAGAGACAGACAGCAAGGCAACAGTGAGAGTGTAGGTTACCAGGAACAGCCAGACCTGGTGTAAGAGAATGCAATTTTCCAAGAGAGTTTTGACAAAGGGTAGAGAGTCCCTTGGACAGCAAGGAGATCAAACCAGTCCATCCTAAAGGAAATCAACCCTGAATATTCACTGGAAGGACTGATGCTGAAGCTCCAATACTTTGGCCACCTGATGCGAAGAGCCAACTCATTAGAAAAGACCCTGATGCTGGGAAAGACTGAGGGCAGGAGAAGGGGACAACAGAGGATGAAATGGTTGGATGACATCATCGACTCAGTGGACATAAGGCTGAGCAAACTCCAGGAGATAGTAAAGGACAGGGGTGCCTGGAGTGCTGCAGTTCATGGGGTCGCAAAGAGTCTAACATGACTGAGTGACTGAACAACAAGAGAGTGGGAAGGGAATCAGGCAGGAGGGTGGCGAGGGAAATTGTCCCTGGTCTAACAGAGACTGGGCAGCCCTACACTCACCACCCATACTTGGTAGAGAAAGGCAGCGGGAGCCAAGGGACTGATCCTTAAATATTCAACCTGGAGACACAGGAGATCCATCATAGCGTAGCCAGGAGCTTAGGGGCTCATACTCTGGAGCCAGAATGGACAGCCCGAGTTTAAACCTAGCTCCGCAGCTTACTAGCTGTGTGTCCCCCGGATGAAGTACTTCCCCCCACTTGAGCCTCAGTTTCCTCCTCTGTCAAATGGGCTAACTGTGAAGATTAAAGTGCTTGGTGCTCTTCATAGCATAAAATCCCATAGATAGGTGTGATCCTGTTTTCCCAGTGAGGAGATTGAGGCTCAGGCAGACCTGCTTACTTGGCTGAGTTACCTGAGGTGGCTGGGTGGGGCCAGGGGCAAGGACTATGCCTTCAGCGCCCAGGACGGATGCCCAAGTGGATGCCCCCCACTACTTCGAGTCATCCAATGAGCTGTGTGACCTTGTGTGACCTTGGCATCATATGATATAAACAGGAGGAGCAGGGTAGCAAGCACTGGGGTGCTGGTCCACTGCTGACCTTAGGCGAGGCCCCCCTCAAGGTCAAAGGAGGAGACTTCCCTGGAATCTCCCAGCTCAGAAGTCCTGACCCTCTCCTGACCATGCCCCCTGCCCCATTCCCCAGCAGCAGCCCCACCCCAGGGCCTCTCAGCCTCCACCTCCTCCCCCGTGCCCTTCACCAGCCCCCGTACCCAATAAGCCCTCAAGACACAGACACAGTTGGCTGCCCTTTCCCCATTAAAAGGGCCCCCAAAACAGAGCACAGAGTGGTTAGCAGGTGGCCAAGCTCTGTGGGCTGTGAGCTGGGAAGGGGGAGACAGGCCCTGCCCCTGCTTTATGCAGCTAATTTACCAGGAAACAGGTATCCCCTGGCCCCATGCCAAGCCCGGCAGCTGCCACTGCTTCACTGCCTATAGCTCTGGGGTCTGTTGGAGTGGGGGTGAGCAGCAGGCAGATCTCAGAGGGGCTTGGCCACCTGCTCCTGCTCCACAAAGGTCAGGCAGGCCTGGCTCCAAATTCCATCTCCCAGTCTAATCATGAAGATACAACAGGACAAACGCAGAATGTGGGACATTCGACAAGACAACTGTCCAGGATACTTAAATGTTGGTGCGAAAACGTAGAAAACAAGGCAGGGGATTGTTCCAGATTAAAAAAAAAAAAAAAAAGACTAAAGAGACAGGCCATCAAATGCAACTCAAAATGCCTGGCTTGTGTCCTGAATCTGGAGTCAAAGACCAGCTACTCTGGGTGCAGATGACACCACCCTCACGGCAGAAAGCAAAGAGGAACCAAAGAGCCTCTTGACGAAGGTGAAAGAGGAGAGTGAAAAAGCTGGCTTAAAATGCAACATTCAAAAAATGAAGATCATGGCATCCGGTCCTATCACTTCATGGCAAATAGAAGGGGAAAAAGTGGAAACTGGCAGATTTTCTTTTCTTGGGCTCCAAAATCACTGCATACGGTGACTGCAGCCATGAAATTAAAAGACGCTTGCTCCTTGGAAGAAAAGCTATGACTAACCTAGACAGTATATTAAAAAGTGGAGACATCACTTTGCCGACAGAGGTCCATCTAGTCAGTTTTTCCAGTAGTCATGTATGGATGTGAGAGTTGGAACATAAAGGACGCTGAGCACTGAAGAACTGATGCTTTCCAACTGTGGTGTTGGAGAAGACTCTTGAGAGTCCCTTGGACTGCAAGGAGATCAACCAGTCCATCCTAAAGGAAATCAGTCCTGAATATTCATTGGAAGGACTGATGCTGAAGCTGAAATTCCAATACTTTGGCCACCTGATGCAAAGAGCCGACTCATTAGAAAAGACCCTGATGCTGGGAAAGACTGAGGGCAGAAGGAGGAGGGGATGACAGAGGATGAGATGGTTGGATGGCATCACCGACTCAACGAACCTGAGTTTGAGCAAACTCCAGGAGATAGTGAAGGACAAGGAACCTTGGCGTGCTGAAGTCCACGGGGTCACAAAGAGTCGGACACGACTGAGCGACTGAACCACAACAACTATGGGTGTGAGAGATATGGTGGGGATGGTGGGGGAAGCTGCCCACAGGCAGGCACTCAGATGCCCGGACGGACTGACTGCTCATTTCATTAGGAGCAGCTACGGTATGGAGGTGACGTGGGACCGTGTCCTCTTTCCCTGGGATGTGCCCTGAAGTATTTAGGGGTGACAGTCAGGATGCCTGCAGCCTCCATCGAGAGGTTCAGAAATACACACGCACATATTTAGAAAGAGACAGGAAGCAAACGTGGCAAATGCTGACAGCTGGCGCATCGAGACGATGGACACACAGGTGCTCACGGCCCCAGAGCTGCGCTTGAGCTTTCAAGACAAAAAGCTGGAGGGAAGCTGTGGCCTCATCAGCCCACCGCCTGTGTGCACCCCCTCACGGCACTAGAAGAGCTGAGGGTCCTGCTGGGGGGACACGCCCCCAGCAGCTCCAAGGACCACAGGCACTAGGAGGGAGGAGGGGGCGAGGGGACAGTCATGGGGTCCCTCCGTCTACGCCCTCTGCCCAGATACTAGAGTGACATTCCCAGGCTCAGGCTCCCTGCTTGGTCCCATCCCCCCATCCCTCCGAGTCTCCATTCAAGTGTGAAATTAACATGCATCCACCGCAGACTCCGCAGGTCCGTGCTCAGGGCTCAGGGCCCAGGATGCATGAAGGTTATTTTCAGGGCAACCAACCCCCGGCCCCTGCCCGCCCCAGTCCTGTGACACCCTCAAGCTTCTCTCATCTCTCATCTCCAGGCCTTTGCTCTGGCTGCTTCTTCTGCCCAGAACCCTGGCCCTCACCTCTGTCACCTGGGTAACCCCTACAACACTTTTCAAGTCCCAGCTAGGAAGCCCCCTCTTTGGGAACCCCCTTCGTGTGTGGGAAGCGCGGTTTACATGGAGTCTTGTCTTCCCATCAACTGTACAACAGAGGCCCAGACAGGGCGCTGCCGACAGGGCCACGCCAGGGAGAAGGGTTTACAGGACATTGGAAAAATAGGGCAGACCGCACAGAAGGCTCTGGCCCTGTGCCCTTGGGCGAATGAACTCACATCTCTGAGCCTTGGTTTGCTCATCTGCAAAAGTTAAAGTATTAGTCGCTTACTTGTGTCTGACTCTTTGCAACCCCATAGACTGTAGCCTGCCAAGCTCCTCTGTCCTTGAAATTTTCCAAGCAAGAATATGGGAGTGGGTAGCCATTCCCTTCTCCGGGGATCTTCCTGACCCAGGGATCAAACCCGGGTCTCCTGCATTGCAGGTGGCAGTCTGAGCCACCGATGGGACAAATAACAGCCTCTCTCTGAGAGAAGGGGGATGAAGTTAGAGTGTTTGGTGTGACGTCTGGCACCCAGCAAGGGCTCATTAGAAGCCCTTTTCCCCCCTCATTTTCCCAGATGGATGCTAAGCCCCCAGTGGTCAAACGCTTCTCCTAGCATCACCCTCAAAGCCCAGCCCCAGTGTCCCAACATGGGAGGCAGAGAATAGACCCTGTTGATTCCCACATCGTCACCAGACCACTTGGCTGGGTTGGGAATGTGTCCTAAAACATATTTCTCACAACGTGTTTACCTTCACCATTACGACTGGCTCCGGCCAGTTTTAAAAACAAGCTGCCTTTCTCCAGCTTGCTCCCACCTCCAGGCACCCAGGCTCGTTAGGGAAACCGGTATTTTAAGACCACACGGCCCAAACTTGGAGAAGCTCTGGGTCAGCAGCCTGTCTCGACCGCTGGTAGACTGGCTGGCTCCAAAACAAGTGACTTATCCTCTCTGAGCCTCAGGGTCCTCATCTGAAGGATGGGTACAGACGCCTAGCAGGCAGAGCCATCGGGAGGATTCTGGATAGAAAATTCCCAGCTTAGAAGATAGCTGGGTGTCCACTGGACTCCTTCCTGCTGACCTGCCCTGAGCACCGGGAGCAGCGGAGCTAGAATGGGCTGCTGGGGGCTCAGCGAGGAAGGCAGGGCCTAGCCCCTGCTCCCCAACCCAGTCTTCATCCCTGGCTGTGGTGGGGGTCCACCCAGGCCCCCTGCTCCCCTCCCACGCCCAGAGCCACGTTCCCAGGCACTCCTTTTCCCTTCTGTCTGCTGGGAAATAACATGAGAGCCGGTCCCTGGAGTCCAGGATAAATATTGAGTCTGATTTTGATTTCCCTAAAGCAAAATACCTCTCTCCTGATGGAAGCTCAGCTCAAACACGGTGGGAACAGACAGCAGGGGCTGCAGCCCCCACAGAGGCGCTTGGAGGACCCCCTGCGGGTGGCCTCCCCAGGCCGTTCTGCGGGGGTCCCTTTCCATCTGCAGGGACAAAGGCTGCAAGAATGTCGGTCATGCCTCCCCCGCTCCCATGGTGGCTGAAGGAAAACCCATCAGCAAAGGGGCCTCCGTTTTGATTCACACAAAAAGAAAACCTCCAGTTTGATTCACACAAAAAGAGAACATGGGGGCCGTTTGGACCTGGCCACCTGCAACCTCTCATCACAGAATCCCACCCTCTGACATCACAGATCCTGCTCCTTCCAGAAGTGCACCCCACCCCAAAGCTTCCCCCCAGGCCCCAGGCCTCCTTCTTTGCTCGGCCTCCAAATATTGGGGTTCTCTGAGTTCCCACCTAGAGCCTTCCTCTGTGCTCTCTGGGGGGGTGGCAGCACATGCACCCCACACCCCTCCCTCCAGACTTCTAGCTCCTCTTGACAGCCCAGGGACCCCTCATGGACCACATGGCCCAAATGCACCCCCATCCCAGACCAGACCTCCCCTCCTGGGTCCCCAACCTGTAAGCACTCCTTCTCGCCTTACCAGGCAGTCCCACCCATCCTGGCTCCCTGAAGAACACAAGAACACCCCCACTATCCAGGGCCAACCCGGAGCCCCCCAACCCCAGCCCAGGGCTGTGCCAACCTCTTCCCATCCTCCCATCTGGGCCCCACCTGGCAGTGGCCAGAGGCCCTAATTTGGTCACGTCCCTCCCCTCCCAGCAAAGCTTCTTCAGAGAAGGGAGGGAACGTGCTAGTGGGCCAGGTCGCAGCCCCCTGCACCGCCACAGCCTGGCCCCCCCAGCCCAGGGGCACGGACCCCCGCCCTCCCCCAAGGGGCAGGTGCCCGTAGGGAGGATGGTGGCCTTGGGACATCGTGGATGTCCGGGCTCTGCGGCTCCCTTCCTGCATGACCTGTCACTTCCCAGGTCTGGGCCTCAGTTTTCCTGCCCCTCCTGCTGCTCATGGCAGCGTCACCTGCTGTGCCAAGTGTGAAGGGTGGCACCAGGGGGATGGGAAGACAAGAAAGAGCGTTCGATAAGGCCTCCGAGATTTCCCACCGGAAGGCGCTGGCCGCCCAAGGGCTGTGTGTGCAGGGCTCTCTCTGATCCCCCAGGAACCACAAGCTCCCCGAGCCCCGATCACTCCCCACCTGAGCTGTCCCAGACCCATGGGTCACATACAGGCCCTGGGGTGAGCCCACATAGACCTCATGGGCACACCCCGGTGCTCCAGAGAGGAGCAGACGAATCGTGGCTGCCCCCGACCTGGGGCCACCTGTGGCTTCCCCTCTGTGGGGGCAGGGGCGAGGGGCTCCTGAGACCTCCACGCCTCCACGAGTCAATGACCATGGAGGCTCACAGGCCCCCAGGCAGGAGGCCCCAAGGGGGAACACCAGGAGGGGGCTGAGAGGAGACTGCAGGGTGAGCACCCGCCCTGGAGCAGATGACCTGGTGACCTTGGTCAGGGGCGGCAGGCGGGCTCACCCTCCAGCAGAGCTGCTGCTAGAGGAGAGGTAAGGCGTGCCTCCCACTGCCACTGCTCTGCAAGGAGATCGGTCCGTGCCTCTACCGGGCTGGGCACAGAGCGGACCCGGCGCCCTCCAGCCCGCCCCGCACCTATTTTCCATAAATGCCCAGATGCGGGGGAGCTGGGCTCCAGGGCCGGCCTGAGTTTCATCAGGAAGGAGGCCTGGCCTCCCGCCCAGCACTACCGGGCGCTCCGGGAGCCCCTCGCCCTCACCCAGAAAGAGCCAGTCTCCCAGAGCCCAGCCCGCTCAGACCGCCCCCAGGGTGGGGGGCAGCGGCCTGGCCCCCATGGCTATTTCCACCCTCGTTGGCTGAGCTCCGGCTGGTGGGGGCCCACGGCTCCCTGCAGGGCCCCCCCTCCCCCGCCTGCCTCGCCACCCTGCGCCCTCTGTGCAGGCTCGCCGAGGGGGAGGACCCAGGGCCTCAGACTGCCAGCCCTGGGGAGATAAAGACCAGAGCCGTGAGCCTCTATTACCACCGCCGGCCCTGCACCCAGCCCTCCACGCGGGACTCCGGAGACCCTCACAGAACCCCAGGCTCCTGGGGTGTGCAGGGGGCCATGCTTATAGTCACCCATGAGCTGACCCAGCTCTGACCGCTCCTGGCCCCTGCTCCTTACCCGCTCACGGTGCCCCCATCCTCCACACTAAGAGGGATCAGGGTGCTGGGTGGCGGGATGACTGAGCAGTCCTAGGGCTGCTTCATCTGCCAAAGGGCCCACTGGGGGTCTGGGGAGAGCGCCGGGGCCCCCTGACTTCAGGAACCCAGAGTAAATGTCAGTTCCCTGACCACAGAGGGTAGGTTCGGGCGGGGAGGGGCCCAGCCAGGCCCCAGGCTCCCAGACCTGCTCTTCGCTACCCTGAACTCAGGCCTGGAGGACCCTGACCGTGGCCCCAAAGAAGCTGGGCTCTCTCCCACTGTGGGGACGGGTCCACCCACTATGTGTGACCCCGGTCAGTGCAGTCCCCTCTCTGAGCTGTGGTTTCTTCCTCCATCACAGGGCTGCTGCTGCAGCCAACAAAAAGAGGGTGAAGGCGCTGAGCCCAGCAAGTGATGAGTGCTCCACAAGGAGCCATGGACTCGCATGCCAACAGTCACGGTATCGGCAGAAAACGTCAGGGGTCCCACTGCGGTTATGGCAGGATGGCACAAGTGGCTAGTAGAGCCAGGCGGTGGGGCCCGGGCTAAGACTGGACGCAGAGAGAAGCCCTCAAGGGAACCCAGGCCTGAGAGGCTGCTCAGGCCACTCAGATCCCAGTTCAGAGGCCCCTGATCCCACATGGCCCCTCAGGTTCCTCCCTGAGCTCCAGACCACCCCACTGGCTGAGTTCTGGGGCTGCACCAGCCCTTATGCTGAGAGGTGAAGGGTCCCCAACAGCCCAGGCTTCACAAGAGGCAAAGGCCCTCGTTCCAGGTCACATTCATGGTCAGTAGTGGAGGAGTGGAGGTGGGAGGTCAGGTCGACGTGACTCCAGAGCCCAAAGTTAAGAAGGCTTTAGCCTGGAGATGGTCATCCCCAAGAAGAGGGCCACCCACCCTGTGCCCCCAGGCCACAGCAAGCCCCCTCCAAGTACCTATTGAGGGCCAGGCACTGGGATGCATGAGGCTTGGAGAGCAGCAGCTCCTGTCCATCAAAGTGCCCCTTACCTCTCCTGGAGACTAAGGCCCCCAAACCCCATCTTTCTCCTGGATGCTGTGACCTTTCTGGCCTTCAGATTTCCCAAAGAGCTTGAATCTTTGTGATTCATTTCCCACTCCAAGCCTCAGTTTTCTCCTCTGACAAATGGAATAGGAATGTTCCCTCGGACCCACTCACAGGTAGGTTTCCAAGGTCTCCCCAAAGGTGCCCTCCCCAGATCCCCTGAGGGAACAGGGCCAGGGCCCCCCACCCCGGGAGAGAGGGGCAGAGTCCAGGAAATCACTGAAAAAAGGTGTATCTCAAGTCATGTGTTTTAGTTCAAATTTTTCTTAGTTCAAACAGATTTTGCAGTCTATTTCATCATTTACAGATGTTTGTTTTGCTTTAAAATTAAAGTTTCAAAATGCACTGATTTTAATTTCTATGTAAGTTGAATAACTGTTCCCAAAATGTTCTCAAGTCAAACTGCAGGAAGATGTCATTTGTCTCGTGGCTTCCAGGAATAGCAAGACGAAAGAGCTGCCATATATCAGGCATGACTGTGTGTGTGTCCTAGACAAGGAACGTCTCATGCCTGAAGCTCGTCCAGTGCCCAAATGATGCTGTGAGGCAAGGATTCTGAATATCCCCGTTATACTGATCAGGAAACTGAGACCCCAGGGGAAAAGCCATTTGCCCAAGGACCAAAGTTAGCCTGCAGTGGAGCTGGAGCCAGAACCAGGGTCTGAGTGACAGCAGAGCTTGTCCGGAAGCACGGTGTTTGAAACATCACACAGATGTATTCTGAGAATAACCTTGCTTAACATGCTGCCTGATTGCTGCACTTCACCATCTGTCCCCCTGAATCTTTGGCTTCTCTGAATCCCCAGAAAAGGGCCACCAGGGCTGGGAAGCAGAAGTCCATAGTATCTGCTGATCTGTTAATGACTTGCTTTGATGAGGGAACCAGACCAGGGCACACTGACACAGGTTCAAATCCCGGCTCTCCCATGTCCCAGCTGTGCATCCTTGAATGAGTTGGTTAACCTCTCTGAACCTCATCTGAAAACTGAGCATGCTAAAACCTAAAACCTATATACATAGCGAAGAGGCTAGAAGGAACTGGCAAAAATGTTCACAACAGTGACATCAGAGAAACGGTACAAGGAATGCCTGTATCTTCCAAGTTTGTCCTTCCCCAGTGGCTGAATCTGTGGGCAGGATCTGGGTCCGCCTACATCACAGCCATAGAACAGTATCCGACACACGGTAGACGCTCTGCGCGCGTTCGTCCTTGTAGAAGGCATGCATTATGCTTGATTTAGGTGGATAAGTTGGAAAGTAGACATGCCTACCTTTAGTGTCTGAAACTCAGTTATTTCTGGCTAATGATGGACTGACCTTGGTGACTACACATGTGTTCGCTCACTCTCTCACACACGCACACACACACCAAGGTAAGACTCCCTGGTTCAAGTCCTCTCTACTGACAGACTATGAATCTTCCAGAAGAGTGGCTGATCCTGAAGGATGCGAACCACACCTTCTGCTTCCTTTGAGACCTTGAGGAAAGGCTGACATGCGAGATTTTCTCAGGACTCCTGGGGGAGAACCTCTCAAACATTTCAGAGCAGAGTGGAGTGCTCAGGGATTTGGTGCAGCCCAATTTCACAAATATTTTCCAAGAATATTTGCCAAGGTCAGGGGCTTCCCTTGTGGCTCAGCTGGTAAGGAATTTGCCTGCAATGCAGGAGACCTGGGTTTGAGGTCAGAGGCTGCGGGAGGGACTGAAGCACCTGGCCAACAGGAAGGGTCTATTTCTGAGTCGAGTAATTCATTCTTTAGCTCCTATGTGACCTTGAGAAACTGAGTTCACCTCTCTGAGCCTCAGTCTCCTCACCTGTAAAATGGGGATAGTGGTGGTGGAGCCAAAACCTTCCTTCCAGGATGGTTAGAAGGAACAAACAGGATTTTTCACCCCTTCGTTCATCCAGCAATTAATTTCTGAGGACTCATATGGGAACGCAACAGTGACATAGACATCAGTCCTAGTCCTTCAAGGCCCTGATGGAACTGTAGATTCCGACCTACAGCAGCGGACTACAGGGCTGTCTAATCATCTGTCATGTAAAGCAGGAAACTGACCCAAGTAGGGGTCAGGGTGTGCTCCCCAAGGACGGGTCACTTACACTGACCTATAAAGACAATCAGACCTCAGCAGGCAGAGAGAAAGGGCTTGCCAGCACTGGGGCTGCTGATGTCCAAAGTTCAGAGCATGGTGAGATCTGGGGACCACTAGAGGGGCCAGGGAACATTCAAGAGGAACAAAGCATTAAGCCAGAAGAAGCGCACGGGACACACCTGGTGGTCCAGTGGCAAACACTCTGCACTCCCAATGCAGAGGGCCCAGGTTCGATCCCTGGTCAGGGAACTAGATCCCACTTGCCACAACAAAGATTGAAGCTCCCACGTGCCGCAACTAAGACTCAGTGCAGCCAACTAAATATTTAAAAGAAGAAGCAGCCTATGATCCAGGCAGATGGAGCACAGCAAAGACTCCAAAATGTTATCAATTGCTACTATCATTAATAAAGATGTCACAGCATGCAAAGGCAAGGCAGAACCAGGGCTGATAACATGAGTGCCTGGGAGGGGAGGCGGCAACAAGAGCCACGGATAGTCACCCTCCACCTATCCACCCCGTCCTGGGGCACATGGCCTCTGCCTCCTCTGACCCATAGCCCCCACTTGCTTGCTTTGTCCCTAGTCCTGGGAAGGGGAGGGACACGCGGGCTGGCCTTCATCACAGGGGCCCCCAAGGGTTCCAGGGCACACATCCCAGGGCCTGCAAGGGTGGAGCCCCAGGAGCCCAGGGTTCGCAGCCCTGAGGGTTCCGACTCCAGCTCTGGCCCTTTAAGAGCTATGAGTGGGTCATTCATTGTCCTGGACTCCGGCACTGGGACTCCGAGAAAGTCACACCCGCACACCCGCCAGCCTGACCAGAACCCACCAGAGGCAGGACCGTGCCCCTGAGCACCCGCTGCTGCCTCCTCAGCCAAGGCGAGCCCCCTTTCTCCCGCCCTGCACCCCGTGTCCTCACCGGTTCCCAAGGCTGGCCCCACCAGTGTGGCCTCTGGGTGGAGCCCTGCCTGCTGGTCAGCTGCTTCCCGGAAGGGCTCCCCCATTGGCCTCTGGCTCCGGGGGCACCCCCTCTACACTCCCACCCCTGCTCCTTCGGCTTTCCAGGGCCTCCAAGTTGCCACAGCTTGATGCCTCCGGACCCAGAACGCACTGTTCCTTCTCTGTGAAACACTCTCAGCATCTCCCATAAACCACCCCTCTCCCCAAATCTCCCCGTGGCTTCTCAGCTCCTATGTCTCCCTCGGGTCGCACTGCCAAAGTGAGCAAATAAAAATTTAGATTTCACATAAACAATGAATAACCATTTAGCATATCTGGCAACCCTCCCCTTGCTGTTCTTCAGTTGCTAAGTCCTGTCCGACTCTTTGCGACCCCCCGGACTGCAGCACGCCAGGCTTCTCTGACCTTCACCATCTCCCGGAGCTTGCTTAGATTCATGTCCATTGTGTCGGTGATGCCATCCAACCGTTTCATCCTCTGTCGCCCCTTCTCCTTGGCCCTCAATCTTTCCCAGAATCAGGGTCTTTTCCAACGAGCCAGCTCTTCGCATCAGGTGGCCAAAGTATTGGAGCTTCAGCATCTGTCCTTCCAATGAATATGCAGGGTTGATTTCCTATAGGATTGACTGGTTTGATCTTGCTGTCCAAGGGACTCTCAAGTGTCTTCTCCAGCACCACAGTTCGAAAGCATCAATTCTTTGGTGCTCAGCCTTCTTTATGGTTCAACTCTCGCATCCATACGTGATAACCGTCTCTCCTAAAACATTGCCTCCTCCAGGAAGCCCTCCCAGGTGCACCCCAGACCCAGTGGACTCGCGTTGCATCGCACAATACTCTATCTTGTTTCCCTGCCAAACTGAATACCAGGAGGGCCAGAAATCCATCCATCCAATCTACCCTGTGTCTTGGCACTCCCATGACTTTCTGGATTGGGGAGTGAGGGGTAGCATAGTGGCCCAGGGATGCCCTTGGCCAGACTCACCCACAGGGGCACCCAGGGCCTCCACCCGTTCTCGCATGGGGGGCTGGCCCTCCTTCTCAGAGATGTGCCCAGAATGCTTCTCATGACCACCCAGCCCCCTCCACGGAGCCAGGGCAGAGGAAAACACGCATCAAGGTGGGAGCAGCTGGCAGGCTCCTCTCCTTTATTTTGACAACTACTGTTGGTTTTAATTAAGATCCCATTCCGCTCAGGCCTAGCAAGGAAACAATAGCTGCCCAACGTGGCCGTGTGGGCTAGCGAGCCATGGAGAATGGCAGGGCCACAGGGCCCTGGGGCAGGACCCCCTCCCTGCCAGCAGAGGCTTTGAGCTCCACCAAGCTCTCCGCCTGCCCAGCACACACACCATATATTTTTGAACAGAAGGGAAGCATTCGTTTTTTTTTTCCCCCACAGTGCCAAAAATAGCCCCATCTCCTGCCTTTGAACAGGAATCTTGTGGTTCCTACAAAGAGGGGCAGGAGGGGCCTCAAAGGAGGGGCTGAGCTGATTGGCTGGACCCCCTCCTTGTCTCCCCAGCCCCAGCAGGAGAGAGGGGCTGGGGTCCTCACTAGGCCTGACCTGCTGAGGCCCAGCCTCCCAGCACCTGCCTTCCGAGGCCCACCTTTCCCCAAGATGTGGCAAGCTCCCCATCACCCAGGCCAGGAGGTGGGAGGAGGCCAGGCAAAGGAACAGCAAAGACAAAGATGGATGAGAAGAAACGTCCCTCATCCATTAGCGTGTGAGCTGATGGGTTTGTTTCCTTCCTTCCGACAAATGTGTTCCAGGCTCTGTCTGAGGACCAGGGATAGAGCAGTGAACTGTGAGACCAGACGCGGTCGCATCCACAAGGTGCCCACAGCCCGATGGAAGCAGGGTGGGTTACACGTGTTCTCATCGCCAAATCTGGGGCAGGCACTGGCTGGGCCCCGGGCACCTCTGTGGAGGGGACTCGGGCGCTGGTTTAAGCCGAGTGTGGGCGGGGGTGGGGGGTCCCTGGGTCAGAGGAACGAGACAAATGGAAGGGTCAGATGAAAAGCTGTCCTAGTGGGCACTCATCCCTGGTGAGGACCCTCATGTCACCCGGCTGCAGGCCCGCAGCTGGGGGCGTTTTCCCATTTTACGTGTGAGGCCCCCAGGACTCAGAGAAGGGTTTTCGAGTCTAGGATGTCCAGGTCCTCTGGCCAATGTTTTCCACCTTCATTCCATCCACCACCCCAGGAGGCGGGGCTATCGTCACGGGTCCATTTTACAGATGAAGTGAGGAAGCTCCATAAGAAAGGGCTTGGCCAAGATCGCAAAGCTGATGAGAAGAGCTGGGCGTTGTACCCAGGCCCGGCTGGTCCCTGAGGGGGAACTCCGGACACTACTGACAAGCCGTCTCAAATCCTGTCCCCTCCCCCACCTCCACCAGGTCACTGGATCTCAGATCCTATTTCCTCCCCCACCCCTAGAAGAGAAAGCAGGTGTCAGGGTGCGAAGATCACAGGCCTGGGAAATGGAGTTATCGTTGTCCAGTCGCTAAGTTGTGTCTAACTCTTTGTGACCCCATGGACTGCAGCACATCAGGCTTCCCTGTCCTTCACTACCGCCCAGAGTTGGCTCAAACTTATGTCCATTGAGTCGGTGATGCCATCCAGCCATCTCATCCTCTGTCATCCCCTTCTCCTCCTGCCCTCAATCTTTCCCAGCATCAGGGTCTTTTTCAATGGAAGTAGAGAACCGGGGATGTAAACCCAACCAACTCTGCCTTCCTCCAAATCCAGGGTCCTTTCTGGTTCCCACAGCAGCTTCCTAGTTTTTTTTTTTTTTTAAAAAAAAGAGGCCACTTCCTGCCCCCAGAAGGCTAGAGCAGTCGGGGAGCCAGAGGCTGAAGAAAGAGAGAATGGCACTCTGAGCCCACTTCCTAGCTGAAAACCCAAGCTTGGAATGAAAAAAAAAAAGAGCAGAGTGCTATTTCTGCCTTGGGTTAAACATTCCTCAAAGCCACATTCCTCTGCCCTCCTCCTCCTCCCCTGCCAGGGAATCCAGAGCTCAGTGTGGCCTGGACGCCCAGCCAGCTTCCGGGGCCACCTCGTGAGAGCAGGAGTGCCGGAGACAGCAGCTGGCCCGCACCCGTCCCGAGCACCCCGCCGGGCTCCCGAGGTGGGGAGCATGGCCTCCTTGGGGGCACGGTCAGTCAGGCTTCCCTGCAGCTGAGAAAAGGCGACATCCCATCTTACTGAGAGTACGACAGATGGGGAACGGAGACCCTGAGCGGCGCCACCAAAGGCCACGGCAAGTCATGGGCTGGAACGGGGATCCCAGACTCTGACTCCCTGGCAACTCCCCGCCCCCATCAGGTGGCAGGGCCGGGGCACAGATGGGTCCCACCCGGGTTATCAGAGGAGCAAAACAAAGCAACACGTGGACAAGCACGTTGGGAAAACCAAGCTTTCCCCAGAGGCACACACAGGCCTGCACTGTGCTCTAGGCTGGGCACTGAACAAACCCCTAAATCCACCAGACGTGTCCCAGCCCTCAAGTTGCGGACGGTGACCCAGGGCCCTGCGACCTGGCCTCCAGACCCCGCGGTCCTCTGTTTCACTGTGCCTCTGAGCCCCCGTGAGGACTTCGCGTCTTCCTTTGTCCAAGAGACACTTCCCAACGCACCCCACCCATGCCAGGCAGGGGCAGGGCAGGGCAGGGTGACCGGGGTACTCTGGGCGTCCACGGCCTCACCCTTGGGCTGCCCCTCCTCAGGCTGCCCCTGATCAGCTTCCCAGCCCCCAGTCTGCGGGATCCCCAAAAGCAGGGGACACTGCACAGTGGGGTGCTCTGCTCCAGAGCTCACAGGCTGGGAGGCTTCTCTGAGGTCAGCACAGGGTCCACACAAGGTTAGAATCCAAGGCCCCCCATGGATGGGGCAGAGCTAAGAAAGCCTCAGAGACGGGGGTGCGGCCCTGCCCACTGCACGCACGCTCCTGGTGGGGCTCCCTGGACTCGTCCCAGCCCTTCTCCTGCCACCTGCCTGCAGGTCTCAGCTCTGCCCCAGAGGAAGCCAAGCGTGGCTGCCTCCAGTCCCCTGCAGAAATCAGAACAGCAAGACCAGTGGGGCTGGGAATTCCCTGGCGGCCTGGTACTTTGGACTCCACACTTTCACTGCCAAGGGCATGAGTTCAGTCCCTGGTGGAAAAACTAAGATCCTGCAAGCCACATGGCATCACCAAAAATAAATAAGATCAGTAGGGCTGTGTGTGTGTGTGTTTCCAGCTGGAAGGATCCTACCACCACCCCACCATCCAACCTCCCATCCAGCCCAGGCATCCAGGAACACCTGGCAATGTCTGATACTCCGCAGCTGCTTGAATGCCTCCACTGATGGGACACTCACTACCTTCAGCAGCAGCTCCAAGGTTATAAGGCTAACAGAGATAGGATGCTGGCACGGGGTGGGAAGGGCATGGCTTTGGCAAGACAAGGGTCTAAGTCTAAGCTTGAGCCCCATCTTGGCCGCTGACTGGCTGGGCGGTCTTAGGCATGTCCCTGAACCTGCCTGGGCCTTGTTTCCCTCACCAGTAAAATGGACACAATAGTTCTCACTGCAGTGAGAAAACAGGTGGGAATTCTGTACTCAGCATGCTTGGCACCAAGTGCCCACTTGGTAAACAGGATTCATCCTTACTGTCATTCCTCCCAATGACATTTCCCCACAGCTCGAGGGCTGGGGGCTCCCTGAGACCAAAGCCTCGAGGCCAGGGCAGGAAGGGAGAGACGTGGCAGCCACGTCACCTGGCCCTGGGGCAGGCAGTTGAGCAATGAGTTCTGGCCCAGCCCCAGCCTGTCTCTGCCTCCCACCCAAGTGCCCCCGCCCCCACCCTCCTTGCACACCTACATCACAACCTGCTCAGACCTGCCTTCACACACACCGACGTGCAGCTCACCCACTCCTGACACACGCCACGACCCCATCACTCACACTCGGTGCGTGCCCACGTGAGCCAGGGCTGAACACCCACTCCCAGCACCCACAGTCACTCACGCTCACCCACACCCATGCCCTTAGCGTCTCGGCGCACCCCCAACCCCAGCCGCACAGGACCCCTCCTCCAGGCCCAGAGTCAATTCCCGCCCCCCTCCCGCATCACTCACCAGGTGTGTGCCCTGGGCCAGCTGCAGTCCCCTCTGAGCCTCAGTTTCCTCATCTGTAAAGCGGGGACCACGCAGAGCTCCCAGGAGGAGTGGGTGACAAACACATGAACCCTAAGCTGGGCCTGCATCCCACAGACGTGATTTACGGCCCAACTCTTGCCGTGGCGACAGCTTCTGATCCTCACGAGTCACTGCTCACGGGCCCCCCGTCACCAGTGATGTGCTCAGAGGGGGCATCGAGTGAGCCACCAAACTCAGTGTCTCTGCCATGTCTGACCTCACACACAACACCCTGTGTTATGGGGGGCTTATGATCCCCTGGTGGCTCAGAGGTTAAAGCATCTGCCTAGAATGCGGGAGACTAGGGTTCGAACCCTGGGTCGGGAAGATCCCCTGGAGAAGGAAATGGCAACCCACTCCAGTACTCTTGCCTGGAGAATCCCATGGAGGGAGGAGCCTGGCAGGCTACAGTCCATGAGGTTGCAAAGAGTCAGACATGACTGAGCAACTTCACTTCACTTTCACTTATGATTCCCAGATCACAGATGAGAAAACGGAGGCATCAGGAGAGGAAGGACGTGCCTGTGGCCGAGCCAAGTCATCAGACGCCGGAGCCCAAGCACGTTCCATCCCTGGGGGCCAGGATGGGGGTGGGAGGCGCTTCCCCAAACGAAGTCCCACCATCCGGCAGCCTGAACACCGTACAGAAAGGGAAACCGAGGCCCAGAAGGAGCTAGCGACTCCAGTCACTGTCCAGGCTGCAGCGGTTCTGGGACAGAACCCCAGGCAGATGTGTCTCCAGTCCCCCCAGCCCACGTCCACGCAGGATCCTAAAACCCAGTCTTCAGGAGCCGGCCTAACCTCCCCACCTCCCAGAACAATCTAGCCGCCAACCCGCCAGGCCAAACACAGAAGTCTTCTGCATTTGCCACTCACTCCCAATTCAGTCAAGGGCCCGTGACACTCTACCCTGTGACCTCCCAGGGGGGTAGCCATGAACCGTCCCCTGATTCTGATGGCCAATCAGCTTCCATCCCATGAGGTCAATTACTGGCACTTACTGGCATCGGTTCCTGTGCCTGCTGATGGGCACACACCAGGCACCCAGAGCTCAGAGATACACGGGAAACACAGCCAACACACTTACGCTTGAGCCCTCACCACTCTGGTGTCCCACCCCTGGCTGGGAATCTGACCCCAATTTCACATTATCTAGAAATTTGGCTTGTTAATTTATGATGATCTCTGCCCCGGCTTCCCTTGTGGCTCAGATGGTAAAGAATCTGCCTGCAAAGCAGGAGACCCAGGTTTGATCCCTGGGTTGGGAAGATCCCATGGAGAAGGGAATGGTAATCCACTCCAGTATTCTTGCCTGGAGAATTTCACGGACAGAGGAGCCTGGCGGGCTACAGTCCATGGGGTCTCAAAGAGTCAGACACAACTGAGCGACTAACACTCTCACTTTCTTCCCTGGTAGATAGGCCACATGCAATACCAACTATTTCATCTCATAAGGACAGTAAGAAGGAATCTCTTTTTAATTTCTGTTTGTTTGTTTTTCCTTACCTGAGAGCAAGAGAGATTTAGGACAAGATGAACCCCATCAACTTCAGTGACATCCTCATCTCCATCCCAAAGGCCAACTCATCATGGCACCATAGGAGGGACCCGACGGGAATGAGCCATCCTAGGTTCCTGCCCTGTGTATTTGCTACGTGGCCTTGGGAGAGATATTTCACCTCTCAGGTACTCAACTGGTCCGCTAGTAAAATGAGAACATTGAACTACATGACCCCAAAGTCTCCTCTAGCTCAAAGATTCCAGGATTTTATTTTATAGTAATCAAAGAAATGAATATTGAAATAGCGAGCTACTTTTTTCTTCTTCATCAAGTTGGCAATTATTAAGAAAACAATAATACTTGGTGCTGGCAAGGATACAGGGAAATAGGCACTCCCTCATCCACTTTTGCTGAAAATATAAATGGGAACACATTGATACTTTGTGGAGAGCAACTGAACAATTTTTCAATCAAAAGCCTTTTAAGATGTTCCCAGCCTGTAATGCCACAACTTCATTTGGGGAAATTTATCTTCAATAAGAGACATGTGCAAATATTTACTACAGAGATGTTTATGCCAAGATTTGGTACAAAGATGGTTGTCACAGGACTGTTTACACTGGGGAGAAAAGAGCAATCTACCTGTCCAGCGGCCTGAGAGTAAATAAAATATGCTGCACTTATAAGATGCATCATTTAAAAATCATGTTTTAGAAGAGCAGTTAATGATGTGGGCAAACATTCACGATTGTCAGATTTTTAAATGTTAAAGAGTATATAATCTCAAATTCACAAGGTAATGAAACCTATGTACCAAGTCCTATTGAGTCTTCCTCCTAAATATATGTAGGATCTGTCTTAACACCACCCCCTCTGATGAACCCCCAGTCCATCACCATGGTCACACAACTTTGACTGCAACCCTCTTCTCCAATCCACTCACTGATGAAAGGTAAAGGTGCATGCTCAGTAGCATCCGACTCTGCGACCTCATGGACTGTAGCCCATCAGGCTCCTCTGTCCTTGGAATTTTCCAGGCAAGAGTAGTGGAGTGGGTTGCCATCTCCTTTCTAGTGGGTCTTACCGACCCAGAGATCGAACCCTCGTCTCTTGAATCTTCTGCATTAGAAGGCGGATTCTTTACCACTGAGCCACCTAGGAAGCCCTCCATTCATTGGACTACGTGCTAAAACCATATCTAAACCCAAATCTAATGTCTCCACCACCTCCATCCATGGACTCCCATCCCACCCATCTCAGAAAATGTCCAAGTCCCTTCCTATGGTCTTTGGATGAGGGATAGCAAGAGCCCCGTGCACTGGCCGGCTATGTCGGCCCCAGAGGGGCTCAGGCCTGGCCTTGGGAGCAGAGGAGGCTGGGTCCAGTCCCGAGGCTGCCACCAGGAGAAAGAGCTTTCCCTGACACTGTGAGATGTGAGATGCTAGAACTCTCTGGGGTGGGGGTGGCGACAGATGGAGCTGGAGGAGGCAGAAAGCCGGAAGAGGTGTTTGGAGGTGGCCCGGGCTCTGGGGGCATCCCTGCCCCTCTCTGGCCTCTGTTTCTCTCATCAAGGGACAGAATGTAAACCAGTGAGAATATCCCACTCAGGAGGACAAGGACTTGCCTCCAAGGACCAGCTGCCTCCGGGAGAGGTTTAAAGGGTCCCTGCCAGAACCAGGCAGCGTGCTAAATCCTCTGACTCTGGGGCCCCTGTGATGTCTGTTTTTGAGAGGAAAGTAAGGCTCCAGGAGACGAGGCTTGCCCAAGGAAAGGGCCAGAACCCCAGCACATCCGGCCCCTGGGGTCTACGGCACTCTCGGAGACTCTGTGGCTAAACATCTCCCGCTCCCCTCCAGCCCACGCTTGGACCTCAAAGCCCTCTCCCCTTTAGACCCACAGAGTCACTTGGGCAGGTATTGCAGATGAGCAAACTGGGGCTCAGACAGGGTGAGCGACTCACCCAAGGTCACAGAGCGTGAATGAGGACCCGGCCCCATTCTCCAGAATACAGAGTTTACAACAGACTTAATATTTCTTGCCCAAAGGCCCAGACCAGCGTTAAGAGTCTAACCTCTATTCCTCCTGCTGGTGCTCTGTTTAGTTTTCAGTGGAGTCAGGGAGCAGCCTCCTGGGTCTTACCCGCATGTACATGGGATGCAGAGGGTTTGCAGAAGCCACCTTCCTTCCTAAGGGCCTTCCTTGTCCTGAGTGGCTTATCCTTTGCCTGGTGGTGGGGCCCTCCACACCCCGACTCGCTCATTTATCTTAGATCCTGCCTTCCCCAAGGCAATGTCTTGCCCTCTCTGGCCAAGCAGATTGGGAGGGGGAAGTGACCCTCAGAGAGTATCCCTTACCCTGTAGGAAGAGACCCTCTTGGATCCTTCCCAAAGCCAGAGAGACTGGTGACAACCAGCATCTCTCAACCAGACTCCTGGGATCCCCTTCTCTGCTCTGGGTCGCAGAGGCCTTAGCTGCTGGCTCCCCCAAAAGCCCAGCCAGCTGCTCCTCCCTCCACATTCTGGGCATCAGGGAAAAGGCCAAAGAGACTCCAGGCTGGCGAGCCAGGGCAAGGCAGAGCCTGGGCTGACCAAGAATGGAGGGAGAGGTGACCTCCTTTGAGTCTTGGAAAGAGGGTCCATGGCGAGAGCAGTGAGCACCATGAGGAGAGAAGAAGGGGAGAGAGGTGGAGCTTTCTGCCTCTTGGAACTGGCTGGCCTGGGTCCAGAAGCCTTTAAATGGAGGCAGCTCAGATCACAACAAACGGCTGAGCCCCACAAGCTCGGATTTCCAGATGACCTGCCTGGTTTCCACCTGAGGGCAGGAATTACATCTCTCTCATTCACATTTCCATCTCTGGGCCTGGCACAGAGTGAGCATTCAGGGAATGGTAGATCAGGGAAGCTTCAAAATTAACAAGTGCTGGGGAGGGGGGCAGGGAGACTGCTGCGGGTACAAGAACCTGCTAAGACTCGGGCCAACCAAAAGTCTCATCATTCTATGCCTCCTGAGTGCCAGGCACAAAGACCAGGGCCATGGAAGATTCCTCTGCAGAGAGATGAGAGGTACTTTGCCCACAAGATATATCTGCGACCAATTCAGGATGAAGCTGAACTGTATAGTCAAAATAATGCATTAATTATGATCACTAACATGTATCCTTAAATCCTTGACAAGTGTGTGTCACATGTTAAGGAGCCAGGTGGCTCAGAATTAAAGAATCCACCTGCCAACGCAGGAGACATAAAAGACGCAGGTTCGATCCCTGGGTCAGGAAGATCCCCTGTAGAAGGAAATGGCAACCCACTCCAGTATTCTTGCCTGGGAAATCCGAAGGACAGAGGAGCCTAGCGGGCTAGAGTCCATGGGGTCACAAAACAGTCAGACACAACTGAGCGATTAAATAGCAACAACCATTCACCTTGTATCATGTTGTGTGCAAATTATCTTGTTGCCTTGTCACATACCCTCGGAATCAGGTACCATGAGTGCACCCATTTTGCAGATGAGGAAACTGAGGCTCAGTTAGGTGAAGAGTTGGCCTGTCCCATAGCCTGGGCACACAGGGTTGACAACAGCCTCAACAACAAGCTGGACACGAGCAGGCCAGACCTCATAGAAACCAGGCCTCTGGCCACACCGAGCACTGTTCAATGAGTCCCAGCTGGGCAGGGCGTGCACCTCCCGCAAACCTCCTGCTGCCCCTGGATGTGAACTGTGCCGGAAAGGGGTGAGGATTGGGTTATGGGGTGCTGATGACTTACAAATTCTTATATGCAGGGGAGGAAAAAAGTCTGCTTTGCAGTGTCAAGGCTGAATGATGAAGCGGTTCAGCTAGGCTGAATCCAGATGTGCCTAGGGAGGGCCACATAGTGGGAGCGTCAAGACTGCCTCCTGCTTACACACACACACACACACACACACACACACACACACACCCCACCAAGATCGTCTCTTCCAAAAACAGGAGACTTCCCACCAAGGATGGCAGCTGGCACTGAGGCGTGAACATCTGGGGATCCCCTGGGGGTCCCCTGTAGCCTTTGGCAGCGGGTTGTGGGTCACCCGAGGTGGTGACCTAGGCCACCAGGTGATGCTGACACATGCCGGGACCCCCAGAACCAGCTGTGGGTCTTGAGCCCGGAATCCTCGGAACCAAGGTCTGCATGACAGACACTCGTCAAGGAGACAAATGCCTGGGCCCAGCTCAGACTCTGAGAATTGGAAATCTGGGAAGCAACCAGATCCGGGCACCTTGGTATTTAACTGGGGCTCTCTAGGAGATTCTGACATTTGAGAGTCCTCCCTAAGTGCTCCTCTCTGGACCCTGTACAAAACACAGAATCCCTTGAACAAAGAGCAGATGGCTCCACGCCCTGTCACCAGGAGGCCCAGCTGGGGGCTTTAGCACCGGCTGGAGGCTTTCTCTGCTGTTCCTGCTGGGAGGTTCTTCATTCAATAGAGACCTGTGGCCCTACTAAGTGCCAGCACAATCAGAGAAGGAAGGGCCTGCCCTGGGGGAGCGGACACCGGCAAGGGAGACAGACAGAAGGCCCGTGAGCCCGCCACCATCTCCGTCAGCCCAAACCCAGTAAGAGATCCTGAGAAAAAGTACCCGGCTCGTTCACTCCCTCAGCAGAACTGTTCCAGGTCTCCAAAGGCCTTTAAAAATAGCCCGGCCCGGCCCAGCACCACGGGGCTGGTTCCCAACAAGGCCTTGTTGACTCAACTTCTTCCGAAGTTGCTAGATCTGCCCAGAGAGAGGGGAGTGGACAAAATGACCTCCCCAGGAAACTTCCCATCTGAGTCTACCAACATGAGCTTAGAAACCAGAAAGAGGAGAAGCGTCTCTGGATTTCTCAGGGTGAGTTCTGAGGTCTCTCGAAGGGCATAACTTGGGAGCCGGACAGCCCTGGGTTCTGGCCTCGCCTGGTGACAGGGGTGCTGTGGGATCTTGGGTCCTGGGACCACTGTGAAGACAATGCGTTAGCAAAGCAAGGAGCTTGCCGCGTGATGCGCTCCAGGAGCAGGAACCTGGGCTTCACTCAGCTCACAGGACCTCCCCGCTCCCCTCCATGACGGAGACACCCTGGAGCACCCAAGCCCACCCCTCCTTTGAAGCCCACTGTGCTCTCTGCCTGGAAAGACCCCCCGCGCAGCCTGCCTGCTGACAGCTATGGGTCACATCCAGACAGAGCCTGCAGGAAGGCCCAGCAAACCTCACAAAACCGCAGCCGAACTGGAAAGGACCACCTGCCCAGCTCAGAAAGAGGATGAGAGGAGTAAGGATGGAGTTCTCCAAGCCTCACTCCCTTCGAGGAGCAGCTGCTGGGATGTGAGCGCTGTGCTGCAGAATTCCACTGGAGAACAGCCAGTACCTCTAGTGGGGACGAGCACCCACTCAGGAAAGCCCCCTTCATTCCAAGCACATGGGGACCGAGGGGCACGGAGTGGAAGTATGGGCTCCGGCAGACCTGCAAACGTGCTCAGAAGATCAACGGAACGGGGTTGGGGGGCGGGGAGCAGAGGTTGTGCAATGCACCACCAGAAGCGGAGCCTCCATCAACGGTGCAGCTGGTGGCCAGTCTGCCACCTCCAGGGAGGGCGCAGAGCTGCCGGATCCACACAGCTGCCCAGGTACGGGTTCTGAATTCCAACCCAAGCCCAGAATCTCTGCCCCCTTCCCAGTCAGATCCAGGCAGAAGCCCTTCCCCACCCCTCAGCAGTCTTTCTTGAAATCCCCCAAAAGAGAAAACCTCTGTGGGTCAGGACCCAGCACCATTAACCCTTGGTGTGCCAGGGGTATCTCCCAGAGGCTTGCAGGGAAGGGAGAAGTCTAGGATGGAGAAACTGGAGATGTGAGCAAACTGGAGAGGTGTGGAGTTGAACAAGTGGAGAGAGACACACTGGGACAGACCTAGCAACATCTGAGATGGGCAGACCCTCCTCTCAGGGGTGCCCCAGATGGTTACAGGATGCATCGGGCCAGATCACCTGGGGCTGCAGAAACCCACTTCCCAGTCTGGCAAGTAGAGGTGGAAGCCAGTAAGGTGAGATCAGGGCCAGAGGAGAGATCAGCCTGGAAGTCCTGCAGCCAAGAGTGTGCCCAGGACCCTTCGCTGCCGCCACCTCTCTGGCAAATCTCGCCCCTCCCCCACACCCCCCTAACACACGATCAGGGCCAGGGAGGGGGCGACAGGCCAACCTCGCAGCAGTGGCAGCGGCAGTAGCAGCAGCGGCATCGTGATGCATGAATCACCCGCCCCGCCGCCAGTCGGCTCAGCGCAGCCGGAGCCACCTCGCTAGCGGGCGCCCCCTCCGCGGCCCACCGCCCCTCGCTCGTGCCCATCCCTGCCCTTTTGGACAGCTCTGCTGGGAGGGGGCCGCGATGGGGCCGGGGCCTGCCTTCCGTCCCGGGGGTGGCCCCGCGCACGCTGACAGGCGGCAGACGTCCGGGGCGCGCGTGGAGACGGGGTGGGAGGAGGGGGGTGCCCTAGAACAATAGGGCCAGGTGTGAGGCTGGGGGCGCGGCCGCGAGCTTCCGAGGGCCCCGGGGCGTGAGGGGGCAGAGCAGGGAACGGCCGAGGAAGGGTGGCTGCCTCCCGGGGAGCTGGCCCCTTGGGGGCGGACACGGGGGGCGCGGAGCAGGCTGGTGGGGGCTGGGGGCGCGCATGGGGGGAGGGGCGCGAGGGGACAGAGGCAGCGCCCGGGGGCGCGGGGCGGGGGTCCCAGCGCGCGCACTCACAGTAGGTTTTCCTGGTCAGCTCCTCCACAACTTCAGGCTTCAACTTGCTGTTGGATTTCCCCATCCTCGGCGGCCGCGGCCCCCGCGCCCCGGGCCGGACCCCGTCGGGGCACCCAGCGGGAGAGGCTGGGCCGGGGCGGGGCGCGCGGGGTTGGGGGCGCGGCGGGCCGGGCCGGGCCGGGGCCGCGCCTTTGTCTGCGCCGGGCCGGCGGGGCCGGGGCGCGGGGGCACCTCTCGGCAGGCCCGGGCCGTCCGGCCGCCGCCCTCTCCGGGCGCCGCGGCGCGGAGCTGCGCTGGGCTGGGCGCCGACGCGGCCGCGCTGTCGCCGCGGTCGTCCCTGGTTACTGAGCTCCGCGGCACATGCTCGCTGCTGCGCTTCGCTCTCGCCGCCGCCCCTGCGCTCCCCGCCTCCCGCCCGCACCGGCGCGCCGGGGGTGGACCCGGAGCCGCCACTCAGCGCCCGGCGCCACCTCCCGCCCCGCACCCGCCCGCCCGGCCGGGCCTGCGCCGGCGGATCGGCGGCCCCGGGGAGGGCCGAGCCGGGCCCGCGGAGGGGCGCCCCCCAACCCCCGGCTTCATCGGTCCCCGGGCCGGGAGGGCGAGATCACCCCCCACCCCCGTCACCTCCCTGGCGGATATCCGCGGCGCTCCGGCCCCCGCACCCAACCCCACCCAGGGCGGAGCCGGGCCAGGGAGGGCCCGGAAGATCTGACGTGAATGAGGCCGAGGCTCGGGCCCGGAGACATTCATTCATTCGACACGGATTTGTGGGGCGCTGGGGATGCCGTGGAACAAGACCGGCGCGGTCCCAGCCCTCATGGGGCGAGGGGCGGGAGAGGGGACCACAGGGCTCCGCAGGATGGCATGTGTGGTGGCGGGGGGCACCTGCCTGCCCGGGGAAGGTGACCTCCAAGCCCGGAGAAAGAGAGGGGGGCAGGGTGGCTGGGAACGTGTTTAAGGCCCCGAAAACCAGGAGGAGGGAAGGAGGCCTGAGCCCCAGGAAGAGCGCCTCTCGGGCACATGCACATCCCAGGGGTATGATGAGCCAGACGGGCGAGGGCCTGTGGGGACAGGCCTGCCCTCTCCTCAAGGAGCTGGGCCTCCGCGATTTAACAGGGTCAAATCTGCCTTCTCTGCATCTCCGGCCTCAGTGTGGAGGGGTGCTCTGGGCCTGAGCTGAGGCCCAGACCAGTAGCCAGGGCTCCACCTGCGTGGACAGAGGCCACGGATGCGGTGGGGGGAAGTGAATGGTGAGGGAGTGTCTACAGGGCCTTCCCCGGCCACCTCATCTCCAATGTCAATGTGATGGGATCTCTCCTCTCCCTTCCCCAGCCTCATCTATTTTTCTCTTTAGCAACCATCACAGATTTCATTAGCAGATTTTTTTCATCATGGTTCACTGTCCCCTCCGCTAGAGTCCCATCCCCGCGCCCCCTGCCCACCCCCCTCCACGCCCCAGGGAGTCTTGTCTTACCTGTAAATGTATCTCCAACACCTAAAGGCCCCTGACTTGCAGTGGCCATTCAGCAAAGCTCTGTGAAGGAGGGAAGGGCTGTCAGAGGAGGGACACCAGTGCTGGGGCCTGGGGGTGGACAGAGCGAGGCAGGAAGAGTGGCCCTCCTTTAGGCCCAAGGGGATGAGGTGGTTGGCTTGGTCTCTTTTCATCCCCATGTTGGCACAGTGTTCAGACCTCAGGGGATCCGGGAAGCCCAGAGGAACTGGGGAGACAGAGAAATCCTGCTTCCCAGCCCCTCCAATTGCCTCCTCCTCCCTCCAGATACGTCCAATCCAGCTTTTGCCCTGAAGGCCTTGCCTGGGTCTCTGGCCCAGGAGGACTTGCTGGCCTCCTGGAGTTCATTCTGTCAAGAAAGTGGGGAGGGCATGGACCCCAAGATCTGGGCCCACAGTTGGAGGCACCTGGGTTAGACTTGGGAGCAGGATGTCTCAACTGCAAGGACTGGCTCAGAATGGACCCCAGGGAGGGGCTCGGAGCTGACCAGCCCAGCCCGAGTGTCCTGTCTGGGAGGAGGGGCAGCCAATACGGGGACCAAGACCCGGATGGCAGTGACAGCTGTAGCGGTGGAAGGACTGCCCGGGTGGTCCAGCGGCTAAGAGCCCACGCTCCTGCTGCAGGGGGCTGGGGCTCCACGGCTGGTCAGGGAACGTAATCCCACATGTTGCAACTGCCAGTTTGCACGCAGCAACTAAAATTCCCACGTGCTGCAATCGAGACCTGGCGCAGCCAAATAAATACAGAAAAGTAAATGTTAAAAAGATGTCACTTTACTGGGGGGAAAAAGTACTCGATTCAGGGGAAACCTGGTCCATTTCCTCAGGGAGCTCAGGGACCCCCTCCTCCCCTGCCTGCCCCGCAGCGGTCCCCAAATCACACTCATAACGAATGCCATGAAAGGACGTGAACCAGGCACAGAAATGCCTGTGGGGGCAGGGAGGCTCCTGGGGGCTTCCCAGATTCACAAATGGTCACTCAGCAAATATTTACTGAGCACCTATTATGTGCGGGGCCCCACAGGATAGAGACCAAACTCTTCCTGTTGGGGAGCACACAGTTAACGAGTACTTTTCTGTGCTAAGTCGCTTCAGTCGTGTCTGACCCTTTGTGACCCTATGGACCATAGCCCACCAGGCTCTTCTGTCCTTGGGATTCTCCAGGCAAGAATACTGTGGGTTGCTGTGCCGGAGAGTGATATAAACATAAAATTCATGAGTGAAATATATAATGTCAGAGGTGAAAACTTAATAAGGCAGAGAAGGGAGATGGTAAGTGCTGGAGCGGGAAGTCGGGGGTGTTCACTAGCAGTGAGGCCTCAGTGAGGCCGCGCTGTTTGAACAAGGACCTGAAGGAGGGGTCTCCCTGAAACGGAGCCCAGTCGGCCTCTGGGCGGCCTGGCAGGGGTGCAGCGAGGTGAGGCTTGGAGAGTACAGAAGAGGCAGGAGATGAGGTCAGACTCAGGAATCTGTTGATACTCACCTGCATCCCTGGGCTGCTGAGCACTGATGCCAGGCAGGCAGGGTGAAAACAGGGACCTTTGGGAGGTCACAGTCAACGGGGATGGTGGTGGGCGGGCCTAGTGTGGCAGGGAGGATATGGAGAGAACTGGTTAGACTCGGTTATATTTTGGAGGCAGCGATGGTGAGATAGCCGAATAGATTGGGTGGGGGTGTGAGACAAAGAGAGAAGGGAGTCAAGGTCCAGGCTTGGGATTTGATCTGAGGAGTGGGGAGTGGTCGGGTTTGCAGGTGGGAAGAGCAGGAGTCTGGTTCTGTACGCTAGAGGTATGAGATGCTTCTTAGATGCCCAAAACAGAGATGCTGAAGAAGCAACTGATACAGGCACCTGGAGTTCGTGAGCAGGCCCAGGCTGCAGGGAGTAGCTGAGGAGTCCTGCTGGCAGAGACGCAAGTTCAAGTTCTGTGACAGGATGGTCAGTAAGGGAGCTAGTGTTGTCGGAGGACTGAGCCCCAGGGGTATAGCTGGGGAGACAGGAGATGTGGGCAGTGAGGTAGAAAGAACACCAGGAGCCTGGGGTGTCCCACAAGTCACCAGAAAGAGGGAAGAACACGTATTAGGAAGAGAAACAGAGATACACAGGAGCTGGTCTGGGGCAAGGCTGGGCAGGGTGTTCTGGGTCCTCATGATGTGGGAACACACGTGGGGAGGTGCTGGGTCTTGAGGCCAGCCTTCCCCTCTTTCCTTACATGGATTTGGGCCCAAAGGGTTCCCACCTACACCTAAATGCCTTACCCTGAACCATGCTGGACTCAGCACTCAGATTCACTCTCTGAGGCCCTGGTTGTTCTCACGAGAGCACTGGTTCCAGTTCTTTCTGCCACAGGAATTTGGTGTTTAAGATGAAGAAAAATGTGTAGCTGGGCTTCAAACCAGGATTTCACGACCAGATTTCCACCTCAGAGGTTCCTCTCTGCTGCTATGGATTGGAGGGGGCCAATGAGGGACAGAGGCCAGTGAGGAGCCAGGGAATCAGGCCCACTGATTAGATGGGGGTTGGGAGTGAGAGATGGGAAGGGACCCAATGGATCCCTGGTGGAGGGGGAGCCCAGCAAGGAGCAGGTCATAAGCCAGTGCATATAGAATAATCAAATTAGTTCCATATACCCATGTAGAAAGCAGTCTGAGGGGTATAAGGAGGTGTGTGTGTCCAGAGAAAGTCCGTTCCATTCCATCAGTCAGGTGGAGGTCAGTGAGGGCTGCCCAGGGACAGCCAGCTGCTAGGAGAGGGGGTATGCTGGAATCTGGCCCAGTGGAGGGGGAGTGGAAGGAGGAGAAGGGACCCACTGAACCCCCAGCCTTGAGCAGGCATCCTGAGGCCCAGGTTCAGCCTGATGACGTTCCTTATACACCACGTGAAAGTGCTGTGTAAATGTTAGTCGCTCAGTCGTGTCCAGCTCTTTGCAACCCCATAGACCCTAGCCTGCCAGGCTCCTCTGTCCATGGGATTCTACTGAAGTGGGTAGCCATTTCCTCCTCCAGGGGATCTTCCTGACCCAGGGATTGAACCCAGGTCTCCCGCGTCGTAGGTGGATTCTTTACCATCTGAGCCACCAGGGAAGCCCCACGCACTGTGACTTTTGCAAATCATTTCCCATCTCATAGATGAAGCGGATCTTCTCACAGGAGAAGGATTTACAAGCATCAAAAATGCTTTGTACAGGCTCACAACAGAGTTAATATCTCTAACCTATTAAGAACTTTCAGGGGCTGCCCTGGTGACTCAGTGCAAACAGTCTTCCTGCCAGTGTGGGGGACAGGGTTCAATCCCTGGTCTGGGAAGATCCCACGTGCCACAAAGCAACTAAGCCGGAGCCCCACAGCTACTGAGCCTGTGCTCTAAGGCATGGGAACTGCAGCTACTGAAGTCCTCCCACCCTAGAGCCTGCGCTCTGCAACAAGAGAAGCCGCTGCAATGAGAAGCCCAAGCACCTCAACCAGAGAGTAGCCCCCACTCGCCACAACTAGATAAAAGCCCTCGGAGCAACAAAGACCCAGCACAGCCAAAAATAAATAAAATTAAAAAAAAGAACTTTCAGAACTTCCCTGGTGATCCAGAGGCTGAGATTCCAACACAGGGGGCACAGGTTCAATCTCTGGTCAGGGAACTAAGACCCCACATGCTGAGAGGTATGGAGGCCAAAAAAAAAAAAAGAACTTTCAAGCTAATAAGAAAAAGATGAGCCCTCAAAACCTCCATAGAAATTGGGACTGCATATATATGGAATCTAGAAAGGTAGTACAGATGATTCTACGTGCAGGGCAGCAAAGGAGACGAGAACATGAAGAACATAGCTTTGGACACAGTTGGAGGAAAAAAGGGTGGAATGATTTGAGAGAACAGCACTGAAGCATGTCCATTACCATATGTTAAATAGATAGCCAGTGGGAGTTTGATACATGATGCAGGGAGCCCAAAGCCGGTGCTCGGGATGGGGTGGGGAAGGAAGAGGGATGGGCTTCGAGAGGGAGGGGATATATGTATACCCATGGCCGGTTCATGGTGATATATGGCAAAAAGCATCATAATATTGTAAAGTAATTATCCTCCAATTAACAAATAACAAAAATTAAAGAAATCAGGGGAAGGGCTCAAAGAGGAAACAGGAGGACAACAAAAGCTGTCCCTGACAACTCATCAGAGGCGCACAAAACCAAAAAAAAAAAAAAAAAGAGTCAATGCCCATAACCCAGTGTTGGCAAAGGAGTGAGAAAGTGGGCATCCGGACACTGCCAGGCAGGGTGTGAGCTGGTACAACCTTTCTGAAGAATATTTTGGCAGTAACTAGCCATATTCTCTGACTCAGCAATTCCACTTCTAGGAAATTATCCGAAGTCAACAATTAGAGCTCTGTACAAGTGTTTAGCTGCAAAGACGCTACTGTGGCAGCATTTCTAACAACAACAACAACAAAATGGAAACAACTTACAAATCGAAAAAAAGAGGCATTCATTTATCCATACCATGGAATCCTGTCCAACGACACTAAATTCTAGCATGAATGGAAATCTGCTTACGTGAGACAGATTAGTTAACAGCACAAAATTTTCAAAAATCCTAGGATGATGCCAATTGTGAGACTGAAAAAAAAAAGTGTTCCTCATTGTGGGTTTTTTTTGTTTTTTTTTTTTGGCTATGTCGTGTGGCTTGTGGTATCTTAGGTCCCCAACCAGGGAGCCAACCCATATCCCCTGCAGTGGAAGTATGGAGGCTTAACCACTGGACCACCAGGGAAGCCCCTGGGTTTCTTAATTAAGTAGTTTTTAATCATATTTTAAATTGAAGAAAGTAGGGAAAACCACTAGACCATTCAGGTATGACCTAAATCAAATCCCTTACGATTATACAGTGGAAGTGAGAAATAGATTTAAGGGACTAGATCTGATAGACAGAGTACCTGATGAACTATGGACGGAGGTTCATGACATTGTACAGAAGACAGGGATCAAGAGCATCCCCATGGAAAAGAAATGCAAAAAAGTAAAATGGCTGTCTGAGGAGGCCTTAGAAATAGCTGTGAAAAGAAGAGAAGTGAAAAGCAAAGGAGAAAATAAAAGATATAAGCATCTGAATGCAGAGTTCCAAAGAATAGCAAGGAGAGATAAGAAAGCCTTCCTCAGCAATCAATGCAAAGAAATAGAGGAAAACAACAGAATGGGAAAGACTAGAGATCTCTTCAAGAAAATTAGAGATACCAAGGGGACATTTCATGTAAAGATGGGCTCGATAAAGGACAGAAATGGTATGGACCTAACAGAAGCAGAAGATATTAAGAAGAGGTGGCAAGAATACACAGAAGAACTGTACAAAAAGGTCTTAACGACTCAGATATTCTCGATGGTGTGATCACTCACCTAGAGCCAGACATCCTGGAATGTGAAGTCAAGTGGGCCTTAGAAAGCATCACTGCAAACAAAGCTAGTGGAGGTGATAGAATTCCAGTGGAGCTCTTTCAAATCCTGAAAGATGATGCTGTGAAAATGCTGCACTCAATATGCCAGCACATTTGGAAAACTCAGCAGTGGCCACAGGACTGGAAAAGGTCAGTTTTCATTTCAATCCCAAAGAAAGGCAATGCCAAAGAATGCTCAAACTACTGCACAATTGCACTCATCTCACACGCTAGTAAAGTAATGCTCAAAATTCTCCAAGCCAGGCTTCAGCAGTACGTGAACCGTGAACGTCCAGATGTTCAAGCTGGTTTTAGAAAAGGCAGAGGAACCAGAGATCAAATTGCCAACATCCACTGGATCATCGAAAAATCAAGAGAGTTCCAGGAAAACATCTATTTCTGCTTTATTGACTATGCCAATGCCTTTGACTATGTGGATCACAATAAACTGTAGAAGATTCTGAAAGAGATGGGAATACCAGACCACCTGACCTGCCTCTTGAGAAACCTATATACAGGTCAGGAAGCAACAGTTAGAACTGGACATGGAACAACAGAGTGGTTCCAAATAGCAAAAGGAGTATGTCAAGGCTGTATGTTGTCACCCTGCTTATTTAACGTATATACAGAATACATCATGAGAAACGCTGGGCTGGAAGAAGCACAAGCTGGAATCAAGATTTCCGGGAGAAATATCAATCACCTCAGATATGCAGATGACACCACCCTTATCGCAGAAAGTGAAGAGGAACTGAAAAGCCTCTTGATGAAAGTGAAAGAGGACTGAAAAAGTTGGCTTAAAGCTGAACATTCAGAAAATGAAGATCATGGCATCCGGTCCCATCACTTCATGGGAAATAGATGGGGAAACAGTGGAAACAGTGTCAGACTTTATTTTGGGGGGCTCCAAGTTCACTGCAGATGGTGATTGCAGCCATGAAATTAAAAGACGCTTACTCCTTGGAAGGAAATTTATGACCAACCTAGATAGCATATTCAAAAGCAGAGACATTACTTTGCCAACAAAGGTCCGTCTAGTCAAGGCTATGGTTTTTCCAGTGGTCATGTATGCATGTGAGAGTTGGACTGTGAAGAAAGCTGAGCACTGAAGAATCGGTGCTTTTGAACTGTGGTGTTGGAGAAGACTCTTGAGAGTCCCTTGGACTGCAAGGATATCCAACCAGTCCATTCTAAAGGAGATCGGTCCTGGGTGTTCATTGGAAGGACTGATGCTAAAGCTGAAACTCCAATACTTTGGCCACCTCATGTGAAGAGTTGACTCATTGGAAAAGACCCTGATGCTGGGAGGGATTGGGGGCAGGAGGAGAAGGGGACAACAGAAGATGAGATGCCTGGATGATCCCGGGGATCTTCCCAACCCAGGAATCGGACCTGGGTCTCCTGCATTGCAGGAAGATTCTTTACCAACTGAGCTCTGAGAGAAGCCCACTTAAACTCCTTAAACCTCAGTTTCCATATCTGGAAAGTGGACATAATAAAAATACCACCTCCCCACAGAATCGTTAGGAGAATTACGTGACGTATGGAGACACTTAGTGCTCCTTAGTAAAGACTGGCTGTTATTATCATGTGCGTGAGTCTCTAAGTTGTGTCCGACTCTTTCAAGCTCATGGACTGTAACCCACCAGGCTCCTCTGTCCATGGGATTTCTCAGGCAAGAATACTGGAGTGGGTTGCCATTTCCTCCTCCAAGGGATCTTCCCGACCCAGGGAGTGCACCTGTGTCTCCTGTGTCACTTGCATTGGCAGGTGGATTCTTAACCACTGAGCCATTTGGGAAGCCATTATTATTTTTCATGCATAATAATACATATTTTAATAACATTATAACTATTGTTATTGACAAAGGAAACGAGAAATCATTTAATGCCACTATCGGTGGAAAGGACCCTGAACCGAGTGTGAATGCCGGTCGTAGGGTCGGGCCCGGGGCCCCTCTGAGCTCGGTCTCCTCACTCATAAGTTGGGATGGTGGGTCCCTGGGGAGCCCGCTGCTCCTTAGGGCTGCTTATGGACCTTGCAATGGGGCTTCCCTGGGGTGGAAGGCGAGGCTGTCTGTCTCAGGAGCAGCTGAACGAGTGGGTCTGTGAAAAAGAAGAGGGTGCAGAGCTCACCGGCCTGGGGACAGAGGTCTCCCTCTTCGGTTCTCATAGGCACCCAGGGAAGTGAGAAAGGAGCTCTTTGCTCCTGCAATGCCTGTCGCTCCTGCTCGCCATTGACAGGCAGTGTTCTAGTCCTCAGAGTCTCTGCCCCGCGAGCTTAGGAGACATACCTTCTCTGAACCTCACCTCCCCAGGAGAGCTTTCTGTAAGGGTCTCGAGTGAGGTGCTTCTTACAAGTGGGCAGCTAGAGATACACACACACACACACACACAAACACACACACACACTCCTACTGTCCCACGGTAAGCCTCACGCCCAGGCAAAGGGGACCGGTCTGCTGGCTGATGCTCCCCTGCCCCTGCCAACCACACTGAGGATCGGGGTCAGGGGAGGGTCAGAAATCCATGCTTGTCCCTGACCAAGCTGAAGTGAAATGGGCACTTAGGGCACCTCATGGTAGGGGCAGCCTTGGGGCAGTGCTGGTTCTTCCCTGACATCCCAAGCCCCCAGATCCCAGAGACGGAAGCCCATTGATGGTAGCAGAACCAGCGATGTCTGTACACACGGAAGCACTCAAGGAACTAAGGCAAACGACCAGAGACCCGGCTGCGGAGGGGCAGGAGCCAGTCTCCAGGGTGTGGGAGATAGCAGCAGAGACAAGGAAGCCCTGTCTCCAGGCTAGGGTGTCCTCTGGCCTCTTCCTCCTGCTCTGCAGCCCTTTGTGCAAACTCCAGTCCCGAGAGAGACTGTGTGATGGCCACATGGGGGTTCTGGGGACCACACTGGATGGGGGATGGGCAGAGCAGCTGGTCGGACAGCTCTCCCACTCCAGGAGGGAGGGGTCTCCCTCCTAAGTAAACTGGATATGTTTTCCAGAAGAATGGGGTTCGGGTTAGCAGATGATGACCGGGACCCTGCTTCTCAGGGGGATGTTTCTGCCTCTGCAGACAGTATCCCCTGTGCCTGCGGCCCAGCTCAGCCTTCTATTCCCTCCTGCCCACCAGGCTGAGTCACAAAGCCCAATCCCGGGAGAGGATCTGATGGGCTTGCGTGAGTCAAGTATTTGCCTGGTCCAATCAGCTCTGGCCAGCAAGGTTAGGTCCCACAGTTCCAGCTTCAGAGGTCCACCCTCCAGGAAGGGGAGCTGGACAGACTTCCCGAATGCCAGTGACCACTGCATTTGAAAATCCTCAAAACTGGGAGCCTCTATTTGAAGCCCACCAGGTCCAACGTGCCCACCTTGTGGATGGGAGAAAGGCAGACAGAGGCTTGCTTCTCTCTGCGGGGCAGGAGCTGGGTCCTGTGGCTTCTGCTGGGCATGGCGAAGCCTCCAGACACCAGTGGGCTCTCCGGGGTCAAGCTCGGACATGCTCAGAGCAGGAGTGGGAAGAGGGACAGCTCTCTTGGAGGCACAAACCCTGGAGCCCATGATCACCCTGGGTGCCAGCAAGCTGCCCACCCCCTGGCCCACCCCCAGCACATCAGTGAGATGCCTGTTGGTTTCTGAGCCAGGCCCAGCCCCTCCTTGTCCTCGGGAATGCCAGCCAGTGTCAGGAGCCATGACTCCTGTGGGCAGATACAAGAGACACTTCCTAGGAGAGGGCCTGACAGTCACTGGGGCCTGGCCCAGCTCTCCCAGGGTCCTGGCCCCCATACAGCAGTTCTCTCTGTGCCAACCCAGCAGCCACATGAGGGCACCACTGCTTGAGTCTTGTCACTGCTGCCTGGCCAGGGCCCAGTCCAGCAAAAGCTCAGACCACACTGATGAATGGGGGTGGTGACTCTTCAGCCCCTGATGCCCCTTTGGCCATGATGTTAGATCCATCCATCTCCTTGAGGTTGACCATGCACTGGATACAGTAATGCCCAGGCCACTATCCTGGGCTCCAGGCCCACTAAGCTCCTTCCAGTACAGACTTGGACAATCGCTCTCGCTCTCCGGATCTCAGTTTTCCCATCTGTACATTGAGGGGCTTCACGGTCCCTTCTGGCTGTGACACTGGGTGGTATAACAGTTCCAAGTTGGGGCTTGGTCCTGAAGCATCGGAGCTGACCAGAGTGCAAGCGGGGCACCTGTCCATCTCATAGAGTCCTTCAGCGTCTCTTGCATTCAGACTTGAACTTGGTGAAGAGCAAGTCCTGCAGTAACAGTGGCAGCTACCGCTCACTGCCCTGCTTTGTGCCAGGCCATGTGCCAGGTGCTTCTGCAGTGCCAACTCATGGGCCTCGGCAAATCCCGCGGGTTAGGCAGCCAGGCCCAAAGAGGTTGAGGAGCTGGGTCTCAGTCACACAGCTCTGGCCATAGGGATTCAAGTCAAGCTTGTCTGATCTCTGGCCTGTGAGTTCACTATGTGGTACAGAAACATTCTGAAATCTGGGAACTCAACCAGGGGGCTTTGAAACAACTCAGAGCGGCTGGATGGAGTGGGAGGCGGGAGGGAGGTTCGAGAGAGAGGGGGCGTAGGTACATCTATGGCTGATTCATGTTGATGCTAGGCAGAAATCAACATAATTATCCTGGATAATTGTGTTGGATAAAAGATAAAAGCAGTAAGGATAAGGATAAAAGCAATTATCCTTCAATTAAAAATAAATACATTTAAAAATAAATAAAAATTTTAAAAATCCTGAAATCTGAGTACAAAGACACGTGTGCTCTGCAAAGACCCATCCTCTGTAACTGCTTGGCTTTAGGGCTCACCAATGCCAGCAGAAGGCAGGGTATCCACATGATTTGGGACTACCTACTAAGGCATGGTAAGTCATCCCTGTAGCTCAAATGGTAAAGAATCTGCCTGCAATGCAGAAGACCCAGGTTCGACCCTTGGGTTGAGAAGATCCTCTGGAGAAGGGAATGGCAAGCCACTCCAGTATTCTTGCCTGGAGAATCCCATGGACAGAGGAGCCTAGTGGGCTACAGTCCACGGAGTCCAAAGAGTCCGATACGACTGAAGCGACTTAGCATGCATGCATGCACTGAGGCATGAATAAGTGAGCACCGCCACCTCTGCAAAGCCTCTTCCTCCAAAACCTCTGGGGGGCCAGGAGGGCTGCATCTGCTTGGCCTCTGACGTTTTGGGGAGGCAGCCTGACATCACCTCTTGGGGTCCAGCAAGCAGCGGACGATCATCAGCTGTGCATCTTGAAAGCCCTCACTCTCCACGGCCGCTGGGCCATCACTAACATGTCAATGTGCAGACCATGCGCCCTCTCCCCTGGCCACGTTCCCTCACTGACCACTGGCCGAGGATGCCTGACCCAGGGCTCTATGCCCAGCACAGGTTCCTTGCCTGCCCTTTGAAACCCAACCCACTGGGCAGGGCAGGTGGAGTCATAGGAGGTCTTTGGATTCTGGGAACAGAGCGGCAGAATGCCATACATTAGGACGTAGGACCAGCCACTCTGGGAGGTGGGGGCACAGGGCTGAGAACTTGGAGGTGGAGCTCTAGAACTGTCTTTCCTGGGCTCCCCAGCCCTCATCTCTCTGCACCTTCATTTATAAGAGAATGGCCTCTGTTCCTCCTAATTCTGAACTGCTTCTAAGGCTGACATCCAGCCCGCCCCCTGCCAAGCCCCAGTGGGTTAAATATGGGCTGGGGACATCCCTTCTCCCCACACCTCCACTCCGAGACTGCGTCCAGCAACATACCCACCAAGCGCCACGTCGCTGGCAGCTGGCTGGCTCCCAGGCTGGGGGCGGGAGGGCAGAAAAGACCCGCGGGCCCATGGAAGTGGCCTCTCTCACCTCCTGCCTAGCCCAGCAGCTGCTGCTTCTTGTGGTTCTCTGCCTCCTCTCTCTACCTGAAGGACACCTGCCAACACCCAGCTGACGGCAGGGCCCTGCTGGAGTCAGAGTGCCCCTGGAGCCTGGGGCCTGGAGACAGACTGAAGGCAGCAAACCAGAGGCAAACGGAGGTGTCACTTTCGGCTCCTTCCAAACGGGCTGCCGGCTCGGGGGTCACTTGTCTCCAAGGGCGAGGTTTGGCCCTTAGCCTGAAAGACCGTGGAAGTCAGCACAGTCTAAGGGGCGGCGGGGGAGGCCCTGTAAGGACTTGGCCCCTGACTGCCCGTGTGGCCCGAGGTTCTCCCTGGTCTGCTGTGTGGCTGGGTTTCCCGGCAGGCCGCTCTGGAAGAGTAAATAAAGCCTTGTTAATAATTCTGTCTGAATCACCTGGCACGGCCTCTGGATGCTCTGTGCTAAGAGTGGTTCATAGGGGCCTGGAGAGACTCATTACTGGGAGGTAAAACGATTGAAAATCCATGAGGCCACCTGCTAATGGGTTTTATGAGGCCTGGACCAGGCAAAGATAGGAGTCCCACTACTGAGGGCCACCGATATGCAGGGTGGGCAAAAGAGCCTGTATGCGAATTCCGGAAGGGGTAAAACGAGCTTTATCTCAAAACCAAGGAAATCAGTCTTAAAGATCAAATCAGTCAATCCTAAAGGAAATCAACCTTGAATATTCATTGGAAGGACTGATGCTGAACCTGAAGCTCCAATACTTTGGCCACCTAATGCAGAGTCAACTCACTGGAAAAGACCCTGATGCTGGGCAAGACTGAGGGCAAAAGGAGAAGGGGGCGACAGAGGATGAGATGGTAGGATGGCATCACGAGCTCAATGGACCTGAGTTTGAACAAGCTCCGGGGGATGGTGAAGAACAGGGAAGTCTGGCATGCTTTGGTTCATGGGGTTGCAAAGAGTCAGACATGACTGACTGAACAACAAAACGGGCTAAAGCATAAAGGGAACTTTATTGACCCATGTAACTCAGGAATCCAGCAGGATCTTCCTGCCTTCAGGCAAAGTTTGATCCAGGTGTACTGGCTCTGAGAGGATCCGGGTTTCCCCTCTCCATTTCTGGCTCTGCTGCATCCTCAGCATTGGGACCATTCTCAGGAAGGTTCTCCAACCTGCTGCAGGTGGCAGTTTAGGCGGCCCACTTGGTGTTTGCATCTTTCTGAAAGTGACCTACTTCCTCCCCTGCCAACCAATCTATGTGGTGGGGTGGGGAGACAAGGGATGTGCTGACCAGTCTAAACCAGTTGAGAGCTTCAAGCCTAGAGCTGGGAGTATGGGCTCAGTCTCACCCGCACCACAAGTCTGAGAAACCTGAGGTTCCAGTGTGGGACAGAGAAGAGGAGATAAAAGTGTGAGAGGCAGTAGCAAAGTCCCTCACAGCACTCCTTTGTGCTATAACTGATGTGATCTGATACACAGATCTGGGTGCAGTCTGACCATGTTCAGTTCAGTTGCTCAGTCATGTCTGACTCTTTGCAACCCCATGGACTGCAGCACTCTAGACCTCCCTGTCCATCACCAACTCCCGAAGTTTACTCAAACTCGTGTCCATTGAGTCAGTGATGCCATCCAACTATCTCATCCTCTGTCATCCCCTTCTCCTCTTGCTTTCAATCTTTCCCAGCATCAGGGTTTTTTTCAAATGAGTCCACTCTTCACATCAGGTGGCCAAAGTATTGGAGTTTCAGCCTCAGCATCAGTCCTTCCAATGAACACCCAGGACTGATCTCCTTCAGAATGGACTGGTTGGATCTCCTTGCAGTCCAAGGGACTCGCAAGAGTCTTCTCCAACACCACAGTTCAAAAGCATCAATTCTTCAGTGCTCAGCTTTCTTCACAGTCCAACTTTCACATCCATACATGACCACTGGAAAAACCATAGCCTTGACTAGATGTTGGCAAAGTAATGTCTCTGCTTTTGAATATGCTATCTAGGTTGGTCATAACTTTCCTTCCAAGGAGTAAGCATCTTCTAATTTCATGGCTACAATCACCATCTGCAGTGAATTTGGAGCCCACAAAAATAAAGTCAGCCACTGTTTCCCATCTATTTGCCATGAAGTGATGGGACCGGATGCCATGATCTTAGTTTCCTGAATGTTGAGCTTTAAGCCAACTTTTTCACTCTCCTCTTTCACTTTCATCAAGAGGCTCTTTAGTTCTTCTTCACTTTCTGCCATAAGGGTGGTGTCATCTGCATATCTGAGGTTATTGATATTTCTCCCGGCAATCTTGGATGAATGGATAAACAAAATACAGTATGTGTGAGTATGTATATAAAATGGAATATTACCCAGCCTTAAAAAGGAATGAAATTCTGAGACATGTCACAAACGAATATTGAAATTATTATGTGAAGCCAAACGCCTATTCAGATCTTTTGCGCATTTGAAAAATGGGTTACCTTTTTATGGAGTCATATGAGTTCTTCATACATCCTGGAAAAAAGACCATTCTGGGATATATGATTTGCAAATATGCGGGCTGTCTTTTCAGTTTCTTGATGATGCCCTTTGAATAAGTTTTAATTTGCATCAACTCCAGTTTACCTTTTCTTTGTTGCTTGTCTCTGGTGTCATACGTAAGAAACCATGGCCTAATACAGGGTCATAAAGATTCAACCCCATGTTCTCTTGCAAGAGTGTTATAGCTTCAAGTGTATGATCCATTGAGGTAATTTGGGTATATGGTGTGAGGTACGGTTACAAATTTACTTTCTACATGTGAATGTCCAGTCTTCCTTAGCAGCATTGGTTGGGGAGGAAAAAAAGATCCTTTTCAGATTGAATTGAATGGTTTTGGCACCCTTCTCATAAATGCTTGGGTTTATTTCAGGACTTTTTATTTTATATTATTGAGCTATGCATTCATACTTATACCAATACCACATTCTCTTGATCGTGACAGCTTTGTAGTATGTTTTGAAATTGAGACATGGGAGTCCATCAGCTTTGTTCTTTTTCAAGATTGTTCTGGCTACTATGAGATTGTTAGTCACTCAGTTGTGTCCAGTTCTTTGTGACCCCTTGGACTGTAACCCGCCAGGCTCCTCTGTCCATGGAATTCTCCAAGTATTCTTTACTGGAGTGGGTAGCCATTCCCTTCTCCAGGGGTCTTCCTAACCCAGGGATTGAACTCCAGTCTCCTGCATTGCAGGCAGATTCTGCTACCATGAATTCCTCAAATTTGCACATGAATTTGAAGAACAAATCGTGAACTTCTGCAAAGAAAGCTGCTGGGATTTGGGCAGGGATTACACTGAATTCTAAGATCAATTTGGGGAGTATTGTCCTCTTTAACAATATTGTTTCCTGATCCATGAGTATGAGATTCTATTTATTTCAGTTCAGTTCAGTCGCTCAGTCGTGTCTGACTCCCTGCGACTCCATGGACTGCAGCACACCAGGCCTCCCTGCCCATCACCAACTCCCGGAGCTTGCTCAAACTCATGTCCATCAAGTCGGTGATGCCATCCAACCGCCTCATCCTCTGTCATCCCCTTCTCCCGCCTTCAATCTTTCCCAGCATTAGGGTCTTTTCCAATGAGTCAGTTCTTCACATCAGGTGGCCAAAGTACTGGAGTTTCAACTTCAGCATCAGTCCTTCCAATGAACACCCAGGACTGATTTCCTTTAGGATGGACTGGTTGGATCTCCTTGCTGTCCAAGGGACTCTATTTAAATCGTCTTTCTTTCAGAGCTTCCCTGGTGGCTCAGCTGGTAAAGAATCCACCTGCAATGTGGGAGACCTGGGTTCCATCCCTGGGTTGGGAAGATCCCCTGGGGAAGAGAATGGCTACCCACTCCAGTATTCTGGCCCAGGGAATTACATGGACCGTATAGTCCACGGGGTCACAAAGAGTCGGCCATGACCGAGTGACTTTCACTAATTTCTTTCAATGCTTTCAGAGTATAAACTTTACACTTCTGTTAAATTTGTCTGTTTTATTCTTTCTGATGCTATTGTAAATGGAAATGTTTTACTTTCATTGTATGGACTGTTCATTCCAAGTGTATAGAAAGCGTTGATCTTTGCATATTGACCTTGCATCGCCCTTGCGTTTGCATCTCCATGCTTTACACAGCAGGCAGTCACTGTGACAAAGCCTGTGGGTGGGGCAAGACCGGAGGCCAGGCCACCAGCCGCAAGGCAGCAGCTGATGCTGTAATCCAGGTGACAGGTGTGCGTGGCTGGCCTGGCAAAGTGGGGAAAGAGAAATGGGCGGGCTTGAGCCACAGGACTGGGATGGGGTGGGAAAGGAATTGTCAAGGATAAGGCCCATACACCCCACTATATATAAAATAGGTAACAGGGAATGCTCCTCAGTACTCTATAATGGCCTATATGGGAAAAGAATCTAAAAAAGAGTAGATATGTGTGTATGTATAACTGATTCACTTTGCCGTACACCTGAAATGAATACAACATTGTAAATCAACTATATGCTGATAAAGTGTTTTTTAAATCAACAACAACAACAAAAAAAGGGGTAAGGCCCTAAGTTTTTGGCCTGGATCACATTTACCAGGAATTTCATTTTGAAAATGTGGCTTTGAAGTGCCTTTAAAACAAGCCAAAGGAAGGGAATTAATTCCTGGCAGTCTAGTGGCTAGGACTTAGCACTCTTTCTGCCAAGCACCTGGGTTCAATCCCTGTTGGGGAACAAAAAAGTTCCATAAGCCACAAGGCACAGCGAGAAGGAAAAAAAAAAAGCCACCAGTTCCAGAGGCAGCTGAATAAGCCATTAGTAGCTCAGGGCAGCTCTAGGCTGGAAATAAAACCCCGGGTGTCCGAGAGCGGGAAAAGACAGCTGGGCAGTGGCCGAGAAGCCAACACCAAATGGATGGACACAGGAAGCCAGCTGTGGCCAGGCAGCTGAAGAAAGCTAGGGGTGAAGCCTCCAGGGGGAGGGTCCCACGGTGCCGTAAGCTGCCGAAGTCACAGCAGGTAGTAACCCAGCCTCAAAGACTGCAGGAGACTTCGACCAATGGAACCCAGACTGCACTGAGGTGGGTGTGCGTGCGTGCGTGTGTGCACACGCTCAGTCGCATCCGATTCATTTCCAACCCCACAGAATGTAGCCCACCAGGCTCCTCTGTCCATGGCATTTTCCAGGCAGGAATACTGGAGTGGGTAGCCATTTCCTTCTCCAGGGCATCTTCCTGACCCAGGGATCGAACCCGCACCTCCTATATTGGCCGGCAGATTCCTGAACCTGTGCCTGGGAGGGAAAGAAGCAGACCTAAGAAGCTTGCCTTGTAAGTGGGGGGTGGGGGCTGCTGCTTAGCCTGGGGAAGACTTAGTTTTTTTCCCCAAGATTTTTGGGAAAAACTTGAACAAGCTGTATTGCTGGTGGGAAGGGGTCAGTTAAACTGGAAAGGGTGGGAGGAAAGAGGGGAGGAAGTAGGGGCAGAGGTCATGTGCTCAACTCTGCCCCATGCACCCCCATTCCCTGCCACAGCTCTCTCATCAGGCAGTGGGAGCCAAACTATTTATATTCTAGTTCTGCAAATACTAGTGTATTACGTGCCTTCAGCCCTTATTGAGCCTGGAAGACGAGAGCCCGAGACCTGAATGAGACGCCTGCTACACGCATAATTGAGGATGGCTGATGCAGAGACTCAAGCTCAGTTCTGCATGTTCTCATGAGCAGTTTCCTCGGTTTTTATGAAGGTCAGCATCCCTGGCAACTGGGAAGGACTGGTGTAGGGTGCGGTTCCTGCGAGGGGCACGACGCCATAAAATCCAGCCCCCAAACCGCACAGGCAGCTGCTCCCCATGTGCAGGGCCGGACCAGCATGAGGGCTGGATGGATGTTCAGCAGTGCCCGCTGGGCACGCAGCTCAAGCCGGGGACAGCTCGGGTCTGCAGGAAGTCAGCGCTTTCTCACCCCACTTAGCAGCCGCGTTGTTGCACAGCCTGAAGGACCGTGCACCTCTCCACCTGCTGACCTGACAGATTCCAGGGAAGGGCAGGGCATCCAGAGGCGGCGGCTGCCACAGGGAAGCAGCCCACATGGGCACCAGGACTCCACGGGCCCCTGGGGGTGGTGGGCTGCTCTCCGCCAGCAGATCTGGGTCAGCCCTCTATGACCAGCTCGTTAGAGAAACCAGAAGGCAGCTCAGACCCACCGGCACGGGCCTTCCTGCCCGAGTGGCACCCCGAGATAGAGGGTCCAGGTAGTGTCTTCTGCAGCCTGTGAAGCTTGTGTGTAGTCAACTCAGATGCCTGTGATTCTAACCGGGGAGGACGAAGCCTCCTTGTTCCGATGGAGGGGAGTGGTTCAGCTGGCACCCCAGCCCCTGCCTGTACCCTCCTCACCCGATTACCGCTGCAACCCCGCCAGGTGGGCCCAGAGGATGCCAGCTCACTGCTGTGGGTCCAGGAGTCTGCATGGGTGGGCACTCAACACAGCCCATGAAGACCTGGGGCAGGTCTCAACCAGGGAGCTGGGCTCTCGAGGTGTGACCTGGCACAGCTGAGGCGGCACTGCCTGGGAGCTTGTTAGCCATGCACCCTCTCGGGCCTGGAGGAGACCTACTGAATCACAAGCCCTGGGCCCTCCGGGGAACTCACGCTTGCTCAGGTCTGAGACGCACTGGGTGAGACGGTCCCCAGGTCCTTCCCGCACCTTCCCTCAGCTGTCCCCTTCCTGCCTCAGCACCTCACGCTCTTGACAGCCTCACCTGACTCCTGAGCTGTCCACTCTCAGAACACCCTGTCCCCTCTCCTCAGGCTTCATTCCACAGATACCCCTGATAACCCAAGGCCTGGGTAGAGTCAGGAAGGGGCTGCGGGTGAGGCATGGCCCGTAACTGGAAAATCTGGGCCAGAGGACAAGGACCCGAGCTTCTATGAGACAGTGAACAGAGGCTCATCCGAACGTTCCTGTCAGCACGGCAGCAGTGCCTGAGGCCCGTGACTCTGCCTTCATCACCCCAAGGCTGGAGTCAGGAGACCCGGGTTCTCCTCTCGGCTCCGACGCTCACCAGGAGGGCGAGGTGGAGGGTGGGACACAATCGTGTCCGGGCCCCCATTTTTGCAGCTTTACAGCCAGGGATCTAAATGCACAAGTCACAGACATCTCCTGCATGGAGGAAGCCATACACGCAAGTGGGATCCCACGCACGCGACCTTCCAGAATAGACCAAACCACAGCATAGACATCAGAGCAGAGGCTGTGGCAGTTGTGGAAAGGGGGTGGTGTGGACCGAGAAGGGGCACAGGGGACGTTATGGGGTCGTGGAAATGTTCCACCTCAGTTATGGGAGAGGCTGGAGCTGTTGATACACACTTAAAACTCATCCAACTGTATGTCTGAAAGGTAAATTTTACTGTATGTAAGGTAAACCTCCATTTAAAACATTTGTAGTAAAATAAGGGGTTTGGGATTAGATGACTTCCAAAAATGCTCCAAGTCTAAAATCTTGGATATCCTCTGATTTTTCTTTTTAAAACAATTGTTTCACTTGGGGCTGTACTGGGTCATCACGGCTGTATGCGAGCTTTTCTAGCTGTGGCAAGCGGAGGCTACTCTTCACTGCTGTACAGGGCGTCTCACTGCGGTGGCTTCTCTTGCTGCCGAGCCGGCTCTAGGTGCGCGGGCTTCAGCAACTGCAGCTCGAGGGCTCTAGGGTGCAGGCTCAGTAGCTGTGGCCCCCGGGCTTAGTTGGCCGAGGCACGTGGAATCTTCCCAGACTACGGATGGAACCTGTGTCCCCCTGCCACTGGCAGGCAGATTCTTAACCCCTGGACCACCAGGGCAGTCTGGATTGTTTGGATTCTGATGTGGGATAGCCAGCCTCGAAAGGGGGCAGGCCTATGCCTGTCGAGGTGTCGGCTTTGCCCCAGGTCTCTGCCGTCAGAGCCCCTCCAGGGGCAGCAGTGCGCAGGACCCGGCTCAGAAGGCACCCCCGCCCCGTGGCGGCAGGACCCCCGTCAATGACAGCTGGTCTTCCATCTGTTCTAAGACTTGGCCTCTGGAGCCGCAGCCGCGCCTGCGTCTCGGCAGCAGCTGCACGGATCCGCTAAGACACGGAAACTTCTCCAGCAGGCGCCACTACTGCCAGCGGGAGTGAGGGGGAGGCGTTCACTAATCTAATGAACAGAAAGTCACGAAGGGAAAATGAGGAGGGAAGTGGAGAGACAGCAGTCAGGAGTTGGCGACTTGCTCGGATCACAAACATACATTTCCGCCATAGAATCTTTATTTTACATGTTTGCGTCACAGCAACAGAATCCATCCTCTACATCACCCTGATCGGAACCCCCACCCGTTATATGTTTACATAAATACTCTTCAATGATCATCAGCATTTAAAAAAGAAAAAAAAATACTGACAACTCCCTCTGCATCCCAAACTAACCTGGAAAGCAAAGAATATTTACAGACATTTTCTCCCCCAAATGAAACTTATTTTCTGGATTGGATGTGTCTGAGTTCTTTTGAGGTCACATGACCAGGCAAATCCAATTTTACAATCTGCAGAAGCTGCTTAAGGCGTCAAGAAACCCCCTTGTGCGGACAGGATTTTTGGATCCTTTTGTAATGAGTGTTTTAAATGCTAAGAACGCTGACAGGCTGGCTCCCTGACTGATCTGCCTGCCCACCACCAAACCTCAGACCCTGCCTTGAGACAAGCTTGCTGTCTTGGGAGTGAGCTAAGTTCTCTGTCTGATCTTGAGCTTTACTGACTTCATGGGGGACCCCCTTCCCAAACAGCCAGAAGCCCAAAGGTCCCTGGTGTGACAACGAGCGAAGCCTGGCTCCAGCATCTCCCTGTCCCTCCCCTGGCTGCGTTCTTCACACAGCCCCGCAGGGGAGGTGCATGTCCATGTCCCAGAAACACTATCTGTCAGGCACACACCATGCAGAGTGAGCGGGTGCATTGCCAGGCGAGAGGAGAGGCCCCGGGGGAAGCTGGAGTGTCCTGCTTGCCAGTCAATAACTGCGTTCCAGGTGGAAGTGACAAGGACTAGCATCAACTCAGGTGAAGCTCTTAAGACCTCCTGCCCGAAAACACCGGGATAAAAGCGAAGTAAAGGAGCAGATCTTCTAGAAAGTCTGGTGTGGTTTGTTTCTGATATACCAAGAGATATCAAGACAAAATCTAATTTAACTTCTTCCGTGGGAAAACCATCAATTTACTGAATTCTTAAGAAGAAGAAGAAAAAGCCGCAGGCCACAGCACCCTGGACTCAGCCGATTCTGAATCTGCTCAAGGTTGGGGTGGGTCAGGGAAGCAAGGGTGAGGCGTGGAGTGTGGGGCAGGAGGAGAGGTGGGCGAGGACCCGGCTCCTCTGAAGTTCAGCTGCCAGGCAGCAGGAAGCACCAATGGCCCCAATGCTCTGTGGGGTGCGTGGGGCAGACTGTCTCAGGCCCTGGGAGACGGCCAGAGCCGCTCACAGTGAAAACCAGCATCTGTGACAGGGCTCCTTGGTCAGTGAGGACTAAAACAAGACATCCGTTTCTATGTGGGGGCAGAACATCACACACGGTTGAACGCGATCATACGTGCTCGGGATGAAATTCTCCTGAGCTTGGAAAATACATCCTTCTCACAGCTGCTGGCAGAAAATGATGCAATGCACCAAGGGCTTCAGCCTGTGTTCCCAGGCTGAGCCCACGTGGGACTGACAGGCCTGGGCCAAGAGGAGGGGAGGGGGAGCGGAGAGGATTAGGGGGGAGGCGGAGAGGTATGTGGGTCGTGGGGACCCACAACGAGGGAGCAGACCCCTTGCCCTGACGGCCCTACAGAGTGGCATTACGAAGAGACTGGGTGCTGCCTTCACTGGCTGGATATGTCCAAGGGCAAAAAAAGACAACCGTGTAAATTTTACTCTCGAGTGGTTTCTGGAAAAAAAACTGGGCTCAGGCTCTGATCTGAGAAGCCGTCTTTTCCACTAGAACGAGCGTCTCCTCACGAGAGCGCGAGCCCGCAGGGGTGCTCAGCGGACGCCCCGCTGCTAAGTGTTACAGCCCCGAGGGACGGGGAGCTGGGCTAGAGGCGCCTCGGCCGCTGCCAAGAGCCAGGCTTACGAGATCAGCGACTTCAAACAATAAAAAAGGGGGAGACCGGAGATTGTTCTCACTGTCCAAGAAGTAATTTTATATCAAAATACACACACTTTATTAAAGGAAAACAGATCCGTTACCTCCTAGAATCTTGCAGCCAGTGGCACTTCCGGCCCACAGCCGGTTTCTCAGAGGAGGCAAGGGTGTTTCTCGCAGGCAGATTCGGGGAGCAGGGGCAGAAGGCGAAGCTATAAATACCACTGATCACTCCTGACGCGCACAATCCTCTCTGCCCGATCCTCCAACACTGAGAGGGAGGGTTTAACCGCCCCAACAGCGCCCAGCACGGGCTGCGCAGGCTTTAACCATCAGGCCGCAGCGAGCGGCTGTCAGCTGGGCAGAAGACCTGGCTCTGGACCCCAACCCCCATCCTCACTCCAGGGTGAGGGCTGAGCGCTGCTCACAGCTATTCAAGCGACAGAGGGACAACCACGTGTTTATGGAACAGGACGAGGAGCTTAAATAATTTTGAAAACGCTCGCACTACCACCGCCTGGTCTCAGACTGGGGCCTTGATTTTCCTTCCTCATCGGCCTGACTTCAAACCTTCTTGCCAGTTACAACACAGGAGGTGGGCAGATGACCCATTTACCCATTTGTTAGGAAGGCTGCGGCCTGACTTTCACTTCGGATCCACTATCTTCTCTCACCCGTACCGTCCCTTCCGTGAGCCTAGAGGTGCCCAGAGCAGGGGACACGGGGGTTTGAAGATGGTCCAGCCTGGGGGCTCCCGCCCTCCTGTGACTGCGGGGGCCAGGGCCTGCCCACACCCGCGCCCTCATCTGCATGCCCTCATCTGCGTGTACTGTCGTCCCTGTTTCCAGGCCAGGAACTGAAGACACCTCCATGGAGACCCTCGGGGTGGCAGGGGTTGGGGCTGGGGAGACGAGGGGGTGTCCCTCAAACCTCTGGTTCCTGCCAAGAAGTCTATGGCCTCGTCAAGGACAGCAGCTCGCAGGACAAACAGCAAACGTGTCCTTCGGAGGGGAGCACCGGAGGGGGTATGGGCCACGGCAGGGCACACATTCCTGAGCCGCGGGGATGGCATCTACACACAGGCAGACAGGAGTCTGGAAAAATGTCCCCGTTCTCCGGGCCGCTTCCTTCTCCTGTCACACGGCTCTGAGTTAACTCAAAAAGAAAAGTGCCTTAGATAATACTCAGGGCATATTTCCTGGCTCCTGAAGACAGGAGAACACACAAACCTCCCCGAAAATATCTGTGGAAAGGCGAAGGGCAGGGTCAGGCCAGGGGCTCGTTCCTCTCCATGCTGGGCCGGGACCGAGCCCCGTGGAGGTCGTGCCGGGAGAGTGCAGGGGGATCTCAAAGAGTGCACAAGGGAGACGTGCGTCCTCACAGTCAGCTGGGAGGAGACGGGCACAGGGAAGGGAAAACCACTGTTTTCTCAGTAGAGACTCTTCAGGTTCCTAAGCCGGGGACGATGAACGGCATCCCTAAATCTTGTGGCTTCTCATCGACCCTTCCAGGCCAGCGGTCTGAGAAGCACCCCCAGCCGCCGTCACCGTCTGGCACTCAGGAGGCGAGGGAGGGCTCAGGCTTCTGACACACACGCGGGTGCTGGGAGCCACCTGCATGGCCAGCACCTCACATTCCTGACATGGTGTCTCAGTCCCCGTCTCGGGCCCCAGCAGCCAAAGCCTTGGCAGGAGGTGCCCGGCAAGCCCTGCTACGCCCCGGGTCACGGCGGACCTTCTGGGCTTGCCCCGTTATTCAAAGGCCTCGGCTCCGAGTGGAGCGGCAGTGCCGTTCCCACCCGTGCTCAGCCCCATGCTCTGCAAGTTTGGAAGAGAACCTCACTGAGATTCCTGAAAGGGGCTCCCCACCCCCAGACCCCAAGAGTAAAACCACTCAGTCACAATGGAACACAGGGACGAGGTCCGCGCCACTCCTCCGTTCATAAGTCCTGCCCGGCTCACAGAGAAAGCTTGCTTAGACTAAAGGTTTGCTTTAACAGGACCCCTCCTGCCCCAGGCTGCTCCTGAAGGAAAGTCCTTCCCGTTCCCCCGCTTCTGAGCACACAGAACAGGGGCAGCTGTGAGAGGAGGGCCAGGGCCGCCAGAGACGGCGCTGCCCTGGGCTGCTGGGGAAGCCAGGGAAATCCCAGAAGGGGCAGCTTTTCGAGCTTAAGAACACAGTTCTGTCCATCTATCAGGCAGCAAACCGTTTGCCACCAGGAGAGCCCCGATGGACGGTGACACCGTGGCCCTCAGACAACCGCTGCCCCTGGTCACTTTCAGAATTCGGGACGAAGGTCTGGGGCGACACTCGGGGCCGGGAACCCCGGGGCAGGCTCCTCATGCTACACTGAGTCTCGACTTTCCTAGTAAAATAACCTCATCTGTTTCCTCCCTGAAGATGCAGTGACACTTGTCCCCCTGCCCCCGCCCCGGCCTTCTCCGTGAGTCCCTGAGCCCCCTCTCGACAGCAGCTCGCCTCCTGATGCCCCTTCCCGGGCCGGCGCGGTCCCCCATCTGCCAGCACTCCCCGCTATACACTGGGTCCCAACTGCGTCTCCCTGAAGAGCTCCCCAATTAAAAAGCGGAAATAGAAATTAAAAACAAAGGCTTCCTTTCCCCTGCCTCCTCTTACACTCCCTCCCCGCCACTCCCACCTGAAGGAGAATGCGAGCTGCCTGTCACCAGCGCGCACCCGGCATCCAGAGAAGAGTGAGAAGTTGGGTCTCCGCGGCGCTTGGCTCCAGCCGCCAGCTGTGCGGTGTCGCCGTCGCGAGGGGCCGACGCTCCCACTGACCAACCGGACTGCGAATAAATTAGAAGTCTCTGCCAGCGCCCCTCCGAGCCGCTCTGTCACGCGCTGCCTTCCCAGTCGGCCTGCGGCTCCACCGAGCCGTTGGTCACCTTCTTGACTTTCTTCATATTCTCCATCACCCCTGACGTCGTCACTCTGAGTGAGGGAAAAAACAACAACGAGGGAAACCTCAGTCTTTGAGTGAAAGGCTGCCCGCACTGCAGCCCAGCGGCAACCAGGGGTGCAGGGTGTTGGCTCTGAAGTCGGACAGACCCGGGTTCAAATCCTGGCCTGCTCGATGCGAGCTGAGCTGTGTGAGCGTGCCTGGTCACGTGACCCCACCTTGTGCTGCAGGATAAACATGATCCCGACTTCCTAGAACTGTCATGACGGGCAGCCAGGTGCTCCGCTGTGCTGAGTCACGGCATGTCAGCTGTTAGCACAACCAACGTTAATCTCTCTCTCTTCCTGTCACAAAGTTCTATGTTTTATATATATATATATATATAAAACGAGTCACAATTATGACACTATTATCTGTGTCATAATTAACATTCTGGGGAAGAAAAAGCCAATCAGCTGTAGATACTTTATACTAAACAGCCACAGTGGCTCACTTCTGAGACCCGGGACAGAACCACGGGTTTGGAGGAACCTTCTGGGCCCAAAGACTCTTTGACCGTTACAGAGACTAGGAGTGAATCACGACATCCCTTGAGGAGGTAGGGTCCAGGAGAGGACAGCCTCCTGCCTCACAAAGTGGGAGCCAGACAGAGCCTGAGGCTCTCCGTGTTCACGACGCAACCGCGCAGCTCCACCACAGGGAACACCAAGCAGACACGAGCTCCCCTGGTCGGCGGAGCCCGGGGGACCTCAGGGCGCTGCAGCGACGCTGTACGCCTCTATAACGGCGGGTACACATCTGTCCAAACCCGCAGAGCGCGCAACATCAAGAGCGAGCCCTGCTGTAAACTACGGGCTGGGGTTACGATGGTGAGTCACCGCAGGTTCATCAGTTGTAAGGAAAGGGCCCTGTGGAGGGGATGCTGCCGATGGAGGAAGCTACGCACGTGTGGGGCGGGGGGCACACGGAGGGAATATCTGCATCCTCTGTTCAATTCTGTTCAATGTTATGAAGCTAAAAACGTTCTACGAAAGAGCCTTAAAAACAAACACCCCGGCCCAGCATCTCTGAAGCACTCTAAGAAACATGAGGCACCTCTGTCCCCCATCGTGGACCAAGAGGAATTTCCTAATTAGTGAAGTAAAATTCACAGCCAACCCAGCATTCTCTCTCCAAGGACCCTTCCCATGCCCCCACCAACTCCCAGATCCTGTTACCTACAAATGGCAACTCAGTGGCTCTACACAAGGCACATCTAGTGTCTGTCCAGCTGGATCTATACAGTAGACAAACGACTGCACGTGGAGTGAGAAAAGAAAAGTTTTCCTCCCTTCTTTTCTGTTGTCATGTTGCTGCCATGACCAAGCCTCAGGGTTATGCAGTCCTCCCCCAGGGCTGGGCTTTTTTCTTGGGTTATCTGTACTTCTGGTAAAGCCACGACTGGGGGGTGGTTCCTGTGGGAACTGAAGGATTCCTGCTGAGGCTGCTGGTGAGTGTAAAGTGTTGGTTCTGTGGCTGCCGCACCATGTTAAGGAGGCGGAGGAGCTCAACACATGCGGACGCCGAGGGCAGGGCACCAGGCATCACGACCCAGGGATGGCTCAGAGAGCAGGCTTGGGACAGCCTTTGCTCCCTTGCTTTCCCTAAGGAAATACTCCTCACCACATAGTGGCCCAAATGAGAATACCACGTTCCCTCTATCATGACAGGCCTGGGGTGAGGACAGAGAGCGATGAAGCTGGAACTGGTGCTCTCAGGGGGCCCAGTGTCCAGCAGAACAGACAGTCTTTCAGATGGACACGCAGAGCCACCCCAGACATACAGGATGGAAGTGCCAGGACGCAGGCCTGATGACAGCCCAGGATGAGGAACCATCTCTACCAGGGTGCGGTAGGGGACAGGGGGATGCTCTGAAGCTTGTATTGAAAGATGAGGAGCAACAGCAAGATGCAGGTGGAGGGAGGAGGGCAGGGGAGTTTCTGAAAAGCAACCTAACAGGAAGAGGCGTTTTGTAAAATGTGGTCCCAAACAAGTTACAGCAAAAAATAAATGTATACTTAACTCTGGGCTTCCCAGGTGGTGCTAGTGGTATAGAACCCACCTGCCAATGCAAGAGACATAAGAGACGCCGGTGCGATCCCTGGGTCAGAAAGATTCCCTGGAGGAAGGCATGGCAACCCACTGCATTATTCTTATCTGGAGAACCCCATGGACAGAGGAGCCTGGCGGACTGCAGTCCACAGGGTTGCAAAGAGTCAGACATGACTGAGCGACTTAGCACACACGCATGCTCAACTCCAGATGGACTCTCATCTGTGCCTTTTCAACCAGCGGTCCTGGCTCGGATTCTGTTACTTCTAGAAAAGGCATATCTGGCGGTTCCCCTGCGCTCTCCTCCACAGGGGTTTCTTCCTCTGCACAACAGGAAGCTGGTGTTTGGGGCCCAGAAGTAGGCTCTGCTTCCAATTACTATTTCCACAGAGGAGCTGAATGCATCCCACGCTGCCCGACCTGCCCGCCAGCCCAGCGGAGCCTGCCGTGGGTCAAGGCTCAGCCTCTGAACTGGGAAGAGAGAAAAGCTGCCTGTGCTGGAGGCCACACACTTCAAAGAGTGGACAGGGAGGGAGGAACTCAGCCACAGGCGCGTCATCAAACACAACGGCTGACCTAGCCCATCAGAGTTCATCAGTTTACAAGCAAATATTCTCAATCACTATTCACTTCTCTAGAAAATGACTGCCCCTTCCCGGAAAACAGGACCCTAGAGTCACTTAGCCTGTGACTCAGAAAAGCTCTTTTTACAGCTCAGATATAGGTCAAGTCACTGCGCTAGCTGTGAAAAGCCATCAAGTTATCTGACGATGAAGGCCGTGCGAGGATCATTAGCAGACCTACAGATGGCTTGGGTGATTACACTGTCAGACCTGAGCTTCCACCGGCAGGCCCAATGGGAAGTGGGGCTACCCATCCCCAGTAGTTCTGAACAGGCCAAGGATATCCCCAAGATCTTGCTGCTAAGTTGCTGGCAGTAGGCTCCAAGGATGCCTCAGAGGATGGCAAGTTCTACTTCCCCTGAAAAGACTAAGGGATGCTTGGCAGATACTGGACCTCAAACGGAATACACAAGCCTGGGGCCTGAGTGTCCATCTCTTGCACCTAAATGCAGAGGGACCAGCTCTGGGGCAATAATCTGCAGAGAGCAGCTGCTCCCGTTCACACCACGCTGCTCAGTGAGGCAGGGGCGAGGCAGGGGAGGGAAGAAAGGAGATTCTTACACAGATTCCATTTCCAAGTCATCTTCTTCCTGAGAAAGTTGTAGGTAGGGGTTGTCTGAAGCTGGACGGAACTTATACCCCGTGAGAACAAAGAACACCAGCGTGGCCATTTCATCCAGGAGCTGCGAATTTTAAAACCACCACCAAGTAAAGGGATTAGAATACTGTTCTTCAGAAAAAAGTGGAACCAAACAAACTGTCCCCCCTGCCCCCCCAGTAACCCACCGCTCACTGATCAGTCACTCAAACTGACCAAACTGACACTCAAACGGCCAAAGCTGACCGTTGGGGACCATGTTCCTTAGGGGACTTGCTGAAGCCTTCTGCCTAGAGAGGGCTTCCCTTGTGGCTCAGCTGGTAAAGAATCCACCTGCCACGTGGGAGATTCAATCCCTGAAGGTTCAATCCCTGGACTGGGAAGATCTCTTGGAGAAGGGAAAAGCTATCCACTCCAGTATTCTGTCCTACAGAATTCCACTGACTGTATAGTTCATGGGGTCACAAAGAGTCGGACATGACTGAGTGACTTTCACTTCTTCCCAGAGAGGGCATTTGAGAGTCCTTGCTTTAAGTCTTCACTGGCATCTTTGAAGAGCTCATTATACACATACATTTCCCTATAATGTCCAAAGCACCAAGTGAGAGCTTCCAAAAACTAGTCTCTAAATCATTTGGTGACTATCCAGTAGTTAAACTAGCTCTAGAATACTACAAAGATAACTTTATTATTGAAATAATAACAATGGGCAAGAAGAAGGGAGGTCTGGATTCTAAGCTATTCTAAGCCCTATAACTGAAGGATAGGGCCCCATTTCATTGAGGTTTGAATTATACTGGGCAAGGTTTCCTCTACCTGGGTTTTTTTTTTTCTCTTCAAGGGCTTTTAAAATTGAAAACTAAACCAATTCCAGATTTCTCATGTAATCCAGCAGCTTTCCTGGACAAACACATCTTAACTGTAGACCAGAAGAGACAGACGGTCTTAGTGACCACTGCCAAATAAATCTGGAACCATCTCAAGTTACCCTGAGACTTCCTGCTCAGACACAAGTTCCCTGGCACTGTCCCCTGAGCCGCATACCTGGTAGAGCCACTTCCACTGGAACGGAACAGCGAGTTTGAGAAGAAATGCAATAATCCTGGTGAAGTATATGTAACATACGATCTAATGAGGAACAGAGAGACAAGAATAAAATCAGTGCAGAAATCATAGCACTGCTTTCTTCCAACAGTCTGCTCAGGGGAAAGCAGTTACCTGAAGAAAATTATTTGACACTTACAGTGCTAATTAATCGGAGAAGGCGATGGCACCCCTCTCCAGTGCTCTTGCCTGGAAAATCCCATGGACGGAGGAGCCTGGTAGGCTGCAGTCCATGGGGTCGCGAAGAGTCAGACACGACTGAGTGGCTTCCCTTTCACTTTTCACTTTCATGCACTGGAGAAGGAAATGGCAACCCGCTCCAGTGTTCTTGCCTGGAGAATCCCAGGGACGGGGAAGCCTGGTGGGCTGCCGTCTATGGGGTTGCACAGAGTCGGACACGACTGAAGTGACTTAGCAGCAGCAGCAGTGCTGATTAATAAATCAGCAGAGAGAGAAACTCTCCACTACTTGAGAGGATGTCCTCTTTTTCTCTAGGTGACTAAGATATTGATAACAGTCACTCCCATGGAAAGGATATTTTGCTCTTAACTCCTGAGTAACCTCCTTCTCACCTAATTCTCATACATTTTTGGTGGTGGTGGTGGTGTTGAATTGCTAAGTCATGTCCAACTCTTTGTGACCCCATGGACTGCAGCATGCCAAGCTTCCCTTCACTATCTCCCAGAGTTTGCTCAAACTTATGTTCATTGAGTTGGTGATGCCATCCAACCATTTCATCCTCTGTGGCCCCTTCTCCTTTTGCCCTCAATCTTTCCCAGCATCAGGGTCTTTTCCAATGAGTCAGCTCTTCGCATCAGGTGGCCAAAGTATTGGAGCTTCAGCATCCTTCCTTCCAATGAATATTCAGGGTTGATTTCCTATAGGATTGACTGGTTGGATCTCCTTGCAGCCCAAGTGACTCTCTCAAGAGTCTTCTCAAGCACCACAATTCAAAAGCATCAATTCTTCAGCGCTCAGCCTTCTTTATGGTCCCAACTCTCACATCCTTACATGACTACTGGAAAAACCACAGCTTTGACTACATGGACCTTAGTCGACAAAATGATGTCTCTGCTTTTTAATAAGCTATCTGGGTGTGTCAGATTTCCTTTCAAGGAGTAAGTGTCTTTTAATTTCATGGTTGTAGTCACTGCCCACAGTGATTTTGGAGCCCAAGAAAATAAAATTCTCATACATAACCCACTGATTTCCAGCCCGAAAGGCTAACAGTTTTTTAGTCCCAGGCTTTGAGAAATGTTTTCCAGCAATAACAGCAAAATAAAACCATATGGGGAAAACACTGGCTTTTAGTCTCTTCAGGAGATCCTGTGAATGTTTGAGGTCTACAGTCAAGAGGAAGGACCAGTCATCCTAAGTGCCCTAGAAAGAAGGCCATGACAAGAATTCAACATGAGGAGCCCCTGGAGTGGACAGCTCGCTGGGCTGTGCCCAGGGCAGACAGACAGGCTTACGGGGAAGGGACTGTGCAGAGTGACAGTCAGTGCCAAAACCACAGATGAAAACTACTCTGAAGCTTTCGTCTGGGAATAAGGAAGCTAAATTCTAGGAGATCCATAGCTTATACATTCCAGGAAATTATGATCCTAATATTTTATAGCAAGTTCTCCTTTTGGTGGTACGCTTATATGGACTTCAGTCATGTTTTTAGACATGATCCCAATTTTGTAAGCCATTTTTTAAAAAAAGTTAAAGGAACAGCTATGCATGGCGTTTGCCTATACATGGCGTTTGCCTAGAAAAGAATGTAGAGAAATAATGACTGAACTGTTAACCGTAATACCTGGGGGAGGAGTAAGAAAAGGGAAGGAATAGAAGGTTCAGGGTCATAAATGGCTTTCACTGTGTTCCTATCATTTTGCATTTAAAAACTTATCAAGCGTGTGTTACTTTTCTGAGTAGGTAAAGCCAGATGTAAAACTAAAACCTAGTAGTAAGTAACTCAGATACTCCCGGGAGCTAGTTCATTAGCTCTATTTCTTAAATTGACCTTATTCACAGACTTAGGTATTTTTTACTCACCAAGACGTAGTAATGTCTGAAAAGTTTCAGCTTCGCTAAGTTAATAGCAGCTGGGGAGAAGAAGACAACACCATGAGAGGCTGCTGCTTTTCTCATTTTTAAAGCTTGTCACCAGCAAGCACACTCGCGGTCCAGAGGCCGAGGCTAACGCAGATGGGGGCGCCACCTGGGGGCACCTCTGTGGTTCTGGACATGAAGCCTGGCAGGGTCTCCCCCCATCTCCAGGAAGGATCTGGGAGTCGTGGGGGCAGCAGGCTCGTGCCCCCAGCTCCAGCAAACCAGCGCTTCTTCCCATCCTGGGTTCAGAAGCTTTAAACGGCCTTCCTGGGAGGATAGTGACACCACAGAAATTAGCGGACACTATAAATCCCGACTCTTCCAACCCGCAAAGCCGTCATTAAACATTTCAGCTCTGCCACTGCGGCTACAGAGCTGCAACTCCACTAGGAATGGTCTCAGGGGACTCTCCAGCTAACTGAGGGTGTAAACCCAATTAACCCATGGGTGTGTGTTGCAAATTTCACTTAGGTTTTCACTGTGTCTTGTAACAAAGCCCTTTAAAAACGACCTCCCCAGCTTTGTCCTACCTCCAAGAGTGCTCAAGGTCAGGGAGCCAGGAACAGCTAACTTCCTGCCACCACCAACAGCCATGAAATATTGATGACCACAGAGGGTAGCCTAGCTCCCTCTCCGATTAGCGAGCCTTTCATTCATCATCAACCTTCCGGCAGGAGGCAAATTAATTTTGCTTAACAGCATTTAATTACTGGTTCCCTTTAGGAATGGAACTGTGGATGGTGACGGATTGACTTCCCATCTCCCTCCTCTGGCTTGTGATTAGTAGGGGGGCAGTTGAGCTTAGGTTCCCAAAGAGATTCCTGAAATCCTAAATTAACCTTCAAGGTGATCACCAACTAACAGTATCTGTAAGAACCTGCTCTGAGAAACCGAGTGGGCTGATGAGGTTCAAAAAATCTGGGCAATTCTAACGCCCCAACCTGAGAGGCTCTGACACCCGTGTCTACAGAGCGATGGACTCACGCACTCATGTAGCACCTGAAGGAGCTAAATGAAGGAGCCAGATAAACCAAAGCTTTCTTATCGAGCAACCCCTCTGGTGGTCCTGCTGTTTGTCTCTCTGGTTCTGTCCTTTTTAATCTACGCTGACTCTGGGCTGGGCCCCGGGATGCAGCGGTGACTGCGGAGCCTGCCCCAGGGGCAGCGGCTTCCGTCCCTCAGGGAAGGAGAGGCGCTGGATCAGGGCCACCCCCTCACCACGCCCGGCCCACAGAGACCCGGGCGGTGCGGTGTGGGGTCAGGGACTCCCCACTGCCTGCAGGACAGGAGAGGCTTCACTGAGGACAAAATGTTTAAACCGAGAAGTGACAGATAACTGTGTCACCAGATTTAAAACTCTGCACGTTTGTATAAAGCAGTATTCCTCCTGTGCGTGTGCGTGAACCTGCTCACGCCGGCGGCGGTCAAAGAGACGGCTGGCTCGTGCTGCACTCTGCCCCACAGATCCAGGTGGCCTCTGAGACCTGGGGCCCTTCCACACAAGCAAATCGCTCCTACATTTGGACGTTTAATCTGCTTCATTGTGAGTAATTGAGAAAGAATGGCACCAACAACCGGACCATTTAAATGATGAAAACGCTTTAGAAGTCTCTTCTGAATTTTGCTTGCTGAAATAGATCCTGGCAAATGAAACTCCTGCCTTTGCTTCAGCAAGAACCCAAAGGAAAGAAGCGGAGTGTTTCTATTCCTGGATTTCAAGGTGCCGTGCCGGGATGTGCATGGTTGCCATGGCCACCCCCAATGAAGGGCTCCCGAGGCAGACCAAGGGGACAGCAGGGAGGGTCAGGATTCCCAAAGGAGGTGGTGTCCAAGCAGAGGCCTGACTGGGGCTCAGGAGGGAGTGAGAGTGGAGAGGTCGAGCCAAGAGGACGCTTGGGAGGAGCAGGCATCCAGGTCTGGAGGTGTCGGAGAGGCCGGGGACTCTGCTGGGACAAAACTCGAGACCGAGTCAGACACAGACCACAAGCGGCCCTCCTTGAGGGTGCCAAGGCCCCAGGGAGCCTCGAGGGTCTCGAGCAGGGCAGAGCCTGGATCACATCAGCATTTTTGAACAACCTCTTCGAAGAAAGGATGGAAGAATTAAGAATAAGAGCCCAGGGAGTTCCCTGATGGTCCAGTAGTTAAGACTGCTCTTTCACGTCCAGGGTGTGGGCTCAATCCCTGGCCAAGGAACTAAGATCCCACAACACATGCGGTGTGGCTCAAAAAAAAAGAAAGAAAGAATAAGAATCCAACTGAGATCAAAACTTTTGAATTTTTGGAGGTTCCTCTAAGATGTGGTGGGGTCCCTGTCAATGCAGAGTGGGGAACAAGGTGACCTCGTCTTAGTGGTTGGGGAGTAGGGGTGATGTTGAGGATACCAGAGAATTCTTCAGGGGAAGTCTGAATCCACCCCTCCCCCCCTTCCCTGCCGCCATCACAGGGAAGGAAATCAGGGGCAGAGGCAGAGCTGACGAAGATGAGGCAGGGGGTTAGGACACTGAGGGTCTCGTGGGGGTGAGAGGAGAGGAGAGGACAGGAAGGCACCACATTGCTACCTCCCTGGGACGCGTGCCAGCAGGCTGCCCATCAGACAGTCGGAAGACAGGCAGGCCAGGAAGCACACGACGAGTGAGTCTGCACACCCACGTCCAGGCCCCACGGGGAAACGCCAGCATGGGCAACGCCGCCAGGCCACCCCAGGGCTGTGCTAAGATGAGTGAATGGACCTTAGGAACAATCAGCGATGACTCTGACAGACACAATCGCAACGCAGAGAGCTCAAGTTTGATCTGCAAACCCACCCGTCACGACGGACATCACTTCCAGTCACGAGAAAGACATCTGTTTGCGAGACTGCTGCTTATGGGATCAGGCTCCGGGGTCCCATAAGGTGTTCTTGCCACAGCCCAGGCTGCGAAGGCAGGAATGAAGCTCACTTATTGTGAGAAATAAGTGGGCAACAGCGCAGGCCCTGCACATCTGAACACCTTGGGTTCAAATTCCATCTGTGTTGCTTATGGGCTGTGTGACCTCAGATAAGTTCGCTGACTTCTCTGAGCCTCGGTTCCTTCACCTGTAATACAAGACCACCGCCACCACCTACCACTGGGGCTGTTGAGGGATGGATGAGGTGGTACGTGGAAACCAAACAGCACACGGGTTTAAGCAGTGGAGGAGCGTCTGATGTTAAAGCATTAGGATTATATGAGGATTAAGTTGATCCCTGAGCAACACAGATTCGAGCTGCTCCGGTTCAGGTGAAACGTGCGATTGCCCTCCGCGATGGTAGATGCTACAGCACCGCAGGACCTGTGGTGAGCAGGGCGTAGGAACAGCAGTGACGGAGGGCCAGCCGAGCTGCACTCTGATTTCAGCTGCGGAAGAGTGCGCACCCGCAAGTCCTGTTCTGCCCAAGTGGGCGCAGCCCCAGCCGGTAGTGGCTGCGCTGCAGCAGCTGCCACCTCTGGCAGCAGCCCAGGCTCATAAGCGGCTGGGAACCACTGGCGGCCCCGGGCTCTCCTGGCAGCGGGGCGGCCGTATGCACACGCGGAGTCAGCCTGCTGGGCAGGGGAGGTACTGGCTCCGAGGGGGCAGCCTCGCCAGCATGATGCAAGGAGCAGTGATGGAGCAGGTTGCAGCCTGGAATCCCAAGCCTCCCTTGGCTTTCCTTCCAGAAAAGCTTTTCCCGCAGTTAAGGACCACGGCGGGGCTGGGCTCCTGCGGGAGTGTAGGCTCCCCGGGTCTGGGCTATTTCTGACCCACCACGAGGAGCAGCAAATATGGTAAAAGAATGAGCGTGGTGGCAGGAAAAATCCCTCGGACGGGAGCCAGGAGACCTGCACTCCGATCCCCGCAGCATCAGAACACCGTAGGCCTGTGCCCAGTCTGCACTGCCTTCTCTGGGCATCAGTCGCCTTCACGGGAGAATTTCTTTACGGTGGGTTACAACTTCTTCCTGGCAATGGCTCTTACCGATAAGACAGATGCCCAACTTGCCCCTGACTCTTCTGGAACTGGGCCTGGCTGGAAGGTTCTGAAAAGCCTCCCAGGGATCAGGGAAGGACAGGGATGGGAGGCAAGGAAGGGGAGCAGCCCAGCCACTTCAAGAGCTCCTACAAGGCTACGGCTTGCGGGTTCCTCTCCCTCCCACTCATGCTCAGGGAAACAGCCGTGACCCTGGGTTCTGGCAGACGGTTTTTACCAATGGGAACAGAACAGGTGCCCGCCAAGGCAGGAGGAGCCCAGGCCTCTCACATGCTTAACAAGATAGTCCTCTGACGCAGCAGCATGTGAGCAGATGTAAGCCGTCCAGAGGAAAGGCCACCCCCTCCCTGGACCGTCACCTCACCTTCCCTCTTTACACCACAAGGTTACTACACAGGCTGGCAAGAGGACAGACCGTGCCCTTACTCCCCATGTGGTCTTCCCTGATGGTCCTGGAACCCGGAACATGAAAAAAACAATAGGGCTGGCTGTCATAGGGCTTCTCTAGTGGCTCAGATGGTAAAGAATCTGCCTGCCAATGCAGAAAACACAGGTTCGATACCTGGGTCGGGAAGATACCCTGGAGAAGAAAATGGCAACCTACTCTAGTTCTTGCCTGGGAAATCCCATAAACAGAGGGGCCTGGCAGGCTACAGTCACAGGGTTGCCAAGAGACACGACTGAGCAACTCAACAACAACAAGCTGGTCGTCACATCTACTGAGCAGTAACCAGGCACCAGGCCGCGCACCCTTCAAGCTTCATCTCATGTGATCCTCACAAGAGACTCTATGAGGGCAGGGGCATCGCCTCCAATGCCTCATACGTGAAGGATTCAGGCCTGTAGGGTTCAGTACATTACCAAGGTCACACAGCTTGCAAGTGAGGAGGGCACCGCTCAAACCCAAGACCCTCTCTCCAAGGACCAAGCTTTTAATCCCCACACTTTGTGCTGAAAGAAAGGCAATTCACAGCCTTGTAATTCACCAGTAGCCTGTGGACATGATGGTGGCTTGAAATGCTCATCAATGCCCGGGAGCTGCCAGCGATCCATCCCGAGGGGTTAATACCGATAGATCTATGGGACACACAGAGGCGAAGGCCCACAAGAGTCACCTACAGGTGGAAAATTTCCCAAACAATCCTTTCCCGGAAAGCCTCGAGGCTTAAACACATCCGCCCTACCCATCAGCTTTTTCCCTGCTTCCTCCCTGCTGCTTTGGAGGAATTCTGAGTCAAACACAAAAATTACAGAAATGAGTGTGATGGCAAAGCCGGGCCAGTGGGAGACTTGGGCTGACTCACTCTCAACAGTACGGGCTCCACAGTCTGCCTCCACTCCGGACATGGGCCTGCTCTGGGCGAGGGACAGACCTGAGAGAGCCCGGCCACTTCTGACCTGGGACCACCCTGCTCCGAAAGCATCCTTTCTGGGGAGCCATTAGCTCACGGGGCGCCTTCTGGCCTCATTAAGAAGAGACCCCACTAACCTATCTCACAGAGAAGGTATAAGGAACCAGGGCAGGAAAGGGTCTGCTAAGAAAGAAGGACTCCTAACAGGATGAAATTTTTGACCTTCACTCTGTTGAGGCTCATGTGAAAAAATGGTGCAACAGTTTCCAAAATCCACTTAAAACATCCACTCCAGTGACCCAGGAGTAATCAAAAGTCACTGAACAGTTAAGAGCTCTGCGCACATCTCCTTGTAAGCAAAAGCTTACCTTCAATGACTAGTAAAAAGAAACAAGAATGGCCCCAGAGAGTGGCTGACAGGAACGTAACTCTGTGAAGGGCTTTGCTGAGTCAAGCATGCTTCTGCCTCTCTCTTCCCTTCTGCTCTGGAATTGCACCAGAGAAGCCCCTGCTAGGGGCTGAAGGTCCTCAGGGCCGAGCAGTCTCTGCCTCTGCTGCGGTCAGCACTCACCCCATCACACCGTCTCCAGCAGCCACCATGATGAGCTGCGCTGAGCAGCATGTCTGGGCCCCACCCTCCCCACCCCAGGGCTGTGCCCAGGGCACGTATTCAGTCCACTGCGGCGAGGAAGATGGATAGACATCCCGCTGTTTGAAGACACAGCCTGGTCAGCAGCAGACAACGTCTCCGCAAGAAGAGAACCTGACCTCCCTGAGCGCTGCAGCGGTCAACAAGAGCTGCTTTCAACTGTGTCTGCCTCGAGACCCGGAGTCAAATGCGTGCTGATACCCTCCAGACAAAGAACCCAGACGGCTGAGCAGGCCTGCCGGGGGGCGGAGGGAGGGACCCCTCAGGCAATTACGTCCCCAATGTTTCAAAGGCCTAATAAAAAACAGGAGCTTCCCAGGTGGCATAGTGGAAAAGAATTCATCTGCCAATGCAGCAGACCCAAGAGACATGGGTTCGATCCCTGGGTCAGGAAGATCCCCTGGAGGAGGGCATAGCAACCCACTCCAATATTCTTGTCTGGAGCATCCCACGGACAGAGGAGCCTGGTGGGCTACAGCCCATGGGGTCGCGAAGAGTCAGACACCACTGAGCGATGGAGCACACACAGGCTAAAAACCGGCAGTGTGTCCGTGACGAGGCGGGTTCTCAGCCTCGGGATGTGAGAGGCCCCTTTGCTTTCGGCTGTAGGTTACACATACTCAGGGTGGTATCCCCAGTTAAGTGACTATTTCAAAATGTTGACCAGAAGCTGTGACCAGGATGACGACAGAGAAGGAATTTTGGGTGATGTGAGACGGGAAAGCTTTTGGGGTTTAAAGAAATTAAAAATCACTGTATTAAGCCAATCTCAAAAACTAGATTTTTTTTTTCTCTCATTCTCTCTAATGACAGTCTACTTAGCCATATGTTTGTCACCCTCCCAAGGGTCACAGACTTGTTTGAAATTTTGCTGAAGGCCATACAACCCTGCCCACACCTGTGGTGCTGGGTGCCACATGCCGGGGTAGGGCATCACGGACGCCACGGGACAAACAGCAGAGTCAGAGGGTTGCCACGTGCTCTGGTGAGGCGGCCCTGAGCACAGGACGGAACCCTCCAAAGGCCTGACCCATGCCCCCTCACCTCACGCCTGACCCTCGCCCCCTCACCTCACGCCTGACCCACGCCCCCTCACCTCACGCCTGACCCTCGCCCCCTCACCTCACGCCTGACCCACGCCCCCTCACCTCACACCATAGGAGATACGGGCGTTTTATGAATGCTTCTGTCACGCCACCCAGAGAGAGAGCCATCGGGTTACTTAAAGAAAATAATGGGATTCCCATTAGAGTAACAGGTTAGGAAAAATATCAGGGCAGAGGATGATGTAAAAGTTATTGTTCCAATCAAACAACAACAAACACAGTTCTGGACACAGAGCTGGAGTTCAGTAAATAGTTAAAAGCAGTGTGAGCTTTACAGTTTTCTCAGTGCTCAGTATAGAGTGAAGTCAGTCAACACCGCTACACTGTAGGTGTGGTTTCTAAGACGGTATCTCTTGAATGTCTACAGCAGCCAGGAGCCGGCAAACTCTTTGTACGGGCTGGAAAGCAAGCGTTTCAGGCCCTCTGGGCCAGGTGGTCTCTGCCACAGCCCCTCAGCCCTGCCACCGCAGCGCAAAAGCGGCCACAGACCACAGGCATACACAGGGACACGGCTGTGTTCCAATAAAACTTTATCTACAAAAACAGGCAGAGGGTTATTTATCTTCCTTTCTCAGCAGTGGGTTTTTTGTTCGGCCTATTTATATGAATAAACCCAAATAAAACATTCACCCCCACCGTTAATTGTCCAGAATGAACAGACATCTTCGTCACAAGAGTATGGCCAACTAAGTCTGAAACGGGCTCAGCAGGTACAGGAGCAGAGAGCCAGGCAGTCTTCCGCTCCCGCTTGTGGCCCTCATGACCAGCAGAGCCTCCACAAGTCTCACCCCTAACACACAGCTCCCAGACTTTTGGTCTCGGGACCCCTCCCCACTTTCAAGAGCTTCTGTTAATGTGGGTCAAGTCTACCAGTACCTACTGTATTAGAAACTGACACAAGTTTTTTAAATATTTAATAATTCATTTATAGGTTAACAAAAATAAATCCATTATGTGTTAATAAAAACAATGTTTTCCTCATAAAATAGAAAACTCAAATTTCAGGAGAAGAGTAAAACTGTTTCCCATTTTTGTAAATCCCTTAAATGTCTGGCCTAATAGAACAGAACTGGATTCTCATATTTGCTTCTGCCTTCAATCTGGTGTGAGGGAGTGTTCTGATTGAAGTTTATAAAAAAAAAAAATAGGGCCTGATCAGAGGCAGGCCTTCTCAGAGAACTGCAAACAGTCATCTTTTAAAGCTTGACAAGTGGTAGCTTCTTAAAGACAACTAAGATGGGGAATCTGAAACTGTAGCAATGAACTTGCACACTGTCACAGTAAAATCTGCTGGTCCATCTCAAACTTGGAACAGATCTTTTATTCATGCATGTGTAACATGCATTCATCAGGTGGAAAACATTGTCCGTATGTGTAACATATATTCATCAGGCGGAAAAATATTCTCTCACTGAGTTAAAGGAGATCTCTAAAATACTGAAACTCTTCATCATAAAATATTTACATTTATTAATATCACCTCTGTTCATATCAGATGTCTGTTAAAAATTGGGAAGCTGTCAAGTTTACAGGGGTAGATTCTACGTTTTCCTAAATTAAAACCTGTGTTTTTAAGCGAAAATGAGATCACTGACAACATATACTTTTTGTTTTCCTGAAGTGACATACACACTTCATTCATTTTCAAGAAAATGTCTGTCAGAAGCCCAGGCCTGAGTAACTGTAGTCTGACTGTCATCATTCCTTCAAATAAGAAAAGTGCCCTGGGCCTTCCACGGTTAGGAATCTGCCTGCCAACGCAGGCGACATGGGTTGATCCCTGGGTCTGGGAAGATGCTACATGCTGCGGGGCAACTAAGCCTGTGTGCCACGACTACTGAAGCCCGCATCCCTAGAGCCCCTGCTCCACGAAAGAAGCCGCCGCCATGCGAAGATCTCACACCCCAACCAGAGAGAGCCCGTGCAAAAGTAACAAAGGCCCAGCACAGCCCCAAAATATGTCCTGAGAGAAAGCAGCTAGCGGAGCTCACAGCTCACGCAACTGCACACGCGCTTTTCCTCAAGATGACCGCCACACTCCAGGTGGAAGCAGAAGTGCTTCCTGGGCATGTCCCATTCCACGCGGAGCGGCGAAAGACGTAGTCCAAGGGCTGCGATGTACCGACATTAAAAGTTTCTCCTAACTCATCAAGGGCTCTCTTCAGTGACACGCGCCTTCTCCACCCCTGCGAGGAGGTGAAATGAAGAGAAGGCAGCGGCCACAGCAGTCTGGTGCCGCGGCCTGAAGCCTGCTGAGGCTCCAGCTGGTTTGCCCACCACTGCTTCTGCGCCGTCAGTGCGAAGAGCAACAGCAAAAGAGGCTGATGACGTCGCGTTACGAAGCAAGTTCTGACCCCGAGGACCCTCTGGAGGACAGTTGCCCTGACGAACCGCTGTGACCTCTAGAGGTCACAGCTACTTTTGGAACATGGCGGCGGCTGGAATGAAGCCACTTCTCCACTCCCCCAGCAACCAGCCAACCACCATTTGTTTCAGGGCTTCTGAAGCTCATATGAAAGCTAAGATGCCCCAGAACACGTCCTCTGAAATTTTCCTCAGAAACCCAAGGGGGTGGTGGGGAGGGAGATGCTCAGAAGCAGAGACTGTTAATTAGACGCAGGGTGTGTATCCCCAAGGCATCCTCTGAGGTAATGACACTGGAGAAAGAGAAGGGAATAGGAAGGCAGGCTCAAGGGCAGAGACGGCAATTCCTGGCAGGCTTGAAACGCAGCGGCAGCAGTCGGACGTGCCTGTGAAGACTCCATGAAGCCGCCTCTCAGAACGCAGCGCAGCAATGACTCTAAATGACAAAGGACGTGAGAAGAGCCACCGCGTGTGACAGAGGAGACAAACGCATGACTTCAGGACAGTGGGCAGCTTCGCCCTTCATGCTTTCCTTCATATTCTCTCAGCTTCAGTCAGAAGGAATCCAGAGACGAAGAAGTCAACAACGCCAAACCCACCTCTCTGAAAGCACCGTGAACCCCAAGTGCAGGGAGAACAATGACAAGCAGCGCTTCCCCCACTTGCCATCAGTCAGCCTGGACGGCACATTCTTAAGAAGCTATCATTCTTAAGCCCAAGTCACTGTCAAGGTCATGTAAGTAGTCAGTGGAATAAAGAGCCTAAGAGTAAGAACCAAAGTGTCAGGCTCCATCCAACGAAAAGCTTCCAAATCCAGTAGGAGATTTTATCGTCCACGGCCTTCACTGTCAGCTGTCTCAAGGATGGGCAAGATCTCAGGAAGGGCGAACTGAGGAGCAGAGGGGCAACACCGCATTCCAGACCCAGGGGGCCCACGGACGGTGTGCTCCTTCGAGCCTTCCCGTGCCGCCTCACCGCTGTCCTGGGCGGCAGAGCGGGGCACGGCCACTCAGCAGTCACGCCTGAGGAGGGCCTGCCAGCACAGCCAGCTGTCCCTGAGTTCTCTGCAGGGGAGACATCAGTCGCAGGGACACGGCTGCCCTGACTCTGCAAGGGTCACAGTTTTAAAAGTACAGAGTGAAATATGCATCTGAAGATGAGCTCAAAAGCATCCCCCAGCCCAAGTCAGTTCAATGAAAGAACTCGGACCAAGAAGACACCCCTATTCTCATCTACTCTGTCCCCCTTTCAAAGGGTTTGAGATATCTGCTGATAGGAAATGGGTGCTTTCTTAATGGCCTGTCCCCCTGAGAATGGTGGACGCGAGCCCTGGTGTGCCCTCACGACTTCCGGCTCTCAGACTGGCCCTCCACTCAAGAGGCCCCTTGCTGTCACCTGGTGGAAGGAACAGGAAACTGCCTCGTGTGCCCTCAACGATGACAAAAGCATGCCTGCTCCACGATGCTTCTCTTCACTACAGATGTGGGCGGACAGGGGTGACCCCTCCTGGCTGCACCATCTACCCCAGGGAGAACACGTCACTGGATGCTCAGCCAGCGGGCAACTTCTCATGGAATAAATGGCCACAGAGATAATTAATTGCCACAGTCGCCCTTCAAGTCCTCTAAAAGGAAGGTGGAGAAGGCAGAGAGGCGTCAGAGGGTCAGGACGGCGGAGAGAACGGGAGAAGGCAGCGCTGAGGAAGAGCCAGGAACTCACCAAGGGAAAGAAGAGGACAGATAAAACTGAACTGGAGGACATTACCCTTGGGGTTTTTAGACATTTTCAGTCAAACAGTCAGAAAAACGAACCCAGAACCACAAGTGTAAAAAGATTAAAACAAAAAAGTTAAAATGTCACATCTCAACACATTAAAGTCAGAGAAAGATCTATTAAGTTACAAAAATAATAAAACGGGACTCCCCTGGTGGCGTGGTGGGTAAGAATCCACTGGCCAACACAGGGGACACAGCCAATGCCTGGTCCGTGGAAGCTCCACGTGCCTCAGGGCAACGAGGCCCACAAGCCACAACTAACTGAGCCGACTTGCTGCAACTGCTGAGGCCCATGTGCCTCGAGCCCACGCTCCAGAACAAGAGAAGCCACCGCAGTGAGAAGTCCACACCCCGCAACTGGAGAAATACCGCGAGCAGCAACAAAGATCAAACCCGGGCAAAAAATAAATAAGTAAATAAATACAGCAGTATGTACACATTAAAAATAACAATAATAAAACTAACTTTACATACAACATGCATAGAAGAAGGAAAAAAATAAAGTCAAGAGAATGCCCAAACAATACGTATTCCCAGGTTTTTTTTTCTACTTTGGATTCTCTTGTTTGTGACAAGATGCTTTATGAAGACTCATTTGTGGTTTGTTTTCTGTAGCTTTCCTTTATCCATTGAGAGAAGGCAGGAGAGTTCTCTGATATCCACGGCTCAGAGGAAGGCTATGCAGCCAGGCTAAAAGCAAAAGATTTCTGCAGAGCACAGTCCAGCTTCAGCTCACTGAAAAGAATCTATCATTGAGGGCATTCCAGAGGGAGAAGGGAACCCAGGGCCTTTGAAGGAAGAGAGTAAAAAACACAAGAGAGCTATTTCCTGGGACAAGAAAGAAAATGAGCTGGCACATTCTTCGAGGGGTGGGCCTGTGGCCCCCCGGGGAGCCGAGGGACCTTGGGAGCCTGGAATCTGAGCACTGACTGGGGCTCCCAGCCTGGCATGACCCTCACACACCAGGCTACCCACAGCAAGACCTGGATAGCAGGAATCTCAACAGGAACTACTCTGGGCCCCAGACTGTGTACTGAGCTCTCAGTAAGAAGCTCAGAGTGTGCCTGACACTGGTGAGAAGGCTTGAAGTCAGGTTAGTTCAAACTAGAGAAAATGATGTGATACTCGTTGTACAGCAAGTGTGAAGGAAGATTCCTACCTATTATTTACCAAATTTTCCAAAATGAATCCACATTACTTTTACAATCAGAAAACAGATCGACAACATATTTTATCTAACGACAAGTGAATAATCTGCCTTAAAGAACATTAGTACAGCACTGGGTGTGTGACTTCACGGATCCAGAGGCAGGTGGGACCTTTGCGAGTCTGGCTCCTTTGACCCCTGTGGCCTGAAATGCCCACTTGGCCCACGGCACCCTGCAGTCCTGGACGTGATTCAAATAAGCCCAGAGCCACACACAACACTTTCTCTGTGGTTTCTTTTCTGACTTAGGAGGCCGGGTCGGAAAACCTAGAAGATGCAGGAGGGTTCTAACTGCACGACAACTTAAAAATCAGAGCGCTTTAGAGGTTCTTTCTGGCATCAGTCTCTTTTTAAATTAATACCGACACATCTATTTTGAAAGTGTGTTAAGTCAGCAGGAAGGGACGCTTTACACATAGCCATCCCGGATCCGTAAAACCTTCTGTTCGCACGGGGAGGTGTTATCTGGTCCTTCCAAGACAACGTTTGCTCCTCCTGACTCAGTTTTGAGAAGGTGAGGATCACACTCACGAATGGAAATGCGGTGAATCATCTGGTAAGCAGTCACCCCCAAGCCTTATACAGCTGGGCTCAGCAACGCTCCCCACCTGCCTCGCCACCCAACAACCAGGCTGCTCTTACAAAGCCCCTACACCCACCCCTCCCCACAGGAAGCCAGCATCGTGGGCCCCCGCCTTCCCTCTCCCCCTCCGCAGTGCCCAGGCATGAGGCTTTAGGGAAGGCTGGCTAAAAGAACAAAAAGAACACAAAGGAACTTGCCTTTTCCATCTGTGGCTGATGCTTCTTGTAAATGCCTGATTGACCTAAAAATAAACATTTGCAGAACAAAAGGTTAGCTAATGAATTTGCATTCCTCTCCATTTTCAGTGCTAGTAACTTGAGGCCTTGAATTTCTCCACATAAACTGAAAGGCTGGAACGGATGACTTTATAGAGCACTCCCTAGACACTGAGATGGTTGACAACCAAGCCTCAGGCATGTGTGGCTCTCAAGCCTTAGAGTTAAAGACGCCCTCTGCTGGCTGCAAGAAGTCTGGCAAGGGCCTGGTGTGAGGGGAGAGATCAAAACACAGTCTTGAGCAGAGTGCATCTTCTGTTGCTGCTAAGTCGCTTCAGTCATATCCGACTGTGCGACCCCATAGATGGCAGCCTACCAGGCTCCTCCGTCCCTGGGATTCTCCAGGCAAGAACACTGGAGTGGGTTTCCATTTTCTTCTCCAATGCGTGAAAGTGAAGTCGCTCAGTTGTGTCGGACTCAGCGACCTCATGGACTGCAGCCTACCAGGCTCCACCATGCATGGGGTTTTCCAGGCAAGAGTACTGGAGTGGGGTGCCACTGCCTTCTCCATTGCATCTTCTATTAGGTTGGTGCAAAAGTAGCTATGGTTTTGCATTGTTGAACTTTGCTGTTTGATTTTGGAATACATTCTTAAGTAAATGTGGTTATGTTATACATCACTTTAATGCACATTCCTCACTTTATTACTTGCTGTTTATTTTATATTTATTTTAAACTGGAGAAATGACACCATTCCTCCAAGCATCTTGACAACTTCTTGCAGGGAAAACGCTTCCACAACCAGCAGGAGGCAAAAAATGCTTTCCAAGAGCTCGTTGAATCCCAAAGCACGGGTTTTTATGCTACAAGAATAAACAAACTTATTTCTCGTTGGCAAAAATGTGTTGATGGTAACGGTTCCTATTTTGATTAATAAAGCTGTGCTTGAGCACAGTTATAGTGATTTAAGGGCTTCCCTGGCGACTTAAACAGTAAAGAATCCATCTGCAATGCAGGAGACCTGGATTCGATCCCTGGGTTGGGAAGATTCCCTGGAGGAGGGCATGGCAACCAGCTCCAGTATTCTTGCCTGGAGAATCCCCGTGGACAGAGGTGTCTGGCAGGCTGAGTCCATTGGGTCGCAAACAGTCAGACACGACTGAACAACTAAGCACACACGGTGATTTAAAATTCACGGTCAAAACTGCAATTGCTTTTCAGCAGCCTAATATCTAATCTCAGTCCCACAGCTATGCCCGCACCCCAAACGGACTAAGACAATGCAGGTTCAGCGAGCTCACCTGCCACCTGGAGAGAACGGACCCTATAAGGTCACAGGCCGACCTCTAAAGCCTAGACCTGGGGGCTGTGAGCACAAGGATTCATGCAAACTTCTGACTTTGCCGAAAACAAGCTGGCCTCCAAGGAGTCTTTTCCAGCTAGGAAGTGCTGGCAACTAATTACCATTAGTACAGTTCAGACAGGGGAACAGGAACGTTCTTAAGGAAGGTGTGGACCAGCGTTCCAGGCAGAGCTGAAAGGCACGGAAGGAGGGACTGTCTGAGAGGAAGGGCACAGCGCGAGCAGACCCGCTACAGGGGGAGGGCCAGGGTCTCACGGACCTGGGCTGCAGACCTAGCCCAACCAACCACTCTAGACTGGACTGTAAGTCATTCCTCCCCAAAACTCTGTAGTCTGCCCACCTCGGAGAACTGAATGGCACAACACGTGAAATTAAGGAGCACAAACATGACACCAAACCGATGCTGGCTGAATCTGAGCGTCCAAAAGAAATTCTGACAGTTTCTTAAATTACCTCTCTAGTACTTGAGTTTTTCTCATTTTACAGCAATTTTCAGAACATCTACCGTGAAGAATCTTGCCATTTGGCATCTGCTCCTTAGTGTTGCAATCAATGACCGGCAGGAAGTGACCCCTTATAGCTCCACAGTGCATCTCGGCCTTCCTCAATTTCCCAGGTCCCTTCTTTTTTGGCCGCACTCGGTGGCTTGCAGGATCCTAGTTCCCGGACCAGGGGTTCCAACCGGAGCCCCCAGCAGTGGAGGCTCAGAGTCCTAACCACTGGACCACCAGGGAACCTCCCCACAGGTCCCTTCTATGTTAGTGTGCTGAGGGTGACAGACATCAGAGTGGGGGCTGCGGCTCTGTTCCCTAGTAGTAAGACGCTCTTTCCAACTGGAGACGATGCTAGTCGTCCTGTTTCAAATGTCTGGGTCGCTATTCCTGAACAGGATACGGGGTGGTTGCGGAGACTAAGAAGACTCATTTGTGCTCTCTCCTAAGCAGGCAGCTGTCTGCTGAACTGATATGTGAACATGTGTGATGTACGAGTTAGGTTAAGAGTGAATCTAACATGCTTGGGACTTCCCCGGTGGACCAGCAGTTAAGACTCTGTGCTCCAAATGCAGGGGCCCAGTCTTGATCCTTGGTCAGGAAACTAGATCCCACATGCCGCAACTAACATCCAGTGGGCCCCAATAAATTTTTAAAAAGTGGATCTAACTGACTGAAACGAGGATTACACTCCATTGACACCAGGTTCTAAATAATCCGAATAATGAACGACCCCATCAACCCCAGGAGCATAAGAATACTAATTCACCGTGCGGGGCACTGCAGTATGGGAACATCTCACTTCTGAGAGAAGACAGCTAAGTCTATTTTTTAAAACTTTATTCCAAAAGAACTGATTGCTTTCAAGTGGCCACAGAACTAGATCATAATGAGGGCGAGCTTCTGATTTCTGTGAGCCTTTCTTTTGCTACTTTCTTTCTTCCTATTGAAGCAAGAATTTCCTTCACTTGGATGCGCTCTGAGGATATTCTTCCTCTTCAATCGCTGACTTGGCACTAACACGTCTTTACACATAGTCAAAGCACAGTATATGCATCTATAATCTGCCAATTCCAGGAATGAAGTGAGTCCATCTGATGATATTACGTTTATGAGCTGAGAACTACCACTGGTTTTACGTTGATGTACTTCCTCTTTTTCCATCTAACTTGGCAAGAAGAGGCTATCTGTAGGCTTTCTTCAACTTCAACCCCGTTTCCTTCAAATTTACACGGCTGTTTTATGTTGCTACTGAGTTCTCGTCTCCAAACCCTTCTCCAGCATCTGAGGTGCTAAACGTCGGTGCCAGGTGAGCACTACTGCAGTCCCCTGGGGAGCCTAACAGAGACACAGACTCCCCAGTCCCGCCTGGAGACCAACTCAGGTCAGCCTGGGACCCAGGAAGCTGTCGTGCGCCCCGGGTGACTCTGACCAGTTTGGGTTCGGCGGGTCCAGCTGCCAGGCTGGATGGACATGCCCGTGGCGCAGGCGTGGCCTCCCCGCCCAGGGGCACTCACCACACCACCGGGAAGAGGATGGCCCCGCAGCACAGCAGGTCAACCAGAAACAGGGAGTCCTTCCACAGGCCATACTCTGTCGTCCCCTCCTCGGTGGACTCTATGATTATGTAGGCCACATTGGCCAGGACCTGTGGGACACAGGAAGCATGGACAGATCTGTGAGACAGAGCCCCGGGGCAGTGGACACCCGGGCCTACAGGCTGGGCTGTGTCTGCTCCATCCTGTCATTAAGCAATTAGCATGTTATGAAAAGTCCCTCAGCTGGTCAGACAGAAGGCAACAGTTTAAAACCTGTGACACCTTTGAGCACAAGGGAAACACAGTTGATTAACTATTCTTTTGAAGATTATCACTAGGTAAGAAAGCAGAGGAATCCCACCTCTACTCCATGCAAAGTCCGTGGTCCCAAACACTCTGCTTCACTGCTCTCCAGGGAATTCTCCATATTGCCACAAAAATGGGAAACCTGTCGTGCTATGACTTAGGAAGGGTAGTTTCTCTTTCCATCTAGGACATATCAGTTAAATCATCACTGAAGCCACACTTAATACAAATGCAAAAATTAGCCTGAAATTTCAGTCTCCCAACGACACCCAGCCTCTGGGCTCCTCCAGAAGCCTGGTCCATCGTACAGGTCTGCATCTGTGGCTCTGTCTAAGAAGACAAACTGGGAAATAAACAGCTGAATTCCATTTCGCCCTCAGGTCGCACGCTGGACACAAGGCACGAGAGGTTCCCGAGGCACTGGTGTGGGACCAAGCGCCAAAAGTGCTCCTGAAACGCCGTGTCTGCTTCGCTCACTCCCTACTTGGGAACGCGCAGTGGCTCCCATGACCAGAAGGAAACAGTTTCCACTTGTCAAGGCTGATGTTCAAGGACTTCCCAGACTAGCCCTTGCATTTAAATACTCATAACTTCCTTATATTTGATTGTCTAAATGGCCTTGCTTCCTCAGAGTGACCTGCCTTGTAACCTTGTGTTTTTGTTCCTTCTGGGGAACAGAAGAGGGAAAGCTGGGAAGAGCCTCCATTACGTCACTCCGGGCTGCGTGAAGAAGAGTGGGGCTGAAGGGGAGGGCAGCCGCTCCTGGACGGAGGGGGAGACGGGGCAGGACCCCAGCCACCGTCTCCCAGCTCTTGAGGCCTTGGTGGGCTGGAGAACACTACCCGGCAGAGAAGTGGCCATGGTGGCTCAACAGCCAAGGCCCGTCCAGCGCCTCAGCCTCTCCTGCTCGCCCCACGTTGTCACGTTTGCCTCCGTCACGTGTCCTTCCTTAAAATCTAGGCCAGGCCCATCTCCACCAGACAGCTCTTCCAGATCATCTGAATTGAAGTGAATACTCTCTCGTTGGAAACCTACAGAGACCGGTCTGTAGCATTTACGTGGCACTAACACATGTCTCTGATGATTGAAAGTGAAGATGGTTTTGCCACAAACATTGCCAAACCATCAATCACCAGGTGAGCGGGCTGACCTGGGTGCCTGGGGAATTGGCACCACTCCCATCCTCACCCGCCACACTTGCACTGGGCTCCAAATGATCACGGACGAGAACGACTTTATCAATCAGATACTCTCTGGTCAAGCAGAGCTGAGGAGCTGTGTGTCCCTGCCAGGATCTGTTTATCATGCATCCTTTACGTCCAGCTTCTACCTCCAATAAGACTGCTACACGTAAGACAAAGTTCCTCTCCTGAAGGGCTCACAGTGTTATAAAGCTGGCCTCAGTCCAAGGCCCCAGACACACGCAGCTCTTAATAAACACTTGCCCCCATGTCTCGTATTCTACCTTGTGGAAACTCACTGGCATCATTCACATTTTACAATAATTTGTTGGGAATTTCCTGGCGGTCCAGTGGTTAGGACTTAGTGCTTTCACTGCCACGGTCCAGGTTCAATCCCTGGTTGGGGAACTAAGATCCTGCAAGCCGAGCAGCACAGCCAGAAAAAAAAGAAATCATTAACCAAGTCATGGTGTACCCAAGCTTCTCTGCTAAGAGGACCATCAGATGCAGAAAACGCGGCAGTATGTTCCCTAACTTCTCAGCAGCTCCCTGTTCATGTGCTGTTTAAAGACAGCGGATGGTGGAGCATCTCCCAGTGCAAGAACCTGAGATCTGGGTCCATTAGAATCCAGAAAGACAGGCCCAGGCTTCAACCCCAAAGGCAGAGGAGGGGGGTTTCCGGGAGACCCAACTCCCTCTCCCCAGACAGGCCTGGAGCTAAGCCCAGCAAAGGCTCGAGAAAAGGAGGACGAGCAGGGTTAGGGATCCTTTACCTGCAGCGGGATGACAACCATGAAGACCTTCTTGTCTTTATCAGAAAGGATGTGCTTAATGAAAGCCCAGCCAGTGCCGATGAGCGCGATGGTGATGAACAGCAGTGCCCCCTTCAAGCTGCAAAAGGGAAGAATGAACAGACATCAACAGGTCTCTTTAGCCTTTCACTCTGAGTCACAGTCTACAGCTCATTCTATGGTTTCATGCACTTCCTCCAAAAGACAGATGGCCAGACGTAGGGAACGCACGTCAGTGAACAGCGTTTCTTTTCCGGCACAGAAATAGTTAGCTACATGGCCCACTGTTGTGCTGGGAGGACCCCTTTGGGAGCATGCTGACAGCCCCAAGTTCTCCAGTCAGGACAGCCACCCACATGCCACACGGCTGCCCGGGAGGGTGGGGCCGTCTCCCTCGCCCTGGGGCAGGTCTCCTGTGAGCTCGGCTCCCCAACCTTGCCCAGCCATTACGTCACAGGACGGGTACTTCCCGAGGCACTCTCAGTACTCACAGGTGAGTGATGTAGTACACCACAGCCCACCCTTCAATCGGGAAGCCCTGGGAGGAGATGTAGTGGTAGTCGATCTGCAAGAAAACAAGTGCGTTTCAGAAAGGTCTACCAATGCCTTACCCACAGGAAACGCCACCAGAGGCCCTTGTGATGGGGACACCCGCCCCCACTCCCTAACCCTGCACTTGCGGACGCACAGTGAAGCGTGTGAGCGCACTGCGAACGGCAGGGAGCTTGAGAAACTAGATAGAAGGGCTCCACGTCACTAACCCCTAGTCCAGGTCCCTCTCTTTTTTTTGGCCCCACTGCATACCATGTGGGATCTTAGTCCCTGACCAGGGATCGAACGTGCAGCCCCTGCAGTTGAAGCATGGAGTCTTAACCTCTGTCCTGGCAAGGAAGTCCCAAGGTCCCTCTCTTGAGGCAGATGATTCACTCTGGCAAATGGCTGCCTATTCTCTTCTTATAAGAAATCTCCAAGGGAGTCCCTGGTGGTTAGGAGTCCAGGTTTTCACTGCTGGGTCCCGGGTTCAATCCTTCGGCAGGGGAACTGAGATTCCACAAGTGGTACTAAATGGCTAATTAATGAATTAATATATAAAAGTAAAGATGTAAAAAACCAAAAAACAAAAAAATCCTCCAAATGTCACGGGTATTTTCAATCCCAGGCAACAGCTTTCTCTCTCATAGCCTTGCTGCTTACATAAGAAATAACTCAGTTAAAAAACCTATGTGGAACCACCCAGCTTCAACTCTATTTTCTTTGCGGGGGAAAAAAAAAACCAAACCTGTAAATTTAGAGCTACCTGAAGCTACCAATGAATTTCCACTAAAGTGGCCAGCTTCAGTAGTGCCCCAAATGCTTGCAGGCAGGATGCCCAAAGCTGACATCAGTTCCTTCATGCACCTTTCATTCCTCCTCAAGTGGCTGTCTGGATATGAAAGTGACCCAAGAATCCCATGACTCATCATCTGCATGATTCCATAAGGAATCTTTTTACCTTAATCCAAATGGGAAACTAGCCAAATAATCGTCATTTCTTGAAACTACAACTGGATACATTATTACTTTTTCTAGGACAACATTTTTAAGGGCAGTAGGCTCTTGAGAGTCTGGAGACTGTCACCCTCACAGATGGGGCCCACGGATATCTCGCAGGCCTACAAAGTGGGGAAGCTGTGACTGTCTCCCACGGGCTGGCTCATTTCAGTCTGCATCAGCACTAAACATTCAGAGCTTGACTCAATTCTTATGCCTCAATCTTTAGAGTGTCAGTTTCCTCTCAAACAAGTATGCTAACAGTGAATTTCAAATCAAATGGGAACATGGGGGAATATTTCAAAAAATAAAGGAAGCTGTGGAAACAATTCATGAGGTGGCCCTCTAATCTCAAGAAATGACTAGAAGGGTGAAAAAATAAACACCTACAAGAGAAAACTCTGAGTCTGTAGGTAATATCTAAAGATGTTTTAAGTCTAGCACTAGGGAGGTTATGATGATTTATCCCATGACCAGCCCTTCCCGGACCAAAGGAGGCTTCATTGCAAAGGCATTCTTTTATCTGTTGTTGGATGTAGCCTGTCTTCCAACTTATTTTCCCTGATAGTATAGGTATTTCATAAATGACTCCAAAACACGAATACATACTGCGTGGAACACCAAGGAAAGAGACTTGGTGAAAGGAAGGGCAGCCATCAGCCAGTGAATTTTAAATACATCATTCCTATAAAACAGAAAGAAAAGAATTTAAGGACAATTTCACACTCCCAAAGGACAGCCGAAGCCCCACCCATCATATATTTATAAGGAAGTCGTAAATATGATCTAAGCAAACCACAAACACAAAGCTTTTTTAAAAAGTGGTTGCTGCCAGCAGAGAAGGTGTGGAATGGGGTTCCAAGTCATCTCTACCATGTAATCCAACTCTGTGAATGGAGCCAAGTTATGCACAATGGGTTCCCAGGCCTGATAAGATGGAAATCTAAACAGGTTGCCAGTTTCCTCTCCGGAAACCACCCTGGAAAGCCCACAGAGGCAAGAAAGAGGCAGATGGATCTATGAAAATGGCACCAAATCCCCAGGAAGGCAGAGGTGACTGGGCACAGCTCTAGGGGAAATCGCTAGCCCAGAGGAGAGGTGGGCTTGGTGCTAGGTAGGGATAGTCAAAGACCGTGCCCCTCTCTGTCCCCTCAAGGCTGGAACCTGCCAAACACACCAGGCCAGTGAGACACAGCACCCACTCCCCCCCACATCCTCTACGGGCACTAGTCCACCCTCAGGCTGCCAGACATTCAATTCCTCTACCCCTTCCCGCCTCGCCCTAGGAGTTAACCTGTGAGACACACAAAACCATGACAGAGAAAAAGTTTTAAACCCTATGAAAGAAAGCAAAGACTTGAGGAAGAAGACAGGGGGAATTCCCACTCTCTGATATCAAGATAATCTGCAAAGATACAGCAGTTAAAAAATGCGGGACAGTGAGCATCAGAGAAGTAAACCAACAGAACAGACTAGAAAGCTTAGAGATAGATTTGTGCATGTATGGAAGCTTAATATTTAAGGTGACACCAAGTCAATGGGAAAAGAATAGGCTGCTTAATAACTGGCACTGGAGGAAAAAAAAAAACAACAACCTCAGCTCAAACCTATATAATAAATGAGGAAAGCTGACCTCAACTTCACACTTACCTATACCCCAGGGGGATTTGGCTGCTAAACAGAAAATAGACATTTTGTGATCTGGAGTAGGAATGGGCCTCTCAGGATCCATGAGGCACGACCCAGAAGGCTACAATTACATGGCCTCGACTCCATCAATGTGAAAGATTTTCCCTCAACAATTCAACTGGGAAAAGAAATCGGCAATGTCTTAAGACACGAGGGACTGAGAATCAAATGTGCACGAACTCAAGCATAGCAACCCGGGACAGACAGCAAACCCGGCAGAAGGATAATGCAAACACGGGCCGCCACGCGGGGAAGCCCGGGAGGCTGATGTGTCTCTGCAAAGCTAATTCTAGAGACACGCCAGAGAAAACCAGGCACCGGCTCAGGTGTCAGTGCTGGCGCGTGCGGCGGCAGCACCGCCCGCCCAGGCCTGCGGGAAGCAACCTGGCAGCGCTCAGCGAAACTGAAGCAGCGCACGCCCCACACCCAGCGCGCCTCCTTCCAGAATGAACCTCAGAGGCTGCCCAAGCCATCTGGGGACAGGCAGGCGGGCAGGTGACAGGGTAGGGGAGCAGGGAGATGAGGACAAGCTAAGGGTCCACCACGAAGGGGGCGGGCAAGCTAAATGGGGCACCCACTGGATGACAAGGAGCTGAACAGCCATGAACTGGGCGCGCACGCAGCGATGTGCTTACATCTTAAAGAGGATGTTACCAAGTGAAACAAGGTACGAAAACAATACTTACAGACAGGACAGTTCATATAAATTAAAAATACATTCAATACCAATAAATATGATTTGTTTATCAAGATACACAAATACCCCAAAATACAGACGAAACACATTTGGGCGGCTGGCCGTGGGTGGGAAGGAACGAGAGAGGGGACAGGAAGTCAAACAGGAGAGGGCCTTGCACAGAACGATAAGGAGGGCGGGTCATGAGTGACGCACGCCAGTTTCCGGGCTGGCTTCCTCCCTGGTTCTTTCCTGCTCCAGGGCCTACCTACTTGAAGGTCGAAAGGGAAGTCAAGGCCAGAGGAGTTTGTCGGTTCTCAATAGCCACGAGACTCACCCAGGCTGCAGAGCCGGCAAGGGCTGGGCTCACCCCCACGGCCTGGCCCCCTCGACCTGCAGCCTGGGGGACAGTGGCGATGGCAGGTGAAGGCAGGCAAGAGTTCGAGCTCCGGGGGGGGCAGCGACCGGGCTCACACACGGGCTCTACCCTGACCACCCTCCTCTCATGAGGCCTCAGAAACCTCTGCTGAAAATGGCACTACACCCAGCACCGTGCTGGGCAGAGAGAGGCTCCAAGCGGGCCAGCTGTCCGTGTTCCCTCCCCCTCTCCCCGTGCTCCGGGGCCACGACAGAACTCGTGGACGTGAGAGAGGCCACGACGGCACAGCAGACCAACATGGGCCCAGGCCAGCTGTGCCCGGGACGCCAACTGTGGCTCTCACCTCCCCTCTCGAGGCCTCAACAAGCCCAAGTCTCTCAGCTCCCTCCAACTCTAGGGGCTGCGAGTCTCTCAAAGAGCCCTGGAGGCACATCCATGATGTGACTCGAATCACCAACCCCCCGTGGCTCAAGACTCCTGGAAAAACATGGGGGGTGGGGGTGGGCAGAGGGCCAGAACAACACGTTTCTGGATCTACACTACACTTCAATAAGAAGTTTAAAATATGCTGCCCAAAGCAGGTCAGCCTCGTTTAACCACGGGTTTTAAACTGTCGTCACGGTTTTATATAAAAGTGAACCAGTGACTGTTGCCTCGCTAAATAAAGGGAATTTAAAATACCACTGAACATCTGGCTAAGCTATTTTGCATGTGCCTCATCTTTGCATAGCACTCTGATTTGCAAAGCCCTCTTGTACACATCATTTCAGGGGAAATCACATAAGAAATCTGAAGATCTAAGACTTTGAGAGGAAGGCAGATTATGGCAGATTATGACTGTTCCAGTTCTGCAGCTGAGGAAAAAGAGAATTACAGAGTGAAACCAGGTACACTTCAATCAGCAGCAACAACAGTCAGCATTTACATTTGAAAACCAGGTTTCCAACTCCTAGTTCTTACTTGTCTACTAAAGGTAAGAGCAAAACCTTTAAAAAAAAAAAAAACCACCCTCCACCATCTTTTATGGCCTGAATTTGCAGGATTCTTTTTTTCTTATTAATGGTTTCCCGATCTCTAGTCCAAACATGATTATGTAGAGTCCTTCACAAGCAAACAAGACGTTCTTTGCATCCAGTGGGTGTAAAAGATTTACAACAAACAGGAAACAGCAAACCGCACCCAGCAGAGCCCAGTATTCGAGCTGAGCCATGTCCACTAGAAGACAGGCAGGCTACCAGGGCTTAGAGGTCTCCATTTCTGGCCCACTGTTCCAGAGAAGGAGGCATCTGGTATTTGGGGTACTCATTTATTGTGTGAATTTAAATCTCTATTATGATACTGTATTTCCATACCTTCCTTTACACAGTTTATGGGCTTTATAACAAACACTATTCTTTAACTGAAAACTAGCATTTCGTTTCCACTTTGGGGGAGGGACACAGAATTAATCACTAGTTCCACTCATACGCTGCTGCTCCCCTCAAATACCAAGAAGAGGAAGTTAAAGCCTCAGGGGTTTCAGGAGAAAGGCCAAGAGTCAGGCAGGTAGGCCTTGAAGAGGTTTTCTCGAGCCTCTGGAGGGCAGTGTCTACCCCGGCTGGGCCTTCAGAGCTCGGCAGCAGCTCCAGGCTCCCACCAGGCCCTGGGCCACGGTCACGCCTCTTGTCTTAAGAACAAATAGCCCCTGAATGTGACCAATGCATTCACTCTGAGTCCTGAGCTGGGGTGTCCTTGCTATGGAAAGTGAAGTCGCTCAGTCGCTCAGTCATGTCCAACTCTTTGTGACCCCGTGGACTCTAGCCTACCATGCTCCTCCATCCATGGGATTTCCCAGGCAAGAGAACTGCAGTGGGTTGCCATTTCCTTCTCCAGACCTTGCTATGGAAACACTTTGCTTATATATTTTACTTCGATTGTATATTATTGAAATATTTGGATTTGCTTTTTAAACCAAGCAAAAGGAAGTAAACAAACATCATGGCATGCAAAAGCCTCCCACACTGTAAGGCTTCTGCAGAGTCCCCCTTGTTTCAGGGAAGATGCCCTTTGAAGAAAACGGGACTGCTAGTGACAAGGTCTCTTGGTTCAGAAGACAGCAACAGGTGAAATTAAACAAACACATCCCCAAACCCTGGGGGCTGAAGAGCTCAAGAAGGTGATAATTTACCGTCGTTTTCGAAGGATGTGAATCCAGATGGTCCCAGAGAGAAAGAAGAAGAAGGCCATGGAAATGTACAATTTGGGGAGAGGAATTTCTCCTGCTGAGAGGTAGCTGTCAGGATTCTTCTCTGTGATCTCGATCTGAAACCAACATGAGACTATTTTCACTTTTCAGGAACAGATCATCCCATATTCAGTAATTTGGAATCTCTGCCATTTCACAGAAGCTCAAGAAAGTGAGTACCGGAAGGTAACAACCATATTCTTTTCGGAAACAGAGTATCGATGACTTACAGACGCTGCGGCACTTTGTTTTCTGGCTGCACCCTGAGGTGTTGGGGTCTCAGTTCCCTGAACCAGGGATCGAACCTGCATCCCCGCCTTGTTAGTGCAGAGTCTTAACCACTGGACCACGTAGGAAGTCCGAACAACCACATTCTTAATGCACAGGCTGAAGTGTAAACACATCCTAATATAAATCCTTTATATTTCCTTTTGAAGAGTCCTCTGCTAAAGTATGCTGCCCACTGGCAGAAATGTTATTCTGGCCATGTTTTTCTCTAACTCTGCTTAAATGTTCTTAAAACTGCTCTTAGAAAGAAACAAGCATCTTGCAGTTCACACAGCTGACAACTTCTATGTGGAGCAGTTTTCACATGGTACTCACATCGAGGCTGAACGAAAACTTGTCATTAGACCAAGCGTCACTTCCAAGACACTTATGAAAATAAAGACTGTAGAGGCCTTCTTGGTCATCAGTGCTGATGTTAAAGAAAAACTGAAAATGAAGAAGAAAAAAGTTTAAGGATACCCAAATCCTCAGCTAAATTTTTAAATCTCAGAAAGAAATCATGAATACTACGAACAGAAGAAAACAGACTGTTTACTTAAGTTAATCAAACTCTCCTAGAGCAGAGTTCCAATACACGTTTTCTTATTCTATGATACCCTCCTAATATTTTAACGATTTTCAAGCTAACAGAAAAGTAGACTGGATTATACGGTCAATACCTATGTACCCACTACCTAGACTCTACACTTTACTACACTTCCTTTATCACCTATCTATCCATCAGTGATGGGTTTTTGCCGAAGTCTGCAGAGCTAACTTAAGATGCGGTTATCTAGCTTTCAAGCCCACACATTACTGTTTTGCCCTTTAGGTAAAAAATACTTCTAAGAAAGAAAGGAGGTTCTTCTGGTACTTGAAAAACTAAAGGACCAGTATTTCCTCATCAAAATGTACCTGTATGATTTTAGACAACAGTAACAGAGGCTACATCTACTATGTTTAGAGATTTTTCTTTGTTTTTCAATATATTTCATGTATTCAAGTGAAGCTTAATGTAAATCAAAAAATGTTATTTATACATATACACACATATATATAATCACAGAATGTGACTGCCTGATCAATTCTAGGGAATATTTTACTGTAAGTCTAAAATATTAATATACTGTTTAGGGCTACATATACAAGTGGTGAACAATGAAGAAAACAAGGAAATGGTTATGGTAACATCTTTCATGACAGGAGTCACTCAGAGAAGAACATGAGGGACACAGGCATGGTAAGCACTGGGCTAGCTCCTGTTCCAGGTGATGGCTATGAAGGTGATTACTGACCATCATATGTACTCAAGGTAAGTACGATACGCTCTTCTATAGGTACCGTACCTCAAAAGTTTAAAGAAGTGAAAAAAAGAGACATCTGTAAAGGGGACTAATACAAGTACCGACTTTCATAGCTTGCTGGGAGGATGAACTGAGACAAGGTAAGCTGTGAGTACTTAGCAGGATGTCTGACATTCGTTCATACATTCATCCATCTCAGTAATTACTGACAGGAAGACTACTAGGGCCAGGCCCAAGATGAGGAATTTCACACAGAGCAGCAAGAAAGCAGACAGAAATCCCTGCCTATAGTATAGTTACCTTCTAAAGAGAGAGAGACAATAAATATAACAAACAAATACAGTACGCTGTACGCTGGAAAGAAGTATTAAGGGAAAAGGTAGAGCCGGGGGGCAGGGAGGAGGGGCTGCATTTCAAACAGTGCAACTGGAGGAAGCTTTGCTGAAAAGGTGACATTTGAGCCAAGATGTGAAGGAGGAAGAAAGTAATAATGAAGACTCTGTGGACAAGCTTTTCTCCAGTGGGTACTGCCAGAGCAGAAGCCAAGGCTTTATCTTCTCTAGGAGCAGCAAGGTGGCCTGTGTGGCTGCAGAACAGTAATACACAGAGGGTGGGGAGGAAACAGGAACTGAGGTCAGAGTCGACAGCAGCCAGACCACGTGTGCTCAGAGACCAGCAGGAGGACTTGGGCTTCTACTGTGAGACAGAGGGGAAGCTGCTGAGGGTTCAGAGCAGATGAGCACCCCACAAACTCTCAAGTCAGCTGTTAATACCAATGGCTACTAAAGTTAAATAACATCAACACTGTTAGAGCAGCAAAAGAACCTATGGTGAGAACTCAGACCTGCAGATGCAGGGGCGGGGGCCTTTCAGAAGTGATACAAATACAGAGAATCTTGAGCACGGGTAAGGGCAGGGGTGCAGGCCATTGTCAGAAATGACAGAACCACACACTCAGGAGCTGTGCATTTCACTCGAAGTAAATGATGCCTCAGTTAATGAAAACTGATTAGAAAAAGAGGTAGTGATTCTTACAAGTTAATGATAAGAGACTATTTGTACAGTGCTTTACAAAGCACTTTTATTTTTAAAAAATGATATACCTAACCACCCTGTGAGATGGGTGTCATCATTTTCCTTTTCAGATGATTAAAGAGTGAGGTTCAGAGGTTAAGTGAGTTGTCCAAGGTCACCACCTAGCACGTGGGCTCTGAGATCCAATTCAGTGTCCTACCCCACATCCCACGCACAGGCTGTGATGCTGCCACGAGCACTCATGTGCAGTTAACGACGGTGACGGCTGAGCAGCTCACTCAGGCCTCTAAGTCTCAGTGAACTCGTCTCTGAAATGACAACATCATCCAAAAGATGACAATCATCCTTTCAGGTGTAGAATCCTGGGTTTCTGACACACTCTGAATGGGAGGCAGCGTGGGATTAGACAGGCAGAGTTGTGGGGACAGCCAGGGAGAACCGGGTTGGAACCTGGGCCTTGATGCTCACACTGGATATACAGTTATTCTCTCTCAGAGATACATGATTTGATAAGCGGCGGGTACCAATATCCACCTTGGAGGTTTGTTACGGAGAGAGTTACTATATTCAAATGACTGGCACACAGCATATGTAAGTTATTATTCCTAAACTGAAAGTTTCTTTAAAAATTCACCCTTTTACATGGCAGAGATAAATTCTACAAAGCTTGACTCAAAGAGATTACATACCTGGAATGAAACCGCCCCATCATTATTATGAACAGAAAAGGATTTCTCTCCTGTTGCCTAAAAAAGACATTAACAACCTATTTTAGATGAGACCATCCAAAAAAACATGCTAGTAAAAATAAAAATTTAAAAGCTCCAAAACATGTTTTTCTAAAATACTAGATTTGCTGGTCTTCAAAAGCTCACTGGAAAAGAAATTCACCATCTTTTCAATATGAATGAAATCCTGTTTTACAAAAAAAGGTAAACCTTTACCCATTTCCCTTTCTTAGTTACCTCTCCTGTCGCCCCAACAGCCCCCTGCTCCCCGCTGAGCACCTCTCTAGTCTTGCAGCTTTAGTAAGACCTCTCTAGTCTTGCAGCTTTAGTAAGACAACGAACGCCAACCCAGGCCACACCTCAACACAGCACCTGGCCTCCACGCCCAACGTCAAACGACCGACATACTGCCGCGGGCACAATGGACTAAAGCTAAGTAACAAAAAGAAGGAACTACTGAGACGTGCAACGACACAGAGGAACCTCAGAGAACTACACTAAATGAGAGAATCTAGGGACAGATCAGCGGCACCTAAGGACAGGAGGGGGACGGATACGTCGTGGTGGTGGTTTCACAGGTGCACGTTCAAGTCAAAACTCACTGAACCGCCACTTTAAATACACACAGTGTGTAGTGTATCAATTTTACTTCAATAAAGCTGTTAAAATAAAACCCTGCCATCTGGATGCTCCATCACTCAAATATTAAGATAACCCAAACTAAAACTTTCCCACGTGTCCTTCTGTTATTTCTGTTCCCCACCTCGCTGGGGGTAGGAAAGCAACCTACCTCTTCTCCCCGCTCCCCGCCGCCCTGGCCTCCCAGCCTGCTGCTCACTTCCTCCACATTCCGAAGCTTGGCTCTGGCTCAGATGCTCAACACCCGAAACCTGCACGGTTACGACGGCACTCCTCCTGGCCCCTCTCAGGTCCCCGGCCCCCTCACCACCGCCACCCTGCACGTTTCTTCTGAACAACGACTTTCCCTTAACACGTTCTGTATCACGTTCCATCCTGACCAAGGACACACGATGACTTCCTGTTTTCTGTGCATCGATATCTTCAATTTTTTGGCCCTCTATAATCTAAGATCCCTCTCTCTGGTCCCAAATATATGTTATGTTTTACTTTCAGCAGGCCAGTGCCCAGCACTCGTCAGTGCTCATGTCCACTTCCAGTCTTTGCTCATCATGGTCTTCAGCCCCTTTCTTCTCATCTTCTTCCCCAAACAATCCACCACACTTCAAGCCCCGGTGACATCTCCCTCCAGGCGACTCTCAGATACCCCACTTCCCTCTCCCTCACCATCTGAGCTTCTATCACATAAGGGCTGTGTAACTCCGCACTCAGTCTTACTCTGAAATTATTTCAGAGTGTCCAAGTTCTCTCCTCAAACAGAAGGCAAGCGTCTGCAGACTGAGCATGCAGATGTATGTGTGTGTGTGTATACGTATGTATAAGGACAGTCCTACATGCGTGTGAGCACACACACCTGGAAAAGCTGATAGCACAGGCTGGGGTTAGTTCTTACCTTTGAATCCACGGTACTTCTTTTAGACTTTCCACTTTCTAAAAGAAGAATCATTTAAAAGATATTATTGCATGATTCAGCTTGTAAGTATATTACGGTATCACTTTATGAGACTCTAGCTCATCTAACATCAAATAATTCAAACAAATAAACAAAATGGTGAGGCCACATGCCATCTTACAAACTTGTAACTCCTCAGAACACCCAACATTCTTGAGCTGTAGAAGCCGCAAATTGGACATGTTCTATTATGAACACAATTTAATAAATGGCAACACTCAGCATCAACGAAAGAAATCGTCTTTAAATAACCTAGTGCATGTAACTGCCAAAGATGCCATGTGGAATGACTTTCTTTTTTTCTAAGTAATGACACTTGAAACCAGATCACTGTTTAAAATATATACATATGAGATTTATTTACATATGTAGAAAAAACAGCAAATATTACTAGCATAAAGCATAATTTTTTCTCACGGCAAGGAGTATAAAGATTGCTAATGATTTCTTTCAATGAAAAAAGAGGGCCTCTGTGTCTTATTTTTACTTAAATCGTTCTTTCTCAGGAAGAAACTCTCAAACTATGTAGGAAGGGAGAGAGTTTCAGAATAAAAAGAAGGACGAAAATGTTCTGCCTAGGGAATGGTCACGTGAGCTCAAGGAACCTAGACAAGGAGAAGATGGTGCACATACATGGAGCCGCACCATCGCACACGTGGGACACTCTGCACGTCGTTTAGTGTGTGTTAGAACTTTGACAAACTGAGAAAATAATACATAAATAATACTGTAACTAATAATGTTATCTTTAAAGAACTCATATAAATTACTAGATAAACCTGATGGTCAATAAAAGAGGTGATAAATCTAAACTGGTAAATCAACATAGGGAGAAAAAGTACGATCTCAGTAATAAGAGTGACTTCAAAACCAAGGACACCCCTTTGCCTTTCACTTTAGGATTTAAAAAACAAACACAACCAAAAACCCACTGCTGGCTAGGACTTGGTGATGTGGGTGCTATGATTATATATTTCCCAAAAGGAGTATAAATTCACACAACTCATGTGGAAAGGAATGAAAATATGTATCAATGTTCCCAAAAGTATTCATATCCATTGAACCAGAAATTCCAGTTCCTGGAACTCAGCCTAAAAAAAAAACGTTCTACATATGAAAAAAAAAAAAAAATCTACAAATAAAGACGTCTGATGCAGCAATGCTTTATAATAGCATCGAAATGGAACTATGTCTCTTTAAGGGAAAATGCCAAGCAAACTATAGTATCCATTTAATGGGGCATCTGATAAGTATAAAAAAAATTTATGCTGAGTGAACAGGGATGCTTATAAAATTATAAGATGACTATGAATTTTTAAAATCAAATGTTCTAGACTTAGGAAACAAGTTTAGAAGGAAACAGAAATTACTGATTATTCTAACATGGAGAATAAGGAGAAATGACTATTCTTTCTCCATCTTTCCTGCATTTTTCTTTGTTATGCATTTTAATATCACCTCCAAAGTAAAATAATGCTAAATAAAATCATGTTTGTTTTTAAGTAGGAACAAAAATGGATCTAGGAAGCAAGGTAGTGAAGGAAAGGCTAGTGTCTACCTTACAGTTACCTTGTGCTTTCGGAGCCTGGCTGCCTGATGAGACAGGGTTAACACCAGGCTCCTGGCTCTGACCAACAACCTTCTCATCCTTGGTAAAGATGATCTTTGGTAACTGGGCACCAGCTTCTGGTGGAGATCTTATCTTCACTCTATATTCAAGTAAGACAGAAGAAAAAGAGACCAAAGTAAAGCTTATGGCGGGTAGGTGTTGTTTCCAGCTCTAAGCCCATCGTCTCACGCAGTCCATGATGGACTATGATGCAGATTCTATTATCTGCCTTTTACAGATGCTGAAATAGAAGCTAAAAGGTTAAAGAATTTGCCCAAGAGTAGTAAGCTAGTCAGCAGCTGGGGCAGCCTTACTCTAAAGTTTCAGTCTGTAGCAACCATTTGATCCTGAGGTATATATTTCCTCCCTAAGTATGTGTAATGTGTTCAACAAATTGATGATGATCAAGCTGAATGAACAGGGATGCTTATAAAATTATAAAATGACTATGGATTTTTAAAATCAAATGTTCTGGACTTAGGAAACAAGTTTAGAAGGAAATATAAATGACTGATTATTCTAACATGGAGAATTAGGAGAAATGACTATTCTTTCCCCATCTTTCCTATATTTCGTGCACAAGGGAAAAGGAACAAGAGGTTAAAAAAAAACCCAGTAAGATGTTAAAACGAGGCCTCGGGGAGCAGGTGAAGAGCAGTAAAAACGATTCACAGCCCATGTAAGATGCATTTCCTCCCTCTCCCTGCTGACCAGACCCCAATTTTGTGAGACCCATCCCACCTGAGGAGGGGGCCACAAGTTTTGATGCCGGAGTGGACACGTGCCCTCAGTTGGCACTATCACACACATCAAGGGGAGCACGTCCAGCACAGGATAGGCAGAAACCTCCCTCTTCCCCTTAGCTGGCGCGAACAACGCACTCACTTCACTGAACACGTGCCATGCTAGCGCACGCTACTCTGCCTCAGTGTAACACGTTCTCTTTGCCCGGAATGTGCTTCCCTTTCTTATTCCTCTGCAAAGTCTCCTCATGAGAAAGCTGGCTGCGCCAACACTTCTCTGAAGCCTTCCCTTCCTGCCCACGAACCACCGTCCCTCTGCCCTACTGCTCCTCCGGTTTGCTGCCAGCACTGGTATTGCTGCTGCCGCATCTAGAAGCTCCTCCAGGACTGCACCTCCACCTAATCTCCAGCACTCGGCCAAGTATTTGGCGTGTGGCAGATGATACACGTCTTAGCTTAACTACCAAACTCCCCCCAGCTTTACTCGAGGGTTGAACTGAAGGATTATTAGCATTACTTACTCACTTCTGGAGATGTCTAGGATTAAAAGGGTGACAGAGGCAGACTGTTTCTTTAAAATACAGTAATTCACATCTTCATCCTGAGAAAGGAAGACCCAATTATACATCATGTTATTCAGTCACACTAAACAAGAACAAAAAGTTTACATGAACAAAGCAAGTAAGTGGCCCAGCCCCTACTCAAAAACCACAACTGTGGCTGCTCAGAGACGCTTGGAAGTCGAAGCTGCCACCTCAAGAAACAGCACTGACGGGGGCAGGGTGTTCCCACCCAGGGCCTTGGGCTCAAGTGTAGGGAGCGTTCAGGTCACACACTTGATGCTCACCAGATAAGAAGAAAAGCCATCATTCTTTGTTCGGTCTAGGCTGAATCCAATCTAAGAGGTGAAAACGGTAGAAGTGAATTACCACTGATGCCCCAACGTCCATACCTTTCTTAGCCCAAGAGAAGAAAAGGTGATTATTTTGGCCTGGCCTTCCTCTCGGTTTTCTTAGCATGTATTTTGTAAGAAGGATCAGTTGTAACTGAAATTATTCAAGAATTGTAACTTCAGTGTTAAAAAATAAAACTACTGATGCCTGCTCACAAGTTTAATTTTCTACATATTCTAATATTTCATATTTAAAAATGGGGGACGCTCTTACCTAAGCAACAGAAAAGGGTTTACCCTTGCTCCTGGAAAGGCACTTACAGTTAAGTCCTTGTCTGTGGCTCCTTTAGGTTCATTCACTGAAAGGCTACTGACATTCACCTTCATGTACCCATTCTTGAAGAATCCAAAAGTGTTCAGATGAACCTTATGCCTCACGTCATCCTGAAAAGATGTGCAGTAGAAGAATTAGTAATCTGGAGAAGTTGATTAGTAAACCTATTCATTTGCTTGGAAAACTGTGATATCTAGTTCCTTGTCAGCTAATCAATGTCTCCATATATTCAGTAATATTGACCACTGTGGGACCTGATCTTGCTCCAAAAGCTGAAGAAGACTCATCAGAAATTCATACGACAGCAACAGTTTTGCAGAGGGAAACACACAATAGATTCGATTCAGTCCAGTGCATTTGGAAGGGTCTCGGGGGCAGACTCGATGGCCTGCTGGAACATGAATTCCAGGGAAGGAAGAACAACGTTTTAGTCATCCTCCTATCCTTCCTTCAAGTACAAGGCCTGGCATCCAGCAGGCACTCAAAACAGGGAGGGGGGTGGGGAGGGGGAAGTAACCAAAGCTGCTCCAAGAATACACTTGGCTCCTCCCTCCGAAGGACAACAAGAGACACCTGCCCATCACTTCAAACTGTCTTAGAGTTGTGACTCCAATCTCAGCTCAGTCCACAAATTGTAAGGCCAACAGAACAATGGGATCAGTGGATACTCCCAAAGCTGAGGTTCCACAAAGGCACTTCACGTTGTGTAAAGTCATGAGTTTCATAATGGGAATTATCTGCCCAAATGTTCAGTTATCACATAGATCCTAAATACAAAACACTAGGCTAAGCATTTTTCTAAAACTTGGATTTGGTTCTTCCCCAAATCCACATCATTATTTTTGCTAGTGTTTGTTTTTCGTTTGTATTTTAAAATTCTATTCATTGTTTCTTTCACTTTGTTGTTCAGTCGCTCAGTCACATCTGACTCTTTGCAACCCCAAGGACTGCAGCACACCAGGCTTCCCTGTCCTTCGCCATCTACCAGAGTTGCCTCAAACTCATGCCCATTGAGTTGATGATGCCATCCAACCATCTCATCTTCCATCATCCCCTTCTCCTCCTGCCCTCAACCTTTCCCAGCATCAGGGTCTTTGCAAATGAGTTGGCTCTTTGCATCAAGTTGCCAAAGTACCGGAGCTTCAGCATCAAGCCTTCCAATGAATATATGAATATTCAGGACTGATTTTCTTTAGGCTTGTCAACTGGTTTGATCTTGCTGTCCAAGGGACCACTCTTCAAAAGCATCAGTTCTTCGGTGCTCTGCCTTCCTCATGATCTAACTCCCACATCCATACACAACTACAGGAAAAACCACAGCTTTGACTGTACAGACCTTTGTTGGCAAAGCTATGTCTCTGCTTTTTAATACACTATCTAGGTTTGTCATAGCTTTTCTTCCAAGGAGCAAATGTCTTTTAATTTCATGGTGGCAGTCACCGTCCACAGTGATTTTGGAGCCCAAGAATATAAAATCTGTCACTGTTTCCACTTTTCCTCATCTGCTTGCCATGAAGTGATGTGACCAGAAGCCATAATCTGAGTTTATTGAATGTTGAGTTTTAAGCCAGCTTTTTCACTCTCCTCTTTCACCCTCATCAAGAGGCTCTTTAGTTCCTCTTTGCTTTCTGCCATTAGAGTGGTATAATCTGCATATCTGAGGTTGTAGATATTTCTCCCAGCAATCTTGATTCCAGCTTGAGAGGCATTCAGTCCAGCATTTCGCATGATATACTCTGTATAGAGATTAAATAAGCAGAGTGACAATATACAGCCTTGACATACTCCTTTCCCAATTCTGAACCAGTCAGTTGTTCCATGTAAGGTTCTGTTGCTTCTCGTCCTGCCTACAAGTTTCTCAGGACATAGGTAAGGTGGTCTGGTGTTCCTATCTCTGGAAGAGTTTTCCAGTTTACTGTGATCCACACAAAGGCTTTAGTGTAGTCAATGAAGCAGATTTCTTTTGGAATTCCCTTGCTTTCTCTATAATCCAAAGAACACTGGCAATTTGATCTCTGGTTCCTCTGCCTTTTCTAAATCCAACCTGAACATCTGGAATTTCTCAGTTTATGAACTGCCAAAGCCTAGCTTGAAGGATTTTGAGCATTACCTTGCTAACATGGGAAACAAATTAGTACATGGTCTTTGTTAGGAATCTGTATTTTCTAAATTCCTAACAAAGACCATGTACTAACTTATAATCACTAAAAAATAGTTATTTACAACAATTATTATTTGCCAGCAATATATTAATTGCAGGACCCTCATCTAACCTTGAAGAAGGAAATGGCAACCCACTCCAGTGTTCTTGCCTGGAGAATCCCAGGGATGGGGGAACCTGGTGGCTGCTGTCTATGGGGTCGCACAGAGTCGGACACAACTGAAGTGACTTAGCATCTAACCTAATTTCCAACACTCCCTTTTAAGCGATCATGTTACCATATCAAATACGATATATATAAGGAAGGCACTGTGTAAACTGTATTTCACTATACAAATAGAAGACACAAAATTTCAGATTAATAGGAACCAAGAAAGTCAAACACACTAATCACTCATTCAACTTTGATTTAATTCAAATGTAAATAAACTAGCATTTACAAAATGCCACTAATGACTAAGTGATAAAAGACTCACTCTCAAAAAAAAAAGTCTCCCAACAGCCTCCTTACAGTCCAGGAATAAGGAAACCTCTTCTTCCACCACAGGGAAGCCAGAAATCTCCCCAAGGACAGACAATCAATGGTCAGCGAGACAAGAGAGCCCTTTCCCCCAGGAGGCTCAAAATCCCCTTCGCTCTAGAAAAATAAAAGGAATAACAACAAATATCCATCTACCCACTGCTCACAACTACGACGTGTCTACATCGAAGCTGCTTTAGAGCCATCAGAACAGAGAGAGGGCAAGGAGCAGGAAGAGGAAGAGAATAAATCCTATTCCCCTCGACCATCCCTTCCCAAGTTCATATCCATAACCATAAACATCAATACAGTATCATGATGTTTTTAAAAGTTTGATAAACTGTGTTACAACGTATGTGTACATCTGGCAACCTGCATTTTTCAGACAGCATTGCCTTCTTTGAGGCCCTATCTGTGTTGACACATTGAATATGCTCTGGTTCCTCATCTTACCTGCTTGTGTTCTATCGCATGTACATCTATTTGCCCAAAGCATCACCTGGGCATTCAGGTAAATCCCAATCATTCCTGGGATTCAGGTCATTTCCAACCATTTGCTGTGACAACACAGTTACGAGAATTCCTTGTACATCTCTTTTTTTTTTCTTTAAACTGTGCTATTTTCAAGACGTATTTATTTCTCTTATGCTTTGGCTGTGCTGGGTCCTCACTGCTGCACACAGGCTTTCTCTAGTTGCGGTGCACAGGCTCCTGCCTGCAGTGGCTTCTCTTGCTGCGGAGCATGGGTTCTAGGGCATGCAGGCTTCAGCAGCTGCAGCAAGTGGGCTCAGCAGTTGTGGTTCTCGCGCTCTAGAATGCACTCAGTAGCTGTGATGCACAGGCTCAGCTGCTCCGTGGCATGTGGGACTTTCCCCGTTCGGGGATCCAACTGGTGTCCCTTGTATTGCAAGGTGGATTCTCAACCAATGGACCACCAGGGAAGCCCCCCTTGCACATACGTTATGTATTATCTGGGTGGGGATTAAGGGTATATACATCTAGATGGAAAATCCTAGGACACAGGGTGTGCACATTTTCAATTTTAGTAGAAACTGACAAATGAATTCCCAAAGTAGTTTCCTTACATCCTTACTGAACCTTGATGTCATTAGACATTTCATTTTTCCCAGTTTGGGGGAAAATCAATATTGATGATTCAGTTTGCATTTCCTGGTACTTCATGAGTTTGAGCACCTCATCTAGGTTTATTAGCCATTTGAGTTTTTATTTTGTAAAATGCTTTTTTAAAAACATATCATAAAAAAAAAATTAAAAAATAAAATTGTTTCTCCCCCTGCCGCCCAAAAAAAAACCATATCATATGTCAGACTTCCCCAGCAGTCCAGTGGTTAAGACTTTGCACTTCCAATGCAGGTTCCAACCCTGGTTGGAAAAGTAAGATCCCACATGCCAGGCAGTGTGGCCTAAAAAGTAAAAATTTAGAAAACTGAATAAATAAACATCATATGTCCATTTTCCTTTTGGATTTTTTTCCTTAAGTTCTTTATATATTCTGGGTACTAATTTTGACTTTGCTGCTGCAAGTATCTTTTCCTGGTCTTTTTTTTAAACTGTGGTATCTTTTGTTATACAAGTCTTTTTATATTTTGTAAGAGAAAATCTATTGATCCTTATTCCTGACAGTTTTCGTCTTCAAAAAAATCTATCAGGGGTGTGGGGGAGGGAGGTACCGAAAGCTTGGAATTAATAGATGCAAACTATTACATACCACAGGATGGATAAACAACAAGCGCCTACTGTATAACCCAGGGAACTGTAGTCAATACCCTGCGATAAACCACAGTGATAAAGAATACGGAGAAGAAAATATGTATGCATAACTGAGTCACTCTGCTGTTCACAGAAGTTAACACAACACTGCAAATCAACTGTATTTCAATAAAATATTTAAAAATTCAATGTTTATTCCTGATAACAATTTTAAATGTCTTTTAAAAAACGTCCTTCTCTACCCCAAAGTGTAAAATATTTGTGATAGTGAAAGTCGGTCAGTTGTGTCCAACTCTTTGCGACCCATGTATAGTCCATGGAATTCTCCAGGCCAGAATACTGGAGTGGGTAGCTTTTACCTTCTCCAGGGGATCTTCCCAACCCAGGGATCAAACCCAGGTCTCCCACATTGCAGATGAATTCTTTACCAGCTGAGCCACAAGGGAAGCCCAAGAATACTGGAGTGGCTGGCCTATCCCTTCTCCAGAGGATCTTCCTAATCCAGGAATTGAACTGGGGTCTCCTGCATTGCAGGTGGATTCTTTACCAACTGAGCTATCAAGGAAGCCCCAAAATATTCATGATATGTTATTCTAGAAGTTTGAGAGTTCTGTTTTCACATTTAGTCTTTAATTCACCTGGAATATATTTTGTTTGTGGGATAGCATCTCTTCCCCCACCCCTACTCCCATGGAGACCAGCGAGGTGTCCTGAGGCCACTCCAGAGCGACCTGTCCTAACTTTCACTGCCCTACGGTGCCCCCTCTGCTGCACATCAAGTTTGCACTAGGATGAGTCTCTCATCCGCGCTTCCCATTCTGCCCCATCGATCTGCCTGATCCCCACTACAGAGTCATGTGGCATTATGGTTCAAAACTGAGCAGGATAAGACCTTGCTCCTGCTCCTGTTTTGATGTGTGCTGGGTATTATAAGACTTTTAGTGACTCGGAGAGACAATCAAGGGGGCTTCTGGGGTATTAGTAAAGTCCTTCTTCTTGACCTGGGTGCTGGTTACCTGGGTACATTCAGACATTAAAAAAATTCACGAAACTGCACACATATGAACTAAGAAATTAAAGAAAGGCAGGGCAATGACAGCAGAGAGGAGACTGGCAGTCGAAGGACTGAGAGTTCCCCCTCAGGGGCACGGGGTGCCACCAATGGGCTTAAAAGGGGAGTGTCATGACTGGCTTTGGCTTTTAGGAAGATAAGGCTACAAAACAAAATAGGAACTAAGACAATGCTAGGAAAACAGGTATGAGGAGACCTCCCCGGTCCAAGGTTGGCCTAGACCTATTAGCCACAGTGGCAATGACAGCAGTGAATGGACTGGAGAGCTTTGTATCTAGAACACAAATCTATGAAACCTGGTGATGAGAAGATAAGAATAAAAGATTTCTGACTTAAGAAAATGAGCAGCTGGTGGTCCCAGTTACTAAGAAAAGAAAACTGGAGAAAGAGTACGTACAGATTGGCGGTGAAGGGTGAGGATGTTTCTAACATACAGAGATGATTATGAGCCACTTAAGTGGAAATGGGGGTTAGGAAACTGGATACACTAGTCCAGAGCTCAGAAGAAAAGGCAGATCTGGAGACAAAACTGAAAAAAAAAAAAATTCCCATAACCCTTATAGACAGCTACTATATTTTTCTCCTTTTCCCCGTTATTTTAGAAAGTTGTTTTAAACTTTTCACTAAATATTGGAATATAAGAAATGGTTTATGTTCCTCAATAACTTCACATTTTAGACTGCTTTCAGATACAAAGCAAGTGGGGTAATGATACGTCAATTTAGTTTTTCTCACAAACTGAATTTTAGAAAACAGAGTAACATTTAACTGAGCTAGCTTATGGTCACCTACCTGGCCACTTCTTTCTTTTAAACAGCTCCTCAACTGGCGGTCCACTGACTATGCTGGCCCACAAATGTGCTACATGTGGCCAACACAGTGCTTTGTTTTTGTTTTTAAATTTGAGTTTGAGCTAGCTAGTTTCACTTGAAAGCCTGGATTTCTAGTTTTTCTTAAACACACATAATCCAGCAAATCTAGGCCACACAGGACGGAAGCATAGATGAACATACTAAACTACACCACGAGGAAATAATCAGCAAAATCCAGGACAGGGGAGCTGGAAGGAGTGAGCCCCCCCCCCCCTCCCCAGATCAACACAGACAAAGAGGTATATTAACCAATCATAATGTGAGGACACTATTTAGATTCTGATTTTTAAAAAGTTTAAATCCATTTATGACCAATGGAAATCTGAACCTGATTTGGTATTTCATGATATTAAACTTTATCTTTCTTTCTGTTAAAACGACATTGTTGTCGTTGTTGTTCAGTCACTCAGTCATGTCTAATTCTTTGCGATCCCATGGACTGCAGCACACCAGGCTTCCCTGTCCTTCACCATCTCCCAGAGCTTGCTCAAACTCGTGTCCATTGAGTCGGTGATGCCATTCAACCATCTCATCCTTTGTCATCCCCTTCTCCTCCTGCCTTCAGTCTTTCCTAGTATCAGCATCTTCTCCAATAAGTCAGTTCTTCTCATCAAGTGGCCAAAGTGGAGCTTCAGCCTCAGCATGAGTCCCTCCAATGAATATTCAGGATTGATTTCCTTCGGATTGACTGGTTTGATCTCCTTGCAGTCTAAGGGACTCTCAAGAGTCTTCTCCAACACCATTCAAAAGCATCAATTCTTCGGTGCTCAGCCTTCTTTATGGTCCAACTCTCACATCCATACATGACTACTAGAAAAACCACAGCTTTGACTAGATGGACCTTTGTTGGCAAAGTAATGTCTCTGCTTTTTAATATGCTGTCTAGGTTGGTCATACCTTTTCTTCCAAGGAGCAAGTGTCTTTTAATTTCATGCCTGCAGTCACCATTTGCAGTGATTTTGGAGCCCAAGAAAAAATCTGTCACTGTTTCCATTTTTTTTCACAACTATTTGCCATGAAGTGATGGGACCAAGTGCCATGATCTTAGTTTTTGAATGTTGAGTTTTAAGCCAGCTTTTTCACGCTCCTTTTTCACCTTCATCAAGAGGCTCTTTAGTTCCTCTTCGCTTTCAGCCATAAGGGTGTCATCTGATACTGCAGTTACGTTTTTAAGAGTCCTTATTTCTTATAGGTACATACTGAAATATATACTAAAACATTTATGGATTTTAAGGATCAAACAATATGATGACTGATTCACTGGAAAATAATATGAGAAGGACAAATGTTGGCATAATATGTTGAAAGCAGAACCCTCACAAATTGCTGGTAGGACTGCAAAATGGTACAGCTGCTTTAGAAAGTACTTTGGCAGTTTCTTAAAAAGTTAAATACAGATCTACCATGAAAAAAAAAAGTGAAAGTGTTAGTCACTCAGTCGTATCTGACTCTTTTGTGACCCCACGGATTGTAGCACGCCAGGCTCCTCTGTCCATGGGATTTTCCAGGCAAGAATGCTGGAGCGGGTAGCCATTCCCTTCTCCAGGGGATCTTCCCAACCCAAGGATTGAACTCCAATCTCCTGCATTGCAGGCAGATTCTTTACTTTCTGAGCCACCAGGGAAGCCCAAAGAATACTGGAACAGGTTGCCATTTCTTACCCCAGGGGATCTTCCCAACCCAGGGATCGAATCCACATCTCTTGTGTCTCCTGCACTGGCAGGTGGATTCTTTACCATCTGAGCCACCCGGAAAGCTATCTACCATATGACTCAACAATTCTACTCCACTCCTAGCTATCAACCCCCAAAAGGAAAACATGTTTCCCAAAGACTTGCATGTAAATGTTTGCAGCAATATTACTCACAACAGCCAAAAATGGAAACCCAAACGTTCATATGTCTTAGTAAATGGCTGAGCATAGGTGATATATTCATACAATGAAAAAATATTTGGCCATTAAAAGGAATGAATTACTAATACACAGTACAACATGGATGAACCTCAATAACATAAGTAAAAGAAGCCAGACAAAAAGGACCATATACTGTGTGATTCCATTTATTTGAAACACTCAGAAAGGGCAAATCTATAGAGACAGAAAGTAGATTAGTGGTTGTCTGGGGCTGGAGGTCAGACTAGGAATTAACTGTAAACCAACAAAAGAGATCTTACATGGGTGATGGAAATGTTCTATGGCTGGATTGTGGTGATAGCTGCATAACTCAGTAAATTTACCAACAATCATACTGTACATTTACAATGTATGGATTTTAATGTATACAAACTATGCCTCAAGAGTTTCCAAAAATCTAAAAAACAAAAGACAAGGAATTTGAGAAGACTAGAAGAATAATGGGAAATGTAACATGGAATGAGGAAACAGAATAAAGAATGAAAAGGGGACGTCTCTGGTGACCTGGCTGTTGAAACTCTGCCTTGCAGTGCAGTTCGATCATGGTTGGGGAACTGAGACCCCACTTGCTTCAACTAAGACCAGAGGCAGCCACATAAGTAAACACATTAAACAGAAAAAAAGATTTGTTTTCTAGTTAAAAAATAAAGAATGCACCTGAGAAGGGATGCGTGTGGGGATAGAGCAGAATTAGCCACTGGTTAATGGTTACAGCTACATGGGAATTCATTATACTATTCTTTCTATTCTGGTGTATGGCTGAAATTCTCTCTCTCAATCTCAAGCAAAATAAGACAATCTAACGTTGCTGCTCTGACAGGCTCCCTTCAGGTGACTTCACTTTCTTGGGCAAAATGTCAGACTGTTTAAGAGGACAGAAACAAGTACAATACTGATTACAGAACAGGCATCTAGTATTTGAGAAAACAAAGATGAAAAACATTAAGCAATGGAGCTTACTCCTTGGAAGGAAAGTTATGACCAACCTAGATAGCATATTCAAAAGCAGAGACATTACTTTGCCAACAAAGGTCCGTCTAGTCAAGGCTATGGTTTTTCCTGTGGTCATGTATGGATGTGAGAGTTGGACTGTGAAGAAAGCTGAGTGCCGAAGAATTGATGGTTTTGAACTGTGGTGTTGGAGAAGACTCTTGAGAGTCCCTTGGACTGCAAGGAGATCCCACCAGTCCATTCTGAAGGAGATCAGCCCCAGGTGTTCTTTGGAAGGAATGATGCTAAAGCTGAAACTCCAGTACTTTGGCCACCTCATGCGAAGAGTTGACTCATTGGAAAAGACTCTGATGCTGGGAGGGATTGGGGGCAGGAGGAAAAGGGGACGACAGAGGATGAGATGGCTGGATGGCATCACTGACTTGATGGATGTGAGTTTGAGTAAACTCCGGGAGTTGGTGACGGACAGAGAGGCCTGGGGTGCTGCAATTCATGGGGTTGCAAAGAGTCGGACACGACTGAGCAACTGAACTGAACTGAACTAAACTGAAGCAATGTAGCACAATATGGAGAAATCAATCACCAGAATTACACCAACTCAGGTTGCTTCTCCCATTGAGGGTAGTATACTTTTCCTTCTATATTGTTAATATTTACCTAATGATGCTGGCCATCTGACATTTTAATTCTAGACATGCCTAAAGCCAAGAGACATGGTTCAGTGCGTTCAAGGTCAGTATTAGTTTTGTTCTCTAATTTATAAGCTACAAAAACTCAGTTACATGATTTCACCTAAGACTCAAGACCCTAAATTATAAAGTGAAAGAATTTTAGGAGTTCATCACTTGGAGTCACAGGCCTGGGGACTAAGACCTATGGATAAGCTTTGGCAGGATTACAAAGCCCTATAAATTCCAAGAAGTTTTGCCTACATTTCTACCTGCATTTTCTGGGAAGAGATTCAATATCTTTCAGCATATTCTCAAAAGGAGCCAAGACTCACTTCTCTCCCTGCAGTTGACAACCATTTTAATCAGGATATTTATTGTTTACAAATAACAGTATGGGTCTAGTCAGGTTTTTTTAATCCAGATTCTGTATTCTTTAAACTACAGTCACAAAATACATTGCTTTGTTAATGTACTGGGTTTTAATAAGATAAACTTTCTCACTGCTGAAACCTCATTCTGCTAAGAATACCTTACAGAATGAAAATTATGTACAAGGTTTGGGGTCACAACGATTTATTTTTCCTGGTCTCATATATTAACCAGCTAAATCGCCTGGAGGCATGTTTTGAATTAAAAAGCAGGATACAAAGGGTTCATTCTAGGCCTATCGTAAATTTCTTCCCTAGACAGACAATGACAGAAGCGAGGGATAAAAAGGGCCTCTAATCAAAAACATATTTTCATTGCTGGGCTTAAATTTCCGGTAACGGATTTCAAGCGAGATTTGAAATTCCTCCTGGAGATGCTCCCTTTGCTCAGGCCAGAGACCGCCACGCCCACCAGGGAAACTGAGGCAAAGGTTCCGCGCACCTTCCAAACCGTCAGGCACCAGGGGGATGGACCAAAGGAGACGGCGGACGAGCGAAGTCGGGGATAGAAGTTGGAGATGAAAGGGAGGAGGAAGATCAAGTTGCTCTAGGCAACGAAGTCAGGGAAGCCAACAGGACTGCAAGCACAGCCCCCTGAGAGTCCTTCGGGGTTACGCCGCAGTTCAGCCCCTTTCCCTCTCTTAGTTGGAATCTTCTACCCTTTCCAGACCGACCGAGGACTCCCGCCATTCCCACAGTTCCCAACAGACCCCTATGAGAGAGAGGCCGCGACTGGGAATAGAGGCGGGAATCCAATCGCTCATAGACAACCCCCCGATCCCCACTTCCCCTGGGCCAAAAGTTGCCCCTCGGCATCAGGGAGCGGCCTCGGCCTCTGTCCCCCGCCCTGGTCTTGCAAGGCCCTGGTCGCCCTTACCTTGAGCGCCAGGTGGTGGACGCGGCCCAGGCCGGGCTCGGCCAGCAGCTGCAGCAGCCCCAACAGCGGGAACAACCGGAGGCCGGAGGCTAGCCGAGGACTGCGGGAGCCCGAGAGGCCGACGGGCGCCGGGGCGGCCATATTTGTTCCAGCATCACCAGCTGCTTCCTCTCCCGCCCACTTCCGGGGTTAAAGGGCGGCGGCTGCCGGAAGCTCCTGAAAGCGGGCTCTCCGCTGCCAGCGACGGGGGGATTGTAGCCTTTTTCCTGGAGTTTGCGGTCCCGGGAGCGGGGCGGGTACACTTCAGGGTCGTTCAGTTGGCCTCTGCTGTGAGGACTTTTCGGTTTAGCCAGAAGAGGTGCGCCCGCAGTGGGTAGCCGTGGCGGTTGCCATGGTAACAGTCGCTGGGCTGGACAAACCCCAGCGTTGCCTCCGCCCCGCGGAGCTTGGAAAGCGACCTTGGGCCTGCGCGACCGTGGGCCCACCGAAGGACCTGGGGTTCCTAGGCGGGGAATGCCTCCTGGGTGCCTGGCGGTTGATGGGACCGATTGCCCCGAGCAGCCTTCACTCGATAGAAAAACCAAGTTCGTGGCTTGTCATCAGTCCTTGGGTGGTTTTGTTTTTGTGTTTTGAGGCACTTAACGCAAATTTTTGATGAGGTGGTTTTAGTAATTTATTGCGCCTTTATGAGGTACTTCTTCCCCAGTGGCTCAGCGGTAAAGAAGCCACCTGCGGTGCAGGAGACACAGAGACTCTGGTTCCATCCCTGGGTTGGGAAGATCCCCTGGAGGAGGAAATGGCAACTCACTCCAGTATTCTTGTCTGGGAAATCCTATGGACAGAAAGGAGCCTGTCCATGGGGTCGCAAAAGAATCGGACATAGCTGAGCGACTAAACAAGGACAACGTATCAGGCACTTCGTTAAGCCTTTTGGGTGCATTTTTGCATGTAATCCTTGGAACAGTCTGATGAGATAGGAGGTAGGTGTAAGTATTAACCTCCCCCCCTCCCCCCACACACACTTGACTGGTAAGCAAACTGAAGTTGAGAGATTGTCATTTGTTCCAGGTTGAAGTGGGAATCACGTGGAAAATGCTAAATACCGTTATATCGCTTCATGCTATTTCATCCAACCACTAGAGTATGAATCTCTTAATCCTGTGTGGAAACTTGCCTTGCTTCTAATCTTTCGAATTTGGAGAGAGACCTTTAATGAAAGAATTCAGTAGTTTGTTCCCTCCAAATCGCTATTTTTATCATGGAGTTATAAAAAAAGATAATGCTTATTAAAATTACCAATAGACTAGCTAGGTTTATTTAGTTTTTAGGTGTTTTTTTGTTTTGCTTTTTTTTGGCTTGCCACACAATGCATGCTCTTTGTGGGCAATCATTTAAACAAAAGAGAAGAAAATAAAAACCACAAGGAATCCCCCAATACTGCATGACTATCAGTGTTGTATGACAGAATCAGATTCCTAATCTTTTTAACTGGAACTAGGAACTGAAGTTAATATGATATATCTAAATGAAAATAAAGTGAATAAAGTGCTGCACTCAGGTTAACAAAAATCAGGAGGGGAAGTACAGAGTAGAGGAGTGAGAGTCCCAGATCTTTTAGCTGTGCAGTCTCAGTCAAAGTCATGAATCTATGAATTCTTGAAAGTGAAAGTGGTTCAGTTGGGTTGTCCGTGGAATTCTCCAGGCCAAAATACTGGAGTGGGTAGCGTTTCCCTTCTCCAGGGGATCTTCCCAAGCCAGGTCTCCTGCATTAACAGGCAGATTCTTCACCAGCTGAGCCACAGGAAAGTCCAAGAATACTGGAGTGGGTAGCCTATCCCTCCTCCAGCAGATCTTCCCGACCCAAGAATCAAACTGGGGTGTCCTGCACTGCTGGGAGGTAAAACACTAGTACAGGTTCTGTCACACCCTCTGTAAGAACAAAAGTAGGGCACTAAGGTGTAGCCAGGAAGATAGAAAGGCAATGTTTACTAGTTGGTAGTTAAATTTCTTTCTCCAACCTAAGATTTTTAGCCATGTATTATGGATATGTCATCTTACTTCTTTGAACAAAATTCTCATCTGATCTTACTACACAATTTTACAGATGAAGAAGCTTAGAACAAGAAACTTTATTGTCTTAGAAATCCACAAATGAGATAATACTTAATCTATTTATCAAGCAGTTAAGTTTGCCAAATATTCTCTTAAGTACTTTATATGTTGTTGTTGTTGTTTAGTCACTAAGTCATGTCCTACACTTTGTGATCCCATGGACTACAGCACACCAGGCTCCTCTGTCCACCATTGTCTCCTAGAGTTTGCTCAAATTCGTGTCCATTGTGTCAGATGCTGCCTAACACATCTCACCCTCTACCACACCCTTCTCCTTTTGCCTTCAGTCTTTCCCAGCATTAGGGTCTTTGTGCACATTATCTCATTTAAGACCGCAAAATCTTTGTATGGTCTGTATTTTTGTTCCTTTCTTAAAGACAAGACTTGGTTAGAAAAATTCATTCAAGGGTGGTCTGATAATTTATAAATGACTCTCATGCAGGCCTTGCCCACATTTAATCCTTATCCTGCAATTGTTATAAAAAATTAATCTCATACAAGGCTGGAAGTGTCCTTAGAAAATCAACAAATTCTTTCACCTTATTAATGGATTTGAAAACAAATGCAAGGAACTCAAAAATGATTTGCTCAGGATCACACAAGGACTTAGGTAATTTTGGGCAAGTATCCAGGACTGGACCTCATGTGCTTTAAAACTGGCTCTCTGCTTCTTGTACTGTACCATACATGGCATTCTTTTTATTAAAATTTCATTATTTTGTAAATTCTTTTAAATTTTCAAAAAATAAAATCCCAGTCTTGAGTAGCCAGTATCTTATGAAGTGAAATTCAAGAGAAATGTTCAGAAAGCATTTTAAAAATCAGCAATATGAAAGAACATGGAAGAAATAAAAAATAATTGATACTTTCTTTTAGGTAAGAGGAAAAACCAGACAGTCAACTGATCCTCACGTCAGTATCAAACTAGTTGTCAAAAGAAATGGGGATTTTTAAGTGCAGTTTCCTTTTTTTATGGAGGCTTCCTAGCTGGCTCTGTGGTAAAGAATCCACCTGCCAGTGCAGGAGATGGGGATTTGATCCCTGAGTTGGGAAGATCCCCTGGAGGAGGAAATGGCACCCCCCTCTAGTATTCTTGCCTGGAGAATCCCACGAACAGAGGAGCCTGGCGGGCTACAGTCCACGGGGTCACAAAGAGGCAGATACAACTAAGCACACACGCCCTTCATTTTTAAAGGGAATCTGCAATGTTTTGGAGTGTTATACTTTTTAAAGTGAGGTGCCATTTTTGAGAATCTCTGGATTTAAGTTTGAAAATAATAGGCTTCTAAAAACGGATTGATCAGGAAGAATCTTAATTTTATATTAGAATAACCAGTTTATAAAATAGGAGACCTTTGTCTTTTAGTCTCTGGAAAACAGTTTGACAAGGGCTCAAAGCTGGGTTTTTATACCTTGCTCCTTTTCACTTGGGAATTATTATGTGACTTTCACAGGGTCACATACCAGTGACATCTGTCCAAAAGTTTATGAGAAATAGCTTCTTCAGGTATTTGAGAACTATATTGTGCCAGTCATTAGTTTGGAACTGAGAGATTTGAGCAAACTCCAAGAGTTGGTGAAGGACAGAGAAGTCTGGCATGCTGCAGTCCATGGGGTCGAAGTCAGATGCAACTTAATAACTGAACAACAAAAGAAAGGGAGCACAAATTACAAAGATTTAAAGGTGAAGTATGCTCTTGAACCATCTGGTGATGTCCATGTATAGAGTCTTCTCTTGTGTTGTTGGAAGAGGGTGTTTGTTATGACCAGTGCATTTTCTTGGCAAAAATATTAGTCTTTGCCCTGCTTCATTCCGTATTCCAAGGCCAAATTTGCCTGTTACTCCAGGTGTTTCTTGACTTCCTACTTTTGCATTCCAGTCCCCTATAATGAAAAGGACATCTTTTTTGGGTGTTAGTTCTTAAAGGTCTTGTAGGTCTTCATAGAACCATTCAACTTCAGCTTCTTCAGCGTTACTGGTTGGGGCATAGACTTGGATTACTGTGATATTGAATGGTTTGCCTTGGAAACGAACAGAGATCATTCTGTCGTTTTTGAGATTGCATCCAAGTACTGCATTTCAGACTCTTGTTGACCATTATGGCTACTCCATTTGTTCTGAGGGATTCCTGCCCACAGTAGTAGTAGATATAATGGTCATCTGAGTTAAATTCACCCATTCCAGTCTATTTCAGTTGGCTGATTCCTAGAATGTCGACATTCACTCTTGCCATCTCTTGTTTGACCACTTCCAATTTGCCTTGATTCATGGACCTGACATTCCAGGTTCCTATGCAATATTGCTCTTTACAGCATCAGACCTTGCTTCTATCACCAGTCACACCCACAGCTGGGTATTCTTTTTGTTTTGGCTCCATCCCTTCATTCCTTCTGAAGTTATTTCTCCACTGATCTCCAGTAGCATATTGGGCACCTACTGACCTGACTCTTTCAGTATCCTATCATTTTGCCTTTTCATACTGTTCATGGGGTTCTTAAGGCAAGAATACTGAAGTGGTTTGCCATTTCCGTCTCCAGTGGATCACATTCTGTCAGATCTCTCCACCATGACCCGCCCATCTTGGGTTGCCCCACGGGCATGGCTTAGTTTCATTGAGTTAGACAAGGCTGTGGTCCTAGTGTGATTAGATTGACTAGTTTTCTGTGAGTATGGTTTCAGTGTGTCTGCCCTCTGATGTGCCCTCTTGCAACACCTACCTCTGATACCCTCTTGCAACACCTACCTTGGACTGCAAGGAGATCCAACCAGTCCATTCTGAAGGAGATCAGCCCTGGGATTTCTTTGGAAGGAATGATACTAAAGCTGAAACTCCAGTACTTTGGCCACCTCATGCGAAGAGTTGACTCATTGGAAAAGACTCTGATGCTGGGAGGGATTAGGGGCAGGAGGAGAAGGGGACGACAGGATGAGATGGCTGGATGGCATCACTGACTCGATGGACATGAGTCTGAGTGAATTCCGGGAGTTGGTGATGGACAGGGAGGCCTGGCATGCTGCGATTCACGGGATCGCAAAGTCGGACATGACTGAGCGACTGATCTGATCTGAGCTGATCTGATGCTTTTGAACTGTGGTGCTGGAGAAGACTCTTGAGAGTCCCTTGGACAGCAAGGAGATCCAACCAGTCCATCCTAAAAGAAATCAGTTTTGAATATTCACTGGAAGGACTGATGCTGAAATTGAAACTCCAGTACTTTGGCCACCTGATGCGAAGAACTGACATTTGAAAAGACCCTGATGCTGGGAAAGATTGAAGGCGGGAGGAGAAGGAGACGACAGAGGATGAGATGTTTGGATGGTATCACCAACTCAATGGACATGAGTTTGAATAAACTTCAGGAGTTGGTGATGGACAGGGAGGCCTGGCGTGCAGTCCATGGGGTTGCAAAGAGTTGGACATGACCCAGCGACTGGACTGAACTGAAAGTAAAGGGTTTTTTAGATAGTTACTTCTCAAATTCTATGAAAATGCTATCTTGGCGATTTTACTTAGGCACATGATTTCAGAGTTTCAAGAGCAGGTTATTTGCATAATCATGATACTGTAACTGGGAACAGACCTGTTGAGTAACAGAGCAAGTTAGGTTTGCCTCTCCCTGGCCACATTTTCAAAGGGGCATTAAACTTTAAGGTACTGACTGAAAAAGCCTTGAGGGTCTGGAAAGACTACATCCTAAAGCTGACTTTCGGCCTTACCCTCTTCGTCAAGTGGGTCTTATTTTTCTATTTCCTCTAACATTGCAAGATCTACTGAAGTTTGCCACTAGTAGCAGAATTTGGAGTTTGAATCTAGTGTGATTAATAATGTTTGACATCAGTTTAGAAACAGAGATATTTAATGTAATTATGGGGTTAATATTCTCCAGTTATGATTGTTGCTTGTCTTTCTTATAGAAAGAGATGACATTTCCAATCAAAATTCTGTATAAACACAGTACAGGGAACCAGAGGTCAAACTAGAGCTTGGCAATATATTCAGAAGTCAAATGTCACTTTCATTCTTTGACTTGAAATGTCATTTCTTGGGGCTTGGGGAATGCCCACAACTCTCCTTGCAGAGTCATCTTCCTGGAAAAGCTAGCCCCTGATACATCTTGAATCCTGCAGGTTGGAGAAAAACTTCCAATCCACTTCTCCTCAATTTGGTGGCACAGTGTGTAACTTGCTCAGCCACAGACAACTGGTTTTTCCTGATTTTATGCACATCTTTATAGACCTTCAGGGGAATTCCATTATTGAGTACAAAAATTGGTTGCAGTCTTAAGATTCTACTCACGACAGAGTTCTCCTTTTATTCCACTCCAACTTTTTCCACTCCACTGCTTTCTTGGGTCCTTAGTAAGTAGTTTGAATGCTAAACAAATGGAGAATTTTAAGCTGGAAACTAATGGAACCTACTTTAAAGGAAAAAAAAAGAAATCCTGAACATCTCATTAAGAAGAGTACTTCAGCGATAGACAACCAATCAATGGTAGTTCAGGCAATCTGTTTTGCCAAATCAGGAGTGCTTAAAGGATTGCTTTCCTTGATAGAGGAAGTAAAAATCCTCCAAAAAATAAGAGGAAAAATAGGGAACCGATACTTGTGCCCCCATGTGCTACATTTTAGGACATTTTACATGTGTTCTTTCTTTTCATCTTTGCAGTAACTTTTGGAGCAAAGCATTATGTCCATTTTATGGAGGAGGAAACTGAGGCCTAGAGAAGGGAAATAAGCCAAAGCTCTACAGGTTTCTGTGCGGGGCTATCCACTCTGTGCTCACACCAGCTCCCTTCTTTCAGCCTCATAACAACCTTGGAGGTCTGTGTTTTAAGTGAAGTTCTGAGAGTTTAAGTAACTTATCTAAGGCCACAGACCTAATAAGTAGTGTAACACTAGGATCCCAATGGAACAATTACAAAACCACTTAGTGTATTAAAGAGCAGAGCGATCACTTTGCCGACAAAGGTCCATATAGTCAAAGCTATGATTTTTCCAGTAGTCATGTACAGATGTGAAAGTTGGACCAGAAAGAAGGTTGAGCACCAAAGAATTGATGCTTTTAAACTGTCGTGCTGAAGGTCCTGAAAGTCCCTTGGACAGCAAAGAGATCAAACCAGTCAATTCTAAAGGAAATCAACCCTGAACATTCATTGGAAGGACTAATGCGGAAGCTCCAATACTTTCCCAACTCATTGGAAAAGATCCTGATGCTGGGAAAGATCGAGGGAGGAGGAGAAGGGCCACAGAGGGTGAGATGGCATCACCGACTCAATGGACATGAGTTTGATAATACTCTGGGAGATGGTCAGGGACAGGGAAGCCTGGCGTGCTGCAGTCCGTGGGATCACAAAGAGCTGGACATGAGTTAGTAACTGAAGAACAAGGAAGCTTTTTAAATAGATTAGATAGTGATATCTCTACATATAAGCCCCTGAATTAGATGTTTATACTAGCAAGAGCATTGGAGTTACTGAAAGACTCTATTAGAATTGTTTACCTCTAACTCCATGGCAACTATACAGGGTCTATATTTTCTAGATACCTTATTTCAGTGCTAATAACATCTGTGTGATCAGATTATTCAGTGGGAATTTATGTAGTCACCTGCCAAGATCATAACTTTGTAAATCAGTATTCTCCACATGTTCCTAAAAGGTAAAACAGGTGTATATAGCCCAAACCGATCCCCTAGGTAATTTAGAGTCCCTTGGATAGCAAGGAGATCCAACCAGTCCATGCTAAAGGAAATCAGTCCTGAATATTCATTGGAAGGACTGATGCTGAAGCTGAAACTCCAATACTTTGGTGACCTGATGCGAAGACCTGACTCTTTGGAAAAGACTCTGATGCTGGGAAAGATTGAAGGTGGGAGGAGAAGGGGATGACAGAGGATGAGATGGTTATGTGGCATCACTGACTCAATGGACATGAGTTTGAGTAAACTCTGGGAGTTGGTGATGGACAGAGAGGCCTGGCATGCTGCAGTCCATGGGGTTGCAAGGAGTTGGACATGACTGCAGGACTGAACTGAACTGAACTGAACTGAGGTCTTTTCAGTATTTACATAAATGGGGTTTACAATTGTTTAGGCATTAAATCATGTCCGGCTCTTCTGCAGCCCCATGGACTGTAGCCCCCCCAGGCTCCTCTGTCCATGGGATTTTCCAGGCAAGAATACTGGAATGGGTTGCCATTTCCTCCTCCAGGGGATCTTCCTGACCCAGGGATCAAACCTCCGTCTCCTGCATTGGCAGATGGATTCTTTACTACTGAGCCAGTGGGGAAGCCACAGGATTTACAATACCTCTTGTGAAAACTGATTCCTAAGCAGGTCAGTCATAGTGACTTGTTAATAGAAGTTCTTCTCTTAAACTCACTCCCTTTTACTATAAGGTAAACTGAAATGGATTCAGTTCCTCCTAAAAGATACTGTGCTGTATTTAATCTTTTTCTTTGCTAGCTTATTTCTTTTTATGCTGAATCCTGTTGGTTTCTATTGCTTTAAAATCAGTGGTGACTTTTCCTTTGATTTCTTGGAGATTCTGATACCTTCAACCCTTTTTTTCAGTTACCACCAGACTTAATGAAGTTAAAGGTATTTGCAGTGTGGTCTAATTAACCTAGTTCCATACAGTAGTGCTGCTGTGGCTTTTAATGGGTTCCTATAACTGTTTCCTGCTTACTCATCTTAAAAGGTTTCCTTTTAATGTGGTCTCTCTCTCTCTCTCTCTTTCTGCTATCTCTTGCTCTTTGTCCCCCTGTTTCTCTTCTTTAGAGCTGCAGGTTGTTTTTCCTCCTGATTAGCATCTTTTCACAAGTCACTGTTTTTGATAAGTCTTCTAGAAGGCAGTCGAGATTAGATCACTGTATTTGAAAAAACAGTAAATCTTGGCAGAAGAAATTGAGGTGATTTGTGAGGCAGGGTTCTGTTAGATTACCTGCATTTCACTCAGCATTTCCAAATAGCAAACTAAACTGTGCAGTATTGATTGAGTTTCTGACCCCTCCAACTCACTCAAGCTGTTAATGAATGTACCTTGGAGGTAAGTGACTGGCTGTTATGATGGTTACAGGTCTAGCAGGATTGGAGTACAGAGTTTCCAGACCGGGTAACTGAGAACAAAATATTTAAAACGCACACTAACAACAAACTGGTGGAAGGAACTCCTTACTGAAAAAAGACAGACCAAAACAGGTTTGACAGTTTAAATTTATTGTAATCCTGTCCAACAAAGGAAGCAGACTTGGTTTATCTGCAAGAGTAGAACACCACCCTTGCTCCACCCTCTCCTGGAGAAGAATGATAAGCTGGTTGAAGCTGGGTGTAGTGGGATTAGAGAGACAGGCAGCTCAAATACTTCTTAAATGGGGCCCATTTTAGGAGTTCACAGATAGTCAGAAAAGTCAGTAGGATTAGCTGAGGAAGAAAGAAAAGTTGGGGGAGAAAGGGCCTAGTGATTCAGAGGAAGGAGTCGGAACCCAAACAGTTCTCCAGTCCCAATCCTGGAATCAGACTTCCCTGGTGGCCCAGAGAGTGAAGAATCCGCCTGCAATGCAGAAGACCCTGATGGATCCCTGGGTGGGGAAGATCCCCCGGAGAAGGAAATGGCAACCCACTCCAGTATTCTTGCCCGGAGAATTCCACGGACAAAGGAACCTGGTGGGCTACAGTCCATGGGGTCGCAAAGAGTGGGACACGCACACACACACAATCCTGGAATGTTATTTGTGTATACTCTGGGAGTGTAGGGAAAAAGGAGTCCGTATCTACTTAAAAATTTGTTCTCAGTTTACCAACCACTGGCCGGGTAACAGGTGGTCGTCATCTCTCGCTGAGCTGGGTAGTTACTGCCTCCCTTTGGCGGGAGGTGGGGGAGGAGGCTCTGAGCTTCTACAGAGGTGGAGGCCTTGTCCTAGGCCACCCAGCTAGTGAGTGCTGGTTGGCGGGACTGGAACCAGAAACGCGAATCTGTGGACCCAGAGCCTTTGCTTTTTTCACCCACTACGCGGCAACGTGATTTCAACGTCTGAGAGTTTCTTGGCCGAACAAGTCGGAAATCACCGGTTTCAGAGATTAGAAATCACCGGTTGTGCGCCCCTGGACTTCTTTCCCCAGCCACTCTGCTAGGTCGCTCTCGGCCTCCGAGTCCTTCTGTGTGCAGTACGCAGACAGCACCGCACCTGGCCCCACGGCCACCCGCGCAAGGCTGCGAAAGCCCCCCGGGCCTCCAAGGCTTCCCGGGCGGTGGGGGAAAAGACCCGCTCGAGCCAGCTCTGACGGTTGAGCAACGAAAAGCATGGTCCTTAAATTCAAAGCGGCGCTCGGCGCAGGGGAGCAACCTCAGGCCTCGGCAGAGCCCCCGTAATAACAGGGGCCGGCTTCGTTCGCAGGCGAGTGGTTTGTCCCTAAGAGCAGAGAGTGTGGCTGCTAATAAGTAAAAAAAAAAAAAACGGCAGCGGGGAGGCCGGCGGCTGCAAGTCCTACCGGGGCCCCCAGCTTTCTGCAAGTCCTTCCGGACCCCTGGGCCACGCGGGCGGGGGGCTCCCGAGGGGAGGTTGGGCCGGGGGCGGGGCGCGCGCGTGCGCGAGCTGTCAGGCCGGCCCCGCCCCCGGCGCGCGGCCCCGCCCCTCCCCTCCCCCACCCCTCGCTCTCGGGTGTGGGGCGGGCGGGCGCTGCGGCGACCGCGGCTGCTGCTTCCTCGGGCCATTTTGCCGAGGAGCGACCGGGGAAGAGGAGCGCCGCGGAGACCCTAGGCGAGGAGCGGCGAGCCGGAGGAGGCGGCGGCCGCACGGAGCACGAACTTTCCTCGATCGCGGGGATCTCCCGGGGAGACGGGATCGCTGGGGAGGGGGACCGCGCCCCGCCGTGCGGCGCGCCCCTTCCCGCCCCCTGCACCATGAGCTGGGGCATCGAGCTCTGGGTGAGTGAGGGGCCGGGCCCGCGAGGATGCAGGGAGGTGGGGGAGAGGTGCCTGGTGCGCCTGGGCTGGGGGACGCGGGCCGGGCTGCCCCCGGTGGACGAGATCACTTGCCAGTCGGGGGGTCTCGGCGGCCCTGGCGGGAGGCGCAGGTTCGAGTGCCTCTCTTGAGCGGGAGGTGCGCGCCAGATTCGCCCTTCCGAGGTGAGGGGGGGCTGATGTGAACCGCGCTCCCCCCGCCCCGGCGGCCAGAGCAGGGGCCGCTGGTGTGGGTCCCCTCCACGGCCCGAGAGGGGCACGCGGATCTGGGTCCCCGCACCTCCCGATCAGAGGCGCGGGCGGGACCCCCCTCTCTTCAGCGCGGCGGGCCGACTCAATGGGGGCGTGGAAGGCCGGGGATTTTCAGGGCTACGTTAGGTATTCGGCGCCCAGACCCGCGGTCCCCTGCTGTCTCTCCAAGGAGGTGCGGGTGGGTCGGGCGCTCTCCCGGGGGGCGGGGCGGCCCTGGCGGGGCCGGATCCCAGGGCTTGGGTTTGGGGGTGCCGGGGTGAGTGAGAACTGGTGTCTTTCCTCTAGTGGCGAGGATGTTTGCCCTGTGGTGGTTTGGGGTGCGCTTGTGATTCTCCCAGGGCAACTCAGATCTTGGATTTGATGGGATTGCGGCGTTCGGCCAGGAGGGGGAGAGTAGTAGGAGTTAGAGGGACGCCTTGTGTTGCCGCCTGCGGGAAGAGGCATTAGCGGGGTCAGTTTTGTATTTTTTAACCGCTGGGAGGAAAGAGTCTGAAATGCGGTAGGGAGCGCCCCGCCGGGATGTTTGACCCGGGGCGCGGATGGATAAACAAGCGGCGTGGTGTCTGCAAGCTCCTCTCTCCCCGGACCCGGATGCCAAGGCGGCGCACTGGCGGTCCTGGGGAGGAGAGGCTGTGGCTTGTGGACTGGGGCTTGTTTTCCTCTGGATTCCTTGCTTCCTCTGGATTCCTAAGGAGATCTCTGGGCAAGCGATGGGCAGAGCGGAGTGCAGAGGAAGAAGGAGATGAAATCTCAGTTATTGCACCGAGACGTCCTCAAGATGAGACATTTCCCAGGAGGAACTCGAAAGTGCCTCCTTTCGGAATTCCATTTGTAAAGGGTGTGGAGAAGAAAGTGTGGGGTGGTGGTTGCTATCTGAGTGGAGGCCAAGAAATCTCACGTCAAAATAAAAGGTTAGAGCAGCTATAGAAACAGAGCGCATCCTCCCTTAATTAATTTTTTTTTTTTGCTTTAATTGTTTTTACATAACCACTTCTTAGGCTCAGAAGCAGCTACTGTTATTGATACCAAAATCCTGAAGGCAGTAGTTCCCTTAAATGAGAATTCATTTTGTAAACATCCCCTGTCTAAAAGGATCTCAAATTTTCGACTGATGTTTGCAAATATTCATTCTTAAAGTAGCAGATGGTCGTAAGTATTCATACACAGCCAATTCGGCAGAGTCTACCATTTTAAGTGTTAGATTTCTTTGCTCTTCAATTCCTTCTGCACTCCCTTTGCCTCTTTTTACCCTAGGGGGAACGAATCAGAATAAATTTTTATCAACAGAATAGAAATTTTGGCACAATTTTTATTTTCACTTGTTCAAACAAGAGAAAGGGTTTATTGGGAGGAGGGAATACAATATATTTCCAAGTGAAATAGGCTGTAGTTTAGGGATTGAACACCATGGTGGCCATTTCATGGTGATGTTGGTGAATGTTATAGAAGGTGATCCAGAAAGGGGTGGGCGGTGGGATAGTAGTTATGAGGAAACACCAGATAAAATAGCCTCAATCCCCTGCATTATTCTGTACACTTCTTTTGGCAGGTAGAGGGTGGAAAGGAAGGCAAAGGCAAGTTGTTGAAAATCAGTAGGAAATGGAATATATACAAGTAAAAAGAAACCTTTGATTTGCTTCAAAAGAGTTTGGGGTGATAGTGGATGGGAATGTGAATGAAATGAAATTGCGCCAGAGCCGGTCACTGCTGACCTGGGTAATGGGTACAGGAAGGCTTGTGATACCAGGTTTTCTACTCTCTAGGATTGAAATTTCCTACAGTGAAAATAACTGGAAAAGATTTTTAAGGGAGAAGGTGTGTAAACTACTTGAAATTTTTTCTCACTTGTTAAGGTTTACGAGAAAGAACTAGTTATCTGTTGTCTCTAGGAAGCACCTGTCCATGAAGAGTTAAAAAAAAGAAAACGGCGTTCTACTAGAGTATTGCCCTTTGCCCTTGAGTGGTTTAGAGGTTAATAGAGGGAAAAGAATGGAACTTGTAATTTGTACTAAGAGAAGTGCAAAATCTGAGTTTAAATTCCAAGAAGCATAAGGGCACCAAAATGTCTGTTTTCAGTTGCCTCATTTCATTAAAATTTGAGATTAAAAAAGAAAATTTAAAAAAACAAAAAGAAGAAAAACGTGAGATTAAAAAATGAAGAATTGTGAAAAACGAACCTCCAGTTCTCTGGTGGTGAGAGATGTGGTGTGGTGCATGGGGCGGCCTGGCAGAGCCCTGATTGAGGGTTTTTCTTGAATGGTGGCTGTGGAATTTTGCACAGGGGTAATGAGATAATGACGGGGCACTCAAGCCTAACTTGGCAGAACGATGCTTCTAGATGGAGAGAGATGGAGCTCTGGTTTGGATGGCCATGAGTTCTTTGCGACAGGTCTTTGCAGCTTTCATAGACCTTTACAAACGCCATCAGGTTTTACACATGTTTTAGGAATGCAAGTCAACGTCCCTATAGGCTTTTCAAAAGGACATGTTTCTAACGTGCACTTTACATTAAAGTTCTGTTCTTAGCCACATCCTGCTTTGTAGACAGTAAAACCGTTCTCTTCTCTTTTTTCTTTTAACCTCTTCATCGGCATAAATTTTGATATTCCTGATAGTGAAAAATCAGGAAATGTCAGGAAGTTCTCATGCAATCATAAAAATGAACTCAAAACCCATAATTTGTAATAACTGTACTAGATTGTGTGAAACTTGAGGCTTTCTATTTTATACCAGTAGGTCGTAACAAAGTATAAAATGGATGATTTGAAGTGATGGGGTCATTACAGAGTATCGAGCAGATGGGAATAGAATGGAAAAAAGAGTGGATATATCAATTTATGTATGTGTGACTGATTCACTTTGCTGCACAGCAGACACTAACACAACAGTGTAAATCAACTATACTCCAATAAAAATTAATTTAAAAATTAAAAAATAAAGTAATTAAGTTATAATAAAATATTTCTGTACATCTCTTCCTAATTTGCATTTTAGTCAATTTTTAATTTTTTTATTGAATAGCTATTGTGTGTAAGACTGACAGGAGCCTGTGGTTTCACTTTATATACTTTGAACGGATCTGCCTATTTCAGTGAAAGCATGTAAAATCGGGTTTAACTCTAGCCTGCAACCTCAAAGTCAAAAAAAAGATTTGTTTCCAAGATTAACCAAAATGCATTTACAAAAGGTCATGTTAAGAGGCTATCTAGTTTGTACTGACTTGTTCAAGTTGTCTCTGGTCATTGGAGAAATGGCAAAGCAAGAATTTCTTTTGAATTTTTTTGGGTTTTGTATCTGCATATTAAAAAGAAGTAAGGCATTACTGAAGTGTCAGCTCAACTTTTTATAAGCTTGATCATTAATGTGAAGTAAAAATAAATCCATTGGAAATTTTAACCTGCCTTACAATGGTCTACTCTTTGTGGCTAATAAATTACTAAGTGATATAATCTATTTTTATCTCCTAGTGTTCTCTCTGCTATCTTTCTTTCTTTTGATGCTAATAAGAAATGGAATAGCCCAAAATAATAACAAGAAAGCAGAGACTCAACTAATACGTATTGGTTAACATATTACTATGTTAAGCCACCTGTGTTGAGGGTACTTAATTTTTTTTTAAACATGTTGGTTTTAGGACAGTGCCAGGCATATAATGCTTTCCACAATTTGTTGGCTATAGTGACATTGATTGTGGTGTTCACTTTTAAGAGGCAGCAGTGAAAGTTGTTGACCAACTGGATCAGGAACAATACCTGCCTCACAGTAGTAGTTCAAGAAATAACTTACTGAATAAATGAATGAATCCTTTTTTTTCCCCTCTTGTTTTAATATTTGCTGGGTTTTTTTTTTTTAATATTTACTTATTTTTTATTTGGCTGTGCTGCATCTCAGTTGCGGCATGCAGGATTAGTTCCCTGACCGGGAGTCGAACCCTGGCCCCTGCATTGGGAGTGTGGAGTCTTAACCTCTGGACCACCAGGGAAGTTCCAACATTTGCTGTTTTAAAGTAATGGCAGGATAGTTTTAGTGCCTTTCTTTGCTTTGACAGTGTAAAGATTAAAAAAAAAAAAAATTCCAGGCACCTTTTTGTAAAAAGTAGACTATTTAAAATTTTTTTAATATATATTTATTTGCTTATTTATTTGGCTGTGCCAGGTCTTCGTTGCGGCTTGCACTCTTAATTGCAGCACTTGGGATCTAATTCCCTGACCAGGGATGAACTGGGGACCCCTGCATTGGGAGCTTGGAGTCAGACACTAGACCACCAGGGAAATCCCAATAGACTACTTTTTAGAGCAGTTTTAGTTTCACAGCGAAAATGAGCAGAAGGTCCAGAGATTTCTCATATACTCCTTCCACACAAACACAGTCTAGACCTTTTTTCGTTTTTTGGCCACCCTGGAGACCTGTGTGCGGAAGCGTGTGTGCGTGCTAAGTTGAGTGTCTTCGATGCTACGGACTGTAGCCTGCCAGGCTCCTCTGTCTGTGGGATTCTCCAGGCAAGAACCCCTGAGGAGGGCCTGCAGAAGCTTGGAGTCTTAACCCCTGGACCTCCAGGGAAGTCCCTCTAGACATTTTTTTTTACCTTTAAAGTAGAGCTTGAAAAGTTGTCTCTTTTCTGTTGTTCATGTGGCTGATACCTGATGCATATGTGTGTGTTTATATAAGAACACTGTGTGTGTGTGTGTGTGTGTGCACGTGCATGTGTGTGTGTGTGTGTGTACGCGCTCCTATGCATGCTGAGTCACTCATTCTTATCCAGCTCTTTCTGACCCCATGGACTGTACACCAGACTCCTCTGTCCATGGGATTCTCCAGGCAAGGGTACTGAAGTGGGTTGCCCTTCCCACCTCCAGGAGATCTTCCCAGCCGAGGGATAGAACCCCCATCTCTTGAATCTCCTACATTGGCAGGCAGATTCTTTATCACTGCACCTCCTGGGAAGCCCATAAGAGCACTTTATAGTGTGTTAAAATTTTAAGCTAGACAGTACTGATTCTTTTTTTTAACATTGACGTAATTAACTAGTTGCAGGATTTGGAGAATTATTACCTTTTCTCACTGCCCAGTACTCAATGGAGCAGAGTACTAACAACAGTTCATAGCTCTCCTCCAGCTCTTTTCTTCTTTAACCCTTCATAGGTTTCTGTTTGGGATAAACACGGCAAGACTGACATGGGAGACATCAATCCTGGAATTAGGGTGAGCAAAACCACCTCAAAAGACAGACCAAAAAAAAAAAAAAAATCAAGTGTAGTTCTGTCAACCCCACCTTTCCATTAAAACAGGGTTTGCACTGTCTTCTCTGGATAGTAGATTTTTTTTTTAATATTAATTTATTTTTTATCTTTATGTTCTGTAATTGAAGTATAGTTGATTTATAATGTTTCAGGTGTATAGCAAAGTGATCCAGTCATATATATATATTTCAGTCTCTTTTCCAGTATAGATTATTACACAATATTGAATGTAGTTCATACAGTAGGTCCTTGTTGTTTATCTGTTTTATATATAGTAGTTTGTATTTGCTAATCTCAAACTCATAATTTATCCCTCTGCTGACTCAATGGACATGAGTTTGAGCAAACTCCTTGAGATAGTGAAAGACAGGGAAGCCTGGAGTGCTGTAGTCCACGGGGTCACAAAGAGTCAAGACATGATTTAGCAACTGAACAACCTTCTCCTTTGGTCGCCGTAGGGTTGTTCTCTATGTCTCTGAGTCTATTTCTATTTTTCTTTTTTTTTGCCACACTGCTCAAGGCATGCATAATCTTAGTTCCCTGACCAGGGATGTATCTGGACCCATAGTATTGAAAGCGCCGAGTCCTAGCCGTTGGGCTGTTAGGGAAGCCCCAGTCTATTTCTGTCTTGTAGGTAAGTTCCTTTGTGTCATTTTTTAAAAATTCCACTTATAAGTAATATGATATTTGTCTCTCTGGTTCAGTCAGTTCAGTTCAGTTTAGTCGCTCAGTCGTGTCCAACTCTTGGTGACCCCATGAATCGCAGCATGCCAGGCCTCCCTGTCCATCACCGACGCTCTGGTTAGTAGATATTAAACAAAACAGGGGAGATCTGGTGATTTTGTGGTTGACATTTACCCATCAGTTTGTTGCTTTCACCTTATACTCAGACATCACCCTAAACATGCATTTTTGGCAGGTAAAGCTGTATTTCACTACCGTAAGGGGTTTTGCCTGTGCTTGCTGTGTGACTGCGTTAGAACTCGTGCTTTACATTGTGCGACATGGGAAGGGCCTCTTGGAAGGACTGTTCAACTGTCACCCACTCCTCGCTAAGCTAATATTGTGTTTCCTGCAAGTGGTGCTCATGCTTGTTTCATCAGCACCGCCCACAGTTTAAAGTAAGGCTTTATTTTGACACTTAAAAATTGCAAGCTACCAAGAATACGTGTATGCCCTAGGAAATTAATCTAATTAGATTTTGGAATGTGGGTGTGAAGTCTTCTGGAATTAGTGTTTGTAATGAAATATTTGTTTCCTGATTTAGTAATATATAGTCTTACCGGCCTGAGCCTAGTGATGTGTCTGGTTAATAAATTTAAAAAGTCAATAAAGGGCCAAATGTGTTTCTTATATCAAAGAGTTAGTTGGGAATATACACATTTTTTTAATATTGATTCTTTTAACTCATAAACTTCATCTGTAAGACTCTGTGCTAACTTTCTGTAAATTTTAACAACGTCAATTGCCTAATACTAGAACTAGATTCATACCACCACCACCACCAAAAAAATAGATGAAACTTAAAATTTCCTGTTGCACAAATTATAAGGTTTGTTCACCTCGAAACTGTAATATCACATTCACTATATTATGGTTTCTTTTTAAAACTTAGAACACACTATTCTAATGATTGGAATGAAATTTTTAATAAGAATTAATTCTTAGACTAAAGCTATGGTTTTAGTGTGTTAACAGTTCAGCAGCTACAGTTTCCACCTTTACTTCTCTACTCTACGGGTTGTAAAAATAGAAATAGATTATCATTGCATAAACTCTGTAGTTCTTGTAATAATTTCACATGCACCATGCCTTAAAAACAGTTCAATTGGTGTCATCAACGTTGCTGATTATTATCATGCTGTACACCTCACACTTATTTTCTGTATGTCAATTATATCTTAATAAAACTGGAAGAAAAACAAAACCAAAGCAAAAAACAAAACACACTGCTGCTTACGGAGAGTGTGCCATGCCTCAGGTGCTGTGAAAGTTTGTCGTCCGTCATCTCATTGATTCTTCACAAGAATCCCGTGAAGTTAAAAGAACCATTTGGGCCAGCATCTGAGAAGATTCTGAGATGGAACTAGGAATGCTAAGCTTTGTGGGGAAGGAACCACCTGTGAAAGGAAAAGGGAGTAATTGTGATTGGGCCGAGGGAGCCATCAGACCATAATGCTGCCTGAGAAAGTCTCCACCAGGCCGATGAGAAGCTCTAGAGCAAAGATTATCCATTCGGGGAGTCCCACGGTGGGCAGAAACGGCCAGGCCCTTGTACCACTGCCTTGCTCATTCACTGGCAAAGGGCTACCCCAAGAACAATGTGACTTTGGCTCGGAAGACAAGGCAGACCCTAAAGGAAGCTGTCTGCTAACCACACCCTGTGCAGCTGGGCAGCAAGTCCTTTCTGGAAGAAGGCTCTGAGTGGCACAGCGCTGCACTGAGCACACCATCATTATCCTTTTACAAGAGAGGAAATCGAAGCACAGAACAAACAGTAAGATAACCTAGCAAGTTCACGGAGCAGAAAGCAGAGATTCAATCCCAGGTCTGGGATTCTAGAGCTCTCCTCATCTTTCTTTCAAGTTAATACTATCAAATGTTTTTGTTGTTGTTGTTTGTCTATTTTATTTTTATTTATTTATGTATTTTTATTTTTTTAACACTAGAAACATTTTCTATTGGGATATAGTCGATTGCCAGTGTTGTGATCGTTTCAGGTGAACAGGGAAGGGACTCAGCCACACTAATTTTTTTTTTAATTGTTTGAACTTCTTAATTATAGGAATTTTCAAACATACATAGAGACAATATGATGAACCCCTCTGTACTCACCACCCAGCTTCAAGATTATCAGTGTTTTGGCATCTTTCTGTGTCATCTTTTTGCCACCATGTGGTTTTTTCGACCCCTCGGTCTTCACCGGCACACATCGCAAAACCTCTCTGCTGCCTCCTTTTCTGAGGAATCTGCAAAGAGCCCAAATTGTCCCTCCATCTTTTAAAGTGTGAAAACAGAGAGAACCAGCCTGTTCAGTGCTTGACATACCTTGATTAAGGGATTTAAATACATGCTTTCATAAACTAATAAGGACCCTGTGAGTTTGTTATTCACATTTTATAGACCAGACCCACCCAAACAATGAATACCAGTGCTGGAATTTTTTTTTTTTTCCTCCTAACACTAAACAAATGTGAGTTTTAAAAAATGTATCTTCTGTATTAGTAGATCATACTCCCTCTTTCCCCAATTCAGTTCAGTTCAGTCGCTCAGTCGTGTCCGACTCTTTTCGACCCCATGGACTACAGCACGCCAGGCCTCCCTGTCCATCACCAACTCCCAGAGTTTACTCAAACTCGTGTCTGTTGAGTCGGTGATGCCATCCAACCATCTCACCCTCTGTCGTCCCTTTCTCCCGCCTTCAGTCTTTCCCAGCATCAGGGTCTTTTCAGATGAGTCAGTTCTTCGCATCAGGTGGCCAAAGTATTGGAGTTTAACGTCTTTAACAGCTTTGACAGCTTTAACGTCAGTCCCTTTAATGAATATGCAGGGCTGATTGCCTTTAGGGTGGACTGGTTGGATCTCCCTGCTGTCCCCATTACTCACTCGTATTTCCCCAACCACTGATGGGGGTTTTGCTCTCTGAAGCATTTGACGTTACTCACGTTGAGAATCACTGAGAAATAATGACTCATAGCGCTGTGCTGTAATCACAGCAGAAACCACTATAAATGAAGCTTCTGTTCTAGCAGGTGCTGCGTGTATGTCTAATGATCCCCCCATTCCTGTAAATCTGAAGGTTATTTTTCTTTTTAAAGAAATTAATTTGTAAAGGTATTGTGAAAGAGAATGAAAGTGAAAGTCACTCAAGTCGTGTCAGACTCTTTGCGACCCCATGGACTGTAGTCCATGGAGTTCTCCGAGCCAGAATACTAGAGTGGGTAGCCTTTCCCTTCTCCAGGGGATCTTCCCAACCCAGGGATCGAACCCAGGTCTCCCGCATTGCAGGCGGATTCTTTACCAGCTGAGTCACAAGGAAAGCCCTGTAAAGGTGTTATAATTTGTATCTATTAATTTGTATTACAATTAAATAAAGGTATTAATTTGTAAAGGGAGTATCAAGTTTCTGATCTGGGGTTTAACAAAGTTATGTCTTGATGAAAAGTACTTTTAATGAAATTGAGACAGCAAAGAGAATTAGATACTGACCAGTTTGTGGGTGATCTGGCCGTCCCAGGCTGCACCTCAAAGTTTTGGTTCCCTAGGAACAAGAAATTAAATATTTCCCTTCATTTCAAAAGCAAAAAAAAAAAAAAAAAAAACCCCGGCACCTTTACAGGAAGCTATACCCTTTGTACTTCTATCTGCACAACCAAAATGGACGGTTCCTGAAATGCAATAAAATACCTATAGGTCTTTGGGAGAAATGGTGTGGGCATGCCCAGATGGATGAGAGGGCCTGGAAGCACTCAGCCAGGACTGCACGGCTTGCCCCATCCAGCATTTATTAGTGTTGGGCACATCTTTATCTCTGCTCCTCGTTTTCCTGATCTATAAATTGCTACGGTGAAGCTTGCCTTCTTCACGAGAAAGTGCAAAGATGAGTGCCTGCTTGCTTGTGAAGTGCTTCGAAATTGTTGGATGAGAGGGGATGGGTAAATACAAGTTAGGAGAGTCTTGTTGTTCAGTTGCTCATGTCTGACTCTTTGTGACCCCATAGACTGCAGCACATCAGGCTTCCCTGTCCTTCACTACCTCCCAGCGTTTGCTCAAACCCATGTCCATTGAGTCAGTGATGCCATCCAACCATCTCATCCTCGGTCGGCCCCTTCTTCTCCTGCCTTCAGTCTTTCCTAGTATCAGCATCTTCTCCAGTAAGTCAGTTCTTCTCATCAGGCGGCCAAAGTATTGGAGCTTCAGCTTCAGTATCAGTCCTTCCAATGAAGATTCATGGTTGATTTCCTTTAAGATTGACTGGTTTGATCTTCTTGAAGTCCAAAGGACTCTCAGGAGTCTTCTCTAGCACCACAATTTGAAAGCATCAATTCTTCGGCGCTCAGCCTTCTTTACGGTCCAGCTAGAGTCTGGGGGAAGGTTAAAGGGGAAAAAAACAGACAAACCTGTTCCTTGGGAACAAATTGCAGAGTTCTCCTGCTGGAAGCTAGTCTGTGTTAAATGAACATTTCTAGTTTGCATGGCACAGGCTGTCCTTTGATTTAAAATTCTGTTTTCATGTTAACCATAAAATAAAATAACCTAATAGTAGCAAAGTGCCTGGAAATAAGTGCTTTGGAAAGGAAATCTGAATTATAGACTATGCATGCATGTTTAGCTCTTTTCTTTAAGAGATAAGACTCTAACCATTGTAATTTTTAGCAACATACTTGAATCTACTTAAGGTATAATCTTAATATTATCCCTCAGGTGGGCATAATTCTTTGTGGCTATTCTTACCATTTTAAAAAAAGTTCTGCCGAAGTCACATTGTCCTCCCCCCTCCCCTGCAGAATCCGGATATTTGTTGCTTGAGGCAGCTAATGAATATTCTGTATATCAGCTTAGTTTGAGACTGTTTTCTTCTTAGCAAAGAGAACTAAGAATTTTAAAAATGTTTGTGTTAGGACAGATACATATGAAAATGACAATGTTTGTGCAAAGAAAGTTGGATTTCGTGAGTGTACATGTGTATGTAAAATATATTTTTCAGCATGACTCTGAATTTTTAAATTTAAAATTTACTTATCTTTAAAAGTAAAGCAATTATCCTTCAATTAAAAATAAATAAATTAAAAAAAAAACCTAGGTTATCTGTTTGCATTATTCAATTTTCAAAAGATACTAAGGTTACATGAAAAGTCTGTCATCTTAGGATAGATGTAACTCTTAATTGTCATTACCATTTTCAGCAAGAGGATCAGTGATATTGGTGGCAAATAATTACGACTTTAGTACATAAAGGAAGACACCAAAATCAGAAAAAAGTACATCAGATGAGAGAGACATACTCCTTGAGAATGACTGAGACTTCATATTTTGTCCACAGTATCTATTTACTCTTTGAGCATCTGCTAAGTGCCAAGACAGTGTTCTTGCCCGCTGGCTTACAGTCTAGTCAGGGGACAGAAACATACATAGGAAATTGCAGTACAGTGTGATAAGAACTACGGAGAAGGCAGTGGCAGCCCACTCTAGTACTCTTGCCTGGAGAATTCCATGGATGAAGGAGCCTGGGAGGCTGCAGTCCATGGGGTTGCGAAGAGTTGGACACGACTGAGCGACTTCACTTTCACTTTTCACTTTCATGTGTTGGAGAAGGAAATGGCAACCCACTCCAGTGTTCTTGTCTGGAGAACTCCAGGGGCGGGGGAGCCTGGTGGGCTGCTGTCTACGGGGTTGCACAGAGTCAGACACGACTAAAGAGACTTAGCAGCAGCAGCAGCAGCAGGGGTAAGAACTAAGGTAGGGTAAACTACCTGGAAACTTGTACACAGGAGTGTAACTCAGTTGGGGAAGAACTGGCATCTATATGCTGTCCTGAAGGACTGGTAAGTTACACAGGTGAAGACAGGTGATCAGGTTGGGAGGGAGATCTGGACAGCCTTCCTGGAGGAGGGATTAAATGCCAGGTTCAAAAACCCACAAGTACAACAGAACGCCGAGCTCCAGAATGAACCGAGCCATGAAGAGAAGCCTTAAAAGGTAGACTGCGGCTGAAAACAGGTGAAGACAGTGGCTTCACCTTGGGGACATAATAAGATATCCACCCTTGAACTGCTGAAAGCAATTGCTATGGGGCTAGTTCTTCAGTCTCCTTACTGCAGTGCAGAGAAGGTTGGAAAGCAGCGACAAAGCTGCGGGCCAGACTAGGCTTAACTGGCCTATTGGATTAATCCCCTGATTTGGAGCAGAGAGCACCCCTTCACATTTTTCTAAGGGTGGCATCACTGACTCAATGGCCATGAGTTTGAGCAAACTCTGGGATTTGGTGATGGACAGGGAAGCCTGGCGTTCTGCAGTCCATGCGATCGCAAAGAGCCAGTCGGACACGACTGAGCGACTGAACTGAACTGAAGCGTGGAATTGGTGTAAATGATTTGCTAGGGAGACTTGTTGCCTAGGGAGGACCTGACAGTGCACTTTGTGCGTGGTGAGCCAGGGCATTGGAAGGATGAGGTCAATTTACTGCTTTGGCTAATGGGTTAAACAGTATATTGGCCTTAGTTCATTTTTGTTTTCTCTCCCAGTTGGACACAAACTGAAAACCTACAGTCACTTCTTTCTTGCTGTCTCTTTGTTTGTGCTCATAGTGCAACCTTGATAGGGCTACCGGGGTCTGCTTCTCAGCTCTTTTCACCTAACAGAATTGGTATTTTCAATCTGCATTAGAGGTGACTCACATTAACCCAACTCCCAAGACTGATGCACAAACCAGAAAGCAAAGTTTCAAATTTACAACGAGAAGTATATCTATGAAGAGACTAAGCTATTCATATTTGCTGAAGCACACATGTTTCTTCCTGAAGGCTAATCTTTGAGGAAAGTTAAATTCTATACAAAGTTTCTTGGAGAGCATAAAATCAAAATAGAGTTGGAGGAATTTAATGGATTGTGACGCCAAGCTGTGGAAGCCTGAGGCATCTGTTTCTTCTGGAGGGATAAATCTGCATTAAGGATAGAATGGAGTCTGTTTTGGGTTTCCCTGGTGGCTCAGTGGTAAAGAATCCTCCTGCCAAGCAGGAGACACGGGTTTGATCCCTGGATGGGGAAGATCCCCTGGAGAAGGAAATGGCAATTCACTCCGGGATTCTTGCCTGGGACATCCCATGAGTCAGACACAACTGAGCGACTAAACAAGAGAGTCTGTTTTACTGATACTATGTAGATTATTCCCTTTCCTTTTATATTTCTTTAGACAGACTATAACCTATTTAGTTAAGTCAGACTTTCTAAATTCTAATCTCTATTCCATCTTCCATCCCTGAGATTCCATCAGGGTTTCCAGGTTGGGTGTTGGGTGTTCATCATCTTCTCCCTTCCCAACATTCCCTAGGCTGGCACGTCCAAGCATCTGTCCATTTAAAAGCTCTCCTAGGTAATTCTGATGTTGCTGAAGAAGCGTGATTTTAATACTAAGATTCCTTTTTCATACATCCTCAGTTTTTGCTCATTTTATCCTTTATAACAAGTTTAAAATCTAGCAATACTTTGGAGCTACTTTCTTACCCCGTTAACCACTTACAAACATAATCATTCTAAGGTACTCTTTCTTTGAAGTTACATGACATGGTGTCACTTCTTTTTAAAAATCTTTATTTATTTAATTTTGTCTGAATGGGGACTTCATGGCCGCACGCGGGCTTTCTGCTCTGGATGCAGAGCGCAGGCTTCTCACTGTGGTGGTTTCTCTTGTTGCAGGCTCTAGGGCACATGGGCTTCAGGAGTTGCTGCTCCCGGGCTCTAGAGCACAGGTTCCGCAGCTGTGATGAACAGGCTTATTTGCCCTGTAGCAGGTGGAATCTTCCCCAACCTTGTCCCCTGCATTGGCAGTCAGAGTCTTAGTGACTGAACCACCAGGGAAGTCCAGTTCTCTTTATTCCTTTTGGTTCTCTCATTGTGATTTATTCAGGCACCAGGTAAGTCATAATTCATTCATTCAGCAATATTAATGACCACCTCCTATATGTCAGGCTTTGTTCTGGGCATAGGGAAAGCGGCAACAAACCAAACGGTAAAAAAACATTGCCCTCATATATGTGATCGAAGGGCAAGTGTTTAAGGGTATCGCTAATGTATCCAATAACGATAAATGCCGTGGTGAAAAATAAGGCTGTGAGAGACTGAGAACAGGATTAAGGTTGACGGTGGCGGAGAGAGGGGGAAGCACAGAAGTTTAGTGCTGGACATTTTGCCAGATGCTCTTAGATATCTAAGTATCTAGTTAAATATATGCATCTGGAGCTCTGGGCTCTGGGCTGTTTGGGTCTGTTTGGATCTGATTATTCAATATAAGGTTGGGGAATCAGAAAATTCTAAGCTCTTGACAGTTTATATCCCTACAAGCACTCTTATTTAACTTTAGAAAAACTGTCATAATATGCTGCCCTTTTGGATAGGGGCTGTGCTCTCTCTGCTCCACTGTTTACCTTACTAAGAATCCAGACTTGCCTGGTGGCCCAGTGGTTAAGACCCCATGCTTCTAATGCAAGAGATGAGGTTTCAGTCCCTGCTCAGGGAACTAACATCCCACATGCTGCGTGGCATGGCTAAAAACAAAAACGAAGACAAAAAAAAGAAAACCTTACTGAGAATCATAATGTGAGACTTGTGTTAGGTTAGGAGGGGCGTAGACTATTAAGAGTTGATTGGTTTTGTAAAATGTTATAGGAGCATAATAAACAGATCTGAAGCTTCGATAGGCGTAGAAGTAAAACTAATGTACCGATTCATAGATGAAAAAATAAAAGTAAATGGCCGCTGATGGGCACTGAGTTTTTGGTAATAATCAGAAATTAATGTCACACATGCATCATTTTAATAAGCTTTTGCAGACAGTCTGAGTTTCAATTGTACTTCTTAAGAAGCTCCGCGTGTGCTTTGGAGATGCTTAAAGAATGTTTATAATTATTCAGTTTGCATTCTGTTGACTTAGGGATCTCTCTCGTGCCTGATATATGGCCTAATATTCCCCTTTGCATTTCTCAGAGGTAGTTTAAAATATTAGATCACAAAATCAATCAGATTGGACAGGGGGGAGGGCGGGATTCTACTTCAGACGTGTGACAGGTTCTGTTTTGCAAGGATGACCACAACAGTATCTCCCATTCTACCTGCTCTTCCAATGTCACCTTGAGAGTCCTCCCACTGAGGAGCGGGGGAAGGCTTCTGTCCCTTTCCCTTGACCCTAGGCAGATTCTTATGACTTCCTTGACTGATAGAACATGGTAACAGTGACACCATGTTATTTCTGAAGCAGGATTGTAAATACACCATGCACTTTGGCCTTGCCCTTTGGGGATGGTTACTCTTAGAATTCAGCACCACACTGTTAGGAAGCCCAAGCAGCCCACGTTGTTGTTGTTGTTTTTCAGTCGCTCAGTCGTGTCTGACTCTTTGCAACCCCATGGACTGCAGCACGCCAGGCTTCCCTGTCCATCACCAACTCCCGGAGCTCGCTCAAACTCATGTCCATCAAGTCGGTGATGCCATCCAACCATCTCATCCTCTGTCGTCCCCTTCTCCTCCTGCCCCCAATTTTTCCCAGCATCAGGGTCTTTTCCATTGAGTTGGCATTAAGTGGCCAAAGTATTGGAGCTTCAGCTTCAGCATCAGTCCTTCCAATGAATAAGCTGTCCATGTAGAGAATCCATCTGGAGAAGTTAACTGTAGGGGTCCCAGCTGACAGCCCAACTGAGGGCTTGGTGAACAGTCATAATCAACAGCCAGCCTTAGGGAAGGGCATGCAGATGCTCATACCCTCTTGCAGTCAAGTCCCCACACACAGCCTTCAAGCCTTTCCAGTTGGGGTCCCAGCCATGGAGGATCAGAGACAAATTGTCCCTGTCAAATTGCTGGCCTAGAAATGATTCTTCCCCACTAAGGTTTAGGGGTGATTTCTTACACAATAACAACTAAAACAATATCCTTGGGTGTCATGCTTGATAATAATACTACCATTGTTCATTTACTTAAGAATAGAGCTACAGTTTGTCTTTTTCTTCTATCTAAAAATAAAATAAAATACCTTTCCAAAGAAATTCCTTAGAATAAGAAATCGAAAAGTTGAGGAACATTCAAATAGTATTTATGCTTACTCTTTCTAAAGATGATGGGATAGGAAACGGAGAAGCTCTGACATGAAGACTTATAGGCGAAAATAAACTCCCTAAACTATGCTGTGCTTAGTCACTCAGTCATGTCCAGCTCTTTGCGACCCCATGGACTATAGCCTACCAGACTCCTCTGTCCATGGGGATTCTCCAGGCAAGAATACTGGAGTGGGTAGCCTTTCCCTTCTCCAGAGGATCTTCCCAACCCAGGGATCGAACCCAGGTCTCCCGCATTTCAGGCGGATTCTTTACCATCTGAGCCACCAGAGAAGCCCAAGAATATTGAACCGGGGTCTCCTGCATTGCAGGCGGATATAGGAGAAAATAAACTCCTTAAACTAAATTTGTCCTAAGGTTCTTGTCATGAAATTGTCAACTTTGAATATGATGATACTGTGTCATTCTTTACCAAGCCTCAAGATTTTCTGCATTATTATCATAGCCATGGACCCACAGAAGAGGACATTTCCCTGCAATTCCTTTTCACAGGAAATAGTTTTTCTAGTTTTTTCCCACCTAAAATGCATCTTCTCTCTGTAAGCCATACTGACCCACTAAAGAAGTGTTATATAAGAAATATCAAGTAAAATGCCATGATTTCTGTTGCTTTAGTTGTGAAATAGAGTCAATATTCTGGAGGCAATGAACCAGTTAGACTAAAGCTAAGCAGATGCATCTCGTTGTCTCTCTGCTGTTCATTCATTCTGTCTTCATTCTGTGAGTGGACCACTTCGGCTTGATAGCCTCTAATGATTCCCTGGCGTGCTGTGATTCATGGGGTCGCAAAGAGTCGGACACGACTGAGCGACTGAACTGAACTGACTGAACTGAATGATTGCTTAAAGTTCTTTTATTCTTACAAGATTTCCACAATTTAGCCAGCGCCACATTGTTCAACAGCATGGGACTGGATGGTGACGGCTTGGTTCATAACATGATACTAACTAGCTGAGTAATTGTGGACAAGTCATCCAACCTTGGTTCCTTCATCTGTAAAATGGGGAGAATAAGAGTGCCTGCTTTATGGGGGTATTGAGAACATTAAATGAGTTAATGAATCCTTAGAGCAGTGAATGTCTGACACAATAAGCTTTATGAGCGTTGTGTGTTGTTATTCACCTTTCTATGTTGTGACGATCTTGAGTTTTCTGTTGAGAAGAAACTGAATGAGTACTCCTTTCTGTGTTGGGGGTTTTGTCGAAGTGACTGATGAATTGGGTATAAATTAGACCGCATGACCTCAGGCCCCTTCAAGTGTTCTAGGGTAATCTGAGTTCCAGGATAAATTGACCTTAGAGGTGGTTGTCCCAAGAGTAATGCTTCATAATACACAGAGAATACGTCAAGGTCAATTATGGTCGGATAACTACTTCCAAGTCTAGCAACTCTATTTAGAAATTTTACATACAGTTCCCACACTGGAGCTCAAAGAGATGCCAATAATTTTAATCGGAGGTTTGTAGAAGTTTCAACAAATCAAAAAGTGGCATGTAAATAGACTCATTAGACCCATTTCCTAAGTTGTCAGATGCTCTATACATGGATTGAATGTCTTGGGTGTGACTCCATATGCAGAAATATCAGGGACTATTTTGCCGAACAAAAGTTTTTTGGCTGAGAAACCTGAAAGGCTGGATGTTAAACTTATTTTGTCACTTTGGTAGCTGCAGGTAAATAAGGTAGCTACATGAGATCATTCCAGGAAAACTTTTAGGCTGTCAATGCTTTGTTTCTAGATAAAAATATTCAGACACTGATGGAAATGAAATGCAGGTTGGCGACTTTTTTCTTCTTTACTTTCTGGATTATTTTTTGGTTTATGAAGCGCTGATAATTGAGAAAGTGGAAGGAACAGCCAGTCGAATGAGAAGGAAACCCTCCATTAGATGAGAGACACTGGGATAAAGAATGTTCCCGATAATTCCAAGCAGATCTACACATGCTTTGGTTATTGGAAGAAAGAAAAACTTAAAAAGTCATTTGCAGAAATGGGCAAAGGATCATCTCCATCAGCAGTGTTCAGTTAGGTGCCACCCATGTCCCGTAGTCTGTAAAAAGATCTGTTTGATTAAAAAGAAATCAAGTTTGTTTGAGGTATACACCCCACTCAGGTCACATGCTTGGAGTATGGGGCTGGCTGTTAAACGATTGCAAACGTAGGCCAAGCTGAAGATTGTATATATCTTGATTTTACAATGTGGCAGAGACCAGGGTAGCTCAAAGGGAGATTAAAGGATTTTCTACACTATTTACTTGGTCATCTTTGAACTGTGGGCTTATCCTGGGGACCAGGCAATCTCATATGGGATGAAAGGAAAGAAAGAAAGGGAGAAAAGAGAGACTAGATAGGAGGAATATTGGGTTTGCTGACGTCAGTAGAACGTTGAGCTCAGGGAAACAGGGAAAATGCTCAATACCCAGATTTTAAAAGATGACCCATTCTTGGGATCGCGTAGGCAGCTTCGAGGGGTACTGTGGGGAGAACACGTAGGAATCTGGGTTATCTCCTACGTGGTAGGTGAGGCATGGACCTGAGCCCAAACCTAAGGAGGTCTTGCCATCCTGGAGTAAAATGGGAATTTAAGAGGACTCCCTGGCGGTCTAGGGTTTACGACTTTGCCTGCCAGTGCCGGGGGTGCAGGTTTGATTCTTTGGTTGGGGAGCTAAGATCTCACATGCCTCTAAGCCAAAACACCAAAGCATGAAACAGAAACAATATTATTTAACAATTATAATAAGGACTTTAAAAATGGTCCACATCAAAAAAAAAAAAAAATCTGTAATTAGACAACCCTTTACCTTGCCAGCCTGCCGGGTATCCCTGGACACTCTCTTCCAGCCAAATCTGCCTTCCTTCCTAAGCACCAGCCTGCTTCTCCCCTTGGGCTCTGCACTGCTCTGTCCAGCTTTGCCCTCCACCAGGAGCACCCTTGCCCGGGGTAGCTTCGTGCCTCTTCACCTCCTCCCGCCAACCCTCCTTGTGTGCCATTTCTCCCTGTAATATCCTTCATGTCATTCCACACTTAAATGAACTCTGCGAGTTCAGCCCTGAGAGAAGATTGTTAAAGTAGCCAAACTGGGGAAGAGTCATGATTTCAAAGGAATGATTTATTTCTTATTTACATACTGAATTTATTTATGCATTTGAATAGGCAATACACCCTTTTTCCTCCCTGGGGACAATCATTGTTACTATTTTGTTTTTTTTTAATTATTTATTTTAATTGGAGGCTAATTACTTTACACTATTGTGGTGGTTTTTGCCATACACTGACATGAATCAGCCACGGGTGTACACGTGTCCCCCATCCTGAACCTCCCTCCCCATCCCGTCCCTCAGGGCTGTCCCAGTGCACTGGCTTTGAGTGCCCTGTTTCGTGCATCGAACTTGGACTGCTGATCTGTTTCACATATGATAATATACATGTTTCAATGCTATTCTCTCAAATCATCCCACCCTTGCCTTCTTCCACAAAGTCCAAAAGTCTGTTCTTTATATCTGTCTCTTGCTGTCTCACATATAGGGTCATTGTTACCATCTTTCTAAATTCCATATATATGCGTTAATATACTGTACTGGTGTTTTTTTTGTGACTTCTTCCAGTGAGTTGTTGGTTTTCGTTTGCTAAGTCATGTCCGACTCTTTGTGATCCCATGGACTGCAGCACACAAGGCTCCTCTGTCCTCCATTTTCTCCCAGAGTTTGCTCAAATTCATGTCTATTGAGTCAGTGATGCTGTTTAACCATCTCATCCTGTCACCCGCTTCTCCTCTTGTCTTCAGTCTTTCCCAGCATCAGGGTCTTTTCAAATGAGTCAGCTCTTCACATCAGGTGGCCAACGTATCAAGGCTTCAGCTTCAGCATCAGTCCCTCCAGTGAATATTCAGGGTTGATTTCCTTTAGGACTGACTGGTGAGATCTCCTGGCAGTCCAAGGGACCTTCAAGAGTCTTCTCGAGCGCCACAGTCCAAACGCATCAATTCTTTATGGTCTAGCTCTCACATCCGTACGCGATGGATAGCTCCCGTGAGCCATCGAGTGTTTATAAACAGGTGCCACTCCCCCGTAGAAATGTTAGTATACTATTCTCGCTTTTTGCTACCTTTTACCACGTATAATACCTTGGTGTTCTATTTCGTCTTTTTCCTTAGCTATGTCATTCTTCGTGTGTCCCTTTTTTCCTCTTTTCTTTTTGTTTAAATTCACGTCTAGTTGATTTACAATGTTGTGTTAATTTCAGGTGTACAACACAGTGACAGTTTTATATAAAACTGTGTCTACATCGGTATATATAACTATGTATTTAACTATGTATATATTCTTTTTCAAATTCTTTTCCCTTATAGATTATAACAAAATATTGAGTATAATGTCCTGTTATTTAATGTAACTTAACTTTTAGTTAATAAAATCCCATCATACTGATATATTGAAATTTGCTATGATCATTAAACTGCCTTCAGTATATTTTCCTATTAAAAACAGTGCAGATGAATAGTCTTCTATGTGTTATTTTCCATCAGTGTAAGTATATTTGAAGGATAAATACCAAAAACTTGGGTAAGCGTCATCAGATCACCCTCCAAAGAGGTCTTGACAAGTGTGTTGTCACCAGGCACGTGTTGAGTTCTCCTTAACTGTTTGTAATCAAATGTTTCAATATCTGTTCAACAATTGAGTGTTCTTAATTTTACATTAGGTGAATTTCATCTCAGTTTAAGACAAAAAAAAAGATAAAAAGCAGATTGGTACTGGGCATATTTGTTATCTCTAAGATGACAACCAACCAATCTGGGAAGCTTCTTGATCTTTGGAAATTTAAAAGCCATTGTAAACACTATAAAACAGTTGAGCTTAAACGCCTCAGAAGGGTTCTAGAAATTTTCTCCCAAGTAATTAAAGGATTGCTGTGTTGTGTTTGAAGTCTCCTTAATGATTGTCTGAGAACTCTTGTTGCAAAACAGGTTCTAAGGGTATATTAGGTGCAATTAAAAAAAAAAAAATACACCCACAACATTAGCCCAAACTCGAAGAATTAATTGGGAACTGTTCTCTTTGCAAATTAATTTTTCACCAAATCAGTTGTTAAGCTATCTACCCAAACCAGTACTTAGTGGCTTTCAGTGAAGTTGGCTAATGTTAGTGTTCTAAAGAAGAGAAAGGAGCAGACGGTGAGCAGTCAAGGTTGACTTTTTACATCTTACTGTAATTACTGCGTGGGACTAAAAATAGCTATGTGGTTTTGTTTTTTTTTTTTAAAGCTACTATACTTAGATGGACTATAAACATCATGCAGTTTACCTGTGTTGTAACTCGCTTCCATAAACATGCAGTGTGCAAAGCACGGAACGAGGTGCCGAGGGGGTGGATATGAAAAGACCTGACAGCCGTCCTTAAGCTGACCAGGTGTGAGGTTTCTAGAAATTGCTGTCATTATTTTTCAATACCTAAAAACCCATTTGTTCTGAATGGCCACTTTTCTGTTAGATCAAAAGCATGTTGGAAAAATATTAATAGCCAGTATTTGACATTGTTTGAAGAAGGCTTTTTTTTTTTTTTTTTTTTTAGCAGGTGGGGATCTAGAGTATCTATTAATGGTGATTTTGATTTGTCTTAGTAACAAAGGATGTCCTGACACCCACAGTCTACAGGGGCCAGTTGGGCTTTATATTCTCTGCTGTTCCTGCAGTGGGAATGAAAGGCTGAAGGCTGCCTGCCACTTGAAAAGATGGCAGCTTTTCAAAGTCCTGGAGTGCTCCCCTCCCTTGAATCTGTTAAGGCATTCAGAGCCAAGTACAAGAAACTCAAGGTCTGAATTGGACTCTCTCTTTGCTGAGTTGGCATAGCATATTAATGCTCTCTTCCTATTGGCGATTTTTGGTGTTGTTAATAAATTCTTAGGGCTTCCCTGGTGGCTCAGACAGTTGAGAATCTGCCTGTAATGCAGGAGACCTGGGGTTCGATCCCTGGATTGGGAGGATCCCCTGGAGAAGGGAATGGCAACCCTCTCCAGTATTCTTGCCTGGAGAATCCCATGGACAGAGGAGCCTGGCGGGCCATAGTCTATGGGGTTGCAAAGAGTCGGACACGACTAAGCAACTAACACTTTCTTCTTAATAAATTCTTAGTACCTTTTTTTTTTTCTGTAATTTATTATTATTATTATTATTTATTTTTTGACCAAGTCATGGGGTGTGTGGTATCTTAGTTCCCTGACCAGGGATTGAACCCATGCCCCTGCATTGGAAGGGTGTAGTCTTATCACTGGACTACCAGGGAAATCCCACCTTTTGGTTTTATGTTGATGTAAGGTAGTTCAAATGTTTCAGAAACCGTCATTTTATGGTTGCTCTGGGTCTTTGTTGCAGTACCCGGGTTTCTCATTGCGGCTGGCTTCTCTTGTTCACTAGCTGTGCCTCTAGGGCCCTAGAGCGCAGTGTCTTCGGTAGTTGTGGCTCACAGGCTTAGCTGCTCTAAGGCATGTGGAATGTTCCCAGACCAGGGATCAAACCTATGTCCCTTGCATTGGAAGGGGGGTTATTTACCACTGGACCATCAGGCAAGTCCGCATAAACTTTTTTTTAATTGTAAAATATACATAATATTTCTCTGAACTATCTGTTTGTGTTGAGTTTTTAAACTTGAATAGCTTTTAGTTATTAAGACGTGAGTTTGAGTAAACTCCGGGAGCTGGTGATGGACAGGGAAGCCTGGCGTGCTGCAGTCCATGGGGTCACAGAGTCCGACAGGACTGAGCAACTGAACTGAACTGATACATAACATAAAATGTGCTGTTGTAACCACTTTTAAGTGTACAGTTCAATGGCTTTAAGAGTGGTATTTGCGCTTACAGAAGTTATGTGACTTCGCACTGGTAGCGTGGTGGGGCGCTGAGACAGGAGTCCAACTCTGGTGCCTCATGCTGCAGCGTCCACAAACCTCCCCCCCCCGCCCTGCAATAAAACACGGAATCTGACTAGCAACGCTGTATGTTTTTAGTTTACTCATTTTAGTTCATTTTTAAAGCGTGACACAGAAATAGCTCCAAAGAACGGAATAAGAAGCAGCTAGAAACACTTTACAACCTCTCAAAAATAGAGCCAAACACGATGGGTTTTCTTTGAGCTCTCTGTTTGTGTTTATTTTAAAAACTTGAATGGCTTTTACTTATTAAGAAAACTGACTGTGCTGCGTGCCACGTCACTTCAGTCGTATCCGACTCTGTGTGACCCTATGGGCTGTAGCCCGCCAGGCTCCTCTATCCATGGGGATTCTCCAGGAAAGAGTATTAGAGTGAGTTTCCATTTCCTTCTCCAGAGGATCTTCCCGATGCAGTGGGTCCTTTACTACTAGTGCCACCTGGGTAGCCAAGAAAACTGACTACTCATGTATAATTAATGAAAAGAAAATACTTGTGCCAGGATTATAGCTATCTAAACATTTGGCTGTCTCACATTCCTTGGTAACAGCTTGGGGAAAGCAGCCATGTACTAGAATTTTAAGGGTTTTTTTTGTTTGTTTGTTTGTTTTTGCACCTGAGCTCAGAGACTTAAGGGCATGGAGACCTTGGTTCGATTCCTGGGTTGAGAAGATCCGCTGGAGAAGGGATAGGCGACCCACTCCAGTATTCTTGGGCTTTCCTTGTGGCTCAGCTGGTAAAGAATCCACCTGCAATGCAGGAGACCTGGGTTTGATCCTTGGGTTGGGAAGATGCCCTGGAGAAGGGAAAGGCTACCCACTCCAGTATTCTGGCCTGGAGAACTCCGTGAGCTGAGTGACTTTCACTTTTAGGGACTTAAGTCCTCCTAGTTATTGTGATTGGAAGTTGTAGACAACAAGGCCAAAAAGTAAAAGCAACCTTATATATGTAAAATCTCATGTTATTGTAGGTTCTTCAAAAGTAACATGTTTAATGTCTCCATGAGAGCATGGTATTTTTCTGCTCGCAACTGCAGTCCTAGCTCTTGGCAGAAAGGCTAGCACACATTATCCTGAAATCCAGGATAAAAACAACGTATGTGAGCTAAACTCATTCTGATCATGGGCTTGAAGGAGTTAAACAGCAGAAGAGTTACAGTTGTAGCTGAAGAAGTTTCCACTGATTCATTCATTCCGCAAATATTTAACAATGGCCGCCCTGGTGGCATGTGCCATGTTAGTCTTGTTCAGTGGTGCAAGACCTGGTGAGTCAGGCTCAGATGAGGTCGTGCTCCGTGAAAGAGGTAACTAGTATTGGGATTACAGGTGAGCGTGCCCGGCGCATCTTTGTTAAATGGATTACTATGAAGGTGTCGGCACTTGGCAGCACGTTTATAAATTTAGACAAAAAGACATTTGAAAGTGAGCCATGGATTCCTGTTTAAAGTACATAAGTCAGTGGACATGTTTTCCCTTTTAGTAGAAGCACCACACTTGAATAAAATGGCAGCATTTATGCTATTTTTATCATGAATTAAGGAAATGGCAACCCATTCCAGTATTCTTGCCTGGAAAAGCCCATGGACAGAGGAGCCTGGCGAGCTACCGTTGATGGGGTCGCAGAGTCGGACACGACTGAGCGACTAACACACATGCAGCCTGGAAGGAAATGGTAATCCAGTAAAGTGAAGGCAGGAGTTACTTCCAGTATACTACATGTTCACTTATGCTATTTCCTTGGGTGCCTTAAAATATATATGTGCATGTGTTGTAGGCTGCAGCAGTTTAGTGGCAGCACACAGCCTCAGTAACTGTGGTTCAGGCTTAGTTGCCCTGCAGCATGTGGGCTTTTAGTTCCCCGACAAGGTATCAAACCTGTGTCCCCTGCATTGAAAGGCGGATTCGTAACTACTGGACCACCAGGGAAGCCTCTCCTTAGGTATCTTTAAAAATAAGAGCTAATTTAAATTAACATCAAACTATATTGATAATCGGAGAAGGCAATGGCGACCCACTCCAGTACTCTTCCCTGAAAAATCCCATGGACAGAGGAGCCTGGTAGGCTGCAGTCCATTGGGTCGCACAGAGTCAGACACGACTGAAGCGACTTAGCAGCCGCAGCATATTGATAATCAGGAAAAATGCTCATTGGAGAAAACTTGGAATGCACAGAGAAGTATAAAATAGTGGGGGGACCCTCAGAGTTCTCTAATCCCCTGAGGTAACCGTAACCATATATTACATTTCTCTGCATAAAAAATAAACATCCAATTTTAAATCCAACAAACTACGAAAGACATTTATACCAAACATGACGCTTAAACTTTTAAGAAATGGTGAGCTTATGCAAAGCAGTAAGATAAAGTCAAAATTTCTAATAGATAAGTGAATAGAGGTTAAGAGAATAGTTATGAAAGGAAATTCCAAATGCTAATGAACCCGTGTAAAAAACTTAAGTTCATCAGTCGTCAAAGAAACACATAATAAAGCAATTTGTTTAACAGATTGGCAAAATGGATTTTTTTTGTTCGTTATTTTAAAAAAAATTTAATTGAAGGATAATTGCTTTACAGAATTTTGTGATTTTCTGTAACACAACAACACGAATCAGTCATAGGTACACCCGTGTCTCCTCCCTCCTGGACTTCCCTCCCACCTCCCTCCCCATCCCAGCCTTCAGCCTGTCACAGAGCCCCTGTGTGAGTTCCCTGAGTCATACAGCAAATTCCCATTGGCTAACTGTTTTACATATGGTGTTGTAAATTTCTATATCACTCTCTGCATCCATCTCCCCTTCTCCCTCCTCCCCTCCCCCCACGTCTGTTCTCTGTCTGTTTCTCCATTGCTGCCCTGAAAATAAATTTATCAGAGCCATCTCCTCAGATTCCACATGTATGTGTCAGTATATGATATTTCTATTTCTCTTTCTGACTTACTTCATTCTGTACAATAGGTTCTAGGTTCATCCACCTCGTTAGAACTGATTAAAATGCGTTCCTTCTTATGCCTGAGTAGTATTCCATTGTACATAGGTACCACAGCTGCTTTATGTTCATCTGTCGATGGACATCTAGGTTGCTTCCATGTCCTAGCTATTGTAAACAGTGCTGCAATGAACATTGGGGCACATGGGTCTTTTTCAGTTTTGGTTTCCTCAGGGAATATGCCTAGGAGTGGGATTGCTGGGTTAAATGGTGGTTTTATTCCTAGCTTTTTAAGGAATCGCCATACCGTCTTCCATAGTGGCTGTATCAGTTTATATTCCCACCAGCAATGCAAGGGTGTTCCCTTTTCTCCACACCCTATCCAGCCTTCTGATGATGGCCATTCTGACTAGTGTGAGGTGGTATCTTGTTGGAGGTTTGATTTGCATTTCTCTAATAATGAGTGATGCTGAGCCTCTCTTCACGTGCTTGTTAGCCATCTGTATGTCTTCTTTGGAGAAATGTCTCTTCAGGTCCCTTTCCCACTTTTTGATTGAGTTGTTTGCTTTTCTGGTATTGAGTTGTATGAGCTGCTTGTATATTTTGGAAATTGATTCTTTGTCAGTTGTTTCCTTTGCTATTATTTTCTCCCGTTCTGAGGATTGTCTTTTCACCTTGTTTGTAGTTTCCTTTGCTGTGCAAAAGCTTTTAAGTTTAATTAGGCCCCACTCGCTTATTTTTATTTCCATTACTCTAGGACGTGTGTCATAGAAGATCTTGCTTTGATTTATGTCATTGAGTATTCTGCCTATGTTTTCCTCTAAGAGTTTTATAGTTTCTGGTCTTACATTTAGGTCTTTAATCCATTTTGAATGTATCTTTGTGTATGGCGTTAGGTCGTGTTCTGATTTCATTCTTTTGCACATAGCTGTCCAGTTTTCCCAGCACCGTTTGTTTTTTGCTTTACAAATGGTAACATTAAATTCTGGTCAATGTTCAGTAAGATAGGGACCCTTATTCTCTGTTGGTGGGGTGTAACTGTAATTGGTCCACCTTTTCTGGAAGAGATCTGGGCGACAGACAAGGCTGATTTTCAGTCAGGATGCCCCAGCAGAGCTGGCCTCTCTGTTCTGACTGGATGGGGAGTCTGTTGATATTTGGTTGTTAAATATTTTGACTGTCACTTCTGCTAATAGGTATCAGTGGGTTTTAAAATGATGTTATCTGGAGACCTAGTAGTTCTTCTCATGGGAATGTAAACTAAATTAATTTTGGATTAATCTTTCTGAGATTTTTTTTGTAGTTTAATACAGTAAAGATCTACTAGTACATAAGCTCCATAAGAATAGAAAATTTATGTTTTCTCTTTGCTGCTATGCCCTCCAGTGTTTGACACATAGTTGGTGCTCAATAAAATATCACTGGATGAATGAATGAATGGATGGATGTGATTTTGGTATAGAGAAGACATAGCATATGTTGCTTACTCTGTAATATAATGTGTTGTCTTAACCTTCATCAGCATTTTATTTGAGAAAAATAATCTATTATGTTCCTGTGATAGTATGTGAAAAATATACTATTTGGCTCTAGGCAATAATAGTCTTGGATTTTTAAAGTTTTTTTGCTTATAAGTGTGAAGTATTTTTTGCAATCAATAATCAATCCATACTTGGGTATTACATGATGCCCATATTCTGAAGAACATTTTATATTTTTTATGGGAACAAACTAAGAAGCACATCAATCAAGGAAAAAGTAATAGTTCAATATTTAATGTAATAGATTTTTCTGTTGACTTCATTTTTTTTCTTTCATAAATGTATCTTCATTTTTTATTTCCTGTTGGCAGAGGTTTCAATGATCTTAAGTTCCTCTTGTATTGAAGGTTTCCTCATTAATCAAACTGTAAACTAATAATTAAATATTATTTATGGTATAATTAGTATAATATGATTGAATCAGGTGGCTCAGTGGTAAAGAGTCCGCCTGCCAGTGCAGGAGACACAGGAGACCCATTTCATCCCTGGGTCAGGAAGACCCCCTGGAGGAGGGCACGGCAACCCACTCCAGTGTTCCTGCCTGGGAAATCCCACAGGCAGAGGAGCCTGGCGGTCTACAGTCCATAGGGTTGAAAAGAGTCGGACATGACTGAGCATGCACGAGCAATGAGCAGTATGATCTATTATAAATCAATGTATGAAGCTGTGTATGGATAGAATGATGTGTGCAGAAATAGTGAAATGCACACCCATGAGCATTTCATCCAGGGAAACAAATAGAACTTTACTCCGTCCAGAAGTCCCCTGTGAGCCCGATCACATCTCGCCTTCCTGTCGTACTGCCCTAATTGAGCATTATTCAAAATTTTGTATTAAAAATACTTCAGTTTTTCTTTGTAGTTTTTCATCACTTATGAATATACCAGTAAACAGTAGTTCAGTTTTGTCAATTCTGTGACTTGATATTCATTCTTAAAGTTATTATGATTTCCCTTCTATCCTATTGGGTTTCTTTCCTCTTTTTCAGAAATTTAATTCTCATCTCAAAGAAAAAACAAGTTTTGTAACTGTGTATGGTGACAGATGTTGACTTACTGTTGCAATCATTTCAGGATATATATAAATATCAAATAATTATTTTGTACACCTGAAACTAATATAATGTTATATGTTGGTTATACTTCAATGGGAGAAGGCAATGGCACCCCACTCCAGTACTCTTACCTGGAAAATGCCATGGACGGAGGAGCCTGGTGGGCTGCAGTCCATGGGGTCGCTAAGAGTCGGACACAACTGAGCGACTTCACTTTTCACTTTCATGCATTGGAGAAGGAAATGGCAACCCACTCCAGTGTTCTTGCCTGGAGAATCCCAGGGACGGGGGAGCCTGGTGGGCTGCCGTCTATGGGGTCGCACAGAGTCAGACACGACTGAAGCGACTTAGCAGCAGCAGCAGCATACCTCAATTAAAAAAAGAAAATTGATTTGTCAATTCCTTCTATTAATATATTGTAGATACTTACTAATCCTTTGTTGATCATGTGTTACAAATATCTTCTCCCAGCTTGTCATGTATCATTTCATTTTCCTCATGGTATCTTTTCACAAACAGAAGTTTTTAGTTTTTACACAGACAGGTTTATCCATTTATTTTTCTTTATGGTACATGCATTTTCATATCTTGTTTAAAAATCCTTTCCCACCTCAAGGTTGGAAAAGCACTCTTGTATATTGTCTTCTAAAAGTGTTAACAGTCTTGCTCGTCTCCATTTAGGTCCTTAATCTACCTGGAATTATTTTGTGTATATATTGTAAAAGAGAGTCTGGATTTCATTTTTCCCAACAAATATACAATTATCTCAGCACCTTTGATTGAATAGCTTGTTTCTTCACCACTGACCTTTGATCACGATGGTATGATGGTGGTCAGGATGCTGGTATTAACACTCACTGAGGACTGACCATGTACCAAGCAATGCTCTAAGTGTGAGATAGCTTATACAAATCCTTTTACAAAGTCCTACAAACAGATCCTGCTATTATTCCCAGTTTTTAGACAAGAAACAAGCACAGAGACTTTAACTAACTTGCTCCATGTGACATAGCTGGTCTATCAAAGAGCTAAAGTGAAAGTGTTAGTTACTCAGTCGGTGACCCCCATGAACTGTGTAGCCCACCAGGCTCCTCTGTCCATGGGATTCTCCAGGCAAGAATACTGGAGCGGGTTGCCATTCCCTTCTCCAGGGGATCTTCCCAACCCAAGGACTGAACCCTGGTCTCCTGCACTACAGGCAGATTCTTTACCATCTGAGTCCCCCAGGGAAGACCCAAAGAGCTGGAGTTCAAACCAATTCATTCTAGCCTCCGGTTCCTGCTGTTAGCTTCTCTGACTTTTCTATACGATTACCTGTTTTCTAGACAAAGTCTTTTTTGGCTTGGGCCTGTTCCTGGCATTCTCGTCTTTGCATTCTCCTATTTTTCTGTCCCTGGCCAATACCACACAGCATTAACTTAACAGTGAGTCTGTGCTGGGTGTGGCCGCTACCCCCACCTTGCTTTTCAAGAGTGTTTTGTCTGTTGACTGACTTTTGCAGCTCCTTTTAGTCTTTGAATTACATTCTCCAGAAACTTGGGATTTTAATTGAAACTGCATTAGATCTATAGATAATTTGGGAATGATTTGATATATTTACATTATAGAGCCTTGTATCTCTTCATTTCTTCTGGGTTTCTTTGATGTCTCAAGAAGGTTTTATTGTTTTCTCCCTGACGGTCTCACAGATTTTTTATTCAGTTCATTTCTATCCAGTTGCAATTTTTCATGCTATTGTGAATTATATTATTGCTAAAACTTCATGTTCGGCTTGTTGCTCTTGTATTGAAAAGCAGTTGCGTCCTATACATTGATTTTATATCCAGCAACTGTATTAAACTCTTAGTTCTTAAAAGTTATCACTGGATTCTCTTGTCTGTGCTACATAGTTAATCATATGCTCTGTGAATGACATATTTCTTCCTTCCCAATCCTTATATTTTTTTCCCTATCTTGTCTTATTGAGCAACTGATTTCCCCAAATTAGGTCTGACATCCATTATCCAAAACCTTTGGGACCAGATGTGTTTGGAATTCCAGATTTTTTAAAATTTAGAAAGGAACTGCAGTAAATGTATCATGTAATATAATAACAATCTGGTTCTACCATGGAAGATATGCTTTTTTATTATTTATTTGTATGTGTCAGGTCTTTGTCATGCAAGATCTTTCATTAGTTTTTGTAACATGCCTTCTTTAAACTTAAGTATTTTAAAAATATGTAGTATTTGGACCAGATGTTGTGAATAATAGTAGAAATAAAACTGTTTTATTCTGTATTTTTAAAACTGTTTCGTACAAATAAGAGCTCTCCTGGTCGCAAAACAAACTCTCAAAAATTCTCTAGTTGTGGCATGCAAAATCTTAAGTTTCCCGACCAGGGATTGAACCTGTGACCCCTAAGGTGGAAGGTAGATTCTTAACCACTGGACCACCAGGGAAGTCCCTGAACCGTCTTTACTTAACATTGGAAGTGAGTTAATTGCTACACGTTTACTCTTTTTCATTGGTGTTAACTAAGTTTCAGGTGCCAGGACTTAAACAAAAATTTTCCCCTATGGTATTTCTCTAATATTCTGCCCAATCCCACACACACACCTGGAAATAATTTATAGAGTTTAGAAATAAGTCAGAGTTTTAAAATCTGGCTTTTCCTTCTCATTAAAAGTTTAGTTTATATACTTTGCTCTTCGTTAGAGTTTGGACCGCCTTCAAAGTTCCTCCTGGTATTCAGAATGTGGTTTCCTCCTCTCTACCTCTCCCTCTTTTCTTCTGCCCTTGGGTTAGTCTTAAACCTGTGGAGGATGGTGTGGGACGTTTGAGAGGTACAGTGAGTTCTCTAGGACTTAGAGGACGTCTGGCCAGCTGGAGGAGGGGGAGGGGACTGGACTCTTGGACCTGCTGAGGGAGCCGGCCCAGGAAAGAAACCAGTTCATATTTAGACAGCCTTCCATGTCCAAGCTGATGCACAGAAACCTGGAAAGGAATGAGAAGATTCCATTCCAGGTCGAGGCCAGATGGCGAATGATCCCGAGCGTCTGTTTTAAAAACGTTCATCTTAACAAACTTGACTAAGCAATGAGAGCGTTCTGTCACGATGAGAGCGTTTTGTTTCTTATAAAGAGCAAGGTTTTGTTCTCTAATTTCCGTCTTCAATCAGCATTGATGCAGCCCGCTACAATTTCAAGCTAGACCCAGCTTTCTGAGCCTAGTTTTTATAGTTTCATCATCCTTCCTTCCTTCCTTCATTCTTTCATTGAATATAGTTGATTTACAATGTTGGGTTAGTTCCAGGTGTACAGAGCAATGATTCGATTTTATATATATATATATATATTTTTTTTTTCAGATTCTTTTCAGTTATAGGTTATTACAAATAGTGAGTATAGTTCCCAGTGCTGTACAGTAGGCCCTTGTTTGTCTATTTTATATACAGTAGTGCTTAGTTGCTTAGTCGTGTCCAACTCTTTGCGACTCTGCGACACCCATGGACAGAGGTGCCTGGCGGGCTACAGTCCATGGGGATTCTCCAGGCAAGAATACTGGAGTGGGTTGCCATGCCCTCCAGGGGATCTTTCCAACCCAGGGATCGAACCCCAGGTCTCCCGCATTGCAGGTGGATTCTTTACCTTCTGAGCCACCAGGGAAGCCCTGTACAGTAGTGTGAATCTGTTAATCCCAAACTCCTAATTTACCCCACCCTGCCCATCACCCTTAATTCTTTTCTTCCTCTACTTAAATATTTGACAATGTCTGTCTGGAGGAGTACCATTAAGAATATCATTTACAGGCAGAAACTTAACACAAATTGTAAAGCAATTTTCCTCCAATTAAAAAAATATATATATTACCATGAAATATTATTTACAAAGTTAGTGTTTTTTTCTTTTTTTAATGAAAAATAGTGAAAGCTCCTTGAAATGTTTTTTCCTTCAAAATCTTATTCTTTGCTGTCTCTTTCATGCAGCCTGTTTGGGGTGGTTACAGATGTCTGTTTTTGTTTGTTTGTTGCTTTTACTGTATCCAAAGGGACAGAGACAAGGGCAGAGAGTGATTAAGGTGTTCTAAGAACATTGAAATAGGCCAGAAGCTCACTGCAGCTTCTTAAAGCAGTATGTTCCAGAGCAATTTCCCCTCCGAGTCTCATCTGCTTGGTCTCCAGTACAGTCAGAATTTGGGTGCTTTTTCTACACATACGATTTGTTACCTTCTCTTTGCATTTCAGGATGCAGGGTAAAATCACATTACACTTGGCTGAGGGCACCCCTCATTCATTGGCCTGAGTCCTCTGCTTTCTGGGGCCTTTAATTTGTTGTACATCCAGCCAGCACCAGCCTCCTTACTGCTCTTTGTAGACAATGTAATTATTGTTAGAAAAATTCCAAGACACAACTTTTCATGTTCTGTGCGCCTTTCCACATTCTTTACGTCAATAACTTCATCCATACGCTGTTGCCTCTTAAACTTCAGCTACAGTTTTTGTTTTTGACTTGAACATGTGTTTTCATCTCGTGTTTACGTCCTTACCTTTCATGTTTCCAGAGCAGTGGCTGGAAAGAACATGGAGTAATTCTTTAGTATTTTCATTTTCATAACAGAGAGAGTTCACAACAGTGACTCATTATAGCAAATATACCTAACTTTGTACCTGTTTTTTCTGACATGCTGTAGACGTCCTTGTTTGTTTTTAAACATTTATTTATTTGGCTGCAGTGGGTCTTAGTTGTGGCACCTGGAATCTGCGATCTTTGTTGTGGCATGTGGGTTCTTTCAGTTGCAGCACCCAGAATTTTTAGTGGCGGCTTGCATTATACACCCTTATACCATGCAAACTCTTAGTTGCAGCACGTGGGATCCAGTTCCCTGACCAGAGATCGAACCCACGTCCCCTGCATTGGAAGCACAGAGTCTTAGCTACTGGACAACGAGGGAATCCCTAGACCTGCTTTTTAAGGAGATCTCAAGTTCAGGAACGGAGAAGGCATTGGCACCCCACTCCAGTACTCTTGCCTAGAAAATCCCATGGGTGGAGGAGCCTGGTGGGCTGCAGTCCATGGGGTCACAAAGAGTCAGACATGACTGAGCGACTTCACTTTCACTTTTCACTTTCATGCATTGGAGAAGGAAATGGCAACCCACTCCAGTGTTCTTGCCTGGAGAATCCCAGGGCCGGGTGGACTGCCGTCTTTGGGGTCGCACAGAGTTGAACATGACTGAAGCAACTTAGCATCAGCAGCAAGTTCAGGAAAACCTTTCGTTTTGCATGCATTCCCTTCCTAATTAAAATCTGTTGTACCAACTTGACTGTCCAGCCATGACCCTGTCACATCAGAGCCCCATTTTGTCAGTTATGTTACAGGCTCTTGCCTGAGTAGACATTCTCAACCCAAGGAGCCGCACCACCCCAATTCACTGGACCCATTTCAGAATCAGCAGATGTATATATGGCTTGACAGAATCTGCAAAAATCTGTATTGTCAAAACACAAGTCTATCTGGCTCCTTGAAAGAAACCCTCTAATGCTGTCTCTCACTTTTTATCTACTGTGGACAAACGCTGAAGTCACTTTGGGTAATGGTTTTTCATCACTTTCAAGGTTTGACAGCTTTTACGTTGAACCTATATTTTGGGGAATTTCTGCCTTTAATTTAATGTATGAGGACAAGTCTTCCTTTGTCCAAGGAAATGAATTGAAATCTTCGTTAAACATCCAAGAAATAGAGTCGCAGATGGTATTTTGGATGACACGTTTTTGTTTATAAAGTTCTATAATTTTTTGTTGTTGTTCTTTCTATAGATGCAACCACTTGAATATTCAGACTCAAGTGGATTTTTAAAAACTTTTTAAGTGAGGTTTTCTTACATTCAGTCTGGGTAAATCTATATCTTCTGACACTTTGTGTGTGTGTGTGTAGTAACTTTTTTAAAAAATTTATTTTTAATGGGAGGGTAATTGCTTTACAACATTGTGTTGGCTTCTGCCACAGAACAACACGAATCGGCCATAAGTATACATTTGTCCCCTTCTCCCTGAACCTGCCTCCTGCTCCATTCTGCCACTCTAGGTTCTCACTGAGTTCCAGGTTGTGCTCCCTGTTATACAGTGACTTCCCATTGGCTGTTTTACACGTGGTACTCTGTACATTCGATGGCTGCTCTCTCAGTTCGTCCCCACTCTCCTTCCCTTGCTGTGTGCTGTGACCCCTCTCGGTTCTGTGTGTCTGTGTCTCTATTCCTGTCCTGCATATAGGTTCATCAGTACCATTTTTCTAGATTCCATGTATATGCACTAATATATTTGCTTTTCTCTTTCTGACTTATACTTCACTCTATAAAACAGGCTCTAGGTTCATCTACCTCACTGGAACTGACTCAAATGTGTTCCTTTTTATGGCTGAATAATAGTCCATTGTATATATATACCACAACTTCATTATCCCTTCATCTGTTGGTGGACATCTAGATTGCTCTGACAGTCTTAAAAATTTTTTTATTTTACATTGGAGTATAAGAGATTCACAGGGCTTCCCTGGTGACTCAGACGGTAAAGAATCTGCCTGCAATGTAGGAGACCTGGGTTCGATCCCTGGGTCAGGAAGATCCCCTGGAGAAGGGAATGGCTACCCACTCCAGTATTCTGGCCTGGGAAATCCCATGGACATAGGGGCCTGGTGGGCTTCAGCCCACGGGGTCTCAAAGAGTTGAACATGACTGAGCAACTAGGCACTCATACAATAGTAGATTAACAATGTTGTGTTAGTTTCAGGGATACAGCAAAATTATTCAGTTACACATATACCTATATCTATCTTTTTTCAAATCTCTTCTAACACTTCCCTCAAAGAGAAGAGGACGCCAACACTGGTAATATCATCCCAAGGGATTCTGTTGAAATAGAGCATTTGGGGCACTTCCCTGGCTGTCCAGTGGTTAGGACGCCTAGTTTCCACCATAGGGGGCACACGTTTGATCCCAGGTTGGGGAACTAAGATCGCGTGTGCCATGTGGCACGACCAAAAGAGAAAAAGAAACAGAGCCGTTTGGGATCAGGTGCTTCTCAAGGTGCCCAAGTCCTTAGGAAAGCGGGTTTCTTACAGAATTAGAGCACCCTAAAACAGTATTTTGATACCACATGGAAGTGCCCCAGTGACAGGAGGGGATAATTCCCTACGGATTTCCGCATTTCCGTGTGGAGGAGGGCTGCCTTTGGATACCCTTTCTCCAGTCTGAGCCATTTATACAGAGGCGACTTTGGCAACTTAGTTTCTTATTAGATTGGCTTTTTCCAGGGATTTTGAATGTGTCTGTTTAATATCCTTTTTGATTAGAGGAAGTATCGTGTTAAAAATTGACCTGTACTTTGGAGACAGCTTCACTGTGGCCGATATGGGTCTCTTCATCTTAAATAGCTTTTGTGCTCATAGTTCCTGTGTTAGTTCTTTGGCATAATTTGAAAAAAAAAAAAAAAATCCGATTTCAGAAGTCTTCTTGAGTAAGCAAGAATAGTCATTATATCTGACCTAGAGAAACCAGTTTTCACCCTGACTGATGGGTTTATATTGTAGGTCTATGGGAAGGCAAATTTTGTTTGTATTAAACTTTATGATTTGGGGACTTGACTGCAAGGAGATCCAACCAGTGCATTCTGAAGGAAATCAGCCCTGGGATTTCTATGGAGGGAATGATGCTGAAGCTGAAACTCCAGTACTTTGGCCACCTCATGTGAAGAGCTGACTCATTGGAAAAGACTCTGATGCTGGGAGGGATTGGGGAGACGGGGAGGAGAAGGGGACGACAGAGGATGAGATGGCTGGATGGCATCACTGACTCGATGGACGTGAGTCTGAGTGAACTCCGGGAGTTGGTGATGGACAGGGAGGCCTGGTGTGCTGCGATTCATGGGGTCGTGAAGAGTCAGACACGACTGAGCAACTGAACTGAACTGATGGTGGTCCAGTGGTTAAGACTCCATGCTCCCAGTGCTAATCCCTCGTCAGGGAACTAAGGTCATGCATACCACATGGTGGAGCCAAAAAAAAAAAAAAAAATAGAAACCCAAAATACAAAAAAATAAATAAACTTCATGATTTTTTAGAACCTCTGATGATGATAACTTCATGACCTAAACCAATGCCAGAGGTCATGCTTATTTCATTGTTCAATCTTCAATGTATAAAGGAGCTTGATCACAGTCTAGGACATAAAACCAGACCTGAAAAAATAATTGTAAAATACTGATTAATACAATTGCACTTTCCTCATTTGTCTTTTCGGCTTACTTGGCCCCTTGTAGCTGAAAGCTCCTGCCAGGAGCCTTTGGTTCGTTAGAATTCAAGGAGCAATGAGGATTCAAGAGAAGGCTTGGTAAGGGGGAGGGGGAAGGAGATTCTGAAAAGGTACCTGTCAGGTTGTAATCAGTTACTTGGACACATCCGTTTGCAGTTCTCTTGGCAAATTTGGGGTTATGTGTTGAGTGTATATGTAGTATACACTTCTAAATTAAACATTTTCCATTAGGTCCTACATTATCCGACTCTCTTCGTCTTTGGCGATATGAAGCTTTCAAGTAGAAATTTTAGAGTATGTGTCATATGATAGTGAGTGTCTGAACCTCTGGAGGTTCTAGAAACCCTCTCATGGAGTCCACGAGGTCAAAACTATTTTCATAATGATACTAAGACATTGTCTTTTTCCCCTTGTGGGCAATTGCCCTGGCAGTACAAAAGCAGCGGTGGGCAAGAGGACTGGGGGCCCAGCGGGAGTCAGGGTGCCGGCTCCAAAGTGTGGCAGTGGTTATGCTATTCTCATCAGTACCTGTTTTAAAAAAAATTTTTTTTAAAGTTTTATTTTTAAATGTCTTTGATGAAACAGTGAAGATGAATGATTTTATTAAATCTCAATGTTTGAATATACATCATTCATCTTTTTCATAGTGTGGCAAGGTAGGAACCAGAATACTTAAACCAGATATTAAAGTATTAAGTAATTAAACCAGTATATTTAAGTATTAAGAATACTTAATCCAGAATACTTAAGTGATTGTACTTTGAGCTGGACTAGCTGGTTTTATCAGGGGCCTTCCCGGGTAGCTCAGCTGAAAAAGAATCTGCCTGCAATGCAGGAGACGCTGGTTCGATTCTTTGGTCGGGAAATTTCCCTGGAGAAGAAATAGGCTACCCACTCCAGTATTCTTGGACTTCCCTGGTGGCTCAGACAGTAAAGAATCTGCCCTGCAATGAGGGAAACCATGGAAGACCAAATGCAGGAGGGCATGCCAACCCACTCCAGTGCATACTTGCCTGGAGAATCCGCATGGACAGAGGAGCTTGGAGGGCTACAGTCCGTGGGGTTGCAAAGAGTCGGACACGACTTGAGTGACTGAGCACAGCTCAGCTGCTTCAGTCATGTTGCTGCTGCTGCTCTTTAGTTCCTACGTCGTGTCCCACTCTTTGCAACCCCATGGACTGTAGCCCGCCAAGCTCCTCTATCCATGGGATTTCCCACGCAAGAATACCAGAGCAGGTTGCTATTTCCTTTTCCAGGGGCTCTTCCCAACCCAGGAAATGAATCTGAGTCTCCTGCATTGACAGGTGGATGCTTTCCCACTGATCCACCAGGGAAGCCCACTTTTATCATAGGATATCGTTTTTACTTCAAAGAACAATCAACAGATGAACTCTTGGGCATTTGGCAGACATTTTCTCTAAAGTGAATGAATCAAGCCTGTCTCCTCAAGGAAACAACTGACAGTATTTGTAGCCAATGATAAAATCCCAGCTTTTAAGTGGAAATTAAAGTTTTGGAAAATGTGTCCTTGCCACTGTGACCTTGACTGTTACCACATATTTAAAGACTCATCGGATAAGATCAGTAATGATATAGACATGTGTTTCTAAAATAGTTTATATTGAAACGTGTCGACACTTGGAAGATCTGCATAATAAGTGAAATAACATTTTCCAAATGACCAGAGCATAATGCAGTCATGCCCAGGTAAAAGATCCATTCACAGTGCAAGACAGACTAGTGCATTTTATTGTAACTGGTATGAAAAATTCATTGCCATGGTTTCAAGTTTCACATTCCAGCTAACCTTTAAGAAACTACTATTTGTTGAGTTTGGGTATGGTATCCACAATTATCTAGAAAGGACATTGAAATACGCCTCTATTTTCTAACTGTTGCATATCTGGGTTAAGTTGTATTTTTTTATATACTTCCACCAAAATAAGGACCCACAACAGACTGAATGTGAAAGAAGATGAGAATCCAGTTGTCTTCTATTAAACCAGACATTAAAGAGATTTGTAGACATGTAAAACAGTACCATACTTCTAATTTTTGTGGGAGGAGGGGGTGTTTTTTGAAGTAAAGTTCCTAAAAATAATATATATATATATATATGCTAGGTAAATTAATATACAACAAATTTATTGTTGTCTTTTAAAATGAATTGATATTTTTTAAGTCTTTCAACTTTTAATTTCTGATAGAGTAAATATTGATAGCTATAAAGCAGATAAGCAGGAACTTGCCTGGTGGTCCAGTGGGTAAGACTCCTCGCTCCTGATGCAAGGAGTCTGGGTTTGATCCGCGGTCAGGGAACTAGATTTCACGTGCTGCAGCGAAAAGGTCCTGTGTGCTGCTGCTGAGACCCAGCACAGCCTCTGTGTGTGTGTATACAGATAAACACACACACATGTGTATGTAATAAAATAAGATGAGCCAAGGCTCTTTGGGGTCTTTAATGAATTTTAAGAGGGGAAAGGAGTCTTCAAAACGGCTGCGATGTGACATCAAACAGCAAAGGATACATTTTCTCTCTCTCTTTCTCTCCCTGCCGCCCTTTAAATCAAGTATAATTCACAGAAAATGGAAAGGACTCATTTTTGATCATGGTACCATCTGCCAAGTGGTAAAGGCTATTTTGAAAAACACCACGTACAATATTTGTTCACAAAAGAGTCTTTTTAAGATCTGGAGGGTTTGGGGTTTTTTTTTTCCCCATTAAGTTTTCCACATTTTCATCAAGAATGTAAGCGGGTTGATTGGTTTTTCATCTGTTTTGAATTTCTTGTAGCTGCTGTCAGAAAGTCCATGTGGCAGCAACAGCAGAGTCTTGCATCACTGAGGTGCTGCAATACAGCAGAAAAAGAACTATGCTATATTCATGAGCAAGTGCTAGTTGGTTACTGAGTCAGGTTTTTTTTATTATTATTATTATTAAGATCTTCTCTCCCATTTGGACACTTAGTTTAGTAAGTGCTTTATTATAGCTTGCAGAATGGTCTTGAATAGAGATAACTTTATTGAAAACATATTGTTGGTTTGAGGCCAGTCATTTTTAAGGTAGGCTCAATTCAAGTGTAAATTTTTTTTTTAAGTTTTTTGATCTCAAAAGCTATTGCTTTATATTGTGCATATTAGTGCTAAAAAGAATTGCAAAATAATATAGTAAGGAAAAGTAGGAAGTTTGGTTGTTAGCAGGACAAGGGTGAAATCTAAGAGCAGATGATCTTAGTAAGTTTTCGAGGAAACATCTATACCTTTAAAAATAGTAAGGCTGGGGACTTCCCTGATGGTCCAGTGGTTGACTCCATGCTTCCAACGCAGGGGGCGTGGGTTTGATCCCTGGTCAGGGAACTAAGATCCCACATGCCCTGTAGTATGGGTGAAAAAAAAAAAAGTAAGGCTCTGGTGGTAGAAATTATACAGAGAGAGGGGTCTCAAATGGATGGAGGGGTATGAAAAAGAGTTAAATAAATAAATAAATGTAAAACTGTATTAACAACGGTTTACTGATTAGCAGAAAGCTTTAAAGTAGCCTTGCTCTGGGAACTCCCTGGTGGTCCAGTGGTTAAGAATCCAGATTCCAATGCAGGGGACACAGATTTGATCCCTAGTTGGGTATTAAAATCCCACATGCTGTGAGGTAACTAAGTCCACAAGCCCTGCAACTAGAGAAGCCCTGTTGCACCTCGACAAAGACCCAGAGCAGCTAAAATAAAGAATAAAATAAAACAGTTAATTAAAAATAAAAAGAAGCCTTGCTCTGAATAACTAGGAACCATTGCAATCATTACTCGAACTGTTTGTATATTTGTTCTCTCCAGTACTTTAAAGAGATCTACAGTCTTGTTTACACTTTAAATTTGCCTGACCATCCTTATCCTTAGAGGTAACATAAGTAACCTTCTTGAGCAGTGAAGTCTCAGTTTGTGAAATCTATTCTCGGGGACCAGGAATCAATGCAAGTCTTTAATATTGGTCCTTGATTTTTGGTGGCTCAGCTGATAAAGAATCCTCCTGAATGAGAGAGACCTGGGTTTGATCCCTGGGTTGGGAAGATCCCCTGGAGAAGGAAAGGCTACCCACTCCAGTATTCTGGCCTGGAGAATTCCACGGACCGTACGGTCCATGGGGTCTCAAAGAGTCGGACACGACTGAGTGACTTTCACTTTCACTTTCTTTCACTCAATTTTTTTGTGGTAACAGTAAACATTATTAGGTATCGAGATAAACATTTTACAGTGCTAATTTTCAATTAGAAAACATTCTAGTAAAAGAAAATCTGAATTTCCTTTTTTTTTTAATGAATTCTTTTCAGTTGTGCTGGGTCTTCACTGCTCTGCATGGGCTTCATCTAGCTGGGGAGAGTGGGGGCCACTCTGTTTTTGCACACCAGCTTCTCCTTGCGGTGACTTCTCTTGTTGCAGAGCACAGGTCTAGGTGCGTGGGCTTCAGTGGTTGCAGCTCACGGGCTCTAGGACACAGGCTCAGTGGTTGTGGAGTTGGCTTAGTTGCCCTGCTGGCATATGGCATCTTCCCAGACCAGGGCTCGAACCCATGTCCCCTGTATTGGCAGGTGGATTCTTATTCACTGTACCCCACCAGGGACGTCCAAGAAAACCTGAATTTCTTACGTTGAGGTTTCTCCAACTGTTCTGTGGGGCCGAGTTCTGCTTCATGGAGAAGACAGGCAGAGGGGCGGCAGTTTGGGGTGAAGTGATATGTTGAGTTAGGGTTCCATGAAGCAGAACCAAGCAGCCACCCTAGGATTCTCCCTTGCACATCCCTTCCAACTCTCCGTCTAATCTGTCATGAAGGCTAGGTGAGTTTGAGCTCAGTGGTGCAAGCCCATGGACTGTAGCCCACCAGGCTCCTCGGTCCATGGAATTCTCTAGGCAAGAATACTGGAGTGGGTTGCGATTCCCTTCTCCAGGGGACCTTCCCAACCCAGGGATTGAACCCAGGTCTTCTGCATTGCAGGCAGATTCTTTACCATGTGAACCACCAGGGAAGCCCTTCTAATTGAAGTACAGTTGATTTAGTGTTGTGCCAATCTCTGCGGTATAGCAAAGTGTCTGAGTTATACACATATGTATATTCTTTTCTTATAATCTTTTCAATGCATTTTTAAACATTCTTTTCCATTATGATTTATCCCAGCATTCTGAATATAGTTCCTTGGGCTGTACATTAGGTCCTCGTTCATGCATTCTAAATGTAATCGTTTGCATGCTTGCTGATTCTTTGTTCATGACCTGTAGACTCCTTCCCTCTGCTCCTGGTTTTTTGCCTTTGGATTACTGAACAGTCCCCTGACTTCCAGCTCCTGGTGATGCTAAATGTATCTGTCAGTGCCTCTCCATTTGTAAGCCGTTCAGTGGCTCACTGGTGCCCACCAGAGAGTCTGAGCACCTTAACTTGGCATTCAAGGCCCTGGGTGATTCAGCCAGGCCCCTCTGGTTCCATCAGCCGCTGCCACTCGTTCCCTTGCATCCTACCCCCACCCTGGGCTCTAGCGAGACCAGTCCACCTGATTCCTCTCCCTGCCTTTGCATTAGCTGTGGCTGGAGTACCTACCTGTTCTCACTCTTCCAGACTGCCGTTCTCAAGGCACTTGGCACACTGGGGCTATATTTTTATTCTTGGTTCCCCAGCCCCAGTCACCATTCCTGCCCCACACGGTAAGCTTGATGCATGGGTGAATGTTGAATAGAGTCCATGTGAGTCATTTTATTTGTTTGAACTCTTATTTTGTAACTCTTCTCTCTCCCATTTCTTTGCCCCAAATTTCAGCGAGCTTATGTTGAAAGTTAACTCGCAAATGACCCTTAAGGGGCAAGAGTGTGCCTGAGTTAACTCGAGAGTGTGTTTCATGTCTCAGTTTTTGGTATCTGCAGAAGACACTCTGCTTTGCGCCAATACATTAAATATATCCAAACACCACGTTTCTAAACAGGAATAGGGAACGTGAACGGATGGGTCAGAGTTCAATATCTCAGGCAGTTTTCAAACCAAATTTGGTAATGTTGATTTAAAATTGCTCAACGAAAAAGCACCCAAGTACAATCATGGAAAATGTTAGAACTGCTTTCTACGTACTGATATATTGTTGAGAGAACTGTGCACTGAAGTTATGTTAATCACAGAGAAAGATTACAAGCTCTGCCTTTGTTTTTTTTTATTAACAGGATCAATTTGACAACTTAGAAAAACACACACAGGGGGGAATTGATATTCTTGAGAAATACATCAAATTTGTAAAGGAGAGGACAGAGATTGAACTCAGCTATGCAAAGCAACTCAGGTAAGTTGATATTGAGAAAGGTTGTTTGTTAACTGTAGAATGAATGTAAGGGTCATTTATATCCTCATTTTATACCGTAAATGTGTAAGCCTTTAAATATTGATTTTCCCCTTTCAGGAAAGCTTATATTTCAGTAAAAGCAATTTTTTTTCATATAGAAAATTATTTTTCAGAGCACAGTAAACAGAAAAACCAAATTATTGCTTTTATACTCTTGCTTAAAAGGTTAGCAGCTGAATTTTGGAGCAGCTTTTTTTTTTTTCCCCCAGAAAACTTTATTTGAAGCATAAAAACAGAGAAGTACACATATAATAAGTGTATGACTCCAGAAATTTTCAAAGTGAATACAATTATGTGATCGGCACCCAAGTCAAGAAACAGAAAATTACCAGCCTCAGTCCCCACTCCCCCAGTCCCTTCTGGTTCATGCCCCTCCCCTGCCCCCGTGGTTGACCACTCTGCTGATCTCTGACCGCATGGATTGGTCTGGCCTGTTTTTGAAGCTTTGGTGAATGTTATCATTTATTATGCACTGTTTGTATGTGGTCTCCTTTGTTCCTCATTACGTCTATGAGATTCATTCATGTTACATGTTGTGGTGCTTTTTATTTTGGTTGATGAGTGTGCCAAAGCTTGTCCAGTCTGCTGTCACTAGGCTATTGCTTGTTTCCAACTGGGGGCTGTAAAGTACATGTCCAGGAGTGGAATTCCTGGGTCTTAGGCTTTGTGTATGTTTAGATTTAGCAGATGGAGTCAGTTTTCCAGAGAGCTCGTCTGATTCATGTTCCCTCCAGCAGCAGCTGAGAGGTCCTCAGGCAGCCCTTCTTACAACTCCAAGGACAAAATTATCCAAGAAGTTTGTATTCTTACATAAAATATTTAAAAGTTGCTGGCAGAACTAAGCTTGAAGTGGCAAGATCTTTAATGATTTCTTGTTTGGTTGGTTTGTGCAGATTGTGAGTATCTAGATGACTTTCGATTTAGAAACATTTCATTTTAATCCAAAGACCATCTGGACAAGGTGAATGTCATGTATCTTTGAAAGAATCATCTTAGCTCTTGTTGTCATTTAATAAGCATCTAAGTGGTATGTATGGTGCACTTCATGGATGATAAGTTTTGTTTCCATTGAGCAAATAAAATACAATATATATTGCTCAATGAAATAATTTTTATAAAGAATTTTTTGTAAATTTACTATTTATTTGCTTAATAGTACAGCTGGGAAAGACTGCAGACAACAGGAGACAGGGGCGGCAGAAGATGAGATGGTTAGATAGCATCACCAGCTCAATGGACATGAATTTGAGCAAACTGTGGGAGGTAGTGGAGGACAGAGGAGCCTGGTGTGTTGCAGTCCATGGGGTCACGGAGTTGGACATGACATAGCGACTGAGCAGCAGCAACAACAAATTTCTTTAGTAATAAATATATTATTTAATAATAATTTGATAATTTATTTACTATGAATTAAATTGTCTTTAATTTTGCTGAATAAAATTTAAGTAAAATTAAATTTACTCAATAAGAATTTCATAAATAAACTTATTTTTATAAATGAATTCTATTGCAGATGATCTTCTGATGCTTTATATGTGCATCAGCCTCATTAGCAGTTGAAAGCTTCATAACTGACAGTGTGAGTGGCCAGCAAGCTGCTCCGTGTTGATTATTTAAACATTGCACCGTCATAAAATGTTGTCTTTCCTGTGGAGATGGGTTGCACAACAGCTTTAGCCAAAGTGTGCTGCGCTGTGCTTGGTCTCCCCTAAAGGATTTCCCTGCCTCCGTTGACTTTCTCTCTTGGTGACGTCTCCTCTTTCCTGGAGCCTCCGCCACTGCCTTGATTTGCTTGGGAGGTTTGTTATCCAATGTCGCAAAGTCTGTCCTCGGCAAGCTTCTCCGTCGGTTCTGTGTCAGGACAGAAAGGCGCTGCTTTTGCTGCCCTCTGGGCAGCACCTGTCTCCCGGCCCTTTCTCATCACTCTGTGAGCGAGGATTTAGGTAACAAAACTGGAGGCTATAGGAAAAGACTCCCAATTCCAGCAGTAGGTTTGGGGTAACATTTAATAGCTCTCCATTGACCATTTCCCCCTGTTTCGGATCTAGAATAGCAGTGTTACTGCTGTGGCCTTTCTCTCTTGGGAAGTCCTTTTCCTGAGATGTAAATGTTAACATTTGTTTCACTCCATCCCCGCAAAGTATCTAAATTTGTGCTTATGGGTGTGTCCGACTCTTTTCGACCCTATGGACTGTAGCCCACCAGGCTCTGTCCATGGGGAATCTCCAGGCAAGAATACTGGAGTGGGTTGCCATGCCCTCCTCCAGGGGATCTTCCCAACCCAGGGATCGAACCCCAGGTCTCCTACACTGTAGATGGATTCTTTACCCTCTGAGCCACCAGGAAAGTCCTATGCTTATGGGAGAAGTTGACAAAAACAGATAATGAGTAATTGAACCTTGCCTTCAAGACAATTACTAATCCTCTGAAAGTGTCTTCTAATCTTTAAGACTGAGATCTGGGCAGGGCCCTTGGTGCTGAGGAGTAATCAGACTGTCTTTTATTGATCTGCTTTTCCATTTGCCTGAGTTCTTCATGGCTTCTCTTGCCACACACCCCAACATCTCCTTCCTACTATCTTCACTGCTTGCTTCCCGCTTCCCTGAGATGATCGAAGCAGTCCAAGGAAAACATCCTTAGAGTTTCACACTCTGTAACCCACCTGTCCGAATCTGTTCCCATACCTGATGTTCCTGTCTGAATCCCAGCCCACCTCTTACACCCTGGCCCTTCCCAGAACTCTATTCCACTAGTTTTTCCTCCATCTCCGTGTAATCAGTGCTTCACTTTCTATTAGATGATCCCCATCTGCACAAAAACGCACCGTCTCCCATCGTTGAAAATCCACAAAGAAAACAAAACTTTTGAGCTCACCCCTCCTCTCCTTATTAAGCTCACCTGCGTGAACTGCTCCTAGGGGTGCCCGTGACCTTCATCCTGCCCCAGCCAGTTGCCTGTCCTCAGTCCTCACCATCCTTGACCCCTCAGCAGCTTTGATGGGGTGGATGCTGCCTCCTCACTCCTCGAAACACTTCTCTCACTTGGCATCTGAAACCCCCATCTCTAGGCTTCCTTCCTATCTCACTGAAAGCTCTTTGGAAGGCTCTGCTCAGACTCCCTAGAGGTTCCTCGTCTCCTCCCGCCCCTTCACCCCAATCTGCCCCAGTGCCCAACTCCCAGTCATCTTTTCTTCTCAGTCTATGCTCTCCTGGTGATCTTGTCTGTCTCCTGGCTTTCAGGATAGTCTCTATGGCAACAGACATGTGTCTCCAAGCTAGACCTCTGTCCTGAACTCCAGAAGCAGGTTGCTCAGAATCTCTGTTTGGATGCCTAGAAAACATCTCACATGTAATGTATCTGAAAAGGCATCTCTCCGCTCAAAATCTGCATTTCTGCAGCCTAGTTCTCCCTCTCCCCACTGCCCCCCCCACTCAAGTTTCCCTCAGAGTAAATCCTAAATCCTTACGGTGATGTCCTACAAAGCTGACACAAACGGTCTCCCTCCCTCTCTGACATCGTCTCTCCCTTCGTATCTCTGCTCTAACCATCCCCGCCTCCTTGTTCAATCTTGTACGTGCCAGGCCTGCTCTTGCCGCAGGGATGCTGCGTGGCCGTTCATATGGATCACATAGAGGTTTATCTCCCGGGATCCATGTGGCCAACTGCCTCACCTCCTTCAAGCCTTTGCTCTAATGTCGCCTGCACAGTGAGGGCCTCCCTGCCTCCTTGCTGCACTTTCTGGTTTTTCCAAAGTGCTGATAACTTTCTAATATTGTATAATTTTCTTATATACTGTTCATCATTGCCTTCCACTTCTGCTAAAATATAAACCTCTCAAGGGCAGGGCTCCTTGAGTTGTGTTGACTGATGAATCCCCATAGTACGGAACAGTGCCTGGCACATACTAGGGACTTAGTAAATAGTTGAGGAAAGAGTGAATCAACGGGAACAGGTCTGCAATATTTGGTCAACACTGTTTCAAGGAGAATTGCGTGTTGTCACAGGCCTATAAGAGCTGATGAGGCTTTAGCAACAAACAGAACAACTAACAATATGTCAGCAGGGATAGGGGAGGGGATTCTAGTGAAAGAGACACCGGAAGTGCCAGAGCCTGAGGGATTCATCTTCTCACTATGGAAAACAGACCGCATGCAAATGAACAAGGCCGTAAATCTCTTAAAGATAGCATTTTATCACCTTGAATAAGTAAAACCAGTAATGCATTAAAGCTTGATGTGGGGCAAGGGTTACTTAGTCACACCGGCCAGGGAAAATCCATAGCTTGAGGACTGACAGACAGCAAGCAAAGGTCTGAGAGTGGTTCTTCCAGGCCAAGGAGTCAGCAAGTGCAGAGCTCCTAAAGTGGCGACAAGTTCGAGGAATGAAAAGTTCCAGCCAGTATGACTGGAGCATATTCAACAAAGACTTGCTTGAAATATCAGTATGATGTTGAAAAACATCACTTTTTTGGGGAGATATCTGTCGTTAAATCTTTTCTGCATTAGAAGAAAAAATACGCTAACTTATTTTAGATGTAGAAGATGATAATTAAGGCTTTGGTTTCTGTAGGTCAGTGGTTAACAAACTATTGGCCACCTCTGTGGCCCAATCCATCACTGCCTGGTTTTATAAATAAAGTTTTATTGGAACACAGGCACATCCATTCATTTATGTATTGTCTGTGGCTGCTTTTGCAAAAAAAAAAAAAAGGCAGTGGAAGAGTACAACAGAGACCACATGACCATGACCTGCTTGCAAGTCTGAAATATTTAGTGTCTGGTCCTTGCTAAGCTTGCTTATGTATGTGTTCAGATCAGATCAGTCGCTCAGTCGTGTCCGACTCTTTGCGACCCCATGAATCGCAGCACGCCAGGCCTCCCTGTCCATCACCAACTCCCGGAGTTCACCTAGACTCACGTCCATCGAGTCAGTGATGCCATCCAGCCATCTTATCCTCTGGTCCCCTTCTCAAATATAAATATAAATGTATATATATATGCTTATAGAAGTTTGCTGACACCTACTATAGTTACAGTCCATTCAAGGCATGTGTGCATGAGTGCTCTGTCGCTTCAGATATGCCTGACTCTTTGCAAGCCTATGTACTATAGCCCACCAGGCTCCTTTGTCCATGGGATTCTCCAGGCAAGAATACTGGAGTGGGTTGCCATGCCCTCCTCCAGGGGATCTTCCTGACCCAGGGATCGAACCCATGTTTCCTGTATTGTAAGCAGATTTTTTTCACTGCTGAGCCACCGGGGAATCCCTTCCATTCAAGGCAGGGTTAAATTCTTCATATAATCTTAAAATATGTTATATGACCTATATAAGAGAACCAAATATTGATTGCCCCTTAGCACTGTTTCTTAAAAAAAAAAAACAAAAACACTGACTTATTTGTTATGACCAGGTAATGAACTCATATGATTGAAACTTTTAATCCTTGCTTCCCTGAAGTTCAGGGTGGCCTTGCCTTTCTGCATCCTGCAGATTATTCTAGGAGTTCATGTTTATCTTTTATAGCTATACAGTGTTGTACTGGATTGGTGGATACGTTGATTGTTTCCAGCTGTTTACAACTCTGAACAAAGTTGCGATGGATAACTTTGAATGGAACACTTGGGCAAACATGTCTAGAGAATAAGTTACTAAAAGTAGCACTTTGGTTCTGGTAAAATTTGCTAAGTGGCCCTTCTTGGAAACTGTAACATTATCACCATCCAAGAGTGCATGGCACTGCTTCCCGCCTTGACCCTCAGTACTTCTTGTTACCTGTCTTTTTCAAATCTTTGCTAATTTGATAAGTAAAAATTGCTAGATCTGACCAGTAATTTATGTTTTTCTTAGTAAGAATGAGGTTGAATATGTTTTTATGCATTGGAGTCATTTGTACTTTCTTCTTGAGCCATTCTTATCCTGGTCAATTTGTTTTTGTTTTTTTTTATTGGAGCCCATTGTAAATAAAAGGAAACTGTCAAAGTCATTTTATAAAATATACTGCACATTGTATATACAAGGTATTGAATGTAAATTTACTTGAACAGTTAGCAAGATATTAAAGTGAAACTTGAAGGATTTACTGAGCTTGAAATATTAAATTCTTATAAGATTTAGCAAAAAAAAAAAAAAGGTTGTCATTGCTGTTTGGTGGGGTTTTTATGTGTGTTTTTGTTGTTGTTTGTTTTGTTTTTAGCTCATGTTGTAATTTCAAACAGTCTCAGTTGACTCACTGCTAGGAAAGATAAAGAAGAGAGTATTTACCTCTTTTACTTCCTCTCCTAGTTGAGTTATATAACTTGGTTTATAAAATGAGTCTCACAGTTAGTTTGTCTTAATTACAGATATATGTTCATCAGCATTCCTTCTACCACAGCCTCTGCACTTGTTTGTTGGCATCAAGGAAAATAGGGATATTTTACCCCTGATGGGAACTTTTGGCATGCTCCTCGAGTTCCTTCTTGTTTGAGAATACCACTCTACAGTCATCCCCCAGTGTCTGCAAACATCGGTTCCAGGAACCACCTCCTCAGATACAGAGATTTGAAGATGCTCAAGTTGCTTTATATAACAAGGCATAGTATTTGTGTATAACCCTCACACATCCTTCCAAATATTTTAATCATCTCTAGATTCCTTATAATACCTCATACAATGTAACTACTGTGTCAACTGTTAACAGCATGAAGCAAATTCAAATTTTGCTTTGGGGAACTTGCTGGAATTCCCCCCTCCGCTCCAATATTTTTCATCTGCAGTTCATTGACTCCATGGATGTGGACCCCAAAGATATGGAGGATAGACTGCACCTAACAACAATTTGACTTAAATTATTCTGTGGTCATTCTTTCTCTCCAAACCTTGTTGTTGCTACATTGTCTTCTGGTGTAAAAGTCTAGGGGCAGCCCAATATTTATTCTAACCTTTTTGTGCCACTTAGCAGTTTGGTAACTTTTCCAAGCAATGCTTTGTGGTTGATCCCTCTTTATCAATTTTCCTTACAGCACTTTTCAATTGCAAAGTCAGTTGTTTATTTCATGCCCTCATATATTTTCTTCCAGATTGGGTTTTTCTCTGTCATTTTCTTCCTCCCTTGTCTTCTGTATTACATTGCATCTTTTCACCTTGCTTGTATTTAATGCAGGCAGTTTGGTGAAGTGCTTAAAAGGAACAGACTCTAAAGCAGCGGGCCCCAACCTTTCTGGCACACCGGTTTCACGGAAGGCAGTTTTTCCACGGACTGGGGTGCGGGAGGGACGGCCTCGGGTGTTCAAGTGTGTTGTATCTGTTGTTCACTGTGTTTCTAGTATCATTACGTCAGCTCCACCTTGGATCATCAGGCATCAGATCCCGGAGGTGGGGGACCCCGCTCTAGAGTCTTAGTGTCCGGAATGTTCTTCCACTTAACAGTAATGATGATTGGGGGCAAATTACTCTATGTGCTTTGTCTTTTTTCACCTGTAATATGTGAGTAATAAGGATGATGATCTTTCCTGCCTTACGAGGTTGTTGAGGGGTCTTAATGAGATACAGCATGGAAGTATCTTAGGTTGATGTCGAAGCATGTTTTTGGTATTAACAAGAGTCACCAGTGCTCCTGTTTGATCTGATAGAATGTGAACGATCGTTGCTGTGCTTCTGGCGCCATTAGTCTTGCCTTGTCTCCATTACAGGGTAAGGGTAGGGGAAAGTGTTACCAGATCAGGTTCGTTGGCCAACACACGGTAAGCCAAACACTGAGACACCGAGGTTTGCAGCAGAGAAAGGGTTCATTCACAAGGCTGCCAAGGGAGGAGGCAGGAGAACAAGTCCCAGATCAGCCTGCTGGAAGGCGAGGGGCTTGGGATATTTATTAAAGAAGCAGGGTGGTGGTTGGCCTTAGGTGTGGAGAACGATGAGTGCAGGCAGGATGAGGTCGTCTGTTTTCTGTGCAGGAGTACCTGAGTTGCCTGCTTCTTTGTGGGATGCGTGTTCCAAAATGGAGGTGCTTAGCATGATCTGAGGGTGGAGTTTCTGACCCTCTGCCATCAAAAGGCCATTCACTGGACACCTGTGCAGCTCCAGTTTTAGGTGGGGCTTCCCTGATGGCTCAGATGGTAAAGAATCTACCTGCAGTGCAGGAGACCTGGGTTCGATCCCTGGGTCAGGAAGATCCCCTGGAGAAGAGTATGGCTACCCACTCCAGCATTCTTGCCTGGAGAATTCCATGGTCAGAGGAGCTTGGTGGATTACAGTCCATGGGGTCTCAAAGAGTCATACATGACTGAGCAACTAAGACACAAAACCAGTGTTAGTTGGCTTGAACTTGAGCTCAACACAGCTGACTCCAGGTTCCCAGGCAAACATCTTACTGTTTCGGCTGTGTAATGCTTGGAAGACAAGCAAGGCTTTTGTAGCAAGAAAGCAAGCTTGAATGGTGAAGGCAGGTTACAAGCAGAGGGGTTTTGAACAAACTGGAAGGCAAGCTCAAGAATTCATGTTAATCACCAGTTTCGGTAACCCCATGGGGCGCCTGACTTTGTACCTCTTGTCTTTGAGACTCTGAGTTTCATTGTCTCTTCTGAAACTTTGTTAGTGTTTCTGTTTTGACATTCACTCCATTAGGTCACAAGCATTCACTCCTATTCCTTGGGGGTCCTTAGGTTTGAGGTGATCTCCCCCAGGCATTCGGCTTGCGGCCCTGAGAAGTGGAAACCCAGGGGGCGAGCCCCGGCCCCTGCCAAGTCCTGGAATCTGGATGCTCAGTCTGCCTGTCTCCCTCTCAGAGCTTTTCTGTCTCTGTTCCCTGAGTGCTGGCTCACCCCTCATTTAACTTCTCTCTGACCCGATTTTCAGTCAGTCCATGTTCCTTGGACTTATTTCCCTTCCAATGACTGTGAGGGAGGGGTCAAGCATCTGTTGTACACTGTTCTAGAACCTTCCATCTCTCACATGGGTCACCGCTTCTCAAAGTGTGTAGACTGAGGTTTATTTTCTGCTCTGGAAAATTTCCTGGCTTTTATTTTACCTCTTGTTGGAAAAAAAGCACAATTCTCTGATGAGATTTTATTTTGCCATCTTTATCTGGAAATCTGTGGTGAGCTTTTAAAAGTATGAAAGAAAAAAAAAATTTCCTGGGTCCAACCCTAGACCTTCCGTTTCAGAGGATCTGAAATGGAGCCTAAGCATCTCCTTTTAAAAGCCTCCTGGCAGCTCTTAGGAACAACCAAATTTAAGTCTAGTATTTTTATTAAAAGATGTGTATTTTCCTCCTACCTTTTAATTAGCCTATCTGAAGAGCAAATATATAAAACACTTGTTTCTCAGAAAGATCTCATAAATTTAAAGTTGCTTTTGGTGGTTTATTTGCTTGCTTATTTTTATAATAACTTCATACACATAGGGCAAGAAAGCCCATCACGAGAGAATGGAAAGGCTCTTTTTTTTTTTTTTTTTTTTTTTCTTTTTTGTAGTGGCCCCTGACAGAAGTATCTTTGGATCTGAAGTTCTCTTCTAGACCTCTTAAGGTTTTAGTTTTCTGTTAGCATTTATAGAGTGAATTATTCATTGATGCTTTTAAGAAGCATTTGAATGCTATATATGTGTAACACTGTCAAAGTGATACTCATGCACAGAAGTGGACCATCTTTACTGCAGATCACCCACAACAGGTCTTTAATCCTGTTTGGGGTTTGACTGGGAAAACGGAACTATAAAAAGTGCTGGTTTCTCCTGGATCTCTTCAAGCTCTGCTTCCTTCAATTAGGTATAAAATTTGAACTACTTTTATGGCTACTAAGGACTGGAAGCTAAAAAGAAAGTGTGGGTTTAAATAAACCTCTAAAAAAACAGTTTTGAATGGATTTTTATATAAGGTGTGAATTTAGAAGGGGCATTTTTCCATTTATAGTTTATGGTTAGCAGAAGAAATGGTCATTATTTCAAACCATGCACTAAAAATGTCTCATAAAACTTCTAGGCTTTTCAATACTGAAGATCACATATATGCTACTTTAAATATATTTGCAAAAGAATCTATTGATTAGTCATCTGCTTTCCATGGCTCCCCTTTTAATATTCCTGGTACATGTAAGTTGGAGCCACTGTTTTTGTTAAATCTATCTTTTTTTTGGCTGCACTGGGTCTTCACCGTGGTGTAGGCGCTTCGTTGCTCCAAGGCACGTGGGATATCAGTTCCTCAACCAGGGATCGAACCCACATCTCCTGTGTTGGAAGGCAGATTCTTAATCACGGGACCACCAGGGAAGTCCCCAAATCTTTAAAGATGAAATGTGGTAGACCAACTCAAAGAATTCCACTGTGTTCTCGATATGCAAGATTTATCTTTTCTGCATCATTGTTTTTCTCTGAAGTACTTGCTTTAGATATTTCATATTTAGGAAATATTGCTTCTTCACAGTCTTTTGAATCTAAATCTACCAGATAATCTTTGCTGTGAGAGTATCAGGAGAGAAAACACGACGTAGTTGAAGCACAGCTCATGTGATAGCAACCTCCAAGTCAGTACGTTTTTCTTTTATCAGTTTGTCTACTTAAAAATTTTAAATTGTTATGTACCCCTGCCTTTTTTAAGTAATTGCAGCAATCACTATTCTATTGGGTGATGTATATTCCCTTGGAATTTCGAAACTTTAAGGGACAAGAGAGGTCATTTCATGCCCCTGCCTCAGGGTTAGAGATGAGGAACTGGAAGCACAGACTTGCCCATTGATTTGTTCGAGGTCACACCATCCAGACACTTGGTCTCTGGATTCCCAGAGCAATGTCCTTTTTACTGAAGTCCTCTGCCTCTCGTGTCATCTAGTAACACCTGTTGGAGATGAACTCACGTTTCACTCTGTCTGTAAAATGTACCATGATCAAAATTGCAAATTGATTACTGTATACTTCTCTAGGCACATCTGTAGATTCAGGGGAAATGAAAGAAATTAAATGTGAAATAATGAAAGTAGGTACTATGAAAGAGGAATAGCAATAGGGAATAAAAAGAGAAGTGAATAGTGAAATGGCGTCATATGGAGAGTCTCACTGTGGACCACTGGTCACCTCCTAGGACTGTTCTTTCTCCTCCCCTTCTTCTTTTTGTAAAAGTTGAAGTATAGTTGGTTTACAATGTTGTATTCATTTCTGCTGTACAGCAAAGTGACTCATTTATACATGTACTTACTGAGTCACTTCTTTTTCATATTTTTTTCCTTATGGTTTATCCCAGGACATTGAATATAGTTCCCTGTTCTATTCAGTAGGACCTTATTATGGTCCATTCATCCGACAGGCAATAGTTTACATCTGCAAATCCCAAACTCTCTGTCCTTCCCTCCCCTGTCTCCTCCCCCTCGGCAGCCACAAATCTGTTCTCTGTATCTGTGCGTCTGTTTCTAAATTTACATAAAAATGTTTCATAGACAGGTTCCTCTGTGCTGTACTTTGGCATTTGTTTTTCTCTTTCTGACTTACTTCACTTAGTACGATAGTCTCTAGGTCCACCCATGTTGCTGCAAATTCCATTGTTTCATGCTTTTTTATGACTGCATAGTATTCCAGTGTGCATCCCACTCCAGTACTCTTGCCTGGAAAATCCCATGGACGGCGGAGCCTGGTAGGCTGCAGTCCATGGGGTCGCTACAAGTCGGACACAACCGAGTGACTTCACTTTCACTTTTCACTTTCATGCATTGGAGAAGACAATGGCAACCCACTCCAGTGCTCTTGCCTGGAGAATCCCAAGGATGGGGGAGCCTGGTGGGCTGCTATCTATGGGGTCGCACAGAGTCGGACACGACTGAAGCAACTTAGCAGCAGCAGCAGCAGCAGTATTCCATTGTATATATGTACTGCATCTTCTTTATCTATGGCTGTTCTTCTAACTACAGAAGCCAAAATAGGACCCAAGAGAAATCCATCAGTGGAGCCATTAGTGAATTTTCTTTTTTCAAGATCACTCTTAGTTTTTATGTAAATTTAGGCCTGCAGAATGTAGAGGGGAGTATTTGGATTCGTGACCTGGAGGTGGGATTAGGAAGAGAGATTAGAGCAATTTTGGCTAATCTGAGTGTGTTCAGTGTGAGCCTGCTACACAGGTTAAAATTTCTCCTGGTTAAATGTCTTAGCATAAACATCCCTCCAAATATTGTTTCTACTTCCTTCAAGGAGACTTATTCACACAAGTGGTTTTCATTAGCTCTTTGAAAGAGAAGCCACAGAGCCTTGAAAACATGCCCTTTGAATTTTAATTTTAAACATTTGGACCCAGTCCATATGTTTGCCTTGGATTTAGAGCAATAATGCTTGACTGAGGATGAGTATACGGGATGGTGACCTGGTAAGAAAAACTACCCTAGCTCAGTGCTGTAAATAAAAGCCACTGCATAGAAACCCATGGTCTGCCCTCTCTAGTTAAATAATGTCAGGTCTTAACATCCAGGTAAGTGACCAGCTGGTGACCATGCCTATTCTTATTTGCTCTATCTTTAGCTAAAAGATTCAAACCTATGCAAGTCTTTCACATTGAAAGATGGAAGGAATTAAATGGTTCAGTTGTGAACATTTTGTGGCTTTTTAACTTGTAAACAAAAATACTAACTTCATCTTTTATCCCTGATTTCTCAATTATCTTCTGTATAAGGTGATATGTCTGCCTTTTTGTTTTAGAAATCTTTCAAAGAAATACCAACCTAAAAAGAACTCGAAGGAGGAAGAAGAATACAGGTGTGTTTATCACTGATTGTTATGTGGCCGTATGTATATGTCCTTGGTGATGGTTATAAAGGAAATCTACATATACTCTGTAGATGTAGTGTACCTACAAAAACAAATTGCATTCCTCTTTCATATTTGTGTCAATTTTTAAATTGGGGGGAAGACAATAAAAAATTAAATAACTTTTCTTATAGAGGCACTAGACCTCGTCCAGATTGTTTCAATTAAGGTAAATAGAAAAAGCTTAGCCTATAAGCAAATACAGGAAGTGTGGATGGACTGTGCATTCCACATCTTGGTAAATTCAGGTGTCTCATTCATCCAGGAAATATGTCCGTTTCAGACAGCAGTTAAGACATCTTAACATGGATAGTCCAAAAGTATCATCTCTAATTTAGATCTAAATATCCATGACATTAGAACATGTAGTAGGTATATGTATTTGGGGTTTTACCTGGGCTAGTAACAAAGCCAAATGTTGCCTGATACAGAGCAATTTGGCTTCGCAAAATGAAAAATGTTTCAGTTGTAATTAATTGTGCGCCATGTTGATGAGAACACCCTGATGTGTAATGAATTTGTCAAGACCCTATGGGAGCTGGAGGCATATTACCCTGATAGTAACGTTAATTACTCTTTCGCTGGCGGGAAGCCGCGTGAGAGAGGATGTGCCCTCTTTGGAAAGGAGTGGTGTGTGTTCTGTTCTGTAGGTATACGGCTTGCCAAGCCTTCCTTGCCACCCTGAATGAAATGAACGATTATGCTGGGCAGCATGAACTCATCTCCGAGAATATGACCTCTCAGATCATTGTGGAGTTAGTGCGCTACGTCCAGGAACTGAAGCAGGAAAGGAAATCGGTAACTAAAATTTGTTTTTCTTCCTAAGAGGTGGAGCAAAGATGATGGGACTATCCTTCCAAGTTTTTGTTTGTTTGTTTTTATGGTTTCCTGTGCTATACAGTAAATCCTTGTTGCTTATCTATTTTATTTATTTTTTGACCATGCCGCTAGGCATGTGGGATCTTAGCTCCCCAATCAGGAATCAAACCTGTGTCTCCTGCATTGGAAGTGCAGAGTTTTAACCTACTGGGCCGCCAGGCAAATCCCTCCCAAGAAGTTTCAAAGTTAAATGAAATCATATGAGACGGTGGGTCTTAAATTGCCACCTTTGAGAAGCATATAAAAATTCAGGACCCTAGTCCTAGAAAGTGTGTCCAGGTCTTTACGTTTGATTTCAAGGGTCCATTATATACTCTGCAACTCATTTGTGGGCCCCAGAATACTAACCTCTTACGATGAATTTAAATATATTTGAGGCTCTGGGACATACAAGAGCAAGCAAGGTAATATGGTGTCTGCTGTGTGGAATAAATTGTATTAAAATAAATCCTTATAAGGAGTTCAAAAGAGCCAGAAAGATGGCCTCAGTTACAGACACTCTGTTCCCTGGCTCATTCATTGTCATCTAATAAAGGGCTTTTTTGGTCCTCTCATCACCATTACAGTCTTTTCATGACTTTTATTGTTAACAAAAGGGAAAAATGTACCCTCAAGTAAAGTATATTCATAGTCAAGATTTTGACCGAAGAGATTTATCATTAAGCCATGGTCTATATCACTGTACTTGGATTGCCTGGGAGGCACGTAATAATCTGTTGTAATAAAATACCAAAGTTGGCCAGTGACATGCATTTCTCATGCAAAGAGTCGACTCATTGGAAAAGACCCTGATGCTGGGTAAGATTGAAGGCCACGGGAAAGGGGGTGGCAGAGGATGAGATGGTTGGACAGCGTCACTGACTCAGTGGGCATGAATTGGAGCAAACTCTGGGAGATAGTGAGGGATGGAGGAGCCTGGCATGCTGCAGTCTGTAGGGCCACAGTTGGACACAGCTGAGGAACGAACAACGACGACAAAATGCTTTTCTGTGTACGTTCGAGTCCTTCTCTGAGTGCTCTGGAGATACATGAGCCAATAAGACTGGTAGAGTTTTTGCTGAAATGGAGGAGACATTAAATAATAATGACCAAAATAATTATTTAATTGTAATTGTGGTAGTGTCAACAAAGTCCAAATGTATATACACAAATGAACATATAATGGGAACACCTGACGTGCTCATGCACCGTATCAGGGGAAAGTTCCCCAGAGGGCTTGAGGGACAAGTAGGAGCCACCTGGGGCAGAGATTCAGTAGAGAGAACAGCCGTGCAAAGGCCCTGAGGCAGGAAGGTGTTTGGAACAAAGTTAATAAATTGAGATGAGGTTTTTTGTCTGTTCATATTACAGCGGTGATTCCCAAGAGGGTACAGCTTTTTCTACCCACCCCAGCAAATATTGGTCAATGTCTAGAGATGTTTTTGGTTGTTTGGGTTATTATAGCTGGGGGTGGGGGTTGCTGCTGGCATCTAGTGGGTAGAACCCAGAAGTGCTGTTAACATCCCATAATGCACAGGACAAGCGTCCACAACAAAGAATTACCCGACCCAAAATGTTTGCGCCAGAGCTCCAGTAGGGTGACGGGCTCGATAGACTGTTCACGAAAGGGGAACTTTTATGTGACAGCAAGGAAGCAGCGAAACAGAATACTAAGGTTTGGAATGAAGCAAAATCCCCATACAGTCATAAAATAAACACGGTAAATCTGGATGCAATGTTGGACTGCTTCCCTGGCTCCAGAATTTCCCTCGACCCCGCAAAGTTTATGTTAAACACCTTCTTCTTATTTGTTCCTTTGGTCAGTGCCTCGTGTCTCTTACTGACCTTCCTTCACTCATACGGTTTAGCATTTTAGCCAACACTCTTAAGTTAAAAACTCCGTGTATTTACCTTAGAGGGAAATATTCATTCTCTTTTCTGGAGTGAATCGTGAAATGTGAAGTCCACGTGACTTGGCCTCCTGTTGCTTTTTTAAGTGCCTCCCCTCCAACCACACGGCCCCCTCGCTGCTCCTCACCCATGCCCTCTGCGATCCTTTGCACTGCGTTTTCTTGCCTTGGTAAAACTTTTCCCTAAGTATCTGCAGAGCCCACTTCCCGACTTCTTTCTCAGGAATGTTGGCTTCTCATTCAGGTTTGTCTTGTTTATCTTATTTAAGACTATAGGACTTGCCTGGTGGTCCAATGGCTAAGACTCTGCACTCCCAGTGCAGGGGCCCAGGTTCCATCCGAGTCAGGGCACTAGATCTCATGTGCCGCAACTAAGCTGCTGTGCTACAACTGAAGATCCCACATGCCACAACTAAGACCCAGCACCTCCAAAGAAATAAATATTTTTTTAAAATTACAAGGTCCTCCCACCTTCTCCACCTCATTTATGCTACTTCCCCCTGCTTTATTTATTTATTTTTCTTTAGCTGTTGTTGTTCAGTCACTTAACTTGTTGTACTGCTGCTGCTAAGTCACTTCAGTCGTGTCCGACTCTGTGCGACCCCAGAGACGGCAGCCCACCAGGCTCCCCCGTCCCTGGGATTCTCCAGGCAAGAACACTGGAGTGGGTTGCCATTTCCTTCTCCAGTGCATGGAAGTGAAAAATGAAAGTGAAGTCGCTCATTCGTGTCCAACTCTTAGCGACCCCACGGACTGCAGCCCATCAGGCTCCTCCATCCATGGGATTTTCCAGGCAAGAGTACTGGAGTGGGGTGCCATTGCCTTCTCCTTGTACTAAAGCAAAGCTAAGATAGATTCTCATGTTTGCATTTTCATGTAAATAACATTATGTTGTTGTTGTTGTCCAGTCACTAACTTGTGTCCGGCTCTTTGCGACCCCACGGACTGCAGCACACCAGGCTTCCCTGTCCTTCACTATCTCCCAGAGTTTGCTCAAACTCATGTCCGTTGAATTGGTGATGCTATCTAACCATCTCATCCTCTGCCATCCCCTTCTCCTCTTGCCTTCTTTAGTGCGTAATAGTACCTAACATTTTAAGTGTTTGTTTGTTTCTCTTTCACCCCACACTGGAAGCTCCACAAGGGCAAGACATTTCTTGTCTCAGCCCCTAAAAGAGTGACGAGTGTCGGGCGCTCAATCAATACTCTTGGAGTGAAAGGAAGAATTGAGGAGTAGAAGCAGCCATCTTCAACATAGCTTAGTTCTCAGTTGGACTTTACTAGTTGGGGATCCTGTGTTGTTGTGTTATGACTGCATCCTTTTGTTTAATTTACTCACTGTTAATCATATGTCTTTTTTATAGTGTGTCATATCTGTGCTTTGAATTCTTTTCCTTCTTTAATCAAAAATTATAGTAATTTAATGAGTAAATTATAGGTAGTACAGTCCGACATTAAATGATATCTTGCAATACATAGCTTTGCTTTTATTTTAGGGAGAATTACTCTCTCTGAGTCAGATGTTCTGCTGGGAGGAGATGTAAACAACATACTCTCTTAAAGCCTTTTGTAATTCTATTCAGATGAAAATTTAGGAAACTGAAACTGTTTAAAGTTCTAGAAAGAATATCAATAAATACATGTACATTTCCAGTGTTTTAATATAATGAGGTATGAACTTATTTGCTTTATGACATGGTAATAGTTACCATCATTTAGAATGTTTCATATGGCAGTATGTTGATGCTCTAATATCAAAAATTATTTTGATAATATTGGATATTTAATCATTTTGCCTCGTTTGTTTTTATAGGTGATAATAACTGATGAGGAGGAGGGGCGGGCTGTTATACGTTTTGCTCCTTGTCTTACTTACATTTTGCCCCCAGCCAGCCCGCCTCTCTGGGCAGTGGTTGTTCACATACGAGCTTTTGTTCCCGCTGAGTTTATTTTCTTGAACTGACATCCAAGGATGCCAGATTGACGGGTATGAAGGTCTCCGCAGCGTAGAAAGGGCTGTAGAAGGGCTCCTTGGGATGCTCTCGTGCTGAGCATCCTTTCTCCCCGTGACCTTTCACTTTTGGTTACCCTGACTTTTCTTAGTAAGTGATCTAATTTTCTGAAGGATGATTCTCAAAACCACAGTGGACTGCTATCACTTCCACTTTCTGGTGATGGTAACTATCAGCAGAAGGACCCCAAGAGAGCTAGAGACCAAATCCAGCTCTTCTGGGGTCACATTCAGTTGCCGCTTCGCTGCGGCACTGTGAAGCCTGCCAGTGAACTTCAGATCTTCCTGGGAGGAGAGGAGAGCCTGAATCAGAAGTATGTCCGGAGAGCCTCAGCTCCCGGTGGTCAGGGAGGCCAGGAAGGGACCCAGGGTCTGCAGTCAACAAACCCGCTTAGGACTCCGACAGCCCCACTAGCTAGGAAACCTTAGTCAGGATGTAAAACTCTGACCAACCTAGTTCTGCATCTGTAACTGAGGCTGATGGTAATAAACCCCTTCCAGAGTTGCGGGGAGGGTCACAAGACAGGTATCCACCGCCTAACACCTCACTGGTACTGATGCGTAGGCACTGCATATCCGGAACCTCCCATCAGGTCCTTCTGCTTCTCAATACAGAATCTCCTTCCTACTCCAGAGAAAGGCTTTGATCAGGGTTTATTACAGAAAGCAGGAGCATCTGCAGGCCTCCTTGTGACCATGTGTCATAACAGTATTATCCGGTGCATTTAAAAGGACCTTTCTAAAAATGTTGACTTGGTGGATGGCATTGAAAACAAGCTGCTTTTAAAATTTTGGTCAAGCTGTTGTTTCCTGTGGCTGACTAGAAATACTGTCCTGCTGAAGTACCATTCTTAACTGTCAGCCTAATACCTTCTGAACCACTTAATATAGTGGCGAGTTCCTCCCTGCCCAAAGGGACAATTTAGAATTTACAGGATTACTGCTGGATCTTATTACTCCCAATAGAGAGTGTTTCCACATTCAGTTCTAAGAGCAGTAGAAAATCATTTTTCATCTAGATTTTTCTATGTTTGAGCACATTAATCTCTAACAAGGTGAGAAATGGCTCACTATGCAAAAGATGAGGTTTCCTTCCTTCCTTGGATGGATTTGAAAGGAAGTGGAAGAACCCGCCTGCCAATGCAGGTTAGGTGTAAGAGGCACGGGTTCGCTCCCTGAGTTGGGAAGATCCCCTGGAGGAGGGCACAGCAACCCACGAGTATTCTTGCCTGGAGAATCCCATGGACAGAGAAGCCTGGCAGGTGGCGATCCATAGCGTCACACGGAGCTGGGCACGGCTGAGGCAGCAGCACTCAGGCGGTGTGCGAGATGAGAGTAGAGGGGGTACGGACATTCTCTTTGCCTCTGGGCCACGTTGTGCTCACAAGTGAGTTGTCTGATCTTAAGCAAAATCTTCAAGTCTTAAAGGTATAACCGATTCACTATGCTGTAGAGCAGAAACTAGGATCCCACATGCTGAGTGGCCAAAAAAATTTTTTTTAATTAAAAAAGTGTACAATCTGAAAGTTTCAAAAAATTAATTTAAAAAAATCTCCAACTGTAAGATAGAATGATGCTCACTGTTCATATTTTTAGGGGGAAAGATGATTTTTAAAAATTTATTTCATTTTTTAATCGAAGCATGGTTGACTTACAATCTTGCTCCAATCTCTGTTGTACAACTAACTGACTCAGTTATGCACATATAGACATTCTTTTAAAATATTCTTTTCCATTATAGTTTACCCCTGGAGATGGGATGCAGTTCCCCGTGCTGCACAGTAGGCCCTGGTTTATCCATTCTAAATGTAATAGTTTGCATCTACCAGCCCCCAAATCCCAGTCCATCCCTCTCCATCCCCTGCTCCCTGTTGGCCACCACAGGTCTTATTTCCATGTCTAGGAGTCTGTTTCTGTTTTGAGGGTAAGTTCATTTGTGCCATATTTTACATTCGACATGGAAGTCATGCCATATGGTATCTCTGGGCCCATCCGTATTGCTGCAAATGGCATTATTTTGATCCTTTTTATGGCTGAGTAGTATTCCACTGTATATATGTACCATATCTTCTTTATCTATTGTTCTATTGATGGACATTTAAGTTTCCATGTCTTGGCTCTTGTGAATAGTGCTGCTATGAACTCTGGGGTACAGGTATCTTTTCAAATTCTAGTTTTGTCTGGATATATGCCCAGAAGTGAAGTTGCAGGATCTTATGTGCTGTGCTGTGCTTAGTCGTTCAGTCGTGTCTGACTCTTCGGGACCCCATGGACTATAGCCTACCAGGCTCCTCTGTCCATGGAGATTCTCCAGGCTAGAATACTGGAGTGGGTTGCCATGCCCTCTTCCAGGGGATCTTCCCAACCCAGAGGTTGAACCCAGGTCTCCCACGTTGCAGGCAGATTCTTTACCACCTGAGCCACCAGGGAAGCCCCGGGATCATATGATAACTCTATTTTTAGATTTTTGAGGAACCTCCATGCTGTTCTCCATGATGGTTGCACCAACTTACGTTCCCATCAGCAGTGTAGGAGGGTTCCCTTTTCTCCTTACTCTCTCTTTCATTTGTTATTTGTAGACTTGAGGAAATACAGTTTTTATGCAGCAGTTTCCACACATGCTGTGTTCTGTAGGGAGCTCACTCATCTAGTATTATGAATAACCAGTGTCTGTCCTGATACACAAAAGTGTGTTTGCTTGTTTTGACGAAAATGTGTTGATTTTGTGAAAGGAAATTCTTTAAAAGAGAGCTTTGACTTGCCATTTGCAAGGGCACAGCCATTTAGGTTCTTTCCTGCCTGGTGTTTGAGCCAGCAGCAGTCCTCACTAGGGACCACCAGCACTTCTGGAAGCCTGAGAGGGGCAGTGGCTCTTAATTTCTTCACCTAATGGGCTCCACTTAAGGCAACTGTATTTTTGGCAAGATGCTCACCTTATCTTTAGAAGTAATGGAATTAGTAGCCTGCCCTTGGGGTGAGTATAAGTCAAAATATACAGTGACCGTTTCCTTTGCTTCGCATTCAGTCTTTTATTCTCAAAGATAAATTAACACATCTGATTTTGTGCCAGTGTCTTGGATTTACTGGTGTTCAATGATCATGGGTAGAAACAACCGGGGAAATCAACAGTTCTTTCTAAGGCAGCATGATGAATTTTAATGTGTAAAATCTGGAAGTTTTATACTGGCTTGCTTTTCATGAATGTGAGTGAGTGCTCAGTCATGTCTGACTCTTTGCAACCCCACAGACTGTAGCCCACCAGGTTCCTCTGTCCATGAGATTTTCCAGGCAAGAATAGTGGAGTAAGTTTCCATTTCCCCCTCCAGGGGATCTTCCTGACCCAGGGATCAAACCTGTATCTCCTGCATTGCAGGCAGATTCTTTATCTGGCTTGATAGCCAGGAAGCTTGGGCTGGTTTTTCTAGATTTTTATAAATTTACAATGAGAGCAATATTCATTATCTCTGTAATCTGACCACATGCAATGAAAACTTCAATTTCTTTTATTTATTCTTTCTTTTTAGGTAGAGTGGCTGTGATTCATTTATTAGTTGCCAAAATTTTACAAAAACTCTGAATTAAAGAACAAAAACTTAAAATCCTTGTCAATCAAAATCTTCATTTTTGTAAGTTTCCTTCTGTGTATATGCTCAGTCACTCAGTTTTGTCCAACTCTTTCAGTCCATGAGGTCATTCTTTGTGACCCCATAGACTGTAACCCACCAGGCTCTTCTGTCCATGGGGTTTTCCAGGCAAGAATACTAGAATGGGTTGCCATTTTCTTCTCCAGGGGATCTTCCCAACCCAGGGATTGAACCCGAATCTCTTGCATCTCCTGCATTGGCAGGCAGATTCTTTACCACTGGTGTCACCTGGGAAGTCCTGAAAATATGTAGTTTTCATAATTAGAATTTTAGTGGCTATAGTTATTAAATAATTTTAGACAACAGTGTTCAGCTCCAACCTCTGAGTCTGTGTAGGGTTATCTGCAGTGGTCACCACTAACCACATATGAGGGATTTATGGAGATTTATAGCTCCAGGAGGGGAATCAGGAGGTTCCAGCCAACATTTACTGGAACCTCTAACTACATTTCCCCCGGCAGGTGGAAAGAATGCTTCATTTCAAAATGTTGGCCAGGAGCAGAATCAGTTTTTGGCAATGGTTATCTGAAGAGTTCTAGAGGAAATAATTATACAATGCCTTCAGTGACTCACTAAAATTTTTCTAAATCTCAGATAATGCTTGCAAGACCCTACATTACTGCAAAATGACCATAAGAAAAATTTCCCCAAGGTTTCAGAGATGTTGAAAAATTGATAACTAAAAGTCACGCACTCTTCTTAAAGTTCGGTGTTGGATAGGTTCTGTTTATGAAACTTACAAAACAAACTTAATTGCCTGTAAGGCAATTCTGCAGCCCAGACTGGCTCTCATATGTCTAGGGCATGTTTTTTTTGTTAGTTTGTTTTGGCTGCACCCTGCCGTGCAGCTTGGGGGATCTCAGTTCCCTGACCAGGGACTGAACCCCAGCCATGGCGGTGAAAGCACCAAATCCTAACCACTGGGCCACCAGCAAACTCCCTAGAACATGTTTTTATAAGAGATGACAGTGAACAGATAAAACTTACCATGAAGAAAGGCAGAAAGTAAAAGGAGCTTATCTGTGTGATCAAGCTAATTGCAAATCTGTTTTTGATTTATTCAGTCCTGTTGAGATTCAGCTGTGGATACTCTGTTATAAAGCCAGAACCTGTAAGAAGAAAATGCAGAAAAGCAAGGCAGATATTAGATTTCATGATCAGGAAAAAGAGCAGTGGGTCTAAAAAAGCAGTTAGTTCTTCCTTACTGGTGTTACTGTGCTGAGTCACTCAGTCGTGTCTGACTCTTTGCAACCCCATGGACTGTATAGATAGCCCACCAGGCTCCTCTGTCTGTGGGATTTCCCAGGCAAGAGGGGGTTGCCATTTTCTCCTCCAGGGGAACTTCCTTACTCAAGGATGGAACCCACATCTCCTGCATTGCTCATTTACCACTGAGCCACCTGGGAAACCCCTCACGAAGCAGGAAACCCTCCAAAACTAGTTGGCCTTTTGTGGGTCATGCTTATACAACACCCACTAATAGCCTTGGGTTTAATGTATGTCTAGAAGGTATATTTTGTTTTGTTCTGTCCTCTTTGTTTTCAAAGAATATTTTATTTAGACCAGCATTCTATTAAGACCCTGTCCCCACTGTGACTCTGTCACCTGCAAAACCACTGGTCTGATGAAGCAAAGAAATTCTATTTTCTCATTTATGGGATGACATACTTAGTTATCAGGATCCTTCAGTTTTGTCCTTGACTTCCTGAATTTGAAATGTGACTTTGTATTTCCCCCTTGTAAGTAGGAATGAGACCTTTTTCTTCTAAAATTTGTGAGAATTCCTTGACGAAAGCTGTGTGTCTCTCCCCTGATTCACGGACACAGCATCCTTGTCAGTGGAGCTCCTGGAGCCCAGGAAGAGTGTAAAGGATGTCCCAGAGTTCTCTGATGCGGTGGCCCACTCAACCTGTCCAAAAACAAACTGTGGATCCCCAGAGTTTATCCTTTATCCTGCCCCAGTCCTATCCTATTATCCAGTCGACCACTTCCCTGGTGGCTCAGACAGTGAAGAATCTGTCTGCAATGCAGGAGACCTGGGTTTGATCCCTAGGTTGGGAAGATCCCCTTGAAAGGAAATAGCAACCCACGCCAGGATTCTTGCCTGGAGAATCCCATGGACAGAGGAGCCTGGCGGGCTACAGTCTGCGGGGTCACAAAGAGTCGGACACGACTGAGTGACTAAGCACAGCATTCCTATCTACAATTCCCATCGTCTGTGAATGGCAGTCCTTTTTAACCCAGTTGTTCTGGCCAAAAACGTGGGGCACCCAAGGCTTATTTTTCCCTTACGCCCTGTCTTCTGGCTAACGTCAGGTCCTGTCGGCTGTACCTTCAGTAAATGTTCTGAATCCAGACACTTCTCAGCACTTCCTGCACAACCAGTCTCTCATCATCTCTCATCTGATGGACTGTCCTAAGCCTTTTAGTTTTAACTCGTCTCTGCTTCCAGGCCTGCCCCCTGGTCAGTGGTCCAGCTCCCCATCTCCATCTCCACCACCAGCTCCCCCTTGGGCAGGTGCAGCAGCCTGCCCCTCCTGCTTCCATTCAGTACGTTCTCCATACAGCAGGCAGCACAACCTTGCGATAATGCAAATCAGACCATGTCACTTCCCTTCTTACATTTTTCCAGTAGCTTTCCACGGTGCTCATGGGGCTTGGGAAGCCGTCCACGGTCTGGCCCTTGCTTTCTTCTCCTGCCTTACCCTCCTTCTCAGTCTAATTGCACTGGCATCTCTCAGTTCCCTGGACAGGCCAAGCCCTTTCCCACTTCAAAGCATCCTCATTAGCTGTTCCCACTGCTTGCTTGGAAGGTTGTTTCTGAGAACTTTGCAAGTTCACTCCTGCACTTTGTTCAAGCCTCTGCTTCAGCATCCTCCCAGACTGCCCCGTCTAAACGCTGCCCGCACCCACACCCATCCCTCCCTAGTTCCTTACCCTCTTCTCCTACCGCTGTGTCTACAGGTCCACAAGGAAAGGAGCTTTGTTATATTCACAAGCAGTGTAGCACCCTGCACGTGTGGGTGTGCAATGAACACACTTGAATGAATGATTTGAGTTGGACTTTAAAACCTTTCAGCTCAGGGAAGGATGACTGTCCCTGAAGTTTCACCTATCCACCTAGCACTCTATCTAAAACCCTTATTAAAGGTGATTTCCCTTGGTTTGGTTTGGAAGAACAGTTTCATACCCTTAGAAGAGATCACCTGAAGAATCTGAGCCATTGGCTGCTTACTATCGATCCTTTGAAGATCCTTTCATCCTGAATGAATCAGGATTCTTCAGAGGAATTAGAATCTTAAGGAATGTGAAAGAATGGATTGTTTTGAAGAACAGTTTTTAAAAAGACTACTGGAGTCTAGGTGAAAAGTGGGGATGCAGGGAATTCTCTGCAGGTCCAGTGGATAGACTCTGTGCGGCTCACTTCTGAGGGCCCAAGTTCAATCCCTGTTTGGGGAACTGAGATCCCATGAGCCTCATGTGCGGACGAAAAAAGCAATAGTGTGTTTGTGGAGAGTTCTGGGGAGTGAAAGCCAGCAGGAGAATAAGAGGGTGCAGGGGGGCGGGGAGCAGCAGGAGAGGGGATGACGGAAACTTGACCAGAGCTGCTGGACCTGGACTGGGCTGGGGGTAGGGGGCTGCCCAGTGCCCAGACGGTCAGTATTATGGGGGAAGTTAAAGTAACTGCACACGACACAGGGAGGCAGGCATTTTAGGAACTTTAAACAAGTCCATTGAGAAAGTATTTTTGTTATAAATGAATTTAGAGGAAACAGGTCTTACTGAAGAAAACCACAAGGCAATTCCCATCACAAATGTTTCTGGGGTTCTGGTTTGGGCTTCACTGAAGTGACAACTGCCCTGAACCTGTCTGAAGGTGCTTCACAGCTTCCCTACGCAGACCACGTGAATATCCACACACACAGATTCATCGTTAGGTTAATTGACCCCGAGTCAGGCTAGCACTAGAAGCCTGCTGGTATTCAAGCCCATCACACTGTAGGGTTTTTTGGAAATTCTAGTATCTGTCACACCTACATTTTCTGGAAACTCCTTTCTTCTTCCCCTTTTAAAGTTTTTTGTGTTCCTTTGTTTTCATATGTAGAATCTGAGTTTTATTTAAAATTCCAGATGGCTGGCTGGCTGGCTGTCCTTAGTTGAGTGTTTTTTCTGTTATTTTTTTCCACCTTTTTTTTTTTTAAAGAAGTGGCTCTTTTCACATCGATGCCATATTTTGCTTTTTTAATGTAGTTTTAAAAATTGTTGATCTATGTTATATATATAGCAAAATGAGTAGCTGTTGTACCTAATTGCAGTGTGTGAGTAACAAATATTCTCACCATTTATCTATTCAGCCTAAGGATGATTTCTTGCAGCGCAGTTAAATCTGCTTCGAAGCTTTGTCTTTGTCATTTTGCTTTGAGTTAATGCCTGCCTATTTTAGGTTTCTTTTGATTTTTTTTTTTTTTTAATCTCAGCTACTCCTGGTCCCTGGGAAATTTCTGAAAAATTTTTGAAGGCTCATTTGATTTGTATAGATTTTACCTGTATATTTTTAAGGTTCAACCAAAAGTTGAAAGTAAGCTTCGCTGCCACCCAGATAGCATCAGGCATTTAAAAAGGTCTATTATTATGTTTGAAGAGAGACTAAAGCATCTTATTACAGGAGAAAGCAAAGAGCGTTGTTTTTTTTTTTTTTTCCTGGGTCTCTAGAGATGGCATTTCCTGTCTCTCCTCTGATAGGAGCAAAGAGCTGTGATGACTTCACTCCGTGGCTCCAAAAGAAGTGCCTATTATCTTTTTTCTCGAGAACAATTCGTCTTTATTTAGAGCTTGGAGGCACACTTTTTAGATCCACACTTGCTCACTGCCCAGCGAAGAAATGTTTGACCATTGTTTGTTAATAAACAAGAAACACATCTGGCAAGCTGGTTGGTTTGTTTAACTTTGCAACTGTTGAAATAAAGCCATTAAAGGAGGGAAGATCTAGCTGGCTACAAAGGGCCGCTGCTATTTAGGTCATGGGATGCTCGAAACCATCAGAAGGGCTTTTGTTCCGTCCATTGGCTTCCTAAGGGATCAGCCAGCCCAGGGTTTTTGTGTCTTGTAGGCAAATCCATCTTGGAGAACAGACACTAGGCAAGAAAGACTAGAAAGAAAATCGGTGGCACTTTGTTTTTTTTTCTCTTAAGCCACAGGAAATGCAAGCACAAATGTACTTCTTGAATAATTGTTTTGGTGTTGCGGGGGCGGGGGACGGCGGGGGAGAGTGTTACGACAGGAGCCCTTCCTGGGAAAAAGCTAACCAATAAAGTTGAGGTCCACACTGTGCTTGAAAAATAAATGCATATTTATTATTCAACCTGGAAATGAAGAAGCAGCAAGAGAATTTACTATCTAGTAGATTTTTGATCAAATTATCCACTCGTGCTTCCCAAACATGGCCTTTTTTGGAAGACTGTGGTCTTCAGATCCGATCCCTCTGCTGGTAAAGCCCGATCCACCTTTCCTGTGCAGGGTCCGTCGTTTCTGCACGTTCTTTGTGTGCATTTCCTCTCGGTCAGGACGGCGCTGGCTGTGAGGGAGCTTTCGTTTTGTGCAAACGTTCATTTCAGAGCTGCTGTTAGAGTAGAAGCTTAGAGCCCAGCTCTGAGTTGGGTGCCGAGGTTTTCTTTTTGTGTCTGTCTTTGAATCTCAAAGTAAGATTGGGGAGAAATGGGGATAGCTTTTCAGCCAACTATAGTACACCAGGGACCTGCACAGGAAATGGGGCTGGTCCTCTGGACAGTTTGGGGATGAGGGACTCTCGGGGCCGAGGGGCACAGCTGAGCCTTTGTCCCCCTCCCGAACCCCTCACTCCTCTGTCTCCCCAGGTCCTCCCCACCCCGCTTCGCCTTCTTTAAAGTGATGTCTGTGGCTTTCAGAAAACCTGCTCCTGTTCTGTACTTCCCCTCAAAGCTCAACTCTGCTCTCAGCTCATCTTAAGCCTCCCCAAAGCCCATCCTTTCTTACTTGTTTATGCCTACCTTCGACTCCATCTCTTTTTGGTCGTATCCATCTCTTTTCTGTCGTATCCATCTCTTTTCTGTCGTATCCCTCTGTCTATTATGAGACTCGAAATACGAAGCCCCACGGGGCTCCTCCAGACCAAAAAAATTGCTAGATGGGTAAACCTTGCTGTCAAGAGGCACTTAAAATGGTGAAACGTGACCTTCGAAGAGAGACAAGAAAACATTCCCTTATAAAGGAACACTGTTCTGTAAGAAGAAAAAAAAAAGAGTCTGATTTTTGTCTCCTCCTCGCCGGCCTCCCGGGGTCAGTTACCTTGTGTGTCTCGGCTAAGCCATACGTTCTGATGAGGTGAGAGAAAAGGCTCTGAGTACCAAGAGGACCTCTCCATGCTCGCCACCCTTTTGCTTCCCTCCACTACACCCCCCTCCCAGCCGTGCTTACCTCCTCCGCCAGAAGACAGACAGCATATTCACGCCTAGTCACTGAAGGAAGGTCATTTATTAAAAGGAGCATTTAGCACTTGTGGAGAGGATTCAGGAAGAGCAAAGGGATGGACTGGTACCCCCCACACCCAGGGCTGATCACAGTGGGGAGCTGCCATGGCCCTAGGTCTCAAAGAGCAGGGGAGCCTTGTAGGAACTTCAGAGATGAGCTGTGGGGGCACTGCCCAGCCAGAGCTGTGGCCTTTGGTCAAAGGACTTGGTCACCCCTTTGCATCCTAGCGATGGTGCAGATGGAAATTCCCGCTCTCTGATCTGCCAGAACCTGTCAAGTCTAACGGGGGCACGGGCTTTCGTGCACGTGGTCCATGCAGGTCAGAACATCCTTGGAATCACTCTGACCTCTCCATATCTCCCAGCCCACATCTGATCTGATCTATTGGTGATTTTCCCGATCAAAGGACACCGAGAGTCTGAGCCTCTGTCACCACATACACTGCCGCCCCAGGGTGCAAGTGTCCATCATTTCTAGGGTTGGAGAGGGACTCCCACCTGGAACATTCTTGCATGACATCCCCAACTTCCCAGCTCATGCAGACAAAAAGCCTACAGACTCTGCACAGGCTGCACCTTTCTTCTCTGACCCCATCTCCTCCCATTCTTGAGACTCACTTTGGTCTGCCTCTCTGATGTCCCTGGTGGTCAACACCAAGCATATACCTGCCGCAGGGCCTTTGCAGATGGCAGGAAGGTGAATTGAAGTTTAAGAAAATCTAAGTTATAGAAATATCTACCCACAACTTAGACAAGTATTTGCAGCAGCATTATTCATAATAGCCCCAAACTGGGGATCGGTCACCCAAAAAATTACCATGTGGCAATAAAAGGAATAAAGTACTGATATGTGTGATCATTGGAAACATTAGGCTAAGTGAACATTATGATAAGTTGAAAGCATGATGTCAGTCACAAAGGACTTCATATTGTACGATTCCTTTCGTATGAAATATCCAGAATAAGCAAGTCTATACAGACCGGAAGTGGCGCGGTATTTGCCTAGGGCTGGGGAAGATGGGAGGTGACAGCTAAGAGGTGCAGCATTTCTTCTGAGGTGATACAAATGTTCAAGGGGCTTCCCCAGCAATCCAGTGGTTAGGACTCTGCCTTCTAATGCAGGGGGTGAGGATTCGATCTCTGGTTGAGGAACTATGATCGCACGTGCCTCGGGAGGGTGGGGTGGCAGGGGTATGGCCAGAAAATTTTTTTAAATGTTCTAAAATTGATTGTGATGAGAGTTGCTTATTTTGTGACTAGACTAAAACCCATTGAATTGAACAGTTTCAGTGGGTGAATCGTATGATATATGAATTACATCTCAAAGCAATTAAAAATAAAGATCTGATTGCCATCTTTATAAAGCATTCCTGTCATTTTTACAAGTGGCATAAATAACTCTTAGCATTCAGTATTATTATAGTTAAAGTCAGATGGAACTCTGTGACTATTGACTTATTACTGTTTTCATTTCTCATTTATTTTTTAAGTGTTACATTTCTTCGGAATGCATGGGCTAGATATTCAATATTTAAATATCCTTGGAGTGGGTGAATTTTTTTTTCAAGTCTTAATAAGAGAAAGACGGGGAACTAATCATGGGTGTGTCTCTGCTCCTCCCCCTACCCCCCCAGCACTTTCACGATGGACGGAAGGCACAGCAACACATAGAGATGTGCTGGAAGCAACTAGAATCAGTAAGTGAAAAACCAACCGTTCAAGAAATGTCTTTATAGGTTTTTCTGATCTGAATTTAACTTAAGTTTGAATCAACAGTAAGTACAAAACAGAGACCCTAACGTCTTTAGAGATTTTTACAATTTGGATTTAATTGATTTCTAGAGATTATTACTGGAAGTAAAATGTTAAGCCCCAAAGAGCCCAAGTGGAGTCTTTTTTCTAAAAATCATAGGGAAGAACAAAGATTAGACAGTTTGGATGGAAATAAAGGCAGATTTTAAAATAACTTCCTGAAATGATGGCATGGAACAAATCAGTTCGGAAAAGAATGCTTTTGGGGAGGGGGCATGAGGGAATGCCGATAAAATTATGATAAAATTACATCTTTATATAGGAATCTCATGGTTTCATTAACAATCACTTACCCTGTCACCATCTTCCTCTGCTCTTAGAGTAAAAGACGTTTTGAGCGGGATTGCAAAGAGGCTGACCGAGCCCAGCAGTACTTTGAGAAAATGGATGCTGACATAAATGTTACGAAAGCAGATGTTGAAAAGGTAAGGTGAAAGCGAGAGTCTTTTTTTTTTTTTCATTTCCCCTTTTAATGCTTGTCACGTATCCTCCCAGACTACTGGTCCCCAAGTTCTTTCTGATGCAACCACAAAAGGCCACTCAACTTGGGATTATTTTCGTTTCATGTCAACTTGGGGTGTGGGGTGTTAGGAGGAGGCTGGTGGGGGAATCTAAAATGTGGGGGAATCTTCAGTGTTATGATTTAAGCAGCGTGTTGATTTCTTTAGTCACCAGGACGATTAACGTGGAGACTTAAACCATGAACATATCTTAGGGGGTGGTTTCCGCAGACTGTGGTTCTCTCTTAATGGCTTTTCAAAGAAAAAAAATCGACCTCTTAAAAGCTGGAGCAGACCGCCCAGCACCATCTGAAAGAGCTTGGCTGCTGGCACTGCTTCTGATAAAAAGATAAAGAGACTCACGCTAGTGGCCGGAGTTCTGATGGACTCATTCAGGTTGCTAACAGGTTGTAGCCCAAGGCTTGCATTGGGAGGTCCTCTCCAAAGCTTTTCCCAAAATGGACTTGTGTGGTTGGCAATTAGGAATATTATTATAAAGCTTGTACTGTGTCTTCTTGTGGTTCCCTGTGTGTTTTTTCCCTAGAAGCTAAATTTTCTTTTTATAAAAGTCATCAATATGACTGTAAACAAAATTAGGCTGTTAAAGAATCGTATTCATTCCTGACTGCCCAGGGCTGTTTTGGCATTCATAGCTTCATGCTTTTACGTGGGGAAAAGCACTGCGTTTTTGTAGATTTCTTTCACTTTTTGCCAGATAATTTGGAGATGAATTTGCTTGGAAAATATTGTAAATTAGGTATTTAGTTATTCGCCCAATTCTGCCAAATTCCTTGCTTAAAGCCTAGGCATAGATTAGTATGGCTTCCTCTAAAATTACCTAGTATATTAGAAAACACATTCTTAATATCTGTATTTGATCTTGAGTGGGGATATTTAGTTTACCAAAAGATACATTCATTTGCTGGTAAAATTACCATGCTCATAGTAACATAACAGTCACTCAGTCATGTATGACTCTTTGCAACCCCATGGACTGCCACCCACTGGGCTCATCTGCTCATGGAATTCTCTAGGCAGGAATCCTGGAGTGGGTTGCCATTTCCTCCTCCAAGGGATCTTTCCTACCCAGGGTTTGAACCTGAGTCTCCTACATTAGCAGACGGATCCTTTAACATCGAGCCACCTGCTGCTAAGTCGCTTCAGTCGTGTCCTACTCTGTGGGACCCCATAGATGGCAGCCCACCAGGCTCCCCTGTCCCTGGGATTCTCCAGGCAAGAACACTGGAGTGGGTTGCCATTTCCTTCTCCAGTGCATGAAAGTGAAAAGTGAAAGTGAAGTCACTCAGTCGTGTCTGACTCTTCATGACCCCATGGACTGCAGCCTACCAGGCTCCTCCGTCCATGGGATTCTCCAGGCAAGAGTACTGGAGTGGGGTGCCATCGCCCTCTCCAACCTGAGAAGCCCCAAAATGCACCATAAATTACCATAAGTTCTCATGAAATGTTAATGCCCCAAAGTATTTATATGTTACTCAATTAAAATAGATTGACCCAAAGTTTATTAAAAAAAAAAACTGGAGGTTAAATGAACATAAAACTTTTGTATATTCATTTTAGAGCCAGATGCCTTGCTAGTAAACTCTTTTTATTTCTATTTTGGGGTTTTCCTTAGAGACAGTCGTAACAGCAGATAATGACAGTCTTATTCAGTCTTTATGCCTTTTATTTATTTTTCTTATCTTGCTCTTCTGGTTATGACCTTTTATCCTGGCAGAAGCAGTTATTGTGGACTTCCTTATCTCGTTCTAGATAAAGAGAGTGCTTCAAATGTTTCCCCATTAAACATGATTATAATAAGCCTTTATCAGGCTTATTATAAGGGATTCCCTTCTTTTCCTATTTTGCCAAGAGGTTGTTTTTTTAAAAACTCAACTTGATATTGAATATCATCAAATACCTTTTCTGTTTCCTTTAATCCATTAATGGACAGATTACATTATTAAGTTTTCTTATATTGAACCAAATTAGCATTCCTGGGACTAGTGTAACTAGATTTTGATGTATATTTTTTTAAAATACAGAGCTGAGTTTACATTATTAACATTTTACTTGAGATCTTGCATCGATGTTCACTGAAATCAGTTCAGTTCAGTCGCTCAGTCGTGTCCGACTCTTTGTGACCCCATGGACTGCAGCACACCAAGTTTCCCTGTCCATCAACAATCCCCAGAGCTTACTCAAACTCATGTCCATTGAGTTGGTGATGTCATCCAACCATCTCATCCTCTGTCATCCCCTTCTCCTCCTACCTTCAATCTTTCCCAGCATCAGGGTCTTTTCCAATGAGTCAGCTCTTCGCATCAGGTGGAATTTCAGCTTCAGCATCAGTCCTTCCAATGAATATTTAGGACTGATTTCCTTTAGCATGGACTGGTTGGATCTCCTTGCTGTCCAAGGGACTTTCAAGAGTCTTCTCCAATACCACAGTTCAAAAGCATCAATTCTTCGGGACTCAGCTTTCTTCACAGTGCAACTCTCACATCCATACATGACCACTGGAAAAACCATAGCCTTGACTAGACAGACCTTTGTTGGCAAAGGAATGTCTCTGCTTTTTAATATGCTGTCTAGGTTGGTCATAACTTTTCTTCCAAGGAGCAAGTGTCTTTTAATTGCATGGCTGCAGTCACCATCTGCACTGATTTTGGAGCCCCCCAAAATAAAGTCTGTCATTGTTTCCATTGTTTCCACATCTATTTCCCATGAAGTGATGGGACCAGATGCCATGATCTTAGTTTTCTGAATATTGAACTTTAAGCCAACGTTTTCATTCTTCTCTTTCACTTTCATCAAGAGGCTCTTTAGTTCTTCTTCACTTTCTGCCATAAGTATGGTGCCATCCGCATATCTAAGGTTATTGATATTTCTCCCGGCAATCTTGATTCCAGCTTGTGCTTCTTCCAGCCCAGCATTTCTCATGATGTACTCTGCGTGTAAGTTAAATAAGCAGGGTGACAATATACAGCTTTGACGTACTCCTTTCCTAATTTGGAACCAGTCTGTTGTTCCATGTCCAGTTCTAACTGTTGCTTCTTGACCTGCATACCGATTTCTCAGGAGGCAGGTCAGGTGGTCTTGGTATTCTCATCTCTTTAAGAATTTTCCACAGTTTATGGTGATCCACACAAAGGCTTTGCCATAGTCAATAAAGCAGAAATAGAATGTTTTTCTGGTTCATTGAAATAGAAACCTGTGGTTTTTCTTTCTTGGCTGTTCTACTTTTCTATATTAGTTTTGGAGTGTTCCTTTTTATTTTCTAAATTATTATTTAGAAATGTTCCTTAAATGTTTTGTAATACTTTATAGTGGGAGAGTTTCTAACTCCTGATCTAATTCCTTTGTTGTCCTTGAAAGCATTCACTTTCCGCAAAATGAAAAATCTGATCCCACATGTAGTTTCCTACGCTTACCTGTTGTTTTTACACAGGTGGAAATATCATTCCAGATTTTTCATTCATAGTCCCAGCTTTTCTAGAGAGCTCACAGAATGCACATTGTAGTACTTCTTGAAGCCACTGAGCCAGCCACTACTTGCAATCTTTAGCCTTTTTCTTCCTTTTTTTTTAATTGAAGTATAATTGACTTACAATATTGTATTAGTGTCAGGTGAACTTCACCTTTGTGTTAATTAAGATCTCATGACGTTGTAAAGGCTTACCCATGACTGCTTCCAAATATTGAGTATGAAAAATTGCATAGAGACTGGCAAGCCTCCTATACCAACATCACCACTGCCTTGTATTTCAGTCACATAGAAGGTAGAAATCACAGGAGAAAACCTGTGAGATTGAGAAGACAGTGTGTGTGATTATAAATGTATGTTCCTTGGAATTTCCACTCTGGCCCACATTTAAAGTGGGTTCTCTGGGAAGCAGTCTTTTTCTGGCTCACGGCCACGCCGGGACCACATCAGTCTGAGTTTCCCACTTAGGGTTAGGGAATCCACACCTGCTGGGTGAGTTCTGGGCCTTTGTGATTGAAAAATTTTCCAGGGTGACTCTTTAGTTTTCCTCCCTTGGGTCAGGTCCAAGAGAGTTAATGTATCCAAAGCACAATTTCTAGGTCCGGTTGCAGCTTTAGGACTTCTGAAAGGTACTACCAGACTGAATCGCTCTTCTCAACTATTTTAATATTTCCAAGAATGCATTGTTATTTCTTATACTGCAGTGTCATTTAGTTATGTTTACGGAAGTCCTATTTCAGTTCTTTTCAGTTCAGTCACTCAGTCGTGTCCGACTCTTTGCGACCCCATGGACCGCAGCACGCCAGGCCTCCCTGTCCATCAGAAACTCCCGGAGTTTACCCAAGCTCATATCCATTGAGTCGGTGATGCCATCCAACCATCTCACCCTCTGTCGTCCCCTTCTCCTATTTACCTCCTCCCTAAGGACGTGCACTGTCTAATGTTGAAATTCTGGGACTTGCCTGGTAGCCCAGTGACTAAGGCTGTGCTCCCAATGCAAAGAGCCTGGGTTCGATTCCTGGTCAGGGAACTAGATCCCATGTGCCGTGACTAAGACCTGGGACAGCCAAATGAATAAAAATAAAAAAATATTTAAAAAACAATAATAACAACGATAACTGTGCTTCTCCTGACACAAACTAGGACACTTCACACTTAAAAAAATAAATAAACATCGGAATTCTTAAATTATTCTGTTTATGAATGGGACTTGAAGCACTGTAATTTCCCCAAAGCAAAGCCATGATTTGATTGTTGCATTAGTTTTTGCATTATCTGTCACCAGTGAAGCCTCTTGTCAGGATCAAGCTGAGAGGAAGCAGTGTTTCAGTTCTTAGGGGCACTTAATGTAATTTCCCATCTTGACTTCTGAGAGTCTTCGGATCTATTATAAATGTCTTTTCCTCCAGTTTCTGCAAATGATTCAATTACCCAGTTGTCTTCGAGGTGACTCCCCCTGCTTTTTCCGGCAGTCAGCTCCACAGCCCTTGGCATGATAAGCCTGTGTTTACAAAGATACTGTCGCTGCTCCCACTGAGAGTGGGACGGACTTTCCTAAATCGCGCTTGTGTTTGATGACACCGTCCGTGGGGGCTGTGTGTGTGTGATGCATCTTCTGTGCCGCGTGGGATCTGGGTGGGAGCTGATCTTCTTTTCCTTTGGGGAGGTTAATGTTCCGCAGAGAGACTGCCCAGATCTACCCCAGCCCACACTTTGGCTTTGGGTTCACCTTGAGTATGTGTTTCGTCCTTTGCTTACAAGCGGGCATGTGTTGGCTTTGAGGTGCCCAGTTTAACTAAATGTAAATTTATATGTATAAATAGACAGACAAAAAAAAAAAACCCCAAACCCACTGGCAGTCTTGTCTGTGGGCCCGTGGAAATATCTGGACGTCGTGATCCTGCCATGTCCCTTAGAAGAATGATGGGGAAAGTAAGTCAGTTCAATGGAATGGTTTTTATTGGTGATGAAAATGCAAGGAGCTAGGTGGTCTCTTTTCCCTTGCCAAGAGGCCGCTGTCAGAAAGTTTTGAATTTGAAGACTTGGAGTGAGCTGTAGTGACTTGAAATGGGTGAAGCTGGGTTTGTCAGAGAACCAGTATAGGGTGGAATAGGTCATCTTGTGGCTTGTGACCTACATGTTCAGGTTGAAGGTAAGGGAAACCAGCCTTTTTCCCTCCCTTTTAATGAGGTGGAAAAGATAATCCTTACTCTCTGTCTTGTAATATTGAGAGGTCGAAGGACTGCAAGGGAACACGGAACAATTAAATCATGTTATGTCTTACTCAGCTACAGGAGTCTCATGTAAAAAAAGCAATTAAAGCACTGAGAATAAGGTGAAGTATTCTCTGCTGTCCAGCCCTCCCCTTCCCAGACCCTCCTCAGGGGTGGTCACTTTTGCCACATGATATGTGTCCTTCTAGGCCTATTTTGAAAGCTATTTTATTTGTTTACTCGGCTGTTCCGGGTTTTAGTTGGGGCACGCAGGGTCTTTGCTTGAGATGCACGGACTCCCTAGTTGTGGCGGCGGCTCCAGAGTGCAGGGCTCAGTAGTTACAGTGTGCACACTCAGCTGCTCCCTGGCTTGTGGAAGCCGATCCAGGTCCCCTGTGTTACGAGTCGTAACCACTGGCCCAGCAGGGAGGTCCCTAGACCTTTTCAAATGGGTGTTTATCGAGGTGTGATTTACATACCATAGCATGGCCACGTCTTATGTGGACAGCTCAAAGAGTTTTTGCATATAAATGAAACTGTGTGCTAGGACCCCAGATAAGGGACATTCCTAAGACCCCAGCAGTCCCCCCTGGGACCGTATCCCCACCCCAAAGTTATTATTATAATAGTAATAACTATTATCCTGACATGTGACGTGTATTTGTTTAGCCTGTTTCTGTAGTTCATACAAGTTATACCATCTGTATTCTCCCGTCTAGCTTCTCTAACTCAATATGGTGTCTGTGAGATTCATATTCTCGTCGCAAGTAAGGGAGATGTGTGTTGCTGTGTGGCATCCGTCCTGTGGATGTACAGTTTATCCGTTCTCAGGTTGGCAGATGTTTGGACTGTTTCCATACTGAGGCCAAATGAAGAACAAAGCTCGTACGAACATGTGTATACACCTCAGCTGGCAGACACGGGCTCTCCTCCTCCTTACTGGTGTGCCCGAGGCAGAGCGCTGAGTCACAGGTGCGTATCTGGCGCAGTGTGCTGTCAGACCTTGACAAGGTGGCTTTACCAGTGGACACACCTTCAGCAGCAGCTCCTCACCCTCACCGAGGGTTGGTTCTCAGTCCTTCTACTTCAGCCTTTTTAATAAGTATGGCGTGGATTCTGGTAGTGTTTTTAATTTACCTTTATATTTCTTTGATAAAAAATGATGTTGAGCATCTTTTCGTATGCTATTATCTGCTAGTTATAATAAACTTTTTTGTAAAATGCCCAAATCTTTAACTCATTTTAAAAACAGACTTTCTTCTTTCTGGCGTATGGTGGTGGTGGTGGTTTAATCACTGAACTGTGTCCGACTCTTTGCAACCCCATGGATGGTAGCCCATCAGGCTCCTCTGTCCATGGGATTGTCCAGGCAAGAATACTGGAGTGGGTTGCTATTTCCTTCTCGAGGGGACCCAGGGATAGAACCTGTGACTCCTGCTTGGCAGGTAGATTCTTTACCACTGAGCCACCTGCATAGGCATATACATATGTATGTATGTATGTATATAATTATACAGTTATCTTTACTTACCCCAGTCAAGCTTTTTGCTACACTTTTAATTACTATGTGATTGATCTTTTAAAATTTTCATCACTACTATTGAAATATTGTTGTGTGATGGGAAAACCCTAGACAACTGGAATATTAACATTTCCAAGTCACACATTTTTAAGGGTTAGGCTTAGAAGTACAGAGAGCCCAGCTCTCCATGGCCCCTTCTCTCAGAAGCTCAGTACCAGTGCCATCAGAGTGGACATGGTGCCAAAGGACTGTTGTTCATGGCCACCGTGAGCAATTAAGCTCTTCATGTATTCTCGATGTTTTTTGGGGGGGGGGGATGGTGGTAGGGTACAGTGTATAAAGAAGTGGGCAGGAGACGTTGTTTTTAATATTTATTTATTTGACCATTCTGGATCTTAGTTGCAGCGAGTGGGGTCTTTGATCTTTCAGTTGCAGCGTGCAAACTCTTAGTTGCAGCAGGCAGGATCCAGTTCTCTGACCAAGGATGGAACCCGGGCCCCCTGTGTTGGAAGCAGGGAGCCTGAGCCACTGGACCATCAGGGAAGTCCCAAGACTACTTTTAATGGAGACAGTATTTCAAGCTTTTATACAGTTTGGAGATTACTCATGATGAATAAGAATTCTAAGTAGCCATTAATTTATTTTCATAAAAATGTTTCTAGTAATGTCTTTCTTGCAGTTTCCTTCCATTTGGTATAGTTCTAAATTTGGTATAGAACTAAATTCCAAATTTGTCTTTTTCTATGTAAACATAGGCCCCCAAATGAGTTGCTCCGTACTTTTTTTTTTTTTTAATTTAAGGGAATTCTAATAGAAGAAGCATTTCATGGTCTTATTCTCATTTTTAAAAAACTTGTTTAAATTTGTTTTATGGATATATAGTTGGTTAATAACATGTTGGGAAAGACTCAGGACGGGAGGAGAAGGAGACGACAGAAGATGAGATGGTTGCATGGCGTCACCGACTCAATGGACGTGAGTTTGAGTAAACTCCCAGAGCTGGTGATGGACAGGGAGGCCTGGTGTGCTGCGGTCCATGGGGTCGCAAAGAGTCGGACACTACTGAGCGACTGAACTGAACTGAATAATGTGTTAACTTTTACTGTACAGCAAAATGATTCAGTTGTACATATATGTGCATTCTTTTTCATCTGCTTTGTCGCAGGATACTGAGTAATTCTCCCCATGCACACAGTAGGGCCTTGTCATTCAGCCATTCTCTATATAATAGTTTGCATCTGCTAAGCCCAACCTCCCGGTCCATCCCTGCCTCACTCTCCCTCCATCTTGGCAACCGCAAGTCTGTTTTCTAAGTCCATGAGTCTGTTTCTGTTCACAGATAAGTTCATTTGTGTCGTATTTTTTTAGGGGGAGAGGGTTAACATTTTTTAAATTTATTTTTTAATTGGAGGATGATTGCTTTATATCGTTGCGTTAGTAGCATCTCCCTTTGTTGACAAAATTCCTGAGCTGTGAACTGTTCCCATCCATCGATTCATCCCCTCAGCCATTATCTATGGCCTATATCCTGGCCAGGTGCGGGGTTGACACAGATACCATCATGGAATCACTGCCTCCTTGACTTTAAGGAATTCGCCTTTCACTCTCTTCCTAACACTCAGGGACTGTATGGTGAGTTTTCCCACGTGTCCCCTAAGTACTTCTTGAATGCCATTCTGGTGACAAGCACATTAAAGTCAGGTTTTATCTGTCCCTGTGCGTTGGAATAATACCACACTAGACAGACGTGGAAGAGAAGCGGTGCCTCATCTCTGCTTCCTGATAACGCTGCAGCCGGCTAGTGTGGCGCTGGGATGAAAAGGAAAAGGTTATCAAAATGAATGGAATGTGCACTAATATTTCCCAACAGAGAGCACAGTGTTTTCTAAATGCATGCATTAAACTGAGTTCATCCATGTCAGGCAATGAATAATTCCCTTTCTCCAACTCGCCCTCGCCTTGTGACTGTTGGCTCTTACATAATTTCTAAATGCAAAATAGGATATTGTTTAACAGAAACGCAGTTCGTTTGGTTACAAGTAGCTGCAGAAATGGTTAGTGAGTTCAAGGTTTGATTTTTAAACTCCGGCATCCATTTCTCCTTTTCCTATATAGGTCCAGTGTCGTTTAACTCGTCTGATTCTTTGACTGCCAACGTCTTCATTTTCTAGGCAGTTGTTTGCCATCTAATGGTTAACTTGGCTTCTTAATTCAAATTCATTGCAATTTTGAATGTTGACTAACCAGAAGAATTCTCTAGACCATGTGAGAAGTTGCCTTATTTGGCCTAATCGTGAGTTTTCTTGTATCACCTGATTTAAGAAAATGTTTTTAAAGTTATATTAGATTAAAAGGCTGACTATGAGCCTTTAGAACAGTGTCTCCATTTCTTAGGGAGCTTGCATTCCATTTTTGTGTGATATTACAGCTTCTAAAAATATTTTGACTTTGAACATTATTAGCTTTTAAATTCTTCATCGATGCCCCTATCATGAAGTATTATAGAATAAGACACTGAGTCATTTATGAATTAAGGTAGAATTCTAAGAAGTATGTGATAAAACTTCATGTTTCTAATTATAATAAAATATACAGGTACTGTTTTTATGTGTCACTGGAGTGGGTTGCCATTTCCTTTTCCAATGCATGAAAGTGAAAAGTGAAAGTGAAGTCACTCAGTCGTGTCTGACTCTTAGCGACCCCATGGACTGCAGCCCACCAGGCTCCTCCATCTATGGGATTTTCCAGGCAAGAGTACTGGAGTGGGGTGCCATTGCCTTCTCCGATATTACAAAATAGAGTCCCTTAAAGGGAAAAATACAGTTTTAGTAAAGAATCTATGTCAGTATTAAGCAAGAATGAAGGAGTTTACTTTGACTGATTATCAGTTTGATACTTATCTTAATAAAGCAAATTAAATTTACTAGTTTAGGAGGTTGCCCTCAGTTGGAATCAGGGATGCTGGCTCTGTGAAGCACAAACAGGGCAAAGTTGTTCTAACTGAAGCCAGCTGAGTAGCAGAGTGTTAAATTTTTTTACCATTTGGGGAAACATTCTCTAGCAAGATGACTACTTTAGCTGTTGTACGTATAAGGAATTGTACTATTAAATTTTTTTCTCTTCCCTCTCTGTAACTACGAGGTTGACATCTTTATTAAACATGTGAATATCTTTAGTGTTTTCCCCAAATTTGCTTTATAACAAATGTCTGCCTGGTTATCTGAAGGGATTGTTCACTGTAACGATTTAGAAAACAATTTTTTTTTTCCCCCAAAAGAGGAAGTGGTTAGCATGAATGCAGGAAACAAATTTTGCAACGGCAGCTTGATCTTTTACTTTAAAAATTGTTTTGTTTGCAACAAGAGAAAATGTATAGAATTTAAAATGTATATTGTTGCTGTAACTATTCTTTAAAAGAGGATCAATGTTCAAATCAAAGATGCCCAAAAAAGTCACTTTTGTTACCCTCTTGTTTACATCTGTCCCATAAGCAGTCATATCTGTAAAGTTTGTTTTGTTTATTTTACTTCTCAGTGTGCCTGTATTGAATGAACATCGGTTTCCATTGTTTTGATGCTTAATATTTGTCCTGAGTAATAATGGATGTGTTTTCTTCCTTTGATGCTTCCCATGGGAAATGGAATTTAATGGAAATTCCCCCAAATTATTAAATATAGAATACATGTATTTATATTTGGAAATGGGACACAACTTTGATCTATGTCATAAATGAATATTAGCATGATGAAGTTTTTTTTTAAGGCTATACTCAGTATTTAAAAATTGAATTTGTGATAGGAATGTCAAAACATAAAATTATTTACTATGGTTAAATGTTTCACATACCAGATACTCTTAAAGTTGCAGTCAGCTCCCAGTTTTAGTTCATTTGCTAGTGATTACTACAGTCTCTATGTTGTTGACCTTAATTTTTGCTTATTTGCTTTGGAAATAAGTGGTTTTTGCACAGCAAATGGAGTTTGGGTAAATGTTTAAAAAGAAACAGGAAAGTCAAAATGTCAAAATCTCAGAGTATCAGAAATGCTGGGGATGGGGGTGCTGCCCAAAGTGAATTTGTGTAAAGACTGAATACTTTTAGGACTTCCCTGGTGGCCCAGCAGTTAAGAATTCTGCACTCCCACTGCAAGGGGCACAGGTTCGATTCCTGGTCCTTCCTGGTTTGGGAAGATCCTGCATGCTGTGTGGCATGCCACCCCCCCCCCCAAAAAAAAGAATAAATACTTTAAGAACCTCTTCAATGAAATATTTCCAGTATACATTATGTGATTTACATGAAAATGCTAACATGAAGATCTATCTTAGCTTTGCTTTAGTACTCCTAACAGCAAGCCTCTAAGTAAATGTTCAAAATAGCAATAGGATGAGGATGATAGTTCATTCCCATACCCTAGATCTGAAAATAAAAATGAATTGAATAAAACATAAAGTGAATACAAACACTCATATGAATATATGAACATGAATATAAAATAAAATGAATTTAAATAAAAATGGTATTTACTTATTTGGGGGGGTGTGTGTAGCTTCAATTCTTGGCATTTCCATCACACCCTTCACTGTTCTAAAGGCTTTTGTATGGCAAGTCATTTAATAAAATGCTTTAATTTTTATTAGTAGTAAATGGTCTAACTTGACCAGGAGCTGTGTCTTGATACCGCACAGATAAGGGTTCTTATCTTGCTTCTGTCATTTGATAATGGTCTGGTGTGATGCAATTTACTTCATCTCTGAGCCTGTTTCCTACTCCATAAAATAAGGATAATATTATACACTGGCTGGCTGAGAGGTTTCAGTGGTACATGATGTAGGAAAACAGAGCCTATGTTTGGATGTAAATTCATTGGTTGACAATATTGTCACCTGTATTTTCCCTGTTGGGGTTCTTCTGATTGCTTCGGACTCTTCTTAGTTCTTCTCCCTTCAACCTGCTGTGAATCAATTAAGTATATTTTATTTTATCTTCTTGTTGTTGTTTTTGGCCATGCCACACAGCACGTAGGATCTCAGTTCCCCAGCCAGGGATTGAATCTGCACTCCCTGCAGTGGAAGCACAAGGTCTTAACCAGCGGACCACCAGGGAAGTCCCTGATTAAGTATATTTTAAACATCCAAGGCATTTGCTAGAGTATTTATTGAACCAATAGTTCAGAGCATCAGTAAGGTTATAAAGGAATATCTTTCATAAGGGCCTTGGTTAGCAGATAACAAAGAGATGGAGAGATAAGGAAAACTCAGTTACAGAATAAGATAGTGTTTGTATATGCAAAGCTGCCCATGGTGAAAATATTCAGAGCAGCAGTAATTAAAAAATTCTTAATGAGGGACTTCCCTGGTGGTCCAGTGGCTCAGACTCCATGTTCCCAATGCAGGGGTCCAGCTGGGTTCCATCACTAGTCAGAAAACTGGTCAAAACTAAGGATTCATATGCCACACTAAAAGTAAAGATTCTGCATGCCACAACTAAAAGATCCCATGTGCCTCAACTAAGACCTGGTGCAGCCAAATAATTAAAAAAATAATGAGGTACATCATACGTGGAATTACCTGGTCCTGTGACCAGCAAATACTAGGAGCTCAAAGGTTGCTCATAGATTCAGCATCTGGAAAAGCCCTACATGGATTAAAGATTGTTGGGATAGAGCTGAAGGAAGAATCAGGACTTGAGTATGATGGATGGGTAGAAATTGAATAGATAAAGCAGAGAGGGAGCCTCTGAGATGAAAAGAATTTCATCCCAGGCACTGAGGGTAGCATGCTGATGATATTACAGAACAGGGGGCTGAGGGTCTCCTGGAGAGTTGATGTGAGAACAGACTGTGAAGGATACTGAGAGTAAAATGGGCGAATGAGTGTGATCTGTGTAAAATGCTATTGAACTAACTTCTGAAAAAATTTATACTGAGAACATGTTTTATTTTTTTCTTAAAGGATTTCAGTCCTTACCATAATTCTTTTATCCCTCTACAGATAAAAAAAAGGTAAGGCTATCAATGTTAAATTGCCATTAACCTAAAATGGCCCTGCTGGATATGGGAGAGCTGAGACTGAAGCATATTTCGTTGAATTCTTTTTGAATTCAGTGTTCCTGCCAGTGTACCATATGATTTCACTCCTGGATTGTATAGTAAATGAGCTCTTTGTTGTTAACCACTGCTCTTGTCTACAGAACTCGGCCAGGGATAGTGGGTTGGGAATACATGGTAAATAGCAATCGACGTGAAGCCTCAGTGTATACAAGGGGTCCAATAAGGAAAACTGGGCCCCGGGGATGATTTAAAGGGGGCAGCCATGTCTTCGCCATCTATCCTCATAGCCATAGACATATGTTCAGGCAGGCTTAGTGTTGTTCCTTCTTGCATATTATTCCTTTCTCAGGGAACATTTTAAATTTATATTAAATATTTTAAAACTATTTTAAATTTAACATATTTTAAATTAAATTTCCTTCTTCCTGGGTGTTGTTTTTATTTTTTTCCATAAGGGTATGTGGGCTTGGTGGCTCAAATGGTAAAGAATCTGTCTGCGATGCAGGAGACCCAGGTTCGATCCCTGGGATGGGAAGATCCCCTGGAGAAGAGCATGGCAACCCACTCCAGTATTCTTGCCTGGAGAATTCCATGGACAGAGGGGCCTGATGGGCTACAGTCCATGGGGTCGCAAAGTGTAGAACATGACTGAGTGACTACAACTAACACTTTCTTTTCACTTGTGAATCATAAGTTGTTTATTTGTCTGAAATGTTTTTATTGTGTCCTCACTCTAATATGATAGTTTAGTTAGGTATAGAATTCTAAGCTGACAATGGTTTTCTCTAAACATTTTGAAAACCTCATTCCATTGTCTTTTATTCTTGATTGTTCCTCTTGGGAAGTTGACTAACTACTTAATAACATTCCTTTTGTGGGTATTTGACTGTCCACACTATCTGTTAAGACCTTATCATTGCTTTTGGTGTGCTTTTGGTGTTTTGACATTTCTGTGTTATTTCAAAATAGACTTTTTGATTCTCATTTACTCTACTTAGGATTCACTGGGGATTTGTTTCTTTCATCTATGTAGGAAAATTCTCAGGTGTTAACTCTGCAAATATACCTGTCTTTTCATTTCTATAATTGTCAGTTCTGGGACTCAGATGTGTATGAAACTTTTTATTCTGTGTCTCTCGTTTTCTTATGATTTCTTTTGATTCATTTCTTTAATCATTTTAAAATGTTCTTCTCTTGTATTTTCTTTAAACTGTTCTTTTGGCTCAAGATTATTTTAAAAACAATAACTTTATTTATTTGACTGCACCACTCAGCATGTGGGATCTTAGTTCCCTAACCAGGGATCTTCCTGGGCCCCTACACTGGAAGTGCAGTCTTAACCATGGGCCAGCAGGGAAGTCCCTTAGCTCAGGTTTCTATGGTGCTAGTTTTTATCCCTAGTGTGTCAGCTCTCACGGTGGTTTATTTCCTTGTGCTTTTATGATTGTTAATATTATTATTTTTTTTGTATTAGCATATCTTCAGCAGGGATGGACTTTTTCCTCTGGGAATCCTAGAGGAAATATCTATTGTGACTTGGGTACTGAGGATGAACAGCTGCTCACCAAACACCTCAGAGTTCTTTTTTCTTTTTAATTGAAGTATAGTTTTTTAATAATGTTTCATGTACACAGCAAAGTGATTCAGTGATACATATGTGTGTGTGTGTGTATATATATATACATATATGTATGTGTGTGTGTGAAAGTGAACGTCACTTAGTCATGTCCAACTCTTTGCAACCCCATGAACTATACAGTCCATGGGATTCTCCAATCCAGAGTACTGTCCATGGGATTCTCCAATCCAGGGTACTGGAGTGGCTAGCTGTTTCCTTCTCCAGGGGATCTTCCCAACCCAGGGATCAAACCCACATCTCTCACATTGCAGGCAGATTCTTTACCAGCTGAGCCACCAGGGAAGCCCAAGAATACTGGAGTGGGTAGTTTATCCCTTCTCCAGCTGATCTTCCTGATCCAGGAATCGAACTGGGGTCTCCTGCATTGCAGGCAGATTCTTTGCCAGCTGAGCTACCAGGAAAGCCCATGTATATGTGTATATATGTACTTTTCCAGATTCTATTCCATTACAAGTTATTACAAAGTAGTGAATATAGTTCCCTGTGCTATATAGTCATCATTGTTTATTTTATATATAGTAGTGTGTATCTGTTAACCCCAAATTCCTAATTTATCCCCCTCACATTTTCCCTTTGGTAACCATAAGTTTGTTTACTATGTTTGCGAGTCTATTTTTGCTTTGTAGATAAGTTCATTTGTATCATTTTTAAAAATATTCCACGTGTAAGTTATATCATATGGTATTTGTCTTTCTCTGACTCCACTTACTGTGATTATCTCTAGGTCCATCCATGTTGCTACAAATGGCATTATTTCATTGTTTTTAATGGCTAAGTAATATTTCAGTGTGTGTGTGTGTATCTCAGATTCCATGGTATTTCATTTCTCTCCCTGGGGTATATAACATGATTAGTTTTTTTCACTCTTCTACGGAATGTATCTTTTGTAGAGCTGCATCCCGTAGTGCTTTCAGTATATTTGTTCTTCACAATAACGCCACAGCCGCAGAGAACAGTGATCACTGTTTATCATCATGCAGTGAAGTCATTAACTTTCCAGAATCTCAGCTGTTCTCATTAGCTGTGCATATATGGAACCTCACGAGTGTCATATTTGGGGGTGATGTTATTCATTAACGGGGAAAAGGGAAGAGAAAGAGATAATCAATGTCAATCTACTGTAACTAAAAACTCAAGACCCTTGCCAAATATAATGTGTTAGAAACCAGGGAGGAGGAGGGACCAAGTCTTGGAGACCATGGTTTATATTTGACCAAGATCTCTGAGCTCATGCCACGTTTCTTTTCTCCAGCTTACCTTGGAGGTATGCCAGCATCAAGACAAGTTATATCAGCAGTGGCTTCTCTTCCAGCAGAAACTGTAGCTCACCTTCTAATTCTACTTTTTAAATAAGGCAACTGGGGCGTAGGGAAACAGAAGCCTTTTCTTAAAACTGTTTAGCAAGTGAATGGCCCATGAGAGATTGAGATGCTGGTCTCATTTGCTATCTTTCCATATTCTCTCGCTTCTATTTCAGTGACCGGGTACCAAAGTAACCTACAATACTAGGGCTAGAAGTTGTAAGCCTGTTTAAAAAAAAAAAAAGAAAATCAGGAAATTGCTGGAATACTTCAGGCATATTTCTTTGGTTAACTTATTTTGAAGTTTTTCTCTGTTCTGTATTTTAGCTGGCCTTATAATTTATCAAAGACAGGCTCATTGTTTTGGCAACTCCCTGGTCTGGAAGCCTCCAACAAAAACTCACAGCACTCTGTCTGAATAGGAATTTTTAAATGCATTCTTAGTCTTGAACTGAAAATGTATTCTAGATGCAAGAGTTTGCTGGGAAATTGAAACAATGCCATCTATCATACAACAACATTACTCTAGATAGAGAGCTCCTTCTCTTCCTCTGTTAATGCCCCTCCTACTATACCTCTCAGAGCAGTATGTGTGTGTGTGTGTGTGTGTGTGTGTGTGTACCTCAAAGACAAGCCTTACTGCTTCAGTCTTTCACTGTTTCTGGAATTCTGCATAGAATTTGCCTCTTTCACTAAGCTTTTTAGCAAACTAAACTATAACTTCATTACTTTCAAAAGTGATCATTAGTGATGGGTTTTTTTTTTTTTTAATAATAATGAAGGTATGTTGTAAATACTGCTTTGGAAACTTAAACAAATTAAATCACATAGAGCTTTCACTTTCCCTTATTCAATACTCTTTCAAATTGTTTTTGTTCCAAGCCACACAATTTTCTTGTTGTTCAGCTGCTCAGTCGTGTCTGATTCTTTGCAACCTCGTGGACTGCAGCACGCTAGGCTTCCCTGTCCTTCACTATCTCCTGGAGCTTGCTCAGACTCAGGTTCATTGTGTCCGTGATGCATCCAACCATCTCATCCTCCATCACCCCCTTTTCTTCCTGCCTTCAATGTTTCCCAGCATCAGGGTCTTTTCCAATAAGTCGCCACTTTGCAGCAGGTGGCCAAAATACTGGAGCTTCAGCTTCAGCATCAGTCCTTCCAGTGAATATTCAGGATTGACTGGTTGGATCTCCTTGCAGTCCAAGGGACTCTCAAGAGTGTTCTCTAGCACCACAATTCAAAAGCATCAATTCTTCGGTGCTCAGCTTTCTTTATGGTCCAACTCTCACATCCATACTTGACTACTGGAAACACCATAGCTTTGACTATACAGACCTTTGTTGGCAAAGTAATGTCTCTGCTTTTTAATATGCTGCGTAGGTTTGTCATATCTTTTCTACCAAGGAGCAAGCGTCTTTTAATTTCATGGCTGCAGTCACCATCTGCAGTGATTTTGGAGCCCAAGAAAATTAAGTCTGTTACTGTTTCCATTATTTCCCCATTTATTTGCCATGAAATGATGGGACTGGATGCCACGACCTTCATTTTTTGAATGTTGAGTTTTAAGCCAGCTTTTTCACTCTCCTCTTTAACCTTCATCAAGAGGCTCTTTAGTTCCTCTTTGCTTTCTGCCGTGAGGGTGATGTCATCTGCATACCTGAGGTTATTGGTATTTCTCCTGGCAATCTTGATTCCAGCTTATACTTCTTCTAGCCTGGCATTTCGCATGATGTATATACAATAGGTTAAATAAGCAGGGTGCTACACAATAGTATGACATATAATTAATCAATTACATTACTGGACATTTGTCTCAAATTATTAGGGTTAATGGATTTCTTTATGAACATTGAAGATTATTTCATTAGGATAAATTCCCAGAAGTAGAATTGCTAAGTCAAAGACTAGGGTGAAATCAGTTTTGCTTCTAATCATTAACTAATGTTAGAGAAATTCTTAAAAGAGTGCTATTTTTCTGATCTCAGAAATACCTACTGGAACTTCGTTGATGGTCCAGTGGTTAAGACTCTGTGCTTCCATCATAGGGGGGATGGGTTTGATCCCTGGTCAGGGCACTAAGATGCTGGGTGGTACAGCAAAATTAGTAAATTTAAAATATAAAATACTTAGGGCTTCCCTGGTGGCTCAGTGGTAAAGAATCCACCTGCCAACGCAGGAGACCTGGATTCTACCCCTGGTCTGGGAAGACCCCACATGCCACAGAGCAACTGAGCCACAGCTACTGAGTCCATGTGCCCTAAAGCCCGTGCTCCACAACAAGAGAAGCCACAGCAGTTAAGAAGCCTGTACACGGCAATGAAGAGTAGCCCCTGCTCGCTGCAACTAGAAAAAAGTCCGCACAGCTGTGAAGACCCAGCACAGCCAAACAAACCAACCAACCTAAAAAACAGGTTATAATATCCTTGTATGCCATGAAAACGTGTGCATTTCTTCCCATTAACCTGGCCACATCCAGAAGGCAAGGTGCTCCAATCGCCGGAGCTGCTGGTGACTCTGAGACACACCAACTTTGCCAGCTGTTGACTGGCGATCCTTGTAGCATGGTGGTATCATTCATTTAGTGATGCCCTTGCTGCTGTGTTCTTGGAACTTTCACCAGAAAGTTCCCAAGGCTGCTCTACCTCCTCTCCATGTCACCTGAGGTCCTGTTGTCAGTGTTACCAGTGATTATCAGAAAATGGGACGTGCAGGGACTTTTACTTTCTACACCGTACAATTTTATAAATTTGAATTAGTTACCACAAGCATATTTTTGTAATCAAGTGAAAAAAAAAAGAAGTGATGAAGATGGAGAGAAGTCAGATGACCCAGATTATAAAACTGGTGTGTTTAATTTTATCTATGACATGAAGTCAGCAGATCAGGTAGCTTGCAGAAGCGTAAGGCGAGAGCCAGGTGCCCTGCCGCATTCTTGCTGTGCCTCCAGTCCAGGCTGTGTGCCCTTTTGGAATGCTGTATGCTGGTTTCCGGGGCTGATGGGTAGGCCATCTGCCCCCTAAGTGGAGCTGCTGCAAGTTGCTGGCTATTGAATAATAAATATGGGCAGCCTTAGCTGTGGTGCAGAATAGTAAATTCAGAATACAATCTTGATTTAGCCTCCCCTTTCCTCCTGGCCTAAAATACAATTGGTTTCTCATCATGCTGAGAGTTCCTTGAGCTGCAGCGAGATCAAACGTGTTGATCCTAATGGAAGTCAACCCCGAATATTCACTGGAAGGACTGATGCTGAAACTGAAGCTCCAATAATTTGGCCACCTGATGAAAAGAGACAACTCATTGGAAAAGATCCTGATGCTGGGAAAGATTGAAGGCAAAAGAAGAGAGTGGCAGAGGCTGAGATGGTTACATAGCGTCACTGCCTCAATGGACATGAATTGGAGCAAACCCTGGGAGGTAGTGGAGCACAGAGGAGCCTGGTGTGCTGCCGTCCATGGGGTCTCGAAGAGATGGACACGACTGACCGACTGAACATGATGGTGATGAAATAAAATGTCGGAAGTCCAACTTCTCCAGAAGATACTTACTGCTGTTGGAACTACGACTGATGAAACCCTCTACATTGTGTTCCCTCAATTTTTGGTAATCAAGGAGGGCCTTTCTAAGTTGTTATATTACATACTTCAACCCAAGGGAAAAAATGACTTTTCAAAGCTCTGAGTTCTTCTGCAATAAATAGTTTGTCATTTAAGGAACAGCAATGGATACAGTTCTGAGAAGTCTGAGGACATGTTCAAAAAATTAATATATCTCATGAGACTTCCCTGGTGGTCCAGCGGTTATGAATCTGCCTGCCACTGCAGGGGACACAGGTTCGATCCCTGGTCTGGGAACTAAGATCCCCGACACATGCATGCTCAGTCGCTTCAGCCATGTCCGACTCTTTGTGACCCTATAGGCCATAGCCTGCCAGGCTCCCCCTCTCCATGGGATTCTCCAGGCATGGATACTGGAGTGGGTTGCCATGCCCTTCTCCACGGGAAATTCCCGATCCAGGGATCGAACCTGCATCTCCTACATTGGCAGGCGGGTTGTTTACCACTAGCGCCACCTGGAAAGCCCAAGATCCCTCATTCCACAGCTACTGAAGGGGCATGCTCTGGAGTCCTCGAGCCACAACAAGAGAAGCCATGTTACACTTCATTATGTATATGAGTTAGGGTATAGGGATCAAACTTGTCGATCCTAAAAGAAATCAACCCTGAACATTCATTGGAAGGACTGATGCTGAAGCTGAAACTCCAATACTTGGGCCACCTGATGCGAAGAGCTGACTCATTGGAAAAGACCCTGATGCTGGGAAAGATTGAAGGCGGGAGGAGAAGGGGACGACAGAGGATGAGATGGTTGGATGGCATCATCGACTCAATGGGCATGAGTTTGAATAAACTCTGGGAGTTGGTGATGGACAGGGAAGCCTGGCGTGCTGCAGTCCACGGGGTGGCAAAGAGTCGGACATGACTGAGTGACTGAACTGAGCTGATGTATATGAATAGAACCAGTCTGTATTTGCTCATTTCGTTAAAAGGTCAAAAGCCATAAGAAGTCCTGGTAAAAGATGTGAGGGTATATAACATAGTAAGAAAATCTACGACATTCCCCACATGAAAGTAAACACATCCCTTAGTAGGGCTCGTTTTCTCTGTTTATGACGACTGAGACTCAGCCAGCAGTATTCTTTTCTTAATGAATTGAACAGGAAGTAGCTGCACATTTTGGCCATGCTGATCATCTAAATTTAACTAACTAAATGGATTATAGTATTTTTGTCTTTAAACCCATTAGGATTTAGAAGCATTGGGCTGCAGCTTGGTTTCTAAAATATTGTTTCCTCTATTTAGAAACTGTAACTCTGACCTTTGAAGCAGATGTCGATAAAACAATGTTAAGAATTACCAAGCAGTGAAGTCACACTTAAGTGATACATACTTAGGCCAATTTGGATTTATTTGGGGAGATTCCCAAGGATTTGTTAAAGAAATTCCACAGTTCAAGCTCAGTCTTTCTGACTGACAGTGAAAGTGGTGTAGCTCTTATTTAAAGATCTCTGTGACTTATGGCCTCAGGCAACTGTGGTCATTCTGGACTTTTTTAGAATATTATCTCTAAATTCTGTAACTCTGACTCGTTAAAAGAAAAAAAAAAAAATCCTCTGAACTTCTCTCTGCCCCACAGTAATGTTGCCACAAGATGCTTTATCTTTTATTCTTAGAATGGGAACTTGAATGAAAAGAAATAGCTGATGGTCTTACTGAGGATGGAAATACTGTACCTCTTTAAGATAACAGTTGCTATTTTTAGACAGACTTACAAAGAGCTGGGAAATGGTGATGCTTGTAATCTTCATGCAGCCTTAGGCATGAGGAGATGCACTCTCGAAAATATCTAGTTATTTAGCAGTTTCTCCAAATAAGTTTTCGAAAATACTTTATTTTTAAAAGCATATTTGTAATAATGAGTAACTGACTCAGCCCTGGTGTTTGAGAGAGACTCTTGAAGTTCCAGTGCAAAGTAAACATCACAGCTTATGAAACAAAAATAGATTTCCATAGTAAATCTTAGTCAGAACAGTGGCACATTCCTGGGCCTGGAGTTCAACAGTGGGTATTAATTCAAAGCAGCTGGATCCTGGGATGAGAGTAAGACAGCCCTGTCTTCCCTCTGTGGTCTTGCAGAACGTGATATGCGACGATGTTTTGCTGCTTCTAAAGGTTGCTTTATCTTTTTAGTGAGTCAGAGACAGACTGTAGATATACGAAGGCTTTTGCATCCTGAAGGCCAAGATTTTTCTTTTCAGAAAACTGCCCGAGACATAATGCTTCTTTCACAAAGGGTAGACCAGTTCCTTCTCTCTGGAGTCTGTTTTCTTCCGTGCTCTCACTTTCCAGGCTGGATTTTATCCATGCTCTTCTTTATCTCAGTTTCTTCTGTAGCTTACATGTAGCGGCCACCAAGCTGTATTTAGGGATTCCAGCGTATGGGGCACTGTGAAACAATTATGAGTTGATATGCTTATTAAAGCAATTTTGGGCTCCCCTGGTGACTCACTGGTAAAGAATCCGCCTGCCAATGCAGGAGATCTGAGTTCAATCCCTGGGTCGGGAAGATCCCTTGGAGAAGGAAATGAAATGGCAATCCACTCCAGTGTTCTTGCCTGGGAAATCCCATGAACAGAGGAGCCTGGTGGGCTGTAGTCCATGGAGTAGCAACAGAGTCAGACACGAATTAGCAACTAAACAACAACAGAAAGTAATTATCTAGACAAAGCAAAAACATTAGAGATTCTGGGGAGTTCAGAGGAAGGAGGGTAACAGGCCCTTCCAGTCAGGTGGTCCTGGGTCACCTCCAACAGGTTCACCTCCTGTTCTCATGAGTAAAATATTCCACAGTCGTTATGATGGATGGATTGTCAGGAAGCATTGATCTGCTTATATGGGCTGTGTGTGTGTGTGTGTGTGTGTACACGCACACATACGTGCATATTTAATGATGACATTCTGATCCTTGTTTCAGAACTAAGCTATATTCAGTGTTCACCAAGTTGGATCATTTCTCCAAAATAAATCAGGAGATGCTCCACCTTGGTACTCTTCATTTATAAAAGAGATGAAGGAACCTGCCTGCCCCGGGGATTTTCTGACTTTTTTCTGAAGAAGGTTTGTAAATGAAGTAGAGAGTTTTTTAGAAGTGGCCGGGGTTGGGGGGGGTCTACCTGGGAATCTCCTTGGTGGTGGGTTGTCATTGTTGCTGTTTTTCCATAGTCCTAGCAGAGTGAGACATGATAAAACTCTAGGTAACTGAAAGAGTTAAAAGCGTTTTTGAGTTGGTTGCATCAGGGGAACAGATGGAGTGCACGTAGGTGGGGAGGCTACTATTTAAACGGAGGGGGGTTACTGTGTATTGGAAGGGCATGGATGCTACAGGGTAGCTGGGGACTGGCTAATACATGTGCTGGGGAGCACAGTAAAGCGGAAGCCTAAGCATATGGTCAGGAAGGGCGTTAAGAGGCCGCCGACAAAGAGGAAGAACGTGGCAGCTGGACTAATAACGGAGGGCGGATGAGACGTTGGTAAATTGGGTTTTAAGTACCTAAAGGTCTTAAGAAACTAAGAAATCTCAGGTAATAAGGAAATCAGTTTGGAAATGTTAATATTGATACCTGCACTAGGGAAGTGTTTACCGAGGAACAGAGAAGGGAATAAAGGAAGCAGGTCTGAATGACCCCCCATGGCTTCACAGATACACAGATGAGCGAAGCATGTCAAGGAAGTGAAAACAGGTTAAGCCTTCAGGTCACAGAGGCAGGAAACCAATAAAGGACTTTGAGATGCAAAGAAACCGACCTGGAACCAGCGACCAGACAGAGGGTAGGACAGACAGACAACTCCAACCTTTTTTCTTCGTGTTGGCATTTGAATGGTTCTCTGTTTTTTATCTTTAAAAAAAAAAAAAAAAAATAGTTTCAGTGAAACAAAGCAAAACAAGGAAACAGACAAAAGTTGCCTCGGTTGTGTTGGAACAAGGCCCTTCTCCTGTTGTGTTCTTGGCTTGGTGTGGTAAGTTTGCCAAGCACACAGGCCAAGCCATCTCTTCATCTGGCAGGAGGTAGTTTTTGCCCTGCGTGGACCTCAGATCGTCTTAGAGATTCATGAGATTGTATTTATCAAGGCTCCTCCAAGGAATCTGAGGAGCTAATACCAGCATAACAATTGTTGGTATTTGTGGAGGACTTTAGGCTTTTCAGACATTCTTGTTTGAACTTTCAAATCGATTACACGGCTTGTCGCTAATAGCCTCTTTCTTGTTTGTGTGTAATTAACCAAAATATGAATTAAAAGAGAGAAACAAATTTAGGAGTTCTATTATTATTTAGGAGAAAAGCAATGCAATAAAACATTGGAAAAGACCCTGATACTGGGAAAGATTGAAGGCAGGAGAGAAGGGGGCGACAGAGGATGAAATAGTTGGATGGCATCACTGACTCCATGGACATTAGTTTGAGCAAACTCCAGGAGATACTGAAGGACAGGGAAGCCTGGTGTGCTATAGTCCATAGCGAAGGGGTCACGAAGAGTCAGACACAACTGAGCAACTGAAAGACACACACACACACACACACACAAGGCTCAAAGAGGGCTCCATACTTAGTGCTACTTTAAAATATATTCTGAAAAAAACCATAGTGGAGGGTTTTAGAAAGACCCCTATAGATTAGTGGTTCACATGCCTTTTTAATTCATGAACTCCTTTGATAATTGGATAAAAAATATTATGGATCCCCTGTCCCTGACTCAAAAAATAAAAAATACAATCAGAGGTTCCCATCAGATCAGATCAGATCAGTCGCTCAGTTGTGTCCGACTCTTTGCGACCCCATGAATCGCAGCACGCCAGGCCTCCCTGTCCATCACCAACTCCCGGAGTTCACTGAGACTCACGTCCATCGAGTCAGTGATGCCATCCAGCCATCTCATCCTCTGTCGTCCCCTTCTCCTCCCGCCCCCAATCCCTCCCAGCAAGTCTTTTCCAATGAGTCAACTCTTCGCATGAGGTGGCCAAAGTACTGGAGTTTCAGCTTTAGCATCATTCCCTCCAAAGAAATCGCAGGGCTGATCTCCTTCAGAATGGACTGGTTGGATCTCCTTGCAGTCCAAGGGACTCGGGGAACCTAAATCTTGGTAATAAATATGTGAATTGGGCCAAGTGTAGACAATAAAGAATGTTGGTACGTTTCAAACTAGAAAGTAGTGCCGCGTTAAGGCAAGAATGGTGGGGTTTGTGAAAATCGAAGTGTAGTTGATGAGTTGGGTAGATAGCATCACCGACTCAACAGAAATGAATTTGAGCAAACTCCAGGAGATAAAGAAGGACAGAGGACCGTAGCATGCTGCAGTCCATGGGGTCGCAAAGAATCAGACACAACTTACTGAATGAACAACAACAGTAGTTGTTTTATAATATTATGTTAGTTTCAGGTGTTGGCTATATTTCTCTGTGCTATACAGTATATCCTTGTTGCTTATCTATTATAAATATAGTAGTTTGAATTGTTAGTCTCATGCCTGTAATTTGTCCCTCTCCCTTTTGATAATCACAAGTTTGTTTCCTATATCTGTGAGTCTGATAATCATTTGTAATATTTTTTTCTTAGATTCCACCTGTAAGTGATCTCCTACAGTATTTGTCTTTCTCTATCTGACTTATTTCACTAAGCATAATAGTCCCTAGGTCCATTCATGTTGCCACAAATGGAAGTATTTCATTCTTTTCTTATGGCTGAGTAATATTCCATTAGTGTTCCAAGACATAGCTCAGATGGTAAAGAATCTGCCTGCAATGTAGGAGACCCGGTTATGATCCCTGGGTCGGGAAGATCCCCTGGAGAAGGAAATGGCAACCCACTCCAGTAGTCTAGGCTGGAGAATCCCATGGACAGAGAAGCCTGGCGAGTCACAGTCCATGGGGTGGCAAAGAGTTGGGCGCAACTGAGCGACTAACACAATATTGCATTGTGTATGTATATCACATCTTCCTAATCCATTCATCTGTTGGTGGGCGCCTGAGTTGCTTCTCTGACTTGACTGTTGTAAATAGTGCCGCTATGAACACTGGGGTGCGCATATCTTTTTTTCTGGATGTACACTCAGGAGTGGACTTGCTGGATCATATGGTAGTTCTATTTTTATTTTTTTGAGGAACCTGCATATTGTTTTCCATAGGGGCTGTACCAATTCACAGTGTACAAGGGTTCCCTTTTCTCTACATCCTCACCAACATTTGTTGTTTGTAGACTTTTCCTAATAGCCATTTTGACAGGTGCAAGGTCATAGTTCACTGTTGTTTTGATTTGCATTTCTCTGATAGTTCGTGATGTCGAGCATCTTTTCATGTGCCTATTGGCCATCTGTGGGTCTTCTTTGGAGAAATGTGTCTTCAAGTCTTCTGCCCTATTTTGGATTGGGTTGTTTAAACAATTTTCAAAAAAAAACAGCACCTGGTAAATAGAATATGTTTGAAGAAAATGTGACACCCTCTCCCCCCAGTCCCTCCAGTTTGCAATCCTAAGCTTTTATATATTATGTATAAACATGGGAAGTTCTCGTTTTTTTGCCCTAAGGCACGACAGCAAGCTCAAACGCGTCATCAAATGGCAGAGGACAGCAAAACAGATTACTCATCAATTCTGCAGAAATTCAACCATGAGCAGCATGAATATTACCACACTCACATTCCCAATATCTTTCAGGTAAGTGGTTCAGCTCTCTCAGATTTGTTTGGCTTAGAAACATGTTACTTGGAATCATGATTTCCAAGTATTTATAGCATTCTAAATTTCCTCTAACTCAAATCACTTAAAAAAAAAATTCAGATTAAGCACATACTGACATTAAGATGAAACATAACATGAATTTCAAGGTTAATCAATAGACTTTGTAAGTTTCCTTGGTTTGACCCTGCAACCATGCTTGGTCAGACTTAGAACTGTGATTCTTACATTAACAGTCTTTTTGCTAAAAGGACCATTCTGCTTACAAAAATGCCAGACTTACCTTTAGGAATCAGAGCAGCATTAAGACAGTTGTAGGTTTGAACAGATGACTGTGAACACTGGGGTGCATGTATCTGTTGGAATTAATGTTTTCTTTTTTTTTTTCTGGATATATACCCAGGAGTAGATCATTTTTTTTATTTTTTGAGGAACCTGCATATTGCTTTCAAAGGGCTGCACCAATTTGCGTTCCCACCATCAGTGTACAAGGGTTCTCTTTTCTCTGTATCCTCACCAGCATTTGTTATTTGTAGACTTTTCCTGATAGCCATTTTGACAGGTGTGAAGTGATAGCCCACTGCTGTTTTGATAGCCCTGTTGTCTTTCCTTTGGACTGTTTTTCTTTGGGCTACTTTAAGTTGTCAAGAATAGTGTGAGAGAGGATACATGATGCTGTTCTCCCCCTTTGGGAATTTTTTACAACTTCAAGTTCCACTGTAGAAAAAATAACAAAAATGTGTACCCTGGTGTCTACACAGCAAACAAGAACTTCCAGCTTGCGAAGGAGAGGGTGAGACAAATTGAGAGAGTAGCAATGAAGCATACACATTACCATATGTAAAACAGATAGGAAGTGGGAATTTGCTGTATGATGCAGGGAGCTCAACGAGGCACTCTATGGCAACCTGGAAGGATGAGATGGGGGGGTTGGGAGGGAGGTTCAAGAAGGAGGAGACATATGTATACTTATGGCCGATTCACATTGTTGTATGGCAGAAATCAGCACAATATTGTAAAGCCATTATCCTCAATTAAAAAGAAATTAAAAAAAAAACAAAAAACACCCAACTTGTAGAAGGAAGGTACACTAGTTAATCTCAGCCTGTGTTGGGTCAAGGCAGTTAACCTGGATGCCATGCTTTTGGTAAAGGATGAAACAGTGGCTCAAAGATGGAGGAAATATTTGAAATCCATTAACTGAACTGAACTGAACCAAATGGTATTAATAGTAAAACTACCTGCATTTCAGGTTCTTACTGAAATTGGAATGGAATTGTGTAAAGTGTACATTTAGACAGCCTCACAATTAGTCAAGTATGTGTCCAGCTGGCTAAAGTAGAAGCACAACAAATTTATGGTTGCTTTAACTCTAACCCTTTTTTATTTGTTTTTGGCCACCTCGAGTGTCATGAAGGAATCTTAGTTCCCTGACCAGGGATCAAACTCGTGCCCACAGTAGTGGAAGGGCAGAGCTTTAACTACTGGACCGCCAGGGAAGTCCCTGACTAGAACCTTTTTGTAGGCCTATTTCCCTCCTAGAGAATTTTTTAGAGGTAACAATGCTGCAAAAAACAACTTCCTTAAATAATAGGAAACCCAACTAATTTTATGCAAACTCGAACGTTGCAGAAAATACAAGAGATGGAGGAGAGGAGGATAGTGAGAATTGGAGAATCAGTGAAGACATACGCAGAGCTGGACCGGCAGGTGATTCCCATCATTGGGAAATGCTTGGATGGAATCGTAAAGGCAGCCGAGTCAATTGATCCGAAAAATGTAAGTACTATAGTTTGGACTTAATGTATAACTGTGGTTCCATTATTTCCCTGTCCCTTCCCACAGTGACCATATTCAATCATCTGAGAGTAGTTGCTTTCCGTGGTCACAGGTACTTTTCAACAATGGCAATACCTTTTCAGAGGTTTTAAATTCAGCCCCCCGTGTTTTGGATTTAGTGTAGTCCTTGGTGCGTTTGGGACTGTGGATGTTAGTATGTTTTGTTGTCACTGTTTAGTCACTAAGTCATGTTTGACTCTTTTGCATCCCCAAGGACTGTAGCCCACCAGGTTCCTCTATCCATGAGATTTTTCAGGCAAGAATACTGGAGTGGGTTGCCATTCCCTTCTCCAGGGGATCGTCCCGACCCAGGGACTGAACCCACGTCTCCTGCTTAGCAGGTAGATTCTTTACCACGGAGCCATCAGAGAGGCCTGAGAGTGTAGGTTCAGGTTCATATAACAATGACAATAGTGTCTTAAGACAGTTTGTTTTTCCTTCCACGTGAAGATGTCTGCCAGGCAGAGCATCCAGCCGTGGTGTGGGCAAATGATCTGCAAGTCCTCAGGAATTCAGGCTTCTCCTAGTTCACAACTTTTGATGATATGACTTTCAAACTCAACATGGCTTCTGTAGCTCCAGCCATCACATCCAAATTCCATAAAGCATTATATAGAGAAGAGTCCACACTATCTATTTAAAGAAGCTTTCTAAAATTGTTTACTGTACTTCTGCCTACATCTCAGAGATCTCAGAAGTCAAAACTTAGTCCTGGGGCCACTTTCTGCTGTACAGAAGGCTGGAGAGTGAAGCCTTTTTGCTGGGTGGCCGTGTGCTCAGCTTAAAATCAGGGTTCTTATTACTCAGAAGGAAGGATGATTGGCTCTTAAAAGACAACTGACGTCTATGGCACACCTACAAATTCCATGTTAGCTAAAATAGCTACGACAAATTAAAATGTGGGCTCATGGTAGAAAGTTGAGATCTTTCCAAATTGTCTTCTCTAATAGATTTTTCTTTTTTAATCAGATATCATTGAGTTAGAATTTTATTACAAGTCACAGGTGCTTTTGTAATACTTTAACTGTACATCTATCTATGTTGGACACGATGGTTGTCATTTCCTTACGCATTGGTCTTCATCACCTGACCCCGAAAAGACTCTGAACTCAAAGTTCCTAGCAGGGGGACACCACAGAGTAGGCAGTCAGTTCCCTCATTTATTCAGCTAACAATTATTCTATCATTATCATCAGGCATCATCCAGGTGCTAGGGATGCAGTGGAGGAAAAACAGAAGGGAGCTTACATTCTAGTGGAGGAGAGACTTTGAACAAATATATATATAAAGGAAAATAGTCGATAAATTTTTGAACCACAGTGAACCAAAGAAATCGGAGGGAGGATCTTTTTTTGCCTTGACTTTGTGTATGCCAAATTGCTTTAAGACCTTCTGATGAGAATCAGTTTATATATTATTGCATTTTTCAAGGGAAGGGCTTCCTAGGTGGCTCAGTGGTAAAGAATCCGCCTGCCAAGCAGGAAATGCGGGTTCGACCCCTGCATCAGGAAGATCCCTTGGAGAAGGAAATGGCAACCCACTCCAGTATTCTTGCCTAGAAAATCCCATGGACAGAGGAGCCTGGAGGGCTACAGTCCATGGAGTTGCAAAGAGTCGGACATAACTTAGCAACTAAGCAACAACAATTTTTCAAGAGAATTGCATAATAAATGACCCAATTTTTCTGCTTTTTGGCAAAGTTGTTCTTAATATTCGTTTCTCTAAATGTAGAAAAGTAGTTATTAAAATTATCTTGAAATCTCAACTACATGTATAGCTTTACAAGTTATTCTTTCAAATGATAAAAATATTACTAGAAAAAACTCTGATAATATAACTTCCTTAGAATGTCATCTGTGTGAGGGCATCATAGTTCAGTGTGTGGGAAGTATTTACACGGATTGGAACACATTTGTGTGTGATGGGTATCATTGCAGGATTCACAGCTGGTCGTAGAAGCTTATAAGTCTGGGTTCGAGCCTCCAGGAGACATTGAATTTGAGGATTACACTCAGCCTATGAAACGCACTGTGTCAGATAACAGCCTTTCAAATTCCAGAGGAGAAGGCAAATCAGAGCTCAAATTTGGTGGCAAATCCAAAGGAAAGTTATGGCCGTTCATCAAAAAAAATAAGGTACTGATGACTGGACCCAGTGTGATATGAGTGTTACAAGGTGTGGAGATGTTCACTCTGTCTTTTAGTCTTTAAAGGAACGAAGATTTTTAAGCTCGTAGTTTCAGAATGCAAACAGAAGGCTAGTGTGCTGTTTTGTTTTAAGGCAATATCTCTCTTTGGTGGTGGTACCTTGGCCATGGCCGTTTGTCTTATTTCAGATGCATTTATCACCTGCACCGTGTCACCCACACTAACAGACTACTGACCTCTGGCCGTTTCGCATCACGCCTTTCACTCCTAAGTCTCCTAGATTGCTGGTTCCCTGGGCTGAGAGAAGGGACGTTGTGCCACATTTCTATAACCATGTATCAGCATCTCTAATCGAAATGGTTTCCGTGGATTAATAACTTGGTTTTGAGCTCATGTTAACATATGTATCCATGAACATTTTTTATTTTCTTTCTAGAGTGTGATACGTAGGTGCATGACAGCATTAACCTGGGCATAAAGTGGGTGATCAAGGCAACACAAACCGCTTTAACCTTAGAATAATTTAATATTTCATTTTAAGACTGTCTTGCTGTTTTCACAACCTTAGCATTTAAGGACTTTCATTTTCTCCCATCCAGCTGTGTTAGTCTAGGTGGCTTAGAAGTATTTACCCTTCTGGCTTAGACTGGTTTAGGGTACCTAGTTAGAACGGTAGTTTGCATGTCAAAGTCTGCATGAGCTTCTTGTCAGATATTTCTTGCTCTTCTTCTGTTGCTTTACTTACTAAAACTCCCACTTTCACCATATTCTCCATTTAACATGTCCTTCCATGTTTTCCTTTGGACCATGGCCTAAATTTTTAATTGTTTGTGTTTGACTTGCTTTGGATTTCAAATATTATTTGATGCTTATTTTTGTTTTGTGTCTTATCTTCTTGTTTCTGATTTTTTACTCTGTCACCGCTCCATCTCTTACACGTAGCTTATGTCCCTTTTAACATCCCCCCATCAGCCTCCCCCACCTCCCCCTGCCTCTGCCTCACCCTCTGCTGTTCCCAACGGCCCCCAGTCTCCCAAGCAGCAAAAGGAACCCCTCTCCCATCGCTTCAACGAGTTCATGACCTCCAAACCCAAAATCCACTGCTTCAGGAGTCTAAAGCGTGGGGTAAGTTCTCCTCTCAAGTCCTGTCTCTCTGGTGCGCTTTGGTTGCATGTTTTGTTCCGCATAACTTAATTTTGTTTGTGAATGACTCCATTGTGTTTTCCCATAACATAAAACAATAAGAACCTATGATTCATTATAGCCGGAAAGAAGAAGAGCCACAGAGAGAGCAAAAAAAAAAAAAAAGAAAAGAAAAAGGAAGGAAGCAGGATGGATGGAAGGAGAGAGAGGGGAAGCCAGCCAGCCAGAGTTCTTTTTTGTCTGTAATCCATTTTGGTGGGACCTTGCTTCATTTCCTTTCTGAAATATCTAAGTCATTAATATTTTACCTTGATCTAACTAAAAAAAGGAAACGTAAATTCGGTTTCTAAAGCTAGCAACATTTGAAGAGGTGAAAATCACTGCATAGTCAGAAAATATTTGCTTAATAATTACTGAAACAGTGTATAAAGAGGGTACTTCTCTCTGAGCTATGCCTCCAGGTCTGCAGGGAAATGGTATGGGTTACAGGGGTTTCTTTAGCTGTTTTCAGTGAATTTACAAGATGTTGATCAAATATCTGATAACAGATCTGACTGCATAAGGGCTAGTGCAGTATGTATCTTGAAAGGCTGAAATAACAGCAGCTGACATTTATCGTATGCTTGTCCTTTGCCAGACTTGGTTCTACGTGCTTATTTAATTCTGTCAACCACCCTATGAACCTAGGTACTAAGATTTCTTTATTTTACTGATAAGCAAACTGGTACCTGCAGAGATGAAGCTAGGAAGATATATAGCCAGGATTTAAAGCCAGAGAACCTGTTTATGATCTGAGACTCTATGTGTTCACACTCAAGAAGAACCTGTTTTATTCTGACTGACTCAGTTTTGCCATCCTAATTAAGATCGCGTATGCTTAAGTCACAGGGTTTTATGGAATTGATCAGCAGTCCAAAGCAGATACCAGTTGTGGTTTCTCAGAAAAAAATTGGAACAAGGTCATTCATTTGTAGCCATCTGAATAAACCTAAATGGTCAGTCTAAGCCATCCCAAAACACTCTTTATAATGAATAATGGGTAAACAAACATTAAACCTATATGTGGTAAGGTTTTCTTTTATTCTGTTCTGTGAGAGTTACAATATGGTTGCAGTGGAGATATGTTCCTTGTAACAAATTTTTTCTTTTCGTTTCCTCTGTGTATAAAAGATGTTTTTAAAAAATAGCTACATTGTTACCTTTTAAAATAAGGGGCAAAACCCTCATTTTTTTATATGCTGATTGCTTTGGTAATGAAATCTGAGTTTTCTTCGAAGAGTATAGTTGGTGGAATTATCCTGTTTTAAGGTTACCCAGCATATCAGGATAAGAATTCAAATTTAATTTCCTAAAGATTTCAAAAGCGCCTTTGTTAGAAGGCAGAATATAGCTTCAGCAGTGGATGATGGCTCATGTTGAACTCTATAATTAGATCTCCATTATGCTGGCTTTTAGAATTAATTCTCCATCCATCTCTGCTCCTTGTTCATGGAAGAATCTCCAACAGATGACTATAGGTCGCTATACTAGACTATCAACTAGGAAGTTTTACGTTAACTGTAAAACAGTTACCCCACCTCTGCTGCTTCCAAAACCTTTACAGAGCACTCATTTATTATATTTATAAAAATATGTCCGCATTGTCTTTTGTAATCTCATAATGAAAAATGTCGAATATTCATGGTTTTTCACTGTTTGTATATGTATCTATTCCATTCTTCTGTCAACATCACAATCTTGGTGGCAAATGGTTTCTGAAGCATGTTTCATGTGTTCTCTAAATGTTTAGGAAGAGACCAAGAATGTCAGTAATCAATAAGCATAAGAAAAGATGGCTAGGAAAAAAATAAACACTTGAAAACAAAAACAGTGAAGTGAGAAATGGGTTATTTTGATAAATTAAAGGAACGCCCTTCTCTTTAAAAAAAAAAAACATAGTTAGCAAAATAAATTTTATTTCTTACACCTCAAATCTGTGCTCAGCAAACCTCTATCTTTAAAAGAAACTTCCCAAACGGTGAGTGTGTTTTTGAGAATAAACACACACACACACATGAAGCATCAGTAAATAAGTATAAACATATTTTTACTTCTCTCATTTTTAGTTGATCTGTTTTTAGGGTCAGATTTGATGTGCTTTTCTTCAGGAAATAGCAGTGCGAAAAAAGAAAAGGAAATGCATCATAGAAGTAAGATAAGGAAGTTTAAAAAAAATCTGAAGTTTGGGGAAATAAATTTGATTTTAAAGTAATTTCAAAACAGAAGGTACGTGGTTTACAGGATCCCTAACTAAAATGATACAGTCCTCACTAGTATTTCATTTATTCCACTTTTTAAGATTATTGCGCCAAAGACAGGGAAAGGCTTCTAGGAGAATAACAAATCTGTGACTTTAATGTGTCTTTTATGGTGCTGTGCAGCTTTCTGATCTAGATTTTAATCATTTGTTTCTGATTATCAGAATGTGTAAATGCAATGCAAATATTTTGTCACATAACTGATTTTGTTTCTGAATAAGTAGGATAAAATATTTTTTGTTGTAAATCATTCACATTTGTAAGAAAATGTCTCATTGAACATCTTTAAAGATTGGCATGCCACCATTATTAACCACTATTTCATCTTTATGTAAGTTAAAGAAAAATGAAGCAAGATTATGTGTTCTCAATTTGCAATCTACAAAGTGTGACTTTACTGTCTTAAGATTTCCTGATCTGAGTAAGGGCCTTCTAAATCTAAAATATGGACCTATCTCCCCCCTCCCCACACTTTAGAGTTCATTGTATGCAAAAATACCATCAACATTGATCAAAAGATTTTGAAAATCCCTACCAATTGTTTGTCAGATGTTACAATCTTCTGGTTAATTTCATTTGATTTACTTTGTTCTCTTGCTGATTATTGGCAGACTCAGGCTCTCTGTTTTCACAAAGAACTCATGAAGAGGACGATAGGGAAACCCACGTATGCTTTTGAAGCTAGGGACTATGTTGTAAGTTTACCTGTGACGGCCAGGTCGTGCGGTCACGGCACAGGCACTCACCCCTGTGACAGCACCAAGACTGGGGACCCCGGTGCTCTCTGACCCAGACGGCGGGAGAAGCCTCCTTGTACCCACCCAACCACAGGCTTCTTCATCCCGGAAAGTTGCATGGAAAAAGGGGCCGAACTTTCCAATAACAAGCTTCCTAAAAACGTCAGCGAGCCGAGCTTGTGTTTCTCCCCTTTGCGTGGATTGGGACTGCTGTCTGAGCTGGTGTCACTGAGTATGATTTTACGGCAGAATCTCACCCCTAAAACGCCACTGGTCATGGGAGAATGGCACTCTCGCAGATGGCCGTGTGTGGCTCCCTAACCCACATGCACATCTGAAACAGATGGGTCCATAAAGGACAACCAAAAAAAAAAAAAAAAATCAGCGAAGCCTGAGCAAGGTCACAGAGCAGTGAAATGGCCTTCCGTGGACCTTAGACCACAGACACTTACATATTCGTGTTCACTGTCCCCTTTCTCTGTACTTGAGGTTAGTACCTGTGACGGCCCAATAACACATGGACCCGCCAGCTCTGTGTGCCCTCATGTGTTATTGACACTCGTGGCTCCCCAGGCTCCATAATCGTTGCCTGAAACTGACAGCTTTTTAGTACTTCAGGTGTCGCGCAGCGCACTTAATGCAGCCTTTCAAAGTATTCTCTTGGCAGGTGATTCAGTTTCTAATTTAAAAGGATCTAACTGGCTGGCTTGCAACTTAAGATGGAAAACCAGTTTACAGTCGTTAAAAAGATTATACTGATGGCACTTCTTGTAGATTACCCATCACCTGTCCACTTCAGAGAATTGGATTTGAGAATGCAGTATTGCCTATTTCTATCGGGATCTGTTCTCAATCCTAATGACTTATTTTTATTATGAAGTGGTAATAGTCCTGTGCTATTAGTCTTGATGTTAGAATTCTGTTTTGGGAATGCCTAAGAAAAAAATATATTACTTTAAAAATAAATAAAATTTTAAATATATATATATATATATATATTACCTTAAGCCATGGAAGTAGCCGAATAGACAGCAGGTAGAGTGCCGAGTTCAAATTAGCAACATTTACAAGGTAATGTGTGAGGAAACGTTTATATACGGTCATCTGCTTTGCAAGAAAGATATTTGCAAGGTTTTCTGCTGTGCACCAAAAGCGTTGTCTGTAAAAAACTCGAATTGTGATAAACAGATCTGTGCTAAAATTTACAGGAGGGGCTCAAGGCATTATATAGATTGCCTACCTGGACAGCGATCACAAATATGACAGTCTGCACCTTTTCTTCCCAAAACTTTGTCTTGCTATGCCTTTCCTTAAAAGTATTTTTCCCCCAGAGGGAAAATTTCTTTAAAAGCCTAATGTCTATTCACAATGAAGTATCAACTTTGAGTTAATCTAAATAGTAAGATTTTTTAAATCTAGTTAAGGAATTTTTAACACCCTGTTCCCTCCCAATTTAAAACCAAAGGGCCCTTGGACTTCCTGGTGGTCCAGTGGCTAAGACTCTGCATTCCTGATTCAGGGGGCGGAGGTTTGATCCCTGGTCTGGGAACTAGGTCCCACATGGGGCAACTAAAAGCTTACTTGCCGAAACTAGCGATCCCATGTGCCCCAACTAAGTCTGGGTGCAGCCAAATAAATAAATATCTAAGTAAGTAAATAAATTCAAGAGGCACTTTCTCTGCCACTCTATCTCCAATGTATTTTTGGATCCTCCTACCAATTGCCTGAACTTTTAGGATTACAACAGCTGAGTAAATATGCACCAAACTCTCAAAATACTGCTTTATTGCCAAAAAGCACGTCTCACCTATCACTGAAGAACCAGTGTTTCTTTTCCTAATTTTGAGATGCCTTTTAATCTGGTTTTGGATCCAGTAATCGGTATAGTTTTGCCAACCTCCAGGCCTAGCAGAATTGCAAACTGCTGTGTCCTGGCAATTAACAGGAAATCCACAGCGGGGAGTAAGTACCCCTCAGTAGTTAAGACAGTTGGCTGTTTCCTAAAGGTCACTTGCAAGAGCAGCAACTTCTGTTAACTCCCCAGGTGCTATGGAACCTCTGTGGGTGGGGCCCCCAGTTCCATAGAAAGCCCCAGAAGACACCTTCTGTATAGCAGGAAGTGCCTGCAGTACACAGGTAGGAGAGAACATCCATCTCCAACCTGGTGCTGAGAGGCTTCCTGGTTCCTGCAGGTTGGGTTTCAGAGCATCTTCCAGTCCTTGGTTCCCATTTACCAATTTGAGACTTTGCCTTAGTACTTTTAGGAAATGCCAGTGTTCAGATGTATTAGAGCCCCTTGAGATAAAAATATTACTGATAGTTGTGGAATTCATTGCTTTCCCAACTCTGTTAGTCTGTGGGAAACTTTCCATGGAAAATTTGGTGAACAAAAGTTTCTGTGATCATTTCCGTCTTTTATAATCAAGATATGTCACCAACTGCAAACTCTTACCAATTTATACTCAGGCTGACATGACCAATCCAGAACAGTAAGCGGAAGCTCTCCTTTCCTATCTTTATACTTTGCTCTGGCAACATGGCCGCTAAAGAAAGGTTTGGGTAGATTGGCCCCTCTTGGGAATTTCTGCACAGATCCGCTACAAGTCATGTTCTCAAAGCGCCAGGTTGAATGTATGTGTTATGTTAATTCAGTGGAACGGACCAAGTTCCTCTTCTTCTCATGTGTTGTTGTTTCTCTCTCTCTCTCTCTTTTTTTCCCTGTTACCCCTTCGATTTTTACACGAAGCTTTCTCTCAAGCTGGTAAGCACAATTACTCCATGCATGTCCTGAGTCTAATCAGGCCTTTCGGTGTACGTTCTGTGGGTGCTGTGCCATGTACAACCTATCTTCGCAGTTAACTGTCGATGTGTGTTTCCCTTGTGTGTGGCTTTGTTGGTGTTTCCTTATTAGACCTCTGGAATACGAAGGTCCAGAGTCTAACAGAGGTGATCGTACTCTTACCCATTAAGAAAATTAACGCTTAACTCATGATTTGGTTTTCTTTACCACTGGAGTCTTAAGAGGATGACAGATGTTGATAAGCTTTATTTAAATATGAACATAAATATAAATACTAAATATGAGGAAGTTTATGTATCGACAATCATTCTAAATGAAAGCAAATTTAATAGCTGGAAGTTGCTCCTCTCCAGGAGCCACAGAAGCAGATGACAATCACTGGGGACCTGAGGGAAGCATGCAGGAATGATGCTGGGCTCAGACTCAGGTCTAAGGCACCTTCGAGAATTGAAGGTCATGAAACTTGTAAGTTGCTCCATAAATACATTGGTGCCTTGTGTGTAGCTGATTCAAGAAATCAAAGACGATTTTAGGGACAATGAAAAGAGCCTCCTAAGCCTTTCTAAAATGATTTCTTTAGTGTTCGGTGTTGTTTCTACTTTTAATTTCATAGCCCTAGTAAATAGTCAAACTAATCATTAAATCTATTAAAAGAAACCCTTAACCACATAACCCATACTGTTCTTCAGATATGTGTAAGTTATACAGTAATCTCAAACACCACAGCTGAGAATATCCTGTAGTCACGGACAGTGACGAACTTGACAGTCCAACCAGGAATAACATCAGCATTTTATGCACTGTTGTTGAGAATGTAGGACAGTATTTTATGGTTATCTTTGTATGTATCTACTTTTACATGTGCTTGAGTATATATATAAAAGTATATACATAATTTTCTCAACCTGACCCAGTATTTGACAACTGATCCAGCCCTAAAGAGAAAGAATTTTTTATTAAATGAAACATTTCTTAGAGGGTAAAATAAAATCCTGAGAAGAGTTCTCCATTAAGGTGTCTACAAGAAGGAAAGATCTAGATGTTTAAATGAACATCAGTATGAATTTGGGAGAAAGTGGGTCAATTAACTGGGAATCTGTCAGATGCCAGGGCTTCTTTTTTGCCCTTTATTTGTTCTTTTGCTGAGGTGCTGGTGGCAAAAGATAATATTATCAGACAGTCTTTCTGTTTGAGATATTGTTGCTTGATACCCTCACTTTGAAGCTAATAAAGAAGTTACACAAAGACAGGGTGGGTGTAAAAATTATAAATCTCAAGGAGCAGCTCATGTCAAACGAGCAAGTGATTCCAGTAGCAGGTAAAACAAGATCTCCTTAGAGTCACAGCCATTGAAAATATACATATGTGCCTGTGGCCTCTCTTCCAAACCCTGGTAGGGCCAGTCTCTTTGAGGCCCCTCCAAAGAGTTCAGAAAATCTACTCCAACTCGAAGGCAGAAATAAAAATTCCTTCGTGGCAAAATAAATCATAGGTTAGAGTATCGTTTGAAAGAATTCAAGCTTCAAAAGGTGAATAGGACAAAGTGAATTTTTGAAGGTACTGTCCAGAGACCTGAGTGTCTTTGGATCTAGGGGAACTGTTGATCTGAATCTCCCATGTAACTAAAATTTTTAAATTTAGTTCCATAATTGCACTGGGCACATTTCAAGGGCTCAGCAGCCATGTGCGGCTACCAGGTCGGATGGTGCGGACACGTGAAAACACTTCCATCATTGTAGAAAGGTCTTTGGGTCTCACAGCACATAGTGAGGCTCAGAACATCTGAATGAATGAACGTCGACCACTTACTAGGTTTCCTGCCTTTGGAAGCGGTGCGTCTTCCACTGTTTTGTCACATTCTAGCATTAAAACAAAAATGAAAATAAAATCTCCAGTTCCAGAAAACATGCTGATTTAAGTCAATTCAGCATGAGAACAAACTATTGAGCTTTTGGGCTCGGTGACTGAGTGGAGAAAATTGGAAAGCAATTGAGGTTTCAGTTATTATATGGAAAAGGAAAAACAAGCCTGCTTTATTATTATATTGAAGATTAGTTGGCTTCATCTTAGTTTTAGAAGCAAGTTGAGCTTTCTTGGGTTGGCATTAGGGAATAATCACTTCTATTTTGCTTTCACTCAGATCTCATCCCACTCAAACACGTGCATTATGCGCACACGCACGCACACACACAGTCTTTGAGAATATTAGCTGAAAGGTCTTTGGTGGCCTCAGTGATGAACTATTTGCTGAATCACAAACTTCCAACCCAGAAGCCTGGCATTTTCTAATAAGCAGCCTAGGAACGTCAGTCACAAGCCCCTGTGTAAGCTGCTTGGCAAACTCAAGCTGATTTTGCAATTACATTATCCAGGTCCCTTCTTTTCCATCCACTCCCAAGCAAGTCTGTCTTGCTTTTTTTTTTTTTTTAAAGGGATTCTAAAGCAAAATCTCTTTTCAAATTCCCTGGCTTATCCCTGGCTATTGAGCAAATTTCTTTCTTTATGAAAATAGCCTCATTTAAGGAAATGATGCGTAAGCGTGGGTAAAAGTCTGGCAACTCACAGTTGATATTTTCTACTTATAACACATGCACAGAGGAAAGAGAGCAGTTGTTTTTGAAAGGGAATCAAGATATCAAAGTATACTTCTTCCAAGACTTCCCTGGCGGTCCAGTGGTTAAGACTCTGCCTTCCAATGCAGGGGGCGTGGGTGCGATCCCTGGTCTGGGCACTAAGATCCCACATGCCGTGGAGTGCAGCAAAAAAACAAACTGTACTTCTTCCAATGAGTTAGAAACAGCTGAGGTTGATTTCAGACATTATGGAAAAGTTGGTTTTGAAACTGGGGGAGTGGGGGCGGGGGTGATTCTCTGCGAATTCTCTGAGATGGTCCTAAAGGTGACAAAAAAGAAGTGACGGGACTTTTAGAGGAAACAGAGGCGAGGAGAGTGGATGGGAGCTGGGGGAGGGTTTTTTCCCTTAATGTCCTTTTCACCCACATTCCTGGAGGAACTAGATGTCCCATCTGCCACTTCACAGGGATGGAAACTTTTGGCCTCAGGCTGTATGCAGAGACGGGAAGGAATACTCAGCCGGGGTGGGGGAGGGGTGGGGAACAGTGCCATCGACATGAAACAGTTGATGGGGGCACTTACCAGCTTTTTTACTGGAAGAAAACATAAGCCTGAAGCTTCAGTGTTGCCATCGACACTGACAGCGAAGTGCAGACTGTCTCCAGACTTGTTCCTCACTGATTCTCACTGGGGTCAGAAGTATATCTTCCTGTCTCAGGGGTCCCTTCCTTATCGGAGGCTGCGGGGCCAGCATGGAAAACGGTTTGCGGGGCCTTTGCAGTTTGCATGCACAGATTTTTGCATCTCAGCTGGGTGTCGTGGGAAAGAGCTTAATTTATTTCATGAAAACAACGCAGACATCTGCATCGCTGGTGTCTGGGGAATCTCCCTGCAGGCTTCTCTCGGTGTCTTTTTTTCAAGGAGGCTTTCTGGCTAATTTCTGTTTGTATCTGCAGGGCGCAACACCAGAAGATTTCAGCAACCTCCCACCCGAACAGAGAAGGAAAAAGCTCCAGCAGAAAGTCGATGAATTAAATAAAGAAATCCAAAAGGAAATGGATCAAAGGTAGAGTGGATCGAAACGACTTATTAAGAAATTCGAGTTCAGTTTGGAAAGATGAGAGGCTCTAAATTAGATTTTAATTTAGGTGGTTGTTTTAGCCACGTGTTTGGTCATAGCTAGTCTAATGGATTCCTTTATTCAAGACAGAGAGGATTCCTGGGCACTTTGCTGGTGGTCCAGTGGCTAAGACTCTGTGCTTCCAGTGTAGGGGGCACAGGTTCAAGCCCTGGTGGGGAAACTAAGATCACATATTCCCACATGCCACACATCATGGCCAAAATAATAAAAATTATTATAAAAATAAATAAAGACGGGGAGGATTCTTTTAACAAATAGGCATTATTCTAAGTTTGGGGAACAAAATGCACTATGGTTATCTCTCTCCTTTTTTTTTTTTTTGGATGTGTTCACTTACTTTAGTAGCACTACGTTTACCATGTTGTCACCATGGAATATAAAATCAGGTGAGATAAGAGAATTTCACAAGTACAACAAAACATTCTGTTGGCTGTATGATGTCTGAGCAAACCAGCTTATTCTTAAATCACCTTCCATTATAGGCAATTCATTTGGTTTAATAGTTATGATTTTTATGGAGAAAATAAACATTCTGCACAGGTTTAAAACGCATTTCTCATTTACCTTTGCATTAGCACTTAAAATACACATTTTTGTTTCTGCTGTTGCTGGCATTCTACAGACCCTGAGGTTGCAAGGAGTCGGATACGACTTAGCAACTGAGCAACAGCAACTCAGTATTTTGTAATAACCAATAAGGAAAAAGAGTCTGAAAAAAAAAGTTAGACATGTATGTATAACTGAATCACTTTGCTGTATACCTGAAACGGACACAACATTGTTAATCGACTACACGTAATTTAAAAAGAAAATCTGCTTTATTGTCCTTCACTTTCTATATTCTCACTGAGGGACTTAAGTGAGTCATTGAATAATGGAGATTTGGACTTAAAGGATAACCTGAGGGACCTCCCTGGTAGTCCAGTGGCTAAGACGCCACGCTTCCAGTACAGGGGCCGTGGGTTCAATCCCTGGTTAGGGAACTGAGAGCCCACATGTTGTGTGGCATGAAATCGGCCACATGGTAGCCCTACATAGATTCAGTGACATCGAGGGAGTGAGTGACAGTCACTCAGTCGTGTTCAACTCTTTGTGACCCCATGGACTGTGCAGCCCATGGAATTCTCCAGGCCAGAATACTGGAGTGGGTAGCCATTCCCTTCTCCAGGGGATCATCCCAACCCAGGGATCTAACCCAGGTCTCCCACATTGCAGGCAGATTCTTTACCAGCTGAGCCACCAGGGAAGCCCAAGAATACTGGAGTGTGTAGCCTATCTCTTCTCCAGCGGATCTTCCTGACCCAGGAATTGAAGCAGAGTCTCCTGCACCGCAGGCAGATTCTTTACCAGCTGAGCTGCCAGGGAAGCCCAGTGATATTGAAGCTGAGGTTATAATTTAGTTATTCAAAAAATAAAAAAAGTTGGCAAGGCAGCCAGTTTCAATACATGCAGATAAAAAGTGGTTTTTATATATATATTTTTAATCCCTGGGAGAGCAACTCCTGAAAAATTTATCACTTTATAAACATTGTTTCAGTATGTTAAAAAGAAGAACACATATAATGAACTTTGTTCTAGATTTGAATTAAAAATATACTTCGTGAAATAAAAATTTTGTCTTTGTACTTTTTATAACATCTGGGACCAGATATAAAAGGTTTATAAATCCATTATAAACCTCATGCTGTTTACTAAGTAAGCAGATATAGTTTGCCTGGAGTAGCAAGTTATGACTCAGATATCTGAAATGCCATTTTATAAGTGATTGACAGACCCTCCCTAACTGTTTGATTTCATGGAGAAAAGTTTCTGTCACTTGGGTTGTGACCATGGTACGACCTTTGAACCCCCAGAGCATCGCTCACTAGTAATAAGGCAAATCACCTTCACCTTTCACTTCACCTCTGTCTATTGAGCATTTACTGTGTGTAAGGGAATATTCTAGGCCTTGAGGATAAAGAATGAACAAAACATCAAAAACCTCTGTTGTGCAACTTATGTTTTATGCAGGACAAACAGAAAATGAAAGGCTTTGAGCAGAGGTGACATGATCTGGAAAAGGTTGGATTTTTGGTTTGTTTTTGTTTAAAATAATCCAAAAAGGCAAGATGGGAGAGAAAAAAATATATATAAAACAGGCAGGACAAATCAAAAGCACAAATTAGGGTGGAAGATTTAAAATACCAAGCACGCTAGACACCCCAGTGCCAATCTGGTTCCACCTGTTTCGTTTGCAAACCTTGGGCAAGGTTCTTAAGCTCTTGGTAGTTGGGTTTCCTCACCATGAAAAGGGAGTTAATATGCCCGCGTGAAGTGTCCCAGGGTACCTCAAGGGCTGAGGACAGTGCCTGGCATATTGTGTTTGTAAAATAAAATGAATCAGGATGTTAAATGTGAACAGACTACATGTTCCAATTAAAAGAGATTTTCAAACTGGACAAAAACCTGAAACTAGCACACCACTTGTGTGCCAGTTACAAAAGACACATCCGCTCATTAGGTGCAGAGAGGTTGAGAATAAAGAACGGAAAATGACAGACCATGCAGGTGTCAGCTAGAAGGAACCGTGTGTGAGAAGACTGATTCTCAAGCCAAGTAACCGCCCCCCACCCCAAACTATTCAGTTCAAAAGGATCAACTTCAGGGCTTCCCTGGTGGCTCAGTGGTAAAGAATCTGCCTGCCAGTGCGGGAGGCATGGGTTCGATCCCTGGTCCAGGAAGATCCCACACTGCATGGGGCAGCTACCCCAGGCACCACAGCTATTAAGCCTGTGCTCTAGAGCCCATGCTTTGCAGCAGGAGAAGCCACTGCAGTGAGATGCCCACGCGCCGTAACTGGAGAGTAGTCCCCACTCCCTCAACTAGAGAGAAGCCCAGGCGACAGTGAAGACCCAGCTTTGTTGCTGTTTAGTCACTAAGTAGTGTCCGACTCTTCTGCAGCTCCTTGGACTGCAGCACGACAGGCTCCTCTGTCCTCCGCTATCTCCTGGAGTTTGCTCAAATCCACGTCCATTGAGTTGATGATGCCATCCAGCCTTCTCCTCCTCAGTCTCCCCCTTCTCCTCCTCAGTCTCCCCCTTCTCCTCCTGCCCTCAATCCTTCCCAGCATCAGGATCTTTTCCAATGAGTTGACTCTTTGCATCAGGTGGCCACATTATTGGAGCTTCAGCTTCAGCATCAGTTCTTCCAATGAATATTCAGGATTGATTTCCTTTAGGATTGACTGGCTTGATCTTTTCACAGTCCAAGGGACTCTCGAGAATCTTCTCCAGCACCACAATTCAAAAGCATCAGTTCTTCAGTGCTCATCCTTCTATACGGTCCAACTCTCACATGACTACTGGAAAAATCATAACTTTAACTATACAGACCTTTGTTGGCAAAGTGATGTCTCTGCTTTTTAATACGCTGTCTAGGTTTGTCATAGCTTTCCTTCCAGGGAGTAAGCGTCTTTTGATTTCATGGCTGCAGTCACCAGCCACAGTGATTCTGGAGCCCAGGAAAATAAAGTCTGTCACTGCTTCCGCTTTTTCCCCTTCTATTTGCCATGAAATGATGCGACCAGCTGCCATGATCTTAGTTTTTTGAATGTTGAGTTTCGAGTCAGCTTTTTCACTCTCCACTTTTCCCCAATTGTAATTAGTTTTGAATAAAATCTGTTTTTACTGCTTTAGAAAAGGAAAGAATGTAGCTCTAAGTAACACATAGATTAAAGAAGAAATCATCATAGGTATTAGAAAATATGTGAAACAGAACTTAACCTTAACACACATTCTCCACCTCCATTTGGGGATGTCATTAAAGCCAATGCTCACAAAGGGAAATTGACAGCTTTCAATACATATTAGAAACAAATTGAACCAAAGAAGATAGAAAAAAGGAAATAAATACTAAAAGAAAGGGTACCAACTAATGAAATAGAATCACATATTCAACAGAGAGTATGAACAGATCCAAAAGCTGGTTCCTTGAAAAGATTAATAAAAATGATAAACCTCTGGAGAGATCTGGAGGAGAGGAATGGGAGATAATGACTTCAAACACCTCTTTTGAGAAGTTTTACTGAGAAATAGGGCAGTAGTTGGAGGTACAGGTCATGAAGTAAAGAGACAACTCGTGAACCTGTGTATGACCATACAGTCTGTCCCACATCTCTTGCGTCTCCTGCATTGGCAGACGGATTCTTTACCACTGCGCTACCTGGGAAGGTCATGTACTTGTTGAGCATCTGTTGTGTGCCAGGTGTGGTCTGGCCACTGGGGGTGTATCATGTTACCAAAGGGCTTGAGCCCAGAGAGCTTCTCAGAGCTGCTGTTCTAGGAGGAAGAGATAGACAATAAGCAATAAGCATAATAGCAAGATATGTAATGTTGGGAAGCAGTACATGCAGTGGAAATAAAAGAGTAGAGTGATGGGACTTGCCCAGTGGCTCAGTGGTTTAAGACTCTGAGCTTCCAATGTTTGGGACCCAGGTTTAACCCATGGTCAAGTCAGCAAGATCAAACCAGTCAATCCTAAAGGAAATCAACCCTGAATGTTCATTGGAAGGACTGATGCTACAGCTGAAGCTCCAATACCTTGCCACCTGATGTGAAGAGCTGACTCATTGGAAAAGACCCTGATGCTGGGAAAGATTGAGGGCAAAAGGAGAAGGGGGTGGCAGAGGATGAAATGGTTAGATATCATCACTGACTCAATGGACATGAGTTTGAGCAAACTCTGGGAGATGGTAAAGGACAGGGAAGCTTGGCACACTGCAGTCCATGGGGTTGCAAAGAGTCAGACACCCCTTAGCAACTGAACAGCAATGAGAGAAATAAAATCCCACATGCCGCACAGCGTGGCCTATATATGTGTGTGTGTGTGTGTGTGTGTGTGTGTGTGTATATATATAAAAGATAGAACAGGGTATGTGGACTGGGTAGAAGGCTCCTACAGAGAACAGATGGTTCATGGTGCCCATCAAGTGGCAGCAGGATGTGTGGGCTCAGAGGCAAGCAGGCAGGTGGAGGGGTAGTGAAGACATAGAAATTCTCTTCCACTTATTTCTATATTTTGGTTAAACTATTTCCTGTGACTCACAATGCAGTTGGTGTCATTGGTCTCGTGTTGGGTGGTTAGTGTAGAGTTTCTTTTGCTGAAGTTCAGTAAAGTTGTCCACCCTACTGCCCAGTCCCCTGCCTGGCAGGGAGTCATTTGCTCTAAATCTAACAGTGGCATTAACCTGACCATGTTCTGCCCCTTCTGTTTTTCAGAGATGCCATCACAAAAATGAAAGATGTCTACCTAAAGAATCCGCAAATGGGAGACCCCGCCAGTTTGGATCAAAAATTAGCGGAAGTCAGCCAAAATATAGACAAACTGAGACTAGAGACCCAGAAATTCGAGGTAGGAAAAAGCTGTTGTGGAAAAGTTTTGTTGGGGAAAAAAAAGGAAAGAAACAGAAGTAGGTGTGGGGTCATGGGACACATGAGGCTGTAGAGCACCAGCATTTCTTTCCCTGTGAGGGATGCAGCTGGAAAAGTTAGGTGTTCCACGAGTTATGATGAAAGGAAAAAGAGACTGTCATCCATCTGGTGTTCTGCTTTTCAGCGTGTCCTGTTTTAATGGTGTCCCTTAAAGGGGACACTGTTTAAGGTTATAGTAATACACGGGTGTTTTTGGTTTTCATTTAAGTGTTTCACTTAAATTCACTCAAGTTGTTTTGTCTCACCTTGTGTCGACAGTGGGCATAATTGGGAGTATACAGTTGTCCGTCATCTCAGTGAATCAAAACGACAAATTTAAGAAAGCCATTAATATTTGTAATTGTCTTGCAGGGTCTTTGTCTGGCTTTGGTATCAGTGTCAACATTTTCAAAATATATTCTGGATGCGAATTCCTTTTCATATCTATGATTTGCAGATATTTTTTTCCATTCTGTGGATTGCTTTTCTACTCTCTTCAAGATGTCCTTTGAAGCACAAAAGTTTTTTTTTTTTTTTTTGACCATGCCACACATCTTTCAGGATCTTGGTTCCCTGACCAGGGATTGAACCGGGGCCCCGGCTGTTGAAGCACTGAGTACTAACCACTGGACTGCCAGGGAACTCCCAAATCATTTTAATTTTGATGAAATCAATTTATCAGATTTTTTTTCTCTTTATCACTTGTGCTTTTGGTGCCGTAACTAAGTAACCAGCACCTAATCCAAGATCACAAACCCTTATGCTTATGTTTTCTTCTAAATGTTGTAGTTTTCCCTTTTCTGTTTAAGTGTTTGGTTCGTTTTGAGTTAATTTTTGTACATGGTTAAAAGTACAGGTCTGGATTCATTCTTTTTCAGTTGTCCCAGCACCATTTGTCAAAAAGACCTTTTCTCTCCTTGAACTGTCTTGGCTGTTCAAGACAGCTTGTAACTGGCTGTTACAAGCCAATTAATCATAAATACAAGGGTTTATTTCTGGGTTGTGGGGGGAAACCATCGAAATATGTTATAGTTGTTTTAAAGGACCCATTATCAAAAGATGAAAACCAGCAGGAAACACACACGAGACTTGAAGAAGAAACACAGATAATGAATCTTTCAAGCTGTGAACAAAAGGCTTCTCCCCCGACCCCTAAAACGTAAAGACTAGAAAAATAAATTACTAACTGATAATTCTGATCAAAATAGATTATTTCCAGCCATGAAAAGCCAAATATGACTTTTTCTCATCTTTCTAGAATCTGTCAGTAAGTTATTATTGGTTGAGATTTTAGAACCTAGAAATGTCCTTTTCTGGTCATTTGGATTCTTTTGCCATTTTTACACTATTTCAAAGGTTGCTGAAGAAAATGTGATCTACTTTGATTTCCTGTATACAAGGTTTCTTCACTATTATAAAACATACTACATTCCTAAGGGGGGTGTGGAATAAAAGGGAAGTGTGGCTTTTAAACTGAGTCACTGCTTAAGTGTGGCAGGACCCTCATGGTTCCCAGTGTGACGTCACGGTCACAGAATTTTTGGAACTGGGGGAACTAGACACGACTTAACTTAAAAAGCCCGAGAGTCGTGGGGACTTTGCTGGTGGTCCAGTGGTGGAGACTCCAATGCAGGGATGCAGACATGGGTTCAATCTCTGGTCTGGGAACTAAGATCTCATATTGTTGTTGTTGTTTAGTCACTCAGTCATGTCTGACTCTTTTGTGACCCTGTGGACCATAGCCCATCAGGCTCCTCTGTCCATAAGGTTTCCCAGGCAGGAATACTGGAGTGGGCTAGCATACCCTCTTCCAGGGGTCTTTCCCCACCCAGGGATTGAACCCGTGTCTCCTGCATTGGCAGGCGGATTCTTTACTGCTGAGCTACAAGGGAAGCCCTAAGACCCCACATGCCGCGCAATAAATAAATGAATGAAAGCCCGAGAGTTTAAGACAGGCCGGTGTCCTTCTGCCACTTTATGAGCAGTGGTTAAATGCAAGTCTGCTCGCACGCCTCCAACTTTGCCTTCAAGTGTGTGTATACAGTCAAGGCAAACAGACTGGAGGCTCCTCACCCTCGCCATGTGGTCCTTCTCCAGTCGGCTTCAATGACCAACCAGAAGCCCAGATTGGGGGCCTGAACCCTGCTTGGTCCGGCCCTAAGCTGAGCTCAGACCAGAGTCTTTCCTGATTTCTCTTTGCAGGCCTGGCTGGCCGAGGTCGAAGGCCGACTCCCAGCCCGCAGCGACCAGGCCCGTCGGCAGAGTGGGATGTACGAGGCACAGAACGCCCCCTCGGTCAACAACTGCGCGCAGGATCGGGAGAGGTACAGTATCTGTACAGCGCCTGCTTGGGGCTTTTTGTTTGTTTGTTTGATTTTGGCTTTGTATTTACTGCCCGATTCTGGAATCAGAGATGAGCACAAGGTCCTTGTCAGGTCCCATGCGTCTGTCATGACTGGCCTGTGGTTTTTCCCTCAGTGCAGCTGTCTGATGCCCCGCGGATTGTGCTGGAGCCTGCGGGGTGAGGGGCGGTCCCTGGTTACAACGCTCCGGAGTTGCCAGCACTTGGCTCTCTCGGGGGCTGCATTTGAGCCCTCGCTGGGGTCAGTTGCTATAGTTGCTGTGTGTTTTGCTTTCTTGAGCAGCCCCGATGGCAGTTACACGGAGGAGCAGAGTCAGGAGAGTGAGGTCAAGGTGCTGGCCACAGACTTTGACGACGAGTTTGACGACGAGGAGCCTCTTCCTGCCATAGGGACATGTAAAGCCCTCTACACGTTTGAAGGTAACACTGACTGTCTACGTCCCTCTTCTCTTTCTGTGGTCAGACTTTCTTTTGAAGCCTTCAGAACCTTCCTTTCAGGAAGAGGCTTCAAATGAACCTTCCTTCAGAACCTTCCTCTCTTCCTCTTTCGTTCTGCCCCTAGTATCTGTGATTCTGATTTCTTTCTGGTTGAGGGCTGTGTATTTTGCCTTTGGGTCTGGACTGTTGACCAACTTTCGGTGAGCCTAATCGCAGCAGGTAGAATGGAAGAATGATTATTTCATCCACACCTTCAATACTTATGGAGCTCCTGTCTTGAAAAGACCCCTGAAAGCGTGGGAGGCAGGTGTTGTGGTCTGGCATCCGCCCTGGGAGGAAATAAAGCAAAGGAGGTTCAGCAGAAGAGAGGGACGGAGTGATGGGGGGTCCACACGAGGATATGATCCCTTCCCTGAGGGGATGTATTTATTTTTATTTTTGGCTGTGCTGCGTCTTCATAGCTGCGCACAGGCTTTCTCTGGTTGTGGCGAGCGGGGGCTCCTCTCTCGTTTTGGTGCAAGGGCTTCTCATCGCAGTGGCTTCTCTGGTGGGGCACTGGTTCTAGAGGGCACGAGCTTCAGTAGTTGCAGCTCTCAGGCTCTAGAGCAGAGGCTCAATAGTTGTGGCACACAAGCTTAGCCCCTCTGTGGCATGTGGAATCTTCCCAGACTAGGGATCAAACCCGTGTCCCCTGCATTGGCAGCTGGATTCTTATCCACTGAACTCACCATGCTGCAGGGTGTCAGAGGCACAGGCACTGCCAAGCATGGAGCAGGAAAGGCACGGGGTTTGTGCGCCTGGAGCTCGGGTGTCTTAGGAGTAATAGTGGAATATAAGATGAGGAGGGGGCTGGGGCCAGTGTGGGCGATGGGTAAGAGAAACACTTGGCTGTTATCTGGCAAACATCAGGCCCTCCAGAAAGTATTTGAGCAGGTTGTTGACACAAGCAGAGCTGTACCATAGACATTTATTCTCATACATGTGCTATCAGTTAGAAGACAGGGCAAATGCTTAGGACGCCTAACCTCGTGGTTCCCAAACTGATGAGCCTTGAAACAGCGTCCTGCAGGATGCTGGGAAGGATGCTGTGAAAGAAGGAATTGGAGCTCAGATCGTTTTCAGAAACCCTGGGATAAATGAACTTCTTTGCTGTAAGACTTTTTTTTTTCATCCTTGCCTCTTTGATTTGCAGGATCTGAGTTCTCCGATCAGCGATCAAACCCAGGCCCCCTGCAGTGCAAGGGCAGAGTCCTAACCACTGGACTGCCAGGAAATTCCCTTTACTGTAGGACTTTTAGAGCCTTTGATAAACTAAACGTTCATTGTGGCAAAACAAAGAAGAGAAGCCCGAGGTTCAGTGCTCCCAGTGTAACTTCAGGTCCACACCATCCCTCTCCCGCTGCGTCCACAGTTACCGCTATGAACAGCCCCCTACGCAGTCTGCCTTTCGGGACACTGCTTGGGCAGTGGTGACTAGTCTTTTGAAATTATCTTAGTGAATGGTATTGGGGGCCTTGATTAGGAGACAGATGGACATAGAGATGCTGCAGCCAATAACACACTCAGATGCGAGGCTGATTGGAAGTTGGAAATGAAGCGGGGAGGAACCCACAGCTGATCCCTGAAGCTGCGCTCCTGGGACGATGGAGATGTCCGCTGAAATGGGAAAGTGGGAGGAGGATCTAGTTTGGGAGGCCAGACAGTGAGCCCAGGTTCACCCGAATTGTGTCCCAGGTGCCCAGGCACCATCAGGGTGGAAATGGACTTCAGAGAGAAGGCATGGTGGCACCTAAGCCTCAGATAAGAACCAGAACGGGAGAAAGAAAAGTGGAGGTGCTGTGTAAAGAGGTGTCGTTGATGCCAAAGGAGCACCTTCAGGGGAGGGTAGAAAAGAGGACCTAAGATTTCCTCCGGGGGAGATGCCGCCTGTTCTGGGAGGCAGGAGAGAGAGGGCTCCCATGGGGAGTTAGAGAAGGGTCCTAGCGACACAGGATGAGGGCCTGGCAGCTTCCGGACGGGAGGAGAGCGTCTGTCTTTTCTCCACTTGTTTCACTGCAAGACTCACCGTCTGCTCCAAACCCAGGTTTGACAAGAAACCTAAACTACTCTGACTTTGCTTTTTCAGGTCAGAATGAGGGAACCATTTCAGTAGTTGAAGGAGAGACACTGTACGTAATAGAGGAAGACAAGGGCGACGGGTGGACCCGAATTCGGAGAAATGAAGATGAAGAGGGTTATGTTCCCACTTCCTACGTCGAAGTCTATTTGGACAAAAATGCCAAAGGTGCTAAGACTTATATTTAATACAACTTTTAAAAAAAAAACACAAAACTTTAAAATTGGAGTTGTTTCTCCCTGCAATCATGCCTGTTACAGGCAGTTCTTCAAAAGACTGGATGGGGAGCATCACGGTGTGTGTTTCTTTTAGGCACAAGGTGGATGTTCAGGCATCCTAGACCTGAATTTCCTGGGCTGGTTTTGATGATAATTCAGTGTCACTTGCTCATGACATTTTCCCTGGAAAGCAGCCAACTGCCAATTTACAACGGTGTCCTTTGAAATCTGATAAACATTTCTTCTTGGGGCAGCGACTGTAGATAACCAAAAAGTTGCCTTCTAGCTTCTGATTCATATTTCTGAATCTGAAAGTCCATGCATGTCCTAGGGGTGCAGAAGACTTCAGCTCTCATTAATAACTAGTGTCTGCCAGAAAGTGAACCACCTTAAGATGTTACATTTGGTAATTTCATAAACTGAACTGCGTTAAGTTTTACAGTCATTCATTTTGGAGGAAGTCATCAATAAAGAATAGCGTAAGTAAAGAATGGCATTGGTACCAAAAGTGTGTACATTTCCTTAAACATGTTTAAGATCATTGTTAGAGCACCGTGTTACCCAGTTATGTCGATACGATCCTAGACAACCCATTGAATTGTGGAAAACTTTGGTCTTTCAACCAGTTGGTTTTCACATATGACTACTGATCTTTCTTTTGCCAGTTGACAGAGTTGATCAGACGTGCTAGAGCTGTTGAGATAAATTATGTAAAAACAACTCTCTTCATTCTGTTCTGTGGGAGGTTTTTTTGTGCCCAGGTGGTGCTGTGAATAGACCCTTGTAAGCAACACACAGACCCCAGCACATCACTTTTTAAGGTTCTTTTGGTTTGTGTTTTAATCATTGGCATTGTTAAGACCCAAAGTGTATATTTACTGAAAATCATTTTAGAACTTCTAGATCCTTTTCTATAATAACCATAAAGTGGTTAATTATATAATAAAATGTTTCACCATCTTAAAGGAATCTGGGTCACATGGGGATTTGCATTTTTAAATTGGCAGGCTAGGTAGTGAAACTGGGGACATGCCCAATGGTTGTGCTTATGTCTAGAATCTTCCCTGAGATCACAGAGAACCAGCTAAAAATAAGTCAGAGTAAAGGTATAGGATTGAGATTCTCTTTTTTTTGGCTTCGAAAATTATTCATGTCCTTCCTACTTTTAAATAGGAAATCAGCTCCTTGCTTCTACACTATTGTCTCCTTTTAGAAGGTCGGGTCAATTTAAAGCTGATTTTAAAACTGACAGCAATGCATTATGGGGTCCAGGACCTGGCAGGAGTTATGGGTGCCTGTGGCAGATTCTAGCAGAAAGTTCTTCTGCATTTCCCAAGGGCCTCTCCATTATTCTTGCTTGGAGAGGAGCTCGGTGACTATGGTCCATGGGGTCACAGAGTTGGACATGACTGGGCAGCTAACATTTTAAGGGCCACCAAAATGGAATGTAGCAACCTTTACTTAATGACTGCCTGATTTTTAAAACACTTGTAATTTTTAAATAATCACAGATTGTCAGGAAGTTGCAAAGATAGTAGAGAGATCCCCTTTATCCAGCTTCCCCAAGTGGTTACATCTGACATAATTGTGATCCAGTATCAAAAACAGGAAACCGACACTGGCCAGCCCGATTTTTTTTTTTAGTATAATTTTGTCATTAAAATTTTTTTTGCATTCTTATACCTTTGCTGCTGTAGTATCGATAAAACCACTCATCCTGACCCCAGATCTCTCAGGAGAATCATTTCAGCACTTCGTTTTAACTACCACAGCAAGGAAAATCTGTTGGCCCTTAACCCATGGGGATTTCATGAACAGTAGGTGGTCACAGCCTTGGGCATGTAAACCAAGTGAATACCTAAGACATTAAAACCCAGGATGAACTCATTTCCAGACTGTGAAGTATTGGAGAAAATAAACTAGACACTGAAAAAAAAGTCTTAAAATGAGGCAAGTCAACATTAGGCTTTTTAAAACTTGATTTGAAAAGTATGGCATGCCATGAAGTCGGTTGATTTTTGATTTATTTGTTTGTTCGTTTTGCTTTTATTCCCCTCCTCTTTAGAGCTGTGCAAATCTAATTCAGGAAATAGCTCAACTGTCTTTTGGATATGGGTGGGGCGATTTGGGCACGTAAATTATGATCATTATTTTAGCTTGTATGCCTCAGTACCTTCAACCAGATGAATCTGTGTCGTAGTGACTCAACAGCAGAAGATATTTTTTAGTTTCAGGTCCATCTAAGTCAGTGTGCAAAGGATTAGCAGAAGTCTTGAAACAATTCCCAAAGAGTTCGGGAACTTCCATTTCCACCCCCAAGGCACACTTTGTGTTCTTCCAACAGTGAATCTGTCAAAAGTAGCAAAGTCTCAGCTTGTGTATAAAGTTTTCTCCTTTTATGCAGAGATACACTTAGAAGCTAAGAATGGATGTAGACTCTTTCCTTTCCCTACCTTGTTCATAAGTCTGTTCAGCCTGCCCCACAAACACTGCTCTCCCTTTAAGCCCAGCGCAGCCGGGTGGGGCTGCTGCTTTCCGATGCCTGCGACTCAAGAGCAGTTGTCTTACCCTCTGTGATGCCCGTGCACTTTCGTGTATGGGTGTGGTGTCTGCCAAGTGACTATTTAATAACCGCCAAAATAGTTAGGCTAGAGGAAGTTCCACTGCCAACTGAATTGTGACTGTCCTCTTTTATGGTTTAGTTTAGTTTTGTTGTTTTTAATTGCTCTCTGTGAAATATGTCCATAACTGCCCCTTCCCCAATCTTTTTGTATATACTGCAATAGAAAAACTAAAAGGATGACTTGAATTCGTTGTTTTAACGTTTTACTCTTTTATTTGTTTGTTTTATTGGTGATTCTGCTGCCTAATGACCTTTTTGTTTTTGTAACCGCTGGGGGAGCCGGAAGGACGGTTACACTGGTAGCTAGGTCCCCTGCCGGCTGATCCACACTTGAGTTTATTGTAGACATTTGGGTTCTGAGTAAGTTTTGTTTGAATACGGCCAACATGACTGTTTCCTCTCTCTTCCTTATCCTCCAAGAAAAGAATCTGTGTGGCACCTTGTAGCTGTACCCTCGTATCTGCCTCTCTAATAAACGTTATATTTTTCTCAGTGTTGTGTATTTTAAATGATTTTTCACCTCTCCAAGAAATTCTGTGTAATCCAAGCATTTAACCTTCTCATCTTTAATAATGGGGAGTTTTCTAGCCAAATGCTTTTTTTTAAAAAAAGAAAAATTCTGCCTTTTCCCCCCTGTTAAATGATGGCACCTTCTCTGCTGCTCACCCTGTGTGCGCCTGTGGGCTTTGGGAGTCTGTCTCTCGTTTCTCTTCTGTCCCCCAGATGAAGAACTTTCACTGTTTATTACTGAGCAATAGGTTTTCCTTTTCATCAAAGATGCTGCCTTTTACTGCCAAGGAACCAAGAGTGTCGGTCACAGAGAGAACCGGGTCCTTGGGCTCCTGACATCTTTCTGGGAAGCTGGTTTCTTTCTTTGTCTCAGAGCTCGATTGATGAGAAAGATGAGTTGGGGGCGTGCGGGAGTGCACCGTCTCCTGGGTGCTTTCTCTTGCCCCGGAAGGAAAGACTAGCTGCTCTGACTGCGGACAAAACCGTGAAAGTTCCTTATCTCAGACTTGCCCTGCGGTAACCAAATGCTCTAAAAATGCCCCCTCCCCCGGCCTGTCCAGGGCGGTGCAGTCTGCCTGAGAGGTGGAGTGCCTGCCCCTGACCTGCCCGCCCTCCACTCTAACTGCCTTTTTCTTTCTCTGTCTTTTGTGTTGTAGATTGCTAAAGGTGGTTCCGGGAGCCAGAGCCTCGGGGAGCCTTCCCAGGAGAAACCCTTCGGTCTGCTTGTCTCCACAGGCCTGAGCGCCCGCGAACACCCTGGGCCTGGGCTGCTGTGTGGCCCTGGGCCCCTCAGCCTGAAGTTGACATCCATCCCCACCTGCAGCTGCTCGCTTTCTTCTTTTGTTTCCTTTTTACAGCATGTTCCTCGGAGCCCGGCTCCGCCCCTGGCCCAGTCTGGCCGCCTCTTGGCAGGAGGAGGGCGTCCCTTCCCGGCGACCTTGGTCCACCTGGCGCAACCCGGCCCGTCCACGATTCACACTGTGCCTTTCCGTGAAAACTTTGCCACTGGTCTCCCGGCGAGACGAACCGAATCTGGGCGAGGAGGGTCAGGCCTGCGCCTGGTGGACTGGGTGCCCAAAAGTCACTGATGTGTCCCTTACGTTAGAAAATACTCATCTTTTCCCAAGTCCATTGGGTATTCGGTGGTCCTTTCCTGACTATGGACCCTCACCAGGTACTAAACAATCGGTCCTTGAAATGTTTCACGGCCTGACTGTCCGTGGTGGACACATACACACACACACACACGTTTTTGTTTGAGGTCCTGTCTTCAGTGGCCTAGAAAAGTCCACACCAGAAGTCAAATTCCAGCTCTTAGGCCAGTCCCGCTGTCTTGCCTGTGTCCCCTCCCTTTTCATGGGGTCAAGGAAGGTCCCAGCCCACCTTCTCCCCGTTGGCCACCCATTGATAAGGACCGCGGGTCGTGAATGAGCGTCTCGCCTCTGCATTAGCTCATTGGCCAAAGGAAGACTCTCCCCTTTCTGTGAATTCCAAAGTCCGCGCCTTAGGACTCCAGTGCTGTCAGCACCAAAGCCCCTGTGCTGCTCGTGGTCCGCCAAGGCTTCCACATTTCAGCGTGTGCTCTCCAGGCCACGCAGAGTTAATCGAGTTTGTCTTTTGAGCTGAATCTCCTTCCTCTCGTGGATCTTTGAGGAACACACAAGGTCCCGTACCCAGTGGGCCGCTCACGCCTTAGAGCAGCTTAGCTTCTCTACTTACCTGGTGCAGAAACAGTCAAGAGAAATCTTGGACTGTGGGTTTCTGTGAACAAAGATCCCGTCAGAAGCCCCAGGGTGCCATCAGGCATCTTTCCTGTTGTTCGGCTTTTGGTGACTAGATAGTCACCTTGAGCATCCTCGCTGCTTTGCCACACTTGTGAATCTAAGACAAGGAAATCTGGCAGGAGCTGAAGGGACCGGTACAGACAGGACGGGTCCCAAGGGTTGGGCCTTGGTTCAGGGGTAGGAAAATGGTTCCTCTCAGCAAACCAGGGTTGACCACACACCAGCCTCAAAGCTGCTCAGTCAACCTTTGGTGACAGGAAACCACGAGGGAACAAACGCCAAGTGTGAGTGGGGGAAGAGGAAGTGGCTTCAGGTTGGAGCAGGCGTTGGGCCCCTCTCACTCCTTCCACCCCAGAGTGAGCCTTTGCAGCTGTGAGCGTCTGGGGCCCCTCTGTTAACCCAGGGGGCGGCCCCATTGTCCCAGGCTCCTCAGTCTCGCGAGAAGACTGTCTTGGCAGATGACGGCGAAGCCAGGATGCCAAAGGACAGGAAGAGTCTGGGCTCCACCCGTGTCCCTGCAAACCAGCAGGCGCGTGGTTGTTCCATGCAGCCCCAGCGGCCCCACATAGGGTTTGTCCATCAGGCGTCTCCAGGAATTCTGAATTTCACCAAGTCAAGCTGCCCGCTCTCCACAAGGATGCTAATTTTTTTTTTTTTTTAAAAGAAAAAAAAAAATTGGATTCTAGAGCCTCGGGAATGCATGTGCATTGCATCTTTCATATTAGGGGTCAGGGTAGATTAACTCCTTCCGAATTAGGGGGAAAGGTATAAGCTGCAGTAATTTGTTCTTTTAAACGTCTCTTTAACCTGACATGGACTATGCTGGTGTCCTCTTGTGTCCCCTGTGCCTTTCTTTTTCTCTGTACCACCTGAGTCCAAAAAACAATGAAGAAGTGCTTTTCAGTGTTCACTCACCTGCCAGTCTGTGTGGCTACGGGGAAAGGGGAGTGCCGTACCAGCTGGGGCTTAGTCAAGGAAATAAGTTATTATAGGCTAGTTGAGACTTATCATTTACTCTGGGAATCCTACTGTGAAGTCGTCTATATATTATTATGAGCAGTTCACATAGAGTAGAAACGTGGACTCTGCCATGTGCTTTCTCAGCCTTCCCTCATATCCACTGACCATCATTTCTCCACCGACGCTAGAATATTGTTATGCCGTAAGAATGACTCATTTTTAAAGAACGTACTCTGAAAATAACTTAAAAACAGAAAGTGAGGAACTTGTCGTTTACCCAATTTTTCCTTTGCAGAATAGGAAAGAATAAAAAGGCATGGTAAGCTGGGATGGGATTTTCCTTTGGGCTTTTATCATGAACACCCTGAAGCTTTGGGGTTCGAGGAGTCTGTCTCTCCAGCAGTTAGTGCAGAGGCCTCAGTCCCTTTTGGTAACATCTGTAATTGCTGGGGAAAAGTTTACTGAACATGAAAAGGTTATGTGGATGCTAAGTATTTTTCCAGAGAAGTCAAATTTCATACTTCCTAATGGCTCTGCCTCCTGTGCTTATATCATCAAAAGAAAAAAAAAAACTTTAAAAAGTGATCCAGAATTCTATTTTAACCTGGTGTCCAGCACATTTAAACTTCTTGGTTTATCAGTGTGTGTTGCACTAATTCTAAACTTTGGAGGCGTTTCAGTGTTGTACGGCCCACTGCCATTGTAAAGGTTCTGGAATTGCCCATTTGTCTCTAGAGATGGAATTAAACCAAATAAAGTGCTTCCATTGGAAGGCTTATATTGACCTTGTAACTATATGTTAATCCTCTAAATGTTAAATAAAAGTGTAACTTCTGGCACGGTATCGCAGGACTGCTTTGTTGCACAAAGAGGTGACCCCAGTCTTGGAAGTAATCCGAGTCCCCTGGGCTGGAGGCTGAGCTCCAATCAGGTCATTGATTTACGGTGTAAACTGGACATAAGTCCCGGCGCCATCTGCCTGGAGAAGAGCCTCAGACCCAGCCAGCTCAAAATTCCACCCTGGCCCACTGGGGAAAAGCTGTCAGAGACCTTGGTGATGCGGAATTCAGGTTGACTCAGTGCAGAGTTCTGGGGAAGCTCCTTCAGTCCGGAACATTTTTCATGCATGCAAATTTGGCTAGCAGCTACGCTGGGATTTCGAGGACCCAACTGTCTGTGGGGGGATGGAGGGAGCCGTGAAATTGCAGCAGGTTTGCATTTCATTCGTGGTCTGGTGTCACGAGTGCTCAAGCCCACCCTCTTCTTGGCAGCTTGGCTGGAATAATCACTGGCTTGTGTGAAGCTCAGGACAGCCTGCCGCGTTTAAGGGTAAGGGCCTTGTGCCTGCGCCTGCCGGCCCTTTCCATATCCAGCCCTGACAGTCTCACCCCAGGTTTTGTTGGGGGCAGACTGGTTCATGCCCAGACCTCTTTGTTTCTTAAGGCTCTTGAGAGCCAAGGTAGGAAAACAGTTGGTGAGGGAGTGAAATATTAAGTGAGCAGGGCGCCCTAGCTAATGCCAAGTGCCACTCACTTGCTGAGGGGGTGGGAGGGGAGGCCACCAATGAGATGCCAAGCCTCACTGTGGCCTCAGCTCCTCCTACGGACATCGCCAAGTTCTCAGCAAAGCCTGATGTCTTCTCTGTTGGGGAGGATGGTGTCAGAGAGCCAAGGCAGGGTTCTCGGGCAAGAGACGGGGGTGGTCAAGGGAACAAGGCGGCCTATGACTGTCCTGCCGAGGCCCTCTGGTCCAGGTTGTCAGCAAAGGGCTAGTATGGGAAGAATGTTGCCAGCACGTTCTTTCTGGGCTTTTCTCATATTTGGGGAATAGTCTCTAACAGTCTATAAAAGGCAGAATGTCTCCACCTGTCTCACTTAGAACCGCCCTCTCCACCCTACCCCCACCCTTCACACACACCGCCCCGCCGGACCGGCGAGCACCGAGGGGCTGGGAGCTGGGTCAGCCTGGGGCGCGTGTTGCCACCTCTCTGGCCTCCGGTTCCGGGGTAGCGGGGTGAGGACAGGAGGCCGGCAAGAAAGCACTCGGTCGACGCCACAGCTACAGCTTAGATGTCAGTTCTGAGGTTCTTAGATATCAGTTCTGACCGGGAGCTCACTCCCGTCTCCGTGATGGTGTTATTCTGATTCCTGGGCAGAATTCAGGGCTGGGAGCTCTGTGATCTCACTCTGTGCGCAGGTCTGAAACACTGAGCCGCCCGCCGTCCAGCTCGGCCCGTCTTTACATACAGCTACTTGGTTCAAGCATTTGGGGAAGTGACACTTGAACCTTCTGCGACCCACCCCCGCCCCTGCGGGATCGAAAACCAGGGGCGGTGACGCAGTAGGAGCGGCGGACCGTTGGTTTCCTGGTGCGCTCCCGATGGCAGCCTCGGTAGCGCAGAAAGCAAGCCCTGACTCAGACTAGTCGGTCAGGCTCCTCCGGTGGGTCGGGGAATCGCAGCATCCGCCCCGGCCAGGCCCCGCCCCTCTCCGTCTCTCCCCGCCCCCTGAGGCCGGCCCCGCCCCCGCTCGCCGTTGCGCAGAGGCGCCCGCGCGACCCCTAGTGGCAGAGAAGCCTGCCTGCGAGGAGGGAAGAACGAGGGTCCCCAGGAGGGCGACCAGACCGGAAATGGAAGTGGGCAGAGGCAGCGGGGGTGGTTCCAGGATGCCCTCCCTTTTAAAATTAAAGCGAAAGAGATCTCTGGATTGTGCGATTCACAGGACAGCAAAAAAAAAAGGATGGTGCAGGTGTGAGTGAGGGAAGGAGCAGGAGGCCTGGATGGTGACCAATAGCAGGCCCAGCCGCCACGTGGGGATTAACGTCTCCATAGGTCCTGGCCAGTGAGGAAGTCCAGACCCTGGCGCTGCCCACCTGGCCTACAGAAGGCCTCTCCTTCTCCTCCCAGGCTTCTGCTGGCCTTTTCTGAGAAGGGGAGGCATAAGCCTTGTTGCAGCACCCTTTGAGACCCAGGATTAAAGTGCAAAGGCTGCAGAATGGCACTCAGCAGCCTCTTTGTGTCAGGAGTAATTTCTTCACAGCTGCACGTGTTCGGACCTAACACTATCTCTGTCCAGATGGTAGAACGAGTGGTGTTTACTTAAATGACCTCCCATGAGCTGGAGATGGGAGCAGAAACAGAACCGCCCCCAGGTGGCTTTGTCCTCAGAGCCTGGGGGCCAAAAGCTGCGGGAGGACACAGGGATTTCCTCATTTTCCTCTGTTGGGCCCCAGAAGCAAAGGGGGTGGGGAGGATGCCCTGGGCGCTGCGGCATTCTGCCCCAGGAGCCTCATAATCCGCACGTGTGTACATCCTCCCACCATGCCCGGCCGAGAGCCCTGCCTGCAGTGCCGACTCTCCTGTCAGCCCTCATCTGGGCTGCATGCTGGTGCCTGGTCCAAAGACGGCCTGGAGGCTGCATCGGAACACATACATCCTGGGGGCAGCCTTCCTGGACACGCTTTGTCTAAAATGGGGATGGCTCTCTTTAAGAGCTTTTCCCAAAGGCATTAATTTCTTCTGCATCCTGTGCCTTTGCTATGACCAACAAGCCTCTCAGCTGTGGACAGATAAAGGTGTCATAGGCAAGACAACCAGAGGGAGGTATGGTTCCGAAACACCACTTCCTTCCCCGAGGCTCTCAGGGACTCAAAATGTGGTTGGGCAAGACTCGTAGGATAATCCACTGTTCACGTGGAATTCCAACTAGAATAAAGGTAAGGAAACTACACTTTGGGGATAGCCGCACCTTACCAATGGAGAAAGCAATGGCACCCCACTCCAATACTCATGCCTGGAAAATCCCATGGACAGAGGAGCCTGGTAGGCTGCAGTCCATGGGGTCACTAAGAGCAATTTCACTGTCACTTTTCACTTTCATGCATTGGAGAAGGAAATGGCAACCCACTCCAGTGTTCTTGCCTGGAAAATCCCATGGACAGAGGAGCCTGGTAGGCTGCAGTCCATGGGGTCGCTAAGAGCAATTTCACTGTCACTTTTCACTTTCATGCATTGGAGAAGGAAATGGCAACCCACTCCAGTGTTCTTGCCTGGAGAATCCCAGGGACAGGGGAGCCTGGTGGGCTGCCGTCTATGGGGTCGCACAGAGTCGGACACGACTGAGGTGACTTAGCAGCAGCAGCAGCAGCACCTTACCAATGTATTTTCTGATGAAGCTTTGTGAACAGAAGCACAGACAGGTGGAAAGGCCTGCAGACACAGGTAGCAGTTGGTCTACAGACTCCCCGGTCTGCCAGGTGGCTTTTGACTCTAAAAGGTGCTGCTGGAGCAAGGCCTGGGCCAGCCTGGAGGGAGGAGCCGGACCACAAGATGCCATGTGGGAGACAGAAGATGGAGGCGACTTCCTCTGCCACCCGGCGCTGCCCATCTCCACTCGTCTGTAAACCAAGTTCACCAACCACACACTCCTGTTCTGCTTTCACACTCTATCTCAGTGTGGCCCAGCCTGTTATTTCAAGGGAAAACACAGAGGAAACATCTGAAGGCCAACTGGTACCTATATCCTACTGTGTGTGTGGTAAGTCACTTCAGTCGTATCCAACTCTTTGTGACCCTATAGACCATCACCCACCAGGCTCCTCTGTCTATGGGATTCTCCAGGCAAGAACACTGCAGTGGGTTTCCATGCCCTCCTCCAGGGGATCTTCTGGACCCAGGGATCGAACCCACATCTCTAACATCTTCTGCACTGGCAGGCAGGTTCTTTACCTCTAGTGCCACCTGGGAAGCCCCACCCTCCTGTGGTAGCTGCAACAAATGAATATTCATCTCCAAGCCTCCAGATGACTCCACCCTCCAGACAAAACTTTCCCATTCCCATCTTCCATGTTAAACAGGAAAAGCCACTCACCCTATCTTTACCATGAGATTCCCCCATTCAAATGGGGGAGCAAAGCTAAAATGAGGCTCAGACACATACATGCAGACACACACACACACACACACACACACACAGCATGCATGTGGTGAAAGTATAAAGAAAATTGAGGCCGACTATAAAGAAAGCTGAGTGCCGGAGAATGGATGCTTTTGAACTGTGGTGTTGGAGAAGACTCTTGAAAGTCCCCTGGTCTGCAAGGAGATCCAACCAGTCCATCCTAAAGGAAATCAGTCCTGAATATTCATTGGAAGGACTGATGCTGAAGCTGAAGCTCCAATACTTTGACCACCTGATGCTGGGAAAGACTGAAGGGAGGAGGAGAAGGGGACAACAGAGAATGAGATAGTTGGAGGGCATCACCAACTCAGTGGACACGAGTTTGAGTAAACTCCGGGAGTTGGTGATGGACTGGGAGGCCTGGCGTGCTGCAGTCCATGGGGTCGAAAAGAGCAACTGAACTGAACTGAGGGCCAAAGGAAATGCAGGGAAAGAGCTTCGGCTGAGGTGGGCAGGGGCAATCCGGAGGCTCTGGAGGGGCTTCAGTGGGACTGTAAGAGTCTTTCCTGGGGGCAGGTATCTGTTGCCTGTTTTATCACTCTCTTGAAGATGTTTCTGCAGATCCGCGTCTGATGGGATTTCACAAATAAACGTTTCAAGTCATACATAAAATCTCAAGCTCTTTTCTCCCCTCCAAACCCCCAAAGCATAAACAAAACCAACTCAAACCGCAGAGGCTGTAAAACACTAGCATCACTTAAGTGTCAGGGAGCCCTGGGTGCCAGACACGACCAACCACAATGCCATGACAGAGGTGCCAAGGTCAGCCGCTGGGGAGGACATGGTACCCCCGCCCCAGGCTTTGCAGCCCTCGAAGGGTCCAGCAAGAACCCCTGCTTCTCAACTGCTCCGAGGAGTCCGTGGTGCAGAGAAGAGAGATCTGTGGGCGATGGGGGCCTCAAGCCCCGACCACAACCGGCCCCCCTTCTCTGGGGCTGGGGTGGGTCCCAGGAAAGGAAGGACAGGGGCCAACACGGGCTGAAAGCGATGCGGTCTCCTCTTCCGCTCTTGCAGCCTCTTGGGGAGCCGTGCAGAGCCCCTGCCACGTCTGGTCACTTGTCACGTTTATCACGGTGGTTCCACAGCCCTCCCCCATGGCAGCCAGGTTCCCTCGCCTCCTCCCCACCCAGGAACAGAATTAAGTGCGGCGGATGCAGAGACGCAGGCACGGATTGTGGGGCACGGCATGTGTTTACTGGGACGCTCTGAGCTCACGCTAGATGCAGACGTGGGGCGAGTACAACCTGCACAGCGGAGTCCACGTCACAAAATGGGGCAGCGGGCGGCCGCCAGGATCTGCAGGGCGGGGTGGCTGCTGGCGGCAGCGCCAACTTCCCAAGGGCTGCGGCAAATGTCCAGAGATTCCAGCAGCGGCCTGTTCCGTGATCTCGGCTGCCTCAGTGGGGAAGGAACCAGATCCGGGTGCAACGAGATCACAGAAGTGAGTGACACAGTGTGAGAGTTTCGGGGGCCCTGCCAGGGCCGCCGGCCGCCACGTTCCACCGGCATCTCTTCTACAGAGACTGAGGGCACAGCAGCTGGAGGGGCTTTGGTCCCAGGACCCCTTCCCTGCCCTTCATTCACTCTGGCCCCGAGGAGGTGGGCCTCTCCACCCGGCTCTTTTGTCCGGGGGCTTCTGTGTCACCTTGCTGTGCTCAGGGGTCCCAGCACCCCAGCGGTGGCCTCGCTCAGCATCTACAAGACACCCTTCTGGGACGCACCCATGTGAGCTGGTCCAGGCACTCCCCTCCCCGGGCCAGGGGCTCTGCGTGGCTTAGTGCTGCGGAGAAATGTCAGTGCCCCCCCTGCGGAAGCTGCATTAACAGCAGACACAGGAACACGAGGGATTCCTGCTGCACCACCTAGGTCCCTGGCAGGGGCAAGTGACCAGTGATGCCCGGGGCAGGGCAAGGCAGGGTGAGAGGGGAGCAGCTGCCTCCAGAAACCGTCCCCCCGGACAGAACACCAAGCCCGTCCTCGGGTCCCAACTGCCAATGCGTCCAGAGTTGTTAAGTCTGCAGGAGAAACGCTGCGAGCAGGATTCTGGAGACTTCTGTGATGACCGACCAGGTGCGGGGCGAAGCGGGGCCTCAGCAGGAACTGGCACGGGGACCCGCGGGGGTGGCATCCTCAGGGCCGGTGTGCGGCACCCTGCTCGGGGTTCTGACCCGCGGCTGGACCAGGCACCGGTGGGCAACGCCTGGGAAGCAGCAGCCCCCCTGCAACCCCCCGTCCCAAGGCCGCAGCCCCTGACTTGAGGGCTCCAGGGACCACGGCTGGGCTCGAGCCAGCAAGAGGGCGGGTTCGGTGACAGCGACGACACAACGGCAGGGGCCCGAGTTAACGTCGCGGAGCCGTGGTCATTTAACAAGCCGGAAGGGGATGTATTTCCGAGCTGCGGCGTTACTCACTGTGAACCAAAATAACTCTTCTGCCTCTTTACACATCTGGGTTTCCAGAGCAGCCAGCCTCTCTTCTGGGGACAGACACCATCCACGGGGCAGAGGGCAAAGGCGGGGGCCTGTGGGGACAGCTGGGTCATCCCTCGAGAAGGTCCTTCTTCTGAGCAGCCTCAGGGAGGGGGTGCAGGGGTGGGGGGGTTGTGTGCGCAGGGCACTCCCCAATGCCTGAGGGACAGGGGAGGGTCTCTGCCCAGGGAGGAGGGGACTTACAGACTGGCCCACTGAGTCACAAGGCCCGGGTCTCGGCTTCGATCTTCTGTTCGCCGTGCAAGCTCTCCGGGTCCGGGAGCTGAGCCACGCTCTGGCGGATGGCAATCTCGGGGCCGCCGCCATAGAGGTTGTTCAGGTACACCCAGGTCTCCTCGGAGATCTGCCCATAGTCAGCTCCTGCAGGGTCCGAGGGGCTGCCACTCAGGCTGGGCTTGCCCTTGCTGGAGCCACCACCTTGGCAGTATGGGGGCTCTGAGAGGGGGGCTCTGGGAGCGCCAGGCCCCAAGGAGGTGGCAGGGGGGGCGGGGAGGACAATCATGGGCTCCTGTGCCAAGCTGTAAATGGGAATCTTGGGGTTCTCCAGGGGCAAGTCCATCCCCTGAGGACCCCCAGAGGGCACATCTGTGGCTGCAGCCCCTCGTTTCCTGCGGCGGGGGTCATGCAAAAAGGACAGGCAGGTGAGGTGGCAGAGCGGGGAGAGGGCGTGGGTAGGGAACAGAGGGACTGGGGCACCCACGCAGAGGCTAAGCACCTCGACTGCTCTGCTCAAGGCCCGGGCCTGGACTTGGATGGATGTAGCAGCCTGACCCAGGGGGCAAGGGGGCTCCTGGGAGGACCTGGAAGCCAGGAGGTGGCAAGAGGGGGCTCCCAGGAGCCAGGAGGGGAGCCTGGCCAGCTGGGAGGAGGCGGGGGCAGGGCTGAGCCTCACCCGGCTTTAGCTGGATGTGGCCGCTTCCTTTGACCTGTGCGATCCTGCTGTTGTCAATGGGCCCCGGGGGCTCTGGAACAGACACAGCTCGGGCTCAGGACCTCTGGGCCTCTGCAGCAGTGGGCAGAAACCCAGTCCCCAGCCACTGGCAGCCTCCAGCCCTCAGCAGATGAGAGCTGCTCTCCAGGTGTGAGATCATACCTGTGACCCTGGAGAGGTGGTCCTGGGCCCCAGAAGTCAGGGTCAAGGTCTTACGGGGTGAGGCACTCAGGGCTCCAAAGGCTCATCTACATGAGTCTAAAGGCTGGAGGCACTCATGGTGTCCCTGGACCCGGCAGAGGGGAATCCTGAGGACGCCAGCCCCAGTTTCAGACCCTAGCTTGGGGCAGAGGCGGTGGGGGGAGGTGGACGTCCAGTGTCAGCTGGACCCTGCCCTCATCTGAGAGTCTGGCCCGAGATGGGGCTGCGACTCTGGAGCCGGGTTCCTGATCAATCGAAGCCACTATGGGCGGGGAGGGGGGTGTGTGGATGGCAGTGAGACCCGCCTCCTTTCCCCACGTCCTGTCCAGCGCTTGTGCTCGAAAGGGTGAAATGAACATCCAGTGTTCAGAGGCTCTGGGCTCTGCTGGCCCCGCTGGGCTCCAAACCCTGGTGTGGGAGCCGAGTGTGGGACTCAAGGGGTGGGGAGAGAGCCGCGTGCAGGTGAGCGAGCCCAGGGTCTCAATGAACGGCCCTGCTGCCTCCACCTCTGTGAGTGGAGAATAACAGCGTCCAAGTCCTTAGAGTCTGAAGCCATCGAACAACTAACATCTATTTAGGGCCACGGAGTCCCCAGAGGAAAGGGCCTGGCAGGAGGAAGGGCAGTCACCCCGGTCACCACAGGGCAGAGGGGCAGGAACGGAACGGGCAGCACGAGATAGCTCCTGTCCTGCGGTAACCAGAAGGCCCAGCCGGGGCGGGGACCCGATCCCAGCTTGGGGCGGGGAGAACACCCGTGCTCTGTGCAGAGGGTGAGCGCTGGAAAGGGTGGCGCCAAAAACCTGCTGGGTGGGCTCAGATCCGGGCACCCCAGCCCACGCCTCCTGGGACACTCCCGGGAGGTGGGCAAGCCCCAAGTCCTTGCCAACACGGGGTGCGGCGGGCATGGGCCGGGTCCCCCTGACTCACCGTTGTCCTTGCCCTTGACAAAGGCCTCCCACTCTCGGAACCACTGCATGCTGATACAGTAGATGACGCTGGGCGACTCCTCGGCCTGGAACGCCTTGTTCAGCTGGGTGGGGTGGGGCGGAGGGGAGGGTCAGTGCGAACATCCAGCCCTCCTTGGGCCCCACCCTGGGCTCTCATGAAACACCAGACACCCAGAGAAAGTTTAGAACTGCCAGACGAGTTCAAAGAAAAGAACCCTCTCCCCCATGCTCCCACCACTCCGATGACTGCTGCTAACACTTGGGTGAATCTCTTGTTAATGACTTTGTAAAAACCCAGTTGAGATGGCACAGCAGATGCTGTTCCCCCTGCACTGAACTGAACCTGGTCCCCTGCTCACTCCTTAACTAGCCTGACATATTATTTTTTAACAGCAACGAAGCCGGGTGTCTAACGTCCAACCCTGGACTGCCAAATGATGGAGGCACCCTGGGTCCCGCCCCTGCGAGCAGCACCTGGGGTCTCAGTTCTCACACACCCCTGTGGCCCCCGCAGGAGTCTTTTTCTCCCAAACGGGATCATACTGGGTCCCATCTTGCAACTTGGTGTTTTCATTCAATGCACCCTTCCGTTGTCAGTTCACAGAGCCCAGCGGTCCCCGGGGGACACCTGCCCAGGTCTGGAGGTAATTTTTGCTGTCACTGGCATCAAGTGGGCAGAGGTCGGAATGTTGCTAAACATCCTACAGCTAGCCCAATAAAGAACTATCCAGCCCCAAAGGGCAGCACCTATCCCTTTACCAGCTGCGTGGAGTCCCCTGAGCAGAGGCACTTGAATTTACTAAACCTGACCCTTCCCTCCGGTGACCCCCTTCACCATCTGGCCTGGCCTCTGGCCCTCTGGTCTCCTACAGGACGAGGCTCCCACCTGAGCCTGCCTGCCCTGGGCTCCCCGCCCCTCGCACCTTGATGAAGGTGTCGATCTCTACCCGCCTGCGCTTGGCCAGAGCCTCGATCTCCACCTGGCAGATGGAGCACACGTACAGATGGTTCACGGCGGGGCCGCCCCCAAACCTGCACCCGGGTGGGCGGGAGAGAGAGACACACACAAGAGTCCTGAGGGGAGGGCTCCGCCGGGGGAGGCAGCAGAACCTGCCAGAAAGTGAGGTCTCCTAGTGCCGCCCTGGCCCAGCCCTTGGGCTCCCTGGGCTCCCTGCGCACGGCCTGTTGGCTCAGCTCACCTTCCCCACTTGACTGGCGGGGCTGCCCACGCACCTGAGGGCCCGGAGCATCCAGGAGAGCGCCTGCCCCAGGGCAGGGGCATCACAAATATGTGCTTCGTGGTCACAAGGACCGTTCAACACTCTGGCTTCCCGTCCTGGCCACTGGGCAGCGGCCGTGGTGGCCAAAGCTCACCTGACCTGACTCTGAGGACAACGCCGAAGGAAGGCTGCAGGTCCTTCTGCAGGCAGGTCGGGGGTGCGGGGGTGGTCTACACTGGGCCTGGGGTGCTCTCACAGGGTTCTAACCCATCCATCAGGGCACAGGCAACGCCTGACCTGCCAGTGGGTGGGGCCGAGCCAGTCCAAGGAGTTGGGGCAGCAGGGACTCCCCAGCCTCTTCCTCCCCATACTATGATATCACCCCAATGACATGGCACAGCCCGCCTGCTTGGGTGCAGAGTGACCTGAGTCTGGGCAGGGGCTCACCCCTCCATGAGAGATCCACAGGCTCTTGAGGGACTTGAACCTGGAGGGCCCCAGGCAGCAGGCGCTCATGGCCCCAAGCGAGGCACAGGGTGGGGAGAGACATCTACCAGCCAGCAGCCCCACAACGGACTGCGAGGGGACCGCATGCTCTCTCTGGCCAGGTTTCTGTCCCCTGTGACTGGGAGGGTCTGGCTGGATGCCCCAGGCAGACACGGCTGCAAGGGGGAGCCCCTCCCAAACTGCTTCTGTGCTGCTCCACTACCGGGGTGAGGGCGCGTGGGATCAAGGAGGCACCCCTCCCCAGCCCTCCTCTCCCTCCCCGCCTGGACAGAAGAGGACGCTGCAGGCGCAGTACCTGCTGTAGAGGTGCTCCCACACGTTCTGTGGCAGGATCACCACCAGGTCGTCAATGTAGTGGTATTTGTTGGGCGGGATCCCTGCGGAAGAAGGTACACAGGGGAGCTGGACCTGCCAGCCCTCCCCCGCCCCGCCCTCCACACAGGAAGGCGGCCTCACCTCCGTGGGAGCAGAGGAACGTGTGGTTGGTGATGGGCCCTGGCTCCGCGAAGGTGTTGAACTTGTTGAGCCATTCCCGGGACACATAGAACCGCAACAGGCTGGGCTCCCGCATGGCGGCCAGGGACACCACCTGCTGCCGCTCCCGCACAGCTTCCTCGCTGCTCTTCCTGGGGCGGGGTGGCACGGGGGCGGGTCAGGGGTGGGAGCCACGCCCCGTGCAGGAAGCCCCACGTCTCAGGCCCCTCAGCACCCCTCCACATCTCAGCACACTCCTCATCTCAGCACCCCTCCCTACCTCAGCACCCCTCATCTCAGCACCCTCATCTCAGCACCCCTCATCTCAGCACCCTCCTCATCTCAGCACCCCTCATCTCAGCACCCTCGCATTTTAGCACCCCTCCATATCTCAGCATCCTCCCATCTCAGCACCCTTCATCTCAGCACCCTCCTCATCTCAGCACCCCTCCCTACCTCAGCACCCCTCCCTACCTCAGCACCCCTCATCTCAGCACCCTCCTCATCTCAGCACCCCTCCCTACCTCAGCACCCCTCATCTCAGCACCCTCCTCATCTCAGCGCCCTCATCTCAGCACCCTCATCTCAGCACCCTCGCATTTTAGCACCCCTCCATATCTCAGCATCCTCCCATCTCAGCACCCTTCATCTCGGCACCCTCCACATCTCATAGGCCCCACCACCCCTGCCAGAATTCCAGCGTCATCACTTCCCACCAGGACCATTGCAGAAAACCCAACTCAACTACGTGGGTTTCCTGCTTTCCCGACAGCAGCCTGAGCAGCAGGCTCTTTCTAAAACCCCCAATCATCACTCTTCCCTGGCCTAAAGCCCTCGCAGGTGCCCCCCTGCACCCGGGTGAAGTCCTGTGGAGGTGGTGCGGGATGCTAGGCTCGCGGGTTGCTGGGCAGGGCCCCGGCGCGCTGGCAGAACCGCACCTGTAGAAGAGAACGTAGGCCTCCGCGTTCTGCACCACCGTCTCGTGGACCTCGGTGACGTACTGGTCGTCGAACTCATACCACTGCCCGTTGATCACGTTCTGGCAGTAGGCGATGTAGTGGCCACCTGCGGTGGGAGACACAGGCGGTGACGGAGCCCCCGGGGGACTGGGCGGGGGCGGGGCAGGGGCGGGCATGGACTCACTGCCTGCCGTGCCACGGTGGCAGATGACCGAGAGGAGGTCATAGGTGGTGATCTGGGACGTGCACTCCTTGGCAAGGAAGGGGCGCAGGTCAAGGCCCTCGAGGGGGAAGGACACGTGGCTGCTGATCTTGAAAGAGTACATGACCTCGTGCCTAAAGCGCTTCAGGTGAATGCACAGGATCTGGGGGAGGTGGGTAGAAGTGCCGATCACTCGTGGGCTGGCTAGGGCCCCGTGACCCCCGGCACCTGATGGGGGCCTCGAGTCAGGGCTCCGGGAACCGCCCCCCCAGCCTACTGCGTGACCCACTCAGGCCCTGCAGCCCAGGTAACTACAAGAAAGTGCCTACAGCCTCGCAGAGGCCCGGAGCCGATGGTCCAGCCCTTGACTCCATGTGAACACCTCAAAGAACCACGCCTGGGGGTGTGCTGCCCATCCCAGCTGGGCACCCCCGGCGTGTCTGAGCAGCCTCCCTTTGTTCAATACACATTTTCAAGGATGGAAAATCCTTATTGACTACTTGTAATTTGGTTGTATTTTAGATTAACAGCCTTTATTAGAGCCATTAAAAAAAAGAACCATGGATGGGAGTGGGCCCAGGCCAGCTTCCAGTCCCTAGAGAAGGTAGGTGTGACTGAGCTGCACCACCAGGACTGGCCGCTGGGATGGGCTGTTCTCAAACACTCGGCTGGTCTGGACAAGAAGCTGTCACTGGCCCATCACACTGACCCCCCAAAGAACTCTAACCACCAGCTCTGTGGGTGCCAACTTGTAGAAGGCTTCTCCACAAAGGCTCCCCCCAGACTGGCTGAGCCAAGCTCGGCACCTGTGCCTTAGGCCACGCGCACCTCTCGTCGCAGCCACAAGCCTCGGCCAGGCCTGTTTCTGCCTCAGGGTTTCCCCCACCAGTTCCTCCCCCGGTCTCGCTCCACCAGGCCAACACCTGCCTATGTCCGCAGGCCCCACTCAGATGCCACTTCCTCAGAAAGGCCTTGCCAGCAGCCCTGCCTCGGGCTCACCCCAGAGGGTGAGCTCGGTGCCCCCACACCTGCTCCTGCCCTCACAAGGCGTGCTGAGGGATGAAAGAACTGGGCTCTGCGTTACAAACTGAAAAACGAGCCTCCCTGGCGTCGGCCAGACCCTCCCGGGGTGGGGGGTACGGGGGGGTCTCTCAAGACTCGGCAGCAGAGTCTCCATGGGTCTCCTGAGTCTGGGAGGGGGTCAGCCACTGCCCTGCACAGCACTGTGCACACGGTGGACAAGGCCCAGCAGGCAGAGGGGCGGTAGCTGCCTACTCACCTCCGGCAACCGCAAGACCTTACAGTACTTCACCCCGTTGCGCAGCCTGGGAGGAGAGAGCGGGAGACGTGAGCATCCGGAGAGGGGCCGGGGTGGGCGAGTGCCCCTCCCACCCCAGGCACTCTGTGAGGCTGAGTTCCCTGGGGAAGACCAGGGGGAAGATGGAGACAGGAAGCCGAGGAGAAGCCTCCAGAATGCACACACTTACTTTTTACACCGTTCACAGCTGTACATGTTGTCACCTGGGCAGTAAAATAAAGAGACCAAGGTTAGAAAGGATGCGACATGGTGGAGAAGGGCACATGATGACTCAGAAGTAGAACCAGACCATGCTGCCTACACGAGATCTCTGTTATATCTTCATGGACACACAGAGGTTGAAAGTGAAGGGATGGAAAAAAATATTCTGTGCAGTGGTAACCAAGAGAGAGCAGGAGTGGCTGTACTTATCTCAGATAAAATACTTTCAGCAAAAATCAGTTACAAGAGACAAAGAGGGTCACTATACAGTGATAAAGGGGTGCATTCATCAGGAGGATGTAACAACTGCGGACAACACGGGAGCACTTGAATACTGAAGGCACAACTGAAGGGAGAGATATACAGCAATTCAGTAACAGTTGGAAACTTTGACAGACCATCCAGACAGAAAATTAATAAAGGAACAGCAGACCTGAATAACACTAAAGACCAAATGGACCTAACAGACATACACAGAACATTCCATCCACCAGCACCAGAACACCCGTTCTTCAGACGTGCACACAGACAGTCTCCAGAAGAGATCATATATTGGCTCACAAAGTAAAAAACCCCAACATATTTAAGAAGTCCAAAATCATGTCTAATATCTTTTCCAACCACAATGGTATGAAACTAAAAACCGGTAACAGGAGGAAACCTAAAAAATTCACAAATATGTGGAAATTAAACAACACATTCCTGAACAACTGATGGGTCAAAGAAGAAATCAAAAGGAAATCAAAAAGTATTCTGGGACAGAAATGAAGATACAACATGCTAGCACTTATGGGAGGCAACAAAAACAACTCTAAGAGGCAACTTTATAGCAACAAATACCTACAGTAAGCAAAAAAGAACGTTCCCAAACAATCTGTTTTACACCTTAAGGAATCAGAAAAAGAACAAACTAAACCCAAAGTTAGCAGGAGAAAGGAGATCATAAAGATTAAAGCATAAATAAATGAAACAAACTAGAAAGACAATAGGGAAAAAAGTCAATGAAACTTTTTTTTTTTCTCAAAAAGAAAAAATTAACAAATCTTTAGCCAGTTTAAGCAACAAAAAAGAGAGAGGACTCAAACAAAATTATAAATGAAAGAAGAGACATACAACCAACACTGTAGAAATATAAAGGATCATGAGAGACTTTATATTGATGAACTATACACCAACAAATTGGATAACCTAGAAGAAATGGATGAATTCCTAGAAATATAAAACCTACCCAGACTGAATTATGAGGAAATGGAAAATCTGAAAGGAAACACCGCACAGCTTCCCGCATGACCTGCCCGATGCACCTCTTCCATCTAGCTCTTTCTAAGTCATATCCTTTTATGTTAATAATAAACCAGTCATCTAGTAATAAAATGCTTCTCTGAGTTCTGCAAGCTGTTCTAGCTGCTCTAAATGAAGCCCAGGAGGGCGCTGCTGGGGCTCCCCACCTGCAGACACTTGGTCAGAAGCCCGGTGACAACTTGCACTTGTGATTGGGGTCTGAAGTTGGGAGGGGGAGTCTTCTAGGACTGAGTCTCTAACCCTGGGCACTGAGGCTGTCTCTAAGTAGAAAGTGTCAAAATCAAGTTAAATGGTAGGATACGACTCAGGAATACTGAGTTGTTCCCACACAATGACACAGATAAATGGAAAGATATCCTGTGATCATGGGGCAGAATGATAAATATTATGAAAATGTCCATACTACCCAAACCCATCTACAGATTCAATGCAATCCAATGACGTTGTTATAGATATAGAAAAAAATCCTAAAATTCACATAAAACTATAAAAGATCCCAAATAAACAAAAGAATCTTGAGAAAGAACAAAGCTGGAGGCATCATGTTTCCTGATATCAAACTCTACTGCAAAAGTCCAGTTATCAGAACAGTATGGTACTGGCCTAAAAACAGACACAGAGAATCATGAACAGAATTGAGAGGCCAGAGGTAAACCCATGCATATATGGTCAACTAACATTTGACAAGGGCGCCAAAAATACTCAACGGGGAAAAGATAATCTTTTCAATAAACAGTGTGGGAAAACTGGATATTCACATGCAAAAGAATGAAACTGTACCCCATATTACACCACTCACAAAAATAAACTCGAAATTAGTTAAAGACTTAAATGTAAGATCGGACACTGTAACACTTCTGGAAGAAAACATAAGGGAAAAGACTTCATGGACAATTGGTCTTGGCAGTGATGTTTTTGGCTATGACATCAAAAACACAAGCAAGAAAAGCAAAATTAAACAAGTGGGCCTACATCAAACTAAAAAGCTTCTGCATAGCAAAAAAAACAAGCAACAAAATGAGGACGTGACCTACAGGATGGGAGAAAATATTTTAGAAATCATATATCAGATTAGGGGTTAACATTCAAAATATATACAGAATTCATGCAAGTCAATAGCAAAACACAAAGAGTACCACTTACAAATGGGCAGAGGACCTAAATAGGCATTTTTCCAAAGAAGATATCAGATGGTCAACAGGTACATAAAAGATGCTCAACATGACTAATCATCATGGAATGCTAATGAAAACCACAATGTGATGTCACCCCACACCTGTTAGAATAATTATCAAAAAGAAAGCTTTTCAATTTTTGAAACTTATTTATTTTTGGCTACATCAAACGGCTTATGGGATATGAATTTCCCAACCAGGGACTGAACTCAGGTCCTCAGCAGTGAAAGCCTGGAGTCCTAACCACTGGACCACCAGGGAAATCCCAGAAAGGTTTTTTAAAAAGACAAGAGAATACAATTTTTGGCAAGGATGTAGAGAAAAGAGAACCCTTGTGCCCTATTAGTGGGAATGTAATCAGCACAGTTATTATGGAAGATGGCATAGTAGTTCCTCAAGAAAATAAAACTATTAATAGGCCAATCATTCAGTTCAGTTCAGTCACTCAGTCTTGTCCAGCTCTTTGCAGCACCATGGACTGCGGAATGCCAGGCTTCCCTGACCATCACCAACTTCTGGAGCTTATGCAAACTCATGTCCATCAAGTCAGTGATGCCATCCAATCATTTCATCCTGTCGTCCCCTTCTCCTCCCGCCTTCAATCTTTTCCAGCATCAGGGTCTTTCCAATGAGTCAGTTCTTCCCATCAGGTGGCCAAAGTACTGGAGTTTCAGCTTCAGCATCAGTCATTCCAATGAATATTCAGGACTGATTTCCTTCAGGATGGACTGGTTGGATCTCCTTGCTGTCCAAGGGACTCTCAAGAGTCTTCTCCAACACCATAGTTCAAAAGCATCAATTCTTTGGTGCTGAGCTTTCTTTATAGTCCAACTCTCACATCCATACATGACTACTGGAAAAACCATAGCTTTGACTAGACAGACCCTTGTTGACAAAGTAATGTCTGTGTTTTTTAATATGTTGTCTAGGTTGGTCATAGCTTTTCTTCCAAGGAGCAAGTGTCTTTTAATTGCATGGCTGCAGTCACCATCTGCAGTGATTTTGGAGCCCACGAAAAGAAAGTCTGTCACTGTTTCCATATCTATTTGTCATGAAGTGATGGGACTGGATGCCATGATCTTAGTTTTCTGAATGTTGAGCTTTAAGCTAACTTTTTCACTCTCCTCTTTCACTTTCATCAGTTCAGTTCAGTTGCTCAGTCGTGTCTGACTCTTTGCAACCCCATGAATCGCAGCATGCCAGGCCTCCCTGTCCATCACCAACTCCCGAAGTTCACTCAAACTCGTATCCATTGAGTTGGTGATGCCATCCAGCCATCTCATCCTCTGTCGTCCCCTTCTCCTCCTGCCCTCAATCTCTCCCAGCATCAGGGTCTTTTCCAATGAGTTAACTCTTCACATGAGGTGGCCAAAGTACTGGAGTTTCAGCTTTAGCATCAGTCCTTCCAAAGAACACCCAGGGCTGATCTCCTTTAGAATGGACTGGTTGGATCTCCTTGCAGTCCAAGGGACTCTCAAGAGTCTTCTCCAACACCACAATTCAAAAGCATCAATTCTTCGGTGCTCAGCTTTCTTCACAGTCCAACTTTCGCATCCATACATGACCACTGGAAAAACCATAGCCTTGACTAGACGGACCTTTGTTGGCAAAGTAATGTCTCTGCTTTGGAATATGCTATCTAGGTTGATCATAACTTTCCTTCCAAGGAGTAAGCGTCTTTTAATTTCATGGCTGCAATCACCATCTGCAGTGATTTTGGAGCCCCCCAAAAATAAAGTCTGACACTGTTTCCACTGTTTCCCCATCTATTTCCCATGAAGTGATGGGACCAGATGTCCCATCACTTAAGTTTTCTGAATGTTGAGCTTTAAGTCAACTTTTCCACTCTCCTCTTTTACTTCCTTCAAGAAGCTCTTTAGTTCTTCTTCCCATTCTGCCATAAGGGTGGTGTCATCTGCATATCTGAGGTTCTTGATATTTCTCCTGGCAATCTTGATTCCAGCTTGTGCTTCTTCCAGCCCAGCGTTTCTCATGATGTACTCTGCATATAAGTTAAATAAGCAGGGTGACAATATACAGCCTTGACGAACTCCTTTTCCTATTTGGAACCAGTCTGTTGTTCCATGTCCAGTTCTAACTGTTGCTTCCTGACCTGCATATAGGTTTCTCAAGAGGCAGGTCAGGTGGTCTGGTATTCCCATCTCTTGAAGAATTTTCCACAGTTTGTTGTGATCCACACAGTCAAAGGCTTTGGCATAGTCAATAAAGCAGAAGTAGATGGTTCTCTGGAACTCGCTTGCTTTTTGATGATCCAGGGGATGTTGGCAATTTGATCTCTGGTTCCTCTGCCTTTTCTAAAACCAGCTTGAACATCTGGACGTTCACAGTTTACGTATTGCTGAAGCCTGGCTTGGAGAATTTTGAGCATTACTTTACTAGCGTATGAGATGAGTGCAATTGTGTGGTAGTTTAAGCATTCTTTGGCATTGCCTTTCTTTGGGATTGGAATGAAAACTGATCTTTTCCAGTCCTGTGGCCACTGCTGAGTTTTCCAAATTTGCTGGCATATTAAGTGCAGCACTTTCACAGCATCATCTTTCAGGATTTGAAATAGCTCAACTGGAATTCCATCACCTCCACTAGCTTTGTTCATAGCGATGCTTTCTAAGGCCCACTTGACTTCACATTCCAGTATGTCTGGCTCTAGATGAGTGATCACATCATCGTGATCATCTGGGTCGTGAAGATCTTTTTTTGTACAGTTCTTCTGTGTATTCTTGCCACCTCTTAATATCTTCTGCTTCTGTTAGGTCCATACCATTTCTGTCCTCTATCGAGCCCATCTTAGCATGAAATGTTCCCTTGGTATCTCAAATTTTCTTGAAGAGATCTCTAGTCTTTTCCATTCTGTTGTTTTCCTCTATTTCTTTGCACTGATCGCTGAGGAAGGCTTTCTTATCTCTCCTTGCTATTCTTTGGAACTCTGCATTCAGATGCTTCTATCTTTCCTTCAAGAGGCTCTTTAGTTCTTCTTCACTTTCTGCCATAAGGGTGGTGTCATCTGCATATCTGAGGTTATTGATATTTCTCCCAGCAATCTTGATTCCAGCTTGTGCTTCTTCCGGCCCAGCATTTCTCATGATGTACTCTGTGTATAAGTTAAATGAGCAGGGTGACAATATACAGCCTTGACGAACTCCTTTTCCTATTTGGAACCAGTCTGTTGTTCCATGTCCAGTTCTAACTGTTGCTTCCTGACCTGCATATAGGTTTCTCAAGAGGCAGGTCAGGTGGTCTGGTATTCCCATCTCTTGAAGAATTTTCTAGAGTTTGTTGTGATCCACACAAAGACTTTGGTATAGTCAATAAAGCAGAAATAGGTGCTTTTCTGGAACTCACTTGCTTTTTTGATGATTCAACAGATGTTGGCAGGCAATTTGATCTCTGGTTCCTCTGCCTTTTCTAAATCCAGCTTGAACATCTGGAAGTTCATGGTTCATGTACTGTTGAAGCCTGGCTTGGAGAATTTCAAGCAAGCCAGAATTTTGAGAATGATCAAATAACCCAGAAATCCCACTAATGGGTATATAACCAAAGGGAATGCAATCACTGTCTCAAAGAGTTATCTGTGAATCCCTGTTCATTGCAGCATTATTCACAAGAGCCAAAAGGTGGAAGCAAGCCAAGGGTCCACCGACAAGATGATGAATAAACAAAACATGGTTTATCCAAAATGATGGAATATTATTCGGCCTTAAAACAGGAAGGAGATTCTATACCTGCCATAATATGGATGAACCCTGGGGACTTTATGCCAAGAGACACAGGCCAGTTGCTAAACGACAAACACTGTACGATTCAACTTGGATGGGGCAAGTAGAATAGTCACGTTCAGAAAAACAGAAAGTAGGATGGTGGTTGCCCAGGGCGGGTGGAAGGGGAGACCGGGCACGGCTATCTAAGGGACAGAGTTTCAGCTCCGCAAGAGGAGAACGTTCTGAAGACTGGTTGCGAGACAGTATGTACATAGTTAACACTACGCTGAACTGACCACTTAAAAGTAGTCACGACACTACATTTTATGTTACACACGTCTTAAGTGAAAGTCACTTGTGTCCAACTCTTTGCAACCCCATGGACTGTATAGTCCATGAAATTCTGGCCAAAATCCTGTAGTGGGTAGCCTTTCCCTTCTCCAGAAGGGAATACATATCTTACCACACTTAAAAATTAAAAGGGGTTTTCCCAAAGGTTAACGCAATGCCAATCACTGAACAGAAAAGCAGGAAGAGGACAGGAACGGAAAATTTCAAAATGGGAAATACAGTCAGTATTTTTTAAATGTCTGAGCTTATCAATAATCAAGGAAATGCAAAATTAAAGAATGCTATCCAATTTGCCCACCAAATAAGTAAAGAAAGGAAAACAGGGGAACCCCTAAGAGCTTCAGGCTGGTGGGGCTGCGACAGTGTGCAGTCCCAGACCCAGTCCGCAGGCAGGGGTGAGACGCTGAGAGTGCATCCCGGAACCTTGAACCGTATGCTGACCCAGCCCCTCAGCCCCATTCCAGCCCGATCCACTCACCCTTCAGCTCATCAGCAGCAAAGAAGGCAGCCAGGCAGTCTTCCAGGGTGACGACTGGCCCCCAAAACCAGCTAGGGGTACAGGATACCACGAACCTACAGAGACAGAAAACGAGTGTGGGGGGGTGCTGCCAGGGTCTTGGCAAGAGTAAGACGTGGGGGTCTGGGAGGCTGAGGTCAGTTTGGATCCAGAGAGGCAGCCTGGCCTGGCACATGGACTGAGCTGAGGTCTGGAGCCATAAACCTGGGACCACCAGCCAGTGTCCTTGCGAGGGTGACATCACCTCCCCCTGAGTCTTGCCTTCCCTGTCTGTGAAGAGGCCCTGGCCATGCTGGCCTGTCTTCAGGGCAGAGCACAGGTTACTGACATGAGGAGGGTAAAGCAGGCTTCGTGGAACACAGCAGGGGCTCCAGAAAGCCCACCGGCTCTCCCTGCAGGGCCAGGCCCTCACTCAGCCACTGCCCTCCTTTCAAGCTGCCACCTGGTCACTCTCCCCATCATGACTGCCTTCCAATCTATGGCCCTGCTCAAACCAGGCCACCTCAGTATGGCCACAGAACATGCTAACTCACGAGCATCCTTCAGCCTCAAGCCCCTTCCGAACTACACCCTCATCCCTGTGAAAGCTGGTATTTTGCTGTTAAAGGTCTGTTGGCCCATCAGGCTGCCAGCTCCAGGAAGACCAGGTCAAGGGTGGTTATCTTCCAGCAGGTGGGGAGGTGGACCCACCGTCGGATATACTCCATAATAAAAGCGAGCCAGCCCTGGGCCGCATAGCTGTCCCCGCAGGCGCCCGGCTTGGCCGGCACGTTCTGGTAGATGGCCGAGTGGAGTTTGGCCAGGTCCTCCTTGCCAGGAATGGGCAGTGACAGGTCCTGGAATGTCTCCACCGTGGTGGACACCTGGGACGGGGGGAAGGTTGAAGGTCAGCCTGGCTTTCCATCTGCCAGGGTTCTGCCCTGCCCAGACGAGCCCGGGTCTGGACCCAAACCCCAGCTGCCAGATGACAGGTGTGCAGCAGAGAGCCAGCTCCCCAGTCCTGGGACACGGGGAGCCCTAGGACCAGGGCCTGCCTCTAGAGAGATGCAGGGGTCGGGGGGTACCGGGCGGAGAGCCAGTGCCCCAGCCCCAAGCTGAGTGGGAAGCCCTGTGCATCGCTCCCCTCCCCGCGCGGCACCCACCCGGTCACAGGTCAGACACTGCACGAGGCTGAGGACGGAGCCGTCGAAGATATCCGAGATGACGCTGCGGTAGCTCTGCTCCTTCCGCCGCCGGCTGCCGGGGACCTGGGCTGGGGGCACCACGTCCTGGGGCTAGACCTGGGACTAGGCCCCGCCCCGCCCGCCTGCCCGGCGCCAGGGGCAGGCGCTGGGTGGTCACGCCTGTACGAGTCACGTGACCAGCTCCCACTCCACCTCCTCTGTCTGTGGGAGCCCCCCCCCCTCCAACAACTAGTGTCCCAGCCATGTTAGGACGGCTCAGAGACACCGCGTGAAGGGCGCCCGGCACAGCCCCTGGTAGCAAGTGCTTGCGAACCAAACACCGCCACCAGGGGCGCAACCTCTGCCACCCCGCCCCCGCCCCCGCCCGAGCTCCAGGATGGGAGGCCCTGCCCGCCTCCCCTCTCCACCTGCCCGCTCCTCCGAACCTTTCTTGAGCACGTAGGCCGGCCCCATCCTCACGGGGCTCGCACGATGAGGGCTGCTGGCCAGCTTGGCGTGGCCTTCGTGGTGGTGGACGGGGCTGCAGGGCCGGGAGGTGCGCATGTGTGCCTCGTTGTCTGGCTCTAGGGGCGGACGGAGCGAGGGGGACCATGCTAGGCGGCTGAGCCAGCCCCCAGCCTGGTCAGGAAGACCTCCAGCGCCTCCGAAGGGCACCAAGGCCTGAACCCACCACGTCTCCTCTGTCCTGAGCCCAGCCCACTCCCCAGCCCCTACACAGCCTGTGTCCACACACTTCCCATTCCCGCTGGGGGCTTGAACTTGGGGAAGGCTCCTATCTCACTCCTTCACCAAGTGACATGCTGTTCACCTGACTGCTCACCTCAGGCCGGGTCTAGTGGGAGAGCAGCCCCCTAGTGTTAGTCACTCACTCGTGTCCGACTCTTTGCGACCCCCATGGACTGTAGCCCGCCAGGCTCCTCTGTCCATGGGACTCTCCAGGCAAGGATACTGGAGTGGGTTGCCATTCCCTTCTCAAGGGGACCTTCCATATCCATGGATCAAACCCAGGTCTCCTGCACTGCAGGCAGATTCTTTCCCGTCTAAGCCCCCCAGGGTAGGGCTGGGGCCCAACGGGGCCACGGTGCCCCCACAGCTGGCTGGTACCTGGCGTCCGGCAGGGACTGGTGGACCGCGGGGAGGGGGGCTGTGTCTCCGGGGGCTGCTGCTCCAGGGCGGCCATGGCAGTGTCCACGTCGGCGTCCTCGTCCACCTGCTCCGAGTTGGTGCGCTGCTGGCCCCACGAGAACTTGCGGTCCTTCATGCGCTCCTTCTCGGAGATGGCGCGGCCCGCCTCGTCCGCCATCAGCAGCTCCGCCTCGGCCTGGGAGCCTCCCCCGCTGCGCCCCTGCCCATCGCCCTCGCCACGGTCGCTGCTGGAGTCGCAGGACAGGAACTCGTCCTCTGAGGGGCTCCGGTCACCCTCCCGCTTCTCATCCGTGTCACTCGAGTCCGAGTCCCGCGCCTCGGTCAGCGCCGCTGCTGTGGCCACCACGGGCTCCTTGAGTTCCTCGTGCAGCTGGTCCATCAGGCAGCGCAAGAATTCCTGGGTGTCCTGAAATTCCAGAGCGGCCTCAGCATGGGCACCCCTCCCCGGAAGGGCCCACCTGACTCTCTTCTACTGCCGCTGCTGCTAAGTTGCTTCAGTCGTGTCCGACTCTGTGCGACCCCGTAGACGGCAGCCCACCAGGTTCCTCTGTCCCTGGAATTCTCCAGGCAAGAATACTGGAGTAGGTTTCCATTTCCTTCACCAATGCATGCATGCGTGCTAAGTCGCTTCAGTCGTGTCCAACTCTGGGCGACCCTATGGACAGCAGCCCACCAGGCTCCTCTATCCACGGCATCCTCCAGGCAAGAATACTGGAGAGGGTTGCCATTTCCTTCTCCACCCCTTCCACTGAGGAGGATGCAAAGGCTGGGTAGCCAGCCGACCCCTCCCAGGTCTCGTGCTCTGAAGTGGCAGAGTGGACGGGGTGACCCAGGTCTGCCCGTCTCCAGGCTCCTGCTTTCCAGCCCTGCTTCTGACTCAGCATGGGAGACAGCGGATGTAAGCGTTCAGCCATGAAAGTCTCCTTGTTCCCAAAAGGAGGGGAAGTGAGAGTGAGCACGGAGCTGAGTAGGACACAGGTGACGCTGTGGGGGTGTATGCATGTGAGCACCCGGCTGAGTTTTGTGGGTAGCAACGCCAGCCGGCAGGCCAGGCCACCAACAATCTTAACCCATCTCTGGCGCTCTGTGCTCCTCTGGCCCTTTGCCAGCCCCGGTGCCCACGCCTTCCCGTGACTTGTGGCAGGAGGGACAGGCGTCCCACAGGCCTGGGCACGACTCAGTGGCCAGGACAGGAAGCGGGCAGAACAGAGCTGCCACTGCAGGCTGGCTGGGCCTCTGATCCTGGCAGTGCTGCCGTGACCCTGACTGCTCTGTGATGAGGTCGCAAGCCCAGGGGGAGCCAGGGCAGCAAGGCCTCTGGCACAGCCCTGCCCACTGGCTCAGGCAGGCACGGTGCACACAGGAGGTGCTTCAGAAGGTCAGAAAATGATGGTGCAGGCCGCGGGCAGCTGGGGGCCCCTGGTGCCTGTGTGGGGCCACTGGGTTCAAAGCCCAGTCCTGTCCCTCACAGTCCCTGACCTGGATGTCAGAAGCAGCCCCTAGGGCCCAACTCCCACCCACACAAGGTGGCGACTATGCAGCGGCCAGAGCCAGCCGCACACCCAAAGCCTCAGGTCGCCGACATGGAGAGAGGGGCCTTGATTTCTCAGTTCTAGCTGAGGGAGGGGCCGGCTCTGGGTGGATTTCATCAGCAGAATGTCAAACAGGTTCAGCCCCGGCTGCAAGCCCAGCAGTGAAACCCCCATCTGGGGTAGGACCTGAACGGTCAGCTCGGGGCAGTGGGCAGCATGTGGCTGCATTCTGCTTCACCGTGGGTCCATGATTTTATGCTGTAGAAAGATACCACTGATTCCAGAGGGGTTCTCTAGATGTACAAAAACTTGCCATCAAAATGTCTAGTTTACTAAGAGTGAAATTCTGCCTGTGGTTCGGGGAAGGAGAAAGCACAGGCCTATGGGAGTGGTCAGAGGTGCATGCGCCTAGAATCAAGGCTGCCTGAGGTCAACTCTCCCCTCTGCTGTGTACCAGCTGTGTAACTGATACGTGGTCACTGGGCAAGGACTTGCCTGCTGAACCTCAGTCTCCCAACCTGTCAAGTGGGGAGAACACCAGCAGGTTCTGGGAGGCTCTGAGGTCCTTGCACCCATGAAGGGCTCAGGCAGCAAGTCTGGTCCAGGAGTCCCATCTGGCAAAGCAAACCTCTGGTTTTTTCCACACTGGTCTTGGTTTATAGCCCTGGGTGTCCCCCGGGGCAGCTCAGATGGCCTACCTGCTGGGCATAGCCTCGGAACATTGGGTTGACCAACTTGATCCCGTGGGACAGGCTGGTGGGAACCACGTAGCTGGGGCTGTAGGAAGACCAAATCCGTTAGTACAGGCGGTGGTCTGCTCTGAGCTACTCAAGCCTGCGAGGGCAGCTGGGCAACCATGATGGCCAGATCAGGCTCTGTGTGGCGTTTACTGAGATGTCGGGTGGTGCTGGCCCGGCCAGGGACCCATCAGGTCTGCACGTCTCTAAGGTCAGGAAAGGAAAACATCAAGTCATGGCTCAGCCAGGCAGAGAGCTCTTGACTAGGATGGCATCACTTCCTGCCAGCCCGTGACACGCCTCCATTAAAATGGTTCTCATTCTGAAATATTTACTGTTGCTTTCTAATTTCAAAAGTCATACATGTTCATTATTCAACAGTAGAAAATTTCGGAAAAAAAATAGAAAATTTCAGGAAAGCACAGCAAAGAATCATCAACACTAGCAGCATCCTGCAGAGATAACGACCATGAAGATTTCCAGACGTTTCCTGGACAACGCAGACACAAAATTACACACAGGTAAACACTTGAACGTGGCTTAAAGTTGGAGCTGTATTGCATCATGCTGTTTAATAATCTGCTTTTAATTTAATATATTTCGATGCACTCACTTTATTCCCAATTTTAACGTTTTCCTGGATCTACCCCAAGCATCTGGTCTTTAAATTCCTTTTACACTGAGCTAAAGCCCCTGGTCAGTGTCAGCCACCACTTCTGAAACCCTGTTTGACGTGCACAGATGTGGCTGAGACCTAGGAGTGGTCACCGTGTGTCTCCAGACCGCAGCACACACGCTCTGAAGCGCTGCCAGCTGCAGTCAATGCCAGGTTCAAGTTCTTGCTGCGCCTTTCACAAGATGTGTTATCTTGGGCTAGACGCTTGAATCTCCCTGAACCTTAGTTTCCCCAGTTAGCGAGCCAGAGTCGGCTGTGACCTACACCTGGAAGGGCCCCCATAAGCATGACACAGGAGGAAGTGTGGCCCATGATGGCGAGAGGTTGAGGGCACCGGAAGTGCTCCATCAAGGGGCCTGACAGAAAGCCTGTCCCCACGCCCTTGCCAGAAGTCGGGGACTCGGTCACTCACCGTTTCCTGTGCCAGACCTCAGAGACCAGCTTCTGATAACTTTTGCACAGGGCTGGCTTCTTGTCTGTGCGGACCAGGCCTCCACACTCCAAGAAGAACTGGGTGAGCGGGGGGCTGGGGGAGGGGGCAGGGAGCCAGGTCAGCAAAGAAGAGAAGGGTACACGGCATCATTTACAAGAGCTGGCTGGAGAAGCAAACCTGTCCTGTGTGGGGATACACCAGGGCCCCCAGAGCCATAAATACCTGTAGGTGACTTGACAGACCCCACCTGTTATGGGGCTGAATTGTATCCCCCCAAATTCATACACTGAAGTCCTAACCCCCACACCGTAGAATGTGAATGCACTGAAGATAAGGTCTTTCTTTAAAGACTGTTATGTAAAATTTAGAGGAACCATCACCCCTCCTTTCATCGGCCCCTGCTTAGAAACCTTCCTGAGCCTGAAGGCCTCTCCCTCGCTTCTTTTTTCTTTGTTTTTGTTACCTCATTACATAAGAAATAGTCATTTATTGTAGAAAAATTAGGAAATACAGATGAGCAAACAATAGTAACTGACCTTAATCCTACCATGAGTGGGGATAGCTACTCTGAAGATATCCTCCTAGAATTTTCTATGCATGCAGAGCCCCCATCCCTGCCCTCCTTTTCTCTCTCTCTCTCTCTCTCTCTCCCCTCCCACACACACACACACACACAGAACCCTTAGTAGGTGCGAGACCCTGAGTGCCAGGCAGAGGAGATGGCCCAGCCTCAGGGAGTAGAGGGTGTCTTAGATGGAAAAAAATATTTTCACCCCCAAAATGGGACTGCACCATATAAAGGATCACAACCTTTTCCTACTTATCATATTCTGAACTCCTCCCCGTTTCAGTAAATATTGTCCTGCACCATTTTTCCCTGAACTCACTGTAAAGCTGGTCTGTACTAAATTTGTGATTTTTATGGGCCTTTAACATGTTTCCAATAAATGGCAGGGTGGGGAACAGTACAGACAGCTTTTTCAACCTCTCTGGGTACTGGTACCTCCTTTAGGAGAAATTCTCATTGGAGGGATTGCTGGGTCAAAGGGCAGGTGTGGTTTTGGGCGTTTTGATGTGTACCCACATCCAGGCTTCTATGAGCAACACACATGACCCAGCTTGGGGGCAGCAGCTGCTATTCCCAGGGTCCCCCCAACTCCCAGATGAGGCAAAACCTACCAGTTGGACAGAGCCTGCAGGGCCGCATTCATGTAGCAGGAGTTGCCGAGGTTCTTCATGCCCGTGAGGCCTGGGGAACCAGCACACACACACAGGGAGGGGACCGTCAGCACTCGGAGAGGAGCCGTGGCTCCTGAGCCCCTCAGGACCTGCCCGGGAAACCTGCCGACTCAGCCGATGGAGTCCTACTCTCTGCAGCTCCAGTTACCACGGTGGATGGAACCCATGGACCCCTTCGCCCTCCGCCCCGTGCAGCCCACTGTCCACGCTGAGCAAGGGCAGCGACCCAGGTTGAAAGAAGCCGGCCTGCCCAGGGGCACAGGGCTGAGGGCTGCCGGGCCCCAGGGCTGCACTCCAGGGAAGCCCTCGTGTCACAGAGACCACCCTACTCCGCCCCACCTGCCCAGGCAGCGCAGCTCGCGGGGCTGTTACCTCGTGGCTTCAGGTCATCGTCCTCCGACTCGGACTCTCCTTCATCCGCCACAGCGATGGGGACGGCTTTCAGAGGGTGGGAGGGCGGCGGAGAGTCCTGCGTCCAAGAACCAGGGTGAGAAGTCAGGAAGACTAGCGCCCATCCCTGAGCTGGGGTGTCGGGGGAGAAGCCCAGACCCCTAGCCACTCAGTCAGCCCGCCTGAGCAGGGGACATGGTAGTTAAGAGAGGGCATGAGTTTGAGCAACTCCGGGAGATGGTGATGGACCGAGCGGGAGGCCTGGCGTGCTGCAGTCGCCAAGAGTCAGACACGACTGTGACTGAACTGAACTGGTGGCCTCGCCCTGGGAACTCTCTGGCTTGTACTTTACTTACAGTAATGAGTAATAATATTTTATTTATAACAAATTTGAGAAAAACATAGAAACAAAGAAAAAACAGGCAGCCCAACTTTTTTGAGACAAACACTGTTGATTATTATATCTCTGTTGCATTTAAACTGTTAATACACACACACACCCAAAACAGGATTTGTATATACTTTTTATAGACTTTTTTGTAAAAAAAAAAAAAACAAAAACAAAAAACTCATATATATTGATCATTTAAGTCCACAAACATAGCCTGTCCACATTTATTGAGCACCTATGATGTGACCATCATTGTCAACATGGAGGAAAGACAGCACTGTACCCAGACACGTCAGGCCTCTCCGGCGGCTCAGATGCTGATTTAATGAGCCCTCCCTGAGGGTCAGCTCCGCGCTGGGCTCTCCCACCCGCCTCCTCGAAGGGCCTGAACGGCTCCTGGCCTGGTGCACTCCCAGGGGGGAGGGTGTCCGGGTGTTTCCCATGCCGGCCTTGGCCCAGGGCACCCCCAAGGCCTACCCGTCCCTCTCCCCAGTCACCTCTGAGTCCTGAGCCCTCACACCACCCTGGACAGGCCTGGGGCTCAGCGGGCATTAGCTGACTTGAGCTCTTGCGAGCCACCTGGGAACTCGGAGCAGGAACAGGTGCCGTCGGGGACCCACTGCCCTGCCCTCGCCTTGTTTCGCCACCGGCTGGCCCCTGTGCCCCCTCACCTGCTCTGGGAACTTGGGCGCGGGGCCAGGCGGGCAGGCCGCCGGGTGCGGCTCCAGGAGCACTTCCTTCTCGCAGGCGTAGCACCACACGCGGAGCGTGGTCAGGTTCACCGCCAGGTTGTGCTGTCTCGCCTAGAGGGCAGGATGCGGAGGAAGGAGGACACCGGCCTAAAGGGTGCCGCGGGAAAGCCTCAGATTTTCAGGAATCTCAGATTCTGCTCCCCCCACCTCAGCCAGGCATGCCAAGGGCTGCAGCTGCCTTCTCTCTTCCTTCTTTGCCGTGACTGTTCCCATTTTACACACACAACCGCCGAGGCCCAGAGAGGCGGGTGGAGCCAGGGGGCGGCTGGAGCTGGGGTCTGACCTTAGGACCCACGCTCACCTGTGCGTGCAGGGTGCTGTGGTCAGCGAAGGATTCTCCGCAGCCAACGTAGGAGCAGGAGACCTGGGGAGAGATGGAAGGGGAGCGGGCAGGGGGCCGAGAGGACAGACAGGGCCACGCCGTGAGGGGGTGTCCCCGCTGCCACCCTGGGACCCCAGGGACCAAGGCCCGGCTGCCGGTTTGCACACCCGAGGTGTGCGCTGGGCACGGCTTGCCGCCACACAGCCGCCCCGCCTCTGAGCGAGACGGGCGGTGGGCCCTGGGCTGAGGCCTGGCTGCTGGGCGCCCTGACCTGCTCCTCCCTCCACTCACCCCTTTTCCACCAAAACCCCACTCCTGATGGGCCAGTTGGTAGGGCCACAGTTTTTGTGGGGGCGGGGGGAGCCTGGGCCTCATGGCCGTTTTCTGACGGGGGACGCTGAACGGGCAGAGGCGGCCAGGCGGCCCTGTGCTGACCTGTGCCCCGTGATGACCTGCCTTTGGCCTTGTACTCTCCTCCCCCAAATCCACCCAGCTCCATGGCCCAGCTTGTGGCCTCCACCCCAGCCCTGGCTGTCGGGCTGCCTCACTGCAGGAGAGCGCTGGTGCACCCTGAGCAGTGGTCAGCCATGCACCAGCTGGTAAGGGGCGGCATCACTTTCTGCGTCGGGTTCCGTCTCGGTCTCTAGGGGGTTGTCTGTGGGCTCCCAGGAGGCAGGGCCATGACTCCCACTTCCTGCCGTCCCCGGGGCCCCAGAGAGTGTCCTGCAGCATAGTTTACCCTGAGCGACAGGCCCCAGAGGACGAGGCCAGAGCCCTACGGAGGCTCCTGTGTCTTCTGCTAAGAGACTTGAACTGTGATCTTTGTGCCCATTCGCTGCCTTTTTTTGTCTCTCCTCGTATTTGTTTTCAAATAAATTTTTAGTAAGATTATATAGTGTGATATATACTTGTGGCAAAGTTGGAAAACACTACAAAGTTATAAAGAAAAATGAATTATCTGTAATTCTGCCCCCCCAGAGAAAATCGTCAGTTGTTCACACATTTACTGTTACTCTTTTGCGTGAGCATAATAATCACAACCAGATTTTACTGGACACTGTCTACGGGCCACATACCATGTTAAGGCCATCACTGGCACCATCTCGCCAAATTCTACCCTAAGGGGGGGCGGTCCACAAGGTGGGGGCAGTCGTCGGTATTGTGGCCTCTGCTTTATAGATGGCAAAACGAAGACCCAGACTGGCCCAGGGGTGTGTGTGTGTATGTGTGTGTGGCTGGGTGGGTGAATGTTCACTCAGTCATGTCTGACTCTTTGCAACCCCATGGACTGTAGCTGACCAGGCTCCTCTGTCCATGGGATTCTCCAGGTAAGAATACTGGAGTGGGTAGCCATTTCCTCCTCCAGGGGATCTTCCCGATCCAGGGATCGAACTATTGTCTCCAGCATCTCCTGCATTGCAGGTGGATTCTGTATCACTGAGTCACCTGGGAAGCCCCAGCCCAGGAACTGACTGCCATTAACAAGTGCCAGGGTTCACAGCCAAGATGCTACATCGTCTCATATGCACGTGCTGAATAGAAATTTCCCCTTCATGTCGATGGGTTCATTCAGCCCAGAGCTTTTCCCTCTTTATCTTTAATGGTTGTGCAGCCCAGGGGCTCACACACTCTGGGGCCCTCTTGGCTTGGGCACCACACCTGAGACATCCATGCCCTGTGTCCCTGCCCAAGGTTTCAGGCCACGCCCACAGAGGACAGGTATTCCCAGCCCAGAGTCTGGACCCAGCTCCAGGGCCCCAACAGCTGCAGTAATCTTACCTGGAGACAGGCCCACAGGTTGGGTCCAGAAACCCCGCATGACTGACAGGTGCTCTGTGTGAGGCGGGGAAAGAGACCAAGAGGAGGGTGTGAGTGGCCGCAGGACGTGAGCCATCAGACTCAGCTCAGAAGCTTTGCCTCACAGAGATCCTGGCCCACGGGGCCACTTTAAGCTTTACTGTTCAAATTTTGTTTTTTCACGTAACTGAAAAAACATTTTCAATACAATCACTTAAAGCTTATCAGGGAATGTTTAACAGGAGGATTCCTACGTGCTGTTTCTCATAAATCCTCTGTTGCTTATCAGCTTCTGCCAGAAGCGAGTAGAACTGCACGCAGCTCTCAGGACTGAGGTCATACGATGAGACAGGCTTGAATCTCCTTCAGTAAACATTCTCCTTAAGACAAAACTGCCCAGTCTTGATCCTCTTTCTTGAGATATGGATTGTCTCCTGACCTTGTGACCATTATTATCCCTTGTTCCCTTGGTAACGGTTGCTGTACGTTTGGTTTTCTGATCTTAATCATTGTTGAAAGAAATTTCTTGTACCATAGCTTATATATACTCACAGAAAGACCATTAAAGCACTCTGCTCCATCAGAGCTTGGGTCCCCGTGTCTTTCTTTCTTTCTTTCTTTCTCTCTCTCTCTCTCTCCGGCTAATTCTCTGGAGCGTAGAAACCCGTCATGCTTACTCTCCTGCCCGGGCTTCCAAGACTCCCTCGAGAAGGCGCCCTGTGCCTTCAGCCCCTTGAGAGGGTGCCCTGTGCCTTTGTGAGCGATACAAGCCCTGTGTCAAGAGTTTTACTGATTCTCTGCGTAAACCAGGGAATATCAGCCTCTTTCTCTCTTGCACGTTCTTATCATCAACTCCGGACTGCCAGGTCCCAGTCCATTAAAGGACCTCAACAAAAGCTTAAGCAAACAGACCCCTTAATATGCTCTCATTACACCTTCTACTCCTTTATGACACTCATTTATTTAAGCCTTTCTGCCCGGCTAGACTATGGGCTCCATGAAGGAGGGATGGTCTGTTTTGCCTACCCCTGCAACTTCACAGAGTCTGGTACAAATCAGATCAGTATATTTGTTGACTACAGAAACACCCAGGTTATCTGTTGATTAGGATGACAGAGCCTGCTTCCGGTCCACTGATACCTCTCTTCCCTGCTTTAATAAAAGAATCTATGTATTTTGGCTGAGCACATGGTCAGTGAGCTACAGACTATGTGTCCTAGCCCCCACTGTGATCATGGGGCTCGGTTCTAGTCGATAGCGTAACAGTAAAAAGTGACATGTGCCACTTCTGAGTTTTGCACAACCCTTGGTCTCTCTCCTGTTTCCATTGGCTGGAATGCAGATGTGATGGCAGGAACTCAAGTAACCACTTTGGACTTGGAGGTGAAAGGCATGTGTTGAGAATGACAGATCCACTCTATCAGAGCTACCTACATCTGGACTGCTCAATGAGAAAAGCAAACTCCTATCTCATTTAACTCACTATATTTCAAGGTCTTTTCATTATAATTTAAACTGTCCTAAGTAATTTTGTCTGGGCCTCTCTAGAACAGCAGTTTCCAGCTGAGCTTCCACAATACCCAGTGTGTCTCTGCCAGTTGTGAGATGAATTCTAAGCACTGGTCTCTGCAGCAGTTACAGAGCTGATCCCTGGTGAGGGATCACAATGAGCCAGGTATCTAGCTAAGTTCTTTGGACCTTGCTCATGTAATCCTTATCACAGTCTCTGCAACAGGTCCCAAGACCCTCTTCTTTTTTTTTTTTTTTTTTAGTTTTAAACTTTACATAATTGTATTAGTTTTGCCAAATATCAAAATGAATCCGCCACAGGTATACATGTGTTCCCCATCCTGAACCCTCCTCCCTCCTCCCTCCCCATTCCATCCCTCTGGGTCGTCCCAGTGCACCAGCCCCAAGCATCCAGTATAGTGCATCGAACCTGGACTGGCAACTCGTTTCATACATGATATTTTACATGTTTCAATGCCATTCTCCCAAATCTTCCCACCCTCTCCCTCTCCCACAGAGTCCATAAGACTGTTCTATACATCAGTGTCTCTTTTGCTGTCTCATACACAGGGTTATTGTTACCATCTTTCTAAATTCCATATATATGCATTAGTATACTGTATTGGTGTTTTTCTTTCTGGCTTACTTCACTCTGTATAATAGGCTCCAGTTTCATCCACCTCATTAGAACTGATTCAAATGTATTCTTTTTAATGGCTGAGTAGTACTCCATTGTGTATATGTACCACAGCTTTCTTATCCATTCATCTGCTGATGGACATCTAGGTTGCTTCCATGTCCTGGCTATCATAAACAGTGCTGCAATGAACATTGGGGTACACGTGTCTCTTTCCCTTCTGGTTTCCTCAGTGTGTATGCCCAGCAGTGGGATTGCTGGATCATAAGGCAGTTCTATTTCCAGTTTTTTAAGGAATCTCCACACTGTTCTCCGTAGTGGCTGTACTAGTTTGCATTCCCACCAACAGTGCAAGAGGGTTCCCTTTTCTCCACACCCTCTCCAGCATTTATTGCTTGTAGACTTTTGGATCGCAGCCATTCTGACTGGTGTGAAATGGTACCTCATAGTGGTTTTGATTTGCCTTTCTCTGATAATGAGTGATGTTGAGCATCTTTTCATGTGTGTGTTAGCCATCTGTATGTCTTCTTTGGAGAAATGTCTATTTAGTTCTTTGGCCCATTTTTTGATTGGGTCATTTATTTTTCTGGAGTTGAGCTGTAGGAGTTGCTTGTATATTCTCGAGATTAGTTGTTTGTCAGTTGCTTCATTTGCTATTATCTTCTCCCATTCTGAAGGCTGTCTTTTCACCTTGCTCATAGTTTCCTTTGATGTGCAGAAGCTTTTAAGGTTAATTAGGTCCCATTTGTTTATTTTTGCTTTTATTTCCAATATTCTGGGAGGTGGGCCAAGACCGCCTTCTTACAGACGAGAAATGGAGGTTTGGAGAGGTCAGGACCCTCCTGTCAGAAGCACTGTCAGCTGAGGGCTCAGGCTCATCAGACTTACGGGAAAGGCCTAGCCTCCTCCCAAGGGTGGCCACATCGACCCTTAGGCCTCCATGGGAACTTCTTTCCACTAAGCCCAGATTCTGGCTGTGTTTGTAAAAATCCTGAACATGGCTCTCTCAGCAAGGTTGACAAGGCGCAGCTCATCCCATCAGTGGGGCTGAGGTTTGCAGTCTGTGTCTTAGGGTCTCTTGCCAAAGATGCTAAGGGGGCAGGAGACCAGTCTGCTCGATAGACTCAAAGTTGCTACTCCTGACCTTTCCAAATTTGTCATCTCTTTTGTGACTTTCTGATTTCACAGTTCACTCCCATCTTCCCAAATTTTTTTTTCATTTCAGTCATATGAATGATAAAAGTATTATGTGCTTATTTCAACAATTTAAATGACGCATACGCTGTATATAATATGTAGCATATTACATATAATACATACGCTGTATATAATATGTAGTATATTATAATACATGCTATGTATGTGTCATATATATAATACATATATGCTGTATATGTGTCCTATATTACATATAATACATATATGCTGTATATAATGTGTAGTATATTGTATATAAAACATATATGCTGTATATGTGTCATATATTATATATATATATACTGTACATAATGTATCATATGTTACATATATGCTGTACATAATATGTAGTGTATTATATATAACATATACATGCTGTAATAACTTAAAGTATTTCCCTCCATACCGTTGGCTAGTAACAATGAGATCACACTGTACACACTTCTCAGTAACAGGCTTCTGTCACCTACATAGGGCCACCCTTCTGTGTCTGTACACAGAGATACCCATCTCATTCTTTGCGATAAGTACACAGGGGCCCACACTGCGGGTACAGACACCACAACTGTTTCACTCATTCCCTTCCTGGTAGATATGCGTTTGACCACCAGTGTTTTCCTTTTACAAAGAATGCTCAGTAAACACTGCTGTATTTGTATCTTGGAACTGGTACATACACTGCTCCTAGATACATTCTGAGCACGGGAACTGAACCCCTGCAGTCACGGTAACTTGACTGCAAATGTCGGGTCCACTTCCCTCCTCCCTCGGTCCACCCTGAGTGACAGCAGTTTGTGCCGTGTGCATCTGAAACGGTGCCATGTGGGTTTCCTGGCAAAATCCTTGACCACCAGGGAAGTCAAGCACCTTTTTTCAAGAGTTTCTCAGCCACTTGCATTGCCTCCATTGTGAGCTACCCGGTTCAATCCTTGCATCTTCTGGGTATTTTAAAACCATGTTGGTTTCATTTTGTAGATTTCCAAAAGACTGCCATGTCCCAGCCCGATCTTCCCAAGTTCTGCCTCCCTCTTCCCACCTTGTTCGTCTCCTCCCTGCTCTCAGATTTCCCAAGAAACTCTCAGTTTCTTTCACTTATTCCTTTTTGCAGACACAGGAAGAGACCGGTGTTAGATGGGGCAAATGCACCACAGCCTTGCTCTGCTCTTCCTCCTAACCATACTGAAACCATCCTCTACAGGGTTAGCAGAAACTGGTGATGAACAGAAATGGAACTTGTCTTACACAACAGCAACTAAGGGAACAGCTGGGTAAAAAACCCCTAGCCTATACATCACAAGACTCTTTAATCACCCCTACAGATAACAGCTCTGATGTATGTGTTGCTATAGTAATAGGGGTCTAAGCTGTTTTTTCAGAAACTTGGAGTCTTGTCCAGTTCAAGCCAGCTAAGACTATTTGGGACCACTGACCCTAAAACTGGGTGTGTGTAAGTGTCTGATAAATGACCTTTTGATGTCAAAGGGCCCAAAACTTCAGCCTCAGATCATGCTAAGCACCTCCATTTTTGAACACGCATCCTAGGAAGAAGCACGTAACTCAGAAGCACTTGTGCAGAACACTGATGACCTCATCTCTCCCCATGCCTAAGACCATCCTGCTTCTTTATCCCATAAATATTCCAAGACCCTCGCCTTCTGGGAGGCTCATCTGAGGCTTGTTTTCCTGTCTCCTCACTTGGCTGCCTTGTGAATCAACCCTTTCTTTGCTGCAAACCTCGGTGTCTCAGCGTTTGGCTTGCTATGAATCAGCAGATGAACCTGGTTCAGTAACAGCAAACAAGACGACTTCAAAAGAAGCCACAGGAACTTTGAAGAATCACACCTGAGACTAAACCAGCTCAGGCCAGAAGCCACCCAGCACCTGCTGGTGCAGGGAGGCTGAATGACCAGCATTAGGTGCCTGGAAAGAAGACACAGGAATCTGTCTAGGAGTCTGACCCAACCCCCACCCCGGGAATGGCCCCTCCATACGGCCCTGCCCCTGAACACGACACTATACAGACAGAATGCTGCAAAGGGCCCAGATGTCCACCCACAGAGGATCAGCTGCGGAGTCTACACAATGAACTATGATGCAGCTTTAAGACAAACCATGAGACCCACGTGCTGAGGCCAAAGAGCTCCAAGATACACTGCCAGGCGAATACAGCATGTTACCAAAACAGCTACAGTACACTACTTTTTATGTAATAGAGGGGAAAATGAAAAATAAGTATTCCCATAAACAAACTCTGAAAAGATACAAAAGAAACCAACGTTCGTGGCTGTCTGCAGGGTGGGATGGAGAAGGTGGGCACAGGACGGGTGGGAGGGGGACTCCTTGACATTTCTCTTCTTACATCATTTCATTTTTGAACCATGTGAAAGTGTTACCTACTTAAAAGCTTTAATCTAACAAACAGACGAACAACAGCCTCCCTGCTCAGTGCGGCCCACCTTTGGGAATTCCCTGGGGGTCCCATGGTTAGGGCTCCAAGCTTCCACTGCAGGGGGCATGGGTTTGATCCCTGGTCAGGGAACTAAGACCCTGCAAGCCACAGTATAGACAAAAAACCCCAGTGGCCCACCTCTTCTCTTTGAACCTCCCTGAGCCCTCCTCAGGTCAAGTGTGCAAAAATGCCCGTGGACTCTCAGAGCCTGACTCTCCGCCTTGCACCTGCTCCAGCCACTAATGGGCATCAGCGCTCCCAAATGGATGGTCTACGTGGTAATTAATGGCTGTTAGGATGCAGCCCCGGAAGGCCTCCTGAACAGATGCCAGCTTTTCCATTTACATAAAAGGCCAAGCTGAGACTGCTGGGAGCCAGTGCTTCCGCGGCTTCAGAAATGTCTGTATCCCAGGAATGTGGCGGAGGCGGGGGGCGCCCTGGGTGTGGGCCTCAGTCCCGGAAAGTCTGACCCTTTACCTTGGATTTGAGCAGCAAGTCCTCTTTGGTCACCTCCCCTATCGAGTCAAGATGAGGACAAAGGTCCCTGGAGTCCCCCATGCTGGCCCGGGCTCACCTATAAGGAAACACAAGGGATCCTGGGTTAATGGCAGCCCCTGCCGGCTGGAGGCAGGAGAGGCTGGGGGGTTAAGTGCATACTTGGGTCTCGAGCCCCAGATCTGTCACGTACTTGCTGGTGACCCAGAGAAGCTACTTAACTGCGCTGAGCCTCACCCTCTTCGCCTGATGATTGGGGAAGAAGATAACACCTTCCGGAAGGGTTGCTCAGAGGATTCACTGAGGAAATATCAGTGAAATGCCTGGCCCACGGACAGCAAGTGCAGGGAGATGATTAGAATTCAAGCGCTGGGTGTGATGATGAGAACTGTTGATAGGGAAGACATAAGGGTGCTTCCTGCATTTGGGGAGCTGCCTGTTAGGGAATCTAAAACTGCAGTCCTGTTGAGAGACACCAGCTCCCTGACCTGGAGACCACTCTACACTAGGGGGCAGCAGCGGGCAGGGTAGAGAGGCCAGGTCTGAAAACCAAGTAGAAAGGCAAAACCAGAAGGGGACGGCGCTCTTCTCTGAGCAAGCAAACTCCCTCTTCTCAAGAGCTTCAGAGAGGCCAGGTGACCCAAAGGCCACTTATCTCACTTCTTGTGAGAAACCCCACTTAGAGAAGAATCTTTAAACTCCAAGATACTAGAGGAGGAAGTCAGAGCAGCAGCTCCTCCAGAAAATGTTATTTGAGAATGAGAAAGTCGCAGAGAAGGGCGGGCAAACCAAGCTAGGAAGGGGTCTGAAGATGTTCGCTGAAGCACCAATGGGGGTGTAACTGGGTGACCAATTTCATAAGAGCTGTGTGGTTGTTGCTTTTGTTTTTTTTTACAATTATAAAAACAAAACTCAGACGATATACTTTTTAAAGTACAAGGTATAGGAGCAAAATAGAGGCTTCCCTGGAGGCTCAGACGGTAAAGTGTCTGCCTGCAATGCAGAAGACCTGAGTTCGATCCCTGGGTCGGGAAGATCCCCTGGAGAAGGAAATGGCAACCCACTCCAGTACTCTTGCCTGGAAAATCCCCTGGACAGAGGAGCCTGGGAGGCTACAGTCCACTGGGTCACAAAGAGTCAGACATGACTGGGCAACTTCACTTCAGTTTCTGGTGACTCAGTGGTAAAGAATCTGCCTGCCAATGCAGGAGATACGAGTTTCAGCCCTGGGTCGGGAAGATCCCCTGGAGGAGGAAATGGCAAGCCACTCCAGTATTCTTGCCTGGGAAATCCCATGGACAGAGGAGCCTGGGAGGGTTAGAGTCCATGGGGTCGCAAAAGAGTCGGACATGACTTAGCAACTAAACGACAATAACAATAAAGTAAAATAAACTGCTGATGATATTGTGGCAAACTTCCATCCTGACGCTCTTCTGTGCATAATTTCTCTCTTTTTTCCCTGACCAAAACATTTAACTAACAAAAAAATATTACAATGGCAGAGAAAATAATAATAACAATAAAGAGAAATTAGAAGTGGGAATCAGGGTAGAAAACAATGCAAAGACTTTGGTTTCTAGGAGACCAACACGCCAGCTGAGCTGGCCTTAGCCCCAGCGCCTTCTGAGTTTTCCTTGGCTGCTGGCTGCTTGTCTTCCCCCATGAGACGAAGGTTGTGCTTTTCCCAGAATTCATTTAGTTCTTTTCCCTTTGCCTGAAGCTGTTGTGTCAGTGTCTCAGTGATCTTCTGTATCTGCTCCTTGTAGTTCTCCAAGGCAGGCAGCACCTCTTGGACGGTCTGCTCCACCAGCACCCCTCCAACAATGAGGTAGCACTTGCGGGTTTCATCTACCTCCTTCAGAGTATCAATCACTAGGCTGTGCTCATCCAACTCCATCGCCAGCTCAGCTGCTTTGGATGCCAGGCCCCGCTGTTCCTGCCTAAGACGGTTGAAGCCAGCGATTACCTGCTCTGTGGACACCCCTTCCCCGTGCCACTCCCACTGCTCTCGCCGGCGCGACCACCATTCTCCGCCATCTTCACTGCCTGCTAGCTAATTCTTCTCTTTTTTAAATCAGAAGGGGAAAAAAGCTATTTCCGTTTGAAAAGCAAATGCTTCCTTGGAGGGACTCCTTGGTGTGCCGGGCAGCTCTGTTTTTGACTGCGGTGGTGGCGTGGATCTGTACGCATTCGTACGTATTAGCTGCTCAGTCGTGTCCGACTCTTTGCAACCCCACGGAATACAGCTCTCCAGGCTCCTCTGTCCATGGGATTCTCCAGGCAAGAATACTGGAGTGGGTTGCCATTCCCCTCTCCAGGGGATCTTTCTGACCCACGGATCAAACCCAAGTCTCCTGCATTGCAGGCAGATGCCTTTGCCGTCTGAGCCACCAGCGAAAACTGCCTGGAACTGAACACACACACGTGCACACACACACACACAAATGAGTGCGAGTAAAACTGGTGAAATCTGAATGAGTTCCCTGGGTGTACCAGTCTCTCTGCTGTACTACAGATACACCAGAGATGCGGTACCACTGGGGGACCGTGGGGGAAGGGAACCTCCCAGCACATTTTTTGACAACTTACTCTGAATCTATAATTATCTCGAAAGAAAACGTTTAAAAATAAATAAGTAAATGCTGCCGCCACCCAATATTTTAGCAGAAATTGTACCCAGGAACCTGGCTTTTGACTCTAGCTCCAAACTGTTACCGAGAAAAAGGGCCCAATCAAAGACGCAGGAGAAGCCAACGGTGCTTTAATCAAAGGCAGAGGTTGTGCAACCACCAGAGGGAGGTGGACCCCCCAAGCGCCCTCCTGCAAGCCCCACCCTACCCCAAAAGATCTGCCAGCGGTGAACTGGCCCAGACTCCACACCAGACAGGAGTGACTGGTGCTGACGAGGGGCCAAACTTAGTGTTTTCCATGCATTCTTCCCTTGAAAGCTTCCCCGGCCATCTCAGAGGCTGGGCTTTACCCCGTTTTATAGATGACTAAACAGGACACCTCTAGTCCCAGGTCTTGCAGACAGGAGCTCCAGGACTGAGGCCAAAACCCAAGTGGGTCAGACTCTTGGCCCGCTCTTTGGTACTTACAGAAAATGCAAACATAGGCAGAAGGAGACAGAAGTGTGTAACCCATCCCCAAGCACTCATCACCTGGCTTCACAATTAATCCATGGCCAGCCTTGCTGAATCTCAACCTGCCACTTCCTCCTTTGTGCAGCAAATCCCAGATATCACATCATTTCATCCGCATACGTCTTTCTATGAGACTCAAAAAAGAAAAAAAAAAACCCCACATAACCAAGATTCTATCATTTCACCTAAAAAGAAAAATCTATACTTCCTTCTTGGTCCGTGTGTAAGGGCGACACCTGAGTGGGAGAGGCTGAAGGCCTACCTCTGTGCAAAGCGACAGCCCCCGGAGGCAGTCACCCTCCGCATTCTTCGGTCCCGGCCAACGATGGTGAGTTGCTGCGCTGGGCTGGGGTGAGCACAGGCTTCTGCTGGGGAACCTGGGAAGACAAACCAGCACACTTCATGTCGTTCTGTTAACCTTAAAAATCACTCTCAAGGCTTCCCTGAGGGTCCAGTAGTTAAGAGTCAGCCTTGTGACGCAAGGGACACCAGTTTGACCTCTGGTCTGGGAAGATCCCCACGTGCCTTGGAACAACTAAGTCCTTGAGCCGCAACTGCAGAGCCTGTGCTGAAGAGCCCAGGAGTGGCACCTACTGAAGCCCGTGCACCTAGAGCCTGTGCTCTGCAACAAGGGAAGCCCACATACTGCAATGGAGGGTAGCCCCTGCCGGCTGCAACTGGAGAAGGCGTGCCCGCAGCAACGAAGACCCAGCACAGCCAACATCAAAATAAAATACATAAATAAATCTTGAAAAAGAAACACTCTCAACACCAAGCAGAAGCTATAAACAGCCCACAATTCCTCCTGAGGGAGGGGGGGCGGGGAGTGAATTTTTGGACATTTGGGGCATCCAGAGGCTAGACATACTCTCCAGTATGTCTCCAGGGACAATAAAAACACACCACTGCTGGGACGGCTGAAGGCGGCTTGGGTGGAGCTGGCAAACAGGGTCAGCCCTCCCCCCGGGGGGTGTCAGACCCCTCACTAGTCACTGCTGGGCATTACCTCTGTGATCCCCGAGACGGTTCGGCAGCGGAGGGCCACGGGGGGCCGCTCCGACAACTGCTCCCCGCTGGACCGGAGGATCCACCCTTTCCACGAGTGCCTCAGATCGTGGAAGCACTCAGATCATCCTTCTGATCTGAAACCCTCAGATCAGCCTTCCAGCCTCCCGAGACCTTTCCACTGCTCAGAACCCCTGACGCCCGGGTCGTGAGCAAGCCTAGGCTACCGACACAACGGGGTGCGTCTGAACGTCAACACTGCCCCCTGCCGCGGTGGGCCACATCTTCTAGGTGCGGGCAGTTCAAAGAGGGAGAGGCGGTTAGAAGCGACCACTTAAAACGGTCACGTGACAATGACGGGGCTCAAGGTTCTGAATTCCAAGCCTCCTCACTTGAAGTCAGACTTAGTTTTTTCGTTTCCACTGAGGTCAAGTGTGCTGGGTGGCTGCCAGCTTCACACTATTTTAAGCTGCAGTATGTGGGCTTTTCAGTGTCTTTGGTATGCGCTCCATCTCTTGGGCTAGATGGTGAAGCCAGGTCATGAGTGGGAGACTCCATGCCAGGAACACTGCCCCGGACAAGGACGACGGTCGAGAGGCCCACTCCTGACTCACAGGTGCCATCAGATTACTCAGGTTCTTGCAACTTCAGATAGAAGAAGAAGAAGAAAAAAAAAAAGCCCTGTGGCAAACAAACCTGTGTACTGTTGCTGCCCCTGCTTTACAGATGAAGAAACAGAACTGGAGTTTAAGGAGCCAGGAACCTGGCCAAGATCAATCCTGGGCTAGTAAGCAGTGGGCGGGGACCTGACTGGTCTATCCAGCCCACAGCCTTGCTCTAAGTCAGGGGTCAGCACACTTTTTCTATAAGGGCCCAGGTAGGAAATATTTTAGGCTTTGCGGGCCACGCTGATCTTTATCACGTACATTAATTTTATTAAAACCAAACCAAACAGCCTTTTTCTATTTACAGGCTAGGCAGGAGACGAAACGTTTTAATCCAACACAGAAATTAACGAGGCAGAAACAAAGGAGCGAAGAGGAGACCCTTTTCTGGATGAGTCATGGGGTGAAGAGCTGCGCTCTCAAGCCAGCCAGGTAGCAGCCTGGGGCGCTTCCTGGGTTGGGGCTTCCGGGACCTCTCAGGGGCTGATGCCCTTCTCTGAAATGGCCCCCAAGTGTCTTGTTCACTCTCTGTGGGCCTGGAGATCTCCAGGGAAGGAGGTTCTGCTCCCCAAGGTACTCTCAGGGGTCTGGGGAGAAACAAGCACAGACCTAAGAGGGGAACCTCATGTACCGAGGATGCCAGACACAGATTCCTCTTATTTTCGAAACTTTAAAGATGATACTTAAAAGTAACCTATTAGGGTCTGTATTACAAAAGCAACACAAATTCATCATAGAGTTTGTAGAAGGGACTCTCCTGATGATCCAGTGGTTAAGAATCCATTTGCCAAGGCAGGGGACACAGGTTGGATCCCTGGCCTGGGAAGATTCCACATGCTGAGGGGCAACTAAGCCTGTGTGTCACAACTACTGAGCCTGCGTGCTGCAACTATACCCATGCTCTGCAAGAAGAGAAGCCAGTGCGGTGAGAAGCCTGTACACCGCAACCAGAGAGGGAGCCCAAGCCTGTACCGCAACTAGAGAGGGAGCCCAAGCCTGTACCGCAACTAGAGAGGGAACCCAATAAAGCAACGAAGACCCAGTACAGTAAGAAAATAAAATAAAACATTGTAGAAAATGCAGATGAGCAAAAAAGAAGGAAACAAAAATCACTTGGGACTTCCCTAGTGGTCTAGTGGTGGAGACTCCATGCTTTGGAGGCAGAAGGTTCAATTCCTGGTCAGGGAACTAGACCCCACATGCTGCAGCCAAATAAATAAATATTAAAGAACATAAGCCAAAACATAACAGATTTAATCTGTATACAGCTTTTGGAGGTTTATATTCTGTTTCCCATGTCACTAAATTTCTTTTCAACAACTTCATTGCTGGGCTTCCCTTGTGGCTCAGCTGGTAAAGAATCCACCTGCAATGCAGGAGACCTGAGGTGGGAAGATCCCCTGGAGAAGGGAACGGCTACCCACTCCAGTATTTTGGCCTGGAGAATTCCATGGGCTGTATGGTCCATGGGGTTGCAAAGAGCCGGGCAGAACTGAGTGTGCTTATATGTTTCCCACATCACTTAACTTTTTTTCAACAACTTCATTTCTAGTGGCTGGATAATATTACACCACATATAATCTAAGCTCTACAATACCTTACTCAATCATTCTCCTACTGGTAGACACAGGATATCTGTGTGAGTGTGTGTGTGTATGGCAGTGAGGATTATTTTAGAATATAAGTCTTTGACTACATCTTTGATCAAAAGAAAAATTACTGGGTCAAAATATTTGTTTTGAAAGTACTAGATATATAATGACAAGTTTTCCTCCAGAAACATTATATAAATTTATTGGCCTCCCAACAGTGTCTGAGCAACATAGAAAGTTTAAGGCTTACTAATATTTTTTTAAAGTTAATGTTTAAAAATCAGTTTATAGAAACAGACTCACAGATATGGAAAACAAACTATGGTTACCAAAGGGGAAGGGAGGGAGGAATAAATTAGGAGGTTGGGATAAGTATATACACACACTACTATATATAAAGAGATAACCAACAAGGACCTACTCTATAAAGCAAGGAATTATACTCAATAGTTTGTAATAATCTATAGGGGAAAAGCCTCTGAATAAAACATAAATTCACGTATGTATGTATAACTGAAGCACTGTGCTGTACAACTGAAACTAACATGACACTGTAAATCAACTAGACTTCAATTTAAGAAAGCCAGTTTATATACGGGGAAATGTCGAGTGGTAGTATCAAAAACTAAATGCTTAGTGTTCTACGCAGGACCTGAAACATCTGAAGTGCACAAGTCTGCAAGGATCACACTCTGATGACCCCAGCCGTCTAAAAGCTGTCATTCTGCTTTACTTGGTCCCCAGTCAACGCTGACCAGGCACCTTCCTGGGTGATGGGAAACAAGCCAGGCATGGGTGCTGCCCTCATGGGACACAGAGTTCCCTGTTTCAACACCAGGGTGCCTGTGCGCAGCCATGAAGGGTATTATAATCGCTAACGGGAGCCACTTTCCGTTCTTACCGCTGTCAGCTGCTCTGAAGGTGTCACCCCTGGAGTCGACTATGATCACGGAGGGCAATGATGGGGACAGCTAGCCCTGCGTTGAGCTCCTCGATCTTGTCACTCACAAGCTGGTGTCTTTAGCTAAAATCACCAATCCTCAGTTTCCTCATCCAGGAAAATGGGGACAAAGACAGCAGGTGGCTGGTAGGGTGACTGAGAAGACGAGGCGGGACAACACATAGCAAGGACTTAGCATAATGACTTCTGATCATAGGGACTTGCTCAGAGTTTGTATTTATCTGCACAGCAAGCACCTCCCTACTAGTCCAGTGGCTAAGACTCCAAGCTTCCAACACAGGGGCCCCAGGTTCATCCTTGGTCAGGGAACTAGATCCCACATGCTGCAACAAAAGATCCTGTGTGTGGCAACTAAGACCCAGCACAGCCAAATAAATAATTTTCTTTTAAATAAATTTTTTAAAAAAGAGGACGAATGTTCAAAAAATGCTCGGTACTATAAAGTTTGTTGTGGCGCTCTATCACTTAGTCATGTCCAACTCTTTGCGACCCCATGGACTGTAGCCCGCCAGGCCCCTCTGTCCATGGAATTCTCCAGGCAATACTGGAGTGGGTTGCCATTTCCTCCTCCAGGGGATCTTCCCAATCCAGGAATCGAACCCAGGTCTCCTGCAATGGCAGGTAGATTCTTTACCACTGTGCTGCCTGGGAAGCCTGTAAAGTATGTCACTGGCTGTGTTTTTGGTTTTGTTTTAAATTATGTATTTATTTATTTTAAATAAAAGGTAATCAAGTCATATTAATGTAGGCAGAAACCAACACAACATTGTAAAGCAATTATCCTCCAATTAAAAATAAGTAAACTATCCCCCCAGAAGTAAAGTAGTTAAGTTCAGTGAGGTCTTTAGGGTGGACCTTAATCCAATGTGACTGGTGTCCTTATAAGAGGAGGAGATTTGGATACACCAAGAGGCACCAAGAGAAAGGACCATGTGAGGACATAGCAAGAAAGTCACCACTGGTATGTCAAGGGGAAGTCTTAGAAGAAATCAAACCTGCTGACCTCTTTCTTGGACCCCCAGCCTACAGAACTATGAGAAAATAAATTTCTGTTGTGTAAGTCATCCAGCCTGTGGTACTTTGTTATGGCAGCCCTGGGAAACTGATACAGTGTTAGATCAACATTAAAGTTTCTGAAGATGGGCACTTCCCTGGCGGTCCAGTGGTTGAGAATCCGCCTTCCAATGCAGGGGATGTGGGTTTGATCCCTGGTCAGGGAACTTGGATCCCACATGCCTCTGAGCAACTAACCCGAGCTCTGCAACTAAGCCCTGATGTAGTTAAAAAAAAAAAAAAAAAAAAAAGCTTCTCAAGATGAAAACCATTTTCTGGTTATGTACCCTTGTTCTTAGATAATTCCTCCTAAATACTGAAGGGCAAAGGGTCATGATATCTGCAACTTACTCTTAAATGGATTGGCAAGAATAATTCTGATGATGATGAATATATAAATACATAGAGAGTAAATGGGGCAAAAATGTTAACAATTGGTGGATATAGGTAAAGGGTAAATGGCATTTCATTTTATGACTCTTTTCACTTGTCTGGGTTTGACTTTTTTCAAAATAGAAACTTTTTTTTTGTTTGTTTCAAATTCTTTATTACACATCATGGTTGCACAATTTGAGGCTGGTTAAATACCACTGGCTTTCAATTTTTCTTTGAATATTTTCCAGATCACTACATGCAAGTGACCATGAAAATATCTGGCATTTTAAAAATTTGAAACACTGAACAGGCGCTTACATGATCAAAATAGAAACTTTTTAAAGATTCCTTTTATCTCACTTAAGATGGGAGCAGAGAAGGGTCTTTTGGAAAAGGTAACCTTAACTCATGTCAATGAATGTGAGCTTGAGCAAGCTCTGGGTGTTGGTGATGGACAGGGAAGCCTGGCGTGCTGCAGTCCATGGGGTCGCAAAAAGTCAGACACACCTGAGCGACTGAACAACAGCTCAACAGGAGCTCCAGGACTGAGTGCCTACTCTAAGCCAGGAGTGATGCGCAGTGCTTCACTACACACTCTCGGGTGAGGACAGCTGTTTCTTATTTTATGGAGGAAGAACGGAGGCTCTGAGATGGGAAGCCACTTGCCCAAGACCACAGAGCAAGGGAGTGGGGCAGCAGGAAGTGAGCCAGGTGGGGTGTGCCTTCCCATCCTTCCCTCTGTGCAAAATAAACCACAGAAGGTGTTTAATAAAGACTGAAAAGGAAAGACACCTCTACTGCGGGGAGGCCTGGATTTGGGCATGGGCCCTCTTGAGAGCAGCAGCTCCACAGTGCTGTTAAGAGTCACCGCCCCATAGCTGGTATTCGAGATGCCAGCCAAGCGGCTGCGCCTCCGCTACAGACACCCAGGGCACCTCTCCCTCCAGACCCACCAGACCCACCTCCTCTCGGCGACGAGAAAGCAGGAGGAGAGGAGGCAGGCTGGCAGGTCTGGCAGAGAGCCTGCCCACTGCAGGCCCCGGATGAGACGGCTAAGAGGCTTCTTGTCCTGAACAAGGGTGGGCGAGCCCCCCTCCCCGGGGCCTTCGTGGAGAGATGGGGAAAGCCACCCCCACTGCAGCCCCGCACAGGGGCGCAGGCGGTGAGGCAGCACATCTGGGCACCACCGCTGAGACCAGGCCTCAGGGGCCCATTACTCATCAACTTCCTGGAGGTTCTGGCTACATCCTTCTGCCAGCTGCAAGCCCAGCTCCTCAGGATTTACAGGTGATGCTGCCAACTCCGGCACCAACACGACACCCCCTGCCCTGATCCTCACCACACTGGCCACCCCACACACCTGTGCCCACACCTTTCCATGCTCCCCTCTAGCCCACAAAACATGTCCCCTTTACCTCCCGCTCCTGCCTGCTCCCCACTCTACTTCCAAGCCATCCCCTTTCCCCCAAATTCCTCTCTTTAACCAGACTTAACACGCCAAGTCCACTGTCCTTCCAACTCTCAAGGCAGGACCCTCAGCCCTTCTTTCTTGCCAAGTTCTGCTTGCCCCCATTCAGGATGGCCCTGTGAACTGGAAACGGATACTAACAGACCTCACGAAATCCTCACAATCACCCTGGAGGTCAGGCAACATTGAGAGCAAAATCCATCTCCGCCTCCATCACTAAAAGAGGGAAGGCTGAGGCTCAGAGAGGGGAAGCAACTGGCTGGGGGTCACACAGCTACAGAACAGCTGAGCCAGGATTCAAACCCAGGACTGCCTGCCCCGAAGTCAGTGCTCTGAACTGTCAGCTCTACCAGCTGCCAAACAGCTTGGAGTAGGGATGATGACCTTCACGTCCTCAGACCCAAATGTCCAACCCCAAGGGTGGCTTCCCCTGGCCTTCCTCACAAGCAACTCTTCTGAGTCATTCTCCACACAGCACTTTTTTCTGCTCAGTTTCAGTTCCTTAAGTTTAGGTTAACATTCTTGCACGGCCTGAAGCCCGGTACTGCACTCTGTCCAAGGGGGCGTAAGAGTCCGTTAATTGGGGTTATGGCTGCTCCATGCTGGCAGTCCCTGGGGCTGACAGGCTAGAGGCAGTGACTGGCCCAGGTCACTAAGAAGCTGCAAACCCTGGAGTAAGTAAAAGCAGAAACTCAGACCAGGACCCCTAAAACCACGAAGCAGGAGAGGATTAGAGAGGTTCATGCTGAAGTCACACGACCAGCGGATGGTAGAGCAGGGGCTCTGGTGGGGAAAGGCTCCTGTCCAGGCTCACACAGCAAGCTGGCAGAACTGGTCCTTGAACCCAGGGCCTACAGTTCAGTCCACTGCTTTGTCATGTCACTGACCAAACCACAAACCAGAACACCAATTTAAATCTGCAAGTCAATTCTCTCTCGATCCTGATTCCCTCCCCTTGCTCTACTTTTTTTTCCCCATAGCATCACCTTCTAACACCTTTACATAGTTATCAGGTTATCTGAACATAAAGTCCATGAGTTCAGGGGGTCTTTAGTCTCTTTTGCTCCCTGACGTATTTCAAGTACCCAAAGCAGTGCCTGTTCTGTATACTGAAAGCTCAGTAAATATTTGCTGAATAAGTAAGTCTGTCCCACACTCAATGAATACTTACTATGGCCAGGCTGTGAGCTGCAATCATTTTGCTGGATTGCAAAATGATTTTCCCAAATTGACCTAGACATTAATGCTCACTGAGACAAGCCCACATTTCACCTGGTTCCAGGAGCTAGTGCACGAACCCAAACTCAAGCCAATCCTGGACACTTTCTTCAAGAACCAAACCTTCAAACCAAACGAAAAACATGGCATTTCTCTGAACTGAAGAGAATTCAGATTTCCCACAGGCTCCCTCCGAGAAGCAGTTTCAACCCACCCCCTAAAAGGCCCAGCAAAGTTCAGAGGATCTGCAGCCCCTCAGCCCAGTCACAGGCCGCCAGATTCACCCCTGCCACTTCTGCAGCATCACTTCTGCTAAACTCAACTCAGTCAGACCGAGGTTATCAGTGGGCACGCTGGTCTTGCCCAGCAGGGACAGTACATCTGTACCAGATGGTCCTTCCTGGGATATCAGCAGAAATGTCCTTGGTCTTGCAGCCCTCTCCTTAGTGCTGTCCAGTACCCACTGGTGGTAGGGCTCCTGGGAGGGCAAAATTGGAGCCAACTCTGACAGCGTGAGAGCTGCAGGCGTCCACTCCCTGGGTTCCTGCGGCAGTCCCCAAGGAGCGTCTCCTGCAGCCATCACAGACAGGGGGCCCAGTGACTCCCATGTGCATCTGGGTTTGGTTGAACCAGACTGCAGAGGGCTAGACCTGGACACTTATAAACTATGGCTTTTCATCAAAACCACAAGGCTGTTCCAACAAGTCCCTAGTCTACTATCTGTCTCAGTACACGGAAGAGGACGCCAACCTCAGAGGAGACTGTTCCAGAGAACAGTAAGGCATTCCAGAAATGCTGCCTGACTTCCGGATGGTCTTCACAAGGAGGGAACCTGCAGAAAACCAACTGTACTGTGCCAGGTACTGAGCGCAAGTTGCCGCGAGGGAGGCCTGTAACTGATTTCTCCTCCCCCTTCCAGCTGTGTTCCCTGAGGTACACACTGCCTCTCTGAGCCCTGGTGTCTTCCTTGGCAAAATGAGAAACAATAATTGAATCTACTTCCTAGGACTGTTGGATGAGTTTAATGAAATAATGCTGAGTCCAGTGCCTGCCACGTTAAGCGCTTAATAAGAGGTAGTTCTTGCTAAGGAAAGGACAGACAGCATATTGAAAAAAGGAAAACTAATAAGGGCTTGCTAGATGTCCCATAAGCCATTATTTATGCATTTAGTTATATCCTAAGCGTCGGTTGATTTCTGTTTTTCAAATAAACTTAATCCTCAGAGCATCCTCGGGTAGAAGGGGCGGAGGCCAGAGCGACAGTCCTCGTGACAAAGGACGAAAACAAGGCCCCCGAAGGTCCCGGGAAGCGGCCAGCAAGCACCCTCTGCCCTCAAACCCTCCCGAGTGGGTTCAAAACACCAGACACGACTCTCCTCCAGGAGAAGTAGCTGGAAGCGATCGTTAGCTGGGGAGTCGGGGCTGGGGCTTTAATTCATCACGGCTCAGAAGTGGTCATCTTTTGTCCCTACAGGAAAAAAAAAGTGCACGTCAGGGCCCAGACCGGAGGAAAGAAGTCAGCGGTCCGAGACGCCACAAGCGTGCTTTCAACGCTGGGGCAGGCCCAGGCAGAAATGAAAGAGACGGCGCCCCCTGTTCCGGAGCCTAGGGGCCCGAAGTGGGGCGCCCGGGGCCCGAGAAGATACCCTGGGCGCCGGCCGGAGGAGGGGTCAGGGCAGTGGCGGCCGAGGAGGGTCCCGGGCTCCGCTCACCTGGCCGCGGCGTTCTGCGCACCAGGCAGGGCCAGGTTCCCGCCGGCCCGGAGCCGGACTTGGGTAGCCCCTGCTCGGAGAGACCCGGCCCCCTGAAGCAGCCGGCGGCGGCCCGGAACTCACCTGCAGTCGCAACCGCGCCGCCACCGCCGACTGTCAGTCAAGCGCGCCCTCCGAGCCGCCGGCGCAGGGTCTTGAGGCCCGGCCAGCCGCGCCCCGCCTCCTCCCCCCTGGGCTGCCCAATCGGGAGAGGCCGACGCCACGGACGGGGGCGTGGTCAGATGGGCGTGCGGACTAGGGGCGGGGCCGGAGCTGGGGGCGGGGCCGGGCTGGGCCGGCGCTCTGACCTCACAGCCGCGCGCCGGAAGTATCCCAGTTCTCGGCGCAGAGGCTTGTCGGCTCTGGACAGCAGTGCCGGTGCGACTATGCGGGTCACCGGGAAGACTTTCCGCCGGCGCCGCGCCGACTCGGAGTCGGAGGAAGACGAGCAGGACTCAGAGGAGGTTCGGTGCGTTTGGGGCGGGATCCTACGGGGCAGGAAGAGAGAGGCAACCTAAGGGGACTCACGACCAGCCGGGTACCTCGTTGACACCATTGCTGTGAGCAGTGTCGTTACCCCTCTGCGAACGAAGAAAACGAGGCTCTTAGGGATGAGACCGCCGCCCCAAGGTCTCATGGTTGGGAGGGGTGCCCCTGGGGTGCGAAGTGGATCTGACTCCTGGTGTGTCGAGATACAGTCACTCTCTGGACCACTGCGGGCGGCTAGACGGCCAGTCATTGGTGTCCGTCGAAGCTGCCTTTTGACTCTTTGAGTTCCGTGAAGGGTATCTCAGCCTGTGCGTTGCCTTTTTATTTATTTTTTCTCTTTTAAGATTAAAACTGGAAGAGACCCGAGAGGTGCAGAACTTGAGGAAGAGGCCCAACGGGGTGAGGTGGGTACCGCTTGGGAGTAGAGGACCCAGAACAGGAGGGGATGACAGAGACACCACCTCCCCCGACTCCTCTCACCCCGCCCGGGTCGTTGTCACAAATATATTCTCAGACATAGACAGCCCCTTTTCTTGACACAGTTTACACTTTGTACTGCCTGGAGAGGGATTCAAGCGTTGTTGTTGTTTGCAAATGTTCAACCAGGACATGCCCTGAGCCTTGTGGTCTTGAAGTTTGCTCCAGAGCTACCATGGTCCTCCCTGATTGCTCAGTTGGTAAAGAATCCGCCTGCAATGCAGGAGACCCCGGTTAGATTCTTGGGTCTGGAAGATCTGCTGGAGAAGGGATAGGCTACCCACTCCAGTATTCTTGGGCTTCCCTTGTGGCTCAGCTGGTTAAGAATCCGCTTGCAATACGGGCAACTTGGGTTCGATTCCTGGGTTGGGAAGATTCCCCTGGAGAAGGGAAAGGCTACCCACTCCAGTATTCTGGCCTGCAGAATTACATGGACTGTGTATTCCATGGGGTCTCAAAGACTCGGACACAACTGAGCAAGTTTCACTTCTTCCAGAGTTACAGGTCATTGCTTGTGTTTTTTGGTTTGTTTTTGTTTTAATTCCAATACTTTGGCCACCTGATATGAAGAACCGACTCACTGGAAAAGACCCTGATACTGGGAAAGATTGAAGGTGGGAGGAGAAGGGGACGACAGAGGATGAGATGGTTGGATGGCATCACCAACACGATGGACATGAGTTTGAGTAGGCTCTGGGAGTTGGTGATGGACAGGGAAGCCTGGCGTGCTGCAGTCCATGGGTTCGCAAAGAATTGGACACGACTGAGCGGCTGACCTGAGCTGATGGCTGCACTGGGTCTTTGTTTCTATGCAGGGGCTTTCTCTAGTTGCAGTGCTCGGACTTCTCGTTGTAGTGGCTTTTCTTGTTTCAAAAGACGGGCTCTAGGGTGCCCAGCTTCAGGACTCATGGCACGTGGGCTCCGTTATGACTCACAAGCTTAGTTGCCCCTCAGCTTGCAGAATCTTCCCCCACCAGGGATCAAACCCATGTCCCCTGCATTGGCAGGTGGATCCTTAACTACTGGACCACCAGGGAAGTCCAGACTAGTGTTTTTATTACACTTCAATTAATTGTGAAATGCACAGTGATTGTTAAGGGTTTGGGAAAATTTAGAAAGGTATAATCAAGAAAATAAATAGTACCTATAATTCTCCCATAAAGAGGTAACCAATATTGACATTTAATGTTCTTCCCTGCCTATTTTCTCTCTCTTTTGTAAAGACTGTGAGCAGCCTTATTTTTATTCTATGCTTCAATAGTCTCCTCTTATCCACAGGGGCTATGTTCCAAGACCAGTGGATGCCTGAAGCTTGAATAGTATCTAATCTTATGCAGACTATTTTTCCCCACACTGATAGGTGGGTCGTGTATACAGTGTGGACCCTCAGGACAAAAGGGTGGTTCACCTCCTCTGTTGGACCAGGCAAGAGGGCAAAGATTCGTCACACTGTTCATAATAGCTGATAGATAATTTAAAACTTACGAATTTTTTTATTAATGGAATTTTCTATTTAATATTTTTGGACCATAGGTAACTGACACTGTGAAAAGTGAAACCACAGCTAAGGAGGGGGGGGTAACTACTGTATTTTCAATTCATGATATTGTGGGTATTCATCCACATTGTGGGTAATCATTCCCCCCAAAACCTTTTTAATAGCTGCATAATATTCCACCAGATATACATACCATAATTTAACTTGCCCCCTCTATTTTGGGATCTGTAGGTCATTGTGCCAAATTTCACCACCAAATAAGGCTGTAATAGTATTTTCCTACACTTGTCTTTAGCTTCATTTTCTGTGAGGGCAAAATCTTAGAAATGAGGTTTCTAAGCCAAGATAACACCAAATGACTTTGTAGGAAAGTGTACCACTTAGGTGAACACTACCCCCATCTCTAGCATCTAGAGCGTCTCTCTTGCTTTTTTATTTTTTCATAACATTTATTTTATTTATTTGGCTGCACCAGGTCTTAGTTGTGGCACACGGGATCTTCAGTCTTCGTTGAAGCATGCAAACTCTTAGTTGCTGCATGTGGGATAATTCCCTGACCAGGGCCCCTGCATTGAAAGTGCAGAGTCTTACCACTGGACCACAGGAGAAGTCCCTAGAGTGTCTCATGATCCCTGTTATTCTTGTAGGCTTTTCCATCTGACTTTGGTGTCCACTCCTCAAATCTTAACCCCGCACTAATGTTGCAGACTTCCTAAATGTTTCTCCTCATCTTTGAACTGTGCCATTTCTCTCTCTCTCTCCTCTGCTTTTTGGTTATTCTCAGTGCTGTTGCCCTGCTGGTGGGAGAGAAGGTACAAGAAGAGACCACTCTAGTGGTGAGTTGTGGGACCCTCCCTGGGCAGTGGGAAGATGTGACTGCTCTTCAGTGGGTGATTGAGTTTTCTTTAAGAACAAAACATTCCACTGCGAGTTACATAGATGCTGCTTCTCTGCTGTTTGCTTTCTGCAGGATGATCCCTTTCAGATGAAGACAGGCGGGATGGTGGACATGAAGAAACTAAAGGAAAGGGGCAAAGATAAGTACGTGCGAAACAGGCTCAGATACAAACTCACCTGCACCGCCTGCCAGCCAGGGAGCTGGGGCCTGCTGCAGCTTGTATACGGCTTGAAGTGCCCTTTGTGCTCTGTAAAGAGTATGTTGTTTAAAAGCAAAAGAAAACAGAAACTCTTCAAACGTTAACTTAGTGTGATGTAGGTAGGCACCTCTTGTAAAGGTGCATTGTATATTGTCTTTCAAACCCATGTGGAAGTTATTTTTCTTTTTTAAGAAAAACATAGAAAACACAATTACCAAAATAATACAAGCAACGCAAAAGTGGAAAATAAATATATCTACTCATTCCCCCTGAAGTATCTCCAGAGGCCGTCGGTGTGCTCGCGTATATTCCTGGAGTTCCTCTGGTTATGTGTTATATATGTATCTTATTTTTTCCAACTGTGGACAGGATGTTGTACATTTCATTGCATACTTGTTTTATTCATGGAGCATCATATTCAGCCTCTTTATATGTGACTCTAAGGCTCTCCTTCACTGTTCTCTTTTTTGTAGGATCAGCGAAGAGGAAGACCTCCATCTGGGGACATCATTTTCTGCAGAAACCAACCGAAGGGACGAGGATGCCGACATGTAGGTGTCAGTCTTTTCAGCGCTGAGCGATTGGGGATGGGCTCCAGCCAGATAGTGTCTGACATTTAGTCACAGATGACATTTCTAATCTTATCCAAAAACAGCAAATTTGACCCCTCTTGTGTCCCTGGTCCCCCTTACCCCACCACCTCAGGCTTGAGAACTTTGAAAACCTCAATAATTCTTTAAGAACATGGTTCTTAGATTTTTAAAAATTCCTTGGCTAGTAATATTCCCATCCCACCCCTTAAAGAAAATTGCAGGGAGAAACATTGGACTTGCCCATTTTTCATTTTGCCACCAAGGCTGTTAAATAAAAACTGCCATCAAAGAAACTTATACATAATGTGGTGGGACAGGATCTCATTATATAGACTGGTGCTTTAAATTGAAAACTTTTAGCTTGATTTAAAAACTGAAAAGTTATTTTTATTTTTCTCACTTCTCCTTGGAATGATGACAACTTCATCATCACCCATCATGGCTCTGGGCCAGGGTTGGAGCTGTCCTGCCCCTCCCTGAGGCCTGCAGGTATCTCGTTTCAGGATGAAGTACATTGAGACAGAACTGAAGAAGCGGAAAGGGATCGTGGAACATGAGGAACAGAAAGTCAAGCCAAAGAATGCAGAGGATTGCCTTTATGAGCTGCCAGAAAACATCCGGGTTTCCTCGGCAAAGAAGACGGAGGAGATGCTGTCTAACCAGATGCTGAGCGGCATCCCTGAGGTGGACCTCGGCATCGAGTGAGTTTCAGATCCACAGTCACGCCTCTCTCCCGCCCCTAGGCAGAAGGGCTAGCTCTCTGCTTTCCAGGTAACAGTTAAGGGGGCTGTTTCTTAACCTGTCTCCTTGGAAACCCACAGATACAAACTTACCCTCTCTGGCCTGCTGACATGGTTGCTGCCCAGAGTTTCTTTGGGTTGATCAGAGGAGTTAAAGACCCTAGGGACTGTCACCACCAAAAACAAAAGTATTTGTTTTATTTATAAAGTAGAGGGAAACTTTCTTTCTGTTTTTTCTTTTATATTTATTTATTTATTTGGCTGCTTCGGGTCTTGGTGGCAGCATTCTGGATCTTTTCATTGTGACTTGCTGGCTTCTCGCTAGTTGTGGCGCACGGGCTTACCATGGCGTGTGGAAGCTTAGCTTCCCAACCAGGGATCAAACGCAAGTCCCCTGCATTGGAAGGTGTTTGTTTCCGAACGTGTTTGTTTTTGTTTAGCCTTTGTTCACAGTCCTTCCAATAGGTGCTTGTAGTCTCCCGCTCACTTCAGCAGGAGCAGTGATAAGGTTCACCCACCCCTGATCCTCCTTTCATTTTAACTACAAAGCATCTGCTCTAAAAGGGGACTTTTGTGGAGGAAATACAGGGTCAGAATCTTCTTCAGGTGTGGTAGAAAGTTGGGAGACGTCTGAGTTCTCACCTCTTTGCTGGCCTCACTGGCTTTGAGCCTTAGGGAGTTCACCAGTTCACCTGACTTCTGGCTCAGTTTCCCCTCGATCAGAAGAGAGTAAATCCTGCATCTCCCATGCTGTGAGAGTGCCATGATACTCTGGCCGCAGGGGAGTTGGTGAACTGTAGAGAGCTGTGCCCTGAGAAAGATGACATCCTTATGCAGCTGAGCGAGGAGGGGTGCTTTGAGCCCCTCCAGTCAGTTCCATCTGAGGCCCTCAGTGGCAGAGCTCTAACTGTGGAGTGGCCCCTCTCTCCCCACAGCGCGAAAATAAAAAACATCATTTCCACGGAGGACGCCAAGGCCCGCCTGCTGGCGGAGCAGCAGAACAAGAAGAAGGACAGCGAGACCTCCTTCGTGCCCACCAACATGGCTGTGAACTACGTGCAGCACAACCGGTGTAAGCGCCGCGGCCCCGGGGCGGCTGCCCCCGCCCCACTGGGTTCAGGTGCCTGGGCCCCCGTTCTGTCTGACGCGCCCCCTGGTCTCTTTCGGTCCAGTTTACCACGAGGAGCTCAACGCTCCCATACGGAGAAACAAAGAGGAGCCCAAAGCCCGACCCTTGCGAGTGGGGGACACAGAGAAGCCGGAGCCTGAGCGTGAGTACAGCAGGGGCCTCAGGGCCGCGGGGGCGGCCGTGGCCCAGGGTCGGTGGAGGCGGGGAGGGGTGGCGCTTGGGCTTTGGGGCCAAGGCATCTGGGTTCTAGTTCTTTCTCTGGACCATGGTTATGTGCCATCTCCTTTCCAAGCCTCAGTTTCCTCACCTTTAAAATGGGGTTGGTAATAAAATGTACCACTGGGGGTTGCTCTAAGGATTCAATGGGCTATCAAGTGTAACAGAGACTCAGAAAACTTGAATAAGCAAAAACAAAAGTTACTCATGATTTCACCACCCAAAGAAGGCCACAGTTAACATTTTTTATTTTTAAAACTTACTTTATTGAAGCATAGTCTATTTACAGTGTTGCATTAATTTCCCCTGTATGGCAACGTGGCTCAGTTACACATACATATGCGCATTCTTTTTCACAGTTTTTTCTGTTATGGCTTATTGCAGGATATTGAGTATAGTCCTCCGTGCTGTACAATAGATCCTTTTTTTTCCCTGAACTATACAGTGGGTTCTTTTTATTTATTTATTTTTCAGTTGTAATATAATTGCTTTCCACTGCCGTGTTAGTTTCTGGTATACACAACATTGTTACGTAGAGTTAACCCTCAGTATTCTCGGGGGGCTGGTTCCAGGACCTGCTGCCGACACCAGAATCTGTGGATGCTTAAGCTCAAGTCCCACAGTCAGCCCTCGGAGCCCACGGCTGCCGGCCAACAGCGATTGCAAACGCAGCACTACACTGCCTGGGGCTGGCTGTTGGACCCTGGGTACCAAGGGCCCGCTCTGTAACCTTCCCGGCTTCTAAGAAAGCACACACATGTAGTGTATACATACTTAATAGGATATCACTGCTCTTCAGTGTCCGTCCTCTGCCTGTTTGTTTGTGACAGTAAATTACATTTCACTTTCAGTCGGCACGTCACGTTCTGCTGTACAGGTAGACATCTTTTAGTCTAACTGCTTTCCTCTGGCGAGACACTCAGGCTGTTTCCCATGTTTCCCTATGTAATGATGATCGTCCATCCAGCAGTGCCCTTCCCCACGTGCTCTTAGCACCAGGCAGTGTCATCTTTTTCATCAACAATGGGACAGTTCTTAGGAAATGCTACATTTGCTGAGACTTCTCTTGTTCTTCCTTCTTCCTTCAGAAATTATTTCCTGTAACACTTTGGCCGAGTAGTCTTTGATTCCCAAAGAGTTTCCTGTTATTAATATCTGTTAAACAGAGATTTTAGAGGCATCAGATTTGGGTTCAATGCTTAGCTTCCTGTCACTTTCTGAGTGACCTTGAGCAAGTCAGCTAACCTCTCTGAGGAGAGATGGTAACATGCCCCTGCTGGGATTTCTGGGCAGGTGAAAGGAAGTCATGTCTAAAAGCTTGTGCCATGCATGAGCTAGTCAGACTCTCAATGCAGTTAAGAGTTTGCTGAATTTGTGATTGTTCATTTGCTGAGTAACGTCCGACTGTGACTCCAATGGACTGAAGAACATCAGGCTTCCCTGTCCTTTGCTATCTTCTGGAGTTTGTTCAAACTCATGTCCATTCAGTCAATGATGTTACCTAAAAATCTCATCGTCTGTCACCTTCTTCTCCTCCTGCCCTCTATCTTTCCCAACATCAGGGTCTTTTCCAGTGAGTCAGCTCTTTACATCAGGTGGCCAAAGTATTGGAGCTTCAGCTTCAGCATCAATCCCTCCAATGAATATTCAGGATTGATTTCCTTTTGGATTGACTGGTTTGATCTCTTTGCAATCCAAGGGACTCTGCTGTTCACCTGGTCTAACACTAAAGTCAGCATATTTCAGCTGGCACCTGAGTCCACCGTGCTTGTTGCTCAGTAACACATACTTCCTCAGGCTCTCCTATGTTCCTGTTGACCAGGGTAGGCATTGGGGCGCCTCTTGAGAGTGAGACACAGGTGTGGTTGACCTAGCTTGTGCAGAGCTAAGCCTATCAGTGGCTTCTAGCATGGCAAACAGCTTTTCCTCTTTTCCTTCTCAGGGTCCCCTCCCAACCGCAAGCGTCCTGCTAATGAGAAGGCCACGGATGATTATCATTACGAGAAGTTCAAGAAGATGAACAGGCGGTACTGAGGGAGGCTAAATGGGGAGAGGTGCAGCGTGGGATATAAATAACTGTTGTCCACTCCCTTTATCCCCATGATAAAAGATTTCCTGGACAGAAGCCTGCTCATTGGCTAGCAGATGGCTCCCAAAACAGACTCTGTCAGTCCCACTGCTTACCTGTGGGATTTTTCAGGCATTGAATTTGTAACCTTTTGAAACAATGTGTAGTTTTCCTATTTGGGGGCAAACTAGTCTTGTGAGCATTATTAAATCTTGTTTGTAAATATGTTGACTTTCTCTTAGTATTTGCCCCAGGTCAGGAGGAAATGGGTCTGTGTTTCAGGGTAAGATAATATCCTTTATTGGGCTTTTATTATAATACATGCAGTCGTTGTCTCTTGCTTTCAAATATCTGGAGTGAGATTCAGAAATGCCTCCTTCACTGTTTACGGTGGATCCAGCTGAAAGTAGAAAAATGTAGATGATCAAAGGAACACTAGTATTTTCTGACTTTTACAGTTATGTTTCTTTTCATTAAAGAAAGAAAAAGTAATTTCTGTCATTTTAAGCATTTAAATATTAACTATGAAATGGACCCAGCCTTGTTTGTTTTGCGTCTCCTTGCACCAGCGGTGACCCATCATGTGTCCTGGGCCGGGCAGCTCGGAGGCACAGCTCAGTCCCTGGAGGGCTTCTTCTCGTCTGGGAGGCACCAGCCTTTGAGCGACAGGTTTGGTGCCACTTGTGGTGCCGCTTTTTGTGAGGCAGGTGCACAGGTTGTGATGAGGAAAGAACAGGTTGGTTGACTCCTGGGCTGATTTAAATCGGGTATCGTGTGGTTAGAGACATTTGGCTTTGGAGTTGGATTTGAGTCCTGCTCACAGCTTCTTTATTAAATCCTTGGACACATCTGTTTGCCTTGCAGCCTGTTTTCTCATCTGTAAGAGATTTTCTTTGCTTCCCCTTCACTCAAATGCAAGGTCAGTGAAGGCAGGATTCACCTGCACCTCATTTTTTTTTCTTCAATCCCCAGGATCTAGTCCATAGGAGATCCTCAAAATTATGAATGAATCAATGAGAGGAAGTAACTGTTACCTGGGAGAGACCTGACCAACACTACCTTATCCAGGTGAGGAAGGTCAACGTCAACAGTCATAAATCAGGTGGATTATATGTACCTATGATATGATGTTATAAAAATAGTATCTCTGTATATTCCTCCCCCAAACCCATAACTCCAATCTAATCATAAGAAGAGCATCAAATTCCAATAGTTGAGAATCCTACAAAAGATTAGGGCTTTCCTAGGTGGCTCAGTGGTAAAGAATCCCCCTGCCAAAACGGGAGACAGAGTTGGATCCCTGGCTGGGGGAATCCCCTGGAGTGGGTTGCCATTTCCTGCTCCAGGGGATTTTCCCGACTTAGGGATCGAACCCGCGTCTCCCGCATTGCAGGCAGACCGTCTGAGCCACCAGGGAAGCCCATGTAAAACTGTTTCCCAAAAGCAAGTTTTACTAAAAAGAGGAAAAGGAAAAAAAAATTGGGCCCCTCCAACTACCCCAGCGCCCAAAGCAAGAAAGGGCTTTGCCCTTCACAAAGATGGCGGCCGCCGGCGTCGGAGGCGATCCGCCCCTTTGAAGAATGGGGGCGCCGGCGGGAGGAACCGGAAGCGCGGTCTGGTGGCGGCGCCGGTCGGCGGTAGGCGCGAGAACGCGCGGGGCGGCGCGGGTCCCGGCATGAAGCTGGGGCGGGCCGCGCTGGGCCTGCTGCTGCTGGCGCCGTTGGCGGTGCGGGCGGTGGAGCCCATCAGTCTGGGATTGGCCCTGGCCGGCGTCCTCACCGGCTACATCTCCTACCCGCGCCTCTATTGCCTGTTCGCCGAGTGCTGCAGCCCGAAGCGGAGCCTCAGCCGGGAAGGTAGGATGGGCCGGGGTCTGGTGCGAGAGCTGGGAAGGGGGTCAGAGGCGGGGGGCAGCCAGGAGGCCCGGAAACCCGGGCAGTGCCCAGCCGGGGAGTGGCGGGCAGGGGGGCCCAGACCCGGAACCGGCGTGAGGCACGGGGCCTGGCTCCTGGGCCACGACCGCAGGCCGACCGGACTTTGGTCTGTGACCTGCGGATGCCGGCTGCACCTTCGCCCAGAAAGCGGACGGGTGGACGATGCGAAACTTCCTCCAGAGAATTTCTTGCTCGTTCCTCACCGGAGACGGGAAGGCTGGTGGGGGCGCTCCCGACGCGGAGCAGCGGATCTGAATTAAGCTGCCCTTTTTTTCCTGCCGGCCTTCGGGTGGGGAGGGACAGGGCCGGGGTGGGTCTCATCCGAAAGTGTGGGCAGGACTTGCAGAGGGAGGGCCTCCTGGACTCACGGGTCATCTGGGCCGAGTGCCTACCTACATCTGCGTCCCAGTAAACGGTTGAAGAGCTTAGCGGGCTTTGCCGGCTATACGTGAGCCTGGAAACGGCTACGTTTTGCCAGGTGTGTCCCCCTACTCCCCGCCTGACTGGCTTTGGATTTTTTCGCAGCGCTGCAGAAGGATCTCGACAGCAAGCTCTTTGGACAGCATCTTGCAAAGAAAGTCATCTTAAATGCTTTGTCCGGCTTCATCAGCAACCCGAAGCCCAAGAAACCTCTCACCCTCTCCCTGCACGGGTGGACAGGCACTGGCAAAAATTTTGTCAGCAAAATCATCGCGGAGAATATCTACGAGGGTGGTCTGAACAGTGACTATGTCCACCTGTTTGTGGCCACGCTGCACTTCCCACACATCTCGAACATCACCCTGTATAAGGCAAGGGTCGAATTTGGGAATCCTTCAGGGACGTTGCTGGCTTTGGGGTTTCTTTGTTGGGGGATGGGATTTGGATATTCTGTGTTGAAAGGAGTGAGCCCTGAAAACAGCCACACGTGGCCGTTTCCCTTTAAAAAGTGTGGAAATTACAGAGGGTTGGAGATGACAGAAGCAATGACACCATCAAAGCTGGTTTCTGAAAACAGGCTGCGTGTGGTACTTAGTAAGTGGTGTGGTAGGATTTTACAGATGGATGTAATCAAATCCGGGTTAAAGCTCTTCAAATCTAACATGTTTTATAAAAGGGGAAACATTTCTAGGGAGGCCTAAGTTTGCTTTTATACTTGAACTCACTGATTTAACAGCCTGGCTTCCAGGGCAGACACATCTGAATTTCAGCCCCAGGCTCCCACTTATCAGCTGTGTAACGTTGGGAGGGAGAGTCACCTGACTTCTCCTGAGACTCAGGTTCTTCATGTGTCAAATTATAGTTGTGAGAATTTCTTTTTAAAAAAATTTTGACCATGCCACGTAGCATGTTGGGTCTTGAACCCGTGCCACCCCCTGCAGTGGAAGCTGGGAGTCTTAACCACTGTAAAACCAGGGAAGTCTGAGAATTTCTTGAGCTCTTAAACCTGTCAAGTATGTAACATGATGCTCAGCACATGAGCGTTCAAATCATTGGTAACTATTGCCTTTTTTTTTGGTCTCACCTGTGTGAACACATTTTTCCCTTCAACTTGGATGAGCATCAGGGTCACTGACCGCCCAGGAGTTCCTGGGATGTGAGGCTTTCGCTGCTACAACTGGGAAAGTTCCAGGCAAATAGGGACGAGTTGCTCTTCCTAGTTAGCATTCCATCTTCACTGTTCAATAGCTGTGTGACTGAGCAAGTTACGTAACCTCCCTGCACCTCAGTTTCCTGGTCTGTGAAATAGGAAATGCAGTAGTTAACTGCTTTGACGGGTTTTGGAACGTCACAATAAAACGGGTGAACCGTGCTTAGAACAGGGTCTTGTCTGTAGTGAGTGCTCCATGTACGTTCTCTGTTGTCTGTAAGAGGGAGGAACAGAATGGAAGGCCTTGGCGGCTAGAGCCCGCCAGACCTGAGGGAATTCTCGTTTAAACAGTGACTCACTTTGTGGCCTTGTTCAAGTCACTCCAGCTCTCCTGAGGTTCTTCTGTAAATAGAGGTTAGTTCATATCTACAGAGCAGAGTTGGGCTTCCCAGGTGGTGCTAGTGGTAAAGAACCCACCTGCCAACACAGGAGATCTAAGAGACATGGGCTCGATCCCTGGGTTGGGAAGATCCCCTGGAGGAGGGCATGGCAACCCACTCCAGTATTCTTGCCTGGAGAATCCCACGAACAGGGGAGTTGATCGGTTACAGTTCATGGGGTCGCAAGAGTCAGACACGACTGAAGTGACGTTGCACGAACAGAGCAAAGTTAACTGCTTTGGTTAATAGGCACCCATGGAACACTGTACCCGTGGTCTGAGTAGCCAAGCAAAACTCCAGATCATAAGAAGTCAAGACCTATATCATAACTTGTAGAATTTTCCTCGTAAACTAATAGCTAACTCTTCCTTCTTACCTTGCGTGTGTGCTTAGCTGCGTCAGTTGTGTCTGACTCTTTGCAGCCTCGTGGACTGTAGCCTGCTAGGCTCCTCTGTCCATGGGATTCTTTACCCAAGAATATTGGACTGCATTGCTGTGTCCTCCTTCAGGGGATCTTCCTGACCCAGAGATCAAACCAGGTCTCCTGTGTCTCCTGCATTGCAGGCGGATTCTTTTACCTACTGAGCCACCTGGGAAGCCCTCTCCTTATCGTAGGGGGAAACATCTAGGAAAGCATTGTGAAAAACCATAGCTCAAATTTCTGATGAAAAGGGTCCTCCTTCTCATCTTGATTGCTTAATATAAGGAGTACCTACATGATGTTCGTAGGGAATGTTCCATTTAAGCAGATTTATTCCAGCAGTCTCCAGGCACTGTTTCAGAAACTCAGGAATGTTGCCTCCCCACACTCATCCTCGAGCACGTGTGCTCTTGAGGTCTCCTTACCCCTCTCAAAACGTTAGAGCCCTTCTCCAGGCTCTTCCAAGGACTTAATCAGGGAAGAGGTTGCTCGGTCTCTGCTTTCTCCCAAGAAGGCTGGTGTCCACAGGATACATTTTAACATGTTCATTTTGATGACAGAGGACTAGCAATGTAGCATCCATGTGACACGTCACAGGATAAGAATTATAATCAGGGTGTGGGGCCTTGGAATCAGGCAGGGTGGGGTTCAGATCTTCACTCTGTTACAGCCCAATTTTGTAACATTGGGAAAATTTTGGAACCTGAGTTGATTATGCTCTTTGTGCCTCGGTCTTCTCATCTGTAAAATGGGCATGATGGTGCCCACTGTGTGGGGTTGTGGTGAGGAACAGAAGAGTTCATGTGAAGTTCTCAGCACAGCAGGAAGCACACAGTAAGCTCTTGTAAATGCAGCCTTTATAGACCCCAGTTGTAGTGTTAATAGCGCTCCCCACCGGCTGTGTCAGTCGCACTTCTGAGAATCTCTGTTGGCTTCCCCCTTGTCACTCAGGATCAGTTACAGTCATGGATTCGCGGCAACGTGAGTGCCTGTGCGAGGTCCATCTTCATATTTGATGAAATGGACAAGATGCACGCCGGCCTCATAGACGCCATCAAGCCTTACCTAGACTATTACGACAACCTGGATGGGGTCTCCTATCAGAAAGCCATCTTCATATTTCTCAGGTAAAGTCGGGGCCGGGACATGGTTGAAGAGCTCTGAGCCCCAGCCCTGGGGGCTTCGGGGAGAAACACCCCAGTCCTTATTCACTGGAATTGTCCCGCAGCAATGCTGGAGCAGAAAGGATCACAGATGTGGCTTTAGATTTCTGGAGAAGTGGAAAGCAGAGGGAAGAAATCAAGCTCAAAGACATGGAGCATGCCTTGTCTGTGTCGGCCTTCAATAACAAGAACAGTAAGTGGGGGCACTGCTCTGGCGGTCCGGTGGTTAAGACTCCGCACTTGGAATGCAGGGGCCATGGGTTCGAAGCCTGGTCAGGGAAGTAAGATCCCAAAAGAAAGCACAGTAAATGGGGTTATCTGCTCCTAACACCAGACCCCTCCTCTGGCCCCATTCATGATCCTGCATCCCTGTTTTAGACTGACAGCCTCCCTATCACCTGGGACCGATTCTCGGTCTCTTCCCCAGGCCTACTGAGGTCTGAATTCCTGAGGGAATCTGTGTAAACAAACTCCAGGTGACTTATACTCACACTCAAGATAGAGCAACTTTGTTGATCCTCAAGATCTTGAATATTTGTTTCCTGTTTCCTTCAGTTAAATCGAAGCAGATGGTGGAACAAGGAAGACTGCTGGGGAGGCTTTGATGGAGATGGGCCGTCAGGTCCCTTGCTTTCTTGCCTTGCCATGGAACTCTGAGGGTCTGTGCCCCGGAGGAACAGCCCGACAAGGAAGGGCTGCAGTTTTAAATAGAGTGATGAGGGAACGCTCACGTGAGGGTGACATCTGAGCTGACCTGAGGAATGAGGGAGCCATGTGGAAACGAGAGAAAAGCATTGCACCAGGGGGAACAGCACACGCGAGGCCCCTGAGGTGGGAGTGTGCCCGGACGAAGAGGAACATAGGAGAAGAGCAGGGGGCCAGATGAGATCTGGAGCTTGGGGTGGGCTGCAGATCGTGGAAGGCCTGGGGACCCACAGCAGGGCTCGGCTGCAAGTGGAAAAGGGAGTCCTTGGAGGGTTTTGAGCCGACTGCCCTTTTCAGACCTAGTTTTAACAGGACTGCCTGGCTGCCAGGTGGAGAACAAACAGGGTGGCAGTGGGGGCGGGGGGATGGCCGGCAAGGAGCGGCTGCAACAACCCAGGGGAGAGATGCTGGTGGCTTGGCCAGGTGTGGCAGCAGTGGGGGTGGTTGGTCATGGTCGGCCTGGCGTGTATTTTGAAGGTAGAAACGAGATTTCCTAAAGGACTGTGTGTGGGAATGAGAAACGAATTGAGGATCTGGTCTGAGCACTTGGCAGGGCCCCCCTGCCCCGCCCCGTTCGTTCAGGGGGTGGCCTCCAGGAGGAGCAGGTTTGCAGGGAGCAGGGGAAATGATGCGTTGGAGGCGTGGGAGCAGAGGTGTGGAGCAGGCGGCTGAAGTCCCAGTGCACTTGTGTGGGGACATGTCGGGGAGTGGCTGTCAGGCTGAGGACAGGCCAGGTCGCCAGGGCTCTGTAAAGTCATTTGTTCCACCTGAGCACTCTTCAGGGGTCTCTCTGTTTGGGGGTCCTGGTTGTCCTGATTGCCTGGCTGATTAGCCTTCTGCCCTCCTTGCCTGATGGCCCCAACTCAGCATTTGCAGCCCCTGGCACTATTGGGGATCATCTGTTTACTGGCTGACTGGGCGGCTCCTCAGTTGTGAACCCCAGGAGGCAGGTCAGCGTCTGCCTGGCTGTGCTCCGTCCCCAGCCTCAGGCAAGTCCAGCAGGCCTTCGGGAGACTGGCCAGGGCTGTCCCACTTGCTGCGGGCCTACCGCCCAGCACTCAGTTTGGTTCTTTCCCATGGCCACAGACTCCACCCCATCCAGGCAGTCAGATGTTTACTGAGCCCTGGCTGTGTGCAAAGCCCTGTTGGGCAGGAAAAGAATAAACCCCAGTTGTGATGCTGTGATTGACATTAAGAAACGTGTGCTGGCCTTTGTCCGCATTTTCTGGCCCAGCACTCCTAAAGCCCTTGGAGTTTCCATGTGGTGAGAGCCATAAAGGTGTCTTGATGTTCCTGACAAGCCCCTTTCAGCCACCTGGAGTCTGTGTTAAGTGAGGTGACTTGGAGAATACCTAAGGTGGGGGGCGCTTTCCAGGGGAACCGCCCTGGATTGGAGGGTTAGAGCTTTCAGTCTCCAACCCTTTCAGGCCCCTGGGGAGGGGAGGGGCAGCTGAAGGTTGATTCAGTAGCCAGTGGGCAGTGATTTAATCAGTCATGCCTATGTAGAGAATTTTCCATAAGAACCCTAAAGGACAGGGTTCGGAGAGCTCTGGGTTGGTGAAGATGCAGAGATTTGGGGAGAGTGATGGGCTCAGAGTTCATGGGAGCTCCACGCCCCTTCCCACATGCCTTGCCCCCTGCGTCTCCTCCAGCTGGCTGTTCCTGAGTCATATCCTTTTATAATAAACCGGTAGTCTAGTCGTAAAAGATTTCTCTGAGTTCCATGAGCTCCACTTACAAAGAAATTGAACCCAAGGAGGGACGTCGTTGGCCCCTCAGAAACACAGGGGACAGCCGGAAGTTCCGGTTGGGGGCTGGGGGGCTGTCTTGTGGGACAGCGCCTGGCCTGCGGGACCTGATGCGGCCTCCGGGTGCAGTGTTGTCAGAACCAAGGTGAACTGTAGGGCCTCCAGGTGGTGTCCGAGGAGTGCTTGGTAGCGTGGGGGAAAAACCCAGGTGGGAAGGGCGCAGAGCCAGCCCGGGATTAAGGCACAGGACCGAAGCAGGAAGGCGGAAGGAGAGACATTCTGAAGAACCTCGGGCCGTGACCCAGCGGGTGCTGGCTGGCCTCAGGAGGGAGTGGGAGGGTCCAGAGGCTGGGGTCCTCCCAGACCCGTGACCGCGGCGCCTCAGGCCTCGTCCGGGAAAGCACGCGCCCTGCGGCCGGAACAGCGCTGTCTTCACACGTTAATGGGGGCTCTAGCTTTTGGTCCCCCAAACGCTCTGGAGGGTTTGGACACGGTGGCGGCAGCAGTGAGCGTCCACCCTGTCACTGATCCAGCCACGGGAACCCTAGCCAGTCGCAAATTTCCAAGAGGCTGGTCTTTCCCCGGGAACTCCCGTCACCTTCCCCGTTCTGTGAAGCTGCCAACCTGTGAGTCTCTGGTCCCTTGCCTGCATGGCCTGTCTGTCCTGGGACAGCCGGTGAGTCTCCTTCCCGCGTGAGGTCTTGAGCTCATGTCTTGAGAGGCCTCCCCGCCCACCGTGGCGTCACCCTGTCATCGGCTGCTGACGAGCCGGGCGAGCTCACTGGTTAGTCTGCCTGCTCCTTAGACCAGTCCCCCCGAGGGCAGGCACGGGGCTCCACCTCGTGGTCGACACACTGCCCACGCGTGTGGACGGGCGGATGGGCGGACCGACGGTGGATGAACAGCACCTTTTCTTTTTCCCAGGTGGCTTCTGGCACAGCAGCTTAATTGACCGAAACCTCATCGATTATTTTGTTCCCTTCCTCCCGCTGGAATATAAACACCTGAAGATGTGCATCAGAGTCGAAATGCAGTCCCGAGGCTACGAGGTGGACGAGGACATTGTGAGCAGGGTGGCCGAGGAAATGACATTTTTCCCCAAAGAGGAGAGAGTTTTCTCCGACAAAGGCTGTAAAACCGTGTTCACCAAGTTAGATTACTACTACGATGACTGATGGCGCCAGAGCGGCTGCTTCCCGCGTCCTCGCTCCGGTCCTGGACGAGGAGTGAAATGAATTCTTCCTGTGTGACAGGACAGGCGCTTGCCCGGGCATTACTTTTTCATCCAGCAGAACCTGCAGGCTGTCGGTGACGGATGCAGACGGGGAGCAGCCCCCAGGGCCTGCAGAGGAGGGGAGGAGCCAGCTCCCAGCCCAGCCAAGCCAGGGCTCATGATTTTTTTTTTAAATCATGTTTTAATTTCAAATGTTTCTGTTTCAAGGAAGGATGAATCAGTTTTACTGAAAAATGTGATCATTTTTATTTAAAATGGTTTTTAACATTATGAGAAACTTTTCAGACTCTTAAGTTGTTGACTTGTGTGTGTTTTTTAGTAATTTCCTGTCGTTACAACGTACGCTGTGATGTCACTACTGCATAAATGCCCACGCCTGCCGCCCTCAGTCTGTCCTCTAGGGTGGCGTGACTGGGGACCGAGGCTGGAGCAGTGAGCAGACCTGTCATGGGATGACCATTGCAAGGGCGATGAGCCTTAGAAGACGGACTCACTCAGGCCCAAGTGTCCTTCCCAAGAGTGTTCATCACAGTAACACTGAACTGTAACACTGTGAATGATCTTAGTAACACTGTGAACTGTAACACTGTGAATGATCTTAGTAACACTGCGAACAATCTGTTAGAAACAGAATTTCCTGGAAAGAAAAGTGTCTGCAAGCCTGTCCCTTGCTTGTCAGTCAGCCTTGCAAAGGCCCCTCTCTGCTTTCCATTCCTGAATGAGTCATGCACTCAGTGGCAGGTTTTGCCAAATTTTCATAAAATATGGTTTTTCATATTTTTTTACTCATTTTCATCATGTTTAATCAACTCCCCAAACCTCTAGGAAAGCTTAGCTGCCCCCATGATGCTGAGCACGATGTTTCTATTTGTTAAATGCAAATGCTGCCACTTTACAATAAAACAGTATGATTCGTGAATACATTTTTAAGTGAAAAAAAAAAAAAAAACACCTTGAGGCCCTACCTTCTGTGCCTGAGCTGTGAATTGAGACCTAACAGTGCATCCCAGGCTGAAATGGGGAGGAGCGTGACACAGCTGAGGATCCGGGTGGCTCCGGCTCTGCTCAGTTCCCTGGGGTGTCACGGGTTCATGGAGCTCCCAGCTCCCAGCTGTGAAGTTCATTCAAGTCTGGAGACCTAGCCCCCACTGAGAAGCCAGGCAGGTGTGCAGAGCAGTGTAGGCGCCTAAATACCTTGTATTGTACAACACACGTGTGCCTACAAGGGCTCCTGTGGGTGTGAGTGTCTGCAGTGCTCACAGGGGCGGTCTTCAGCAGGCACAGAAGACAGGGGACCCCCTGCCTCAGGGCTACACACCCAGTACAGGAACTAAGGCCACCCAGGCCCCCTAAGGCAGCCCTGAGCACTGGAAAGTTCCTGATGTTGCCCTGAAGCTGGCCTGCTGTCGTGTCCCCAGGAGTCACGGATGGGGGCTATCTATTCATCTGAAGAAGTACCCAGCCCCTGGGAGTCTCTATTAGGGGACACTGGGGTCCCCTGACTCACCTAGAAAGTTCAGTCTTCCAGATGAGGCTGTGTGGGGTGAAGTGGAAGTGGCAGTGGCCTGGGACCCAGATGGAGAGAGGGCAGGCTCACGGGGTGCGCACTTCCAATCTGAAAACGGGGGGAGTGGGTGACCTGATGGTGAAGAGGGTCTCAACTTTCTAGAAAGGGCTCCATCCTCAGTCCTAGGAAGAGCCATTGTGAACAAATCACTCACTGAAGAGCCCAGGTTGAGGGATTAAGCTGAGATCTGGTTAACGTAACAAGGATTTCGTTATTTCCAGGTTCTGGGCGGGAAGACCAGGCAAGCAGGTTTCCTGATCTGAGCTTGGCCACACTTTAGGTCCAGAATGGCAGCCGTGAATCACATTTTAGGGCCTCGCTTTCCTGCCTGCATTAATTTTAGAACATATCTGTTAGAAAGAAAAGCAGCTTGGGACTTCCCCAGTGATCCAGTGCTCAAGACTGCCTTCCAGTACAGGGGCTGTGGCTCTGGCCCCAGTGGGGGAACTAAGGTGCCACACGCCCTGGAGTGCAGCCAAAACACAAAGTAAGACCAGCTCTTTCTGATGGTACTTACATCCACGAAAATTAGCTGGGGTGTGACTCATCATCTAATCCAACTTAACTTTGTACCGAACAGCCTTTAAGGTAAACGTTGACATGAAGACAGCCAACCAGCGTGTCCAGTAAGCCTAATTCACCCAAGTTATTAAAGAGCCTTTCTTCTCAGCTCAAACTTCAGAGCTCCCAAATAAACCAGAAAAAAAAAATCTGCAAGTGGCATCTCATGATAAAATTTAAGCTTTATTATTTGACATTCAGTAGGTCAGTCCAAGCTCATCTACATCTTACTCGGGGTGAGGAGGCTGGGCCGCAGGCATCCGTGGCCTTTTCAAGTTACAAGTCAGTAACAGCAGTCCAAAGGTAGCCAACACGTCTTGAGTTTATTGCATCATTGTAAACAAGAAATCTTATCTCCTCCTGACCCACCCAAAAGGTTATAAAAGAAATTTAACTTAGACCCAACTTGAGGACACGTACTAAAAGTTTCAAGCCTCACCTTGACATTTTTTAAAGACTAAGTGTGATCCTCTATAAGGCACTGCCATGCTGTAGGAACATTCATTCTGCCACATCTTATATATATAAAAAAGCTGCGTGTTCTCATTACGTGTCTTCAGTTGCATTGCAACCACAAGACAGAGCGATTCACGCTGGCTGGAATCAAAGTCTTATTTCCCCAAGGCCGGGGCAGTGCAGCCTGGCACCACCAGAAAGGACATCATTCTTAGATGACACCCAGGACCAGCCAAGACCATCTGTTTTAAGAGCATCTGATAAAGAAACAGGAAATTATCCCTTCCCATGTTTTAAAATAAGCAATGTTTCGTTTCTCTATTATCTAAGATTCCCAAGTAAAAACATTATTAAAAATAGCCATATTCTTGAAAACTCAAGCATTTCTAGTGTACAATAGTTTCTCTTTGGCAATGCAGAACCTACAAGCTGACCGTCCAGTTGGCACGTGTCATCTGTGGAGAAAGTTGGGGTTCTGCGGATTTCCAATGGTTCTGTGAAGTCAAGTGAAAAGCTGACCCACATGTAAACTGTAACAAACATTCCACTGTGGGAACCAAGGACTCAAACTCGAAGCCAACGGCTGCGTTCTGATCCATCTCTAGAGATGAGATGGCTGGTGGGACCCGGAGCCCTGGCTGAAATTCAGGAGGAGCAGCAGTACCAGAAAGGCTGCGGTCAACACCAAGTGAGAGTTGGAGATGGAATCTCACGACGAGGGTTGTAAACAGCAGCAAAGCCGCAGACAGAAGGAGAGGTCCTGCCCATTCTGCGGGGCCGCAGGGGCCTGGCACGGAGCCCCCACCCCACAAGCAGACGGTTCACCCAGCCGTGTGCTCGGCCTTCGGACCTGGGTTCTCCCACTGGACAGTCTGTGCCCAAAGGTGCCGCCAGTGTTACCTGAAAATACTTCATCTTGGTGAACGTGTTCTGTAAAAGAAAAAGAACTAGAGCTGAAGAGTGTTTCTGGCAGGTGAAAACCAATACTCCCTGGCTTGCATTAGCCATCGAACTTCAGTTCAGCTTCTGGGATGTGGGTACCGTTGGGTCAGAAAGAGTCCTTGGCCTCTGTTCTCAAGGCACTTCTGTCAAGGTCAGTTAAGTGTGTGGGGGAGGCGGATTTCAAAAGTTCATTTCCAACTGTGAACACCTGCGCCGCCGTCGTGCTGCAACACAAGTTCACTTGACAGCGGAGCATCATTTCACAAATCAACCCTCAGAACCTTCCGGATCCCGCGAGTCCACAGGTGCAAATGTGCAAACCCCGAGGAGGTCTTCAAAGTGCTTCTTCGGGCCCGGCCCCAGGTCTGCTGGGCGCCCGCTCGCGTCTCAGCCCGCCTACACGAGGGCTTAGTAGAAGTCCAGCCGTGACTGCACGGTCTTGCAGCCCTTGTCTGAGTATATTTTCTCGTCCTTCGGGAAGAACGTCATCTCCTCTGCCACTCGGGTGACGACGTCTTCATCGACGGCAGAACCGCGGGCCTTCATCTCCGCCCGCACGCACATTTTCACATGTCTGTACTCCAGGGGCAGGAAGGGGATGAAGTAGTCGATGAGGTTCCGGTCTATCAGGCCGCTGTGCCACAGGCCACCTGGGAAACAGGGCACAGCTGGGTTTCCTGCCACTTCTGTCCTTGTCACCCGCCAGCGTGCGGCTCCTACAGGGCCTGTCCTGATCCCCAGCACATTCCCCACGTCTGCGGCCCTCAAGATTCGCTTTTGGTCAAGCCTGATGTAAGGTTGGTTGGCTACCCCCGCTAACTGGCTTCTAGAATAGCATGCCCTCCAAAAAAAAAGTCCCTACTTCAGCCAAGCTACAGGGGTGAGCGGATTCTGTGGTTTTGTGAAAGGAAGAGAGAGACGGTTGGGACTTTCCTGGCGGTCTGGTGGTTAGGACCTGAGCTGCTACTGCAGAGGGCACGGGTTCGATCCCTGGTTGGGGAACTAAGATCCCACAAGCCACAGGGTCAAAATAAAAAAGACAGAGAGAAAGAGAACGGTGATGCTGTGGGCAGGGCGAAGGGCAGAGGGCACCCACTCAGGGAGACTCACTGTGTTTGTTATTGAAGACTCCGACAGACAGCACCGCCTCCAGGTCCTTCAGCTGGATGTCCTCTCTCTTTCTCCCGGCCCGCCAGAAGTCAAGGGCCGTCTTAGTTATGAGGTCTCCGCCTGCGTTGCTGAGTTTGTCAAAGAAACCAGATTAAAATCACACCCTGACTTCTCTATGATATATACACACTACTATATATAAAAGATAACTAGTGAGAACCTACTATATAGCACAGGGAATTCTACTCAATGCTCTGTGGTGACCTAGATGGGTAAAAATATCTAAAAAACAGTGTACATATGTATATATCACTTTGCTATAACCTCAGATATGCAGATGACACCACCCTTATGGCAGAAAGCAAAGAGGAACTAAAGAGCCTCTTGATGAAAGTGAAAGAGGAGAGTGAAAAAGCTGGCTTAAAACTCAACATTCAAAAAACCAAGATCATGGCATCTGATCCCATCACTTCATGGCAAATAGATGAGGAAACAATGGAAACAGTGACAGACTTTATTTTCTTGGGCTCCAAAATCACTGCAGATGGTGACTGCAGCCATGAAAGTTTTTAAATTTCTTTTGACACTTGCTCCTTGGAAGAAAAGCTATGACCAACCTAGACAGCATATTAAAAAGGAGAAACATTACTTTGCCAACAAAGGTTCATCTAGTCAAAGCTATGGTTTTTCCAGTAGTCATGTATGGATGTGAGAGTTGGACCATAAAGAAAGCTGAGCACTGAAGAATTGATGGTTTTGAACTGTGGTGTTGGAGGAGACTCTTGAGAGTCCCTTGGACTGCAAGGAGATCCAACCAGTCCATCCTAAAGGAAATCAGTCCTGAATATTCATTGGAAGGACTGATTCTGAAGCTGAAACTCCAATACTTTGGCCACCTGATGTAAAGACCTGACTCATTGGAAAAGATCCTGATTCTGGGAAAGACTGAGGGCAGGAAGAGAAGGGGGCAACAGAGGATGAGATGGTTGGATGCCATCACCTACTCAATGGATATGAGTTTGAGCAAACTCCGGGAGATGGTGAAGGACAGGGAGGCCTGGCATGGTGCAGTTCTTGACATCACAGTCAGACATGAGTGACAAACAAGAAACTACCACAGAAACTAACACAACACTAAATCAACTAGACTCCAATAAAAATTAATTAAAAAAAAAAGACTCTAATCAGGAAACGTACCTGCTCTAAGTTCACTCTTTTTTTTCCTTTTCAGTTTCTATGCAGCTTAAAGCCAAATATATAAACCAGTCTATATGTATTAAAGGGTTGTAATGACTTCTTACCGATGTCACTTATTATCAGGACACACTGTGAGTTTTCTAAGATGGAATCAGTTTGTGATAGTTTTCTAAAGTTTATTTTTAATCAAGGAGTATTTAGTATGTGCTACTAGACAAAGGAAAAAAACAACGCTTCTGCCCTCAGGAGCTGAAAATCTGTTTTCTCAGGCAGAGGAAAAAAAAAAAAACTTGGTGTGTAACGCTGCAACTTTTTATAAACCCCAGAGATGACATGTGTAGGTAGCGAAACTGCCTATTTTCAGAAACAATTTCCTTCATTCATTTCCTCCTGCCCCTGCCCAGTGCCATGCTGACACCAGCAAGCCTGGAAGAAGTCTGCAAGTTACTTTTGCCAGGCTGGCACATTTGTCCTCAGCACCTCATTCTAGCCCTGGGAAAATGAAGGGCTTGGTACATTCCCACTCAAGAAACGCCTCCCACTGACCTGAGAAAGATGAAGATGGCCTTCCGGTAAGACACGCCATCAATCTGCTCGTAGTAATCCAGGAACGGCTTGATTGCATCGATGACTCCCGGGTGCAACTTATCCATCTCATCAAATATGAACACGGAGCCCGCACATGCACTCACGTTACCCCGGATCCATCTCTGTAACTGGTCCTGGACCAACCATAAAAGAAGAAATGGGACATGGGGACTCAAAAGGGTGTGCCCAGGGGAGAAATGCTACACTGTTCTTCACGCTCAGGAAGGTGAAAAATCAGAGCTCTCTGGGGTTTAACAACAAAAACCACATCCTAATCTGCACTCACTGGGTAACTACTTTTCCAAAACTTCATCTATAAAAAATGGGAGGAACGTGGCTGATTCATGTCAATGTATGGCAAAAACCACTACAATATTGTAATTAGCCTCCAATTAAAATAAATATATTAAAAAAAATTAAATTTTAAAAAAAGAAAGAAAAAGGGGGGGGGGCGGAGGACGGAAACAAGCAGAGAGATGGGTGCTAAAAGGCAAATAAGTGTTTTCCTAACTCAAATGAAGTACCCAATGCAACTTTTTAAAGGTTTGAGAAGTATAAGATATGTGAATATTTATCATTTCACTGGTAACCAACTGGTAATTTTCATCTCACTGTGGATGGAAATCTCAATTTGACTAGACTTACTGAGGAATAAGAAACTAGACTAAGAGCAGCGCTGTGTCCAAGGCCAGTGCCTTGTAATGGTATTACAAGTGCAAGAACAAAGACGCTGACCTAGATGGCACGTCATGACAAGCGTTTGTGCCTGTATTTCCAGGGATTTATGAAAGAATTTGGAAAAAAGAAAATCATTCTCTTTTTGGCTGTCTTCCCTGTCTTACTGTTTATATGGCAAATATCCACTTTTACTTCCTTGTTCAGTTTCTATTCCTTATCTCAGTCCCCACCTAACACTAAGTAGGAACACTAAGGATGTAGGAATACAAGGATGTCCATTTAAACAAGAGCCCTATTGGACAACTTAACAATACAATGCCAAGAATGTGAAGGACGGGAGGAGCAAAGGGAAAAACTGCTACTGAGGAGGAAAAAAATCCTCTGGTCCTCACTGCCTAAATGCAGAGGCCAAGCTGAAGCTACATCATAGGCAGGAATTTATTTTTTCATTTTTGGCTGTGCTTGAGGGATCTTAGTTCCCTGACCAGGGATTGAACCTGTGCCCTCAGCAGTGAAAACATGGATCCTAACCATGAGACCACCAAGGAATTCCCAAGGGAGCCTTAAATAAAGCCATTTGAGTCTGTTTCACTTAACCAAGGGCTGGGACAGGGATGCAGCGCATACTCACTGCACAGCACGGCTACCCTGCAGACTGGGAGACAGGAGATTTGGGTTCCAGTTTCTCATTTGTCATAAGGTCACAAAGACTGTAGGGAGCAAGTCACCTTCCCACTCTTGGCTCCATCTTTTAATGGAACATCACCCCACTGTACTGGGCTTCCCTGGTGGCTCAGTGGTAAAGAACCCACCTGTCAATGGAGGAAACACGGGTTCGATCCCTGGATCGGGAAGATCCCCCGGAGAAGGAAATGGCAACCCACTCCAGTATTCTTGTCTGGGAAATGCCACAGACAGAGGAGCCTGGTGGGCGACAAGTCCATGGGGGTGGCAAAGAGTCGGACACGACTTAGCAACTGAGCACGCCCACACCCCGCTGTATTATTTTGGAATCGGTGAGGCAGAAGCTGCAGAACTGCAAATGGCAAAGGGCCACCAGGGTGGGGGACTTGTGCCTTAAACCAGTGGGGTCTGGGGCTACTGCAGCGCAAAGAAAGAAACAGAGGCTGGAGTCAGGGAGCAGGTCACCCAGACCAGTCGGAAAAGCCAGAGGACGGGATAACAATTCCTTGCCTGATACAGTTTTATGTGCTGCTCATGAGGGAAGTGCAGGGTCGACACAAACAGGTGGACAAAGTTGCTCTTCAGGCCTTTGGGGTGAAGATTTTCAGCCACAATTTGGCTGACAAAATTCTTGCCTGTGCCAGCCCAGCCATGTAAGGAGAGAGTCAGTGGTTTCTTGGGATTTTTGTTGTTCTTGAAGCCGGTCAGCGCCTTGAGAATCACCTCTGTGGCCAGATGCTGCCCAAACAGCTTCTCCTCCAAGTCCTGCTTGAGGGCTGCAGGAGCCAGCCCGAGAACAAGAGAGAAAAATACACATTAAACACGCACCAGAAGAGCAGTGCTCGCCCCTGCTGGCCAAAGTGGAAGGCACAGGTTCGCCAAGTGGTCCAGCATGGGATCTCTGCCAAACCCCAGGGTTGGCACTGAGGCGGAACCACACGGCTGCGGTCACACGAGGCCACTTCCAAGGAAACGGACTGGAGAAGGAAGCTAAACGTGTTCGCTCATCCAAGGACTGGCCCTCTCGACTGGGGTGCTTTGCTATTCCCCGAGCCAACCCTACTGGCTTGGAAGAAAACTGAGGGCCAGACGTGGGCTTTCGGGGCGGACGCTGCACGTCTGAAAGGTACTTAACAGCGTCAACACGGCACAGAAGGGCGGCTGCTTTTTCAGTTTCTTCTTACTGTCCTCCCAAAGAATGCAAACTTTTAGGGAGGAAGTTGGGCAGAACCCCCCACGATCCGGAGGATCTCTCCGAAGACACGGCTTCCGAGGCTGCAGCTGGGACCGAAACCCCACCTCTCCCTCCTACCCCATCAAAGGGTGAGCGCGGGGTGCGGGGGCGCTGACGCCCGCGAGGGGCCTGTCTCCCGCACCCCGCGAGCCCCTCCAGGGCAGCCCAGCCGTACCCGACGCGTTTAGCGGCCGCTCGCTGCGGCAGCATTCGGCGAAGCGGCAGTACAGGTCCTTGTAAGACAGGTAGCCGGTGAGCGCCGAAGCGGCCCCGATGGCGATGCCCACAGTTATAGGCTCGAATGCCGCCACCACGTGGGCCGCCAGCAGCAGCCTCAGCGCCGCGGCGCCCCCAAGCCGCGGATCCAGCCGCATAGCCCACCCAGCGTCCACAGCTACCGCCTTCCCAGCAGTCTGGGCAACCCAGGCAGCCTAGCGGTGGGATGGACTTCCGGTATGCGTCACTTCCGACCTCCAGGTCCGCCCACCCCATAGGACGGCTTCGTAGGCTAGGGGCGTGGCTCCGTGTCGCCATCTTTGTGAGTGGCACGAAAGCAGTCTCGGTTCAGGGGCGTATCTTTGTGCAGCCTTCTTTGTGAGTGGCAGGAAAATCGTCTCAGCTTGGTCCAGTTGAGTCGCTCGCTAGTGTCCGACTCTTTGTGACCCCATGGACTACAGCATGCCAGGCCTCCCTGTCCATCACCAACTCCCGGAGTTTACTCAAACTCATGTCCATCCAGTCAGTGATGCCATCCAACATCTCATTCTCTGTCGTCCCCTTCTCCCACCTTCAATCTTTCCCAGCATCAGGGTCTTTTCAAATGAGTCAGCTCTTCGCATCAGGTGGCCAAAGCATTGGAGTTTCAGCTTTAGCATCAGTCCTTCCAATGAATATTCAGGACTGATCTCCCTTAGGATGGACTGGTTGGATCTCCTTGCAGACCAAGGGACTCTCAAGAATCTTCTCCAACTCCAGAGTTGGAGAAAAGCCGTCTAGGGACCCGCTTGGTGGTGGTGGTGGTTTAGTCTCTAAGTCCACTCTTGCGGTCCCATGGACTGTAGCCTGCTAGGCTCCTCTGTCCGTGAGATTTTCCAGGCAACAATACTGGAGTGGTTAGCTTCTGTTTCAAACCCATGCCTAACTTCTACTGTTTCGTTTTCTTCCCAGATCTTTCACACTTTGCTTTGTCACCCCTCCTTTCACTTCCCCTGGAGCTATCCTGAGCGTTTGTCAAGTCTCTCCACCCACCTGCCTTCATGAAGCAGTTGCTGAGCGCTCTGGACTGCGGGCCCCAGGCTGAGCCCTGCAGCTACAGAAAGGCAGAAGTGCGAGGTCCAACCCAGAAGTCCATTCTTCCATTGAGCTGCAACGAGGCCAGCTCCTTGCTGGATGCTGGGAGACAGCAAGGAAGTAGAGGGGGCTGCCCCTACCCTCTGGACCTCCCTCTGGGGCAGGCAGTCAGTGGGTGAGAGTCCATACTGAGCTCTTTGAAGCTCAGGGGCCATGGAGCAGGGATGGCGTTTGTCTAGACTGGAAAGAGTTGACCAAGTGAGAGTGAGGTGTAGAGTGTGCTATGCAGAGAATAGAATATGCAGGATGTGCAGTTTGGGGAACTGAAAGTATGTCATTTGGTGGAAGCTGGTGAGAATGGAGAGCTAGGCAGAGACTGGAAGGGGAAGGCCTCTGTTTTGGTGGGGGTTAATAATAAACTCTGGAAAATTCTGAAAGAGATGGGAATACCAGACCACCTGACCTGCCTCTTGAGAAACCTATATGCAGGTCAGGAAGCAACAGTTAGAACTGGACATGGAACAACAGACTGGTTCCAAATAGGAAAAGGAGTACGTCAAGGCTGTATATTGTCACCCTGCTTATTTAACTTCTATGCAGAGTACATCATGAGACACGCTGGGCTGGAAGAAGCACAGCTGGAATCAAGATTGCCGGGAGAAATATCAATAACCTCAGATATGCAGATGACACCACCCTTATGGCAGAAAGTGAAGAAGAACTAAAGAGACTTTTGATGAAAATAAAAGAGGAGAGTGAAAAAGTTGGCTTAAAGCTCAACATTCAGAAAACAAAGATCATGGCATCTGGTCCCATTACTTCATGGGAAATAGATGGGGAAACAGTGGAAACAGTGGCAGACTTTATTTTTCTGGACTCCAAAGTCACTGCAGATGGTGACTGCAGCCATGAAATAAAAAGACACTTGATCCTTGGAAGAAAAGCTATGACCAACCTAGACAGCATATTAAAAAGCAGAGACATTGCCAACAAAGGTCCTTCTAGTCAAGGCTATGGTTTTTCCAGTAGTCATGTATGGATGTGAGAGTTGGACTACAAAGAAAGCCAAGCGCCGAAGAATGGATGCTTTTGAACTGTGATGTTGGAGAAGACTCTTGAGAGTCCCCTGGACTGCAAGGAGATCCAACCAGTCCATCCTAAAGGAAATCAGTCCTGAATATTCACTGGAAGGACTGATGCTAAAGCTGAAACTCCAATACTCTGGCCACCTGATGTGAAGAGCTGACTCATTGGAAAAGACCCTGATGCTGGGAAAGATTGAAGGCGGAAAGAGAAGGGGATGACAGAGGATGAGATGGCTGGATGGCATCACTGACTCAGTGGACATGAGTTTGAGCACGCTTCAGGAGTTGGTGATGGACAAGGAGGCCTGGCATGCTGCAGTCCATGGGGTCCCAAAGAGTTGGACACAACTGAGCAACTGAACTGAACTGAAGGTTTCACACAGAGAGCTACTCATGCCTGGGATCACAGTGGCTATTGGGTTCACTGAGGAGGCTGTTGCATTGGTCCAGGTAAAAAAAAACTTCGCCAAAATTGGTTGAGTTCATTCATCAGCCAGTGTATCAACAAATATTTAACAAACACTGGCTGTGTCAGAGCCAGCGGCATACAATGCAGGGCATAGAATAGGCAGTTCCTGCCTTCACTGATGCCAAAAGCTCAGCTCGTCTGTACACCAGTGCCAATCAGATCTTGGACACAGAGTTTTAGGTGAAGTAGAGGAGGATAACTTTATTATTTTGCCAGGTAAAGGGGGACATAGCAGATTTGATAAGGAGTTTTATGACAATATTTCCCAAAAGTGGGGTTGCTGACAAGATTAGGGTGGGTTCAGAGTCTCAGGGTCTCCACATCTTGATGGGCTTCTTTGGTCTGGTTAATCTTGTGGTTTCCTGGCTGCTGCTCATTTGATTAACAGATTCAACTATTCGAATCTGCTCTTTGGAAGTCAGGGAAGGATGTGGAGGCTGGAGTCTTGCCTATAAGAAACAGCAGGGAAAAGGGCCTCCAGGCCTGGAAGCCCCACAGGGCCCCGCTGGGTTTCATCTCAGAGCTCTCAGTCTAGCGGGGGAGACAAATGGGCAAGCAGTTTGTGACCATCATGGTCAGTGCTGTGATGTGGGGTGCACAGAGAAGGCACCCCTCTCAGGGGACAAGTTGGGGAAGGCTCTCCTCCTCCAAGTCTCAGTCTTGACCTCAAAAATGGGTCCTGGGGCAAGCGAGGAGTGGAAGGATGAAGGTGGTCAGGCTGAATGCTTCAGGCACGGTGTGGTGCCGCACTACACATATGGCTGGTGATAAGTGAGATCCAGACACACAGGGAGCCCCAGGTTCTCAGGCAGCTGAATTGTGAAGGCAGGAGAGACTGGAATGGCAGCCAGCGGTCCAATCATCAGGACTTCTCTTTCCAGGCTTTATCCTGGGGCCAGAGGGGAGCCACAGGGGGCTTTCGGCAGTGATTGTTCAGACCACTCTGGTCTTGTATTAGGGTTGGAGGGGCCAAGACTATGGTAGAGAGACTCGGTCCAAGACCTGAGCAGTATTCCAGGAGAGAGAAGATGGTGGCTTGAACTGGTGCAGAGGCAGCAGGAGGGAGGAAAGGAATCTGAGAGTTACTCTGGACGTGGAAACGGGCAGGATGAGCCGCTGTGACTGGGGAGATGGGGGTGCTACAGAGAAGGAACAGGTTGGGGTTAGATGATGAGGACTCCATTTTTCAATGCCAACCTGCTTGTTTCTTGCAGGACATTGTGTGTATTTTGTGTTATCATTAGTCATAAACACCAGTTACTGAGCTTTTGTCAGTTCAGTTCAGTCCAGTCGCTCAGTCATGTCCGACTCTTTGCGACCCCATGAATGGCAGCACGCCAGGCCTCCCTGTCCATCACCAACTCCCGGAGTTCACTCAGACTCACGTCCATCGAGTCAGTGATGCCATCCAGCCATCTCATCCGCTGTCGTCCCCTTCTCCTCCTGCCCCCAATCCCTCCCAGCATCAGAGTCTTTTCCAATGAGTCAACTCTTCGCATGAGGTGGCCAAAGTACTGGAGTTTCAGCTTTAGCATCATTCCTTCCAAAGAAATCCCAGGGCTGATCTCCTTCAGAATGGACTGGTTGGATCTCCTTGCAGTCCAAGGGACTCTCAAGAGTCTTCTCCAACACCACAGTTCAAAAGCATCCATTCTTCGGCGCTCAGCATTCTTCACAGTCCAACTCTCGCATCCATACATGACTACTGGAAAAACCATAGCCTTGACTAGACGGACCTTTGTTGGCAAAGGAATGTCTCTGCTTTTGAATATGCTATCTAGGTTGGTCATAACTTTTCTTCCATGGAGTAAGCGTCTTTTAATTTCATGGCTGCAGTCACCAGCTGCAGTGATTTTGGAGCCCAAAAACATAAAGTCTGACACTGTTTCCACTGTTTCCCCATCTATTTCCCATGAAGTGATGGGACCAGATGCCATGATCTTAATTTTCTGAATGTTGAGCTTTAAGCCAATTTTTTCACTCTCCACTTTCACTTTCATCAAGAGGCTTTTTAGTTCCTCTTCCCTTTCTGCCATAAGGGTGGTGTCATCTGCATATCTGAGGTTATTGATATTTCTCCTGGCAATCTTGATTCCAGCTTGTGCTTCTTCCAGCCCAGCGTTTCTCATGATGTACTCTGCATAGAAGTTAAATAAGCAGGGTGACAATACACAGCCTTGACGTAATTCCAGGCAAAACTGCCATTGATTGCTTCCAGCACCATACACAGTCCTTAAAGGCCACAAATGTTTCCTTTCAAACACTGAAAGTGAACATGTTAGTCATTCAGTTGTGTCTGACTTTTTGTGACCCCATGGACTGTAGCCCGTGTGGCTCCTCTGTTTATGGAATTCTCCAGGCAAGAATACTGGAGGGGGTTGCCATCTCCTTCTTCACGGGATCTTACTGACCCAGGGATCGAATCCGGATCTCTTGCATTGGAGGCAGATTTTTACGTCTGAGTCTCCAGGGAACCATGGTCTAAAAAGTCTTTCCTGACTTGTGATTTCAGTGTTGACCATCGGGTGGTGTCCATGTGTAGAGTCTTCTCTTGTGTTGTTGGAGGAGGGCGTTTGCTATGACAGCGCGTTCTCTTAACAATCCTCTATTAGTCTTTGCCCTGCTTCATTTTGTACTCCAAGGCCAAGGCCAAATTTGCCTGTTACTCCAGGTGTTTCTTGACTTCCTACTTTTGCATTCCAGTCCCCTATAATGAAAAGGACATCTGTTTTGGGTGTTAGTTCTAAAAGGTCTTGTAGGTCTTCATAGAACTGTTCAACTTCAGCTTCTTCAGCGTTACTGGTTGGGGCATAGACTTGGATTACTGTGATACTGAATGGTTTGCCTTGGAAACGAACAGAGATCATTCTGTCGTTTTTGAGATTGCATCCAAGTACTGCATTTCGGACTCTTTTGTTGACTGTGAGGGCTACTCCATTTCTTCTAAGGGATTCTTGCCCACAGTAGTAGATATAATGGTCATCTGAGTTAAATTCACCCATTCAGCTCCATTTTAGTTCACTGACTCCTAAAATGTTGGTGTTCACTCTTGCCATCTCCTGTTTGACCACTTCTAATTTGCCTTGATTCATGAAGCTAATATTCCAGGTTCCTACGCAATATTGTTCTTTACAGCATCGGACTCTACTTCCATCACCAGTCACATCCACAATTGGTCATTGTTTTCTCTTTGGCTCCATCCCTTCGTTCTTTCTGGTGTTATTTCTCCACTCTACTCCAGTAGCATATTTGGCACCTACCGACCCAGGGAGTTCATCTTTCAGTGTCATATCTTTTTGGCTTTTCATACTATTCATGGGGGTTCTCAAGGCAAGAATACTTTAGTGGTTTGCCATTGCCTTCTCCATGCAGCCGAAGATGGAGAAGGTCTATACAGTTGGCAAAAACAAGACTGGGAGCTGACTGTGTCTCAGATCATGAACTCCATATTGCAAAATTCAGACTTAAAATGAACAAAGTATGGAAAACCACTATGACTTAAATCAAATCCCTCGTAATTATACAGTGGAAGTGACAAATAGATTCAAGGGATTAGATCTGATAGAGTGCCTGAAGAACTATGGACAGAGGTTCATGACACTGTACAGGAGGCAGGGATCAAGACCATTCCCAAGAAAAAGAAATGCAAAAAGACAAAATGGTTGTCTGAGGATGCCTTAAAAATAGTTGAGAAAAGAAGAGAAGCAAAAGGCAAAGGAGAAAAGGAGATATATACCCATTTGAATACAAAGTTCCAAAGAATAGTAAGGAGACAGAATCACTTCTTCAGTGATCAATGCAAAGAAATAGAGGAAACAACAGAATGGGAAAGACTAGAGATCTCTTCAAGAAAATTAGAGATACCATGGGAACATTTCATGCAAAGATGGGCTCGATAAAGGACAAAAATGGTATGGACCTAACAGAAGCAGAAGATATTAAGAAGATGTGGCAAGAATATACAAAAGAGTTATACAAAAAAGATCTTCATGACCCAGATAACCACGATGGTATGATCACTCACCTAGAGTCAGACACCCTGAAATGCAAAGTCAAGTGGGCCTTAGGAAACGTCACTATGAACAGAGCTAGTGGATGTGATGGAATTCCGGTTGAGCTATTTCAAATCCTGAAAGATGATGTTGTTAAAATGCTGCACTCAATATGCCAGCAAAGCCAAAGAATGAATGCTTTTGAACTGTGGTGTTGGAGAAGATGCTTGAGAGTCCCTTGGACTGCAAGGAGATCCAACCAATCCATCCTAAAGGAAATCAGTCCTGAATACTCATTGGAAGGACTGTTGTTGAAGCTGAAACTCTAATATTTTGGCCACCTGATGCAAAGAACTGACTCATTGGAAAAACCCTGATGCTGGGAAAGGTTGAAAGTCGCCACAGGACTGGAAAAGGTCAGTTTTCATTCCAATTCCAAAAAAAAGGCAATGTCAAAGAATGTTCAAACTATTGCACAATTGCACTCATCTCACATGCTAGCAAAGTAATGCTCAAAATTCTCCAAGCCAGGCTTCAACAATACGTGAACCATGAAATTCCAGATGTTCAAGCTGGATTTAGAAAAGGCAGAGGAACCAGAGATCAAATTTCCAACATTTTCTGGATCATCAAAAAAGCAAGGGAGTTCCAGAAAAACATCTACTTCTGCTTTATTGATTACACCAAAGCCTTTGACTGTATGGATCACAATAAACTGTGGAAAATTCGGAAAGAGATCGGAATACCAGACCACCTGACCTGTCTCCTGAGAAATCTGTATACAGATCAAGAAGCAACACTTAGAACTGGATGTGGAACAACAGACTGGTTCCAAATCGGGAAAGGAGTAAAGCAAGGCTGTATATTGTCACCTGCTTGTTTAACTTATATGCAGAGTACATCATGCAAAATGCGAGGCTGGATGAAGCACAAGCTGGAATCAAGGTTTCTGGGAGAAATATCAATAACCTCAGATACGCAGATGACACCACCCTTATGGCAGAAGGCAAAGAAGAACTAAACAGCCTCTTGATAAAAGTAAAAGAGGAGAGTGAAAAAGTTGGCTTAAAGCTCAACATTCAGAAAACTAAGATCATGGTATCCAGTCCCATCATGTCATGACAAATAGATATGGAAACAATAGAAACAGTGACAGACTTTTATTTTCTTGGGCTCCAAAATCAATGCAGATGGTGACAGCAGCCATGAAATTAAAAGACGCTTGCTCCTTGGAAGAAAAGCCATGACCAACCTAGATAGCATGCTAAAAAGCAGAGACATTACTTTGCCAACAAAGGTCCGTCCAGTCAAAGCTATGGTTTTTCTAGTAGTCATGTATGGATGTGAGAGTTGGACTATAAAGAAAGCTGAGTGCCGAAGAATTGATGCTTTTGAACTGTGGTGTGGGAGAAGACTCTTGAGAGTCCCTTGGACTGCAAGGAGATCCAACCAATCCATCCTAAAGGAAATCAGTCCTGAATACTCATTGGAAGGACTGATGTTGAAGCTGAAACTCCAATACTTTGGCCATCTGATGCAAAAACCCTGATGCTGGGAAAGGTTGAAAGCAGAAGGGGACGACAGAAGATGAGATGTTTTGGATGACATCACCAATTCCATGGAACTTGAGTTTGAGCAAGCTCTGGGAGATGGTGAAGGACAGAGAAGCCTGTTGTGCTGCAGTCCATGGGATTGCAAAGAGTCGGACACAACTAAGCAACTAAACTGAACTGAACTGACTTGTGAGCCTCACGGGTTTGTTGAGAGGGTCAAAAAGAGGTGACAGTCACAGCAAAAGGTCTTTCTGACCTCTTACTATCTGCAGCAGTAAGGGCTGTATCTGTATCAGCTCACTGGTACCCAGACAACTTCAAAAAGAAGGACCACTGTGATCCCCAGTTTACAGATAGGGAAACAGAGGCCCAGAGAAGGGACATCCAGTGTCCAGAGCCACTCAGCCAGGAAGAGAGGGAATGAACCAAGTTCTGTGACCTTTGGAGTCCCAACCTCCTTCTCTCTGCACGGAGGCCCCCAGAGGCCACAGAGCTGCCCCTCCATCTCTTACAGCAGCACCCCAGGGAACACACTGGACTTGGCCAGCTGCATCCCTGAGTCAGCCACTGTACTCAGAGGCAGAAGGAGAACTGATTAGACTCAACGGATAGGGTCTGGCAGCCAATCCACCTATTCATACCAGCCCACCTGTTCATACCAGCCCTGGTGGAGAAAGCTTGTCAGGGGGTCCTAGGAGAGGTGCTTTGCGCACCCACCTTTGGGGGTAGGGTGGCAGCCCTTGCTAGGCTAGCCATATTGAGCCTGGGGTATGTGAGTCCCTGGAGGAATAACAGATGACTTATCAAGGTCATGTGGGATGGATCACTGTAAGGATGCAATACACCAGAAATTCAGCCACTTTCCTTTCTTCTTCTTCTTTTTTTTAAATTAAAATATAGCTGACTTACAGGCTTCCCAGGTGGAACAGTGGTAAAGAATCCGCCTGCCAATGCAGGAGATGTGGGTCTGATCTCTGGATCAGGAAGATCCCCTGCAGGAGGAAATGGCAACTCATTCCAGTATTGTTGCCTGGAGAATTCCATAGACAGAGGGGCCTGGCAGGCTACAGTCTATGGGGTTGCATAGACTTATATTATATATAATATTTAATATATAAATATAGAATATTATATAATTATTTAATTAAATATTATATATAATCATAATAATATAATATAATTATAATATATAACATAATTATATACCCATGAGTGTATGAAAAGGCAAAATGATAGGATACTGAAAGAGGAACTCCTCAGGTCAGTAGGTGCCCAATATGCTACTGGAGATCAGTGGAGAAATAACTCCAGAAAGAATGAAGGGATGGAGCCAAAGCAAAAACAATACCCAGCTGTGGATGTGACTGGTGATAGAAGCAAGGTCTGATGCTATAAAGAGCAATGTTGCATAGGAACCTGGAACATTAGGTCCATGAATCAAGGCAAATTGGAAGTGGTCAAACAGGAGATGGCAAGAGTGAACGTCGACATTCTAGGAATCAGCGAACTAAAATGGACTGGAATGGGTGAATTTAACTCAGATGACCATTATATCTACTACTGTGGGCAGGAATTCCTTAGAAGAAATGGAGTAGCCATCATGGTCAACAAAAGAGTCCGAAATGCAGTACTTGGATGCAATCTCAAAAACGACAGAATGATCTCTGTTTGTTTCCAAGGCAAACCATTCAATATCACAGTAATCCAAGTCTATGCCCCAACCAGTAACGCTGAAGAAGCTGAAGTTGAACAGTTCTATGAAGACCTACAAGACCTTTTAGAACTAACACCCAAAACAGATGTCCTTTTCATTATAGGGGACTGGAATGCAAAAGTAGGAAGTCAAGAAACACCTGGAGTAACAGGCAAATTTGGCCTTGGAATACGGAATTAAGCAGGGCAAAGGCTAATAGAGTTTTGCCAAGAGAACACACTGGTCATAGCAAACACCATCTTCCAACAACACAAGAGAAGACTCTACACGTGGACATCACCAGATGGTCAACACCAAAATCAGACTGATTATATTCTTTGCAGCCAAAGATGGAGACGCTCTATACAGTCAGCAAAACAAGACCGGGAGCTGACTATGGCTCAGATCATGAACTCCTTAATGCCAAATTCAGTCTTAAATTGAATAAAGTAGGGAAAAATACTAGACCATTCAGATATGACCTAAATCAAATCCCTTATGATTATACAGTGGAGGTGAGAAATAGATTTAAGGGACTAGATCTGATAGATAGAGTGCCTGATGAACTATGGACTGAGGTTCGTGACACTGTACAGGAGACAGGGATCAAGACCATCCCCATGGAAAAGAAATGCAAAAAAGCAAAATGGCTGTCTGGGGAGGCCTTACAAATAGCTGTGAAAAGAAGAGAAGTGAAAAGCAAAGGAGAAAAGGAAAGATATAAGCATCTGAATGCAGAGTTCCAAAGAATAGCAAGGAGAGATAAGAAAGCCTTCCTCAGCCATCAGTGCAAAGAAATAGAGGAAAACAACAGAATGGGAAAGACTAGAGATCTCTTCAAGAAAATTAGAGATACCATGGGAACATTTCATGCAAGGATGGGCTCGATAAAGGACAGAAACGGTATGGACCTAACAGAAGCAGAAGATATTAAGAAGACATGGCAAGAATACACAGAAGAAATGTACATAAAAGATCTTCATGACCAAGATAATCACGATGGTATGATCACTCACCTAGAGCCAGACATCCTGGAATGTGAAGTCAAGTGCGTCTTAGAAAGCATCACTACAAACAAAGCTAGCAGAGGTGATGGAATTCCAGTTAAGCTATTTCAAATCCTGAAAGATGATGCTGTGAAAGTGCTGCACTCAATATGCCAACAAATTTGGAAAACTCAGCAGTGGCCACAGGACTGGAAAAGATCAGTTTTCATTCCAATCCGAAAGAAAGGCAATGCCAAAGAATGCTCTAACTACTGCACAATTGCACTCATCTCACATGTTAATAAAGTAATGCTCAAAATCCTCCAAACCAGGCTTCAGCAATACATGAACCGTGAACGTCCAGATGTTCAAGCTGGTTTTAGAAAAGGCAGAGAAACCAGAGATCAAATTGCCAACATCTGCTGGATCATGGAAAAAGCAAGAGTTCCAGAAAAACATCTACTTCTGCTTTATTGACTATGCCAAAGCCTTTGACTGTGTGGATCACAATAAACTGTGGAAAATTCTGAAAGAGATGGGAATACCAGACCACCTGACCTGCCTCTTGAGAAACCTATATGCAGGTCAGGAAGCAACAGTTAGAACTGGACATGGAACAACAGACTGGTTCCAAATAGGAAAAGGAGCACATCAAGGCTGTATATTGTCACCCTGCTTATTTAACTTCTATGCATGAGAAACGCTGGGCTGGAAGAAGCACAGCTGGAATCAAGATTGCCGGGAGAAATATCAATAACCTCAGATATGCAGATGACACCACCCTTATGGCAGAAAGTGAAGAACTCAAAAGCCTCTTGATGAAAGTGAAAGAGGAGAATGAAAAAATTGGCTTAAAGCTCAACATTCAGAAAACGAAGATCATGGCATCTGGTCCCATCACTTCATGGGAAATAGATGGGGAAACAGTGGAAACAGTGTCAGACTTTATTTTTTTGGGCTCCAAAATCACTGCAGATGGTGACTGCAGCCATGAAATTAAAAGACGCTTACTCCTTGGAAGAAAAGTTATGACCAACCTAGATAGCATATTCAAAAGCAGAGACATTACTTTGCTAACTAAGGTCCGTCTAGTCAAGGCTATGGTTTTTCCAGTAGTCAGGTATGGATGTGAGAGTTGGACTGTGAGGAAAGCTGAGTGCCGAAGAATTGGTGCTTTTGAACTGTGGTGTTGGAGGAGACTCTTGAGAGTCTCTTGGACTGCAAGGAGATGTAACCAGTCCATCCTAAAGGAGATCAGTCTTGGGTGTTCTTTGGAAGGACTGATGCTAAAGCTGAAACTCCAGTACTTTGACCACCTGATGGGAAGAGTTGACTCATTGGAAAAGACTCTGATGCTGGGAGGGATTGGGGGCAGGAAGAGAAGGGGACCACAGAGGATGAGATGGCTGGATGGCATCACCGACTCGATGGACGTGAGTTTGAGTGAATTCCGGGAGTTGGTGATGGACAGGGAGGCCTGGCGTGCTGCCATTCATGGGGTCGCAAAGAGTCAGACACCACTGAGCGACTGAACTGAACTGAATATAATTATATATAAGTTATATTGTAAATATATATAATATTATATATACAATATATACCATATATTGTATATAGTATATATATAATATTATATTAAATATAATATACAATTATATAATTGTTCATTATATTTATATAATTATATATTATATGTATATAATTATATATTATATTATACAATGTATATAATATAATGATATATAATATAATTTATATATTGTATAATATAAATGATATGAATATATTTTATATTATATATATTTATATTTTATTATAAAATAATATATAATATTTTAACAGAAACTATTGATTGAATTTATTTAATAGTTATGTAATTTATAATTATGATATGATTGTATATAATTATTATATATTATATAATATAATTTTATATATAATATATATTTGTTATATAATATAATAATAAATATACATATAATGTATATATATTCTTGTTCAGATTTTTTCCATTATACATAATTATGATATATTGAGTATAGTTCTCTTCCATACAATAGAAACTCAGCCCCTTTCCTCTTTCCTTCCTGAGCAAGACTCCAGCAGCCCAGCTTGCTGCGGACTACTTTCTCACCTCCCCTTTCCTACCTCCAGCCCTTGGAAAAAAAAATCAGTCAGTAATTTCTCCCTGTGGAAACTCAAAGTAAATGGAAAAGAAAAAGAGAGTGAGAACCCTGTCCATCTCATTAAAAGATACACCTTCCATAAATATCTTACTTTTTGGTGTAATAATTTTTATTTTAAAATTTGTAACACATTTATGTTGCTTTGATCGATCATGTACTAAACACAGTATTTCCCAGATGGCAGTAGTGGTAAAGAACTCGCCAGCCGTTGCAGGAGACATAAGAGACACAGGTTCGATCCCTGGATCGGGAAGATGCCTTGGAGAAAGAAATGGCAACCTGCTCCAGTATTCTTGCCTGGAGAATCCCACAGACAGAGGTGCCTGGCGGGTGACGTCCATGGGGTTGCAAAGAGTCGTACACAACTGAAGTGACTTAGCACGCACGCACATACTAAAACATAGTCGTCCAAAAGAAATGTTTTAACACCTAGAGCTTTGCGGTCACCAGAAAAAGTTTCATGTTAAAGTTTAACTTGTAGTATATATGTGTGTGTGTATGTAAATATATATCTCGTTGCAGATAAATTAGACAGGATGATTAATAAACTACTTCATGCAGAAAGTACACTTCATTAGGATGACATTTCATGGGGTAACAGGATAGAAATGTGAATTCAAGTACAAAAAACTGATTGTAAATATCTGACTTGTTCCTGCATTTATAACTGGAGGAAGGCAGGTGAAACTGCCATGGAGTTCAGATTCCACTGAGCATACCTGCAAGAGCAAAGTAACTAGTGGTAAACAACTAGTGGTATCATTATTATTAGCAATAATAGATAATAGGATATTGAGTCTTTTGCAACCATTTAAACTTGGAGAAGGAAATGGCAACCCACTCCAGTATTCTTGCCTGGAGAATCCCATGGACAGAGGAGCCTGGTGGGCTACAGTCCATGGGGTCGCAAAGAGTCGGACACGACTGAGCGACTTAATTCAAACTTATATGACGGACTTCCTCGTTGTCAGTTTAAGTGGTCCAGTGGTTAAGAACCGCCTTTCAATGCAGGGGATTCAGGTGCTGTCCCTGGCCAGGGAACTAAGAACCCACAAGGAGAACAGCGGCTGCCCCCCCAAAAAAGAGGGGAGGGAGGGGCAATTAGGTGTGTGGGCTATATGGAAACTGTCTGTATCAACTTTGCAAATTATCTGTAAATCTAAAACTATTCTCAAATAAAAGGTTTCTTTGGTTAAAAAAGACAGCTTTGTATGTGCTACGGTCTGACCCTTGGTGATACTGTAAAAATCATAATCATATAAGTTTTGCTTCTTCTAAACTGAAATTGGTTTATGAGAGTGTATAAATTGCACTTGATGGGCAGAAAATGCTCAAATGGTTGACTGCAATGGATGTGAAATGGATAAATTATTCTGTATCCATGAAAATGAATCTTTAAAGTGATAAAACACTCTTTTTACTGATCAACTGTCATACATAGGGGGAACAAAAGTGGAAATATATACTAAAACTGTAAAGTGTATGAAAGTTCCTATGAACCCTATGCTAAGTGACATAAGCCAGTCACAAAAGACAAGTACTGTGTGACTCCACTCAGACGCGGTCCCTAGAACAGTTGAATTTGTAGAGACTGGACTGCAGAATGCTGGTCACCAGGGCTTGAGGGAGGGGCTGTGGAGGCTAGTGTTTATTGGGTGTTGAGTTTCACTTCTGCCAGATGAAGTGTTTTGGAAGTTGGAGACACAACAATGTGAATGTGCTTAACGATACTGAACTATACACTTAAAAATGGTTAATATGGCAAGTTTCATGTCTATTTCCACAGCTAAATTATGTTTTGAATTTTAATTTTATTGGCGTATGCTTGAGCTATAATGTTGTGTTAGTTTCAGGTGTGCAGCAAAGTGATTCAGTTATATATACACATATATTCATCCCTTTTAAGATTATTTTCTCATATAGGTTATCACAGAATACTGAGTAGAGTTCCTGTACTATACAGTATGTCCTGTTGATTATCTGTTTTATATATGTGGGAGAGTCCCCTGGACTCCAAAGAGATCAAACCAGTCCATCCTAAAGGAAATCAACCCTGAATATTCATTGGAAGGACTGATGCTGAAGCTCAAACTCCAATACTTTGGCTACCTGGTGCAAAGAGCTGACTCATGAGAAAAGACCCTGATGCTGGGAAAGATTGAAGGCAGGAGGAGAAGGGGACGACAGAGGATAAGATGGTTGAATGGCATCACTGACTTAATGGAAATAAGTTTGAGTAAACTCCAGGAGACGGTGAAGGACAGGGAAGCCTGGCGTGCTGCAGTCCATGGCGTTGCAAAGAGTCAGACACGACTCAGCGACTGAACAACAGATATGTGTGCATGCGTGCTGAGTTGCTTCGGTCGTGTCCAACTCTATGTGCCCCCATGGACTGTAGCCCGCTGTGCTTCTCTGTCCATGGGATTTTCCAGGCAAGAATACTGGGTTGGGTTTTGCCATGCCCTCCTCCAGGGGAGTCTTCTTGGAGTGTGTATATATTCATCCCAAGCTCCTGAATTATCCCCCCACCGTGTTTCCCCTTTCATAACCACAAGTTTGTTTTCCATATCTCTAAGACTGTTTCTGTTTTGTTCATTTTGTTCATTTGTATCATTTTAAAAAATTAGATTCCACTCATGAGTAACATCACATGATATGTCTTTCTTGACCACACTAAATATTTTTTTAACTTAAAAAAATGTTAAGTTCCTCTGATTATAACCCTCTGAATATGCAAATTTTCTTTCTGGATTGAGTCATCCTTATAATCGTCCTTTAGCCACAACGGCCAAAATAGCATGAATATGTTTTTAACCTTTTGGTAAGTAATGAATACATCGATCGTGGGGGCCATTGTTGAAGGAGACTTCGCTGGTACCCACAGCTTCAGTTTCTCTAATGGTGTCAGGGATGGGGTGGCTGAAAGCCAGCTCTTTCTTCTGTACCGTGAGAGAAGGGCAGGTTGAGAAAAGGAGATCAATTTTAGGAAGGAGTTCAGTGGAAGCTGAGGATCTAAAGATTGATTCCTTTTCCATTATTCATGCTGAGCTCTCCTTGGAAAGTCTGCGGTACCCAGGGGTATGCTTCCTGCAGTGTGAGGCTCCAGCCCTACTTATGGCCTTTTGATGTCACATGACAGGGTCTGTGTTTGGTCCGGGCTTGCATTAATCAGCCCGCAACACTGCCTGATCCCCAGTCACCTGGCCTGCTGAGCCAGTCCCCCCGTGCAGAGTCTCCTGTCTGTCCCGAGTTCTGCCAGCCCTCCTTGGTTGGATAACCTTCAAAATCTATAGCTCTCACACCCCGCACCCCCCTCCCCCAGATGGCCTGATTATGTGAAATAGCGGATTCTTGCAGTTCCTTCAGAGGTGGAGTTTCTTTTTTCTTTTCAGTGAATTAATTGGCTGCACTGGGTCTTTGTTGCCCCACATGGGCTTTCTCGCTTTGGCGAGCGGGGGCTACTCTCGGGTTGAAGTGTCTGGCTTTCTCTTTGCAGTGGCTTCTGTTGGTGTGGTTCGCAGGCTTAGTTGCTGCGCCCATTGTGGAATCTTCCAGGATAGGGATGGAACCTCTGTCCCCTCCACTGGCAGGTGAACTCTCAACCACTGGACCACCAGGGAAGTCCTTGGGGGCATTTCTGAGGGTCTGGAGCTCCAGCTCTCCCCAGTCCTCCAGACGGCCCATGGCGAAGTCCATTATGCAATTTTCCACACCCCACTTTTTCTCTAGCAAAGACCTGGAAAAATGGAATTTTAGACCACAATGTGGTTTAGCCCCCATAGAATCCATCTCTCAACTCTCCAGAGGTCCTGGCCCTTGGGATACAGTAGAAAATTTTTCCAGACAGTTCTTCACAGAAAGGCCTGGGGGCCTCTGAGGCAAGATGTTGGCATTTGCACGTGGCGTTCAACTGCTTCTGACTTTCCAGTTCTGTTAGCGCCCAGCCCTGTCCTGGTGGTGGTGGTAGTGGAGGGTGGTCTCGGTCTCAGCTTCTCAGTCTTGGACCCCTTCTCCTCGGCTGTCACATAGCCCCAGGGGAGCTGGGGTGACACCTGCTTTGCTTTTGGTCACTTTGAGCTCTGGGTCTCCCCTCTCCTGGAAGATGGAGGGTGGGGAAGGGGGTGCCTCCTGCAGTGTCTCCACACGGGTTCAGTAATCAAGTCCGAATCCCCGCATTTCCCTGAGCTCCCTGCCTCTGTTACCACCTGCGCCATCGGTGGAAGTTCTTGGCTTCCAAACGATAGATGCTAGTACTGACTGGCTGGGGCTTCTCCAGGGCTTCTTAGAAGAATCCAGGGTGGCCCGTGGAAATGTAAAAAACACTTGAGTGGCCCCCAACTTGGGAGAGAGGATCCCAGAAGTGGGGTGTGTAGGTCTCAGTGGTGGAGGCTCCAAGGCCCCATTGGCCTGGCACTGCCCTCATGGAGAGAGAAACCAAAGGACCCAACCCCAGTACCTTGACCTTGGGTCAGCCGGCCATGGGCAAGGCTGTTGTGGTACCTGGGCAACCCTCCCCATTTGTGCTAGTGTGCATTCTCAAGTGGCGTTTTGTTCCCTTGAAAATGTGAATATTTCCTGATTTGTCATTTGGCCACTTATCTAGAAGCTGGCCACTGGAATTTATGGAGGATGGGAAGATGGCCACAGGGCAGAGAGCCTCAAAACCTTCCACAAAGAGCTTTCTGGACAATCTGGCCATATCTGAGCCTCAGGAGGACATAACTGACCCCCCACGTGCCCCTCAACTACATAATGATCTTGACAAGGCCCCATTCCTCCTCTTTTAAGAAAGCTTTTTTTTTTTAAATGTAAAACAACTTATGTATTTCCAGTATCACTGAGTATCTTAAGATAAAAATTAGTTCATTTAGAACATCTTAAGAGAAATTGTAGGGACTTCTCTGGTGGTCCAGTGACTAAGACTCTGCGCTCCCAATGCAGGGGGCTCAGGTTCAATCCCAGGTCAGGGAACTAGATCCCACATACTGCAACTAAGACCCAGCGCAGCCAAAGAAAAATAAATATTTTTAAAACAAACAAACGAATATCTTAAGAAAAATTGTCTTTGAATGGGAGCTTCTAATACTCTGAGATCTGTGCAAGGTATACCTAGAAAACTTGCTGCTGTGTAAATGAAGCAATCAGGTTGGGGGGATGGTGGTGGAGAGCCTGTGGGTTTTGTTTTTTTTTAAATTATTTCCTATAATATTGTCCTTCAGGCGACTGAAGGAGTTGCATATTTTCTTCAGACAACATTAGGCACTGAAGCTCTCTGTGGACAAGTTTGATGCTACATGAATTCTTTCATTTTGCTAGCATGGATATGGCTCCTGGTGGCCATGCCATTAGAATTGTTAACTCCATTTCATATTTTAAAAATTGGTTTAATTATTTATTTTTGATTGCACTGGCTTCTCTTGTTGGGGAGTGTGGGCTTGAGGGTGTGAGGGCTCAGTAGTTGTGGTGCATGGGTTTAGTTGCTCTGAGACATGTGGAATTTTCCCCGACCAGGGATCGAACCCGTGTCCCCTGCATTGGCAGGCGGATTCTTATTCACCATACCACCAGGGAAGTCCTCCACTTCATATTAACTTTTGTTATAAATCTTACAGAGGGGAGTGCTTCTGGGTATTTCAATCCACATTCTGTCTTCATAAATTGTCCAAGTCCATGGTAGCTGCCATCCTGCATCACTGTCCCTGGAAGCCCGACCCCTTCACCCCTACTGTCCGCGGGTCCCTACATTGTTCCTTTCCCCCTTACACTTTCTATCACTTCTCTCTTGGAGCATCACCTACAATGTTTAAATTGATAATAAGAAACATTCAAAACCACCAGCTTGACTCCTTAAGGCCGTCATAACTCTAAAGAGCAACCAGGAAAGTCTTGGAAGGGCGCTTCTGCTGGGGATGGGGCTTCGCTGATGGCTCAGTTGGTAAAGAATCCGCCTGCAACGCAGGAGACACAGGGAACTCGGGTTCAATCCCTGGGTTGGGAAGATCCCTTGGAGGAGGAAAATGGCAACCCGCTCCAGTATTCTTGTCTGAAAAAAATCCCATGGACAAAGATGCCTGGGAGGCTACAGTCTGTGGGGTCGCAAAAAGGGCACATGACTGAGCAACTGACATTCGCACGGGCACCTCTGCTGCGGGTAGGGCACGGCCCTTGGGGTCGCAGCTGGAGGAGATTTTCAGGACCAGAGACAGCGCCCCCCTGGTCCACACCTGTTTCCCAGAGCGCTTCCGAGTTGACGGTAAGGCGAGGTCTCCCCAGGCTGGTAGAACGGGAAACTGCTCCAGGCTGGCGAGACCCGCTCGCCCCGAGGGAAGCACTAGAGGGTGCTGGTGAGCTGCTGATCTGAGGACTCAAGAGACCTGGGTTCAAATCCCACTCTCACTACCTCTGTGCCCTTCAGAAAAAATGACAACAGAAAAAGTTCAAACCCCTCAGATCAGATCAGATCAGTCGCTCAGTCGTGTCCGACTCTTTGCGACCCCATGAATCGCAGCACGCCAGGGCTCCCTGTCCATCACCAACTCCCGGAGTTCACTCAGACTCACGTCCATCGAGTCAGTGATGCCATCCAGCCATCTCATCCTCTGTCGTCCCCTTCTCCTCTTGCCCCCAATCCCTCCCAGCATCAGAGTCTTTTCCAATGAGTCAACTCTTCGCATGAGGTGGCCAAAGTACTGGAGTTTCAGCTTTAGCATCATTCCTTCCAAAGAAATCCCAGGGCTGATCTCCTTTAGAATGGACTGGTTGGATCTCCTTGCAGTCCAAGGGACTCTCAAGAGCCTTCTCCAACACCACAGTTCAAAAGCATCAATTCTTCGGCACTCAGCCTTCTTTACAGTCCAACTCTCACATCCATACATGACCACAGGAAAAACCATAGCCTTGACTAGACGAAACTTTGTTGGCAAAGTAATGTCTCTGCTTTTGAATATGCTATCTAGGTTGGTCATAACTTTCCTTCCAAGGAGTAAGCGTCTTTTAATTTCATGGCTGCAGTCACCATCTGCAGTGATTTTGGAGTCCAGAAAAATAAAGTCTGACACTGTTTCCACTGTTTCCCCATCTATTTCCCATGAAGTGATGGGACTGGATGCCATGATCTTCATTTTCTGAATGTTGAGCTTTAAGCCAACTTTTTCACTCTCCACTTTCACCTTCATCAAGAGGCTTTTTAGTTCCTCTTCCCTTTCTGCCATAAGGGTGGTGTCATCTGCATATCTGAGGTTATTGATATTTCTCCCTGCACTCTTGATTCCAGCTTGTGTTTCTTCCAGTCCAGCGTTTCTCATGATGTACTCTGCATATAAGTTACCCCTAGATTATATAAAAAGCCAGCTGTCCACCCTAAACGCTGTTTTCAACTTAGTCTCATCCATATCTATTTCATACGGAGGGGCTCTCCTGGGGCACGTGGCATTTGGTGTTCTTTTCTTGTTATCTTTTACAGTGATACCCATTTTATTTCTATAAAATCTTAATGGCTATGGAGTATTAAAAACAACATTTTGTTGTTGTTTAGTTGCTCAGCCGTGTCCGACTCTTTGTGGACTTCATGGACTGAAGACTTCATGTCCGACTTCATGGACTGTAGCCTGCTGGGCTCCTCTGTCCCTGGGATTTCTCAGGCAAAGACTACTGGAGTGGGTTGCCATTTCCTTCCTTTTACAGAGGATCTTCCCAACCCAGGAATCAAACCTGAGTCTCCTGCTTTGGCAGGCAGATTCTTTACCATGGAGCCACCAGAGAAGATCCAAAGTTGACATACAACAAATCAAACCAAGTTTAGACACATTTATATGCCCATCACCCCCAGAATAGTCCCCTTGCCATTTTGTAATTCTCATCTCTCCCCTTCTGCCTCCTCCCCTGTCAATCAATCACTGATTTATTTTCAATCACTGTAGATTTAGACACTTTTATAGACTATCATATGTTTTACAAATAACATTATTTTATGTTGTTTTATTTAAGAGCTTGCTAAGGGCTAGGTTCTGGGTGCATTAGAGTCATTATCTCATTTAATTCTCAGCCTGCCCTATGAAGTGAAATCTTTACTTTACAGGTGGAATATTTATTCCAAGAGGCTGAATGACGTGCCCAAGGAACTCGTCACATGAGTAGACAGTGGTGGAGTCAGGATGGGTACTCAGACCCTGGGAGGCCCCCTGAGCCCTCCTCACCCACTGCCCTGCCTCTCTCTCTCCTCCAACCCGCAGGAAACAAACAGCCTGGGTTCAAATTCTGCCTCTGCTACGGCCACGCATAGGACCCTGGGCAGGTTAGTGTTGCTCTCTAGGCCCTGGTTCCTCCTTTGTAGAATGGCTGTAACCATCGTCCCTGCCTCACAGGTCAGCTGACAGGATGAGCGTGGGGCACCTTAGCAGAGGGCTCAGGGAAGATGAAGGGGTAGATGTGTGGTCATGGGACGTGAGTGCAGTGAGATGGACGTGTAGGACAGGGTGGGAACCTAGAAGGTAGGCAGGGAGCAGGTGGCGTGGAATGCAAGACTTCTGGAAAGTTCTTTCCTTGCACTCCTGGATGATTAAAAAAAAAAAAAATCAAGAGGGTACCCCCCCGAGGAGATTCTCTGATTTTCTCTTTTCTTGTGCATTTCTGCAATTGTGTTTCTGGTACACACTTTTACCAAAACCCTTCCTTTTTTAAAAAAAAATATGTATTTTTGGCGGTGGTGGGTCTTTGTTGCTGCACGTGGGCTTTCTCTAGTTGCAGTGAGCGAGGGCGACTCTTTGCTGTGGAGCACGGGCTCTAGAGTGCTCGGGCTTCAGTAGTTTTCGGCACACGGGCTCAGTAGTAGTGATGCACAGTTTTAGCTGCTCCAGGGCATGTGAGGTCTGCCTGGACTGGGGATCAAACCTGTGTCCCTGGCATCACCAGGGGCGTTCTTAGCCACCGCACCACCAGGGAAGTCCTTCTGGATGTCTTTTGTCCATTCTACTCCTTTACCTTCAAGCAGTCCAAGGCTTTCTCAGATCTATCCCCCTAGGGATCTGGATCTATCCCCTTAGGGATTTACAATGAATAAGAAAAACTCAGTGCTGCCCAACAGGGTGCCCTTCTGGTAGGGGTGGGGGTGGGGGTGGGGGGAGGTCCCAGCAATTACAATCCAGTGTCTTCAAGGCTGTGTGTGTTGGGGAGGGAGTATTCTTCCATCTCACTTTTATGATCCCTGCAAGTCCCACGAACATCACCGGAGACTGACCAGCTGCCCCATGGAGAATTCTTTATAAACACAATAATGCTGGAAAACACCCCAAGGCGTTGTTACTGCTGTTGTTGAAAAACTTCCGGAAGAAGTTTCTTGTTCTTTCTGCTTCTACACACCACTCAGGTCTCTCACCGTTGTTCCCTAAACAAGTGCCACCTCTGGTCCCCAAGTCAATCACAAATGCATGGCCAAGAGCCGGGTCCGGGAAAGACTGGTCTGGCTTCTCTATGGAATGTGTTTAGCTCAAAGCTGGCTTCTTCTCCCTCTGGGACCTAGTCAACCGCTTTGACCTCCCGACGGGTGTGGGCCCAGGGCTGCCCTCCCACTTAACAGGCAAAACACAAAGAGGACAGGGGATCTTCCTCCGGGTGGATACACACACCCAGGTGGCAAGTTGACACATTGATTTCATCCATAGAGACTGTGGGTTTCAACTAAAGAAAATACCAGAACTGGATTAAGTGGTAAAAGTAACTGGGTCATCAGGCCCAGAGGGGGTCTCGCAGTGCCCAAGTGCGAGTGCCCACGGGCCAAGGAAGGACTTGAGTCAGGTCCAGAGTGCCTGCCTCTCTCCTCCTCCTCTCCCATCAGCTCCCTGGTGTGGCCCCACTCCATTCTTCTCTGCATAGCGCCCTGTTTTATGTGCGCAGGTCCCAACACACACACACAAAAACCATGAATCACTCTCTTTCTCCCTGTTGACTCTCAGCCCCAGTTCCAAACTCACAGGGAAGCGATTTGATTGGCCCAGCCTGGATTAGGAGGCTCCTTGATCCAATCAGCTGTGGCCTGGGGTGGGAGCGGCATCTTCTGGTATGACCATGGCTGTCCCCAGTGTAACTGTGGAATGCGGAGAGGGCTGTTCCCACCAAAGGAACCTGGTACACATCCACCACTCCAGTGTTGGCTTTTGAGCACAGGATTCCCCTCCTGCCGCTAGTGAGGCAACTGAGCGATGGCTCCTTGCAGGGACGTCGTAAATGCTCAGAACCTGCAGATTACTTGCTTCCCACCCTCCTCCAGCACAACGTCTCCACGCCCACCACTGCCGTTCTCACTCTGCTCTGGTCCAGCGCCTACGTTTACTCATTCATTCACTCAGCCAGGATTCTCTGAGCATCGCCCATATGCCAGGCTCTCTGCAAGGGTGAAGAAGACAGACCAGGGACCTCCTTTCATGGGGTTGTGGTGGATGGAAAATAAGCAAAGGAACAAAAGCACTACTGGGATCACCTAATGGTAATAAATGCTATTAAGAAAACACAGGGTGTGGTGTGAAGTTCTTTCTTAACTGTGAGCCCCTTGTACTAGCCAGGGTTCTCCAGAGAAATGGGCCAATAGGATGCATACGTGTGGATGGATATGTGCGCTCAGTCGCGTCTGACTCTTTGTAACCCCATGGACTGTAGCCTGCCAGGCTCCTCTGCCCACGGGATTCTCCAGGCATGAATACTGGAATGGGTTACCATGCTCTTCTCCAGGGGATCTTCCCAACCCAGGGATTGAACCTGCAGCTCCTGTGTCTTCTGCATTGCAGGCAGATTCATTACCCATTGAACCACCTGGAAAGCCTATGTGTGTGTGTGCGTGTGTGCACAAGTGTAGAGGAATTTATTACAAAGAATTGGCTCATATAATTATGGAGGCTGAAACATCTGAACCCCAGAAGAACTAATGATGTAGCTCTAGCCTGAGTCTGAGTTCCAAGGCAGAAGTTCAATGTCACACCTTGAAATCATTGAGGCAGAGAGAGATTTCTTTCTTACTCAGCCTTTTATTAAACCCAGATTTCAATGAACTGTATAAAGCCTACCCATATTGGAAAGGGCGATCAGCTTCACCCATTTACCAATTTAAATGTTGATCTTGGGAATTCCCTGGTCGTCTTGTGGTTAGGACTTGGTGCTTCTACTTCTAGGGCCCAGGTTCAATTCCTGGTCACAGAACTAAGATATTGCAATCCATGAGGTGTGACCAAAAAAAAAATAATGTTGATTTCATCCAGAAACATTCTCATAGACACACCCAGACATACATTAAACCAAATACATGGGCACTCCAGGCTTCCCTGGTGGCTCAGATGGTAAAACGTCTGCCTACAATGCAGGAGACCCAGGTTCAATCCCTGGGTTGGGAAGATCCCCTGGAGGAGCACATGGCAATCCACTCTAGTACTCTTGCCTGGAGAATCCCATGAAGAGAGAAGCCTGGTGGGCTACAGTCCATAGGGTCGCAAAGAGTCGGACACGACCGGGCAACTAACACACCCACATACGTGGGCACCCCCATGACCCAATCAAGCTGATGGATAAAATTAACTATCATACCCTTCAAAACAGGCCAAGAGGGACCCTTCTGTTTGCCCCCAGCAGGCTCATGATAGTGCCTTACACGTGGTGGGGAAGGGTCTCAGATTTTGCCCTGTTGGCAAGCTCATAGGTAGTTAGCCTGCCAGCTTCACAGAGGCTGTCAAAGACACGAGCTTCTTGGGTCAGACACAGGGATGGTATGACTCATGGCACATCTGATGTCAAGAAATATCTGTGAAATGAGCAGATGGCGGCATGCACTCCAGGGCTAAGCTATATACCCAGGAAATGGCAGTCACCCAGATCTCTTGGGGGAGCAAGATCCCCCCGATGTCAGTTAAAGAGGTAGCACTGGGGATAAGACCAATTTGGCAATACCTGGTGAAGCTGAAGACGTAAGATGTACATGCTCTGTGACCCAGAAATTCCATGTGCTGGGCTCAGGGGCCTGGCTGCCTCCAGCCCTTCCCACCTGCCCACCTGTAACCCATTCCTGGCAAAGCCCAGTCCTAGGGGGACCCACACACCAACACAAGAAGACACATTCGAGGATGTTTCCTGTAGTGCTATTTGTAATATTAAAAATTGGAATCAAGGCTAATTTTCCATCACTAGAGGAATAGATAAACAAACCCTAGTTTAGTCCTACAATGGGATGTTATACAGAAGATAAAAATGGCTGCACTAGAACTATGCGGATTACTCTCTATAAGTTTCAGGAACCAGAGCTGGGTGACAAAGAAAAAGTGCCAAAAGGATATGTGCAGTACATCATTTATGAGTCTGCATTTTTCACTTTGATGAGTAACTGGTGGGATCTCAGTTCCCTGAGCAGGGATTGAACCTAAGCCCCCACTGGACCACCAGGGAATCTCTACATATTTATGAGAGACTGTAGCCCACCAGGCTCCTCTGTCCTTGGAACTCTACAGGCAAGAATACTAGAATGGGTAGCTGTTCCCTTCTCCAGGGTATCTTCCCAACCCAGGGATAGAACCTGGGTCTCCCGCCTTGCAGGCAGATTCTTTACGTCTGAGCCACCAGAGATGCCCATATAACGTGTGGTTAAAGCAAAGCCAAAAAAAAATTATGGGACTTCCCTGGTGGTCCAGTGGTTAAGACTCTGCTTTCCCAATGCACGGGCACAGATTTGATCTCTGATGGGGAAACTGAGGTATCACATGCCGCTCAGTGCAGCCAAATAAAACAAACAAACAAAATATAATTACAAGGAACTGATGCTCTCAATTTTGGCATGGAGATGACTTTTTGGGAGGAGGGCCAAAGAGATGGGGCTTAGAGGTCTGCTTTTACTGAAGATTCTGAGAGCTGCAGGAAATACAGCAAAATATTACACCTAGTAAATCTAGGATGTTCTGTTATTTCCTTTGATGAAATAGCTTATAATTAAATAATAGAGTTAAGGCGACCTCCCAAGAGATAGCTAGAACGCATCTGGAGAACCTGGCCTCTGGTGACCTGAAGACTGTGGCTAATTTTGTCCCAGAAGTGCTGGAAGGCATTCATTCTCCCAAACCTTGCCTCACCCTGCAGCTTGTCAGAGGAAGGCTGGTGTACTTCCCAACTCTCACCACTAGATGGAGAGAGCACGCAGGATTGTGTGTTCAGTCCCTCAGTCTGTCTGACTCTGTGCGACCCCATGGACAGCAGCTGGCCAGGCTTCCCTGTCCTTCACCATCTCGCAGAATTTGTGCAGACTCATGGCTATTGAGTCAATGATGCCATCCAACCATCTCATCCTCTGTCGTCCCCGTCTCCTCCTGCCTTCAATCTTTCCCAGCATCAAGGTATTTTTCTAAGGAGTCAGTTCTTCACATCAGGTGGCCCAAGTATTGGAGTTTCAGCTTCAGCATCAGTCCTTCCAATGAATATTCAGGGTTGATTTCCTTTAGGATTGACTGGCTTGATTTTGCAGTTCAAGGGACTCTCAAGAGTCTTCTCCAACTCCACAGTTTGAAAGCATCAATTCTTCGGTGCTTAGTCTTCTTTATGGTCCAACTCTCAGATCCATACATGACTACTGGAGGGCAGGAGAAGGGGACGACAGAGGATGAGATGGTTGGATGGCATCACCGACTCGATGGACATGGGTTTGAGAAAGCTCCGGGAGATGATGAAGGACAGGGAAGCCTGGCGTGCTGCAGTCCATGGGGTCGCAAATAGTCAGCCACTACTGAGCGACTGAACTGAGCTCAGGAGGCATTCGTTCCCCAAAACCTTGCCTCACCCTGCAGCTTGTCAGAGGAAGGCTGGTGTACTTCCCAACTTTAACCACTAGATGGGGCCAGCACGCAGGATTAGAAAACGGGAAATCTGGGTTCATCCCAGCGATTTCAACAAGGAAGAAATTTTGCAAAAGAAGAGCCAAGGCAGAAAATTTACTTGGAATCTTGAGAGACGGGCAGAGGTAGAAAACAGCGGCACCCAGGTAACAAACGGACCCCTAGTTGAAGTAGTCATACTATCCACTGATATTAATAAAGTATCTATTTTCTAGTTCTTAAAATTACCCAAGATGCAGTTTGTAGGCATTAAAACAGATGTCAACAGGGGTTCAGGGAAACTCCAGTTCTCAACCCCCTTTCCCTGTCCCTGTGTCTGATGGATATCATTTCATTGAATGACTCAGATGTGTGTTTAGTTTCAAGGGCCTGGACTTGGAAGGTCCTGAGTTCACATCTTGATATTGCTTCTGCCCAGCTGTGTGACCTTGGGTGACTGCTTTAACCTCTCTGGGCCTCGGTTTTCTGATTTGCAAACTAGGGGAAATAATAACACCAGGTCCACAGAACTTGCAAAGGTTGAATGAAATTATACACACAAAGCCCTTGTACATAGTAAGCCTTTGGTAAATGGTAGAAATGTTAGACCCTAAAGCCCAAATCACTCTATTTTAATTTTTTTTTCTTGCTGTGCCATGTGGCATGTGGGTTCTTAGTTCCCTGACAAGGGATCCAAGTCATGGCCCCTGCATTGAAAGTATGGAGTCTTAACCATTAAACTATCAGTGAAAGTGAAAGTGTGAGTCGCTCAGTCGTGTCTGACTCTTTGTGACCCCGTGGACTGTAGCCTGCCAGGCTCCTCTGTCCATGGGATTCTCCAGGCAAGAATACTGGAGTGGGTTGCCATTCCCTTCTCCAGGGCATCTTCCCAAGCCAGGGATTGAACCCGGGTCTCCCACGTTGCAGGCGGATTCTTTACTGTCTGAGCCACCAGTGAAGTTTCTAGACTACCAGGGAAGTCCTCAAATCACTCTAAAGTCAGCAATTCCAGGGAACAAGGACAAGGTTTCAAACTGCAACATGATGAACAGAATTGAATGCTCTCCTGAGGGGTAAAGATATTCTCAGGTACTCAGCCAAGGGGGCTTCCCAGGTGGCGCTAGTGGTAAAGAACCCACGTGCCAATGCAGGCGACCTAATAGACTTAGGTTCAATCCCTGGGTCAGGAGGAGGAAATGGCAACCCATTCCAGTATTCTTGCCTGGAGAATCCCATGGACAGAGGAGCCTGGAGGGCTACAGTCCATGGGGTCGCAAAGAGTCTGACACAACTGAAGTGACTTAGCACGCACACAGCCATGGAAAGGGATAGTGGTGAAATATTTGATGACCATGTAACAGGAGCAACTAGAAACCCTGCCATTTCCCGAAGAGGAACATGACACCATCCCTTCACTCATTAGACAAATATTTAGAAAGCAGCTTCCTTGAGCAGGCCCTGGTGTGTGGTGTGAGCAAAACACACACGGCCCCTCCTTCCCCTGAGGATGCACAGCCCAGCAGGGGCAGCACAAATATGACCGGAGAGCGAAGGAGACGACGGCGGGGGTAAGACCTCCAAGCAAGGGTGACGGGACCCTGTGCGTCCGAAACTCCAAGGTCGTAAGTCAGTGTGCTCCGGCCCAGGGACGTTTAAAAACCACATTATTGAGGCATGCTTGCATACCGTATTGTTCACACTTTTCATGTGTGCAATTGAGTAATTTTTAGTAAATTTACCAAGTTATGCAACCATCACTATAAATCAGTTCTAAAACATTTCATCAACCCAACATGATCCTTCATGTACAGTCAACGCTAGTTCCTGTCCTGGCCCCAGGAAACCACTAATCTTTCTGTCTGTAGCTTTGCCCTTTCTGGACACGTCATATAAACAGACCGTATAATACATAGTCTCTTGTGTCCAGCTTCTTTTCCGAAGCATATGTTTGAGGTTCATCCAGGTCACAGCGTGTACCTATAGATAATTCTTTTCTCTTGCTGAGTAGTATTCCATTGTAAGGATACGTCGCCTTGTGTCTCTCTGTTTGCTAGCTAATGGCCATTTGCATTGTTTTCCATTTCTGTCTAGCCCATCAAATTTCAACCTAGGGCCAGTGGGTGGACATCACAGCTTGGTGGGCATCACAGCTTGTCTGATGTCAGGATGGGGGACTTCTCTGATGGTCCGGGGGCTAAGACTCTGTGTCCCCAACGCAGGGGGGCCCAGGTTAGATCCCTGGTCAAGGATCTAGATCTCACACGCTGCAACTGAGAGTCTGCATGCCGCAAGTAAAGATCCCACATGCCGCAGCAAAGACTGAAGATCCTGTGTGCCGCATGAGGACCCAACACAGTCAGATAAAGAAATAGTTTTTAAAATTTTTATTTACTTGGTGGTGGCATGGGGTGTCTTTTAGTTGCAGCAATGGCACCCCACTCCAGTACTCTTGCCTGAAAAATCCCATGGGTGGAGGCGCCTGGTGGGCTGCAGTCCATGGGGTCGCTAAGAGTCGGACACGACTGAGCAACTTCACTTTCACTTTTCACTTTCATGCATTGGAGAAGGAAATGGCAACCCACTCCAGTGTTCTTGCCTGAAGAATCCCAGGGATGGGGGAGCCTGCCGGGCTGCCGTCTATGGGGTCGCACAGAGTCAGACACGACTGAAGTGACTTAGCAGCAAACTCTTAGCTGTGGCATGTGGGATCCAGTTCCCTGAGGAGGGAATCAAACCCGGGCCCGCTGCACTGGGAGCACAGAGTTTTAGCCACTGGACCCTCAGGGAAGTCCCCATCTGGTCTCCTCTTTCTTTTTTCCCTGACCCATCTGAAAGCAGAGATCATTAAACTCCAGCCCTAAACCCTTCATCATGTGTCTCCTAAGGTTAAGGACAGTGTCTAAAATCACCATTATCTTACTCAATTTAATTTCAACACGATGTTATCTGACATGTGGTCCACATTGAAATTTCCCCAATTATGTCAGTAACATCCTTCAGGGTTTTTTTTTTGTTTGTTGTTTTTAACTCAAGAGCTAATGAAGGATTGAGCCTTGCTTTTGGCTGTCATGAGAAGCCAGGCTTTTTTTTTTTTTACCTTTTTAATATTTTTCATTTTTTGGCAATGCTGAGTCTTCACTGCTGCAAGTGGGTTTTCTCTAGTTGCAGAGTGGGTGCCACTCTCGAGCCGAGGTCCCCAGGCTTCGCTATGCGTTGGCCTCTCCTTACAGAGCACAGGCTCTAGATGTGCTTCAGCAGCTGTGACTCGTGGACTCAGTAGTTGTGGCACATGGGCTTAGTTGCCCTGTGGCACGTGGGATCTTCCCAGACCAAAGACTGAACTGGTGTTCCCGGCATTGCAAGGTGGATTCTCAACCACTGGACCACCACACATGCCCAGAAGCCAGACTTGGAACTGAATGAAAATGAATGCAGATTGCTAATCCGTGTGAGAACTTGCATGGGGCAGGCTTCTGAGGGAAGCGTCAGACCAGTCACTCAGTCCTCAGAAGAGCCAGGCCGGGACCGCTGCCCACATTTCTGGAGGCGAGGTGGCAGGTGGTGTCGAAAGCTCAGCTGCCCTCGTCTGGGTTTGGTAAATGAGAAAAGCAGGGTTTGGGACATGGGACACCTCGTCTGTGTCCTCACACTTGAGCCTGAAGGAGTCCTAATGTGAAGCCACGTCTGACTGACTCTGAGCGCCAAAGCCTTTGACTGTGTGGATCACAAGAAACTGGAAAATTCTGAAAGAGATGGGAATACCAGACCACCTGACCTGCCTCCTGAGAAACCTGTATGCAGGTCAAGAAGCAACAGTTAGAACTGGACATGGAACAACAGACTGGTTCCAAATAGGAAAAGGAGTACGTCAAGGCTGTATATTGTCACCCTACTTATTTAACTTATATGCAGAGTACATCATGAGAAACGCTGGGCTGGAAGAAGCACGAGCTGGAATCAAGATTGCCAGGAGAAACATCAATAACCCCAGATATGCAGATGACACCACCCTTATGGCAGAAAGCAAAGAACTAAAGAGCCTCTTGATGAAAAGTGAAAGAGGAGAGTAAAAATGTTAGCTTAAAACTCAACATTCAGAAAACTAAGATCATGGCATCTGGTCCCATCATTTCAAGGCAAATAGATGTAGAAACAGTGAAAACAGTGAGAGACTTTTATTTTGGGGGACTTCCAAAATCAGTGCAGATGGTGACTGCAGGCATGAAATTAAAAGACTCTTGCTCCTTGAAAGGAAAGCCATGACCAACCTAGACAGCTTATTAAAAAGCAGAGACATTACAAAGTTCTCTCTAGTCAAAGTTATGGTTTTTCCAGTAGTCATGTATGAATGTGAGAGTTGAACTATAAAGAAAGCTGAGCACCAAAGAACTAATGATTTGAGCTGTGGTGTTGGAGAAGACTCTTGAGAGTCCCTTGGTCTGCAAGGAGATCCAACCAGTCCATCCTAAAGGAAATCAGTCCTGAATATTCATTGGAAGGACTGATGCTGAAGCTGAAACTCCAGTACTCTAGGCTCCTGATGTGAAGAGCTGACTCATTTGAAAAGACCCTGATGCTGGGAAAGATTGAAGGCAGGAGGAGAAGGGGATGACAGAGGATGAGATGGTTGGATGGCATCACCGACCTGATGGACATGAATTTGAATAAGCTCCAAGAGTTGGTGATGGACAGGGGAGCCTGGCGTGCTGCATTCCATGGGGTCACCAAGAGTTGGACACAACTGAGCGGCTGAACTGAACTGAACTGAACTGACAGTCCAGTGGTTAAGATTTCACCTTCCAAAGCAGGGGGCATCGGTTTTATTTGTTTATAAAACACAATTTTATTTTGATTTCTCCAGTCAAACTTTCCAGTTGGTTTGTGCCCGCTGATATTCAACCCAGGGCTGTGCAACAAGTGTGATTGTACATTCTTGAGATTATGAGCTAGTGCCCTCCTTTCAGAGAAGGCAATGGCACCCCACTCCAGTACTCTTGCCTGGAAAATCCCATGGACGGAGGAGCCTGGTGGGCTGCAGTCCATGGGGTCGCTAAGAGTTGGACACAACTGAGCGACTTCACTTTCACTTTTCACTTTCATGCGTTGGAGAAGGAAATGGCAACCCACTCCAGTGTTCTTGCCTGGAGAATCCTGGGGATGGGGGAGCCTGGTGGGCTGCCGTCTATGGGGTCGCACAGAGTCGGCTACGACTGAAGCGACTTAGCAGCAGCAGCAGCCCTCCTTTCGGGGACAGTGACCCTTTGGAGAGACTGGCTAGGTGTTGTACAGGAAGTCCCACCCTCTAGATTTGTCTCTTACTGCCTCTCGGTGTCAGTCCCTTTGTTCCTTCATTCCCCACAATTCCTCTAATCTGGCAGTTAAAGCAAGGCTGGGAACTTCCCTGCTGGTCCAGTGGCTAGGACTCTGTGCTCGTAACGCAGGGGGCCTGGGTTTGGTGCCTGCTCAGCGAACTTAAATATATATATTGCAAGGCTGGATGGTGTGAAATAAGAGCTTGTGATTAAAATTCCCACCAATATAGAAGCGTGTAAATTAAGGGGGATGCTCTGCCCCTCCTCTTTCCGTCTCTGGTCCTTCTCCCCAGAGATAAACACTGTTAATGACTCGATGACTGTGTGTCCTCCTTCCAGGCTTCCCAGATGGCACTGTGGTAAAAAAAAAACTCACCTACCAGTGCAGGAGACATAAGAGACGCGGGTTAGATCCCTGGGTTGGGAAGATCCCCTGGAGAAAGAAATGGGAACCCACTCCAGCATCCTTGTCTGGAGAACCCCATGGACAGAGGAGTCTGGTGGGCTACGGTCCATGGGGTTGCAGAGGCAGACACAACTGAAGGGACTTCAGTTCAGTTCAGTCGCTCAGTCGTGTCCAACTCTCTGCGACCCCATGGACCACAGCACACCAGGCCTCCCTGTCCATCACTAACTCCTGGAGTTTGCTCAGACTCATGCCCGTCGAGTCGGTGATGCCATCCAGCCATCTCATCCTGTCGTCCCCTTCTCCTCCTGCCCTCAGTCTTTCCCAGCAGCAGGGTCTTTTAGCACGCACCTTTCCTCCCGTCATAGAAACGTCTGATGTCACTATGTGTGGCTTTTTGCTTTTGTTTGTACAAGAAAGTGATTGATACAGTAGCTGTTCTGGAAATGGAAAAGTCATGTATTTGGGCCATCTCTCCACTGCTTGGTCCTGAGCTCTGTCACTCTAACCTAAGACCACATTAGCTTTTGCTGACTAAAAAACATTCCTTTTTATATCTAAGTTTCTATTAAGCCCCATGTGGAGAATTTGGGGAACATCAATGAAAAGTTCCCCAGGCAAGATAACATCTGATTTATTCAAAGGACTTGCAGCTCACCCCTTCCCTCCCCCACCGCCAACCCTTCTCCCACTGCAGTCAGTGATTTTTTTCTTTTAATATTTTATTTATTTATTTTGCTTGCGCTGGTCTTAGCTGCGGGATGTGGGATCTTTTAGTGGCGGCATGTGGAATCTAGTTCCCTGACCGGGGATTGAACCCAAGTCCCCTGCATTTGGAGCCTGGAGTCTTAATCACTAGACTACCAGGGAAGGCCCACAAATTAGTCCCACCTAATTCTTGATTTTTCTCTCAAGTCAGCATTTCTTTCAGGCTTCCCACCTCCAGAAATGACATCCCCATCTACTCAGCTATTCAAGTCCTAGATGTGAGCATTGGAATTTTATTTTAAATTTATTTATTTATTTCTCTCCCTCTCTTTTTTTTTTTTTTTTTTTGGCTGCACCACTTGGCTTGCAGGATCTTAGTTCCCTGGCCAGGGGTTGAACCTGGGGCCCAGCAGTGGAAGCGCTGAGTTCTAAGCACTGGTCCGCCAGGGGATTCCCTTTATTGTTTTATTGAGGTACAATTTATCTCAGTAAAACACACAAATCTTAAGTGAATGCTCCACAAAAAAAAAAAATTTTTTTAAACCTTTGTAGACATGCGTGTTACTACCGCCCAGATGGAGGTGGAGAAACTTCTCAGCGCCCAGGAAGTTCCCTTGCGACTCGTCCTGGTCAATTCCCCTCCTTCCCCCAGAGGGATCAGCTCTTCTGACCACTGTCTCTGACCCCTGGTGGCCAGCCTATGGCTCAGGCCTGCCAGTCTCTGCCGTATTTTTCTCAGGCCTCATCCTTTCCCACCCAGGCGACAGCACTCGCTTCTTCACTTGTCCCCTCTCCCCTGGCACCCCGTCCCCCCAGCAGCCAGAGACCTGACCGCTCGCCCCCCGGCCTGAGACCCCCAGAGGCTCCTGGGGCCCTCAGAGAGGTGCTCAGCACCTTGGCTAATCCTCACCTTGCTGACACCAGTTCCGGAGTCCTCGTGCATGCGTGCAAGTCACTCCAGTCGTGTCTGACTCTCTGCAACCCATGGACTGTAGCCCACCAAGCTCCTCTGTCCATGGGATTCTCCAGGCACGGATCCTGGAGTGGGTTGCCATGCCCTCCTCCAGGGGATCTTCCCAACCCAGGGATCGAACCCGCATCTCTTACATCTACTTCGTTGGCAGGCGGGTTGTTTACTACTCGTGCCACCTGGGAAGCCTTCCTCGGTCCTCACCACACCCCATACAAGGGGATGGAGGTACAGTGGGGATTTACGGGTCTACGATCGCAAAGATAGCAAGCAGTGAAGCTGGACACACCAACAGGTTGACTTCCAAACATATGCTCTTAATAGTTCTGTGCCACTCCATGAATGAATGAATCATCGATTCATCTATTCAGGTTTTCTTTCTCAGAAATATAGCGACCCAGGGACTACCCTTGGTGGTCCTGTGGCTAAGACTGCGCTCTCAATGCAGGGGGCCTGAGCCCTGGTCAAGGAACTAGATCCCACATGCCACAACTAAGAGTTGGCATGCCACAACCGAAGACCCCACACAATGCAGCTAAAGATGCCGTATGCTGTAGCGAAGACGGAAGATCCCTTGTGCGGCACTTGAGACCCGGTGCATGCAAATAAAGAAACAAAAATAAAAACCAAAGGAAATACAGTAAGTTTAGGAAAAATCAAATCTCTCATTGCTAAGCAGTGGAACGTGAGACCACTTTCTTGCCTGGGGAAGAGGGAAAAGAGGCAAAGGAGGAGGGGGATGAGGGGGAGGAGAGAGGGAGGAGGAGGGAGGGAGGAGGGGGAGGAGGGATGCAGCCTTGCGTCCCAGCCTTGTGGGGGCAGAGGGTGTTTCTGGACCGAGCCCTGCCTCCACAGCAGCACTTTCTTGAGGACTGGGCTTGACCCCAGCAGAGGAGAGGCTCTTTATTTACTCAGTGTCTAAATCCTGATCGTCACTGGGTTGAGAAGGGGGGTGGGGGTGCCCCTACAAGGCCTGTGGTTTGAGTAAAGAAAACAATTGCATAAAAATGGAGAACCTTACCACATCCCAGGTCCTGTCCGCGCCTGAGTCATGCTGGAGAAAAGCGAAGCCCCAAGCCCCTCAGATTTCAGGCCAGCAGTGACATCACTGAAGTCAGCGCCTATGAGCTCAGGAAAGGGTACCCGGGGACAGGGGAAGAGGCAGGATGGAGGGCCAAGACTGGCTCAGAGGAACTCCAGGCCTGGGTTAGGGAGAGGTCACCGGGTCAAGTGACGGCTTTGGAGGGAGCCCTGAACCCCTCCCAATGTCGGGAGCCTCTGATTTGACCTCTGTGACCCGGGCACGTGGCACAGTGCCTGGCACACGTAAGCGCTCAGGGTTCAGAAGTTGAATGGATGAATCAGTGAATGAATGAGGGAGCAAGGCACCTCGCTGGGCACTCCGGTCTCCCACTCAAATTCTGCAACCTGCAGAAATGGCTGTTCTCAGGAGCTCCCTGATGGGCCAGTGGCTAAGACTCAGTGCTCCCAATGCAGGGGGCCTGGGTTTGCTCCCTGGTCAGGGAACTAGATCCCACATACCGCAATTAATAAATTAAATGTTAAAGAAAAAAAATAAATGGCTGTTCTTGGGAATTCCCTGATGATCCAGGGGTTAGGACGCCGCACTCTCACTGCCGAGGGCCTGGGTTCAATCCCTGGTCAGCGATAAGATTCCACAAGCCTTGTGGCACAGCCAGAAACAAACAAACCACAAAAACTGTTCTTGGGCCTTACGGGTCCCTGGTTCCCACGGGGGCTGGGCTTGGCATTCCGATCACCCGCCTGACTTTTCACCTGCTCTGTGCAGAGCTGGGGGATGACTGACAACTGGAAGCAAATCTGACCTCCAACCAGGAGGAAGCAGCACTTTTTCCTTAGTGTGGAAACTGCGGCCAAAACTGTGCTGTCTCCCGGGTGGGAGGGGATGGTTTATGATGAGGTGGCAGGGACAGGGCTTCCAGAGGTGCGTAAAACCAAGCTGCGTGGGTCCCTGGCTGTAGCTTGCCCTGGAACAGTGAAGTTGGGGACATATCTGGTCCTTCCTCTCCTGGCTCCAAGCTCAGGAATCTTCTGGAGCATCCCACCCCCCCTCCCCCCCCCCCTCCATAGCCCAGCGTTCTGGGCTGAGCAGTCAATGAGAGCCCATGTGCTACTTGACTGCAGTTCTGAGATGGACAGTTTGAATTGGAAGCTGGAGCTTGTGGGAAAGGTCAGAGGGTCCAGCTGGCCCCGTGGGGGTCAGCTCCATCTGAGTATCAGCCCATTCTCAAGCCAAGTCCTTTCCTCCACCCTGCCCCCAGCTCTCTGAAGTCTTTTTCACATATATCAGGTATATGTATATAGATCTCACTGTGGTTTAGCATGGAAATTGATCAAGTCATTTCACTCTTCTGAACCTCAACTTCCTCACCTCTAAAATGGGAATAAGGAAGACAACTGACTAATACTGTGTATACACAGAGTCCGGCAGCTAAAGTTGACTCATTGTTGGTAATCTTGTTACATAACAATTTTTACTTTATCACCAAGTTTACTGCCCAGCTTGTGTTTCGAGCTCAAGCTGAAGCTCTGTCTCTCAGTTGGCCTGTCTGGGAGGGGAAAGCCAATTCTCTCTGCCAGGTCTCACTCTTGTCTGGGAGCCAGACTTGCCTGCTCATCCTTGGGGTCTCACCCCCTCCCCAGAGTGCTGGTCTGTCTCTTTTCTCAGTTGCTGCTGCCAACACGGTCAACAGTGATGCACCCACGGCCTTAGTGGCCTTTGATGGGTCCACATGGCCAGAATCTTCCCCAGAGAATGGACAGGTAGCAAATCCACAGTGAGGAGGGGGCTGCTGGCTGGAAGGGGCCGGTCTAGGTCAATACTGTGCTCTTATCTGGTAGGGGGAATCTGGCTCTTGGGATGAAATGGGAGCAGGGAGGCCTTCAGGGAGGAGGAGTTAGGGTCAGGTCGGGGGAAAGGAAGCAGAGAGAGGGTTGCATGGAAAATGTCATCTTATCCTATGGTACTCAGAGGACAAGCCGGATCTGAAACGCTCTTCTGTGGGGACTTGGTCTCCAGTGGACCCCGGTGCCGTGTAAAGCAGGTGGCAGACCCGCACTGACTAGCTCTGGTTGGTGGCAGGTAGCTTCCTGGTTGCTAGAGCCACACTGAGGCTTCAGGGTTCGAGGGACTTCCTGTGAGATGCCACGGTGGGTGCAAGGGGAACCTCTCCGGGGGACACGGGAACACAGGTGAGGATCCCAGGGCTGGCGAGGACCCGAAGCGGATTCATGGAGGGGCCTTTTGTCAACGTTCTTTGATCTGTTCCTGCTGCTCGCACCGACTTCTTGGACTGCTGAGCTCAGACTCCTCTTCGTGGTCCAGGCTCCATCCCCATGCCCACCTTTCCATCTCTCTTGGTATCTTCTGTTCACACCTGGGGACGTCTGTTTGGGTGGAGCTCTCTCCAGCTGTGGATTTCATTGGCTGTGGGCTAGCCTCCCATTGGCTGCCTGCGGTCAGGTATTTCTCTGTTGTCCAATCAGCTGTCGCCATGGTGGCTCTGACCAGCCTGGGGCTGCTTCCCTGCTTGAGCCATCTCTATAGAGGTGAGCCCCCTATAGAGGGCCCACATTCTGGGCTAGCTAGTACACCCCCTAGTTTCCAACCAGTCAGTCGGGTTCCTGGGCCGTCCAGCAACACCCCGACTCCTTTCTTCCTTACCTAGTACACACATCATTATGTTTTGTTATTTTTTTAAGAAACAGTTGTTTTTTTTAAGATTTTTTTTTTTTTTTTTTCTGGGTGGAGACAGACTGTGTGGATCACAATAAACTGTGGACAATTCTGAAAGAGATGGGAATACCAGACCACCTGACCTGCCTCTTGAGAAACCTATATGCAGGTCAGGAAGCAACAGTTAGAACTGGACATGGAACAACAGACTGGTTCCAAATAAGAAAAGGAGTACATCAAGGCTATATATTGTCACCCTGCTTATTTAACTTAAATGCAGAGTATATCATGAGAAACGCTGGGCTAGAAGAAGCACAAGCTGGAATCAAGACTGCCGGGAGAAATCTCAATAACCTCAGATATGCAGATGACACCATCCTTATGGCAGAAAGTGAAGAGGAACAAAAAGCCTCTTGATGAAAGTGAAAGAGGAGAGTGAAAAAGTTGGCTTAAAGTTCAACATTCAGAAAACTAAGATCACGGCATCCAGTCCCATCATTTCATGGGAAATAGATGGGGAAACAGTGGAAACAGTGTCAGACTTTATTTTTTTGGGCTCCAAAATCACTGCAGCTGGTGACTGCAGCCATGAAATTAAAAGATGCTTACTCCTTGGAAGGAAAGTTATGACCAACCTAGATAGCATATTGAAAAGCAGAGACATTACTTTGCCAACCAACAAAGGTTCATCTAGTCAAGGCTATGGTTTTTCCAGTGGTCTGTATGGATGTGAGAGTTGCACTGTGAAGAAAGCTGAGCGCCGAAGAATTGATGCTTTTGAACTGTGGTGTTGGAGAAGACTCTTGAGAGTCCCTCAGACTGCAAGGAAATCCAACCAGTCCATTCTAAAGATCAGTCCTGGGTGTTCTTTGGAAGGACTGATGCTGAAGCTGAAACTCCAATACTTTGGCCACTTCATGTGAAGAGTTGACTCATTGGAAAAGACCCTGATGCTGGGAGGGATTGGGGGCAGGAGGAGAAGGGGACGACAGAGGATGAGATGGCTGGATGGCATCACCGACTTGATGGACATGAGTTTGAGTGAACTCTGGGAGTTGGTGATGGACAGGGAGGCCTGGCATGCTGCAGTTCCTGGGGTCGCAAAGAGTCGGACATGACTGAGTGACTGAACTGAACTGAGCTGTGAACCATTTTTAAAGTCTTTATTGAGTTTGCTAAATATTATTTCTGTTGTTTATGTTGGTTTTTTTAGGCACAAGGCACATGGGATCTTAGCTCCCCTACCAGTGATCGAACCCATGCCCCCTGCTTTGGAAGGTGAAATCTTAACCACTGGACTGCCAGTTCAGTTCAGTTCAGTCGTTCAGTCGTGTCCAACTCTTCATGACCCCATGGAATGCAGCACGCCAGGCTCCCCTGTCCATCACCAACTCTTGGAGCTTATTCAAATTCATGTCCATCAGGTCGGTGATGCCATCCAACTATCTCATCCTCTGTCTTTCCCTTCTCCTCCTGCCTTCAATCTTTCCCAGCATCAGGGTCTTTTCCAATGAGTCAGCTCTTCACATCAGGAGCCTAGAGTATTGGAGTTTCAGCTTCAGCATCAGTCCTTCCAATGAATATTCAGGACTCATTTCCTTGAGGATTGACTGGTAGGATCTCCTTGCAGTCCAAGGGACTCTCAAGAGTCTTCTCCAACGCCACAGTTCAAAAGCATCAAATCTTCGGCACTCAGCTTTCTTTATAGTCCAACTCTCATATCCATACATGACTACTGGAAAAACCACAGCTTTGACTAGACAGACTTTTGTTGGCAAAGTGATGTCTCTGCTTTTTAATAAGCTGTCTAGGTTGGTCATAGCTTTTCTTTTCAAGGAGCAAGCATATTCATGGAGGGGCCTTTTATCAGTTTTCTTTGCTCTGTTGCTGCTGCTCATGCCAACTTCTCAGAGAAATTAAAAAGAGCATGCCTTTTAATTTCATGGCTGCAGTCACCATCTGCAGTGATTTTGGAACCCCCAAAAATAGTCTGTCACTATTTCCATTGTTTCCCTATTTGCCATGAAGTGATGGGACCAGATGCCATGATCTTAGTTTTCTGAATGTTGAGCTTTAAGCCAACTTTTTCACTCTCCTCTCTCACTTTCATCAAGAGGCTTTTTAGTTCCTCTTCACTTTCTGCCATAAGGGTGGTGTCATCTGCATATGTGAGGTTATTGATATTGTTCCTGGCAATCTTGATTCCAGCTTGTGCTTCATCCAGCCCGGCATTTCGCATGATGTACTCTGCATATAAGTTAAATAAACAGGTGCCAATATACAGCGTTGACGTACTCCTTTCCTGATTTGGAACCAGTCTGTTGTTCCATGTCCAGTTCTAACTGTTGCTTCTTGACCTGTATACAGATATCTCAGGAGGCAGTCAAGTGGTCTGATATTCCCATCTCTTTCAGAATTTTCCACGGTTTGTTGTGATCCACACAATCAAAGGCTTTGGCATAGTCAATAAAACAGAAATAGATGTTTTTTTTGGAACTGTCTTGCTTTTTCAATGATCCAATGGATGTTGGCAATTTGATCTCTGGTTCCTCTGCCTTTTCTAAATCCAGCTTGAACATCTGGAAGTTCACGGTTCACGTACTGCTGAAGCCTGGCTTGGAGAATTTTGAGCATTACTTTACTAGCGTGTGAGATGAGTGCAATTGTGCGGTAGTTTGAGCATTCTTTGGCATTGCCTTTCTTTGGGATTGGAATGAAAACTGACCTTTTCCAGTCCTGTGGCCACTGCTGAGTTATCCAAATGTGCTGGCATATTGAGTGCAGCACTTTCACAACATCATCTTTTGGGATTTGAAATAGCTCAACTGGAATTCCATCACTTCCACTAGCTTTATTCATAGTGATGCTTCCTAAGGCGCACTTGACTTCACATTCCAGGATGTCTGGCTCTAGGTGAGTGATCACACCATCGTGATTATCTGGGTCGTGAAGATCTTTTTGGTGCAGTTCTTCTGTGTATTCTTGCCACCTCTTCTTAATACCTTCTGCTTCTGTTAGGTCCATACCATTTCTGTCTCTTATTGTGCCCATCTTTGCATGAAATGTGCCCTCGGTATCTCTAATTTTCTTGAAGAGATATCTAGTCTTTCCCATTCTATTGTTTCCTCTATTTCTTTGCATTGATCACTGAGGAAGGCTTTCTTATCTCTTCTTGCTATTCTTTGGAACTCTGCATTCAAATGGGTATATCCAAAGGGACCTCCAGGGAAGTCCCTATGTGTGGTTCTTATCCTGTTTTCAGGTAATTAATTCAATATTGGTCTTGATCCCCACTGGATTGACCATTGAAGGGCCGGTGGCCCTTCACACACACACACACACACACACACACACACACACGTCCTAGCCCAGGGCTCTGCCTCTGGAGTTAGACTGGATCACTTAAATAAACCTATCCCAACACCAGCAGCAGCAGTCGTGTACATGTAATGCGAGTCACAATTCTATGTGCTACCTGGATTAGCTCAGTAATCCTCAGAGGAAGGTCTATTCTCATGCCCATTTTAGAGATGGGGAAAGTGAGGCTCAGGGAGGAAGCGGTGGTGCCCAGCAGCAACTGACTCAGGCCTGTGCTCCTTGCTGCTCTTTAGCCGCTTGGCCCCGAGGGCAGGTAACTGGGCATCTCCAGGTCCCAGTTTTACTTTCTTCAAAAGTGGGATAAGAAGATTTAACACATAGAGTGGTCACAGAAAGTCAGCGCCTTTCAAACTAAAACTCAACCCCTGGGTTGACATTATCGTCACAGACAGGAAGCAGAGTTCTGTTCTTTTGGTAATAAGCTGGGGTTTTCAGAGTTGAATTTTTTAAATCCAACTTGCTCGAAATCAGCCCCCTATTTGGGCCTGTACCTCACAGGCAGCTTCGACAGATTGATTCACAGGTCCTGGGAGCTGAACTGAAAGGCTTGAGTTTCGCTTGAGATTCTAATCACATCTGTGACCTTTGTATCAAGTGTCTTAAGGAAATAAAATAAAACCAGAAAGACAAGTCCCAGAATATTTTATGTAGAGTTGCACTGTCCCTATGGCAACCTCAAACCAGAAATGATCCCTGAGCTCCTGAAACGTGAAAAGCCCGAACTCAGATGTGTCACGGGTGTAAAATTCATACCTGAATATGAAAAAAAAAAGTTAAATATCTAGTTAATAATTTAAAAATATTGATTACATGTTAAAATGATATTTTGGATCTACTGGGTAAATAAAATACATTTCTGTGTGTGTGCTAAATCACTTCAGTTGCATCCAACTCTTTTCAATCACATGGACTGCAGTACTCCAGGCTTCCTTCCTTGTAAGTGGGAAGGGTGTAGCCTGCCAGGCTCCTCTGTCCAGGGGATTCTCCAGGCAAGAACACTGGAGTGGGTTGCCATGCCCTCCTTCAGGGAATCTTTCTGACTCAAGGATCAAACCTGCATTTCCTTCTTTGGTAGGCAGGTTCTTTACCACTAGCGCCAACTAGGAAGCTCAAAATATATTATGGTGGCTAAATGATATCCCGCAAAGATCAGTTCAGTTCCGTTCAGTTCAGTCGCTCAGTCGTGTCCGACTCTTTGCGACCCAATGAATTGCAGCACCCCAGGCCTCCCTGTCCATCACCAACTCCCGGAGTTCACTCAGACTCACGTCCATCGAGTCAGTGATGCCATCCAGCCATCTCATCCTCTGTCGTCCCCTTCTCCTCCTGCCCCCAATCCCTCCCAGCATCAGAGTCTTTTCCAATGAGTCAACTCTTCGCATGAGGTGGCCAAAGTACTGGGGTTTCAGCTTTAGAATCATTCCTTCCAAAGAAATCCCAGGGCTGATCTCCTTTAGAATGGACTGGTTGGATCTCCTTGCAGTCCAAGGGACTCTCAAGAGTCTTCTCCAACACCACAGTTCAAAGGCATCAATTCTTTGGCGCTCAGCCTTCTTCACAGTCCAACTCTCACATCCATACATGACCACTGGAAAAACCATAGCCTTGACTAGACGGACCTTTGTTGGCAAAGGAATGTCTCTGCTTTTGAATATATTATCTATGTTGGTCATAACTTTCCTTCCAAGGAGTAAGCGTCTTTTAATTTCATGACTGCAGTCACCATCTGCAGTGATTTTGGAGCCCCCCAAAATAAAGTCTGACACTGTTTCCACTGTTTCCCCATCTATTTCCCATGAAGTGATGGGACCGGATATTATGTCTTAACTCCTGGAATCTATAAGTGTTACTGTAATGGAGAAAGGGTCTTTATTGTGTTTCAGTTAAAGATTTATTTTGGCTATGAAATCTTACTTCCCTGACCAGGGATTGAACCCATGCCCTCGAAGTGTGGAGTCTTAACCACTGGACCACCAGGAAAGTCTTCAGTTGAAGATCTTCAAATAAGGAGATTATCATGGATTAGCCAGGTAAACCCTAAGTGAAATCACATGTTGTTGTTCAGTAGCTCAGTCGAATCCGACTCTTTGCAACCCTGTGGACAGCAGCACGCCAGGCTTCCTTCCTTGTAAGTGGGAGGGGTGCAACCACAAGCCAAGGAAGCTGGAAGAGACAAGGAACAGATTTTCTCCTAGAGGGTGGGGGGAGCTCAGCCCAGCTCACACCTGGGTTTCAGACTTGCAGCCTCCAGAACTTGAGAGAGTTAAGTTTCTGTTGTTTGAACTTCACCAAATCTCTGGTGATTTATTACAGTATTCTGGGGGAACTCAAACAGTTATTGAAATTAATTTCACTGTTTCTTTCTTTTTTTTTTTAAACATGGCTACTAGAAAATTGTTACTTATGAACATGGCTGGCCCTCATGGTGAACTTGGATCTTTCTCCAAGGAAAGGAAGCCACCTCTCCTCTCTGGCTCCTTGTTCAACAAGGTGTTGAACCAGAATCACACTTCCCATACGCAGTTCTTGGGTCTCTGAGGATCCAGGAAGGTGCCTGCAGATTTATTTTTAGGTTGGCGGTACTGGTTAAAGATCTCTTTGGTCTTTGGCTGGATTACATGAAGTAAGCACTCTCTAGAGATCCAACCAGCAGTTACAAGTGTCCTGTGGACATGCAAACCCTTTAAAAAACACAGAAAGACATTTTGTTAGTTTCTTGGGGCTGCCGTGACAAATTACCACATATAAACAACAGGATTTTTTTCTCTGGTAGTTCTGGAAGCCAGAGGTCTGAAATCCCGGTGTAGGCAGGGTTGGTAACCTCTGGGAGATTCTCTTTCATGCCTCTTTCCCAGCTTCAGGTGTCGGCTGGAAGCCCTTGGTGTTCCTTGGCTTGTGGCTGCATCACTCCAATTTCTGCCTCTATCTCTACATGGCCTTTCTTCTGAGTCTGAGTCTCCTTCTCTGTTCTCTCTCAAGGTCACCAGCCATTGTGTTGAGTCCACCTCAAATCTGAGATGACCTCATTTCAAGATCCTTAACTTAATTAAGGATCTAAGTGATAGTGAGGATAGGGGAGGTACGGCAGGACTGGTATGCTGCCGTCCCTGGGGTCACAGAGTGGGACACGGCTTAGCGGCTGAACAACCACGAGCTGAATTACGTATGCAAAGACCCTGCGGTGGTTAATTTAATGTGTCAACTTGACTGGTCACTGGGTGCCTAGATCAAGCATTATATCTGAGGGTGTCTGTGAGAATGTTTCTGGATGAGATTAGCATTTGAATCAGTGGACTCAGGAAAGTCGGACACCCTCCCCAGTGTAGGTGGGCTTCATTCAGTCACCAGGGCTGAACGATGATTCACTCTTCGTTTCCTGCCTCCCCGGCTCACTCGCTTCCCCAGCCCTCAGGCCGAGGTTTAAACCATTGACTCCCCTGGTTCTCAGGCCTTTGGACTTGGACTGAACAATGCTACCAGTTTTCCGGGTCTCCAGCTTGCAAATGGCAATTCACAGGACTTCTCAGACTCTGTAATCACATGAGCTAATTTCTCATAATAAATCCCTTTAAAGGATATATAGATAGACAAACTCTTTATGGATTATATATAGATACCCAGGTGGTGCTAGTGGTAAAGAACCTGCCTGCCAGTGCAGGAGACTCAGGAGACTCGGGTTTGATTCCTGGGTTGGAAAGATCCCCTGGAGAAGAAAATGGCAACCCACTCCAGTATGCTTGCCTGGAGAATCCCATGGACAGAGAAGCCTGGCGGGCTACAGTCCATAAAGTCACAAAGAGTCAGATACAACTGAAGCCACTTAGATTATATCTATATAGTTATATAGTCATATAATCTCTCCTCTCTCTCTGTCTATACACACACACACACACACATAAATGATTTGATTGATGATTAATTTTTTGTCGGGGAGAGGTGTCTGATCTTTACTGTAGCACCCAGACTCAGTAGTTCTGGCACTCTGGCTTAGTTGTCCTGCAGTTTGTGGGATCTTAGTTCCCTGGCCAGGGATTGAATCTGTGTCACCTGGGTTAGAAGGTGGATTCTTAACCACTGGACCACCAGGGAAGTCCCTGATTTTGTGTTTGATTTTGTTTCTCTGGAAAACCCTAATACAGACCCCGTTTCCAAATAAGGGCACATTCACAGGTGCTGTGGGTTAGGACTCAGACATATCTTTTCTGGGGACATTATTCAACACCCTACAGACATGTTACCTCTGTCTTTGTAGAGGCTGGACTGCAAAGGGGTTCACAGCATGGGTCTGCAACTCTGTGAATCAGGATCTGAATTCTCCACTTGTGATCCTGTTACTATTGCTGTTTTTCTCCCTGGAACCTCAGGAATCTTCTATGAAAATTGGAAATTTTGGTGTTATGAGTATTTGCTCCAAAAGATTGTTGTGAGACCTCTCATTAGCTCTTAGAGTTACCCTGAAGCTGCAATACTTTGGTCACCTGATGCGAAGAGCCGAATCACTAGAAAAAACCCTGATGCTAGGGAAAATTGAGGGCAAGTGGAGAAGGTGGCAACAGAGGATGAGATGGTTAGATAGCATCACCAACTCGATGGATATGAATTTGAGCAAACTCTAGGAGATAATGGAGGACAGAGGCGCCTGGCATGCTACAGTCTATGGGGTTGCAAAGAGTCATATGTGACTTAGCAACTGAACAACAAACAGCAACAATTACTGTCTGTGTTCTTATTTATAATAAGATGTTGGCCTCCAGAAAGGTCCTATCAAGGTCTGATGTTATTCCTTCTCTGGCTTTGATTAGGACATGCCTTCTCCCCTCACCCCACACTCAGTCACCCTGAGCTCAGGGCCAGTCTTGTGTGTTCACACAGGGTCCTGAGCTTGGTTAGCTGCTCTGCTGTCTTCTTAATAACTGCTGAACAAGAGACTTTGCATTTTCATTTTGCACTGGGGCCCACAAACTTGGTAACCAGACCGGCTTGGGGTCACTGTGCTTCCTGTGTCTGTAGCTGCGAGGGGTAAGAATTTTCCCCTCTGGTCTGAGTTGGTTCAGTGACACACGGGGTGATGGCCCCTCTAAGAGGAATCTTTCTGAACTGGGTCGTGGTCGCTGGAAAACATGGGCTCTAAGGATCAGCTGATGGGGTGGCAGCTGTTTCACCCGAAAGAGGAGATTTGGATGGACCCAGCGTGTCCTCCAATTTCTGAAGGGCAGTGGGGAGAAGAAGGGAATAGCAGTAGTTTTGGTGGCCCAGGAAGGCAGATCCAGCTCAGTGTAAAGGAAGAATTTTGAACAGAGAGTTGTGCAGGATGGGAATGGCTGACTTCAGTTCAAACCTTAGCTCTACCTGGAGGCTGAGAGCACGGGCTCTGTCTTGGGGTATTTCCATCTCTGCCCAAATCTGTGGTCTTAGAGAAGGTCATTCTGAGCCCTGAGTCCATTTTCCCATGTAGGAAACAGGCCTGAGAATGCTCCCTATCACAGGCCGAGGCGCTAGACATAAAACAAAAGTCAGGTTTACAGGTACAGCATGGAAAGGAAGCCTGGATCCTGGGAGGTTACCTAATGCTAACAGCTGCCATTGCTATTGCTGCTCTTGTTATTATTACTGGAAGACAGTGAGTTCCCCAAACTGGGAGGGTTCGAGTGGAGATGGCCCAACTGGGACTTGCAGAGATGACCCTTGCACCAGAGCTAAAGCAGGAAGTGACCTTTTTGCCCCCTGGACAGTTTCGGCATCTGGCATATTTGGAGGATTAGTTTAGAAGCCTACAGTCATAAAAGACTGTCTTTGTCCTGGAGGGAGAGGGGGTGGCGCTTTTTTTGGTGGAGTGGAGGAAGTTTGGGGGCCTGGAGGCTGCTGAAGAAGTGGAAGGTGGGGGTGTTCCCATCTTTCTTGCCTTAGAAAACCTCAGCCAGCTGTCCCCTGAGCCATCGCACGCTGAACATGATCTCAGGAATGTACAAGAGCCCCTCCAGGGCCTCCCATGAAATGGGCTCCCGATGTGTCTGAGAGCTGGACACAGGAAAACAGCATCGGTGGGTGGCGTGTGTGGGAGAGCAGGCTGGCATGTTCCGTTCAATGCGAGCACCCCGGGCAGGGAAGGGCCTCGACCCTGGCTGATCCCGGAGCCTCTGCCTGGATTCCACGCTTGGGCTGATTGCTGCTTCCCTGGAAAAGTCTTGGCTGTGGTTCGTGCTGAGACAGACATTTCTCCTCTCTCCTACTCACTCCGCCCGCTCCTCTAGGCTATGTCATGTCCCCAAGCTGTTTCCAGGAACTGCTGATCCTGCCTGACTGCATCAGTGCCGGGATCTGAGGCCTGGAGCCCAGGAGCAGCAGATGGGGTCCATCCAGGACACGCTGGGTCAGAGCTCGGAAGAGCCGGGAGGGCGTTTCCCTCCCCAGAGACAGACCAGGACGGGAGCCACGGCCAGCCCCAGCAACTCACCAGCCTCTCATGCACACAGGCAGGCAGTCCGTCTCTCGACAAACGCTGACCCAGCACAGCTCTATGCAGATGCTGCTCTAGGTGTGCAAATACAGCCACGAACAAGACGGCCACCTTGGCTTTTCTTTTTTGTGGAAAATTAGCCATTTTAAAGTGTACAATTCAGGGACATCAAGTGTGTTCATATTGTTGTGCACCCATCACCACCAACCCTCTCTTAAACATTTTCATCTTCCCCCAAGGACACTGTGTATGTATCAAACCGTCACTCCCATGCCCCACTCCACTGCCCCCTGGCCACCATCTGTTTTCTGTCTCTGGATTTGCCTCTCCTGGATATTGCCTATGCTGACTTAAAAAAAAAAGATGTAAAAAAAAAAAAAAAAGATGTACAACTTGACAGTTTTGAGTTAAGTTTTATTTGGGGCAAAATGAGGACTGCAGCCCAGGAGGCAGCATCTCAGATAGCTCCGAGAGACTGCCCCAAAGCGGCAGTGGGAAAAAGTCAATATATAAGATTTTGGTAATGGTATGGACCTAACAGAAGCAGTACGTGAACTGTGAACTTTCAGATGTTCAAGCTGGATTTAGAAAAGGCAGAGGAACCAGAGATCAAATTGCCAACATCCATTGGATCATCGAAAAAGCAAGCAAGTTCCAGAAAAACATCTACTTCCGCTCTATTGACTATGCCAAAGCCTTTGACTGTGTAGATCACAACAAACTGTTGAAAATTCTGAAAGAGATGGGAATACCAGACCACCTGACCTGCCTCCTGAGAAATCAGAAAGCAACCATTAGAACTGGACTTGGAACCACAGACTGGTTCCAAATAGGAAAAGGAGTACATTAAGGCTGTATACTGTCACCCTGCTTATTTAACTTCTATGCAGAGTACATCATGAGAAACGCTGGGCTGGATGAAGTACAAGTTGGAATCAAGATGGCCAGGAAAAATATTAATAACCTCAGATATGCAAATGATATCACGCTTGTGGCAGAAATTGAAGAAGAACTAAAGAGCCTCTTGATGAAAGTGAAAGAGTGAAAAAGTTGGCTTAAAAGTCAACATTCAGAAAACTAAGAACATGGCATCTGGTCCCATCACTTCATGGCAAATAGATGGGGAAACAGTGGAAACAGTGACAGACTTTATTTTTTTGGACTCCAACATCACTGCAGATGGTGGCTGCAGCCATGAAATTAAAAGGCGCTTACTCCTTGGAAGAAAAGTTATGACCAATCTAGGCAGCATATTGAAAAGCAGAGACAGTACTTTGCCAACAAATGTCCATCTAGTCAAGGCTATGGTTTTTCCAGTAGTCATGTATGAATGTGAGAGTTGGACTATAAAGAAAGCTGAGCACCGTAGAATTGATGTTTTTGAACTGTGTTGGAGAAGACTCTTGAGAGTCCCTTGGACTGCAAGGAGATCCAACCAGTCCATCCAAAAGGTAATAAATCCTGAATATTCATTGGAAGGATTGATGTTGAAGCTGAAACTCCAATACTTTGGCCACCTGATGCAAAGAGCTGACTCATTTGAAAAGACTCTGATGCTGGGAAGGATTGAAAGTGGGAGGAGAAGGGAACGACAGAGGATAAGATGGTTGGATGGCATCACTGACTCAATGGACATGAGTTTGAGTAAACTCCGAGAGTGGTGATAGATAGGGAGGCCTGCAGTGCTCCGGTCCATGGGGTTGCAGAGTCGGACACGACTGAGTGACTGAACTAAACTGAACTGAAGGGTTTGGTGAAGGGGGAGTTTAGTACCATGAAGCACTCATTTTACAAAAGGTTTTTGTTAGTCATGAGGATCTGATGTCACCATGAAGGGATTCAGTGCTTCTCTAGATATGAGGAGATGCAAGGATTGAGATCATAAAATCTGTTCCTAAAAACATCCAACTATTTAAAGATCTGTCCCACCAGATTCCCTGGAGCACAGAGTGCCTCGCTCCACCCTGAACTCCCTCAGGGACTGTTGAAGGTCAACACCTATAGCAGCATGGGGTTCAGTTTCCATAGAGGCAGATGGCAAATGCCTTTGTGGTTCAGTCATTGGCAATGCTCTTGGTAAGTGCCAATTTGTAGTTGACACCTAGCCAGAGAATCATACAGTAGGTGGATTTCTGTGTCTGGCTCCTTTCTCTCATCTTGATGTTTTTCAGGTTCATCGGAACTGTAGTCTGACAGTATGCCATTCCCTTTGGCTGAATAATATCCCATTGCGTGACTATCCAGTCTTTTCTGGATAGTCACTGGGCTTTACATCTGAGCAATCCTGCTATTTCTCATTAGGAAGAGTTTCCTGATGGGGAGAAGCTTGGAGACAGTGGAAAGGACCTTATATTACACATTAAATTATTTAAAAATTAAAAAAAATTGATTTATAAAAGAGGGCTTCCCTAGTGGTCCAGTGGTTAAGACTCCATGCTTCTATGGTAAAGGGTGAGGGTTCAATCCCTGGTTAGAGAACTAAGAATCCTCAGGCCACATGGTGGGGCCAAAAATAATTTAAAATTACACAGTAAAGGTTGCTGCCTCTTGAGTGCCTGCCACGTACCAGCTCCTGTGGGCCTGGTAGAACAGCACGGACTCTGTGACAAGAATGTCCACCTTGGACTTCCCTGGTGGGGCAGTAGATGACAATCCACCTGTCAATGCAGGGGACACGGGTTCGATCCCTGGTCCGGGAAGATGCCACATGCCGTGGAGCAGCTAAACGCATGGGCCACAACTACTGAGCCCACAGGCTGAAGCTACTGAAGTCTGCATGCCTAGAGCCTGTGCTCCACAATGAGAGAAGCCACCGCAACAAGAAGCCCACATACAGCAACGAAGAGCGGCCCCTGCTCACCGCAACTAGAGAAAGCCCGTGCAAAGCAACGAAGACCCAGTGCAGCCGTAAATAAGTAAATCAATTAAAAGAATGTCCTCCTGGGCCAAAGCCCAGCTGTAGGACCCAGGGCAAGTACAGCTTCCATCTGAGCCCCACATCTCAAAAGTGGGTCTAACAGTCATCTCTTCTCAGGAAGCTTGACTATCATGACATCTGTGATTAGCCCTGTGTCGGGTGTGAGGGCAATGCTGCAGTGACCCTGGGGCCATCATCCCATCTGACTCCTGTCCTTAGTGGGATGGCATCATCCCTGAAGGTTATCTCAAGAACAGGGTTCAGGGTCAGGCTGGACTCAGGAGCCTAGACAGACAGCTTGGCACGCATGCATGCTAAATTACTTCAGTCATGTGTGAGTCTTTATGACCCTATGGACCGTAGCCCACCAGGCTCCTCTGTCCATGGGCTTCTTCAGGCAAGAATACTGGAGTGGGTTGCCATGCCCTCCTCCAGGGGATCTTCCTGATCCAGGGATCAAACCTGAGTCTCTCTCATCTCTTGCATTGGAAGGTGGGTTCTTTATCAGCAGCGCCACCTGTTGTTGTTGTTCAATAGCTAAGTCTTGTCCAACTCTTTGCGACTCCATGGACTGCAGGATGCCGGGCTTCTCTGTCCTCCACTGTGTCCTGGAGTTTGCTAAAACTCATGTCCACTGAGTCAGTGTTGCCATCCAACCATCTCATCCTCTGTTTCCCCCTCCTCCTCCTGCCTTCAATCTTTCCCAGCATCAGGGTCTTTTCCAATGAGTTAGCTCTTTGCATCAGGTGGCTAAAGTATTGGAGCTTCAACTTCAGCATCAGTTCTTCCAGTGAATATTCAGGGTTGATTTCCTTTAGTATTGACGGGTATGATCTTTTTGCTGTCCAAGGGACTCTCAAGAGTCTTTTCCAGCACCACAGTTGGAAAGCATCAGTTCTTTGGCACTCAGCCTTCTTAATGGTCCAGCTCTCACATCTGTACATGACTACTGGAAAAACCATCAGTTCAGTTCAGTTCAGTTCAGTCGCTCAGTCCAGTTCAGTCACTCAGTCATGTCCGACTCTTTGCGACCCCATGAATCACAGCACGCCAGGCCTCCCTGTCCTTCACCAACTCCCGGAGTTCACTCAGACTCACGTCCATCGAGTCAGTGATGCCATCCAGCCATCTCATCCTCTGTCGTCCCCTTCTCCTCCTGCCCCCAATCCCTCCCAGCATCAGAGTCTTTTCCAATGAGTCAACTCTTTGCATGAGGTGGCCAAAGTACTGGAGTTTCAGCTTTAGCATCATTCCTTCCAAAGAAATCCCAGGGCTGATCTCCTTCAGAATGGACTGGTTGGATCTCCTCGCAGTCCAAGGGACTCTCAAGAGTCTTCTCCAACACCACAGTTCAAAAGCATCAATTCTTTGGCATTCAGCTTTCTTCACAGTCCAACTCTCACATCCATACATGACCACTGGAAAAACCATAGCCTTGACTAGACGGACATTTGTTGGCAAAGTAATGTCGGAGAAGGGGACGACAGAGGATGAGATGGCTGGATGGCATCACTGACCCGATGGACGTGAGTCTCAGTGAACTCCGGGAGTTGGTGATGGACAGGGAGGCCTGGCGTGCTGCGATTCATGGGATCGCAGAGTCAAACACAACTGAGCGACTGATCTGATCTGATCTGATCTGATCTAGGTTGGTCATAACTTTTCTTCCAAGGAGTAAGTGTCTTTTAATTTCATGGCTGAAATCACCATCTGCAGTGATTTTGGAGCCCAAAAAAATAAAGTCTGACACTGTTTCCACATCTATTTCCCATGAAGTGATGGGACCAGATGCCATGATCTTCGTTGTCTGAATGTTGAGTTTTAAGCCAACTTTTTCACTCTCCTCTTTCACCTTCATCAAGAGGCTTTTTAATTCCTCTTCCCTTTCTGCCATAAGGGTGGTGCCATCTGCATATTTGAGGTTATTGATAATTCTCCTGGCAATCTTGATTCCAGCTTGTGCTTCTTCCAGCCCAGCGTTTCTCATGATGTACTCTGCATTTAAGTTAAATAAGCAGGGTGACAATATACAGCCTTGACGTACTCCTTTTCCTACTTGGAACCAGTCTGTTGTTCCATGTCCAGTTCTAACTGTTGCTTCCTGACCTGCATACAAATTTCTCAAGAGGCAGATCAGGTGGTCTGGTATTCCCATCTCTTTCAGAATTTTCCACAGTTTATTGTGATCCACACAGCTTTGACTATATGGACCTTTGTTGGCAATGTGATGTCTCTGCTTTTTTAATATTCTGTCTAGGTTTGTCATAGCTTTTCAAGAAGCCCCAGATCAACCTGGTTCACTGATGGGTGGCTTCCGATCTTAACCATTTATCCTTGTCAATAAAGGTCAGCTTCTATATTTCTACACTGCTGGAAGGGTGTTTGTGCTGTCTGCATGCCAACTACCAAATTTGAAATCACATTTTCTTTTCCAGCCCTAACTTAATAGTTATCAAAGACAGGTGTCCTGGGGCAATCTTGTTCTGGTCCCAACCTGCCTGGCAGCCAGTCCCACTCAGAGACACCCAGTCCTCTTCCTGGACTCTTTGCTTGGCAGGCAGGAGAGACAGCCAGGCTCGCTGCAGGGGAATTCCAAGAAGTAAGCAGATGGGAGTTGGAATGCAGAACTAAACTCTGGGACTTTACTTATTTTGGACTAGATTCATATTCTGACATATTTATAAAGATATCCAAATCAAATTAGCTTGCATGCATGCATGCTAAGTCGCTTCAGTTGTGTCCGACTCTGTGGGACCCCATAGACGGCAGCCCACCAGGCTCCGCCATCCCTGGGATTCTCCAGGCAAGAACACTGGAGTGGGTCGCCATTTCCTTCTCTAATGCATGAAAATGAAAAGTGAAAGTGAAGTTGCTCAGTCGGGTCCGACTCTTTGGGACCCCATGGACTGCAGCCTACCAGGCTCCTCCGTCCATGGGAGTTTCCAGGCAAGAGTACTGGAGTGGGGTGCCATTGCCTTACTTCAGTTCAATTCCGTTCAACAAGTAACAGTGGTGTCTACGTGTCAGGCGTGGGACTGATGCTGGTGGTTCATTAGTAAACAAAAGATACCCCTGCCCAAGAAAGCCAGGTATTAGAGCATTTTAGTCACTAAGTGGTGTCTGACACTTTGGTGACCCCATGGACTGTAGCTTGCCAGGCTCCTCTGTCCAGGGGATTTCCCAGGCAAGAACATTGGAATGAATTGCTGGGTAAGGATACTAAATAAGTTATCTGATCTGTCTTTGAGTGATATGTGTTAAGAAAAGAAAAAGTGGAGATAGGGAAATGGCATCAGGAGAGGTGGGGGTGGAGACAGGCTTCAAAACTGATTCAAAGGGATTGGGAAGGTGAGACTTGAGCAAAGACTTGAAGGTGAGTTGTCAATGCAATGGATGCCTGGGAGGAGAGAATTCCAGGCAGAGGAATAGAGAAAGGACAGTGTCAGGTCTATGTTTGAGGACCAGCAAGGAGGGCAGTGTGACTGAACTGAATGAATGAGGAGAGGAAAGAGTAGAAAGTGAGTTCATAGAAAACCAGATGGGGACCAGATGGGCTAGGGCCATGTGCCGTTGTTCAAACTTTGGCGTTTATTCTGAGTCAGATGGGCACCACTGCAGAGTTTGGAGCAGAGGAGGGATGTGATTTGAGTGATGTTTTATTGAAGCTAAAAAGGAAACGCCTAGACTCCTAGGCTGGATGAGTCAGAGATTGGAGACTCTTTGTTTCCTTGAGAATAACAGCCTGCACCATGCAGGGACAGTGGGAAAGTGAACGGCTGCACGAAGCAGCAGGCCACCACTACCACAGCCGCCCCACCCCAACCCCAAACCTGGAGCCTAGAGGGATTTCTTTATCAGTGTGGGAATATAAACTCCCAGGGAACGTTTCTGATTGGCTCTGCTTGGACCAATCTCAGTGCCCAAATGCTAAAAACATTGTGATTGGCTGGTCTGGGTCACATGGCTACCCCATGCTGAGAAGGTGGAGTAGTCTGATTGGCTGCCACAGCAGGATGCTAGGCAATAGGGGTGCAAGGAGATGCAAGGAAGGTTGTGATTTCCTAGAGGAAGGCAGATAGGAGAGGTGAGCTGGCAGATGAAAAGCAACATCCCTTCCTTGAATTGCTCATCTCAAGGGGAGCTCAGGGTTCCCACCTGGTGGCCTCTGCCCCAGGAGGGGCTGCAGAGCCATCTGAAAGCATTCACTCATCCAGGTTTGCTTCTCCCGTTGACCACATACCAGATTTCGCAAACATTGCTTCTCTGAGAAAGCATGATGCTGAGACAGTCTAATTTTTTTTTTTTTTTAATCACTGCGTTTCCCCATCCCTGGCTGGAGAAAACCCCAGTAATAATGACCGAGGTCAGGAACTGAGGTGGGGCCACTTCCTTGTCTCTCTAAGCCTCCTCTGAAGTCACAGACAATTGAAACAGCGGGAAGAACTTGATCTCTGATCCTCGGGAAATGCCGAGGAGAGTGAGCTGGAAGAAGGCTGGCACACAGCAGCTGCTCTCTGCTCAGGGCTCTAGACTTGGGACGGGGAAACGTTTGTAGCTTTTTTTTTTTTTTCTTTTTAAACAGCAATGTAACACATTTTGACTATACCGTGGTGAATTTTTAGGTATATAGTCACCTGTGGAACTACTACCCGGACAAGACCAAACATTTACAAAGCCCAGGTGGCAGGCCTCTTCCCGGGGTGGCTCAGGGCCTTCTCTTGCCCTCATTTTTGTGCATTCACCCCTGTATTTTGGGGGGCCTTGGGGCCAGGTCCATGGTGCACACTCTCACCTCCTGCTCTCCGCCCAGCACCGCCCCCCCACCCCCTACCCCACGCCCCCTGCAAGGAGTGGAGGGCGGGGCACGGATCCCATTTTATAGGCAAAGAATGTAACTGGAGCTCAGAGAAAATTACCACCACCACCAAAAACAACAGCAGGCAGCTCCGCCGACTGAGGGAGGCTTTAGGGAAATTCTTGAAAGAAGATCAGAGAAGGGTTTGTTGTCCTTACTGGGCCCTGGCTTAGCTGGTTCATGTCAGCAGACGATGAGGAAAAGATTCCTACCGTGAAGTCACACACATGGGTCAGAAGGGCCTCCCTGACAAAGTCCCTCTTATTTTCGGCTACAGGTTACAGTAGGTAATCTTTGTCCACCCTGGTTTTCCCTGCCTCTGCTGATGAGGTTTCTACCTAGCTATTTTAGAAGACCAAGCAGGCCCCTTGGCCCAAGGAGGGATGAACATGAGGGTCCCCCTTTGGCTGTCTCCAGCCCATAGTTCAGGGGTGGTGTAGAGAAAGACCCCTACCCTATAACAGAGCTTTTGGACGAGGGAGACAGCCCCCTCCAGTGGTTTCCCTGAATTGATGGCAAGAGAGGTGGGCAGCCTCTGTTCTCAGACAAAACATCAACAAGGAGCAAGTTAGCACAGTTCCTCCCAGTCTCCCGTCAGAGATAAAACACGTTTCAGAACATCCATTGCTTTCTGTGATGGTCCTTGATTGCGTTCTACCATTTATCTCATGAGGCTAGGACAATCTGTCCGGCAGCCCCATGCTCCAGTGACATGGGTGTCAAACACATCTTTTGTCCAGATAAAGGAAGGCTTGGCACATATAAATGGACAAGAAGCTAGCCCCTCCCCTCCCCTCCCCAACCCCTCCAACCCACTGTCCCTGCAGCATGAGCGGGCATTTTCCAAGAGTCTCCCTCCCAGCAACCTTGCTAGCTGCTGCTGCTGCTGCTAAGTCGCTTCAGTCGTGTCTGATTCTGAACCTTGCTAGCTAGCCATCATTATCCCCATCTTGATGAGGAAAACAAGGCTCAGAGGCTCCAACTGATGGAGGGTCAATTATGTACCAGGTGCTTAATAATCAGACATAACTCCTCTTTGTTCCCACAACTACTGTGGGGAGTGACTGACTGTTGGCTGAATTTTACAGTTGAATAAATGGGTTCAGAGAGGGCAGCTGCTTGCCCAAAGCTACACAGCTGTCACTGAGGGCTGGCTCTGGGATTCGAGGCCAGCTGAATCTGGCTTCAGAGTCCACGGCCAGTGTCTTTGCCCTCTGCTCAAGTCTTTCCTTGGTCTCTGCTGCTTTGGAGTACAGGCTAGGCTGTAAGATAGGATAGGGGGTCCCCAGAAGAAAAGAACCGTATATGGTTTTTTGGACACAAGAGAAGCCATTTTGACCTAAGCCATTTTGTGATCTAAGCCTGGCTACAGTGCTAGTCCTTGAACAGGTCGCAGTAATAATGAGATTAAGGGAACCAAAGAACAAACTGCTATCAGGCAGGAGGAGTTGTAAAAACTCCCATGTAAAGTTTCCATGATAAAAATTAGCCTGAAGCATCTTCCTAGGGATTTTTCCGAATTTAAAGCCTCCTTACATGCTTGGCTCCCAGATCAACCGAAACCTGGGGAATGATAATAACATTTTCTGAGCCTTGGAATTTTAATCAACTACCCAGATAATCACTGTGGTGTGATCACTCACCTGGAGCCAGACATCCTGGAATGTGAATTCTAAGGCCAATATCTAAGTTGGCCTTAGAAAACATCACTATGAACAAAGCTAGTGGAGGTGATGGAATTCCAGTGGAGCTATTTCAAATCCTGAAAGATGAGGCTGTGAAAGTGCTGCACTCAATATGCCAGCACATTTGGATAACTCAGCAGTGGCCACAGGACTGGAAAAGGTCAGTTTTCATTCCAATCCCAAAGAAAGGCAATGCCAAAGAATGCTCAAACTACCGCACAATTGCACTCATCTCACATGCTAGTAAAGTAATGCTCCAAGCCAGTCTTTAGCAATACATGAACCGTGAACTTCCAGATGTTCAAGCTGGTTTTAGAAAAAACGAGGAGCCAGAGATCAAATTGCCAACATCCGCTGGATCATTGAAAAAGCAAGAGAGTTCCAGGAAAACATCTATTTCTGCTTTATTGCCTATGCCAAAGCCTTTGACTGTGTGGATCACAACAAACTGTGGAAAATTCTTCAAGAGATGGGAATACCAGACCACCTGACCTGCCTCTTGCGAAACCTATATGCAGGTCAGGAAGCACCAGTTAGAATTGGACATGGAACAACAGACTGGTTCCAAATAGGAAAAGGAGTATGTCAAGGCTATATATTTTCACCCTGCTTATTTAACATATATGCAGAGTACATCATGAGAAACGCTGGACTGGAAGAAGCACAAGCTGGAATCAAGACTGCTGGGAGAAATATCAATCACCTCAGATATGCAGATGACACCACCCTTATGGCAGAAAGGGAAGAGGAAATAAAAAGCCTCTTGATGAAAATGAAAGAGGAGAGTGAAAAAGTTGGCTTAAAGCTCAATATTCAGAAAACTAAGATCACGGCATCCGGTCCCACCACTTCACGGGAAATAGATGGGGAAACAATGGAAACAGTGTCAGGCTTTATTTTGGGGGGGCTCCAAAATCACTGCAGCTTGTGACTGCAGCCGTGAAATTAAAAGACACTTACTCCTTGGAAGGAAAGTTATGACCAACCTAGATAGCATATTCAAAAGCAGAGACATTACTTTGCCAACAAAGGTCCATCTAGTCAAGGCTATGGTTTTTCCAGTGGTCATGTATGCATGTGAGAGTTGGACTGTGAAGAAAGCTGAGCACTGAAGAATCGATGCTTTTGAACTGTGGTGTTGGAGAAGACTCTTGAGAGTCCCTTGGACAGCAAGGAGATCCAACCAGTCCATCCTAAAGGAGATCAGTCCTGGGTGTTCATTGGAAGGACTGATACTGAAGCTGAAACTCCAATACTTTGGCCACCTGATGGGAAGAGTTGACTCATTGGAAAAGACCCTGATGCTGGGAGGGATTGGGGGCAGAGGAGAAGGGGATGACAGAGGATGAGAAGGCTGGATGGCATCACTGACTCGATGGACGTGAGTCTGAGTGAACTCTGGGAGTTGGTGATGGACAGGGAGGCCTGGCATGCTGCGATTCATGGGGTCGAAAAGAGTTGGACACGACTGAGTGACTGAACTGAACTGAACTGAAAGCTTGGACTTCCCTGGTGGCTCAGACGGTAAAGTGTCAGCCTACAATGCTCAAGACCTGGGTTCAAACTCTGGGTCAGGAAGATCTCCTGGAGAAGGAAATGGCAACCCACTCCAGTATTCTTGCCTGGAGAATCCCATGGATGGAGGAGCCTGGTAGGCTACAGTCCATGGGGTCGCAAAGAGTCGGACATGACTGAGTGACTTCACTTTCACTTTCAAAGCTTGGACTCTATCAACCTTTGCCATGATTCTCTGATGAACTGTCCTCTGCTCAAGTCACTCTATGAATACTCATATACCCTCAGCTTAAAACTTCCCCAGTTATGCTGTTGGGGAGACACTGATTGCAGAAAGATACCCAGTGTTCTTACTTGCTGCAAGAAATAAATCCTTCTCCTGACCTTTGGCTTGGTATGTCTTTTGACTCAACACCCACCAAGGGGGAACCCAGTTTTAGGGTAACCAGACTGACACTGCTGTCCTTCTGGGCAGGTCCAAGGTCAGAATGGGCTCCAGAAACTAACTTTTCCATCTTCCCCACTTCCCCAGAGTCTCATGCTGGTGCTTAGGCATGTCCAACTCTTTGTGATGCAATGGACTATGTAGCCCGCCGGGCTTTTCTGTCCATGGCATTTTTCAGGCAAGAATATTGGAGTGTGTTGCCATTTCCTCCTCCAGGGATCTTCCCGATCCAGGGATCAAACCCAAGTCTGCTGTGTCTCCTGCACTGCAGGCAGATTCTTCACCTGCTGAGTCATCGAGAAGCCCCCTAGCAAAGCAAGCCACATTGGTAAAACTAAAGTGATAAGATCACTGCCTTTGCCAAGGTCCCACCGCACATCTAGGGGAGGGGGCTGTGGGGAGGGGAGGACACAGCTGGGTGAGGATTTTGAAGCAAGAAATTCAAAGGGCTCACAATCTGTTGATCATCACTGAAGAGCTGACGGATCTTTTGAGAAGTTCCTGTAATGAACAATCAAACCGTTTGCCTGGGAATTTCCTGGAAAACTAAAGTGATACTAAAAGACAGTAGAAGAGTACGCTAGTTTCCTATGGCTCCTGTGATAAATTACCTGAAATTTAGTGGCATAAAACAACACACATGTGTTATCTCCCAGTCTGGAGGCCAAAGGCCCAAAATCAATCTCTGTAGGCTACAGTTACGATATCCACAAGGCTGGTTCCTCCTAGAAGCTCCGGGGGAGAATTCTTCTCCCAGTCTTGTCCAGCTCCTAAAGGCTGCATTCTCTGGCTCATCTTCCCTTCACCTTTGAGGCTAGCAGTGGAGTATCTTCTCTCCTCTGACCTCTGCTTCTGTCTTCACAGCTTTCTCCCCTAATTCTATGGCCTCTCTTTTAGGAGGACACTTCTTTTTATTGATTTATTTTCATTTATGGCTGTGCTGAGTCTTCACTGTTGAGCAGGCTTTTCTCGAGCTGGGGCTCCTCTCTAGTTGCAGTGTGTGGGCTTCTCTTCTTGGGGAGCACAGGCTCTGGAGCACAGGCTCAGTAGTTGTGGGGGTATGGGCTTAGTTGCTCCACAGCATGTGGGATCTTCCTGAATGAGGGATCCAACCCATGTCTCTTGCATTGGCAGGTGGGTTCTTTATCACTGAGCCACCAGGGAAGCACAGGAGGACTCTTCTGATTTAACTGGATTCACGGAGAATCCAGGAAAATCTCCCCATTTTAGGACCTTATCTTAATCCCTGCAAAGCCCCTTGGCCATATTCTCTAACATACACACCCGCTCTGAGGATGGAGATTGGACATCATTGGGAGTGGGGAGAGGTGGGGAGGGGCACACTATTCAACAAAGTCATAGTAGTGTCCTTAGGGCTGTGGTTCAAGTGTCCAGGCTGAACGTGGGAGCAGAGAGTTCGGATCTCAAGCCCACTCCCTGCCGTGACCCTCAGGGAAGCCCGGGTTAGTGAATCTACCACCCCGTGGAGGTCGGGCAGGCTCCTGGCTTTGTTGCACCCCCTGGCAGGCAGGCAGGGCCACACAACCCTCCAATTCCTAGATCGAGGAAACAGACTAGAAAGCGTTTAAGGATATGCCCTGGAGGGGTGGGGCGGGGCTAGAGGCCCAGTAGGGACACCCCTCATCCACAAACCCCCTACGGTGACTCTGCTTCTTCCAAAACCCGAGAGCCGAAGTTGCTGCCTTTGGCTGGGAGTGAGCGGGTGCAGAGTACAGACAAGTCTCCCTGCGCTCTCCCCGCCCCTCCTTGCTCCCGGAGACACTCGCGCCCGAGCTCTCTGCCCGCGCTCTCTTCCCCTAGCTGCCGCCGCCGCCGCCGCCACCGAGATGCTGCCCTCCGGCCTGGAGCTGATGAACGGCCGGGTGCTCCCCGCCTTCCTGCTCTGCAGCGCGCTGCTGGTCATCAAAATGTACGTGATGGCCGTCATCACCGGCCAAGTGAGGCTGCGGAAGAAGGTAGGGGCGGCTCTCGGGGACCCCCAGTCCCGCGTGCGTGCGCTCACGTCTCCCGCAGCCGCCGGGAAGGCTGGAGTCGGGGACCTGGCCCCCGGAGTGTGCGGGAGCGGGCTGGGAGCGACCTTCCCCTCCCAGCCCTGTGGGATGGCTCCTCTGTGGCCCGCACGTCCTGGTCCCCTGGTTGTTTTGTTTTCATCCGAATTTGCACGTTCTCCTTGCGCAGGGGCCGTGCTCACCTCGGTAGCGCTCCCGTCTCAGTATTGGCGCCGCCTAAGCGAGCACTGGCCTGGTGTTTTAAGAGCGTTTTACCCGCTTGCTGTGTCCCAGGTAAGTTCTCGGTACAGCCAGATTCCCGAGTCCCACTTGAGCTTGCAGTGGGGCTCAGCCTCCCTCTGACCCTGAGGTTTCCCGCACCGGAGAGCTGATATATGGGTGGGGTGGAAACCGACCCAACAGGAGCCCCGCGAAACCTTTCAGCGGAAATTCCCGACTGGCCCCCGGCGAGGTCGCTCCCAAACCCACCGCAGCCTTCGCACGGCAGATCTCGGGCCAGGCTCCCCTGGAGTTCGAGAGGAATTTCCCCCACCGATCAGAGTCCCGGAGCCAAAACAACAATAAATATTGACGCCAAGATCTGAGCCGGTGTGGGGTGAGGCGGGGCTCGAGGAGCCACGGGGCGGGAGGGCTGGTTCCAGCCAGAGCCGGCGGAAACCTTCCGGCCAAGCTCGCCAGCCATCCTGAGCGCCACGAGGGATAGCTGATTATCCACCAGGTATTTCAGAGAGGAGATGTCCCCGGCCCTGCCCCTTTGCCCAGCTCAAAGGCAAGTCGAGGCTGGATCGGACATCATCCTGAAGGTGCACGGTGGAGAGGGGGTGGTCTTGCTCAGCCCGGAGTCTCAAGAGGTACAGACGGGACACAAAGCAGGTCAGCTTCCCAGGTGAAGAAACTCCTGGAGCAGAGAGAGACACGCTGCTCATCCTGACCTCTCCCTGCCCTGTACCCACCCCACACGCGGGGAAAGCCTCACGGAGTCTTTCTCACAGACTAACTGGGTCCTTCTTGGAGTGAGCGTTAATCCCCATCGTGGTGGGGAGGAGGGGGCAGTATTCAACTTCTGATCCACACCAGAAACCTGGGCTCCGGCAGATGATGTTACCTGTGACGGCAGGGTTTGGATCCAGGTGCCCAGCTCCGGAGCCCACACCCTGCCATGGGGGGAATGGCATTGTCCCAGGGCCATGCTGCGCCCAGAGCTTTCTTTTCACGTGGATTAGGAAAGGAAGAGTCAAACCTGTTGGGGTGCCTTTCTGTCGGGTCAGTAGGGTGCGGCAGAAGGAAACCTCCACTCTGGGCTGTCCCTGGGTTCTCCCAACCCTGTGAATTTCCCTCTCATTCCTGCTCCCTGCATTCAGGCAGCCAGGGAGGAGCTGGGGGAAACCTCCCGTGGGGAGGTGACTCGGGGATGCTCTGGCTCCTCCACCCATTAGCCTGGGGACCGTGGGCAAGTCTGAGAGCTTGATTTCCTTATTTGTAAACTTCAGGGTAGTTATGCAGGAGAGTTCAGCGCCTGGCACTGAGCAAATGCCCCCACCATTGTTAGTCTTCATTACTTATTAACAATTGGAATTAACATGACCGGACATAGGTTTCTTGGGGGGGGTGGTACATGCCAAGGCCTGCCCACCCTGCTCCCCGGTCCCTGCTGGAGGCAGTGCTTCTGCTTCCAATGCCTGCACTGCCGTGGCTCCTGGCCTGGCCAACGTGTATTCATGCTGTCTTCAGGGGTGAGCAGCCTCGTGTTCTGTGGGCACCTAGGACAGCTGCCCACTGAATGCAAAGACCCCGTGAAAGGTGTCACAGGCCCACGGACTGCGTGCAGGGCCATCAGAATCAGTGATTCTGTGACTTAAGGGCCAGCAAAGAGGAGTTCCTGTTGTGGGGGCTCCTGATCATGACAGACACTGCATTCACCTCCAGGGTGAAGAGGGCCAGACCCATCGGACAGGATGGGGAGAAAAAAAGCAAGCACTTGGGGACAAACTACGGGCTCCCCTGCTGGCTCAGATGGTAAAGAATCTGCTGGCAACGCAGGAGACCTGGGTTTGATCCCTGGGTCACGAAGATCCCCTGGAGAAGGGAATGGCAACCCACTCCAGTATTCTTGCCTGGGAAATCCCATGGACAGAGGAGCCTGGTGGGCTGCAGTCCGTGGAGCTGCAAAGTGTTGGACACGACTGAGTAACTAACATGCTGGGGACAGATACTGGAAGCAGCAGGGCCCGTCACTGGATGAGCGATGCAGAAGGCACGCTGCAGAGATTCGAGTCTGTTGAGGGGCTGGTGGGGCGGGCTGGCTGCACACGCGCAGGCAACGGTGCAGCAGGAGCGATAGGCGTGGACTTCAACGACCTGAGTGTAACTTCGGGTCCCTGCTTTGCAGTAACAATTCCTCAAGCTCCCTCCTGGTGCCAGGCATCATGCCATGGCATCTCCATTTACCTTCCTTGCTGTTCGTGTGGTAGGTGATCTCAGTGTGATCTGGAGTTCACAGACGAGGAAGCTGAGACCCAGGGAAGTTCAGATACCTGCAGTTGGTTCCCGTGGGGCTGGGTTTCTCACTGGGGCCTGTGGAGTCTCTTTCACTGGTGTCAGTTCAAAGTCTAAATTCTTAGGATGCCTCTAGGACCCCTACAACTTGATCTCGGAACTCTGTCCCTTGCTTGTCACTGCTCCAGCCATGCTGGTTTTTTACCCTTCACACATGTTCTTCCGACCCCAGGGCCTTTGCACATGCTGTTCCTGATGCCTTAAATGCTGTTTCTATAACCTCCCATTTTCTGGTTAATGTTGCTGCATCCTTCAAGTCTCAGCTTTACTGTCACTGCCTCAGAGAAGCCTTCTCTGATTCCCAAACTTGGCCGGATCTCCCATGAACATTCTCAAAGCTAACCCTGTCTTCTTTTTCCTTACTCTGACCACCTGAATCTTTTCTGGTTCATTGGCAAATCCCTCATTACACCGTGAGCTTCCCAAGAACAGGGATAAGGGAGCCTTTTTCTCACTCTTTTCACGCTGCTATATAAAAAAATACCAAGACTGGGTGGCCTAGCAACAACAAAAGTTTATTTCTCACAGTTTTAGAGACTGGAAAGTCCAAGGTCAGGGCACCAGCAGGTTCAGTGTCTGGTGAGGGCCCACTTACTGGTTCATAAATGGTGGTCTTTTCGCTGTGTCCTCATACTGCAAAGGGCTAAGGGAGCTCTCTGGAGTCTCTTTTATGAATGTTGATCTCATTCAAGAGAGCTCCACCCTCGTGACCTCATCACCTCCCAAAGGCCCCACCTCCCAACACCATCACACCGGGAGTTAGGTTTTAACACGGGAAATCTGCAGCGACACGAGCATTTAGTTCATAGCAGCCTTGTTCATGATGAGTCGCCAGCGCTCATGGACGCTGCTGAATGGACTGCATCGCCACAGACCTAGTCCACTGGGCTGTCCATCTCATGAACAGTAATTCTCAGCTGATGTATTCCAGGCTTTTGCCAACCCTGAGGACGCTCAGAGACACGGAGGCCTCCAGTATTGCCGGAACGACCCAGATGTGGAACGCTGCCTCAGGCAAGTACCCTTGGCCCTTGGCCAGATCACAGCCTGCCCTTTCAGACCCTCTTCTGAACATGGGGTGCTTGGAGGATACCCAGGGGCCAAGATCTTCTGCCTTCTGAATCCTCTTAAACAGTTTTCATTTATTCATTGATTTCATTTCTAGTTAAGTATTAGTTAAGAAAAGAAAAGTTAGGGAAAGAATTGTAGTATGTCCTCATGGCTCAGGATGACAGAGTTAGAAAAGGTTATTCAGTGCGAATTCATTCAGGCTGTCTGTAACCTCTGACCTGAAGAATCTGCTCTCCAGGGACTCATGGTGTTACCTGTGTCTTATGCATCTTCTTGGAGAAACTTCTCCTGCATTTACAACACACATGCTGTGCTTTTTCCTCTGTATCCCCAAAGGATCACCCTTTACCCATTGATTTATACGGTGGGTTTTTTTTAATGTAACAACAGAAATTGTTTCATATCAGCCTATATAGGGGCCTTGTTCATTACATCGGTGCCATAGTATTTATGCCATTTCTCTGTTGAATGGATGGTCCGTAGTCGATCCAACCTCTTCCCCTCTGATGGCATTTAGGCTAAGTCTTTCTCTGTTATGAACAGAGCGCATCCAAACTTCTTTCCTTTGCCTTCGTGTGTACATGTGAACAAACCTGCAGGATGCAATCAAATGGTAAGAAATACTCTCTAATGGTACCTAAGTCCACTCCCACCACTCGTGTGTGACATGTGTCTCTATGCTCCTGCCAACTCAGTGGATCCATCTTTGGCTGGAATCCCTGTCAACATGACGGGTGAAAATGTATGTCCCCTTTCACTTTTACGTTGCGTTTTTTTCTCCCTGCCTTTCTTTTTTGGCTGCGCTGGGTCTTTGTTGCTGCACGTGGGCTTTCTCTAGTTTTGGCTAACCACAGGACCACCAGGGAAGCCCCTTTACTTTGCATTTCCTAGTGAAGTTGAGCATCTTTTCGTAGGCTTAGCTTTCCCCAGTCAATCCAAAAGTTTTTTCTTATAGAGATCAGAACTATTCATTGTAGTTTGGGAATATTGAAAATGTGTAGAGGATAAGGGGGAAAACCACTCACAATTCCAGTCACTGTTGACATGTTCTTCTATCTCCTCTTTGCCATCTGTCTAAGTAGTTTCCATAGCATACGGTATGCACAGTACACCTAATTTGGGGTTCTGCGTTTTTTTCAGATAACGTTACTTCATGAACACTTTCCATGTCAGTAAATACTACTCAAAAAGTGATTCTTAAAAAAGAGCTGTGTAGGGAGTTCCCTGGTGGTCTAATGGTTAGGACTTAGTGGTTTCACTGCTGTGGGCTGGGTTCAATTCCTGGTCAGGGAGCTGAGATTCCACCAGCCTCATGGTGCGTCCAAGAAAAGAAAGGGGCTGTGTAAAATTCCATCAGGTGTTAATTTCACATCGCTGGTCTCAGTGGGTATTTTGGCAGTTTCCTCTGCTGTTTTACACCAACAGGCTGGAGAACCAGGAGGAGGCCCTCCCCAGGGATGGGGATTGTCAGTGGAGTGGAATGGGGATGGGAAGGATGGGCAGCTTAGACAGGAGGGAGACGGGGACAAACCCTCACATGGTTCTTATCATGTTCCCATGAGTCACAGGCAGAAATGGGTGGGACAAACCAGTAAAAATAGTAGAGATTCTTTTACTGAAAGAAAGTCAGTGGGGTTTTTCCTTACATTTTTCTTGGCCATTGAAAATGACACGTGTACTTGCTTTTTTTTAAAGTTACAGAAATGCATAATATAGAAAGTGAGATTCATTGCTATTTCACCCTTTCTAATGTAACTATGGGCTTCCCTGGTGGCTCAGTGGTAAAGAATCCACCTGCAATGCAGGAGACACGAGTTCAGTCCCTGGGCTGGGAAGATCCCCTGGAGAAGGAAATGGCAACCCACTCCAGTACTCTTGCCTGGAAAATCCCATGGACTGAGGACCCTGGAGGGGCTACAGTCCATTGGGTCGCAGAAGAGTTGGATAAAAGAGTTGGATACAACTTAGCAACAACAACAACGTAACTATAGGATACAGTCCTTCATATGAGTTCCATCCATCTGTCCGTCCATCTGTTTGTTCATTCCACATTTAATGAGCACTTCCTAAGCGTTGGGGGCTTCCCTGGTAGCTCAGCTGGTAAAGAATCTGCCCACAATTTGGGAGACGTGAGTTCGAACTCTGGGTTGGGAAGACCCCCTGGAGAAGGGAAAGGCTACCCACTCCAGTATTCTGGCCTGGAGAATTCCATGGGCTGTATAGTCCATGGGGTCACAATGAGTCAGACACGACTGAGCGACTTTCACTTCACTTCCTAAGTGTTACGTACTGTGCTAAGCACTAGTTGTACTTCGGTGAACAAAAGCCTGACCCATCACGATAATCCATATGTGACCCTCACGCCACCTGGTTATGGGGGAGGGAGTGATTAGTAGCATGGACAGCAGGCTGCCAAGACTGTGTATACCCCGAGCCAGCTCAGAACATCCACCCAGAGGAGTGTTTGTCTTCTCCCAGGGTGTGAGAGCTCTGCGTAGCCAAGCTTACTTGTGGCACAGGAGTAGTTACACAGGTTCCAGAGTGCTTTATTTCTACTGGCTGTAACCATGCCAGGGAGAGACCACACACCTGCCTGGTGCCAAGACACCGCCAACCCCCCACCCCCACACACACAATTTAATTTTTCTTTCTAAACAAAAGGACCCATTATCTACAGTTGTTGTTTAGTCACTAAGTCATGTCTGACTGTAGCCCACCAGGCTCCTCCGTCCATGGGATTTTCCAGGCAAGAATACTGGAGTAGGTTGCCATTTCCTTCTCCAGGGGATCTTCCTGGCCCAGGGAACAAACTCGTGTCTCCTGCATTGCAGGTGGATTCTTTACCACTTGAGCTACCAGAGAAGCCCCTATTGTCTACTGTACGAATGCTCAAATGGCTGAAAGTCAGCTCAGCACTTTTTGAGCACCTCTTATCTAATAATGCTTTTTATAATTCTGTGAGTGTTTATTGAGGACCTTCCATGGACTGGTATTTACTGAGACTTACTATGCCAGACCTGGGGGCTCCTGGGCCCCCAGGGCTCCTCCTCCTGACTTCACAAAACATCATGAAACCTCAAGGGTACAGAGAACCACACATCCTGCCATCTGCTACCAGAGAACTGGCTGGAACCTGATGGGAGATGCCCTGGAAGCAAACGTGAGTTAAATATTAGACCAGGGCTTTTAGTGCAGCCAGGGCCACCTTCTACACAAACAGGAAAACACTTAGGCCCTGGTTCTTAGAGCACAGATCTGCCTTGTGGATGAATGTAGGCTGGAGCCCAAACGTGAACCCCACTCTGGGGGAAGTCGGAAAACAGATTTCAAGGAAAGTTTTGAAACCCAGGCTCATCCTTTTAGTGATTCCCTATTAAGTTTCTCCAGTTTTCCTGGTAGCTGAGCTGGTAAAGAATCCACCTGCAATCCAGGAGAGTCCAGTTCGTTTCCTGGGTTGGGAAGCTCCCCCTGGAGAAGGGATAGACTACCCACTCCAGTATTCTTGAGCTTCCCTAGTGGCTCAGATAGTAGAGAATCTGCCTGCAATGCAGGAGACCGGGGTTCGATCCCTGGGTCAGGAAGATCCCCTGGAGAAGGGATAGGCTACCCACTCCAGTATTCTTGGGCTTCCCTGGTGGCTCAGATGGTAAAGAATCCACCTGCAATGTGGGAGACCTGGGTTGGATCCCTGGGTTGGGAAGATCCCCTGGAGGAGGGCATGGCAACCCACTCCAGTATTCATGCCTAGAGCATCCCATGAACAGAGGAGCCTGGCAGGCTACAGTCCATGGGGTCGAAAAAAGTTGGATATGACTGAAAGACTAACACTTTCACTTTTCATTGAAGTCTGGCAATGTGTCTTTTGACCAAATTCTGAGTTTATGTGAATGCAACTGCTGTGGGTGGGTAGGGCAGGGGGCTCTCTAAGTGGTTTCGAGAAAACAAGACAATAAGCACCTGACCCAAACTTTGGGATAGTTCTGATTATCTGGAGTGTATAGACGTCATCTGAGTGAACTGGTTTGTCAGGAGATTGGGTCCCGACATCTCTGCATTAGAAGTCCCTTAAGACACCACCCAGCACATTATTTGTGGATGGTGGACAGAGGCCCAGAGACAGAGAGACTTGGCCAAGGCCAGGTGTCTAATGAGCACCCAGCGAGCTGCAGGCCTCGCACACTTCCTCCCCCCACCCCCGTGCCATAAAAGGTTTTTTATTAATTTGGTCTGCCCGTCTGAGGGCGATTGGGAGTCTGGCAAAACCAAGAGGGGAACAGGGCTGGCGATGGTGATGATGACAAAGAGGGAGACAGCTAAATCAGGGCAAAGCTACTCCGTGCCAGGGGGCCTCCCTGGTGGCTCAGTGGTAAAGAATCCCCCTGCCAATGCAGGAGACACAGGTTGGATCTCTGGATCGGGAAGATCCCCTGGAGAAGGACATGGCAATCCATTCCAGGATTCTCTCCTGGGAAATCCCATGGACAGAGGAGCGTGGCGGGCTACAGTCCACGGGGTAACAAAAGAGTTGAACATGCCTGAGTGACTGAACAGCAACAAGCTCAGTGCCAGGCAGGGTTCTAAGCACTTAATAGGGACCAACTCAGTCCACTTCGCAGTAACCTTCCAAGGGCGGAACTAGTAGCTATAGAGGAGGAAGCTGGTCTGCCAAGGCCACATCGCTCGTGATGGATAAGCTGCCATTGAGCCCAGGCCGTCAGATATGGGCTCTGCCCTCCTTGCAAGGATGCAGTTTAACTCTATTTTATATCTCCTTTAAAACTAAGCAGTCTTTACCTTGTATCAAACCTGACTTCCAAGAAATCATCTGTGTGGATAGAGAGCGGGCCTGACATAAAAGGAGAGAGCTGGCTGGCTGGCTGCCAGCTGCCGTCCCTGCCCAGGAGGGGCGGGGCAGGGCGGAGAGGGGGATGGGCCCTCTCCCCACCCCGTCACCTGATGCAGTAAAGTGCAGCTTGTGTTTCGATGTCTGGTGAGGGGAAGGGGCCGGCCTGATGCTGCAGGAGGCCATGCAAGTCCAAAGCAGGAAACTGCTTTGAGCGACCTTCACCTTAAAAAAAGTGGTTGTTATTGGAATGACACGTTTTTGCCCAAGCATCTGTCTGGTACGTGACTCTCTCCATGTCTCTCTGCTCAGATCCTGAGGTGGGAGGAGGGCGTGAGTTACCTTGCCTCATCCAGCTGATTTCCCCACGTCTCCTCCATCCTTACCACTTGTGGCTTCGCCAGGGCCCTGCTGTGGTATTCATTGTACCAGAGGGAGGAGGATGGGAGGCTGGGGACCCCAGGGGCTGAAGGTCAGAGCTGAGGGGCTTTATCAGCTCCCAGATGCCTCTGCTCCCTCGAAGGTGACCCCCTGAATCCTCTAGTCCCAAATGCGGGGGCCAAGAGGTGGGGCCGCTCCTCCCATCCTTATGCCTCCTCCCCACCCTGTGTCCCCTGATTTTGTTTTCTCACCTGTGCTTGGGGTTTGGCCAAGGATCCTCTCAACAGCTTTCTGAGAAGTGACTCACTCTTAAAGTGTAAATACCTCTTTTAAGGAGAAGTGTCTGAATGAATGGGTATCATATGCTAGTTATGCGTTTCCTGAAACTTTCCCAGAAACGTCCAGGATGACAAAAATACTCCCGGCTGGCACCATCTCGTGAGTCACCTGTGAGAGGCAGACCATATTCTGGGACATACAGGCTTCACATGAAATAGGTTCTCCGAGGTGTGCATGGGGAGGTTGTTGCTGCACAGCTCTTTCTCCATAGCATGGGATGATTTTAGAGCCGCAGTTGCTGCCTCTTCCCAGATAACATAAGGGACTTGCTCGATTGATTAAGGAACTGGAGTGGCCCCCATCCTCAGTTTCCCTCCCACTTTGTCCCTGAAGCCAAGACCCAGCCGGCTTCTTTCACGTGGATGTCCAGCAGTATTTCCCCCAGCTGGTGAGACCGGCCCTGCTATAGACTTGTGTTCCCTGGGGCTGGGTTCCAAGGTCGGGCTCTGTGAGATAAGGAGAAGGAAGACTCTTGTTTGGTCCAGGATATGGGGACAGAGACTCCAACTGCTGTGTCCCAAGTTTGACCTAAGAAAGATCCAGGCCCTGATGGGTTTATGGGAGCTTTTGTACATCCAGATTGAATTCCAGACCCTTTACCCTGCTTCTTGAGGGCTTTCTCCCCCGCTTATCTTGATCCTGCCTCACTCCCTCTTATGACCACATTCCAGACACGTGTGGAATGCTCACTTACTAAGCCTTGAACACACTCTGACCATTCCCACCTCAGGGCCTTTGCACATGTCCATCCTTCTCCCAGGAGAGTTCATTCCTGCACAGATGGCCCCTCATTTTTCAGGCTTTACCAAAATGTCTCTTTCCCTGACCACACCCACCCTAATGGGTGCAGAGACCCCTGTAGCCCTGGGTTGCGGAGTGCTCCTCTTCCCCACCCTGCCCAATTCCGAGCATCCACATACCATGGCGCTTGGCTGAGACTCTCCTTGCAAGAGTGGGATGGAAGAGCAGGACCACAGCAGGTCCCCACTTAGGGGCTGTTGGGCTGGGCCTGGCTTGCTGGTGCAACCTTGGTGAAACCTTCCCGCTGAAAGGCTTGAAGAAGGGGCTTCGCTTCCAGCAGCATCTCCATGCCTCACACATGTGGCCTTTCCTCAGGGGGAGGTCATGGCTCGGGCACTGTGTTCCTGTTTATCTGCGCCTCCAACATGCCATCTCTGGCTTCGGTCTCTTGCTCAGTCTCTAATTTATGGGACTCGACCTCCCTCCGCAGAGGAAGCTGCCCATTAGCAGGAGTCATGGAAAATGTAAACCAACTCTTAGCAGAAGAGGATGAGTTTTCTTTGTTGGTCATTTTTTTGGCCGGGTTATACACAGCCACCCCCACGCTCACTCCCATCACCATGCATACACACACTTGATCATTTTAAAGAAAGAAGCAGGGTAGCACAGAGGAAACAGCATCACTACTGCCCAGCGATTGGCTGGCTCCGTGAGTGGAAGTTGTTACTGTTATTCCTGAATCCCTGAGAGGAGGAAGGGGTTTGCTTAGATTTAGGGGCAGAAGAAGACAGAGCCAGGCGTGGATGTCAGACGTGTGCTCTTAGCCCGTCCTACTGGGGAGGGTCCAGGAACCTGCATTCAGAAGGAAGCGGCCTCAGAAAAGCCCTGCCTTGGGGAGGTACCCAGCATGGGCTGGGGAGTTCCCTGGTAGTCTAGGGGTTAGGATTCAGCACTTTCACCACTGTGTCCTGGGTTCAATTCCTGGTCAGGGAACTGAGATCCCATAAGCCACGTGGTACAGCCAAAATTGAAAAAAAAAAAAAAAAATCAAGGGCTGGAGGCAGACCTAGGCCCTGCCCCAGCTTTCACGCAACCCCACTGAGCCCCACTTTTCCCTGCTGGTGTCCAAGGCCAGAGGGGAGGATGGGGGAGACCATGGCAGGTGCTGGGTCCTGGCGGGCCCTGGGGCTTGGTAGCAGAACCCAAGTGGCAGCCCTTCGTGGCTCCCAGGCCATTAACAGGGCTTCGCTTCCTGAGCTGCTCGCAGGCACCAGCTTGGAGTCACGGTCCCCCTCTGCCTCTGGGTTACCTCCTTGCCCGGCCGCGATGGACGTCAGTCTGGTATGCCAGAGATGAACCCCAGGGGCGCAGGGCCTTTGTGGGCAGAGGGTCCCAGCACCCAGGATATTCTCAAAGCTTACACCTGGCTGACTGCACCCCTTTGCCTTCTCAGAGCCCACCGGAACGACATGGAGACCATCTACCCCTTCCTGTTCCTGGGCTTTGTCTACTCCTTCCTCGGACCGAACCCCTTCGTCGCCCGGATGCACTTCCTGGTCTTCTTCCTGGGCCGTATGGTACACACCGTGGCATACCTGGGGAAACTGCGGGCACCCACCCGCTCCCTAGCCTATACCCTGGCCCAGCTCCCCTGCGCCTCCATGGCCCTGCAGATTGTCTGGGAGGCAGCCCGCCACCTGTGACCAGCCGTGGACGCCACCTCGGCCGCCAGACTGCTGGCCACGAGCCACCGGGGCTGAACCTGGGGAACCGATGGCCCTTTGAGATTGTGACAGGCCCTGGGGCCGGGTTTCCTGGCGACTGGCTGAGCACGTGATCTTGGGCCCAGGGGGCCTGTGTGTGTTTCTCTGTGTGTCCCCTGGATTCCTGGGTGAAGAGGCTGATTTGGAACTGTTTAGAGACAGACCGTCACGATTGATAGAAAATTCTTCCACTGTAAAAAAACTCCCTCCCTCCCTGCCTCCTCCTCCCCAATGCTGGGAAAAGCAAACAGAGACTCAGTTCAGGTTTCGGAACCTAACGACCTTGTGAATCCAGGGATGTAATAAATGAGGACTTCTCACCTCCACCGCAGAGATTCTGGTTCAGTTGGTCGAGAGGGGAGCCTGGGCATCTGCATTTTTGGAAAGCTCCCTTGAGAGTCCCAGCGATGGCGGGGTCTGGGCACCATTGCCAGTTCTCTCTCCAGGAGGGCCCAGGACAGGCAGGGTGTGAATTTCCCTCAGGATGGGAGTTGAGTGGTTGGGGGTGGGGTTGTGTGCCTTCGTGCCCCGCTGACACTTCCCTGTGTTCCGGCCACATTCCTTGGCTGTACGTTTCTCTCCTTGGCATAGGTGCTGATTGGGAGGGCCCACCAGGAAGGCTGGCCTTCTCTTCCTGAGGCTTTAGTTGCTCCAAAGCACTGTCAATCAAGAATGATCGGCTTTGAAGGACCAACCGCTAGAAGACATGTTCTGGCTCCTTCCGTATTTGTGAGGTTTGAAAACCACTGATGTGCCCCTGGACTCTTGGTCTAAGACTGTGTGGGTTCAGTCATTGATGAAGTGTCTGACCAGCTCAGCTCCTTGGCTGCTGCTTCCTGGCCATCCACTGCTGTCCGGGCTGGCCAAGGATCTGGCTCCCTGGACACTTTTGTGGGTTTGTGTCTGGGGCAAAACATAAACACGCCCAGACTAGGGCGTTACACCACGCAGAATGCAAGCAGACTCCTGGGAGACACCCTCTCCACCTCCTGCCACGGGCAAGGAGGAGGGTCACTCAGCCAGCATTTTGGCAGAGGAGGAAACCAAAGCTCAGAGTGGACTCCCTGCAGTGTGAGATCAGCTCTGAATCCAACTTGTGTCTGGCTCCCAAATCGGCTCTAACCATCGCACCCTCCAGCCTCACTTTCCACAACCACCCCCACCCCCACTCCCAGCACTGCTCCTTTCTTTTAGGATCTGGGGACGCCCCCTCTCACCACCCTGCAGCCCCTGAACTTCTGCCCCGGAGGCTTGCCTAGTAGGGTGCGGGAGGGAGGCGGGCCTCCCTGGGGATCCCAGGCCTCACAAGAATTCTGAGTTAGACCCGCTTCCGGCCGCGCAGGGAGCTGCCAGTGGGTAACACTGTCCCCTGGTGGTGAGATGAGCCTCTGTTCAGGAAAAGGGAAAAAGTGAAAGTCGCTCCGTGGAGTCCGACTCTTGCGACCCCATGGACTATACAGTCCATGGAATTCTCTAGGCCAGAATACTGGAGTGGGTAGCCTATCCCTTCTCCAGCGGATCTTCCCGACCCAGGAATCGAACCGGGGTCTCCTGCATCGCAGGCGGATTCTTTACCAACTGAGCTATCAGGGAAGCCCCCAAATATTTATATTATTATTATCATCAGCTGCGTGGAGTCTTCGTTAAAGTGCATGGGCTTAGTTGTACCACGGCATGTGGGATCTTAGGTCCCCGACCAGGGATCAAACCTGCGTCCCCTGCATTGAAAGCATGGAATCTGAATCACTGGACCGTCCCTTCAAGGGCTGCCACTGTGCACCTGGAAACAGGAAGGCACGGTCCCATATGCAGTGCCTGCTGTCTGCTAAGCAGGGGCTGGGAGTGGTGTTCACAACTTTTTTCCCACTTGAAGCTTAAATGCATCCCAGGAGGGAGGTATTTCTGCTTTTTGATGAGGAAAGCCTCTGAAAGGAACCGTGACTTGTCCAGCATCCCTGAGCTGGGCTAGAACAGAGGCGTGGACCCGGTGTGTGTGCTTGTATTGTAATATTTTCCCTTCTGGGGAAAGGGGCTGAGAAGGCAAAGTGCCCATATGAGACCCGAGGGAGGAGGGCATCCGACACTCACGAGGAACACATGACCCTGGAAATAGGTGAGGAGGGCTGCCCCTCGGAGCTGCGGGGGCTGCAGCCCCTCGTGGCCTGGCCCCTCGGTCGCTGAGCTGCGACAGTGGGGCTGAGGGGACAGCAGGACGTCAGACAGGGATAACTCCAAGCGCTCAGTGCCCTAGTGGGGGGTGGGCAGTGGGAGCCCCAGGAGGGCCTCTAATCCCTGCTGGGGAGGGGCTTCCTGGAGGAGGTGGCAACTCACCTGTGATGGGGGTAAGTCAGGCTGGGGTGTTTTTTTGGTGGGGGGGGAGGGGTTGTCCAATCAGGCTGAGGAAATTGAGATACAAAGACAAGCAGAGCTCAGCCCCCTGAGGTCAATGTCTGGGAAGTGGAGGGGAGGCGTGGGAGGGAGCGTGGGAGGGAAGGGAGGGGAGGAGCTGTGGATGAGGAGGGGAAGGAGGTTAAAGGCGTGAGCGGCAGCGGGGCTCCTTCGAAGCTTTTGAGCCTTGATGTGGGGTTCGGGGCCAAGCTGGGGACAGGCCGGCGTGGGCTTGGGGATCTGGGTTTGTGTCCTAAGAGGGTCTCGGAGAAGGCGTGTGGAGCGAGAGGGCAGTGAAGTGAGGTTGACAGCTGGGCAGTGGCCCTTGGTCCCCAGCTGGCACAAATGGTGCCCGACCGCCCCTCCAGGAGCTGGGGTGGGGTGACCAGGAGAGAGGCGCATGCAGCCCAGCAGCATGGAGGGGCCGCCCCAGGGTGCTGTCCAGGGGCAGCTGGCAGGAGCCAGGTAATTTTTCCAGAACAGACCCAACCCTCCAGGACTGTGGAAGGGCCACGGGCAACCTCCTGGCAGCAGCTGCCCCTGTGCCCGCACACCCAAGCGCACGAAAGCCTGTGTCCGTCTCCTGGGCAGCAGCGGGTGAGACAGGTGAAGCAGGTGGGGGTCTGCTGACCAGTGCTCAGCCCCACCCCGACCCGGCCCCAGGCCATCTGGGCACCAGCGCCAGTTGCCCTCAGGCCCCAGCCTGAGTTCCTCTGACTTCCCTCTCACCCTCCCGTACTCCACCACATGTGAGACCCCCACCTTCCTCCTGACCCTGGGAGGGGTGGGGGCTGGTGGAGCAAAGCAGAAGCCATGCGGAGTGTGGGGCTGTGTGGAGCCTGGGGGCTCTGGAACTGCGGCCCAGGGTGCAGGCAAGGACTTTAGGGCACAGTCCGCGCCTGGAGACACAGGGCTGCCCCTGGTTGGGGCTTGGTGTCTGGGGGGGAATCCTCTCCTCGGCTCTGAGTCAGGTGAAGGCCCCAAGCAGGGCCGGGATGTCACACAGACCCCAGGATCACAGGGCCCTTGGGCTGTGAGTTGAGGCCGTCACCTCAAAATATTGCCAATATGGTTTAATGCGGCAGAACCTTCCCCCGCCCCCCGTCCCAGGACACACCCATTCTGAGAAAGCCCACGCCAGGTGAGGGCTGGTGGGCCCCAACTGGACTCCCCAGTCTTCTAGGAGGCCCCTTGCGGGAACCGCTGGGGCTCCCTCATTTAATGGATTTCGTGGCTCTAGCCTTCAAGAGTATGTGGTATTTGATACGTGGTACTCTAGTCAAGGCTATGGTTTTTCCAGAGGTCATGTATGGATGTGAGAGTTGGACTGTGAAGAAAGCTGAGCGCCAAAGAATTGATGCTTCTGAACTGTGGTGTTGGAGAAGACTCTTGAGAGTCTCTTGGACTGCAAGGAGATCCAACCAGTCCATTCTGAAGGAGATAAGCCCTGGGTGTTCATTGGAAGGACTGATGCTAAAGGTGAAACTCCAGAACTTTGGCCACCTCGTGCGAAGAGTTGACTCATTGGAAAAGACCCTGATGCTGGGAGGGATTGGGGGCAAGAGGAGAAGGGGACGACAGAGGATGAGATGGCTGGATGGTATCACTGACTCGATGGACGTGAGTCTGAGTGAACTCCGGGAGTTGGTGATGGACAGGGAGGCCTGGGGTGCTGCGATTCATGGGGTTGCAAAGAGTTGGACATGACTGAGCGACTGAACTGAACTGAACCCTGGTATGTGAGGGACTTGGAGGAACAGGCCAGGATGAGAGGACAAAGGGGCTGGTTTTCAGCCCTGGAGGCAGGAACAGACCCTGGGGTCCCCCTTGGAAGGTGGAACCCAATCCCCACAGCATTAAGGGCTCCCGGGACTTCTGTGCGTGTCCCAGGAGGCCACTGGCTTCTGGGGCCAGAAGCTTGTGTGTGCCTCTGATGGCTTCTTCCCACTCAGAGGGGGCTGGCAAGCCCCTGCAGCATCTTCCTCCTTCCTTGTCCACCTCTCCCTCTAGAATGTGCACTTCGGGGGAACAGAAATTTGGATCTGTGTCGTTCCCTGTGCACCTGTGTCCCCAGTTCTTGTAAGAGCACCTGGCTTCTAGGGCGTGTCTATTAATGAATGATGTGTAAAATGAATGTGTGTGTGTGTGTGTGTGTGTGTGTGTGTGTGTACACATAGTATAGACATAGGGATTCAGAACTGGCTTTATCCCGGATGGAATTCCACAACAGAAACATGTGGATTGAGGGTGTTTGGCACAGGAGAGATGTCATCGATGTGCCACAGATGTGATGACATCTGTGCTCAGGGGCTCAAAACCTGACCCTTTGGTCATCGTTTGAGATTTTCCTTAATAATACATCTGTACTTCCTCCCAGGGCTTTTGATGGTCCATGCCATGAATTTTAACAGCTCCCTGGCCTTCCATCATCCCCGATACCCTCATCATTTATTTATCTGCCCTTATTGTTGGATAATTGATTTTCTAAGCTGCATCAGCATAAGCAATGCTTTCGTGGGCACCTTCAAACATAAATCTCTGGGCCAATCTATTGTTTTCAGGTATGTCACTAGAAGTAAAATTACTGGGCCAAAAGGCATGCCTGTTTTTAAGGCGTGTATATATTGCTCTCCAAAAAGATGGTTCCAATTTGAATAGGGTTCTAAAAAGAGTTTTGTCAATTTTTAGTACCCAAGTAGGGAAATGCACAAGTGTGCATAGAGACCACCCACAATCCACCTCCCTGAGAAAACAACGGTTCACGCTATGACTTTCCAGATTTTTAAACTATGCTTATTAAATAAACATACAAACTGTATGTAAAATATGTAATATGCATATATTTTATGCATATTAAACACATAATATTTATACTTTATATATTACCTCCCTTCCCCGGAGGTCGTGCTGCGGCCACCCAAGAGACAGTGGTTGCTCTTCTTGATCTCTGTGCCAAGAAGATGTTGAGTAGCTTCATTTTTTTAAAGTTTGAATTATGAAAATAATAAAGCTGTCCTTTCCATTTTCTGAATATAAAATTACAACATTGGATTATTCTGTTTCATACTACACACATCTCCCCAGACATGCGGATGGGCCTGCCGTCTAGAATTTAACTTGCTTTTTTTTAAAAAAAATTATTTATTTTTGGCTGTGCTGGGTCTTCATTGCTGGGTGGACTTTTCTCTAGTTGTGGCAAGCGAGAGTCACTCTCTAGTTGGAGTGAATGGGCTTCTCGTTGCGGTGGCTCCTCTTGTTGTGCAGCCCCGAATCTAGGGCACTCGGGCTCAGCCGTTGTGGGTCCCCCGGCTCTGGAGCACAGTCTCAGCAGTTGTGGTCCCCCGGCTCTGGAACACAGGCTCAGCAGTTGTGGTCCCCCGGCTCTGGAGCACAGGCTTGGCAGTTGTGGTCCCCCGGCTCTGGAGCACAGGCTCAGCAGTTGTGGGTCCCCCGGCTCTGGAGCACAGGCTCGGTAGTTGTGGTCCCCCCGGCTCTGGAGCACAGGCTCGGTAGTTGTGGGTCCCCCGGCTCTGGAGCACAGGCTCGGTAGTTGTGCCACATGGACTTAGTTGCTCTGCAGCATGTGGGATCTTCCCTGACCAGGGATTGAACCTGTGTCTCCTGCGTTGGCAGGTGGATTCTCCACCACTGAGCCTCCAGGGAAGTCCCTTAACTTGCTTTAAAAAAAAAAAAATTGCACTATATTGTAACCCTCCAGGGAATACATTTTCACTGGAGGAGGAGGACTGGGTGGGCAGGATGTTGCTGCAGGGGGAGTGTGGGAGGAGGGGGGCACTGTGGGGAGAAGGGCTGAGTTGTCGGGACTGTCTGAAGAATCTGGAGTAGGAACAAGAGGGGTTTAAGGCTGGACATGGAGAGCAGGGCTGGATGCCAGGACCTCAACACCTGATCTGGGTAATGGGACCTTGTTGGGAGGGTCCTGGGGGGCCCCAGGAGGCTTTAGGCAGGAGAGGGACATGCTCAAGGCTGTCTTTTAGGGCAGTTAATCTGTCAGTTTATGCAGAATGGCTCATAAGGTGCTAAGATGGCAGATAATTTGAGCAGAGGCTTCAGGTCTGTGTCCTGGGTCTGGGGTCCTTTGGGTGTGCCATGGGTAGAGAGAGAAGCTGAGCTCAAGTGGACTTCCAGACTCTGTCTCCATCTGCTTTAGCTTTTGATGTTGGGTAACGAGTTGCCACAAACACAGCAGCTGAAAACAACATCCAGAGACTTCCCTGGAGTTCTAGTGGTTAGGGTTCTGCTCCCAATGCAGGGGGCACAGGTTCAATCCCTGGTCTCCTGGTTGGTGAACTAAGATCCCACAAGCTGTGTGGCACAACATAAAGAAAAAAAAAAAAAAAGAAAGCAACAGCCATTTATGATCTTACAGTTTCTATAGGTCAGGAGCCTGGGCACAGCTTAACTGGGTCATCTGCTCAGGGTCTCACAGGCTACAGTCAAGGAGTCCCCAGCTGAGGTCTCATGTGGAGTTCAGTGTCCTCTTCTGAGCTCGTTGAGATGTCAGCAGGATTGGTTTCTTGTTTGTTTCTCAAGGCTAGAGGCAGCCTCCCTCTCTGCTCTGAATCTCTTCTTCCAGGGAAGACCTGGACTCTCTTTTAAAGGGCTTACTTGATTAGGCCAAGCCCACCCAGGACAATCTCCCTTTTGATCAAAGTCAACTGAGTAGGGACCTTAATCACATAAAGCCAGAGATTCCACCCCTACCCAAGGAGAGGGCATGACAAAAAGTGTGTCTGCCTGCGGTGGGAATCGTGGGGCCATCCTAGAATGATGCCATCTACACTACTTTTTCAAGGGCACCTTCTGAGTTCAAGGTGCCCACTCCTGACCCCTCATAAGCCAAGTTCAATCCATTGCCACTTCTAAGATGTGAGCTAAAGGTTAAGAAGCTCTCAATACACTCTTCCCAGCACTTTCAATAGAGGAGGGAATTCTTGATAATCACAAGCTTCAAGACCTGGAGGACTCCCAGTGGGCTAACAGGAGTGGTGTAGCTTCAGATGGGGGCTACTCATCAATAGTCACTGAAAAGACAAGTCCATCTCTGAACTGAAGCACCATGAAAGGGACACAAAAGGGAAGAAAGCACTTTTTCCCTCCTACTTCAAAGGGCTACTTATATACCTGGGACGATCACATTGGCCTGCTTGTTTTGTTTCCCTGTGAGGTTATTAATCTCATTACAGAAAACATGGAGATAAGTGGATTGTGAGCCATTATAAAGTATTTACATTCCGGCTTGGGTCTTCCTAGACTTTTTACATGGCATGTTCGAAAATGGATGACAAACATCTTGGCACACGTTGCTACCCCCTCTCCCTGCCCCCTCCCCCTTATTTTGGATTACTTTTTGAAGTAGGGCTTAGAGAAGGAATTACTGGGTCAAAGTATGCAAGCGTTTTTGAGGCTGTTGGTACATTTTCGAAAATGCTTGTGTTGATGTTTATACAGGGGCCCCAGCTGGTGATCTGGGACTTGCTTGTTACTTAATCTTTGGGTCAGGAGCCTGGGCCAGCTCTGGCGATCTGTGTGGGAGACAGCCCTGCTTTCTCCCAGCTCTGCGTCTGGCAGAACAGACACAGAGCTCCCCACAGCGCCCTCCAGGGGCCAGCAGCAAAAGTGCAGAAGTGGGGGTGGGGGGAGGGGGTGGGGTACCGAGTTGCTTTGGTACAGGCACCGCCCCGCCCCAGCTGTGCCCACGAAGTGTGTGCTTGGAAGGGGCAAAGGGGAGAGCCAGACTCTCTGGGCAGGGAAAGCCAATTTTACTGCAGAACGGGGAGTATGTTGACTTTCTCAAACTCCACCCCTCACTCTGTATTTTTCCACCAAAAACACCAAAGCACTTGATGGAAGGTAACTCCGTGCCAACAACCCTGTGAGGTGGCTTCTGTCGTCACCCTCATTTTACAGAGGGGGGGAAACTGAGGCCTGGAGAGGTGCCTCGCCTAAGGTAAAACTCTGGTCTTTATTTCTCAGGTTTTGGGTTTGGCAAGAAGGGACGGAGACTGCCTTTCCTTCCGTCTCTCCCTCTTTCTCTCAAGTTCCCTTCTTTCAAACAGAAACAGAAGCCCAGGCACGCCATGCCCTGTCCCAAGCCTGCTTGGCCAAATGGGCAAAGGGGAGGCGGAGGGAGGAGGATTCCAAAGTCTCCCAGCCTGGGATGGGGGCCTCGGGTACCTTATCCTCATGGAGAAATGATATCCCTGGATGGTTGCCCAGGGGGCTGCCCACGCAAGCCCTGTAATTAGGGCTACAATCGCGACAGCGATGTTGGGGTATATTTTCTTTCACAAGGAGGGCCCCAGTGCTCCCTCCCTCAGCTCCCCAGAGCTGCATGTGTAAACGATTAAGCCCGTTTGTTTTTTCTAGAGTGCTGGGGAGGAAGTGACATTGACATTCTTGCGGCCTGATGGCAGGGCCAGCACCTCTGTGGGAACCAGGCCCACGGCTCTCTCTGAACCTGGTCTCGGGACCCGCCTTTCCAGGCCCTAGCGGGAGCCCCCCACCCAGTGGGTAGAAGCCCCCCACCCAGTGGGAGCCCATCTCTGCTGCAGGCAGCCCCAAGCTGGCAATGCTTCACGGCCGCTCCCTTTGGACTGAAAATAGAAAGACCAGACGTGCCTGTCTGAACTCCGGAGCGCTGCCCGGGACCTGCGCAGGCTCATCCACTCGCTCATGACCAGTCCAGTGCTTCTGGGAGGAAAGAGACCACTTTTCCTAGCTGCCCATTAGGGCACAGCTCTGGACCCTGTGCACTGGCCCTTGGCTGGTGCAAATCCCCAGGGCGGGAGGGAGTGGGGGGGGGTGCAGTAAGCTCCTTGTGAGGGAGACCTCACTCAGACTAGGACGGCCCCAGTGCTCGTCAGATGGAAGGGCACTGACGAGCCCTTCAGTGGCCAGCAGGTGGCAGAAGAAGGCGGCTGGCTTCTTCCCGCCACCTCTACCAGGTGAGTCCTGCTTCCAGGGGCTCTTCCTCCTGGACGCATCCATGTGTTTAAACCACATCCTGGCCCCCTGGCCTCCCCCTAGTCCAACAGCTAGTCATCAACCTCTGTCTCTGCTGGGTCCAGGACGCCTCCTGGATCGCCTACTCTGTCCTCATCTGGTCCAGGCTGCTGCCCTCCTGCCTGGACAGCCTCTGCAGGGGTGTCTCTGCCTCCACACAGAGTCCAAGGTGGGGGGGGGGTCCCTCTACCAAGCAAATCCCCTCCATGACGCCTCACTGCCAGGATGACATCCGTACTTCAGATCTGGCCACACAAACCCCACGTGAACTGGTCTCTGCTTCTGTCCATCTTCATCCTGCATGAGATCCAGACCCAGGACTGTCCCCCTCTGGCCCAAAGAGACAGCTTCTGGCCTACCGCAGGGCCTTTACATATGCTGTTCCCCTAGCCAGAAACACTGTTCTCCCTCCCCTCTTCATCTTTCCAGGACACCTCCAGGAAGTCTGCCTGGATGCCTTAGACGAGACTTGGGGCTCCCTGTGATTGAGATGACCTCTGTAGCTGGGGACCCCATGTCAGTTCTCTGCTTTCTGCTCAGGGCCCTGCACACATCAAGAGTTTTACAATATTTGTTCAGTGAATGAATGGCAAATGGAGACCCAGAAATCACTTGCCTAAGGCAGAGGCCAAACTGAGCAAGAAGACACAGCTCTGACTGTGCCCCCGTCACCCCGCATCCCTGTGCCCCATTACACACACATGGTCAGGGCACTGGTCTCTTCTTGCTCTGGCCCCTGTAGTCGCTGGGCAGAGCCAGCTGCAGACATCAGCAGAATGGCCTTCCCCACGCCTTCAGCTGGAGCCAGTGCCTTCCTCCGTTCATTGGTGCCCCCCACCAACTGACCGGAGCCCCAGCCTCCCATCACAGGTACACGGCAATGGTCCCGGGGGCCATTGGCACATCTGAAGAGGGTGACACCCACCCCACAGGAACTGTGTTTTCATGATGGAATTCCCAGTGGAAGATGGGGAAGAGTCTGGGGGTGACTTGGGAGATGGGGAAGGTCTTCACCTCACTCGGGGACGGTCACACCTTGTAAAACAAAAACAGAGACCGTTGCTTATGTTAGGATTGCCACGTGGCTTTGACCTGTTCAGGGTCACCTAGAAGATGCAGCCTGTGGCGAAGATGCTGGCCCTTTGGAGGTGCTTTGATACCATATGGGCAGGGAAGACTGGAGAAGTGGGGTCCATCCGTGGAGTCCAGTGGTGTGATGAGGGGCTGAGCACCTCTGGGCCGTCTGGGGGTCGGGAAGTGTGTTCTTTGTTTTTCTATTTTTGGCCATGTCACGTGGCTTGGTAGGATCTAGTTCCCCAATCAGGGATTGAACCTGGGAGACAGCAGTGAAAGCACTTAGTTCTAACCACTGGTGGGCATGCATGCTAAGTCGCTTCAGTCGTGTCCTACTCTTAGAACAGTGGAGTGGGTTGCTATGCTCGCTTCCAGGGGACCTTCCCCACCCAGGGATCGAACCCATGTCTCTTATGTCTCTTGCATTGCCAGGTGGGAACCTACCGCTAGAGCCACCTGGGAAGCTCTAACCCCTGGACCCCCAGGGAATTCCCCTGGGAAGTGTTGTCTCACTTCCTGGGGGCTGGTTGCAGAAATGATCTCTTAACCTCGCTGGAGGCTATGCCCATCAGGAGGGGTGGCCTGGGGCCAGGTGGAAAGGGCTGGCTTCAGACCACTCCCCTCACTGCACAATTTTCTGCAGACTCCTGCGTGGCTGGTGGCACACAGGTCCTCTGTCACCCCCAGTGACCATCTGCGAAAGGGCAGGCTGGAGAACTTGGAAGAAGGGCTCTGGTGGTCTTGACTGTTAGACCACCAGAACCACTCTGTCCTGTAAGCCCACCTGGGGCCTCCTCTCTGCACCCCCACTGTCTGGGCCATTCGCCCAGGCCCCTCCACAGCCAAAGGCCCAGGGGCACCCACACCTCCTGCATGTCCAGCAGCAAGGGCTTTAATTCCAGCCCTTTCCCCCCACACCCATGCTTCCCCTGCTGTAGGGTAGGGGAGACACCCCCTGCCCAGAGAGGGCTGGGATCCTGCCCAGAGTCACACAGCAGGGTTTCTCCCAAACACCTGGGTGTCAGGGGCTCCAGGGAAGGTCTCTGTCCTCCAACCCCACTCCCTGCCCCTGGGGTCTGCAGGGTGATGAAGGACTTTTTCAGAACGAGGGACACAGACGAGGGCAGCTGGCCCCCCAGAGCGGCCCCCCATTGGTTTGCTGTCCTGTGCGCCCTCCCCGCAACCTTTGGGGGCTTAAACAATTTCTTCTTTTTTTATTTCTTACAGACAACAGCTTTTTGGCTTTCATACACCAAGTGAGGTCCTCGGCGAGCTGCTATTCCACCTTCTGGCCCAACCCCTCCAAGGATCAGGGGCCGAAGTCTCCAGCGGCCGTGGATGAGGGGCTGAGCCAGGCTCCAGGCATCTCAGCAGCCTCTTGGGCCCAGGAGTCTGGGCTGCAGAGAAGGGCCAGCCAGGAGAGCTCACCCAGCCTGTCCCGGAGACAGGGGGCAGGAGAAGGTCACTTTCCTGCGTGTCTGCCCTCTTTTCTGTTGTCGTTAGACCAGGGAGGCACTGGGATCCTGGCGGAGCCAGCTGTCAGTTCACGGTGGGCACCTGGCTGTGATGCAGGCTGAACTCCTTGGCCTTGAGACGGAGACTGGCGATACTGTTGGCCATGCTGACCCCCGGGGTCGCGGGGCCTGAGCCTCCAGGGCTGTAGGGTGGCACCGTGCTGGGGGCGACAGAAGACACAAGGACATGTCGGTGCTGCCCGGAGCTGACCACCCTGGCTGTCCATCCAAGGACCCCAGCCTCTGGTCCTCCTGCCTCCCCTCCTCAGCTCGCAGGCAGCCTTCCCCTGGGGCTGGAGGTGACCTACGGCTGCAAGATTTAGGGCGGAGGCAGAAGGGCCCACGGTCGGCACTGGGACCTGGAGCTGCCCCTGCAGGTTTGGGGTCATTCCTTGCTGGACCAGGAGCTTCCTGCATCCTGTTCACCCCCCAGCGCCCACCGGGTGCCTAACACACAGCAGGGTGGGGGTGGGATGAACGCACACCTGTATGGAAGGACACCTCTTGATGGTTCTCCTGCCCCAGGTAAGGAGAGGGCAGGGAGGGGTTGGGAGGGCTGTGGGTCTAGCGTGGACATTTCCAGGACTCAGATCCCACAAGCTGACCCACTGGATCTCCTGAGACCAGGGCTCCCGCAGAGCTGCTCACACAGCCTAAGGGGTGGACAGCACCCCTGGGAGCTGTGGGGTGCAAAACCCCAACTCCCCAGCACCCCCTCCCTCTCCCGCCCTGCCCTGCCCCCTTTTCCCGGCTTTGACCAGGACAAAACTGCCCCAGCCCTCGCCTCCGGGTCCCAGCCAGGTCCCCGGGACTGGGAACCATCCTTGGGGGACCTCCCGGCTTCCCTCCAGGATGACCGACAAGAGGTGCGGAGGTGCTCGCGCCAGCCTAGAAAGCTGCAGGTTTTCTTTCTTTTTTATTGAAAAAAATTTTTGTTTAGTAATTTATTTGGCTGCGCTGGGTCTTTGTTGTGCCATGTGGGCTCTTTTAGTTGTGGCTGTTAAAGTTCCGCTGAAGATCTAGTTCCCTGATCTAGATCCCTGTGGGATCCAGTTCCCTGACCAGGGATGGAACCCAGGCCCCCGGGATTGAGAGTGCAGAGACTTAGCCACTGGACCACCAGGGACGTCCCAGAAATTGGCAGCTGTTCAGCTCCCTCAGGGTGGCAGGGGTTCTCCACTCCCTCCTCTCATCGTCTTGCCAGTCCACACATTTACAAATATACGTGCGTGCGCACACACAAACCCACACACACACACATTCTTACAACCTCCCCCATGCACACAGTCACACGCCTGCCCACACACCCCCAGTCCACGGAGGGCCTGGGCCCCTTTCACAGTTCTCTCCAGAGCCTCGAAGGAATCTGGATCCTAAAACACCCCATGGGGGTCTCCAGGCTCCTGCCCGCCCGCCAACCCTGACCGGAAGCAGTTCCCACTCTCACCTGTAGGGGGACGAGGCTGTCCAGGAGAGATAGTCCGGGCTCAGGGTGGTGGGCCGGGGAGCCACCGGCTGCTCGATGGCGGCCTCCTGACTGTAGGACTTGAGCAACGAGGCCGAGCGGTTGGCCAGCATGGCCCGCTCGTTTCTGCGGAACTTGGCCCGGCGGTTCTGAAACCAGACCTGGGAGTGGGAAGGAGCCATGAGTGGGCTGCCAGGGGGACCCAAGTCCTTTTGGACCCACTGTGTACCTGCTCTGTCACCCACCCTACACTGGCAGCTTCATCTCCCTGAGCCTCAGTTTTCCCGTCTGTAAAATGGGGGTGATATAGTGCCTGCCGCTGGGTCAGGGTGTGTTGGACGCTGTGCCAGTGGAGGAATGAAGCATGAACCGATGAACATTTAGCTGCTGGGGGGTTGTAACGAAGAGAGCTGTACGCTGGGCACTCTGCTCAAAGCTGGCACGGAGAAAGCCCTGGACACTTTAAAACTTTTATTTATCAAAACCCTCTGTGCCAGACACTGAGCTAAGCCACAAAAATAATTCTTTTCTCATAAGAAGGCTATAAAATAGACCCACGCGATCCTCATTTTACAGGGAAGCCACCCTGAGGGCTTCCCTTATAGCTCATCTGCCTGCAGTGCAGGAGACCCCGGTTGGTTTTGATTCCTGGGTCGGGAAAATCCCCTGGAGAAGGAAATGGAAACCCACTCCAGTACTCTTGCCTGGAGAATCCCATGGACAGAGGAGCCTGGCGGGCTGCAGTCCATGTAGTCGCAAGAGTCAGACACGAGTTAGCGACTACACCACCACCACCTATAGCACAGAGGGGTTAAGTAACTTGCTCAAGCTCACACAGCTGGCCAGTGGCAGGGCTTGGATCGGACCCTCAGCCCTCCTGGCCTCGGACGCCCCCGCACACCTTGGCAATTCCTTAACCCTGTATGGTGGCTGTACACGCTCCTGCGAGGAGCCCACGGACTCGCAGCGCTCACCTGGACGCGCGCCTCGCTGAGGTTGACCCGCCGGGCCAGCTCCTCCCGTACGAAGGCGTCGGGGTAGTGCGTGCGCTCGAACACGCGCTCCAGAGCCTGCAGCTGGCTGCTGTTGAACGTGGTGCGGTTTCGCCGCTGCTTCTTCTTCCGCTTGGCGGCGCTGCTGCGTCCGGGGCTGGGACACTCACCTGCGGAGGGACCCAAGGGTCAGCTCAAGGCCAGGGCGGGCCGCCCCTGCCCCCGCAGGCGCCAACATGGTCACGACTCAGGCACCAGCTCAGCAACGTGCGCTGAGCGCTTTAACGTGTGTCTTCCCACTGCGGGTGGATGGTCCAGCCCTGAGAGCAGGACCCTTTAATTCATTCCTTTGTTAATTTCTTCATCCATCCATCCATTTATTCTACAACACACTCACTGAGCACACGACGTGGCAGGCACAGGGCTAGGGCCCTGGGGATATAAAGGTGAACCAGAGCAGCCAGGTCCCCCTCCTGGGGAGCCAGGGGACAGGCACCTGCTGCCATGAGGGACAACCGACCTGATCAGGGAGGGCCAGAGGCATCTACGTGTCCTCAGAAGCTGGCTCAAACTCTGGGGTATGGTCAACCGCCATCGGTATTTGTTGTTGAATTATATTAATATATAAAAAGGCACAGTGAAAGTCACAGTTCTGAGGGTCCACTACACGCAGGTAGGCTTTTTAACACCCACAGACCATTGGATGTTCACAAAAACCGAGGCAGGTGCTATTCACTTCCTCATGCCCCATCTACGGAGGAGGGGGGAGTTCAGTTACTGTTTCCGCATTTCAATTTTACCCAGGGGTTAAACTGCTGACCCTTCATCCTGAAGGGCCCAGCTCATTGCTCACTCCTCCAGGAAGCCCTCCCTGATCTCCTGAGTGCACACGGAATGCTCTCTCCTCCATTGCATTCACTGGACACTTAGAACCAACCCTGTCTGGTTCAGTACTTGCTTATGTATCTTCTTTTCTTATTAAAAATGTGTATTTTATGGATAAGCAACAAGGTTCTACTATATAGCACAGGGAACAATATTCAATATCCTATAATGAAGCATAATGGGAAAAGAATATGAAGAAGAATGTGTATAGGTATAACTGAATCACCTTGCTGTACACCAGAAATTAACACATTGTAAATCAACTATACTTGAAAAAAAAAAAAGGATACTTCATCAATTTAAAGAATCTGGAGATTTCATGTTAAAAAAAAGTATATTCTAATAACCAAGTAACATCACTGTCACAGTAAAAGATTCAGACAACACAGAAAAGGACAAAGTAAAAGTAATGACTCCCTTCTCTTGCTCTACTCCCCAAGCTTTACAAAATTACAGATGTGCATTTAAAATAATTTACAAGCAAGACTCTACAAATGACCCTATTTCATTCCTTTTCGTGACTGAGTAACATCCCATTGTGTTCATGTGCGTCTTCTTTCTCCATTCGTCATTGAGCATTTAGGTTCTTTCCATGTCCTGGCCATTGTAAATAGTGCTGCAATGAATATTAGGGTACACATGTCACACAACGAAATAGGGTCATTTGTAGAGACGTGGGTGGACCTAGAGTCGGTCAGATAGGCTGTATAAGTCAGAAAGAGAAAAACAAATATATATTAATGCATATATGTGGAATCTAGAAAAGTGTTACAGATGAACCTGTTTCCAGGGTAGGAATAGAGACGTAGAAAACGTGGACACAGGGCAGGAAGGAAGGGTGGCAGGAACTGGGAGATTAGGACGGACATATGTAGACTGTGCTGTGCTGTGTTTAGTTGCCCAGTCGTGTCCGACCCTTTGCGACCCCGTGGACTGTAGCTCACCAGGCTCCTCTGTTCCTGGGGATTCTCCAGGCAAGAATACTGGAGTGGGTTGCCACGCTCTCCTCCAGGGGCCATATATACACTGCTGCTGCTGCTGCTAAGTCACTTCAGTCACGTCCGACTCTGTGCGACCCCATAGATGGCAGCCCACCAGGCTCCCCCATCCCTGGGATTCTCCAGGCAAGAACACTGGAGTGGGTTGCCATTTCCTTCTCCAATGCATGAAAGGGAAAAGTCAAAGTGAAGTCGCTCAGTCATGTCTCACTCTTAGCGACCCCAGGGACTGCAGCCTGCCAAGCTCCTCCTTCCATGGGATTTTCCAAGCGAGAGTACTGGAGTGGGGTGCCATTGCCTTCTCTGCATATATACACTACCATGCATAAAATAGATATCTAGTGGGAACCTGCTATAAAGCACAGGAAACTCAGCTCGGTGCTCTGTGATGACCTAGAGGGGTGGAATAGGGGGTGGCTGGGGAGGAGGAGGTCCAAGAGGGAGGGGGTATATGTATACTTATAGCTGATTCACTTCATTGTACAGCAGAAACTAATACAATTTTGCAAAGCAATTATACTCCAACAAAGTAAAATTTAAAAAGCTTACAAGTATGAGATCACGCTGAACACACTGGTGCTGCAATGTTCCTCTTCCTATTTACTATACTCCTGAGACCGCTCCAACCCGGGCCAGCAAACCAGCCTTCTTTATTTGCATCATATGCACTGATCTGTATTTTCCCTTTTGTTCCCTCCTTCCCTGGTGGCTCAGCTGGTAAAGAATCTGCCTGCAATGCAGGAGACCTGGGGTCCATCCCTGGGTTGGGAAGATCCGCTGGAGAAGAGAACAGCTACCCACTCCAGTATTCTGGCCTGCAGAATCCCATGGACTATTTCATGGGATCGCAAAGAACCAAAACAGTTGCCATAGTAACAGTAACCATCACCTGTTGTCGCAGTAACAGATTCAAACAACACAGAAAGGGACAAAGCAAAAGTTAACGACTCCCTGTTCCCGACTCTGCTCCCCAAGCTTTACAAAATTACGTGTGATTTAAAAATAATTTATAAGCATGAGTCTACAAATGACCCTATTTCATTCCTTTTCGTGGTTGACTTTGAGTGACTTTACCACATTCCCTGTCCCACCTTCCACCTGTCAGAACCATTGTAAAATTCGTCTTTGCTGTATCCTTTCCACACTGCTTTTTGCAGTTTTTTTTTTTTTTACTCGTATTTTCTCCTGCTCTTCTATTGGAAGCTAGAAGACTGTGGATTGCTGTGCCCCTCTCTTTGATCCCACTGAGCAACACATCCCAGGGATTTTGCCACCCAATACAGAAAGCCCTGCATGTGGCTCTGTGCCACTCAGCTGTGCAAACGTACTAGGTTTTTAAAAATATTTATTTACTTATTTGGCTGTGCGGAATATTTCCATTGTGGCACGTGGGATCTAGTTTCCTGACTCAGAATCGAACCCAGGCCCCCTCTGCATCGGGAGCGCAGAGTCTTCACCACTGGACCACCAGGGAAACTCCTAAAATGTGGTTTATTTAACTAGAACCAGAGCCCTATCAATTGGCAGGTGGTTGTGTTTCCAATCTTTTGCAACTCAGAAGAATACCACAGTGAATAACCTCATGCTAACATGATATTCTATTTTTGCCAGTGAATATTTGGGACAGATTCCTAGAATTGGGATTGTTGGGCCAATGAGTAAAAAGCTAGCTAGAGCCAAGGACCCCCGCCAGGGTTCCCAGCAGCAGTGGACGGGAAGGCCAGTTCTGCTCCCAGCTGGGTCAGCAGAGGATGTGGATAACCTTTTGGATTTGGGGACACACCCTGTATTTTTGCTTCCCCAGTTACACATTCCCTTTATGTTGCTGCTCAGTCGCTCATTCATGTCTGATTCTGCGACCCCATGGACTGCAGCATGCCAGGCTTCACCATCTCCAGGAGCTTGCTCAAATTCACGTCCATCAAGTCCATGATGCCATCCAACCATCTGGCCCTCTGTCGTCCCCTTCTCCTCCTGCCCTCAATCTTTCCCACCATCAGGGTCTTTTCCAATGAGTCAACTTTTCGCATCAGGTGGCCAAGGTACTGGAACTTCAGCTTCAGTATCTGTCCCTCCAGTGAATATTCAGGATTGATTGCCTTTAGGATTGACTGGTTTGATCACATCCTACATTCTTCACACGATGCTGAGTTGTTCAGCTGAGCATCTAGAACATTCCAGGCCTGGCCACGGATACCATTCAATCCTAGCTTTTGAACGCTCCCACATTCGCAGAGTTTACAGACTCTTGAGCAACCAGCTGATTGGATTGGAGGGCAAACTGTTCCATGAGTCCAGTAATGGTTGCATGGGGCGGAGGTGGGGGCAGGGGAGTCGTCAAGCAGGAATCAGGCAGGGTTTCCCAGGAAAAGATGGCCTTACTGGGTTTAGACCGGTGGTTCTCAATTGAGGGCAATTTAGCCTCCAGGGGACATCTGGCAATGTCTGGAGACAATTTTGAAGGTCAGGACTGAGAGGCGGATGGTACTCCTAGGACGGAGGTAGAGACCGGGGCTGCTGCTAAGTACGCTTCAGTGCCCAGAACAGACCCTGGCCCAGGGAATTCTTCGGCTCACCATGTGCATAGCGCTGAGGGAGAGAGGCCCTGGTTTGGAGGGAGGACCAGGAATTGAAGTCCAGTACTTTTCCCCTTTGGGAAGTACTAAAAACACAGGACACATGTGGGAATGGGGTAGGCGGTGGCAGGGAACACGGAGCGAGCTGGCCTCGACTCCTGGACCCGCTTCAATCTTCACTCCTCACCCCTTTCCTCCAAGAAAAGGTGAAGATGGATGAGAATGTCTGGTGGCTGTGAATGTCTCTCCACCCCCGCCCCTCACCCCCTCGAGCAGGAAGAAACCTTACACCGAAATATCAAGGGTCGAGCGCTGAAAACCTGTGTGATCAAGACCCCAGAGAGTGGACGGAAGCTTCTGGAACACCAGCCATCGTGAGCCTATTTCCGCCCCCTCCTTTAGGCAATGCTGCTTGGGCACAAACCCAATGCAGGAGGCCTTTCAGCCAAAAAAGGAGACTTTTTCGGGAAATTTCTGAGCAATTCAAAACGGAGGGTGTTGAAATGAAAACCATTTTGCAGCCTTGGCCCCTGCCAAGGGGGTGCCGGAAGAAACAACTGCTCTTTGGCTAAACTGCTGGAGCCTTGGAGCCGAAACTCTCAGGCAAGGGATTTACACCCCCAGCTCCAGAAACCCGACTCTCACACCCCTCACCCCAGCTGGGCTGGAGTCAGTTCTCTCCGTCAGGGCAGCTGTGATGGAATGCGCTCAACCAAAGTGGGTCTGGGCACAAACAGCGTCCAGTGTTACACACACTCCCATCCACTGGATCCCAGCATCTGCCCTACGAGGTGTTATCCCATTTCACACAATGGGGAACTGAGGCTCTGAAAGGTTGACCCAAGATCACGCAGCTGGGACTTGCCTGTGGGGAGACTCAGGCAGCCTGGAGTATGAGTTTGTCTGCTGGGTCGTCTTCCCTCATTCTCCTGGTTCCCAGGGAAGGTGATGCCAGGTGTGGGGCGGGGCAGGGGGGGATCACACTCTCAGTCCCAGCTCTGGGAGACCACATGGATCGTGTCATCTCACTGCTGTGTAAATGTCCCCAAGACTCCATCCTTGGGGGGACATCCTTGAGGGGGGAAGACCTCACCTCTGGGAGTCCTGCAGGACTGTGGCTTGCCCAGGGTCACACAAAGTTCCTGGAGGAGCTGAGTTTAACTGAATGCCAAGAGCACAGTCATTGCTCCATAAATGCTCGCTGCATTTAACATTTTTTTTGGCTGTGCTGCACAACATGTGGGATCTTCATTCTCAGACCGGGGATCGAACCTGCGCCCCCTGCATTGGAAGCACAGAGTCTTAATCACTGGGCCTCCAGGGAAGTTCCTGCCCTTAACATTCTTGATTGTATGCAACCCGCTTCCACCCCCCACCCCCCCAAAAAAAACAAGGATCTTTCTTCTTCAGCCCAGCCCCTAGCAGAAAGCTGCTTCCAGTCCCAACTGCGGGCAGAGGCTGAGAAGAGGCCATTGAGGATGCGGAAGATTTAGGAGGTGTCTTGGAGGTGACCCAGGACTTGAACCCACAGCTTTGGCCTCAGCCAGGGCTCACTCTCGGGCTGCACTTTGCTTCCCAGCGGATGTGCCGGATGTTCATTACCACGAGTTCCTGAATCGCCCCCTGAGAAGTGGATGTGGTGGGTGTGTGTCCTCTGGGGGTTCCACGCTTGAGTTTCAAGCATTTGGAAAATAAATAAATACTCTTGAAGCCTCGGGCCAGCGAGCACTGGGGCCAGGTCCGTCCCAACCAGGGCTGTGCCCAAAGTTTCCTTTTGTTCAGTCAAAGTTCTGGGATTGAAAATAAAGCCTGAAACCACCTCCATTTACCTGGGCTCTTTAGGGGCTACTGTGAGGGGCTGAGTCCGGGGAAAGATAAACGGACTCAGATAGCAGAGGCAGCCACGCTCTCTCTCTCATTACATTACAGAGAGAAAAAGTGGCTGCCGCACCGTTCTCTGCCATTAAATTATTTCACACATACCATTTACTTGGCTGACTTCAGGCCAAAGACATTTAAAAACTCTGCTCTCGGCCAAATGATCAAGTGTTCCTGGCTCCTTCCCCTGCACCCATGGTTTTTCTTATTCCATTTAATTTAAGGGTCTAAATAGTCTGGAGGGAATTAACTGCAAATTCTTCCTAAGACAAATAAACCCGGCCTCTTCGTTTCTGCCTTTCTCAAGCTGTTGAGAGACACTCTCTGTTTGTTTTTGCTTCAAATAGTCAGTTTGTGCCTGACCCTGGGGCCACGGCGAGCTCCAACCCAAATAAATAACTTTTATTAATTAGCATTTATTCCGACCGAATAAGCGGTCTCCCCCACCCCAAATGTGATCTCTGCCAACACGTTCACAAAAATAAACAACGGGTCCCCAGGACCTCGATGTGGATTTAACAAATTAACACTGGGCCTTGGTCAAAGGAGTTTTGAGGCTGCAGAAATACTTACAGCCAGAAGAGTCTGGGGAAGGAAGTGGAGGGGGGGCGGTGCATGGAGGCTGTGCCCCCAAACACCCAGGTTTCTTGGTAGAGAGCTGGGTTCCTTTGAAAGACCCCCTAGGAGTGGGGCTCAGACAGGAATTCTGGAATCTGTATCCTTACATGCCTTCCAGGCAGCATCCCTGACTCCAGGGTCACCAGGAGAGCCTTGGGAGAGAATCTTGCCTCATCAGATAAGAAGTAACAGGGAGCAGAGGTGGTTAAGGAGGCCCAGGTCCTGGTTTAGGGCCGCAGGTTGGCGCTGGCTCACCAGCAGAGTGGCCACGGGTGAAGCCTTTATTCCACCCCAGCCTCAGGAATCCCCCTGAGAAATGGAGGTAACGGGAACCACTTCACTGAACCCTCATGAGTATCCGACCTGGGTGCTCTTAGCCTGATTTTTACAGAAGGGGAAACTGAGGCACGGGGTTAAACAACCTGTCAAAGCCACATGGCCAGTAAAGGCTGGGGCAGGGACTTAAATCTGCAGGTTGGTCCAGAGCCCAGGCTTCTTACCACCTTGGAATGGGCAGCCGGCCCAATGAGTACCCCCAGGTCCTCTTGTAGAGGGATCCTGGGAGGGGGGGAGTCTCTCCAGGGGCTTAGCGTAAATGGTCAGCCAAGAAGAGGGGGCTGAAGGCAACCGGAGCATCTCTAAAGCTGGGGTCTGTGCTGGAGTCCCCGGCACACAGGCCAGGGGTAGCTGGGAGCGGCATGTAGGGCAGGGTAGCTTTGAGAAGGGGCAGGGGGGTGCCAGCCTGTGATGCCTGAGAGGACAGAGCCAGGGTCGGGCCTGGCACTGTATGCAGCACTCGTATTGGAAGGAAGAAAGGAAGGATGGGCAGGAGGGAAGAGAAGAAGCGTGGACCCTGGAGCCCTCTGGAGAAGGGCACCTGGGCTTCCGGGGGCTTCCCCAGGAGGCCAGCCCCACCCCACCCCCAGAATCTCAAGCAAGGAGCCAAGAGCCACTTTCACGTTTGGACCGGTCGGCCTCTGTCCAGGACACGCAGGGTCCAAGGCTAAGGCACAAATGGGAGCAGGTGGTGAGATCACTGAGGCGAACTTTTCAGCATCACTCCCTGGAGGCCCCCAGCAACCTCGAGAGTTGGCGGGGGGATGTCACTGCCTCAAAGAGAAGACGGAAGGGGGGCCCAGAGAAAGGCTGGGACCTACCCAGGGTCACATAGCAAGTGAGGGCTTTCCCTCTGCAAACCCCAGACCCATTCTTTTTCTTACTACACCCCTGGTAGCTGTTTGGCAGAGAGAAGGGAGGGAGGAGGTAGCCCCAGTTCCCAGCCCAGCCCTGGGCAAACTGACCGTGAACTTGACAGAGGTATGGGGCCTTCCTCTTGAGGGCTTTCTGGTTCTATCTACTGGATGGGACCCCCCAGGTCCCCCAAGTGGGCAGCGCCAGGACAGGGCGCCTCCGTGGTTTCAGAGATGTTGTCCCAGGTTAGTGGTCTCCCGGAGGCCAGCATTTACATTGGACAGGCACATCCTCTCCCTTGTGGACTCCTGCCCATTCCGTTCCTGGACTTGCCACTTCTCTCTGCCTCCCTGCTCACCTTCAGTTCTCAGCAGAATGCCGCCTCCTCCAGGAAGCCATCCCACACACACACACAGCCCCCCATCACAGCTCTGTCATGCTGTAGGGTAAATGTAGGGTCATTTGTCTGGCAGGGACTGGAACTTCACTGTTTTCTGACTCCCTGGGACCCATCACAGGGCCTGGTCCAAGGTAGGAAGTGTTAATCGCTCAGTTGTGTGACTTTTTGTGACCCCCGTCGACTGTAGCCCACCAGGCTACTCTGTCCACGGAATTCTCCAGTCAAGAATACTGGAGTGGGTAGCCATTTCCTTCTCCAGAGGATCTTGCTGACCCAGGGATTGAACCTGGGTCTCCCGCATTGCAGATTTTTTACCGTCTGAGCCAGCAGGGAAGTCCAAGGCAAACTCTGCACAAATATTTGTTGAGTGTTAAGTGAATGAATGAATGAATGAAGAGATAAACGAATGAATGAGGAGGCACTGAAAATGTGTGGGAAGACTTCAGAGTCTGCTCCTGTCCTGGGCTGTCTCCAGGGTCCAGGGTCTTCCTTGCGGAGCTACAGAGGCCTGGCCAGGGCTGAGTCCTGACAGCACGTGTCACAGGGCAGGGGGCAGGGGCTTGGGGCGGTGGGCTGGGGAGTCAGCCACCAACAACCACTGCCCAGCCACCCCTCCGAGGATGTTTCATCTCAATAATTCTGAACAAAAACCCAAGCTGCTGATCCACTTTTATACCTACCAGTCTGGAGAAGGAGAAAGTATCGCAGGAAGGAGGGTGAGGAAGGAAGACACACTGGCACTCAAGAGGGCAGAGAGGTGCCCTGGAGACCTATCCATGTCCCCATGGCCTCACAGGCCTCAGACAGCATATAAGAAGCCAGGGGTCATGGGCCACCCCCGTCCGGGACTGCTGCACCCCTAGGCCTTCCCAGCCTGCACAGTAACCAGTGTGTCTACGAGGAGGGCTCAGCCAGGCTTGGGCTGACCCTGGAGGAGGCTGGGGAGGCCCACATGTCCTCCTGAAACATCAGCAGAGTTCTGGAGGCAACTGCAATGCATCTGGGTCTCCCTAGAGTCAGAACCTCTTCTGTACAGGCACTGAGGACATGGCATGCTGCACACACTCCCATCAGGCCACTGGATGCCCCAAGAAGCCCTAGTGGAGGGGCCAGTGTGCCAGGGGAACTTGCCTTACTGGACAGCATGAACTCCTGTCACCTCAGGGCCTTTGCACATGCTGTTCCCTCTGCCTGGAGCCCTGCACCCCTTTTGCCTGGTGAATGCATCCCTGCCTTTAATCTCAGACTAGATGCCCTGTCATTGGGGTCTTTTTCAGCCCCCAGACCAGACACATCTCCTTGGTACAGGCTTCTGGGCCCTCTCTCTCTCCTGCACATCTGTAATTAAGTCATTCTTCCTTTGGTTACCTGCTTCATGCCTGTCTCTTTCATTTCATTCTAAGCTCTAGGAAGACAGGGGATGGCTTGCCTTGTCACTGCTGTATCTCCAGCACCAGGCAAGTAGTTTGGTTTCAGAAATATTTCTGAATGATTATATAAATGAGGGAAGGACTCGTTTCAAAAAAGGATAAGAAGTGTCAAGTTCCAAAGCCATTTCCCTTCACCCTCAAAAGGGTCAGACAATGGTTTCTTAGATATGACACCAAGAGCACAAGGAATTAAAGGACAAGAGAGAAATCAGACCTCTTCAAATCAAAAATTTTGTGAACACCATCAAGAGTTAAAAGGCAACTCACAGGATAGGAAAACTACTTACAAATCATATATTTGGTAAGAGACCTATATTTAGAAGATGTTAAAAAGTCTTGTAACTCAACAACAAAAAGACAAACAATTCAATTTAAAAATGAGCAAATAGGGACTTCCCTGGTGGTCCAGTGGCTAAGACTTCACGCTCCCAATTCAGGGGGCCCAGGCTCCATCCCCGGCCAAGGAACTAGATCCCACACGCTGCAACCACACCTAAGACCTGGTGCAGCCAAAAAAATACAGAAATATTTTACAAAAATAAATAAAAATGAACTAATGATCTGAATAGACATTTCTTCAAGTAAGATATACAAATGACCAATAAGCACATGAAAACCTGCTCAACATCATTAACCATCAGGGAAACAGATGGTGAAGCAAAGCAAAATTCACAATGAGATAGCACTTCATGCCCACTAGGATGGCTAGAATCAAAAGACACAGTAACAAGTGGTGGCAAGAAGGCAGTGAAATCAGAACTTCCAGCCACTGCTGATAGGAATGCAAAGTGATGCAGCCGCTGTGGAAGACAGCCTGGCAGTTCCTCAAAATGTTAAAAATAGAGTTAGCATATGACCCAGTGATTCCACTCTGTTATATATGCAAGAGAAATGAAAACATATGTCCACACAAAAACTTGGATATGAATGAATGTTCATAGCAGTATTACTCATTATAGCCCCCAAAGTGGGAACAATCCCAAATGCCCATCAACTGATGTGTACAGCAATATCCGTACAATGGAATATTATTCAACTGTCAAAAGGGATGAAGCACTGACCCATGCCACAAACGAATAACCGTTGAAAATAGTCTCTGTGTGATCTCAGTAGCTCATCATGTCCCACTCTTTGCAAACCCATGGACTGTAGCCTGCCAGGCTCCTCTCTCCATGGGATTTTCCAGGCAAGAATACTGGAGCAGGTTGCCATTTCCTACTCCAGGGGATCTTCCTGACCCAGGGATCGAACTTGTATCTCTTGCATCTCCTGTATTGGCAGGTGGATTCTTTACCACTGGCCCCATTATGTTGAATGGAAGAAGATGGTGACATTGAGAGAAAGGCATATAATGTAAGATTCCACTCATGAACTGCTCCAAATAGGCAGATCTATAGAGACAGGAAGTATATTAGTGTTTGCCAGGGTGTTGGGGGAGGCTGGTGGAGGTGGGGATTGGGGTGGGGTGAGAACTAAAGTATGCAGGGTTGCTTTCTGGGTGATGAAAATATTCTCAAATCGATTGTGGTGATGGCCGCACAACTGAATAGATTAAAAATCACTGGATTGTATGCTTTACATGGGTGAGGTGTATGGTATGTGAATTATGTTTCAAAAAGTTGTTATACAAGAACGCAGAAAAAGGGAAGGAGGCAGAGAGAAATACTGGGATTGGCTGAGGATATCAAGGAAAGAAGACCCCTGTATGCTTGTGGGGGGAGCCAGGGAAGAAAGTGATAGCAAGTGGGGCGAGGGCTCAATCCTGCCTGGGAAGCCCCAAAGCCACTGGGTCAGAAATGCTTAGAAAGACGGCAGCCACAAGGTGGGGTTCTCCGGATAGAATATCTTTGTGTGGGGGCTGCTGGAGGCAGACGGGTGGGACCAAAACATCTTCAGAGTCCCAGGGGACTTTGACAAATGGGATCACTGGACCCAAGTGGGGAGAAGGGATGAAGCTACCAGACAGAGAGCATTTGCATCCTATTCTCGGGCACAGAGAAGGGTGGGAGGTCAGAAGCCAGACATAGCTGGCAATCTCAAAGGCTCTGGGGTCCCCGGAGCTTCCCCTGGTGTCCCCAAAACCCCTGGGTCTGGGGCCTGATCACCTCCCATCGCAGGGCCCCAGGAACCAGAAATTCACATCCGTGGTCAGCCCAGCCTTCTCTGCTTTCGAGATCCCCAAACAGAGCTCCATAAATTGGGGGCACATGGTTGGAATAGGGGTGCATAGAGGATTGAGGGTTAGGGAGTCCATTGGGAGGAAGAGCAGCCCTATGCTCAAAATTTGATCTGAGAAGGAGGTTAGCGTCTGTTCCGTCTGGTTTTAATCTAAGGTTGGTGGCCAAATGCCAGATTTATTGTAAAACCTACATTTTAATAAGGGGCTGGTATCTGGAGGAAAGCTCATTAACCATTTCCAGACCAGGGTGAAGTTGCTGCTCGGGGCTCAGTGTGGGGTTTCCTCTCCCAGCTCTACTTCCCGGGCCTCTTGAAGCCCAGGGCCAGCACCTGCTGGGAGTCAGGGCGAAGGCTGGGGGCCAGGCGCAGAGGCAGTCGGGCTCTGTGTAACTTGGTTCTGAAACAAAGCTGCAAACAGTTCTGGGATCTCAAGTCTGTAACGTCTGTCTTCTCAGGACTCAGACTTGAAGGAACCTTACAGATTATCTGTCAAAGTCCCTCACGTTGCCAATGGGGAAACTGAGGCACGTGGTGGGGGGCACGGTGACTTAGCCAAAGGGCTTTCAGCAAGGCGGTAACACCCCAAGTCCTGTCCACTGATGTCCACCCCTGAGGACACGCATTTTCCTCCTTCTTGCTCCTCTCTGTTTCTGGGTTCCCTGGGGAGCGGGTGCAGATGAGCATCCTTGACCCAGCAACAGGGCTTGGTTGGCAGTGGGCGGGGCAAACCAGCAGCCCCGCCAGAGAGCCAATGGCTGCCTCCGCTGAGCATCGGAGACGGAGGAAAACATCACCCTGTTGGAAAAGGCAAAGGCACCCCACTCCAGTACTCCTGCCTGGAAAATCCCATGGACGGAGGAGCCTGGTGGGCTGCGGTCCATGGGGTCGCTGAGGGTCGGACGTGACTGAGCGACTTCACTTTGACTTTTCCCTTTCATGCATTGGAGAAGGAAATGGCAACCCACTCCAGTGTTCTTGCCTGGAGAATCCCAGCGATGGGGGAGCCTGGTGGGCTGCCATCTATGGGGTCGCACAGAGTCGGACACGACTGAAGTGACTTAGCAGTAGCAGTGGGTCCTTAGTCAAGAGAGCTCTCCTCTTGGGTGCTCGCTCCGTCTCTAGGACAAGAAGAGATATATCTCCCTCTCAAGGCGGCACAGAGAACGTGGAATAGTCCAGGGCTTTCCTGAGAACATGCTCAACGCAGTGGGCTACACACATGCCCACTACCTTCACTAGTACTTTTTCAAAATGAAACCGAGGCCCTGACTCACTGGTTCTTCCCCTATGTCAATCATGAACCCTTGGAGGAATCTAAGGAATTCTATGGACCTTTCCCTGCTGGCTCAGATGGTAAAGAATCTGCCTGCAATGCAGATTCAATCCCTGGGTTGGGAAGATCCTCTGGAGAAGGGAATAGCTACCCACTCCAGTATTCGTGCCTGGAGGACTTCATGGACAGATGAGCCTGGCGGGGTACAGTCCATGGGGTCGCAAAGAGTCAGACACGATTGAGCGACTAACACTTCCACTTTTCCCGGAAAAACACAGGTGCACACAGAAGTTTTGCACATACCTTTGGGGAGGGGGCATGGTTCATAGACTTCCTGAATTGTGTTCACAGGCCCTATGCTAAAAAGTCAGCTTAAGGACTTTGCTGGTGGTGCACTGGGTAAGATTCTGCCTGCCAATGCAGGGGACACGAGTTTGATCCCTGGTCTAGGAAGATCCCACATGCCTCAGGGCAACTAGGTCACAACTGCTGAGCCCACATGCTCTAGAGCCTGTGCTCCAGAACGAGAGAAGCCACCGCAACAAGCAAGCCAAGAGCAACAATGAGGAGTAGCCCCTTCTTGCCTCAACTAGTTGCATGTTGTGTGTTCATCACCCAGTCGTGTCTGACTCTTTGTGACCCTATGGACTGTAGCCCACCAGACTCCTCTGTCCGTGGAATTCTCCAGGCAAGCATACTGGAGTGGATAGCCATTTCTGTCTCCAGGAGATCTTCCCCACCCAGGGATGGAACCTGGGTCTCCCACATTGCGGGCAGATTACCGTCTGAGCCACCGGGAAGTCCAACTAGAGAAAGCCCGCATAGCAATGCAGACCCAGGGCAACCAAAAATAATTAATTAATTAATTTAAAACATTAAAAAAAAAAAAAAAGTCAGCTTAATGGAAAATCAGCTTTTGTGCTCTAGAAGGGAGAAGGCAATGGCAACCCACTCCAGTCCTCTTGCCTGGAAAATCCCATGGGCGGAGGAGCCTGGTAGGCTGCAGTCCATGGGGTCGCTAAGAGTCGGACACAACTGAGCGACTTCACTTTGACTTTTCACTTTCCTGCATTGGAGAAGGCAATGGCAGCCCACTCCAGTGGTCTTGCCTGGAGAATCCCAGGGACGGGGGAGCCTGGTGGGCTGCCTTCTATGGGGTCCCACAGAGTCGGACACGACTGAAGTGACTTAGCAGCAGCAGCAGCAGTGCTCTAGAAGAACCTGACCCTTTGTCCCTGTTTCACCTTGGGGTCCCCTGCACAGACCACCCCCCCGTACAGAGATAGCAGTTGAGACAAAGGCAGTGCCCATCTGCCCCTCTTCCAAGGCTGGCGGGACCTCCTCTGACCCCAGCTCTGGGGCAATGTTGTTCTCCCAGAGAGGCTGACCTTTAAAGCATCGCTGCAGGTTTTTATGACCCATCTGTGAGTTCCAGGCATGCTGGAAAATGTGAGTTTGAGGCTCAGCTCGGAGAAGCTCCAGGCTGTCTCGAGTGTTTCTGCTGGTGGCGAGGACAGGGCCGCCCCTCCCCTCCGCTTTCTTGTTTGGCTTCCACTTACTAAACTCTTATTGTGTGCCTGGCACTGTGTTACAAAGCCCTGCCTTTGCCAGTGCAGATGGCGCTGTTAGTAAGCCTTGTTCTCCATCACAGACGTGAGGGTCAGGCGGGTGAGGCAGCCGACCCAAGTCACACAGCCAAGCAGTGATGAAGCAGAGGCTTACGTCTGGTCTGTCTGTCCCCAGAGTGGCTGGCACCTGGCAGTGGAAGCTGCCCTCATAGCCATTTCCAGACCAGGCTGAAGTTGCTGCCAAGGACCCAGTGTGGGTTTCTTCTCCCACTTAAGAGCTCCCAGCCTCTTGAAGCTTGCAACCTGCTGGGAGTCAGGGCAAGGGGGCCGGGTGCAGAGACCACTCCAATTTCCTGTGGCTTAGCTCTACTCGAGCAAATCTGTGTGTTCTGCCCACACCCACACACCAGGCTCATGGGCCCCGGTGCCCTCAGAGCTGATGACCCTGCTATGCGTCTGGCTCCCACCAGCCTCATCGGCAAGGTGGACTCAGAGCCTGGGCACAGGGCCATCTGTGACATCTTTTTCTCTCTCTCTCTTTTTTTTTTTTTTAAATATTTATTTGGCTACGCTGAGTCTTAGCTGCAGCATGTGGGATCTGGTTCTCCAACCAGGGATTGAACCCAGGCCCCCTGCATTGGGATTGCGGGGTCTTAGCCACTGGACCACCAGGGAAGTCCCTGTGACATCTCTAACTGGTCCTAGTCACACCCTGGGATGACAGTCAACACCGACTCTGGAAATTTCTCTATGGTAGTGAGCCATAGTCCCTCTCTCTGTGGGTCCCCGAGCTTACGCTTCGAGCGAGGGACAGTGCAGCTGACCCTTCCTCAGGGCCACCTTGTTAACATTTGAAGGCAGCTTTTCCAAAGCCTCCGCCATGATGCTTGTAGGCTGCCCTGCCCCCTCTCCACCCTGGTGGCCCCCAGGGGAGGGGCTGATACCAGATCTTCCAGATTTCTCATGAAGTGTCCACTGACGTTCTGCTTCGAGATGCCCTGGGAAGCTCATTAAAAAGGGACATTCCCATCCATCCCCAGGGAAGTCCCAAGTTACCCCTTTCCTGTTGCTTCTGTTTTCCCATCTAGAAAATGGAGATAATGTATTCCAATAAGGCTTCCTGGCACTAGGGGTAAAGAATCCGCCTGCCAATACAGATGCAAGAGATGCGGGTTCAACCCTTGGGTCAGGAAAATCCCCTGGAGTGAGGAAATACCCTACTCGTATTCTGGCCTGGAAAATTCTACCGGCAGAGGAGTCTGGCAGGCTATGGTCCATGGGCCTGCAAAGAATTGGACACAACTGAACACATATCCCTAACAAGAGTTTTTGTGGGGATTAAAAGAGTTACCATATGTAAAGTTCTTAAGACAGTGTCTGGGACATAGTAAGTGCTGAATCACATTAACCATTGGTGTATTTATTTGGAGTCAGCTGGGTCTAGGTTTGATTCCCAGACTTGCCATATGTTAGCCATGCCACCTGCTGGCAAATTCCTTAATCTCTCCAAATCTCATGTTTGCATCTGTCAAGTGGAGACTTTCAGAGGATTAGGGGTGGGAGCCCTAAATCTTGCTCCTAAACAACAGCATGTCGGACGCTTACTTTCCTCCCAAGAGCTAGTGCCCTCCCACAGGGAGGCTGCCCTGAATGCGCCTGAGAAGCCTTTATCATCAGCACCTGGCACATAGTAGGTGTTCAATAAATATGGAGCAAACACATGTCTGACCTAATGAACGGAACTTGGGTCCCAATGGGGAGGTAGTCCCAGTTCTCTGTCCATCCAAACACGAGACGACTGCTGTGCACTGTAGAGCGGGTAAGCCGTGCCAGGCTTCCCGACTCCCCCGACCCTCCTATGTGTGTGCACGCCCAGTCGTGTCCAACTCTTTTTCGACCCCATGGACTGTAGCCCCCCAGGCTCCTCTGTCCACGGGATTTTTCAGGCAACAATACTGGAGTGGGTTGCCATTTCCTTCTCCAGGGGATCCTCTTGACCCCAGGGATTGAGCCCCCATCTCCCGTGTCTCCTGCATTGGCAGGTGGATTTTTTTTTTTTTAAACCACTGAGACCCTCCTATCTGCAGAAACAAATTTACTGGGTTTTATTTACTTTTATTTTTTTTACGTTTTGGCCACACTGCACAGCATGCAGGATCTTCGTTCCCCAACCAGGGATTGAACCTGTTCCCCCTTTGCAGTGGAAGCACAGTATCTTAACCACCAAAGAAGTCCCACTTATTTTTTTTTTTTTAATTAAGGGCCAGAATATGTGCCAGAGAAATCCCCTCCCAAAGAGAAAGCTTCAGTATGGCGCTCAAGGCCAGAGGACCATGGGCATCGTCTTCCTGTAGGAGAGGCAGTAAAGAGGTGCTTGGGTTGGACCCCATCTGCTGAGCCTGCTTGGACGGGAAGGGGCAGCTGGACTGGACTGAAGGGGCTGGGGGCTGGCGATCCCAATCCCCTCTCTAACTGGGGCCACCACCCTCCCTCTCCCTTGGGCCCCCAAATGCAGAGGAGACTGGATCTCAGTCCCAAAGTCTCCAGAGCCCAGCAGCCTGGATTGGGATCCCACCTCCTTCACTTCACAGCCCTGTGACCTTGAGCTTGTCGCTGCGCATCTCTGGGCCTGTTTCCTCCTGAAGAGGGCACGTGCTGGTCCCCACAGCAATATGACAAATGGCCAGAGAGCTCTGACTGCCCAGGGCTCTGCCTGCTCCACCCTGAGCCCCTGGGGACCACGCAGGCAAGTCCTCTTTCAGTGTTTTAATGTTAAGGGGACTGACACCCCCTTCCCCCCACTCAGCATCCTAGCTCCTCACTTCCAGAACAAGGAAGCCTGGCATGGCTGGGAAAACCCAGTCTTTCCACATATCTTCAAAGGTTTTCTATGAGACACTCTTCTAGGAAGCACAGGGGTGGGGGTGCAAACCGAGGGGACCGCCACCCCCCGCCCCCAGCCAAAGGCCCTGCGTGAGGCCCCCTCCTCTGCGGCAAGGCTGGGCTGGCCCAGCCTGACAGCACCGCCCTGCCCTTTTGCCTTCTCTCTGCTCTCCATTCCGCCTCCATCTAGCGGTACCAAACCATCTCCCCCCTACCCCCATCTTCCTAATCTCCCCTGCTGGGAACGGTCGCTGCGGGTGGGTGGGGGGCCTGGGAGCCCAAGCACCGACAACTGGGAGCTCTGATGGCTCAGCTCTGTGGCTCACTTCACAGGACCCCCGAGAAGGCCCAGAGGGCACAGCAGAGCACCCCGAGGCTGCCGCGGCCTGGGGGTGGGGCAAGCGGCTGACCCGCCACCGGGCCTGAGGACTATCTTGCGGTTGACGCTGATCTGATGCCAAACTGGGAGAGGCCTCAGTGAAATCCTTGTATTTCACAACCCTCGCCCGCCCCGTGGGTTAAGAGCCCCCGTCCGAATCCATGCGTCAAAAAGCCTCCAATCCCTATATTTCCTTTGCCCTATTTCCTGGCCGCCTCCCCCTATTTTGGCATTTCTCGGCACGGCCCAAACTCCTCGTCTTAGGGGAAGCTCTGACTCAGAACTTTAAAAAAATCTTACGCACAAACTTAAGAAAACAAACTTGGGGCGGGGGGGGGGGGGCGAGGCGGGAAGAGTCCCCTGGCCCTCGTAGGGAGCGTGGAAGGGCTAGGCCTTCCGAGTGGGAGCCTTCCCTCGGGGGACCCCACCCGCGGGAGCCCAGCATCCCGGGGCCACTGGCCCATCCGGGCGGGGCGCTGGCCGGCAGGCGGGGACCGGGGTGGGGCATTGTGGGGAGGGAAGGTCGCTTTTCCGCCCCCGCGAGTCTGGGGTCGGCCCCGGAACCCAGGGGGTGCCCGCCCGGGCGCGCCCGCCGCCGCCCGTCCCTCCCCGCCATGTGCGCGCCAGCCCGTGCGTGCGAGCCCGCCGCGCCGGTGGCGGCCAGAGCGGCGCCGGGGCACATCTGGTTCCAGGCGAGCCCCTGGCGCCTGCCTCGCCGCAGACCCGCGGCCCAGACACACAGACGTTAATAGATCGGCGCGCCCAGCCCCGCGCGGCCCGCGCCCGCCGCCGCCAAGCCGCTTAGCGCGAGAGCGAGGCGGCCGCCCGCGCGGGAGGGTGGGCGCGGTCGGAGGGGTGGGCGCGCGGCGGGCGCGGCCGGGGGCGGGGGGCGCAGCGCCCACCTTCCCTTCCCCCTTCCGGCAGCCTGTCTTCCCCCCTGCTCCGACGCCTCCGTCCCCACCCACCCTTCCCCCAGCCTCCGCTGGGTCCCGCGTCGGAGCTAGCATTGGCCTTCCCCATCCTGGGAAAACAAATTCAGTTAGCAACAGAGGTAGTTTCTGCTTGTCCGGGGGCGTGTCGCGGGCTCTGGGGTGGACCGGGCGGCATATCTCCTCATAATAACCTTATGCGACAGGTACGCTGCTACCAACGTGGCTTCCCATTTCACAGGCCGGGAAACTGAGGCTCAGAGGTCACTGGCCCAAGATCACGCAGGGAGAAGGCAACCGCAGAGCTGGACTGTTGGACTCCAGCCCCCAGGCAGATCCACATCCCTGGGACCGGAGGTCTCCCGAAGTTGGCAGCAACACGTGCCTTCATCTGGGGCGCCCCTCCCCTGCCTTTCTCGGGTGAGAACCTCTTCTCACCCGCATCCCTGGTCCCTTATCTGACAGGTCCTCTGACCCAAGCACCTGGGTGCAGTGAGGCTCCCAGGGGACTCCCAGGAATTCGGGTGGCTGCTTATTCCCCATTGCACCCCACATCAAACCCTGCACTTGGAGGGAACACTCCAAGGCCTCACTTGCTAAGAGAACTGCTCAGTTGTAGAAGCTCCTTTGAAAAAAAAAAAAAAAATCATTCATGGCTATAAGAGGTGTTCTGCTTCTAAAGGGGGCTATGATCTTTACAAACAGTCCCCCTAACAGTCCCCTCAGGGTTATAGGTCTGAGTGGGCTAAAGTGGGTGGGTGAGTGGAGGTGGGATTTTGTCTTTCTCTTGTTTTCTTTCTTTCTTTGCTTATTTTAACCATGGCCTTTAGCCCTAAGGGCTAAGCATGTGTGCTTGCAAATTGCATTGGCAAGGACTGTGTTGTGTCCAGGTTAAGTTTAATATCCCCCTTCTCCAAGAAGACTTTATAAGAAAAGGAGGCCATGGCAAAGTGCCACACTCAGCCTTAAACTGGAAGAAGAGCCTTTTTCTGAGATGCTTATACAACAGCAAAAGGGTTATGCTCAAAACTTTCCCATTCATACCCTCTGAATTCACTCGGGGTGGGGGTGGGGGGGTGCTTTGTTAACTCCGGCTGTCAGAAATTCTAGGGTTTCGAACAAAACCACACTTTAAAAGTTCCCAGGCTGAGGGAGGGTAATCAGCTCTGTAATGGTCTCTGTGGACATGCCCGGGCACTGAAAACCAACGGGGAAAGGAGTCTTTTTTTATTTTTCAGCCAAGTCCCACAGTAGAGGTTCCTGGCTCGTGGGACACCCCCTTGCCCTCCCCCTCAAAAGAGGTGGGGGTCTGGGGAAGACCAGCATGGTGCAGGAAGGGGAAGGTCAAGCAAACTAGGGGCCCTGAATGGGCTCTCAGCTCTGATTCCCTCCCCTCCATCATGGTGAGACGGGCCCCTTCCCTGGCAGGCTTGGGGGACAGGGGGTAAATGCCAGGCATTGGCCAGGACTAATGGACTCTGGCTCTGATGTGTGAAAAGCAAACCAATGAAGCACACTGCTCAAGTGGGACCTGGGGCAAGTGACTGAATCCGGAGGAAGCGGATTCTACAAGGCCTCCGTTGCTTCTGCATCCTTTCTCCCTGCAAAGGCAGCTTCTTTTGCTCCTCGAGAGGGCTTGTGGCGATTCCTGGTCACAGAACTCAGTCTCCTAGCCTTCCTTTACCCCTCACTCCCCCGGAGTCAGAAACTTCTGGAACGGGTGCTGACTGCAGGCACTCCGTCCACACTCCAGGGCTGGCGGTGAGGGAGGGAGTCCTGGGAACTTGCAGAGCAGCCCTAATCTCCACGAGGGCTTCCCTGGTGGCTCAGATGGCCAAGAACCAGCCTGTAATGCAGGAGACCTAGGTTCGATCCCTGGGTTGGGAAGATTCCCCTGGAGAAGGGAAAGGCTACCCACTCCAGTATTCCGGCCTGGAGAATTCCAGGGACTGTATAGTCCATGGGGTCACAAAAAGTCAGACGCACCTGAGTGATTTTCACTCATCATCTCCACGAGGCCCACGAGACGCTGAACTTCCAGGCCAAAGGCTTGACCCGGCCACGAGGCCTTTGCTGATGCTGAACTTTCAGGCAAAGGCTTGACCCGGCCACAAGGCCTTTGCTCGGCCACGTGCTGACACCATATGATCTAAAAGGGGCTGCCCTCCGTGGAGCCCTCTGGGCACTTTCTTTATATGGTGACTTTGTGGGACCCTCACACCTGCAACCTTAGGAAGCAGGTAGCATCAACCCATCTTACAGAGGAAGACACAGGATCTGAGAGGTCTAGTAACTTCTCTAAGGTCACACAGCCTATTAGCGGAAGAACTGGGACTCACTCACACCCTGATGTACCAGACTCCAGCTCATGTGCTCCTAACCACTGAGACATACTGCCTCCTGTTGGGAAGGTTTTAGCTGAGCACAGGTGAGTCTGTGCTCACCTCCTCCCAGGAAGCATCCGGTACAGAGAGTCAGAATTGCAAAGGGCCTCAGGGAGCACTCAGACCAGGGCTGGATCTCCGTGTCATCCTCCCCTGTCCACCCCCACCCCGATCACTCAGAGTAACAGTCTGGTAACAGCTGGTTGGAACTCTCTGTTAAGGAGGATTCTGAGGAGCAATGATTGATTAGTTTTGTTCGCCACGTGCTCAGGAAGGGGATTCTGTTTTTTTCCTGATATTTATTTATTTATTTGGCTGCACTGGGTCTTAGTTGTGGTTTTCAGAATCTTTAATTGAGACATATACACTCTTAGTTGTGGCATGTGGGACCTAGTTCCCTGACCAGGGCTCGAACCCAAGCCCACTGCATTGGGAGCATGGAGTCTTATCCAGTGGATCACCAGCGAAGTCCTGGGAAGGGGATTCTGACAAGGAGGCAAATAATTGCCAGTCCTGACCCTGGGTTTGAAGAGAGAGTTCTGGACAGGGCCAGGGAGGGGATATGGGTTTCGCTCCCTGCTCAGGGCTCTTTCCACCTCAAGGGATACAGCGAACATGATCACATGTGCCACCATCTCACCACCCCTTGCCCCTGACATGTTCATCCTGGGAAGTTCCACACAGGTCACGAAAGTCCATTTGAAGAGAGCTATGTTAGTTCTGGGGCTTCTCCGGTGGCTCAGCAGTAAAGAATCCACCTGCAATGCAGGAGACACAGGTTTGATCCCTGGGTCGGGAAGATCTCCTGGAAAAGGAAATGGCAACCCGCTCCAGTATTCTTGCCTGGAAAATCCCATAGATAGAGCAGCCTGGCGGGCTGCAGTCCATGGGGTCGCAAAGAGTTGACTATGACAGATTAACTAACACACACTTGAAGCGACTGAGCACACACATTAGTTCTGCCTCTTTAAGGAAATTAATGCATAGCACTCCAGTGTTGCCAGGAGACAAACCCTCATCCAGGGCCCTGGTGGTGCAGGAAGAATTATCTAAACTTCTAAACACTTAAAAAGTAGGAGCAAGAGGGGATGTAATGTACAACAGGATAAACATACTTAACAATCTGCCTGCAACGCAGAAGTCCCCTGTTCAATTCCTGGGTCAGGAAGATCTGCTTGAGAAGGGATAGGCTACCCTCTACACTATTCTTGGGCTTCCCTTGTGGCTCAGCTGGTAAAGAATCCACCTACAATGCGGAAGACCTGGATTCCTGGGTCAGGAAGCTCCCCTGGAGAAGGGAAAGGCTACCCACTCCAGTGTTCTGGCCTGGAGAATTCCATGGACTGTATAGTCCATGGGGTCACAAAGAGTCAGACACAACTGAGCGACTTTCACTCACTCATTCTCTCACTCACTGTGTGTTATATACGAAAACTGAGAGAGTAAGTTCTGAGTTCTCATCCCCCCAAAGATATTTTTTCGTTTCTCTAATTTTTCATCTATATGAGATGATGAGTGTTCATTAAACTTATTGCATTAACCATTTCATGATGTAGGTAAGTCAAATCATTATGCTGTACACCTTAAACTTATACAGGGCCGTATGTCAACTATATCTCAATAAAAACAGAAGAAAAAAATTAGGGACAATATCCTACCTCCTACATAGAAATACTACTAGATTTTGCCCCAAGAACAGGTGTTTGTTTGTTTGTTTAAGATTATCTACTGTGAGAAATTTTTTAATAAAATTAAATTATAAACAGCCCAATTAAAAAAATGGCCAGAGATCTTAATGGACACCTCACCAAAGTAGATACACAAATGGCAAATAAGCATATGAAAAGATGTTCTACATCATGTCATTAGGGAAAATGCAAGTGAGACCAGCAGTGAGACACCATCACACATCCACTAACATAGCCCAGATCGAGAACACTGGCAATATTCAGCGCTGCTGAGGATGCAGACAAATGGGAGCTCTTGTTCATTGCTGGTGGGAATGCAAAATGATATGTTCACTGGAGAAAAGAGTTTGGCGGTTTCTTACAAAACGAAACCAACTGTTCCCATACAACCCAGAAAGCATACTTCTTGGTATTTACCTAAAGGAGCCGAAAACTTATATCCACACAACAAGCTACACATAGGTGTTTACAGCGGCTTCATTCATAATTGCCCAAACTTGGAAGCAGCTATTTGGCCTCAATATGTGAATGGATAAGTAAGCAGTGGTCCATCCAGATGACTGAATAATATCCAACAATAAAAAAAAATGAACTATAAAGCAAAGAGAAGACATGAGAGAAGTTTAAATGCATGAATGAAAGTGTTAGTCACTCAGTCCTGTTTGCAACCCCATGGACTGTAGCCTGCCAGGCTCCTCTGTCCATGGAATTCTCCAGGCAAGAAATTCTTCAGGTAAGAATACTGGAGTGGGTTACCACTCCCTTCTCCAGGGGATCTTCCCAACCCAGGGATCAAACCCGGGTCTCCTGCATTGTAGGCAGACGCTTTTACCCTCTGAGCCACCAGGGAAGCCAATTTCTCTGAGTCACCAGGAAGTTTAAATGTATATTACTAAGTAAAAGAAGCCAGTCTCCAAAGGCTCTATATTGTATGATTCTGGAAACTACATGGCATTCTGGAAAACGCAAAACTATGCAGAGAGTGAAATGATAAGAGGTTGCCAGGAGTTGGGGGCAGGGGAAAGGGGAGGGATGAATAGGCAGAGCATAGCGGATTTTTAGGGCAATGAAACTATTTTGCGTGATACTATAATGGTGACTACCTGTCATTATATATTTGTCCAAGACCAATGGACTTCCTTGGCCCCTATACGTGTCAATTTAGGCTCATGGACTATAACAAACATACCACTCTGGCTGGGGGCAGGGGAGGGGGAGTGGAGGGCTTCCCTGATAGCTCGGTTGGTAAAGAATCCACTTGCAATGCAGGAGACCCTGGTTTGATTCCTGGATGGGGAAGATCTTGGGCTTTCCTTGTGGCTCAGCTGGTAAAGAATCTGCCTGCAATGTGGGAGACCTGGGTTCGATCCCTGTGTTGGGAAGATCCCCTGGAGAAGAGAAAGGCTACCCACCAGTATTCTGGCCTAGGGAACTGCAGGCCATGGGGTGACAAAGAGTCGGACACAACTGAGCAACTTTCACTTTCTGGTGGGGGATGTTGATAGTGGGGAGGGTGTGTACATATGATGGGGGCAAAGGCTATGTGGGGACTCTCTGTACTTCCTGCTCAATTTTTCTGTGAACTTGAAATTCCTCTTAAAAATTAAAATCTACTTAAAAGGGAAAAAAAGGAAAATAAAAAATTAAAATATAGCCTATGGTATGCTGGTAAATATTTTAACAACTGGCTCTCTGGGAAAGGGGACCCTTAATTTATAGTGTTTGCCAATTTCTGGAGGATAGATACTTCTACCACAGCCAATTTCTAGCTATAATGTGACATCGATTAGGGTAAAATTGTGTGGAGGAACACCAGTATATAGTATTTCCACTAACTAGATATAAATAATCCCAAGCACATACCTAGATAACCGTAAAATGTAGTAAAATTACTAGAGAGAGGTAAGTTTTGAGTATATATTGCCTTTGTTTTAAATATGTGCTGTGCTGTGCTTAGTCGCTCAGTCGTGTCTGACCCTTTGTGACCCCATGGACTGTAGCCCATCAGGCTCCTCTGTCCATGGGGATTCTCCAGGCAGGAACACTGGAGTGGGTGGCCATGCCCTCCTCCAGGGGAGCTTCCCAACCCAGGGATCGAACCCAGGTCTCCCGCATTGCAGGCGGATTCTCTACCATCTGAGTCACCAGGAAAGCCCAGTTTTAAAAGTAACGTGTATAATTGTAAGTTTATATAATGTGACTTTTGCGAGCATCTGTATTTGACAACCAGCTTCCAAAATTCTGGAAATTTAACAGTTGGTTCTCGTGAGCCAGCACTAGCTACACCACTGCGACTTCCAGCCCATCTAAGGCAGGTGGTCTCGGCTTTGCCTGTTTCCTCCCATCTTTATCCAAGTGCAGGCGTCTTTTCTCAGAGCTGGCAGCATGCTGCACAACCTGTTTTTGATCTGCAAACCAGGCGTCGTAGTGACTAGCAGCCCCCCCCCGAAAATGGGGAGTAATTATGGAGGCAGAAAGGTGGAACTGGGGTCCTTAGTCCAAGCTGGGTTGGGGGGGTGGCATAGGTGGAGTGTTTTGAAAAAAGAATGGGACTTCCCTGGTGGTCCAGTGGCTAAGACTCGTACTCCCAATGCAGGGAGCCCTGGTCAGGAAACTAGATTCTGCATGCTGCACCTAAAATAATCCTGAAGACTGCAATGAGACTAAAGATCTTGCATGCTGCAACTAAGACCTGGGGCAGTCAAATAAATAAGTAAATATTTAAAAAAAAATACTAAAGGAAATCAGTCCTGAATATTCATTGAAAGAACTGATGCTGAAGCGGAAGCTCCAGTACTCTGGCCACCTGATACAAGGGACTGACTCATTGGGAAAGATCCTGATGCTGTAAAAGATTAAGGGCAGGAGGAGAAGGGGATGACAGAGGATGAGATGGTTGGATGGCATCACCAACTCGATGGACATGAGTTTGAGCAAGTTCTGGGAGTTGGTGATGGACAGGGAAGCCTGGCGTGCTACAGTCCATGGGGTCACAAAGAGCAACTGAACTGAACTGAACTGAACTGGAAAAAAAAAAAAAAAAAAAGGATGCCAAGCCCCACCCCTCCAGACTGGAGAGTCTGACTCAACAGGTTTTGGGTGGGGTCTGGACATCGAACTCACTGACAGCTCTCCAGGTCATGCAGCTGTGTAGTCAGGGTTGAGAACCACTGACAATGCCAAGTGCATGATCACTGGCTATTAGACTGGCCTAGAGTCAAGTCCCAGCTGCAAGCCACTTACCCAAAATGAGTTTCTTCATGTGCCAAATGGAGATCTCCCTCCAGGATTGTCATAGGTGATATCTCAGGTAACCAAGCACAGTACAGGTACAGGGAGGGAGAACGGGAAATAACGATGGATCCTGTGCACATGCGAGGAGAGATTCCTGTGTGCAGGGCACCGTGCCAAATGCACCACCCTGGGAGATAAGCATTTACTCCTCTTTTACAGATGAGGACCCAAGGCTCAGGGAAAAAGAGGACTTGCCTAAGGTCGTCCAGTGAGCTGGAGCAGTGTCAGGATTCAGACCAGCGCCGGCAGCTTATGACTTAGGAAGTGAGTGCTCTGGGAGCTCAGAGAAGAGCTGGGGGTGGAGATGGCAGGAAAGCTTCAAAGAGGAGGTCTTTGGAGAGGAGAAGGGAGTGTGCAAAGGGGTACAGGAGTGTCTCCTTGTGCCATGGGACCAGTACCACTAAGCCAGGGGCCTCTTAAAAACCAACAGTATGGAGCATTCCTGGCCTCATGTATACTTCAGCTCTTTTCTCTGAGACCCTCCTTATTCATAATTTATGGGAAGTCTCAGCAGAGTGGGGGCTTGCCATTTCATTCTATAAATGATAGGGATGCTAGGCTCAAAGTCACACAGGTGGTATGGCAAGAACTGGTTAACAGTGGGCTCCTACTCATCCTACAAGACCCCACTTGAAAAACCCTGCTCCACAGAACCCCTTGTGCACATGTCTGCTTCAGCCTCCTCATACTAGCTTCTGTATTTGGTCCTCTGTCTCACCCCCTAATAGGCTATGAGCTCCAGGTGCCTCTTTGGATGTAGTATAACTGAAGGGTTAGTTGCTCAGTCCTGTCTGACTCTTTGTGATCCCATGGACTGTGCCCGCCAGGCTCCTCTGTCCATGGAATTCTCCTGGCAAGAATACTGGAGTAGGTTGCCATTCCCTTCTCCAGAGCATCTTCCTGACTGAGGGGTCGAACCCGGGTCTCCTGCATTGCAGGCTGATTCTTAACCATCTTCAGCCACCAGGGACTGAAGAGAAGTAGAAAGAGCAGAAGAAATGTAAGCCTAGGGAGCCTTCCTGGCCTTTCTCCTTCAGCATCAAACAGACCTTGTCCTGACATTGATGTGCTTCTTGGAGGAAAGGTGAGATGGATGTGTATTGCACATGTTTAGGGAGTGGGGAGGAAGCTCCAGACAGAGGGACAGATGCTGAGATGGACAGCTCATGCTCAGTGACCACACCACGGAGCCTGGGTCAGACAACCTCCTTTCACACCATGAGACCCTTCCAGTCCTCAACTGTTAGTTGCTCAGTCGTGTTGGACTCTTTGCGACCCCATGGACTGTAGCCCACCAGGCTCCTCTCTCCATGGGATTCTACAGGCAAGAATATGGAGTGGGTTGCCATGCCCTCCTACGGGGGATCTTCCTGACCCAGGGATAGAACTTGCATCTCTTACGTCTCCTGCATTGGCAGGCAGGTTCTTTACCACTAGTGCCACCTGGGAAGCCCTCAAAGCCTTTTTCATCCACACTCAGTAACAGTGCGCAGCAGGTGCTGGCATTACCTTGCTTTACAGGAGAAACAGGCACAGAGGGTTGGTGTTCCTGCCTGAGCTTGCCCAACTGGGATCTGAGCTAGAGTGTGCCTACTTGCTCTTACTCCCTGGGCCTGCTACCTTTCTGCTCCCCACATCTCAGGTGGATAAATAGGAGTAGCCATCCCCTGCGGGGTCTTATCATGACTGCATGGACTCAGGTACAGTGAGCAAAGTGGGCTGCAAGGGACTTTCTCAGTGGTCAAGTGGTTAAGACACCATGTTTCCACTGCAGAGGGCGGGGGCTCGATCCCTGCTTGGGGAAATAAGATCCCGCATACCACAAGGCTATGGTTTTTCCAGTAGTCATGTACGGATGTGAGAGTTGGACTATAAAGAAAGCTGAGCATGGAAGAATTGATCCTTTTGAACTGCCGTGTTGGAGAAGACTCTTGAGAGTCCCTTGGACTGCAAGGAGATCCAACCAGTCCATCCTAAAGGAGATCAGTCCTGAATGTTCATTGGAAGGACTGATGTTGAAGCTGAAACTCCAATACTTTGGCCACCTGATGCGAAGAGCTGACTCATGTGAAAAGACCCTGATGCTGGGAAAGACTGAGGGCAGGAGGAGAAGGGCATGACAGAGGGTGAGATGGTTGGATGGCATCACCGACTCAATGGACATGAGTCTGAGTAAACTCCGGGAGTTGGTGATGGACAGGGAGGCCTGACATGCTGCAGTCCATGAGGTTGCAAAGAGTCAGACACGACTGAGCGACTGAACTAAACTGATGCCACAAGGTGTGGCCAAAAACTAGGAAAAAAGAAAGGGTAGGGGAGCGAGTCAGGCTGCTGGTTCTGTGACCCTAGCAGGTCATGGCACTGCTCTGTGCTGTTTCCCTGTCTGTATAGCATGTCACTGGGCTTCCCCAGTGGCTCAGTGGTAAAGAATTCACCTGCATTGCAGGAGCCACAGGAGACACAGGTTCGATCCCTGGATTGGGAAGATCCCCTGGAGGAGGGCATGGCAACCCACTCCAGTATTCTTGCCTGGAGAATCCCCATGGGCAGAGGAGCCTGGCAGGCTACAGTCCATGGGGTCACAGAGTAGGACACAACTGAAGCAACTTGGCATAGCATGCCACTCGTGATTGTGGTGAGGATTCCATGGGATGATGCCTGGAAAGTGGTCAAGACACAGGACCCACAAGTGTCTCTGTGGCTGACAAGCACTTGGTCAGCCCTCTGTATGGGTCACCTATCCAGAGGGGTGGGTTGTATAGGCCAAGCTCCCAGCCAAGCCAGGGGCCCCTCTTTGCCCCTTCCCTTCCATGAAGCATCTCTGAAGGCTGAATGCAGCCCACGTCTCAGGCTCCAGGACTGAAGAAGCAACCTGCCCCCGTCATTCTACCCCCCCTCTATCCCCCTCTGCAGGGGGCTGCACGGCAGGGGGCTGTCCCTCAGTCAGCACCAATCAAATATGGAAAAGAGCCTGCAGCAGGCTGGGTGTATGTGTTTAATTCTTCCCTAACCAGGGCCTGGGCCCCACCTGGGCACCTCTGATTTCATTAGCATTCTGCCCAGCTTCCCCCCTCCTCCCACCAGACCCACCAAGGCCCCCTACTCAAAAAATCAGTATGGTGGAGTTTTTTTTTTTTTTTTTTCCAGAGAGGAGGGGAGGGAGCCCCAGGTGGAGGAAGGGTAGCTGATGGTGAAGATGAATTCCAAACCTCCTGATGAGCAGGGACCTCTTTCTGAGCTGGCCCTACCAGGGAGGGAACCAAAGGGAAGGAGGTGCCATCTCAGATACATCCTACCCCCAACCCCTTGGAACTTACACGAGCCCAATAGCACCTCCTTACAGTTTGCACCCTCTGTACCTCACTCCCCTCACCCTAGTCCTGACCTGGAGAAGAGCCAACGCACAGGACCAGAGTCTAGAATCCATACTTAGGAGCCCCTGTCCTACCACAAACATCCCACCAGCCTCACTCTATCACTTACCGTCTTCGCGTATGCTGTTCTCTCTGGCTGGAATACTTTCCCCACGAAGCCCCATCTAGTATTCACCTCTCAGCTTAGGCACCACTTCCTGTAGGAATTCTCCTCTCACTACTCAGAAAGGCTCGTCTGCCTCCCCAGATGCTTCAGTAGCACGGCCTAAACTCGCTTGGACTACACCAGTGTTTCCATCTGTCCCTCTCCAGGGTTCTCTGTGTTGATAGCGGTGCCCACAAGGTAGGTGCTCAGGAAACACTGGACGGATAAATGAATGAATGGGTCACAGCCCATCTCAGTTTAGCCTTTAGGCTCACAATGCCTGAGGTCCAGGTGCTTTTCAAAATCTGATCTTTGGGACACCTGAAATACAGTTTCTTATTGCCTCCAAAATACGAGCAGAAGGGCAAGTAACAAATGGTTAATGACACGTGGACCGCGCATGACTGCATGTCAGGTGGACACCCAAAGTCCACCTCACCCTTGGCTGTGTGTGGATGAAGTCTATTTGACCCGGAGTGATTGATGGTATCGGAGGGGGACACTGATACGTAAGGGGGCCCAGCAAGACTCTCGTGGGTAATACATGTGAAGCCCATGAAGCAGGGCTAGCGCTGTTTCGTGAACTCTACCTTGTGAATGTGCGCTCTGTTGTGTCCAGAAGCATCGCTTTGGAGGCAAGGTCCCTGCATTCCCGGTCCAAGGGGTTCGGTTGAAGCCCCACCCCCACAGTCCAGCTTTGGCCAATCAGCACGCAGCTCCTCTGCGGCCGCTGTGATTGGCTCAGAGTTGGGCAGGGACCCGATGTGGCAGCAAGATTCAGACAGACTCTGGCTGCTCCACTGTTTAAGCCCAGGATCGAGTCGTGCCTTAAGTTCCACCCTGGATGTTTCAGTTTTGCACATTATCTTAGCTTTTCAAAGCCACTTGGGGCCAGTTTTCTATCCGTTGTAGGTGCCAATCCCGACTAGCATGCTGCTCAAACCCCACCTGGACACTGGCAGAATTAGTAGAGTGCCCCCCACACACATACTAGGGGAACCCCCACCCCCAAGTCTGCAGTGAGTACCGCACCAGAGGGACTTGTGGACCTGCGTTTAGAATACTCTCTCCTCTGTTCCCAACCCCTCTCCTGCCTTGTTGGCTGTTCGTGGTTCCCTCTCCCGATTAATTTGGGATGTGTTCAGAGGGGCTCCCGTTAGCCACAGCCTTGGGCAGTGGGGATGCGAGGATGAGAGGGCTCTGGGCTGGCTGTGCAGTCTTGGGGTGGTGACTTCTGTCTCTGAGCCCCAGATGCTCTGTGCTTCTCAACTTAGTCGCATTACCGACCTAGCAATTAATGATCTGTAGAATCCATCCGCCTGCCAACGCAGGAGACTTAGGTTCGATCCCTGGGTCAAAAAGATCCCCTGGAAAAGGGAATGGCAACCCTCTCCAGTATTCTTGATGGAAAAGCCCACGGATAGAGAAGCTTGGCGGGCTAGAGTCCATGGGGTCACAAAATCGGACACGATTGAAGCGACTGAGCGCGCGCGCGCGCACACACACACACACACACACACACACTGTGCAATTACTAGTTAATTGACTGTCTCCTGTTACCTAGAAGCTCCTAGGGGCGATGGGCGATCCCTACGGTGCCCACACAAAATACAGGCTCAAGAAATACATGCTGAGTAGAGGAGCCTCTGATAGCTTCTCTAAAGATGAGGGGTGAGCTTGTACACTCTGGGGTTAGTGCGGGCCCCTTTAGGGAGATGATGCGTTAACTGATATGAAGGGGGTCCGGGCAAAGGCTTCCGGTGGAGTGACTTCGGCCAAAGAAGGGACATTAAAGATGGTGCGGCAGGCATGGGCCCAGCTGGAGGAGAAGGGGAACAATGCAGGCCATACTCAGAGGTCTCCATGCCAGAGATGGAAGCCCCTCCCCAGAGCTGCTCCTGCCCCGGCCCCTGTGTGCCCAAGATGGGGGAGGGAGGAGAGTGCTGAGTTCCCCAGGATGGACACAGCCGCTGCTGAGAGAAGGGTGGTCACACTGCCTGCATGCTCCCTACTCCATCTCACCCCAAACTTGCCAGAAGATGAGGGGAATAAACAAGCCCCACCCACACTGTCCACCCCAGGGTGGGGCTGGGGGTGGAGCAGCAAGGGAGCCATTGCCTTATATGGAGCTAGTTTGAGTTAGACAATTCCCATGCTCATGCTGGGGAGACGAGGGACCCTGGGGACCAGCAGCTGCCCGGGGTGTGGCTGGGTCCCCACACCCACGCTGTCTCCGGACCGCCTGTGAGTTGCTAATAATAGCAATGGCGGCAAAGGTGACAGCAGCAGCTGGCCACGTGCCAGGACTACGTGCAAGGCTTCCTGTCTCTGGATCCTCACCATTCACTCACCCTTATTCCCACTTGACAGATGAAGAAACTGAGGCTAGGAAAGGGTAAGCCCCGGGCCCAGGAAGTCAACTGGGGTCAGTCTGACTCGCTGGCCCCACTCTGGCCCTCCTCTCCCTAGGGCCCTTGGGTGCATGAGGAGGCCTCTGGCATACTGCTGACCCCCTAGAGCGCTGCCCTCCTGCCAGAACCCAGGAGAAGGTGGGAAGAAGAAAGTGTGCATTGCAGAGGGCAGCCCCCTTTCCCAAGCTCTGCTGTTCCATTTGGAAGTAAGCAGCAAAAACATTCGCCACAATCCCCACAGTCCCCAAGAAGTTTCCTTGAACCGAACTCTCCAGAGGCCCACATTCTTCCGCGGGGGGCTCCGATCTGGCCCCTGGGTGCCACAGGGGACACGTCCCACCCGTGGCCTCAATGGAATGGGGCTCTTCCGGCTTGTCTCCCTCCCCTCTGATCAGGGCTCCATCCCACGCTGTCTGCCCTGTCCGCAGACCCACTGTTCACTTAGATTTCCATCTGGTTTTGGTTTTAGGGGGTGGAGGAAGGGGAGGGTTTAGGGAAAAGCTAAGAGCTGGCACCCGATGGAGGTTAACCCGCTACATTTGCTTCTCTTCTTGGCGCCCCAAGCTCTGTGCGTTTCCCCCCTGCCATCCGCCTCCGCAAATCTCAGGGCTGCTTGATTATCACATAACCTGCTTCTGATGGACAGTTAGACGTCAGAGCCCTGGGCAGAAAAAGAAGCCAGCATCAAGATCAGCTTTCTCAGCATTCCAAACACCACGTCTAAACCAGCTTAGCTCAAGCCAGAGATCAGCTGAGTGCAACTGTGTGTGTGGGTGGGTGTGGGTGTGTGCACGCACACATGCATGTTCTAGATGTGTGGTGAGAACCCTCTGTAATTCCCGAAGGAGCGTATCTGAATATCTCAGTTTTCCTCCCCAAGCCATCTTATCCAGCGACCCTCGAGAAGTTGCAATTAATCTCTAATTTGCATTTTTAACCTCAAATGCCACATTATAAAAATAGTTGTGTTGTGTTTTATAGACGGTATTTGTCATGAAATTATACATGGTTACAATTTATACCATGGAAAAGAAAGCAAGCTGCTCTTTCTACATGGGGGAATGCCAGCCTGGGTCTGCAGCAAAGCCCCATCCTCCTAGAGAGGGGACCCCAGGTCACCGGGCAGGGCTGGGCAGAGGCAGAGGGCTCGTGGTCCTGGGTATGCATTGGATAACTTGACTCCTTTTTAGAAAGCATCTTTAAAGAGCCAGCAGCTCCTGGGACCCAGAACTTGATTCCTGATCTTGACTCCTCTTCCTGCGGGATCTTGGGAAACTTCTCCCACCTTGGTTTTTCCATCTTTAAAAGGGGGGTTGACAAGTCCTAAACTGGGCATCTGCTTCTTCCCAACTGTCAGGGAGCATGAGAAAGAAAAGATAGATGTTTACTGCACGCCTCCTGGAGACCAGAGGTGAACCCCTGCCTGCTTGACTTCATCAACTCCACTGAACAGCCCAGGCCCCAGGTACCGGCATTGTGCCCATTTTGCAGATGAGGAATTTGAGGCTCAGAGAAATGAGGCCCTTTCCCAAGATCATCCGGGAAACGGGGGTGAGGTTGGAGCTGGAGTCCCACAGCTAAGCCAGGCAGCATGTCCTGCCCTTGAGAAGGTGGGGGACTCCCTGGGACATCGGGGCCAGCTCTCTGCTTCTATGCCTGGGTCATTGTCAAGCTGCATGGGAACAACAGGAGCAGGCAGTCCCTGTCCCAGGATCCTGGCCGCCTGCCTGCCTGGGTCAAGGAGCAGTTCTGATTTCTGTCTGGCAATGCTCTGCCTGGCGCTCTCACCACTCTCATCCATCCCTTTTTAAACAAGCCAAGAAAGGCTGGGTGAGGTCGGAGTGAGCACAGCCCAGGGGCTCCGGGCCAGCAGGAGTGGGGAACACCATGAAGACAAGGGTCCAAGGCCTGGAGCCCCCATGGCCTCCATACACAGCCCATCTTTCTGGGCCTCCGCTTCCTCATCTGGGAAATGGGGCCATAAGACTGCCTACCTCCTGGAGGATCTGGGAGAAATTAGTGAGATTTACACAGAGGGCTGAGCACAGAGCAGGTGCACAATAAATGGTCCTGACTGTCAGGGTCTCGGTGACGATGAAGGTGAACACACTCCAAGGCCACTCAGCGCACCCCAGTCATCCAGCCCCCGACTCAGCCACAAGCACCCCATACTCCCTCCACTCCCTCTGGGAGGCAGGGTTTGCAGTCAGACAGCCTGGGCCTACCTTCCTCATCTTGTCAAGGAAACTGCCATCCCTGAAGCCCTGGTGTTGGGTCTGTGACAGGTGCAGCTGCCCCACTGATGGAGTGGCGAGCCCCACACCCTGCCTCGGGTTCTGCATGGCTCCTGGACCCACCCTTTCCTGACACGGGTTCTTGGATCTCAGAGAGAAGGTGCGCTGGGACAGACAGCGCTTGTGATCTGCTCCTTTGGAGATGGGGTGCTCACAAGGCTCTGGGCAGCCAGGACACAAGAGGCGTTCCCAAGTTAGCCATTCACTTCCCAGATGACAGGAGATGCACCGGGGTGCTCTGCGCACCCCCAGTACCCACAAGGGGCACAGAAAGCATTCCCACCCCTCCTAACACAAAAACTGCCAATCTTGAAGCAGGCCTTGCTCATTGGTCCTCTCAGTGGGACTCCCTCCCACTTCCTCTGCTCCTGGAAAAGCCCCTCTCTCTCTCTTCTGGTGTGTTGAACAACATGTGGAATCTTGGTTCCCCGACCAGGGATCGAACTTGTGAACCCTGCATTGGAAACATGGAGTCCTCCGTATCTGCTGTTCCTTCCATCTGGAGCACCCTTCCCAACTTCTTCTGGTTAACTTCACTCATCCTGTAGAGCCCTTCTGAGAATCCACTTCCTCCAGAACGCCTTCCCTGAACCTCCAGACCAGGTAGGTGACCCCACTATCTGTTCTCATCTCCTTTATAGCAGAGATCACACCCCTTTGTTTCTTGATGGGACCCCAAGATCCAACCCTCAGACTAGCACGGAGTAGTAGATGCTCAAGAAATATTTCTGGAAGGGAGGCTGGAGGGAAGTCTTCCCCATTTCCTCCCCTTGGAGCTCTGATCTGCCCCCAACTTGAATCCACTGCAACGGCAAGAGATTCCTTTAAACGACGACTCCACTTTCAGCCGCATTAGATCTTGGCCTTTTCTTTTTTCCCTCCCCATGAAACCAGAGTAGTTCGTTTTTACTTCTTGTCTCCAGCAATTTCCCACTTTGAGCTCTGACACTCTCCTCGCTTGGGGGTTTGGTGGCAGGGCAGCCGGCTCGGCAGGAGAGGCTGGCCTTCCAATTAGAACATGATGTCTCTCAGAAACTCGAGATTCCCAAAGGCTGGGGGCCCTCCCAAGCCGCCCCCAACTCCCACATCACAGCACAGCCCAGAAGCCCTCTGTCCTGGCAGTATGGGTCAGACTCTGCACAGGGATGTGTCCCCGGAAAAGCAGTATCTCAGCCACTGCGGAGCTTTGGGGTAAGAACCGAGGGAACCAGAGGGACAGTCCCTCCCTGGCAGGGGCTGTGCTGATTCTAGCAAGAGGACACTACGGGGCTTCCCTGGGGGCTCAGCAGTAAAGAATTCGCCTGCTAAGAAAAGAGACAGGGGTTCGATCCTTGATCCGGGCAGATCCCACATGCTGCAAGGCAATGAAGACCTGAACACCGCAACTATGGAGACTGTGCTCTAGAGCCCGCAAAACTCAACTACTGAGCCCATGTGCTGCAACCACTGAAACCTAGGAGCCCTAGAGCCTGTGCTCTGCACCGAGAGAAGTCACCGCAACGAGAAGCCCAAGCACCGCAACTCGAGAAAAGCCCAAGCAGCAACGAAGACCCAGTGCAGCCAAAAACAAATATTTAAAAAGAGGACACTGTGGCTCTTGGGCCATCTGAGGGCTCAGCACAGAGTGGTCAGCGTTGAACCTGGGCTCTGGGGACCACAGTGTATTTCCTGGGTGACCTTGGGCAAGTCACTTGGCCCTTCTGAGCCTCAGTTTCCTCATCTATAGTGAAAGTCGCTCAGACCCTTTGTGACGCCATGGACTGTAGCCCACCAGGCTCCTGTGTTCACGGGATTCTCCAGGCAAGAATACTGGAGTAGGTGGCTGTTCCCATCTCCAGGGGATCTTCCCAACTCAGGGATTGAACCTAGGCCTCCCGCATGGCAGGCAGATTCTTTAAGGTCTGAGCCACCAGGGATAATACCGCACCTGCCTCATAAGGCTGCTGAGAGAACTCAGCATGAGGCAGCTTGTGAAGTCCTGAGCTCAGGCCCAGACAGAGTAAAGAACTGGGCATCAGGGTGCTCCTGCCTCTGCTCCACTCGCTGGTTAGGGACAAGCATGACCAACCTAGACAGTGAGTTAAAAAGCAGAGACAGCACTTTGCTGACAAAGGTCCTCATAGTCAAAGCTATGGTTCTCCCAGTACGGATGTGAGAGCTGGACCATAAAGAAGGCTGAGCGTCAAAGAATTGATGCTTTTGAACTGTGGTGTTGGAGAAGGCTCTTGAGTCCCTTGGACTGCAAGGAGATCCAACCAGTCCATCTTAAAGGAGATCATTCCTGAATATTCATTGGAAGGACTGATGCTGAAGCTGAAATTCCAATACTTTGGCCTCCTGATGTGAAGAGCTGACTCACTGGAAAAGATCCTGATGCTGGGGAAAGATTGAGGGCAGGAGGAGAAGGGGACGTCAGAGGATGAGATGGTTGGATGGCATCACTGACTCGATGGACATGAGTTTGAGCAAGTTCTGGGAGTTGGTGATGGACAGGGAGGCCTGGTGTGCTGAGGTACATGGGGTTGCAAAGAATCGGACACGACTGAGTGACTGAACGACTCATCTGTCCAGTGATGCCTCAAACAACAGGTGTGTGCGCACAATGAATGAATGAATCAGTTCAGTTCAGTCGAATGAGTAAGTGAGTTAATGAATTACATCCAGTGTTCTGGGAACCAAATAGCAAGGCATCACTTGGAAGGGGACTGGGAGAGATGGAGTTTCATATATAGTCTTTTAGGGGAAGGTTGGAGAAGGCAATGGCACCCCACTCCAGTACTCTTGCCTGGAAAACTCCATGGATGGAGGAGCCTGGTGGGCTGCAGTCCATGGGGTCGCTCAGAGTCGGACACGACTGAGGGACTTCACTTTCACTTTTCACTTTCATGCATTGGAGAAGGAAATGGCAACCCACTCCAGTGTTCTTGCCTGGAGAATCCCAGGGACAGGGGAGCCTGGTGGGCTGCCATCTCTGGGGTCGCACAGAGTCGGACACGACTGAAGTGACTTAGCAGCAGCAGCAGCAGCAGCAGCAGGGGAAGGTGGAAAGACCTGTTTTCTGTAGCCTCATCATGAGGGAAATAGGGAACAAAGGGCCAATTTTTCTTTTCTCCTATTTCTGGGAGGTTTTCCTGGCCTTTCTTCCCTCATCTGGGATGCACACCCCCGCCACCTGATTTGAGTTGTGAGAACCGTGCTTCAGGTCCTGGGGAGGCAGCCACATGTCCAGCCACGCGGGGAGGACCTTGCATCTTGAGGCATTTCTTGCTTCCAAGCCCACGGGGTTAGAGGTGGGGGGCATGGAGGGGTGCTGGCCTCAGGGAGGGCAGGGCTGGGCTGTACTCTCTCAAAGGTGAGTCCGTCTTCTGCCATCCGCACAGACCAGGCATTCCCTGAGGGCAAGGGGCGCGGCAGATCCAGGTCTGAACATCCCCCTCACTTACTACATCCTCAGTTCATGCTTCATGGGGTCGTGAAAAAGATGCAGACTCTGAGGCTCCAAACCTTGGCTCCTCCGCCCAGTGTGGGCCCTTGGGCGAGTCATGCAACCGCTCAGAGCCTCAATTTCCCCAGCCATCTTGAGAATGGCAGACCCCCCCATATGACCTTCTCACGTGATCAGCTACTCTACTTCCATCACTTCCCTAAACCCTTAAAACCACCCCACAAGGGGCACGATTCTCCTCCCCTTGACAAACACGCTCAGAGAGAAGATGACACTTGCCAAGGTCACACAGCTGGCCAAGCCCCAGCCCCGGCCCTTGAGTGGACGGCTGAGATGCCCTGTCCAGCAACTATCCCCTTGCAAAGAGACCCCTGGATTACTGGTTCTCTTCTGCAAGAGGAGAGGCCTGAAGACTGGGTTGGAGGAGGATGGGAAGGCAGAGAAGGAGGACCCCAGGTCCACAGGGTCCTGGAGGGGAGGCCCAGGAGGGAAGGGGAGGGGTGCCAGGGACTCCCAAGGGCCCTTGCCCACCTGGGGTGGGGGGCGGCCAGGGCCTGAGCCCTGGACGATGCCGGCTGCCCGCTGGCTGGACCGGCCGCCCGAGGCACCATCTTGAGAGCATTAGGGGCTGCTGTTCACAGATGTTTTCTGTTACGTGTTATTTGTTAGTCTAATGAAAGGAGGTGCACGGGCTTTCAAGACCTCGGAGTTCTGCGGGGGTTTTATATGGGAGGCCCGCGCAGAGCTCTGGCGGCAAGAGGAGGCCGCGAGGCCCCTGCCAGGCGCGCCCGGCGGCTCCTGCTTTGATTCCGAGGTTTGCAGCCATCCGCGTGGTAATTCTAGCTCTGGTTAAATGTCATTTTTAATAACGCCATCTCTGGCATGTAAACGGCTGCGCCCGCGGCAACAGGGACAGCTCGGAGGGGGAGGCTGGTGGCGGGGGGTGGGGGGGTGGTGGAAGGATAGGCAGGGAGGGAGGCGGGATTGGGGACCAATGGACAAAACCCCCAGGGGTGGTGGTCACCATCCTGGGGGCATGGATGCCCTACCCTGCGGACCCCTGCTGAGGAAAGCCTGCAGCGTTGTGAGGGGCAGAGAGGGTGGGGGGACAGGGAGGAGCAGGCCAGACAATGGGAGGGGGCTTTTCCAGTGACAAGTGATAGAGACCCCCAGCTCAGGCTTCTGACCCCCACCCCCGACCCCGTCACCCTGGCAGCGAGAGGGAGTCAGGATGCTCGAGGGGAAGAGACAAGATCTTCCACGTGGGAACACCCCCTTCAGTCCAGCTCTTTGGGAGCCTTGGGCTGGTACCCAGTGGGTGCCCGCTGAGTGCTGGGAGGTGCTCAACAGTGATTGTGCTTCCCTAGACCCAGCTGTGTGGCTTCCAGTGCAGTCAGGTCTCTGGGGAGGTGGAGGCTGGGCCGGGCCTTGGAGCAGCAAACACTGCCCCCCCCACACACACATACTGGCCCTTTCTAGATGCTTCCAAACGATGCCAGTCTTCCCTGGCGGCTCCAGTGGGCCTCTCCATCCTCTCACGAGAGGACCATTATCCCCGCAGGCAAACAGGAGGACGACAGAGGGGCAGAGTTAACCCTGGAAGGAGCTTCCGAAAGCACAGCGGTGCACACGCTTTGATGCCTATAAAAATGACTAGCTGTTGTTTAGTTGCTCAGTCATGTCCGAATCTTTGCGACTCCATGGACTATAGCCCCGCCAGGCTCCTCTGTCCGTGGGATTCCCGAGGCAAGAATCCTGCAGTGGGTTGCCATGCCCTCCTCCAGGGGCTCTTCTTGACCCAGGAACAGAACCCGAGTCTCCTGCATTGGCAGGCAGATTCTTTATCACCGAGCCACCTGGGTAGCCCCCAAAATGACTGGGACTGTGCCAAACGCAGAGGCCCAGGTCCGGGCTCCAGAGGGTTTCCTTCCGTGGGCCGGGACATGGGAACATGCATTTCACCCGCTCCCAGGGTGATTCGAATGCAGTGATACCTGGGCCCAGATGCTGACAAACAGAAGGTCCGACTCCCTCACCAGGGGACACTGAGGCACAGAGAGTCAGGGAGTGTCCCGAGCTGTAGGGCTGGGCAGGTCCCGGTTCCTGACTCTTAGTCCTTCTCCTCCTCCCGCCTCCAGGGCAGCCGCAGCACAGGTGACACGCCCTCGCCTTGTCATCTCAGCTCTGGGTGGAAAAGCCTTTGGGGAAGCTTCCAGGTCTTGTAGCCCCTGGGCATCCCGCTCTCACTGCCCTGACCTCCCCCCAACCTGGAACCTTCTCCAAAGACCACAATGCCCCCAGCAGCCCCCGCCACCCATCCTCAGGCCGCCAGGTCCCAGCTTCTCGACTCCTCTGCAACTCATCGCCCCAGCATCCTTCCAAGGTCCCCACTGCCCATGCCCCAGGGGCACCTCCCAAGCACAAGAAAGCGGAAAGGATCACAAAGAGGGACACAAACTAATGTCTTCCAGAGCCGGCTTCACTTTTAGGACGCAATAAAAAATATCATGAGCCGTAAAGGGCCCCAGGTGGACGGCGTCCTGTCACCACGGGGCCCCTCGGAGCCGGGCTGGGAGCAAGCGGCTTCCCACACATGGAAGGGACACGGGGCGAGGGGCCTGGCTGGCGGGGTGGGGGGCCCAGCCCGAGCATCAGGGTCACATATTCAGTGACCTTCATTCCCAGGACACCTGGAGATTCCCTGGCTCCCGGGGAGGCATGGCCTCTCACTAGCAGCAGCTCGGCTCCCTCTGGGCGGGGAGCACCCTGCCCCCTTGCCCATGGGGGCTGCCGAGCACCCCATCTCCCTGCGTCTGCTCGGCATGGGCGCCTGCCGAGACCACTTTCCCCAACTCTGTCTAAACAGGAAGCTCCCACGGTGCCTTTCTACTCACCACCTCGCAAAAGGCACTTAACCCCTGGCCCTGTCCAGGCGCGATCTGGCTGCAATCTGGCTGCTGGTCTGTCCACCAGCAGCCTGCGGCCACCCTGGCCGTCAAGAGCCTGGACCGGATCATCTGGGCCAGGCTGAAGCCTTCGGGACAGGGGTGTGAGGGTGGGTGTGGGTGCAAGTGTGTGTGTGTGTGTGTGTGTGTGTGTGTGTGTGAGAGAGAGAGAGAGAGAGAGCGTATGTGTGTGGGAGTGAGTGAGCAGGTGTGTGTGTGGTGGTCGTGTGTGTTGGGGCGGATGGTGTGTGTCCCTGTGTCCGTGTCTGGGAAAGCCACCATGTGGCTCCCAAATGCCAGCCAGAGTTATCACCGACCCACCGCAAAATGAGGAAAACAGGGGCAACTTGCAAGCTTTCTGGTTAAGTAAGTCTGTTTTACGGACCATTCTCGACTCTGAGATGAAGATGCTGAGAGGTGCTCGCTTGGATAAAAGGATGGGGGCAACAAGATGACAGTTGTTGTCAGTAAATGGCTTTTCTTGGCCACTTAAAAATGTGTTTCAGTTTATCTTTAATTTTTTGGCCATGCCACCTGGCATCCCATCTGGGGACTGAACTCGCGCTCCCTGCCATGGAAGCATGGAGTCGTAACCCCTGGATGGCCAGGGAAGCCCCTCTTGGCAACTTCTAAAACTGCCCCACTCTATGCCAGTTCTTCGAAGTGCCTGGAAATTCTCACCGGGGCTTGAGATCTGAAAGTCTAAGCAGCTGGTAGGAGCTCAAGGTGAGACACATAGTGGGTGATCGGAAAATAATTGCTGAATGCAGTGAGTGAGTGAATGAATGAGTGAATATGGGAGCAGGGGGTAGACTAGAGAAGAAGTCCTATTGATGGTCCTCAGTCAGGGACCCTCCACAGCTCTCCCCTGTCCATGAGGCCATTCTGGATGTTTCCGGGCAGGACTTCCACTCACTCTTATATCTTCCAAGCCACCCCCACCCCCCACCCCACAAGCCAGACAGTGCCATGCTGCCAGGCCTGACCCGCCTCACCCCCACCTCCAACCCCGGGACCCAGGCTACACTGCTAAGAATGTGGAGAAGACCCCTCCCCTGGCTGCCTCGTGGTCCCCTGAACACAGCCTACGCCAGCCTGGGAGTGGACATCCCTGGTCAGAACACCCAGCATTCTGGGGACTCCAGGGGTGGCTCTGGCCAGCAGTGGAGGGCAGGGGTTTGGGGACAGGCCTGGGCTGGAATCCCATATTCATTTGTGTGACCTTGCCAACCACTCAGCTTTTCTGAGCCTGTTCCTCTCTCCATAAATGGATATAATAAAAGGACCCACTTCTGGTCGGTGCGAAGACAATGAAGGGTGAAGCACGGGGGTGCCCTGGCCAGCAAACAGTAACTGGTCACCCTCACCACGTGCCATCAAAGGCACCTGCCTTCCCCTCCACTCCCACGGCCTCTGGCCCCAGGGTGCCACCCTGGTCAGGTTCCAACGCCGAAGCTCTGTTTGTAGGATGTGTTCAGGGCAGCACTGCCTCCTTAAATCACTCCCAAGGTTCACTCCCACCTGAGATTAGCCCCTGCCCTTTGGGTCTGGCACACCAGGAAGGCCTCCCAAGTTTTGCCTTGTCCAGGCCGACCTCACATCCCTGCCCAGGACAAGACACTGGGAACCCTTCCTCCCTGCCTCTATCCACTTAGAAACCTAACACGGCTGAGGGTCATCCCAGCACCCCACTCCATGCCAGACCTCAGGACCTCCCTGACCGCTTTGATCCCCAAAACAAACCTCAGTCTCCCCAGCAACCAGGTAGGGCTTCCCCTGCCCCACCCCTCCAGCCCAAACACTGCGCTGTGCAGGACAGAGAGGCCTGGACAAAACAAAGCCCACCCCACCCTCCCCAGCCAGGAGACCTCAGGCAGGTTACTTTGCCTCTCTGGGTTGCCCCCATAATAGGAATGGCAACCACTAGCCCGGCCTGACTCACAGTGAGCATCGCCATGAGCTGTAAAGGAGGCCCTTTATTGAGCACCTACTATGTTCCGGGCATGGTCTCCCACACCCTATAAGGGACATCACTGTCCATCATCCCCATTTCACAGATAGCAACACTGAGCCTCAGGGAGCTTCCCGGGCCTCAAGGGGGCCAGCAGGCATTATCACTACTGCTGCAAAGTCACTTCTCTGGAGTCTTCTGGAAGGGAACAGTGGAAGCTCCTGCCCTGTTGAGCTTCTGTTCACAGGGAAGGACCCTTGTGGGAGTGTCCGGAGGTCCCAGGCCCCCATGCCAGGCTTGCAAGCTCCACTCAGATGATCTATTAAATAGAGCAGCAAGACCACCCTGGAACCATGGGCAGTGCACGAACTAGCCAGAGTCCTCCCTGCTGACAAAAAGCCCGAGATGCAGATCACCGGCCCCTCCTACCAGGTGTCCAGCCATTCTCAGACTGAATGCCCTGGGCTCTCAGCTCTACGCCTGGTTCCTGCACCTGGTTCCTCAGCTCTCATCACTCCTGTCTCCCTGCTCCTGGGCATGTGCTAAGGGAGGATCTCACCTGTTGGGGGCGGGAGGCGGGGGGGGGGGGCACTCAGCCAGCACCCAGGCCTCAGAGACGCCACCTCCCTGGGGAGATGGGCCCACCCCAGGGCAATTTCTCAGCCCAGATTGAATCATGGAGGAGAGACAGGAGGTGCCCCACAGACACCTGCGTGCTGCCTCCCGTCCTTCAGGTTGGGGCCTGGAGGTCACACACGGAGAGGCGAGCCAAAGCCAGGAGCTGGACCTGGGTGTCCTGACCGCCCTCTTCCCGGGCTCATTCACAGTGGATTGCTGTCTCCCCACCCGTGCCCCCCAGAGGAAATGGATGGAGGGAAAGGAAGGAAGGGGAGGAAGAAAAGCAGGCTTGTCTTTAAAAGGTCGGTTCTGAAGAAACACTTTTGTCTTTATCACCTACCAGCCCTGCTCCTGTCTCGCAGGCTGGCACCTGGTACCACCCCCATCTCCCTTCTCCACGGCCCCAGAGGCTGCTGCTGCCACCTTTCAGAGCCAGTTAGAGGGAGGCTGGCTAAAAAGTCAGATGTGGCAAACAGTACGGCGGTTCTCAAAAAACTCAACATAGAATTCCACTCCTGGCCCCTCAAAGAACTGAAAGCAGGGGCCACACTCGCGTTCCCAGCAGGTCATTCACAATCGCCCGACGGCAGAAGCAACCCGAGTGTCCACCAACGGGGGTACGGGGAAATCAAATGTGAACTATCTGCAGCACGGTGGGATACTGCTCAACCTTAAAAAGGAAGGAAATTCTAACACCTGCTACGTCACGTACACATTGTGAGAACGTTATGCTAAGTGAAATAAGCTAGGCAACAGAAGGGCAGGCACTGTACGATTCCACGTCTATGAGGTCCCGAGGGTTGTCTAACTCATAGAGACAGAACATAGTGGTTGCCAAGGGCTGGGGGAGGAGGGATGAGGAGTTAGTGCTCAATGGGGGGCAAAGTTTCAGCTGGGGAAGACGGAAAACGTTTAGGAGCTAGACGGTGGGGATGATGGTACAAGGATGAGAATGAACTTCACGCCGTCGAACTTGACGCTTCAAAACGACTGAAACGGTAAACCATGGTAGATGATTTACAAGAAAAATCCAAAAATGAAAGGCCAGTTGGCCCATCTCTCAAACTCAGTGGTCCCTTCAGGCCTCCCACTCAGATACTTGGCCTTGCCCGCCACCACTGGCAAGGGGGAGAGGGACGTGCCCACCCAAGCCGGGCGTGTCCGTGGCTTCCTTTTGCCCATCAACAGAGGTGACTCAGAGAACAGCTCCATGGGGGTAGCCCAAACCCCCAGCCCACCCCAGCTCAGCCTGTGCCCTCAGGCTCCAAGGGCCCCATTTGAATCTCTGAGAAGGGAACCCACTGGGTTTGGGCATTTTTCCTAAACAGGTCGCGGCCCCAGTGGGGCCAGGCAGCCTCGCTGGGTTGCGGGCTTCATCCCTGCCTGGCTCGAGGGGTTTCGTTTATTTTCAATGCATCCGCATTCCTGATTCCGCCCTGTCCACAGGAGGGAATGTTTTAAGGAAAATCTCAGTTATTAATGTGGCTTCTTTTGTTGTAAGTCACTGCGAAGGCAGCAAACGAGAGTTTATTTTCCTAACGTGCTTGGCATAGCTTGGCGCCCCGGCCCAGACCTCAGCGTTTGACTTGGGAGGAACCCGAGACCCTGGTTTGCTCTGAGTCAGTGGCGAAGCCACAACCTTCCTGGTCAGTTCCAGGGGGGAGCCTGGTCCAGGGAAATCATTGGCAAGAATAGGCTAGATGTACTGATGACTTTGTGAAAACGAAAGATTGAAAAATCTATTCAAAAATTTTTGAGACTGCTAACCCGACAGGTTGAAAATACATCAATTTTCTAACTCATTGGTTTCCCCATTAACCTTTATTTTTCTAATAAGGGTCACCCCATCTCTTTACGGGCTTCCCAGGCGGCACAGTAGTGAAGAAATCGCCTGACAATGTAGGAGATGCAGGTTCGATCCCTGGGTGGGGAAGATCCCCTGGAAGAGGAAATGGCAACCCGCTCCAGTATCATTGCCTGGAGAATCCTGTGGACAGAGGAGCCTGGCGGGCTACAGTCCATGGGTCTGAAGAGAGTTGGACCCAACTAAGCAACTGAGCATGCACGCACCTCTATTCGGTTTCAGTCGCTGCCTTTGGATCTGGAAACAGCTCCAGAAGCCACAAGAAAAACCTACTTCCAAGCGTGTCCAAATCCTCAGTGAAGGGCCAGAATTGGAGGATGAAACCTCAGCCTAGGGCCCACAGATGCTGGCCTGGGGACCAGAGTCCCAGGACCCTGAGGTTTGGCTGCCTGCTTATTAAAGGGGCCCAGTGACGCGGGCTGGGCTCACGAGGATGGGGACGAAAGGTCCCTTCTCCTCCACCTTTGGAGACTTCATGAGCTGGGAATCCAGCCGCAGTAGGAGGGGGCACCTGCTAGAAAGAGGAAGTAGGGGAGCAGGGCAGGATGCCAGTCTCTCCTCCATCCACCTTCCTGCCCCGGGGGCCCGGACCCATGAGCAAGCCAAGGGATTCTCTCTCCCAGGCCTGGGGGCTGCCCCAGAACACCCCCAGCTCTGCCCGCCTTCCTCCTGGCAGCGGGCACCACTGGAATGCACTCAACTGGCCTTGGGGAGCTGCTTGACTCGACATAAAACATTTGGGTTTCATGGCCTAGAGATTTGTTTTCAGTCTAAGGAATGAGTATAGGGTTACCTCCTTTTAATTTTGCCAAGTAAGGACATTAAAATAAACCCATCTCCAGACATTATCCCTGTTTCATAAAAGAAAGTGCCTTTTAACACCAAAAGTGAGCTAGGAAAGATGCAATCTCAAACAGAGAATTCTTTAAGCTAGGTTTTTGAGCTTCAGGAACTCTCTGTAGTGTCCACATTGGGCTTCCGTTTGTCTGTTGAGGCCTGGAGAAAATGTCCCCAAGGGCCGAGGGCCGGGAGGATGGAGCTGAGGTCTAGGGGGTGGGGGCTTCTTGAGCCTGGCCCTGACTCTGCCTGCGGCCCCTAGTCCCTCACAGTGACGGAAGGAGATGCCCACCTCTGGGGGGCAGACTGGCCACTGCCCTCAGCCCTGTCCCACCCGAGCCCACACGCAGGGGGTCCTCTGTCCCCAGTGCCTGGGAATTCCCCATGTGCAGAAGAGAGAGAGCTCCCAGGCCCTCAGTGGGAGAGACGCGATCCCGGGGGGTTGCTGGGAAGGCCTGGGGGCTTGGGGGCTGCCAGAGGCCCTGGCTGAGCACTTGTGACCCTAGCTATTCTGGGACTCCCCCAGAAAAGCCCCCCACTTGGAGCCCTTTTAGGCTGTGAGCAGGAGAAGCAGGGCCATCTCCTGTCCATCCCCACGGCCGCGGCCAGGACTTGAGGACAAAGCCCGCCCGGCCTCCTTCCTTCTCTCTCCACCCCACCTGTACTCCTTCCTTCTCCTTTCCTGCCTTTCTTCAATTTGCTCCTCTTTCTGTCCCCAGCGCCAGGGGTCCCCCATGCCTCAGGGGAAACTTAGAGACCTCCCCTCTGCCCTGCGGGGAAGCCGGCTCAGAGCCAGCAGGAGACCCGACTACCACAAACAACCGGCTGGCAGGAACCGGCTGGCAGGATCCACCCGACACCAGAAAAGGGCACTCCACTTTTCTCTTGGCCCAAACCAGACACCATCCGTCCTTCCACCAGGGAAACCCCAGCTCCCAGGAGGGGGTCAGCCTATTTCCTGATCCCCTGGGTAGGTGAACAGAGGCCAGAGGGGCTGGCGAGAGGCGGATGGACGCCACTGGGAAGGACTTGGAGGCCATGGCATGCGGCTGGCGCCAGGCGGGCACCCTCTGAGACGCACCATGAGAGTCAGGTATGTGTCGGCCATACCTCTCGGGTACACCCAGGCTCCTGGACAAGGCTTCCAACAAGGCTGATGACACCTCACCTTTTCCTGCACCTTCTCTCATCTGAAAAGTGGGGTACGCAGCCGCCCTGGGCTCCTTGCAGACCCCGGAGGCTGGTGCAGGAAGTTGGGGACCCCAGGGACAGGTGGGAATGCTTCTGGAGTCAAGTGGGTGACTCTTAATGGGCCTAGAGTCTCCAGCAGGTCTGCCGGCTCCCCAGAGCTAGGAGAGCCAGGAGTGGTCTCAGAGGACCCCCACACTCCTTTCCAGGGCCGGGGGTTAGCTGTGTGGACTCCAGCCCTCCCCCTCTCTCCAGCAAACTCTCCCCCGCCAGGATCTTTGCTTTATCTTCATCTTCTCCTCTTCCAGCCACTCCCCCCTTCTTACCAAGGGCTCAAGACCCTGCAGTCCTCTGTGACTTTTTGACAAAAAAAAAAAAAAAAAGCCACTTGGGTGGGTTGTTTGTTTTTAAAGCCCCTTCCTGATGACCTTTAACCTCGGCAGGGTAAGAGAGGCCTAGCTGGCTTTTCAGGGCTGGGCCGCTCCCCCTAGGGAGCTGCTAGCAGCGGGGGCAAACTGGAGGGGGAGGGCAGCATCGATACCCCAGCCAGGGCACCCTTCTTTGAAAAGCCTAGCAGGGTGTCCTGGAGGAGAGCGGGGCAGAGTTGGAGACCCAGCGGTGCGACTAGGTCTCTTCGCCCCACTCGGAAGCCTCAGTTTCCCCAGCAATAATCGCACCCACTTCTCCCAGGCTGTTTGGGAGTGGGGGGCTCAAGGGGTGCCACCCGGGGCAGGGCACAAGGCAGCACAGAGCCCTGTTCTGCCAACGACTGGAGGTGGATCTGGCCTCCCCCAGCCGACAGCTCCCGTCCAGTCCATCGCGGACATACAACCTCAGCGAGGGCGGCGGCGGCGGCGGCGGCAGGGGCCACGCCAGCCGCTCGGGAGGCGGCGCCCAGCGCCCGCACCCCCGGAGGTCCCGCCGCGACTTCTCCTTCCCAGGCCGGGCTCCGGCAGAGCTAGAGTCCCCGCTTCCGTCGCCGGTCCCGCGCTCGCCCCTTCGGGCCCACGAGCCTCTGGCCCCGATCCCCGGCCCCGGCCCCGCGCACTCACCGTCCTGCGGCGCCGCCTCGCTGCCGCTGCTGCCCCCGGACGGCTCGCGCGCCGCGCCCTCCCGCGCCTCGGCCCTGGGCGCGGGGCGCGCCGCCAGCCGCCCGGCCGCCGCCACCTCCTCCAGGTCCAGGAGGTGGCTGACCGTGAAGTTCTTGCGCGCCTGGGCGCAGTCGCCCGGCCCCAGCGCTGGCGGCGGCGGCGGCGGCCCCGGGCCTAGCGCCGGCTTGTCCGGGGCGAAGGCGGGGCCGGCCGCGCTGTCCATGCCCGCGGGCCGCCCCGGGGTCGCCGGCGGCGGTGGTGGGCGCGGGTCCGAGGAGCGGGTGGCAGGCGCGGGTCGGAGCGAGCGCGCCCCGGCCGCCCCGCGCTCGGCCCCGCTCCCGGCCGCCTCTTGGCTCCGCGGCCCGCCCGGCGCTGACGTCGGGGGAAACCAACTTTCTTCCCTCCCCTTCTCTGCCGCCTCGCTCGCTCCCAAGTTGCTCCGACGCGAGCTCCTCCGGCCACACGCCCCTTCTTGAAGCAGACCTCGCCCCCTGCCTCTCCTCCTCCCCCTTCTCCTCGCCTCGCCCGCCCCCACCGCTCCGACTGCGGGAGGGAGGGGGTCCCGCGCCAGGCCGGCTGGAGGCTGGGGGCGGGGAGGGGGGAGAAGATAGGGGTGTCCTTCTTTCAGCGTCCCCACCCGCATTTGGAGGAATGGGAAAGTTCAGTGTTTGGGTATGTGTCTGTCTTTCTTTTTTTTTTTTTAATCCCCCAACAAGTGTCTGGAGAGGTGACACTGGAGGGATTAGCAGCCCCGCTTCCATTACAAATTCCTCCGCAGGGGACTGGGGGAGCGACTCTGGGGGAGACAGATTCCACGGAAGATCTGAAACCTCCCAACCCACCTTTACCCCCATGCACCCTAATGCTGCCGTCCCTGCCCAGACGGAGGAGAGTCCTGGGTCCGCCTGGTTCATACCACCTCGCGCCAGGGTCTCTGCCCCAGAAGGCAGTACATCATCAAGCCTCTGGGGGTGTAGCATCCCCCTAGCCCACCTCGGGGATAGTCCAGGCCCTTCCCAAGGAAAACCAAAGCAAGAGGAAGGAGGTTCCTCCCCCGCCCCCTTCCCCAGAATTCCTAGTTTACACACGGAAGATGGATAGATAGCCAGACGACAGCCAGACTGACAGATGGGTGACAGAGAGTGAGAGAGAGGCCTGCCTGGGTCTCTGCTCTTGTTTTTGTTTTGCAAGGAAAGCACAGAGAAGATGCCCCCGGTGGTGAAGCGAGACTGTAAGCCATCCAGATGCTGCTGGTCTTTCACCAAAACTGCTCTTGGAGGCCTGGCCTTCCATTGTCCCCTCCACCACTGCAGAGCCATAACGTTTGAGCAAGAAAAATAAGCCCCCAGGAGAAGACCTTCAGAAACTCCTTTCTGGGCTGCTGCAAAGGAAACCCAGCCTGCACACACCCCTGAAAACCTGTAGACAGGCAGCCAGGTTCTGCATGAGCCAGGATTTTTCCCAGAAAGGCATCACCCCCAAGATGAGGCCAAGTGTCCCCCACATTAGCCACAGCCACCCATAAGAGCACATGCGAGGGTAGGTTGAGGACCTGGAAATGATGAGAGATGAGGTTCTTCTTTTTTTTAATTTATTTTATTGGTCATGCCGCAAAGCACATGGGATCTTGGTTCCCTTCCCAGGGGTAGAACCCCCACCCCCGGCACTGAAAGTACAGAGTCTTAACCATTGGACAGCAAATTCTTCTTCTTTGGAAAGTTGCCCAACGAGTGTCCAATGAGAAAGAAATCCAGGGGCTCCAGGGGTCCCCAGCGCTGCCCACATGTGAGTGGTTGAACGACTTTCTGAGGGACTGAGCAGGGTGGGGCAGTGACTGGATTCTAGGAACTGCCTGGAAGAACCTCACCCCCACCTCCCCCGGCCCCTGCTGGAGCACCCAGCAAGCGAAGGGTAAGGAGCGCTTATCCCGGGAAAAGCACAGCATTCAGAGCAGCATTGGTGTCGGAGATCAGGTGCCAGGCCCAGTCCACCATGCACTGCTGTGTGACCTCAGACATGTCCCTCCCCTCTCTGAGCCCCACCCTCCTCCCTTGCAAAGTGAAGTCACTCAGTCGTTTCTGACTCTTTGTGATCCTGTGGACTGTAGCCTACCAGGCTCCTCCGTCCATGGGATTTTCCAAGCAAGAGTACTGGAGTGGGTTGCCATTTCCTTCTCCAGGGGATCTTCCTGACCCAGGGATCGAACCCAGGTCTCCCACATTGTAGGCAGACGCTTTACCTGTCAGAGCCACTAGGGAAGTCCTCCCTTGTAGAAGGGGTTTCATGCTGCACCAACTGCTTGGGCTCTATGGGCATTCCATCAGAGTGCAATCCTGGGCGTGTGGCCTAGAACACAGGACCCTGTCAGCATCAGCCTGCAGAGCTGGAAAGGGCCTGAACATCATCCGGGTTCAAATGCAGACCTTGCATTTCCCCACTGTGAGCCTTGGCAGTCTATTAATACTTGCCTCTCAGTTGCCGCCTCTGTAAAATGGACTCTTAGGAGGATTCAGCAGGTTGATATATGTGGGGCACCTGATACCTGGGGAGCAATCAATTAGTGTTAACAGTTACCATTTTTAGGGGACAACCCTGGAAGTCCACTGGTTAAGATCCCACTTGCCAATACAAGGGACACAGGTTCCATCCCTGGTCCTGGAAGATTCCACCTGCCCCGTGGCAACTAAGCTCACGTACCACCACTGCTGAGCCCACATGCCCTAGAGCCTGTGTCCACAGCAAGAGAAGCCACTGCACGGAGAGGCCAGCGCACTCAATGAAGAGTGGCCCCTGCTCGCCGCAAGTAGAGAAAAAGTGCAGCAAAAAAGACCCAGCGCAGCCAAAAAGATAAATAAATAATACTTTTTTAAAAGATAAAAAAATAAAAACATTTATTCCAAGAAGTCGTGGAAGGCAGCGATGGCAAACTCAAACTTTAGGGCCAAGGGGACACCCGTTTGAATCTGTGCCGTTTACTAGCTGTGTGGCCTTGAAGAGGTCACTTGCTGGTCCTCCCTGAATGTGATCTGTCATCTGTTTGACAAAGGGACCGATTTGAAAGGATTCTTGTGAATTTGGCATTCTTCATGTTGTTGCTAATTCCCCTGGCCAGTCCTAGGGCTGGTGGCTGGGGCGGTACAAGGATGGCAGAGTAGGGCAAGTGGCATGGACTGCTATTCTATAGGTCAGCGCTTGAGCAAGAGCTCCAGGCCTGAGGCAGCCTGGAATGCACCCCGGGAAACTCCAGTTAACCTGGGAAGGATGGAACTCATTACCCGAAAAGGATACAGCTAAAAGATAAATGACTTCCATGGTGATTTAGATAAATCCTGTGATGCTAACCCAGAGTGGGCAATGAAGGGAGAATAAGATCCCAGTTTGGAACGTCTCTGTTCATCGAGTGGTTATTGAAGCAGGCCCTGATCTAAGCAGTGGGGAAGGGGAGGAAGAGGAGGGAGCAGAGAGAGCCCCTGCTCTGCAGCGAGAAGCTGATCCTTGGTTGGCACCTCTGTTCAAGACTGGCTTCCGAGTCTGAGCATGAGTAAAAATGCATATTTGCCCCAGTCTTGAAAGCTTGCATGCTTTAAAAAAAGTTAACTTCTCTTATTACAGAAGTGACATGCTTATTGCAGAGATTTTAGAATACACGAATAAAATTAAGACAATCAGTTCAGTTCAGTTCAGTCACTCAGTCGTGTCCGACTATTTGTGACCCCATGAATTGCAGCATGCCAGGCCTCCCTGTCCATCACCAACTTCTGGAGTTCACTCAAACTCACGTCCATCGGTGATGCTAAAAGCACATATATCCCACTCCTAGAGATTTCTGAGACACGATAGATTTTATATACATATATATATATATGTGTATATATATATATATATATATATATAAAGTTGGTTTAATGAAAGAGATTGATGATAATCTTCCTATTTATTCAGTATTGAATTGAAGACCTAGAAGAAGCTATAAGACAAGAAAAAGGCATGAGCTGAAAATAGAGTATATCCTTCTAGCTTTTATCTATATTCTAGATCGATGGAAAGAATAGTTAAATACATTATAAAAGTCAAATTATGTTGTGCTTTTTAATAGCTTGCACATTATGTCATTAGTCTTGTCCACTATTATTTTTATTGAAAACCTAGTGATATGTTATTCCCTACTGCTGCACATCAGTCCTTATTACTATACATCCATAGTTACTTTCTTGATCATAAATACCTAGAAATAGGATATCTGGATGTGGTAGGCAGATAATAACCTCCCAAAGATATTGACATGATAATCCCTGGAAATTGTGGATATGGCAAGGCAAAATTAAAATAGCAGATGGAATTAAGTTTTCCTAACAAGTGACCTTAAAACAGGGAGAATGTTTTGGATCATCTGAATGGGTCCTTTAAAGTGGAAGAGAGAGGCAGGAGAGTCATTGTTGGAGTGATGCAATGCGAGAAACTTGACTGGGAAGTGCTGGCTTTGAAGGTGGAAGAAGGCAGCCACTGACTAAGGAACACAGACAGCCTCTAGACATTGGAAAAGGCAAGAAAATAGATTCCTCCCTGGAGCCTCCAGAAGGAAATGCAGCCCTGCAGGATGTTGATTTTAGCCCAGCACTTCTGTTCTCTGAGAAAGCCTGAAGGCAAAAGGAGAAGGGAGTGGCAGAGGATGTGATGGTTAGATGGCATCACTGACTTAATGGACATGGATTTGAACAAACTCCTGAAGGTGCTGGAGGACAGAGGAGCCTGGCATGCTGCAGCCCATGAGGTCATAAAGAGTCCGATGCAGAGAGTAGCGACTGAACAACAACAACATCTATTCTCTGAAGAGGTTAACATCATGCCTTTGTATTCTTTTAAAACACTAGGTTTGTGATCATTTGTTACAGCAGCAAATGGAGAGCTAAGGCACTGAGTCACAGATACTGGCCAAAGATTTTAAGACTTGTGATAATATTGCTTCATAGCCTCCAAAAAGGCTGTATCAATTTCTACCCCTGAAGAGCATGCACCACTTTAGTTATTTTCTCTACTGATGGCACAAGCCTTTATGGTTTTATTTAATGTGAATAAAATGTGCCCAAGAGCTGTCTATTCACTTTCTTTGCTGCACAGCCTCTTCTTGGGATGGGTGACTCTGATGGCCGGCTGCTCTTCCAAGACAGCTTTGTAGCTGTTAAGGGAACACCGTGGACACTCTCAGCACACTGAGATCTGGTGCACATCAGCAACGTTGTTACTTCCAGCTTCTTGATGCTGCAGATCAGGAACTTCAGGAAACCACTGGACAACCTGTACTTGTTTCCTTGTTGCTCCCGTGACCTCTGCTGGGCATGGAGAACAGGCCCTTGAATCTTCTCTGGATCCCATCGTGAATGCCTCTGAGTTCCTGCCCAACTCCTCCTCTCGTCATACCGCCAACAGACCAGGAAGAAGGATGATAATAATAATAACTTGGACTTCCCTGGTGGTCCAGTGGTTAAGAACCTGTCTGCCAGTGCAAGGGGCATGGGTTCCACCCCTGGTTCGAGAAGATTCCACATGCTGTGGGGCAACTAAGCCCATGGGCCACAACTACTGAAGTCCACACCCTAGAGCCCAGGCTCTGCAACAAGAGAAGCACGCAGTGAGAAATCTGAGCACCGCAACTGTAGAGGAGCCCCTGCTCGCTGCATCTGGAGAAAGCCTGAGCACAGCCATAAATAAATAAAATAATAGCAACAACTTAAAGTTTAAAAGACATTTTCTTCTTTTAATATGCATGTTGTTGTTGTTTTTCAGTCGCCCAGTCATGTCTGACTCTGCGACCCCATGGACTGCAGCATGCCAGGCTTCCCTGTCTGCCCCTCACCATCTCCCAGAATTTGCCCAAGTTCATGTTCATTGCATCGGTGATGCCTTCCAGCTGTCTCATCCTCTGACACCCTCTTCTCCTTCTGCCCTTGATCTTTCCCAGCATCAGGGACTTTTCCCATGAGTTGTCTGTTTGCATCAGTTCAGTTCATTTCAGTCACTCAGTCATGTCCGACTCTGCAACCCCATGCACACCAGGCCTCCCTGTCCATCACCAACTCCCGGAGTTCACTCAGACTCACGTCCATCAAGTCAGTGATGCCATCCAGCCATCTCATCCTCTGTCGTCCCCTTCTCCTACTGCCCCCAATCCCTCCCAGCATCAGAGTCTTTTCCAATGAGTCAACTCTTCGCATGAGGTGGCCAAAGTATTGGAGTTTCAGCTTTAGCATCATTCCTTCCAAAGAACACCCAGGACTAATCTCCTTTAGAACAAATTGGTTGGATCTCCTTGCAGTCCAAGGGACTCTCAAGAATCTTCTCCAATACCACAGTTCAAAAGCATCAATTCTTCGGGACTCAGCTTTCTTCACAGTCCAACTTTCACATCCATACATGACCACTGGGAAAACCATAGCCTTGACTAGACGGACCTTTGTTGGCAAAGTAATGTTTCTGCTTTTGAATATGCTGTCTAGGTTGGTCATAGCTTTCCTTCCAAGGAGTAAGCGTCTTTTAATTTCATAGCTGCAATCACCGTCTGCAGTGATTTTGGAGCCCCCAAAAATAAAGTCTGACACTGTTTCCTCTGTTTCCCCATCTATTTCCCATGAAGTGATGGGACCAGATGCCATGATCTTCATTTTCTGAATGTTGAGCTTTAAGCCAACTTTTTCACTCTCCTCTTTCACTTTAATCAAGAGGCTTTTTAGTTCCTCTTCACTTTCTGCCAAAAGGGTGGTGTCATCTGCATATCTGAGGTTATTGATATTTCTCCCAATCAAGACTGATGCAATCTTGATTTCAGCTTGTGCTTCTTCCAGCCCAGCATTTCTCATGATGTACTCTGTATATAAGTTAAATAAGCAGGGTGACAATATACAGCCCTGACATACTCCTTTTCCTATTTGGAACCAGTCTGTTGTTCCATGTCCAATTCTAATGGTTGCTTCCTGACCTGCATATAGGTTTTTCAAGAGGCAGGTCAGGTGGTCTGGTATTCCCATCTCTTTCAGAATTTTCCACAGTTTATTGTGATCCATACAGTTTGCATCAGGTGACCAAAATACTGGAGCTTCAGTTTCAGCATCAGTCCTTCCAGTGAATAGTCAGGGTTGATCTCCCTTAAGGTTGGCAGGTTTGATCTCCTTGCTGCTGAAGGGAGTTTTGAAGTTCCACACAGTTCCACCACAGTTCGAAGGCATCAATTGTTTGGTGTTATGCATTCTTTAAGGTTCAGCTCTCACAACCGTATGTGACCACTGGGAAGACCATAGCCTTGACAAGACAAACCTTTGTCAGCAGAGCAATGTCTCTGCTTGAATTAATCACTGAATGGGAATATTTAATGGCTACTCTATTTTTTAATTCAATTTTTATTTTATATTGGAGTATAATTCATTTACCTTGTTGTGTTAGTATCAGGTATGTAGCAAAGTGATTCAGTTATACATATGAGTTCAGTTCATTCAGTTGTGTCTGACTCTTTGCAACTCCATAGACTGCAGCACACCAGGCCTCCCTGTCTATCACCAACTCCCCCCACTTGCTCACACTCATGTCTATCGAGTCAGTGATGCCATCCAACCATCTCATCCTTTGTCGTCCCCTTCTCCTCCTGCCCTCAATCTTTCCCAGCAGCTGGGTCTTTCAAATGAGTCAGTTCTTTCCATCAGGTGGCCAAAGTATTGGAGTTTCAGCTTCAGCATCAGTCCTTCCAATGAATATTCAGGACTGATTTCCCTGAGGATTGACTGGTTTGATCTCCTGGCAATCCAAGGGATTCTCGAGAGTCTTCTCCAACTTCACAGTTCAAAAGCATTCATTCTTCGGCAGTCAGCTTTCTTAATAGTCCAACTCTCACATCCATACATGACTACTGGAAAAACCAGAGCTTTGGCTAGACGGACCTTTGTCGGCAAAGAAACGTCTTTGCTTTTTCAGATTCTTTTCTTATAGAGGTTATTAGTTTAACGGCTACTTGTATTTATTTGCAAAATGTCTGATCATATTCACTACTCATTTTTCTTATGGAATTGGTTCTGTTTCTATAATTGGGCCTTTCTTTCACCGTAACAACCTCTGCAGGACACTTGACTGTCAATCACTGAAGGACTAAGCCCATTTCACAGATGGAAAAACAGAGACCAAGGATGACATGGCATCCTGCAGCTCTTCTGTTCACCTGATCGGCCCCTGCAGCCACAAACCCAAAAGCCTCTTCTGAAGGAGACAGTTTAGCAGGGAGAGCACACAGAGGCTCGCAGACCAAGCTGTGCTCACTGCTGCACGTCTGGGGAATCGTAAACACCGCAGGCTGATGTGACTCAGATGTGACCAGGCGTGACCGTGACAGATCACAGGGCTCTGTAAATATTGTGTCAGGTTGCTATCACAGCGGGGCTCCCTGCTCACCCCAGACCCCGGTCCACCCTCTGGGAAGCGGAGCCAAGCCCAATCGGGGCAGAACATCTGGTCCTCTCCCTCAGCTCACTGCCCAACCTTTTCCCAGACTCAGTTTCCTTCCTAAGGATGCTCCACACCAGGAAATCCCACTGAAGTGACTGGTTCTCAGTTCTTGGCAAGGGATGAAATATTATATCCCTTTGAAAAATGTTTCTGCTCTACCTGCAAGTCCAAAGATAGAGATGTCCTCCAGATAGAGGGGGCTCGTTTTTCACCGAGCCTTCCTGTAAGCCCGGAGATGTACTGAACCACATCGTCTTGTAGCACCGTCACAACGACCGAGAGGGGAGGGGGACGGAGACTCGGACAGCTTGAGCTCCGTCTCCTGGTAAGCTTGTCAGGCTTCTAACCATCACGACAAGTTGTCCCATGAGGATTTAGGGCTAAGAAGTCATTTGTTTCTCTTGAAGCAGTATGATCCCTCCTTAAAAAATAAAGACCAAGGAATGAGATCTGCACAAGCCATTGCATTTCCCTTTTTGCCCTGGCTACCAGGAATCCCAGATAATGTTAAGACATAATCACAGCAACTCTCTGTCCAGGATGCAAGTCAGTGTATTAACGTCTCTTTTCCTCTCCTTTCACATGACTTTTTCATTTTCCTGTGTTTGTTTTAAATCTTTCTGATGCAGTGGCCCCTGCGTTCGACATTTTCCAGCTGCACGACATTCACTGGGTCACCTGACCTCTTGGTCTTTTCGTTTCCTCACCCGTAAGATGGAGGTAACGATGGGAGCTATCTCACAGGGCTGCTGTGAGAATCAGATGAAATGATCTGTGTAAGAGTTGAGTAAAAACCCTAGCATGAGCCTGGCAAGTGGAAAATAGTCAATAAACAGCACCGATGGGTGTAGTAACAGGCTTTGGGAGACTTCCCTAGTGGTCCAGTGGTTAAAACTTTGTTTTCCAATACAGGGGGCGCAGGTTTGATCCCTGGTCAGGGAACTAAGAGCCCATGTGCCTCGTGGCCCAAAGACCAAAACCAAAACATAAAACAGAAGCAATCTTATAACAAATTCAATAAAGCCTTTAAAGAAAAAAGCTTTGATAAAGTCAAGAGAGCACAGAGAACCTGTCCTAAATGGGAAGACTTGGCTGGGTGTGAGGCTGGCCTGCTGTGTGTCTGCTGTGGACCTGCTGTGTGACTCTGGGCTGCATGCTTTCCTCTCTGAGCCTTGGCGTCCCGTCTGTAAACTGCCTGCTCTATCCTTTACCCTGCCGTGTCTGCAGAGCCTGAATGGAAAAAGAAAGGAGAAGTGATGCAGGCCCCAACCCGGTGCACAGTAGGGCTCCACGCAGGGTTATTCTGAAAGAGAACGGTGGGTTGGATGGCTGATGGTCAGGATCTCTACTGCCCAGGACACAGCTGGCTGGCGGGGTGCACTAGGTGTAGCCCACGCTACAGTGGCATCCAGGCAGTTCTGGGGACCCGAGGACCCGCCCAGGGCTGGGACAGGCCTGGATCTGGGTCCCGGGCCAAATGACAGGCTCCTATTAAGAACCTGTTGCGTGCAGGGCTCCCGGTGGGCACGGCGTGGTGCCCAGGTTACTTACACCCTGGACCTGCGACAACCCCTCTTAGCTGCCCTTGGAGCAGGGCTCATGGGCTTCATAGGACCAATGGGAAATGGTCCTGAACAACTCATTCCACAGCGATTTACTGAGCACCTACTGTATCCAGAGGGCTTCCTGGGTGGTGCCAGTGGTAAAGAACCCAACTGCCAGTGCAGGAGACGTAGGATCCCTGGGTGGGGAAGGTCCCCTGGAGGAGGGCATGGCAGCCTACTCCGGTATTCTTGCCTGGAGAATCCCCATGGACTGGTGGATCCATAGGGTTGCAAAGAGTCAGACATGACTGAAGTCACTGGGCATGCACTCATGCGCTGAATACTGGCATTTTGGAGGAGCACGAAGCCACAGGGGGACACTCAAGAGAGGCTCCAGTTTAATCTCAGCAGCTAGAGCATCACAGACTCAACTCAAGTGCGCCAGGCACTCAGTTCCAAGCTGTGGGCTTCAGGCTCTGGGGACCCATGTGACTCCCAGGTTGAGCCTTGCTGGAGAAGTCCATTCTGTTATAGGTGGACAAACTGAGTCTTGGAGGGGAAAGACACCCCCTCCAGCCAGCAATCCATCCCACCCCCTCCAGCCCTGGCTTCCCCAGGAATCCAGGGAAGGATGCAGGGCGAGGGGCATGGGTCTAGCTAGGCCCAGGGCACCCCCAGCCTCCACAAAGGCTTCCGGAGCCCTCGGGCCCTGCCCTGGCTCCCTTGCGGGCCCGCCAACATCTTGCTGTGATTACTCTGCGGTGAGCAGAGTAGAGCTGCTCAAGGCCCTTCACCCGCACTCAGCATGGGGGCGGGGGCCGCAGTGGCGGAGGACGAGGTGGGGCTGAAAGACAGGGCTGGGGCGGTCAGCTCACCGGCTTAATTGGGGATCTAATAGTTATTATTATTTATAACTCGATCTTGAACCCTCGCCAGGAGAGTGTGTTCACAGCCTGTACGATCCAGGCAGGCGTTAAATAATTAAACCAAGGGCCTAATCGGTGGTTAAACTCCCCATGGGCACCCACTTCCTTAGTTCGCTGATTGCTGATATTTTGGGGGTGAAATATGACCATTTTTACGATCAAAGAGATCAGAGTTCCAAAGGCAAGAAACGGGAAAAAAAAAAAAGGAGATGGCGGGGGCGGGGGGCTCTTCCAGTTTTCTTTTCCTCTGACTTAGTGGTCTGGTAAAGTTTCTTTAGACATGCAAAGATTTACACACCTTTCTGCAGGGAGCCTTAAATTACTCCCGATTCCTCACACATTTCCCTCAAGCAGCCAGGAACAGTAAGTCATTGAGAAATGGACTGGCCTCCCGGTAATCACTCGGTGGCCTTTGAGAAGGAGAATGTCTAATGACTTTTTTTTGAAGTGGAGGTCAAGGTTTTTTAAATAAAACAATCTGTATTAATGCAATTTCCTTTTTAGCTGTAGCGATGGATTTTTTTTTTCCCCCCCTTTTTCTCCTTTTTTTTCCTTTGGCCAGGGTTGGGGGAGGGATGGGAGGCAGGAGTAGGGAAGAGCATGGCCATTTTTTCTCTCTCCAGACGATGTGCCCCTAAGGACATACATTTATTTAAAACTCTGTATATCATCACCCTGTCAGGGCCTCCAAGTGGGACCCCGAGCCTCCCTCCTGGTTTGTTTTGTATCCCCGGGCCGTGTGGACGGCCCAGTAGGCTGGCTGCTGGGGCTGGCCACTGGTCTTCCCGTTCCTTCCCCCAGGACAGCTGGACCCCTGCACTGTGTGGCCCGCACCCCCAGCCTGTCTGATCACCCAGCTCTCAGTTCAGCCATTTGGCCTCTGTTCTTCCACCTTCCCATCCCACCCCACCTCAGCTGCCTCCCACCGCTCAGCACCGGGTGGGGGGCCCCCCTCAGGTTCCTGGAGACTTTCTTTCCCTGCCCTCCGAGAAGACATGACTCCACGGTTATGCAGTGACGAACTGACATAACCACCCCAGACAGAGCTGAGTTCCAGTCCCAACTTGGGTACTCTCCAATCTCCCCCACACCCCGCCCAGTTTCCCTAAATCTTCCTTTATTTATCTGTCCAATGGGAGGATGAAAAGAATTACCTGTACCCCTCGGGTCACCACGAGGCTGCAGAAAGCCTCTGCTGGTCATGTCTAACCTGTGCCCCATGCCTGCCCCCCAGAGCACACTCCACTTATTACAGGGGCCACATCGCCACCGCCATCACTCCCCCAGACCTAGAGCAGGCCTGCCTGGTGGCTCAGCAGTAAAGAATCCGCCTGCCAATGCAGGAGCCACAGGTTCCATCCCTGGGTCAGGAAGATCCCCTGAAGAAAGAAATGGCAACCCACTCCAGTATTCTTGCCTGGGAAATCCCACGGACAGAGGAGCCTGGCCAGCTATAGTCCCGGGGGTCACAAAGAACCGGATGTGACTTAGCAACTACACAACAAAAACTACAGGCCTAGAGCAGAGCCCGAGGGCAGGACCAGGCCTGTTTCCCCCTACCCCCCCACCCCACCACTCCCACCCAGCCTCAGCTCACAAGCTGGTGCATCCAAATGCAGGGCTTAGTACGTCTATCAACACATTTTCATTGATTGCCTTCCAGTACTGGGAGTCGGCTGAAGCACAGGGGATAGAGTGGTGATCCAGAGAGCCCAGTCCTGCAGAGACGTCAATAAGCCAATCTCAGTAGAGAAGTAAACAGATTAGAGCTCCGCAGGGGAGAGGGCTGCCGGAGGGCACCGGGGAGGGCTTCCCCAAGGAAGCTGTGTTAAACTGACTCTTGAAGCCTGCCTGGAGAATCCCACAGACAGAGGAGCCTGGCGGACTACAGTCCATAGGGTTGCAAAAAGTCGGGTACAACTGAGTGACTAACACTTTCCACTTTGCGGGTGACAGGGGACAGAGTCTAGGGGCAGCCAGGCGGGAGACCCAGCACTTGCGAAGGACCCCCACAGCCTCCAACCATACCTGTTCCAAGCATCCTTTTTGTTCTTGCTCTGCCTCGCTTTCCCCTCCCAGCCAGGGGCTTGAGTGACCTTTTTCAACTGCCCTGCACACAACAAGGTCATGAGGCATCCATTCCACAAGCAGGTGCCACCCTCCTCCCTGTGCCCTTTCTGGGCTGGACCTGGGGCCACGGCGGGGACCAGGGTGCCCTCTGGGCTCACAACCTGCAGATGAATCGTGAAGATGCATGCTGAACTCAGGGTTGAACTTCAGCCATCCTGGGCAGGGATGGGAAGGTGGGATCCGGGAAAGGACCCCAGCCTGTGCAGGCTAGTGGGGAGGTATTGGGTTTTAGGGGAGGAAGAGAATTAGCCCAGAGGTTGTCTGCCCAGAGTAGAGACCCAGCCCTGGCAGGGGACTCTGGGGCCTGGGGGTGGGGGGTGGCAGGCTTGGTGGAGCCCAGGGGCAGGGTTTCTAACTTGCAGGCATCTGGCTGAGAGGGAACTAGGTTAGTGTCAGATGGCTCAGCCACTGGGGTCAAAGCCGGGAAGCTGACCACCCATTCCCCTGCCCGTGAACACCCACACTGGCCTGGCTCGGGGCTGCAGCCTGGGGTCTGGAGAGTCCTGCTCCACAGGGGTAAGAGATAGACCCCAAGGCCTCTGACCTCACCCCCTCTCTCAGTCAGCTCCTGCCCAGGAAAGCCTAAGCCTGTGCCCAGCACTAGCTGCCCAGAAAAGGAATCCCAATCACTGTGACCCACGCAGCACATCTGGGCAGAATCCAGAAAAGCCTGGGATCAAACCCCTGTACTGCCAGCCGTGTGCTCTGCGACCCTAGGCAAGTCACTTCTCTCTCATCTGTACCTACACCTCAGGAGGATTCACCCACCGTGCATTTCAAGCCGGGCAGGGCCTTGATAAATGCTGGCTTGAGGAGGGACCCTTGGCTGAGCGTGTGGATTTCTGGGATTTTCTGGAACCTACTCTCTGGTCTGCAAAGTAGACCTTGACCTCTGGTCACTGCTGACTCCCCTGAGGCCAAATCCCAGGGAACAACTGCCCCGCTGCCCCCAGGCCTCTTCTGCCCTGGCTCTCCCGTCCCCGCCTCTGCCTCGGTGTTCAGCTAGCTCTTCTGTCTCTGTGCCTCCTCCATGGTTTCACTGTCTTTGGTTTCCCTCCATCTTTGTCTGCCAGGAACTGTGTCCCGGAGGAACCAATACTCCAGGGCTTTTCTGTGTTCCCTTTTCCAGAGATGGGGAGAGGGAGGCAGGGAATGAGAGAGAAAGAGAGAGAAGAGAGGAGGGAAAAAAAAAAAAAATCAAAGCCCACATATTGGTTCCAGATGTGGCTCTCTCTCCCAGCCCTCTCCAGCAATTTAATTAAATTCCCCCAGACAGCCAGGAGGGTTTCTTAATGATCAAATTTCCCGGCTCCCCTCCTAGAACGGGCCCTCTCTGTCTCCCTGACGGATGGCCGACGGGACTCTTCCTGCCGTCAGCTTTGCCAAGCAGGGTCCGTGGTGGTGGAGTGGGGTGGGGTGAGGGGCTTCCCCGGAGCACAAAGGACCCTGCTCTGCGCCCCTTTCTGTCTCCCTCCATCCCCAAGGGCTCTGAACCCTTCCGAGCCTTCGCTTGGCAGAGCCTTGCGCTCAGCTGAGCTGCAAGGGGTGGAGGGGTCTGAGTGGTCCTTGCCCTGAGCTCCGCCTCTGGGCCGGCCTGCCAGGAACTGAGGCCAAGCGGGCGACAGTGGGGGTCAGATGGGGAGTCTGAATGAATCAAGACTCTGGGCTCACAGATCAGCGAAGCACAGGGCAGGCTCAGACCTCCTGGGCACCCTCCCCAACCCATTTTGGCAAGGGGATAGACCAAGGCTCATCGAGGGCAAGGCCTGGGCTGAGATTACACATACCTGCCTTCCAGGGATGGAGAAGGCAATGGCACCCCACTCCAGTACTCTTGCCTGGAAAATCCCATGGATGGAGGAGCCTGGTAGGCTGCAGTCCATGGGGTCACTAAGAGTCAGACATGACTGAGCAACTTCATTTTCACTTTTCACTTTTCACTTTCATGCATTGGAGAAGGAAATGGCAACCCACTCCAGGGTTCTTGCCTGGAGAATCCCAGGGACGGGGGAGCCTGGTGGGCTGCCGTCTATGGGGTCACACAAAGTTGGACACGACTGAAGTGACTTAGCAGCAGCAGCAGCAGCCTTCCAGGGACAGAGAGGCAGACACAGACGGACTAGCATTTAGGTGGAGACGATGTGCCCGGAGGAGGCCTGGGATGCTTCCCACATGTGAAATTCAGTGTTCTTCTCAGCAGGACCCCTGACTTCTGGAGCAGGAAGGAATCTAGGTGAGCCTCGAAACCACCATTTTTTGTGCCCATGAAGCAGTTAAGTTGAGAACAAGCCAGGCCAGACCCCAGGCCCCAGACCTCCTCCCATCTCGAGGTGGGGGTCCTGAGGGGCTCTGCGTGGACTAAACGTTTGATTCCCCACCCCGCAAATTCATACGTGGATGCCCTAACCTCCAATGTGATGGCATTAGCAAGTGTGACTGTTGTAGGCGTTAGCTTAGATGAGGTCATGAGGGTGGGACCCCTGCAATAGGATTAGTGCCCTTGAGGTCATGTGAGCCCACAGGGGATGGCGGCCGCCTACAAGCGGGAAGAAGTGGCCTTGGAATGAAACCTACCTTGCTGGCGTCTTGATCTTGAGCTTCTCAGCCTCCAGAACTATGAGAAATGAATGTCTATGGTTGGAGCCACCTAACCTATGGTACTCTGTGCGGCAGCCCGAGCTACGACAGGCTGCAGGTACCTTCTCTCCCTGTTCTCCTTCTGATCCCTAAGGACTCACCTCTTCTGGAAGAGGCTGGGGGGTCAGGTGAGGCCTTGGATGTGGGCACACAATGATGGCAGAGAAAGGGGAGGAGTCCCTCAACATCCCCTCTGCAGCTCTGGGCTGCCCATCTCAGAGCTTTGTCAGGGGCTAGCCCAGCCCACAACTGGCTCTCACAGGCCCCACATCAGGACCACCTGGCAATGTCTGGATGCGGAATGTGGTGGGGACATGTCAGGGAGGAGGCTGCCCTTGGAGCAGGGGCTGCAGCCAGCAGGGCCGGATTTCCTGGAGGGGGCGGGTGGTGGGGAAAAAGCGGGGAAAAGATGGGGGCAGAGATGTCCCTAGGGGTTGGGGGGTCTTGAAAATGCTCCTGAGTGCTTCCTAGTAGAGACACAGAATGAGGGAGGGGACAGGGCAGTCTTTCCCCGGACCAGCCCAGATCCTTCTGGCCACTCCTGCTCCTGGTCCTCTGGTCCCTCAGCTGCCCCCTGAGCCCCACAGAGGGCGAGGCCCTTAAGCATGAGGACTGCAGCCAAGCAGGCTGGGCTGCTTGTGAGGGTTGCAGGAGGTCAGGGTGGGGTCAGGTGTGGGGGAGGAGAAAGGAGACAGAGAGGAGTTTGTGGGGGGCGCACACAGGAGAAAGCCCAGGGTGGCAGCGGCGGCCCCATGGCCACACCAGAGGGGGTCTGCCCAGTCCGCCTCTCTGCCGGGACTGCCAGGCCTGTGGCTGGCAGCCCTACCAAGGAGAGGAGGGAGACTAATCCTTGTGCGGACTGCTGTGTTCTCCAAGTGGTGGCTCAGACGGTATAGAATCTGCCTGCAATGCAGGAGACCCGGGTTCGATCCCTGGGTCCGGAAAATCCCCTGGAGAAGGAAAGGGCAACCTGCTCAAGTATTCCTGCCTGGAGAATCCCATGGACAGAGGAGCCTGGCGGGCTACATACAGTCCATGGGGTCGTAAAGAGTTGCACAGGAGAAGGGGACGACAGAGGATGAGATGGCTGGATGGCATCACTGACTCGATGGATGTGAGTCTGAGTGAACTCTGGGAGTTGGTGATGGACAGGGAGGCCTGGCGTGCTGCAACTCATGGGGTCTCAAAGAGTCGGACACGACTGAGGGACTGAACTGAACTGAACTGAGTGACTAATACCAAGTATCTTACTTTAAGGAAACTCTGCCAAATCAAAAAAGAGAGAGAGATAAAAGGGGAGGGGAGTAGTTTTACCAATTTCCCCCTCCAGGGCCTTATAAGATAAGGGACAGACCTGGCTGCCAACAGGGAGCACTGGGAAGGTGGGGTGCTGGGCTGGGGCCGTGACATTGGTCCTCCTGCAGCCTCAGCCCTGAGTGTGTGTGTGTGCACGTGTGTGAATGCGTGTGCATGACTGTGTCTCAGCAAGTGTTTGCGTGTGAGAATGTCTTGCGAGTGTGAATGCAGTGTCACACGCACGTGTGGGTGTGTAAGGATGCCTGTGTGTGAAAGTGTGCGTGAGCATGTGTGAGCGTGTAAAAGGGTGAGCAGGAGTGTGGGGGGGAGGGGAGCGGGAGGGAGTGCGGGGGACCATGGCTGGGCAGGGGGTGGGTTTCCAGGGAGATGCCGAGGGCCAGGCTCGGGCTCGAGTCCTGGGGAGCTGCTTGCTGGCTGGCTGCCCTGGAGCTGGACAGTCCTCTCTGCAGGCCTCGGTCTCCCGAATATGACACAGGAGTATTGCTGCCGCTTCTTTCCTGGGGTGTTCTGACCAGTCGATGAGACATCCATGTGAAGTGAAGTGAAAGTTGCTCAGTCATGTCTGACTCTCTGCGACCCCATGGACTACACAGTCCATGGAATTCTCCAGGCCAGAATACTGGAGTGGGTAGTCGTTCCCTTCTCCAGGGGATCTTCCCAACCCAGGGACTGAACGCAGAACCCACACTATGGATTCTTTACCAGTTGAGCCACTAGGGAAGCCCAAGAATGCTTCCCAAGAATACTGAAGTGGGTAGCCTTTCCCTTCTCCAGGGGGTCTTCCCAAGCCAGGGATTGAACTCAGGTCTCCCAATTCTTTACCAGCTGAGCCACAAGGGAAGCCGGGCAGAGCTTCTAATCTGATGCACGGGCCCAGGACACCTTCCACCAGAGGCTGCTGCTGTACCAGTGCATCATCCATGCAGTCAACCTGGGCCCTGCAGTACCAGAGGACTGGGGAGGGCGGCCAGGGAGGGCGGCCAGGGGAGGGCGGCCAGGGGAGCCGGGGGCATTCGGGAGGGCCTCAGGGGAGGTAACCTCTGTGCTGGGAAGGATGTCCCTAGGTGAAGTTGGGAGAAAAAGTTTTTTTAATTAATTTATTTATTTGGCTGTGCTGGGTCCCAGTCGCAGGATGTGGAATCCCCGATCTTCAGCTCCGGTATGTGAACCCTTGGTTCAAGTGGGATCTAGTTCCCCGACTAGGGACTGGACCCAGGCCCCCTGCACAGAGTCCCGGTTTCTGGACCACCAGGGGAGTCCCAGGAGGAGAGAAGTTTTTGTGGACAGACCTTGCTCTGGTGCTCTATGGTCTTCCCTTCAACCCCGGGAGTGACAGTGCTCAGGGCCGGATCCTGCCTCTGGCTGGTTTAGCATTTTGAGTCTCAGGTAAGACACAGTCCTTGGTAAGAAGGTGGAAAATACACAGAAGCCCAAAGAAGATCAAAGTTTCCCTGATTCCAGCCCCTAGAAATAATCACTGCTAACATCTCAGTAAGGGGACCACTGAGAATTAGTCCAGGGGACTTCCCTGGTGATCCAATGGTTAAGATTCTGTGTTTCTAATGCAGGGGGTGTGGGTTTGATCCCTGGCTGGGGAACAAGGATCCCAGATGCCATGCAGCACGACCAAAAATTTAAAAATAAATAGAAGAATTAGTCCTTCCCATGCACACATGTACACACACACACTTTTTCCCAAGTGGGATCAGACAGCACCTACCATTCTGTAACTTAATTTCCTGAGCTTCTATAGAGCAGAATCGAGCATGTGGTAAGTCCCATATGTCAGCTGTTTTCACTGTTAGTGTTGAAAAGCTGGAGAGACTACACTTCTCTCCTTATTTTGGTCGACCCTTTTTCATCCTTCGTGACATGCCTGTGCATGTCCTTTGACCATTCTTCTCTTAGGGCTTTCGTTTTCTTCTTGTTGATTTTCAACAGTTCTTTATATATGAAGGTTATCCCCCTCTGTGCATTAGGTACTCAGAGTGACTCCCAAACTCCCTGGGGAGGAGGGGGCAGGGACAGACCCTGCTAGGGTCTGAGCACTGGGTGCTTGGCCCCAGGCTCACCGCCTGCTAAGAAGCCTGGAGTTGGGTGGCAGGAAGTGGCTGGACCGGCAGGATAGTGAGAGGCAGGGGAAAAAAGAGAAGGTTCAGAGCTGAAATGAGCGAGAGGCTCTGAGTGACAGAGCCTTAATGGGAGGCAGATGGAGGAAACAGGATTGCCCTTGCTGACGGGAAGGAGGTCATGGGTCACAGAGCTTTCTAAAGATAGGAGTCTGGGAGACAGGCAGGCGACAGGGCCCGCTCCATGGTGTGGTGCCCAGGGGCTGGGACAGAGCAGGGGTCAGGCCCTCCCTTCTGCATGTCCAGACCCTCTCAGGCCCAGAAGCAGAGGAGCTGCAGGCACCCAACCCCTGGAGGCCAGGTATATGGAAGAGACCCCCAAACTTGGGTTAACGACCCAGCCCAGCTGTGCAACATTGGACAAGCACTCAAACCTCTCTGAGCCTCAGTTTCCTTGTTGAAAAGGGTGTAATACCAACACCTACTTATTGCTGTTCAGTCTCTAAGTCACGTCTGACTCTTTGAAACCTCGTGGGCTGAAGCACGCCAGGCTTCCCTGTCCTTCACGATCTCCCAGCATTTGTTGAAATTCATGTCAATTGAGTCAGTGATGCCATCCAACCATCTCATCCTCTGTCACCCCCTTCAGGAGGGTATATTAAGATAAGTGTCAAACGTTACTATAGAACGGGCTCAGTAAATAAAAGTTAACTTGGGATTGTTACTGTTCTAATCACTAGACAATTGTTCTTTCCTTGCTGGTAGAGCCCATTGGCGACATCAAGGATCTCTTCATTGGCTCCAACTCTGTCAGAGCCAAAGGCAAGAGTTACAGGTGGGGAAACTGAGGCCCGGCGTCCAGAAGGGCCATGCCTGGGGTCATCCACTAGAGTGGCTGTGTATCCTCCAAGGAGATATTTTAAATCCTAATCCTGAGGAACCTATGACCGTGGTCTTATTTGGAAATAAGGTTTTTGCAAATGTAATCAAGTTAAAGTGAATTCATACTGGATTAGGGTGGGCCCTCAATCCAGTGACTAGTGCCATTTAGAAAGGACAGGGAGATCTGGACACAGACACAGATGTAGGAAAGAAAGCCACATGAAGACAGAGGCAGGCAGAGAGCAGTTCAGTCCAGTCGCTCGGTCGTGTCCGACTCTTCGCGAACCCATGGACGGCAGCACATCAGGCCTCCCTGTCCATCACCAACTCTTGGAGTTTACTCAAACTCATGTCCATTGAGTCAGTGATGCCATCCAGCCACCTCATCCTCTGTTGTCCCCTTCTCCTCCTGCCTTCAATCTTTCCCAGCATCAGGGTCTTTTCCAATGAGTCAGGTCTTTGCAACAGGTGGCCAGAGTATTGGTTTCAGTTTCAACATCAGTCCTTCCAATGAATAGTCAGGACTGATTTCCTTTAGGATGGACTGGTTGGATCTCCTTGCAGTCCAACGGACTCTCAAGAGTCTTCTTCAACACCACAGTTCAAAAGCATCAATTCTTCGGCACTCAGCTTTCTTTATAGTCCAACTCTCACATCCATACATGACCACTGGAAAAACCATAGCCTTGACTAGATGGACCTTTGTTGGCAAAGTAATATCTCTTCTTTTTAATATGCTGTCTAGGCTGGTCATAACTTTTCTTCCAATGAGTAAGCGTCTTTTAATTTCATGGCTGCAGTCACCATCTGCAGTGATTCTGGAGCCCCCAAAAATAAAGTCTGTCACTGTTTCCACTGTTTCCCCATCTATTTGCAATGAAGTGATGGGACCTGATGCCATGATCTTAGTTTTCTGAATGTTGAGCTTTAAGCCCACTTTTTCACTCTCCTCTTTCACTTTCATCAAGAGGCTCTTTAGTTCTTCACTTTCTGCCATAAGGGTGGTGTCATCTGCCTATCTGAGGTTATTGATATTTCTCTCAGCAATCTTGATTCCAACTTGTGCTTCTTCCAGCCTAGCATTTCTCATGATATACTCTGCATGTAAGTTAAATAAGCAGGGTGACAATGTACAGCCTTGATGTACTCCTTTCCCTATTTGGAACCAGTCTGTTGTTCCATGTCCAAGCAGAGATCAGGTGATACCAACACAAGCCATGCCCAGAGATGCTAAAAACTTTCTCTATTGTCTTCAGAGGGAGCATGGCCCTGCTGACACTTTGAGGTCAGAGTTCTGGCTCCCAGGACTGGGAGAGAACAGATTTCTGTTGTTTTAAGCCACCCAGTTCCTGGTGCTTTGTTCTCACGGTCGCAAGGAATGAATGAAGCCAGGGTAGAGGCTGGCCTCAGGCCAGGCTATGTCCACCCCTCCCAGTTCTGCCCTGGACTCTATAGAATGGTCTAGAAGATGGGCCTCCTGTCGTTACTGACCATGTGCTCTAGCCTTCTCCAGGCCCCTTAGGCCCCTCACCTGTGCCATGGAGCAAGTGACTCGGGATCACTGTGAAACCCGGAGGTCACCTGGGGGTGCCTGTGCCATTCAGGGCCCCGGGATCAATTGAGGGGTGGAGTGTGAATCCTTCAAAAAAGAGGCAGGCATTCCCAGACCCCCAGGGGAACTCCTGCAGAGACTGAGGTACACCAGAGCAAGGGCCCCATCCAGAGGGATCTTGTTGCCAGATAGGAATTTGGGCCCAGGTGTCCAGTCTTCCGATTTTAGAAGACAAGGGGGAAACCTCCGCTTCTGTATGAGTAAAATAAATTTCCCAGTTTTACTTAAGGAGAAGATACTTCTTCCTGGAGTGAGAACCAAGGCAGACGTGTGCTGGGAATGAGGGACTTTGTGGTCTGGAGCCCCTTCCGGCAAGCTTGCTCTGTGTGTGTGTGTGTGTGTGTGTGTGTGTGTGTGTGTGTGTGTTAGTCGCTTAGTCGTGTCCAACTTTTTGCGACCCCATGGACTGTAGTCGGTCAGGCTCCTCTGTCCGTGGAATTCTCCAGGCAAGAATACTGGAGTGGGTTGCCATTTCCTCTTCCAGGGGATCTTCCCGACTCAGGGATTGAACCCAGGTCTCCTGAATTACAGGAAGATTCCCTGCTGATCCCCCTACCACTTTTCTTGCTCCTTTAGGCAATGGAGGGGGAAGCAAAATTAGGTCTTCTGAGACCTGATGGGGATTTTAAAGGTTCATCCCTTGATCTGCACAACAACCTTGTAAACTGAAGAATTATAAGCAAGCAATTGTCCAGCCCTTGCTGCATACTGGACCCTGCTGGGTCCCCACAGCTGGACCTGGAAGGCTTTGGATTGGGTTTTTCTTGGTGGATGGGGTCGGGGCGGGGTTGGGGAGCCCTACTCTACCCATTTTTTAATGTTTAATCGTAGGCACATGGGGTTGTCTTTAAATTCATCTCTAAACGTTTTCCACTTCCTTCAACAAGACTTTCCCTGACACGTGTCAGGTGGGAGAGACTCCCAAGCCCACGTGGTGGAGGGTGGGGGGGCGATGGGAGACCAAGGCTGCCACCTGAGCGGCTGGGACTGGTGCACCCCTGCACGACGGTCTTTCCAGAATCACGAAGACATCAGGGCTCCACCGTGGGCCTCAAGGTTGTGGACGTTCGAATGCGAGGCCCAAGGCCAGACACTACTCCCTAGAAAAGTGGCCCCAGCCTTGGGCTCCTTCCTGTTAGATTCGACTGACAGTAACAGAACTCTTGACCCAAGATCTTGCGTGGGTTTGATTATCCCCATTTTACAAATGAAGAAAGTAAAGTTCATTGAGTCCCTCAAGGCAGAAAGTGGAAGAAGCCCCAGTAGGCTGCAAGGGCTAAGGAATCGTCCCCATCGCCCGTCGGGGTGGGTGTAGTCCAGTCAGTGTGGGGAGAAGGTGAAAGCCAGGCCCAGCCGTGGTCCGACCCAACTCCCACCCACGTCGGGGGCACCGGGGGTCCAGCCTTCCTGGGAGCTGGGCAAGGATCCTGCCGGTGTGTACTCGCTCAATTGGCGGAGCTCGGACGGCGCCCAGCGGCCGCGAGCGGGATAGCAAGGTGGAGCCGGGTCGGGCCGGGAAAGGAGTTTGCGGGCCTAGGCCTGGGATCGGACTTGGCTGCGGGTCTGCGTCCTCCAGTCCTGCGGGCTGCCCCCACAAGACACCCCTAGCTTGCGCGCCCAATCGCACCGCGATCCTCCGAACCCGCAGAGGGCGCTGTCGCCGCCGCCCGGTCCCTTCCCCGGGGCCTGAGCGGACCGGAAGCGCGCGGATGACTTCCGGCGCGTAGCCCCGGGTTGGGCGGTGCACCGAGCCGGGCGCGGGGCCGGGGACTGGACGTAGCTAGTGGCCGAACCTGGTCAGGACTGCGGGCCCCGCGACGCACCCCAGTCGGCGTCTCGGCCTCGGTGGAAGGTGCGGCCGCCGCCATGCCGTTCCTGCATGGCTTCCGGAGGATTATCTTCGAGTACCAGCCGCTCGTGGATGCTATCCTGGGCTCCTTGGGCATCCAGGACCCCGAGCGGCAGGAGCCCCTGGACGGGTAACTCGCGCCCTCCCCCGCCTCAGACCGGCGCGGCACCCCTTTCCTTGTCCCCATAAATATGGCGGGCGGTGTCTTCATCTGTCAGATGAGACCGAGGGCGGGCGGGGATGGGTGGAGGCGGCCGCGGCCCGCTCAGGGAGGGCCGTGGGGCGGGGTGGCGGCAGGGCCTCTGCCTCAGCGCCGCACCCTGCGCCCTGCCTGTCCTGTGCCCTCTACCTGGAGTTGCAGAGGAGCAGGGTGTAATCGGTAAAGGCGGCGCGGGATGAGCTTTCTGTAGCCCCGAGTTTCCCGTTTGGTATAGACAGGCGCGGGTCTGTCATACGTGAACCTGTAGGAAGGCTGTTCAGAAAGCATCGTTTAGAGGCTACATTGGCGAGCTAAAACCCTCAGCCTTCGTGGTGATCGTGCTCCCGGAGAGAAGAGGCTGACAGTGGTTAAAGTGGTATATACTGCCTTACGTGGAGCGGAGAAAAGAGCCGAGGAGAGGCGGATCGGGGGTGTGCTTCGGGCATCAGTTGGAATTGGCGAGGGCGGTAGGCGGGTTGGGGCTGTGGAGCAAAGGGCTTTCTGCGTCCCTCTGCCTTCGGTGGACCGAACGTCTCTGAGTGTGATCGGGTTTCAGGAGGTCTGCTGACTGCCCTGGCTGCGGAGTGGCCTGAGCTGGGGTGCAGCACCTTTTGCAGCCCCGGGTCAGTCGGTGTCTGGTTCTTGCCCTTGGCCGCAAGGATTCCCTTGAGTGCTGACAGCGCAGGTGTATGAGGCTTTGTACCCAAGCCAGGGGCCAGGTTGTATGGGTAACTTGGAAGGAGGTTGATGACAGCCCCAGTCCTTTCTCAGCAAGCCTGAGGAGTCTGCTCCATTGAAAAGATCTTGCGTGGTCCTCTTTCTCACCAACCTTTTCGGAAGAGACTTTCTGCCCCCATGGAGCCAGGGCCCTGCCTGGGGTGGGGGTGGGGGCGAAGTGGGGGGTGACTGCAGGAGACCAAAGGCCACCTGCCTGCAGGGTGCCCAGCCAGCTTGTCCCACCCTCAGCTGGCCTCTCTCCTGCCCCAGGCCCAGCTATGCCGCCAGCGAGGAGAGCCGCATCCTGGTTCTCGCGGAGCTGCTGGAGAGAAAAGCCCACTCGCCATTTTACCAGGAAGGCGTGAGCAACGCCCTGCTGAAGATGGCCGAGCTGGGGCTGACACGCGCAGCCGCTGTGCTCCTGCGGAATGGAGCCAACCTCAACTTTGAAGGTCCTCCGGAGCCTGGAGGGCTGGGGTGGATAGATGGCTTAAGTGTGGCCTGCCGGGGTTGGGCGGTCAGGCCTCCAGGCTCTGCCCTCATCTGTCTCAGGGGTGATGCCTGAGGAAGCCCACACTGGGTGGCCTCCCACCCCCTGCAGGTTTCCCAGAGGCCCTTAACCACCTCTGATCAGGAGCAAGGTTGTCACTGCTCCTATCAGGCGATTGACTTAGCAAACTTTCCTCCAGCTCCCAGCTAAGTCCTTGCTTCCATTAACGCGAAAATGGGGCTGCTGGCGCTGTGCCCAGAGCTAAGGGAAAGTAATTTTCTGCCGCTGGTTCTGAGCCACGGGGAGAGGGGGGAAACAGATAAGACACTGGGCATAAATCACGGACTGACGGTGTTGGCGTCCGGCTGGTGTGCCCGGGAGGTGCTGATGGAGCCATCTTCCTTCCCTTTTTGTTTTGCCCTGGGTGGGGGGCTGGGGCGGGAGGCAAGGTCAGCCAGGAGACACTCAGGACTGACTTGTTCCCAAATGGGGGTTTTTGTGCTGATACAGGACGTGCCAGGCGTGTCTCTCCTCCCCTTTGGAGGACAGGCTCAGAGGCTGCTGGGCTCCTGGGAGGTCAAGGAGCTGGGGGAGGCATTCTGCAGTCAGTCACTTGGGAGACCCAGCTTTGAACATTTGTGGGTGTTCCTCCCCACAGCTTTGTTTTAGGTCCTATTTTACAAAAGGGACTAAAACCCAGATTAAGTACTTGTCCATTCATTGGAACGCCTCCCCAGGACCCGAACCTAGGCCTGACTCCAAGCACCCTAGCATCCAACGAGGACAGCTGTGTCCTGACCCCTCGTGGTGCCAAGAGCCCTTGGGTTGGAGCGTTGGGGCTAGGCTGCCAGGCTGGTCCTGGGATCCTGTGAGAAGGTGCTGATGGGCAGGACTGATGTGAGCTGTGTCTGCACCTTCAGACCCGGTCACCTACTACACGGCGCTGCATATCGCCGTCCTGCGAAACCAGCCTGACATGCTGGAGCTGCTGGTGCGCCACGGGGCCGACATCAACCGGAGGGACCGGGTAAGAGCCAGCCCTGCTCTGGAGGAGGGATGTGGCCGGGGCCCTGAGCCGCTCACAGGCCCCAGGGCCAACCTGGCTGTGCTTTCTCGGCTCAGATCCACGAGAGCAGCCCCCTGGACCTGGCCAGCGAGGAGCCGGAGCGCCTGCCCTGCCTGCAACGCCTCCTGGACCTCGGAGCAGACGTCAATGCGGCCGACAAGCATGGTGGGTGCTCCCGGAGAAAGGCAGGATAGGCTGGGGCAGGATAGGCTGCCTCGTGAGGTCACCCCGGGTGTGCTGGGGTGACGGCTCGGCAGGCAGGCTGGAGGCAGCCCGTCTGATGGCAGAGCACGGCTGGTGCGCGCTGGTGTCTTCTGCTGACTCACAGAAGCTCGGGAGGCAATGCATCTTGGCCCCACGAGGGTGTCTGCAGGAGCTGGACCTGTGTGCTCAGCTCCTGAATGACGGGGCTTCCTTCCACCCAGGCTGGGTCTCAGATAGCATCTCAGGGTCCAGAAAAATCTTCCTCCTCCTGGCCCTTCTGGTCCAATGTTTGTGTCGGTGGAGAGAAAAAGGCCAGAAACTTGTCACCCTCAGCCGTAGCTGAGAGGTCAGTTTGGTGTTTTGTTTTTGGCTGTGCTGGGTCTTTGTTGGTATGTGGACGTCTGTTTAGCTGTGGCGAGTGGGGGCAACTTTCTGGTTGCAGTGTGCAGGCTTTCCGTTTCGGAGGCTTCTCTTGTGGAACACTGGCCCTAGAGCGCGTGGACTCAGGAGCTATGGCTCCCGGGCTCTCCAGCACGGTCTTAGTTGCTCTGCGGATATGGGATCTTCCAGACCAGGGATCAAACCTGTGTCTCCTGCACTGAGGTGGATTCTTTACCACTGAGTCGCCAGGGAAGCCCGAGATCAGTTTTGGTTTTTTTTTTCATTTGGCTGCACCAGGTCTGAGTTGTTGCACGTGGGATCTAGTTCCCTGACCCGGTACCAAATCCAGACCCCCAGCATTGGGTGCACAGAGTCCTAGTCACTAGGCCACAGGGAAATCCCCCAGATCAGTTGTTTTTAGCCTTCAGTATCTGGACCTGAGGGTATTTCCTCTCCCACCCCTGGGCCGGCCTGGCCTGACCTCGGCTTCCCCAGCCCCCACTCCCCGCCTCACCAGCTCTCCCCCTCTAGGTAAGACGGCCCTGCTCCACGCTCTGGCCAGCAGTGACGGGGTGCAGGTCCATAACACCGAGAACATCCGGCTCCTGCTGGAAGGAGGTGAGCCCCACCCTTCCACGCGGCTCCCCCTGGTCCGTGAGGCGTGGCTCCGCTGGCCAAAGGCCTCCTCCCACCTTCTTCCCCCTCCTGGCTCTCCTAGGGGCGGACGTCAAGGCCACGACCAAAGACGGGGACACAGTGTTCACCTGCATCATCTTCCTACTGGGCGAGACGGTGGGAGGCGACAAAGAGGAGGCCCAGCTGATCAATCGCTTCTGCTTCCAAGTCACGCAGCTGCTGCTGGCCCACGGCGCCGACCCCAGCGAGTGCCCGGCCCACGAGTCCCTCACGCACATCTGCCTCAAGAGCTTCAAGCTCCACTTCCCCCTGCTGCGCTTCCTGCTGGAGTCGGGAGCCGCCTACAACTGCTCCCTGCACGGCGCGTCCTGCTGGTCCGGCTTCCACATCATCTTCGAGAGGCTCTGCTCCCACCCGGGCTGCGCGGAGGACGAGAGCCACGCGGACCTGCTGCGCAAGGCGGAGACCGTGCTGGATCTCATGGTGACCAATTCCCAGAAGCTGCGGCTGCCCGAGAGCTTCGACATCCACCCCGTGGGCAGCCTGGCGGAGAAGATCCAGGCCCTGCACTCTTCCCTGAGGCAGCTGGGGAGCTGCCCGCCGCCCCTCAAGCACCTGTGCCGCGTGTGCATCCGCCTCTGCCTTCAGCCGTGGCCCGTGGACGCCAAGGTCAAGGCCCTGCCTCTGCCCGACAGGCTCAAGTGGTACCTCCTCAGCGAGCACAGTGGTGCCGTCGAGGACGACCTCTGACCATCCGGGCTGCGGGGCGGGGTCTGGGCAGCCCCGTCGGCCTGTGGGTGATTCAAGTACCAGGGCAGCCCGAGGGGAAGGCCTTCGGTCCACCTGTCAGAAGGTGCAGGGTGGAGCCAGGCGGCTGCAAGCGCTCCAGCGGGGGAAGGCCTCTCTCTGCAGGGAGACTGCCCCCGCTTCCCCTGGGAGCGACTCCGAGCCTCGGCCCACAGTGGAACCAGGGACAGGGTTTAGGACAAGCACAGACCCTCCTGATGGGAGGGAGTGCCAAGCACTGAGAGAAGCAAGGGGGCTCCACGCCCGTGCCCTCCTGAGGAAGCCGGCCTGGCCCGGCCCGTGTGGAGACGCCCGGAGGGGCCTGTGGGGTGCAGCCCAGCCGAGATCCTTGACTCTTCACTCAAGATTCTGTCAAAAACATAAGAGCTTTGGGGCAGGTAGGGAGAGAGCTGAGCTAACTGGCCAGCTTCTATAGCTCTGGGGCCCAGCCACCCACCACCCTGCCTACCAAGGGGCAGGGCCGTGCTCTGGTGGCAGCTGTTTGTGCCAAACCTGGGGTTTGGGGACCAAGCCTTCTAAAAAGCAATCACGCATGACCATGGGCTGTCTTTCTGAAATGTCTCACGTCATGAGGGCTCATCTGATGGGAAAAGCTACCAAGGCTGAAAGCCAACCTCCGCCCTGTGTTGAGCCCTCACCAGGCTGCCTGCGGGTCCCACAAGGTGGTTATTGTGAATTGTGTAACTGCCTTGGAGATAAGCTGAGGGGACTAAAGGATATATTTATAAATTAAACTGATTTCTCTTGGCCTTAGAGGTCCTCAGTAACATTCACACACACGCGCCCACCGCCTTCCCTGAGTTCAGGATAAAGGATCCCACAGCAGCTGGGAGGGAGGGGTGGAAGGCACAAGATGCCACGCTTAGAGCAGTTTGCAAACTGCTCGACATGGTGGTCCCAGTAAAGACGAGCACCACTCCAGACAGGCGAGGGCCTCTCCAGTATAGGCCTTTTACCCTTTTATTTTTGACTGAAAATGCCCCCCAAGGAGGAGCCAGAGGCACAGCCAGGAGTGACGCTCTGGCCTCTCCCCTTGCCGCAGGCTGCAGTGACCATCAAGTTAGGACGCCAGGGCCCCATCCCCACCAGCACCAGGAACACGGACGTGCCCCCATCCCCCACCAGCACCAGGAACATGGACATGCCCCCATCTCACAACAGCACCAGGAACACGGACATGCCCCCATCCCCCACCAGCACCAGGAACATGGACATGCCCCCATCCCCCACCAGCACCAGGAACACGGACGTGCCCCCATCCCCCACCAGCACCAGGAACGTGGACACGCCCCCATCCCCCACCAGCACCAGGAACGTGGACGTGCCCAGGGCCCCCAAGAACACCAGGAACGTGGACACGCCCCCATCTCCCACCAGCACCAGGAACACGGACATGCCCCCATCCCCCACCAGCACCAGGAACGTGGACACGCCCCCATCCCCCACCAGCACCAGGAACGTGGACACGCCCCCATCCCCCACCAGCACCAGGAACACGGACATGCCCCCATCCCCCACCAGCACCAGGAACACGGACATGCCCCCATCCCCCACCAGCACCAGGAACGTGGACGTGCCCCGGGCCCCCAAGAACACCAGGAACGTGGACATGCCCCCGGCCCCCAAGAGCACCAGGGACGTGGACAGGCCCCCAGCCCCCAACAGCACCAGGAACGTGGACATGCCCCCAGCCCCCAACAGCACCAGGAACGTGGACATGCCCCATCCCCCAAGAGCACCAGGAACGTGGACACGGCCCCATCCCCCACCAGCACCAGGAACGTGGACACGCCCCCATCCCCCACCAGCACCAGGAACATGGACACGCCCCCATCCCCCACCAGCACCAGGAACGTGGACATGCCCCCGGCCCCCAAGAACACCAGGAACGTGGACATGCCCCCGGCCCCCAACAGCACCAGGGACGTGCACAGGCCCCCAGCCCCCAACAGCACCAGGAACGTGGACATGCCCCCAGCCCCCACCAGCACCAGGAACGTGGACATGCCCCCATCTCACAACAGCACCAGGAACGTGGACATGCCCCATCCCCCACCAGCACCAGGAACATGGACATGCCCCCATCTCACAACAGCACCAGGAACATGGACATGCCCCATCCCCCACGAGCACCAGGAACGTGGACATGCCCCATCCCCCAAGAGCACCAGGAACATGGACACGGCCCCATCCCCCACCAGCACCAGGAACGGGACATGCCCCATCCACCAACAGCACCAGGAACGTGGACAGGCCCCTAGCCCCCAACAGCACCAGGAACATGGACATGCCCCCAGCCCCCACGAGCGCCAGGAACGTAGATATGCCCCATCCACCAACAGCACCAGGAACGTCGACATCCCCTCATCTCCCAACAGCACCAGGAACATGGACGTGCCCCCATCCCCACAATTCAGCAGGTGCCGCGTGGGCTCTGGCAGCCAGGAGGTCTGGAGCTGCAGGCCCCACAGCCCCAGCTCCCCTCCAACCCCGAGACACAGTCCTCAGCAACTTCATTAAGGGTCATTCTCTTCCTCCTGAGGCAGCCAGGCCTGTGACTGGAGGGCCAGCCAGTGTCCTGGAGGTGAGGGACTCACTCTCGCTTCTGATGGGAGCACAGGGGCCCAGGGGTCGCCCAGTCCCCACCTCGCTGCAGCCTCACCGCCCCATCCAGCAGCACCCCTCCGGACCGGGTTCCCTTATGCCTTTTTGAAAAACAGCCTGTTTGGCAGTGGACGGCAGACAGGTATATTTAGTGACCCCGCTCAACACTCCCAAACCATCAACGTGGCGCTTCTGGGCCTTGCCTGGCCGCCAGTCCCTGGCCCCACACTGGTCCCTCGCTCCGCTGGCCCGCTCATCTCAGGGCGAGGCTGTAGACGTGGTAGATCTCGTCTGGGAGGTTCTCCTGCCGCTCCTGGGCCAGGAGGCTGAGGCCTGCGCTGCGGACGATCCTGTGCACCACGTCCAGGGCGCGGCACACGCTGCTGTCCACGTCGTCCAGGATGACGCCCTCCTGGGCCATGTTGTCCTTGATGACAATAATGCCATTGGGGCGCAGGCCCCGCTTGCAGCGCCGCAGGAACTCGGCCAGATGCTGATCGGTCAGGTGGCCTGGGGGAAGCAGAGGCTGTCACCAGGGAGAGGCAGGCCCCGCTGGCCCTGCCTGGCCTTCGGCACCTCTGCTGCCTTCCTGAGTGCTGACTGTGCAGAACACACAGGGCGCGCTGGCTCTCAACAGCCCTGAGGGGGCTCACCAAACCCCACTTTGAGCGGAAATGGGCTCAGAAGCCACCTGCCCCACACCTGCCCTCCACCCCCACTCCTAACCTTTGCCAGCGGCGTGCACCCAGCTGAGTTCCTCACCTACATCACAACCCCAAACAGAACTCAGGGCTGGACCCCGTGGGCTCTGGGCAGGCCTGGGCCACCGAGCTTGCAGTGGGGAGGCCTGCTGCCAGGTGGGCAACCCTAGAAGAGCACCCCGATTGTGCCGTCAGGCTAAGTGGGTGCAGGCCAGGACAGCAGGGCAGGGCTCGCTCCCCACAGACAGCACGGTGGGCGGCCGAGGCTTCCACTTCTAAAAACCCCTTCCTTAGAAAAACTCATTTCCACATTCTTTGAATGCAGTTAAAACTTGAAAATTAAATATTTTTTTCAGCAAAAAACTGCCCCCAAATGGGTTGCAGCAGATACTGAGTTGAAACAAAATGTGGAAACAAATGAGCCTTTGAGGTGGAGCCCCAGGGAGGGAGGAGTTGAGGAGCCTCTGGCCCCCCACCCGCAGGAGCAGAGATGGGCAGGAAGGTGCAGAGAGGCGCGACAGGCTCACCTATCACCCACTGGATCCAGATCACATCGTATGACTGTGGCTCGGGGCTGAAGTCCTGCAGGCCGCAGCAGAAGAAGTTCCTCACTCGCTTGCCCTCCTCGCCCAGGTAGGTCTTAGCCTTGACCAGGAAGTCCTCTGTTACGTCCACCATGTCCACCACTCCGAAGAGAGGCAAGAGCAGCCGCTTGGTGATCCTCCCAATGCCGGCTCCACAGTCCAGGGCGTATGAGGTCCCCGTCTTGTTCGGGCCTTCCTGAAGCAGCAGAGAAGACAGGCTGAAGAGAAGGGTTAGAAGCCAGGGAGACTCCTCTGCAAAGGGCCTTTCCTTGTGAGCCCCCAGAACTACTCAGATCAGCACAGGCTGGTGGCTGGCATGGGTGGCGCTGGCGGTGGGTGTGAGCACAGCACAGCCGTTTTCTGGGTCACATGTTCCTGAGATGAAAGCCAACCTCCACTTAAAGGTGTTAACTCGAATAGATGCACTCATCTCCTCTCGCTCCCGAGACTCCCGTCACAAGGGCCGTGGAGAGAAGCAGTGAAAGGAGGAAGAGGGCACTCAGTGAGCACACCTGGGAGGCTGGCACGCGGGTGGAGCAGGGGGCAACAGCAGCCACGGTGTGTGCCGAGGGAGAGGCAGGGAGGCGGGCCTGGGGAGGCTCTGGCCACAGCGCTGCCAGCCTGGCACGGAGGCAGTGGCAGGACAAGAAAGTGGGAGTCTGTGTTCAGCAGACCGGCCAACACCTACAGCCCAGATTTTTGCAAACATGGCAAGAGAGCAAAGGTTTCCGCCTCTGGAAAAATGGAACAGTTTGCGAGAAGGCTGCTCTGTTCCGGCACCAAGAGGCCCCGGCATGACAGCCGGCTCCTGGCTGGGGACCTTGCAGCAAAGCCTACGAGCTGGCCCGCCCCACCCGCTCGTCAAAGCCTGGGTGGTGGACGTGGGCTCTCCTCCTGGAGAGCACACCGGACCTGCCTACCCTCAGAAACCTCTGCAGGAACTTCCGGGAGCTGTTGATGTCGATGCTGGAGATGTGGCCATACCCCCCGAGCATGCCGTCCACGGTGGCCGGGACCTCCTTCCAGTACGTCTTGGCCTTGGAGTAGAACTGCTTCTCGTCCTCGATCACCTCGCTTGTCATGCTGTCAGCAGCCGCGTCTCTGCCCAGGCACCAAACTCAGCACTGGCGGTTCCTGAGAAGGAAAGGGAAGTGGGTGAAGCACCCAGGTTTCGGGCCCCGGTCTCCTGGCATGGCTGCTACTGGTCACGCGATCCTGTCTGATGCCGAGGAGTGGCTGCCCCCTCCAACCCCCGCCCGCTCCTACCCCTCGGAGGGCAGTGCCTCCTGACAAGAGCCGTATTTAAGTCGTTTCGCAAAGCTATCTTCATGTCAGAGCAGGAGACCCGGCGTCCTGGCTTCTCCATCTTTCCTTTCCCGACAGGACACCTGACCTGGTAGCTTCTGACCCCACGGTAGACAGGATCCTGATCTACGGTTAAAGGAGAGCAAAGCACGGAACTGAAGCCTCCAGCCTCTCTGGGACCCCGAGGACCCCGCCTCCTAGCTTCGGTCATGAGCATGTGGATAGGCTCGCCACGGGGTGCAGTGCTGCGAACAGGGAGAGAGGCAGGCGGACACACACCACCGTGCGTGAGGGCCACAGAGGGGCACAGGGGCGGGCAGATGACGGGCGCCAGGGGATGTGACACAGCAGCCGACACCAGGGAGGAGGACACATTCGCACAGCAACTGGGAAGACGCAAGGGCGAGGGGCTCTTCCAAGGGGAAACTCGGGGTCCTCTAGGTCATGGTTGCCAACTCAGCCTTCACTCCAAAGGGCAGCGAGCTGCAACTACTCCGGGTTAAGCACGAAGTGGCCTGAGACGTGAGATTCCAGAAGGCAGTGTTGGCAGCTGAGTGGACTCCCGGGTGAGAGGACCAGCAGACGGCCAGGCCCCCACAGCAGAACAGAGGCCCACAGCGCCCCACACCCGCCGGCTGGGCTGTGCCACACGGGGCAGGGAGGGTCACCTCTCCCCATGGACAACACTAGTCTATAGATGCTCTCCGTGCACAGGGCTGGTCCAGATACAGCCCGCTCCCCGAATGGAACCAGTGCAAACACAACGCAGAAACGAGGCCTCTCACTGGGACAGAAAGTGCTATGGGAACTCGAGGGATGAAGAAGTCCCTTCCGAATGGCAGGTGGGGCAGCAGCTGAGAGAAGGCAAGCCCTGAGCTGGGCCCTGAGGACAAGGAACACTCTAGGTGGGGACAGGGGCAGAGCAGAGACGGCGTGGCGTGCATGCCACACAGAGGGCTGGCCCAGCTGGCTGCCAGGTGTCACCAACGGGGAAGCGATCAGGTGAGTTTCTGAAGGGTGAGGGTGTGCGGGGACCCAGCCTGGGGATGGAGCGGGGGCAGCGTGGGAAGGTGCGGCCAGGTCAGGGTCCCTGCCCGAGGCCGGGAGGCCCGTGCACCTGCCACGCCCCAGCCCCCCCCCCACCCCCCGCGTGGGCGGCTCACTGCCACCACACGTCTCAGCTTGAGTGCCATCTCCCCCCAGAGGCCTGCCCTGACCCGCCGAGGTGCCTTCCTCCCACATCCTTACCCACGTCCCACGGCTGCTGCCTTCACAGCGTGTGTTTCTTTCTGAAATGAGCTGTTTACTGACTATCTGGCCTGCGAGGAATGGAAGTCCCTCAGGCAGGGCCTTTTCACCACTGCGTCCCAGCACCGAGCCCACACGGGTCACTCGGTGCAGAGGTGGCAGCACCCCTCCCCCGCCCCCGTCCTATAGGAAAGCTGTGCGCCTCTGTGCTCCGGGGGCTTCACTCCGCCCCCTTAACAGAACTCCACGGGGCTGAAGTTAAGCCCACCCCGCCCCGCCGGTACAATCCTGCAAAAGAGCTGAGAACCCCCTAAGACCAAGGAATGCCTCAAGGGAAGTAATGGGAAAGTGCCCTGAGGACAGCACGGGCCTTCAGGACGCAGCCTGGAGACTAGGAGGAGAGAAGGGAGACAAAACATGAGGCGTGCTGAAGATCTTTCACTCCTGTGTCTGTCGCCAGCCTCCAACCCACACCTGTATTCTGAACTTGTCCCAGAAGGAACCTTCCAGAAGCAGCAGGCGTGCCCCGCGCAAACAACTCAGAGACACGGCTCCTTGATGCAGTTCCACTTCTGCCATGGCCAGCCCCTTCCAGAGACCCCACCAGTGAGTGCGGTCACCAGGGAGGGCCCGGCCTGGCAGGTGAGAGCTGCTGGGCAGGGGGCCGCCTCCTCCACGGATCCGGGCTTTCTCACATGCTGGCCTTCCGAGGAACAGAGGAGGGCCGAGAGATCTACAAGCACAACTGGGGTCGGCCAAGGTCCCACCCTCGGAGGCCCCTTCCGCTCCCGGAGGCCCCTGCTCCGGTCCTTCCACGGGCTCCTGAGTCAGCTCTCAGACAGATCCCCGCTTCCCTGGGCAGGCGCGGGGCCTGGGACCCCGGTGACGATGGCTCCAGTTATTGCACCTGCCCAAGAGCCCCTCTGGGGTAACAGGCCGGGGGGGCCTGGGTTCCAAATACTGTCCCCCCACCCCAATCATGGCAGTGTCCCACACCCGTGTCCCAACCCCTGAAGCTACTACCCACCCCAATCAGAACAAGGACGTCGCATGCTGCTTGTGAGAATGGGCTCTTGTCCCCCCAACCCAGAGGGACACGCGCAGCGAAAGGATGCAGAGACCCGCCAGTCCCCAAGCACGCTAGCTGCGGCAGAGTGGCAGTGGCTCCCTGGCAACTGACGGGAGGGGCCGCCCGCTTGAACATCACCACGTAACTTGATTGGGTTTGGGGGTGGCTTACGTGGGTGGGGTCAGCAAGGCCAAGTGGCGTCCCTGGCCCTGGCCAACAGGGGCCACGGCAACTCTGTCACAGCGTCCCACTGGGCCCTGACCGCCACCCAGGAAGGAGCGCGCCAAAGCCAGCTCTTCCACACCACACAGCAGTGCTCCCCCACAGACAAACTGCCGGTAGTTCGACCCTGTCCCCCTCAGATAAACTTCTGGTTCTGTACTTGTCTCTTTCTCCCCACTGGACTGGGAACTGCATGAGAAAGCAGTGGCGACACCCTGGAATGGATCATTGTATTTCTCTTGCATTCCACACAGCTCATAGGTATTCAACAAAAGTCCCTGCCGATCAAATGAACAGAATAATTGTGGGCCAGACGCCCCCGGGGTGCACTCTCTCCCTCTGCCTGTTGTTTGCCCTTCCTCCCAGCAGACAAGGCTCCTGGGCGCAGGGACACTGCCTCACACACCATTAGCCTCAGACCTGATACAAGGGGGCGATTTACTAACTGGTTGCTCAAGAATCAAAGAAGGACCTTTGTGCGGCTACAGCCATTCTGTACTTTTCAGAAAATCCTACAAAGATGTAACCGTTCCAATCTGATAACACTGAAGCCCTTTACTGACAGTATAATTTTTTGCTTTACCAAAAGCCGTACAACACGATTCCTTTAAATGTCAAGGTCCCCTGAATAATCTCATTGACAAGAATTCCACTTACAGGCAGAGTCTGGGAATAAGCCAGGGAGGCACATCCAGCCTGGGAAATGGCAAGGGTGACTTTGACATTTGTTCTAACAGCTTAGATTCATTAGTAAACATGACTTCTGGGGCCCTGTCTACACTGTACCTCCTGGCATCCAGACTGGGGTGGACAGGAGGTCCCTAGGAGTCAGAGGGGACAGCAGTGTTATTGATCAAACTCCAAGAAGTCCTCCTACACTCAGTCCAGATCATAGGAAGGAGCCATGTGGCTGCAGGGATGTGAAGGGGCCTGGACACAGTCTGGTTTTGTGAGTGCTCTAAACGAGCTCGGAGGAGAAAAGAGACCCTTTGCTCATTAGGGAACTTCTGCTTCTCAGAGTGGAATGTGTCTGGGCATCCTTCATGGTCATCTCCCCACCCCAAGGTGTTTAGGGCGACCCTGGGCAGCCGCCCCAGCAACTACTCTTCTTCCAGGATCCGTGACAGAAAATGGTGTCTGAACTGTCCCTACCTGTAAGTGGAATTCTTGTAAATGAGATTATTCAGGGGACCTTGACATTTAAAGGAATCATGTCGTAAGGGAGGGAACAAGGAAGACGCAAGGAAGAGGGGAGGGGATTAAACTCTGATGGTGAATGAACCAGGTCTGAACACTGGCTCTCCCCTCACTGGCTGTGTAAGCTCAGATAAGACACAACCTCAGTTAAGTAGGTGTCTTTATCTATAAAATGGGAACAATATTGACGTTACAGGAGGGCTGTGATGATTAAATGTGATGAGATGCTTATCAATTCTCTCTGCTAAGTGTGAAGATCTAATGAGAAAATGTGCTGAAAGGCCCCTATAAACCGTGGCATGTTGGTCACACCTAAGGGATTATCACTGCTACTGCAGGGTGGTCAATCCAGTCGCTCAAATGGCTCTGCCAATGGCAGCAGAGGGGAGCGAGCCTCCGGCCACGCAGGCACAGAAACCCCCAAGGTTTTGGTGACTCCAGGGCTTCTGGTGGCCACCAAAGCATGCCACATGTATTTACTTCCAACCCTCCCAAAGTCCCTGGTACACACAGAAAAACCATTCACTAAAATGGAGCAATGCACACACACACACGAAACCAGGAACAGAACAAGGACAGAATCCAGACTTCTGACCCCGCTCAAGGTCCCCTTTCTCCCAGGGGCTCAGGCCATCTCACTGAGCAGACTCTACATCCAGACCATGTGCAGTACAGCCCGGCCCCACCGGCAGGGCCTCTGACACCAGCTGTTTCTAACCCTTGTCTTACAGACACACCAGATCCAGAGAGAGGTCGCAGCTGACTTGGCAGCAGGGCCTGGGCCTTCAGATTTATGGCAGCCTCTCTGCCAACAGGCTGACCTTGGCTCCAAGGCCTCGGGGGGCCGGCGGGCTGTCTTTTGAAATAGCACCTCTGTTGAGCCGTCACTGGGGTAGGGTCCAAGGTGAAATATGAGAGCGGCGCCTGGGTAACGAGCACGATACCCTGTGCCCGACTGTGATCCGAGCGCTCTTCCTGAATACTCACACCCACCCTCCTTTGCGGGTGCGCGCCTTACCCGTCTGTCACAGGGGAAACTGAGGCTCAAACAGGGAAAGGAACTTGAGGCGGCGGGGTTCGGCGTGGGGGCAGTGCCCTGATCAGGCTTGCGGGGTCTCAGCCTTCCTCCACCCCGGGACCCCGGGGGCCCAGGGCCGGCCGGCGGACCTTCCGCGAGCGCGCACGTGGGGCCGAGCCCGATCGCGCTCGGGTCACGTGAGGAGCCGGGGAGGCTTCAGGGGACCCAGGCGGTTGGGGTCCGGGGCCTCCCCTCTCCCGGCGGCCGCTGTCTCCGCCCCCCACCCCGCTCCGCCTCGCGCTACTCACCCCAGGTGGGGGCTCCCGGGACGCGGGAGAAGAGGACGGGGAAGCGGAAAAGGGGGGCGGCGGCGCCGAAGACCCCCCACCTGCCCACGACCAGCTCCGTCCAACCTCGGCTGGAAGCTACACCTCGCGGCGCGCGCCGCTTTTCCCCACTTACGTCACTTCCGCGCTTCTGGGGGCAGGGCTGCGTCGGGCTCCGCCCCGCGCGCCACTTGTCCCCGCCCCACCGCCCCCTTGGGCTTCTGCCCTAACTCGAGAACTTCCCTGCTTCTAAAGAGCCAAAGCGAAGAGCTTATCCCGCTTCCGGCTTGTGCACCAGCTCATTTGGAGGAGGCCTGAAAAGAGCGTTTTGTGGGTCTTCCACTGGGTTACAAAATAAAGAGGCGGGGGAGAGAGCCTTATTCAAGCCTTGACTCTACCCATAACAATTAACATCCTTAAAATATACAGATCCAAAAAAAAAAAAAGTAAAGGAAAAAATACCCTTGACAGTGCCAAGGGGTTGCCACTCCAAATAAGCAGAACAAGGCCATGAAGTTTCCATTTCGAAAAGGTTGCCCTCTCCTAGGTTCCTCCCATACACAAATTCTGAATTGGTCCCTGAAGCAGTCGAGATGAACATGTGAGTTTGCAGGTAGAAGACCTTGGGAACCTCTCCAAGCCTCAGTCTCTTCTTCCGCCAGATGCACAGAATAATTACTCATTTTTCAATGCTCGGAGGGTTACACCTGTGAGATATTGTGAGTTGAGCCTTCAGCCCAGTGTTTGGAGCCGGCTGTCAGTAAATAGAAACTGATTCATAATATTCGTCAAGGTATTCATGTATAGCATAGTATTCACAATATTTATCATAAATTCTTTTTTCCTAAACTGACATCCTGGCTTAGATTTACAGTGCCTCCTGGACACTGCACACAGGAGGTGCTTACAGTGTGTTTGCTGTAATGAAGTGAAAGCTACGGTGGGGCAGTGGGGTGCCCTGAAAAGCCCCACCTTTTTTTAAAAAATATTTATTTGGCTGAGCTGGATCTTAGTTGCAGCATGTGGGCTCTTAGTTGTTGCATTTGGGATCTAGTTCCCTGACCAGGGATTGAACCTGGGCCCCCTGCATTGGGAGTACAGAGTTTTAGCCACTGGACCACCAGGGAAGTCCCCCGACCTGCTATTGAGTCCCCAGATCTGTCCATATTATGTAGCATCCTCCCTTCAGTTCAGTTCAGTTCACTTCAGTCGCTCAGTCATGTCCGACTCCCTAGGGCACACCAGTTTAGACTTGGTTCCCTGGCCTTGGACCCCTCACCCAAGCTTCATTTTCCACACCTCTACGGCAGGAGGATAAATCTTGGGCAGCCTCAATCAGGAAGTTTCTATAATCTTTGTGGGTGTGGCTCTGAGTCTAGATCTTTTGGGGGGGTGCCTAAAAATCCACCTCTACCTTTTTTTTTTTTTTCTTTCCTGTCCATGGAAGACAAAGTCCCTTCCCTGCATCTGGACTCCAAGACTTTTCCAGGTCTGGCTGGGCCACTGAATTCCAAAGCCTCTTGCATCACTGAATTCCCAGGCCTCGCACGTAATAGATACTCAATAAATGTGTGCAGCATATATGGGCTGGAGGCTTTCTTAGAAACCATCTAGGTAGTCTGGTGTTCCTCATTCATTTTCTAAAAATTCACATACCCTTAAAATAAACAGAAAAAATTTCTCACCCTCCTCACTCAATATTCTAACTTCCCAAGAAAGGATGTTCTTCCATCCCTGGTTGAGGAGTCTTTGCAGAAATACATTACATTGGGATTTCCCTGGTGGTCCAGGGGTTAGGAATCTGCCTTGCAGTGCAGGGGACATGGGTTCAGTCCCTGATGGGGGAACTAAGATCCCACATGCTGAGGAGAAAAATGAGTCTGCATGCCCCAGCTGGAGGGTCCGTAGGTCACAACAAGTCACAACAAAAGATCGTACATCTCAACAAGAGATCTCGCTTGAGGCAATGGAGAGCCCGCTTGCCACAACCAAGACCTAACACAGCCAAATAAATAATTTCAAAAAGAAAAGAAAAGAAATTCATTATATTGTCTGGGATGCCTCCTCCAGGCAGACATCTTGTAATGTGAATTCAAAGTCATCTTTTTTTCCATTTTCAAATTGTAAAATCCTATCAGGCCAGCGAAATCACTGCCCAAACTACCCTTGTTCCTCACTCTAGTTTTACAATACAAGCTTCCTCCCTGCCCTCTCCCAACTGAGAGTCACAGATGGAGCCCAGCTGTCCATTTTATCATGGAGCCCTGAGAAAGGAGAGACTTAACCAGCATCACACAGCATGTGGAAGCAGAGCGCAGGCTCAAAGCTGGTTCTCACAGCTTCCAGGCCCACCACATTCTTACTGCCCAGACTTCCGAGTTCTAACTCCAGAGCCACCCCAGCCCAAACCTGACCCACCTGAGCCTCCCAGGCCCAGAGAGGGTAACTGAACCCCCCAGCCCTTCATCCCTGCCTTGGGCCTGGTTGCCTTGGCAAGGAGCCCCACACCCCTTTGTGACTGCAGCCTTGACATCCTGAGCATGACAGCCCAGCCCTCTGCCCCACACCCAGCCTACTTGGCCCCGAGTGCCAGGCGGGTCACAATCACTCTGGAAAGGCATGGAGACGGCAGGGAGGGGCCAGCAGAGGGACCAGGCCAGGAAGATGGGCTCTCCCAAAGACCAGCCCACCTGTTAGGGGGCTCTAAACTCAGGGGGCCATCTCTGGCCCCACCCCCCAAAGCCCCACTAGGGTGAGTGTGACGCTAGCAGCTGGTCAGTGCACGTGTGCGTGGGTGCACGCTGTCATGTTTGACTCTTTGCGACCCCATGGACTGCAGCCTGCCAGGCTCCTCTGTCCATGGGATTCTCCTGGCAAGAATACTGGAGTGGGTTGCCGTTTCCTCCTCCAGGGGATCTTCCCGATCCAGGGATCGAACCTGAGTCTCCTGCTTGGCAGGCGGATTCTTTACCACGGTGCCACCTGGGAAGCCGGTTCAGAGCTGACAGCAATCTGGGGAGTGGGGTGTGGTAGGAGGAAGCAGGCTCAGATCCCAGTGTCAGTAGCTGGGGCGGGTGGTGTGTGTGTGTGTGTGTGTGTGTGTGTGTGTGTGTGTGTGTGTGTGGTGGGGGCGGGGGGGGAGTTTGGTGGGTGGGGGGTGGGTCTGGGGCTCTGTCTCCAAAGGGGAAGTTTGTTAAAAATAAGTGTCTTGACCTGACCCCAGTGAATCGGAATCTGGGGCATCTGTATTTTCAAGAAGCTCCCACCCAAGGGACTCGGGCTCCAGCAGGAATGGGCAACTGCAGGGCAAGCCACCCCTTTAAGCTGGTTCCAGCTTTCCCAATTTCTACCTGAGAGCTAGTTAACAGTAGAGCAAGTTGAACACTCCAGGTGTTAAGTGCTTTCCACATGGTGCGGTTTCATTCTCACAAAGGAGCAGGCCCTGGGTTATCCCCATTCTATAGATAAGGGCGTTGAGAGCAATTAACTGGCTCGAGCAAGGGTACAGCTAATAAGTAACGGCAGTGAAAGTCGCTCAGTCCTGTCCGACTCCTTGTGGACGCCATGGACTGTAGAGCCCGCCAGGCTCCTCTGTCCACGGACTTCTCCAGGCAAGAATACTGGAGTGGGTAGCCATTCCCTTCTCCAGGGGATCTTCCCAACCCAGGGATGGAACCGAGGTCTCCCCCATTGCAGGGGGATTCTTGACTATCTGAGCCACCAGGGAAGCCCCAGTAAGTAATGGAGCTGAGACTAAATCCTAAATAATAATTTTAAAATAATAATAGTAGTTAGGCTTTGTTAAGCACGTACAACGTGCCTGGCATTATTCTAAGCCATTCACATCTGCTGGCTCATTTAAACGTCACAGCAACTTGAGAATGTGAGTGCTCTCACCGTCACCGTTTTTTCTGGGAACAGGATCCGGGCGCTCTAGCCTGAAGCCACTTTTACTGTCTGGCGGGCCAATGGTGGAACCCCCGAACCACACTGCCGCGCTCTGGGCGCTATGGCCTGGCGGGGGTGGCTGGTCTACGCCCTCCTGTCCACTTCCCACGGCACCCGCCCTCCGCCCCTCACTGGCGTGAGGATGCCCTGAGCTGATCGCAGGGCCAGACATGCCCCGGCGTCGCCCCAGCTTCTGGGCCCAGCAGGTGGCGCCCGAGGGGGTCCCCGGCGGTGGCGATCGCCGGCGCAGAGACCCGCTGCTGCCCAGGCTGCTGCGGCCCGAGCTCCGAGCAGCCTCGGACGCGGGGGTCTTCGGGGTCTCGAGGGCCTCTGAGAGCGGCGCCGAGCGGTGGCAGGCCCCCGAGTGTGAGTCCTTGCACTCCGATCCCGGGCTGGGCTTCAGGCGCTCCCGGTCCCGCCTGCCGGTCCTGCCCACCGTGGCCCAGCGGCCGGCGAGAAGCCGGACAGGGCTGAGGTCGCTGCTGCTGCCGCCCCTGCTCTTGGCCGGCGAGCCCCCCGAATCGGCGCCCGCGTGCCCCGAGCTCGGACAGCGCAAGGACCCTCGCAGGGGCTCGGCCAAGGAGACCTCCGATTCCTTGGGCTCCCTCCTAGGAGGAGTTCTCCCGGGCCGGTTCCGGCAGTTCCTGCGACAGTTCAGGGCTGAGTCTGCGGAACGGCTTCTCCCACCGAGTGAGGCCCCTATGGCTCCCCCCCAGGGGGCGGGGCAAGGCGGGGCTGCGTCACTTCCGGTGGTGAGGGTGGTCGGAGTGGGGGTGGTCGGGGTGGGGGGGGTCACACCACCTGGCATAGAAGGATGCTTGTATTAGTGAAGTAGGGCTGGCAGAATCCTGACAACCACTGCTTGAGGGCGGCCCTGCCATTGTACAGATGAATAAACTGAGGCCCAAGGCCATGCAACCAGGAAGACTCTAATAAAGACTGTCCCCAAGCGAAGGCTCATAACTCTTTCTACTTCATCCTGCCCCCCTCCCCCCACCCCAGCACCCTCAGCATCTCAACATCAAAGGCATTCTGCGTCAGAGTTCAACGGAAGTCCTCCTCGGTGTTCCAGCTCCCACTTCCTCCCAGAGCTTGGGTAAGCGTCAGTGACCTCTTCGTGGGGACGGGGTTGTCATCAACGCTCTGACCATGGAGGACCCTGATCACTCATATCGGGTGTGGCCTGTTTGTTTTCAAGGGGCCAATCATCCTACCTCAAGAATAGCCTTAAGAAGATTTTGCTTCATCAGATACCTGCCCTGGGGCCCTTGAGTAGAGATTACCCGCAGTTCACCACGGTCAAGGCCAATCAGTGAGTTGTGGGAGGATGGGGGTAGGGGGGTGGAGAGAAAGAACATTTCTTTCCTTCCTCTGTCTTTCCAGAATTTATCCATCTGTCCACCTGTTCATCCATCTATATGTCCATCCATGAATCAAGTCTTCTCCCAACCTGTTTAAGGGTCATCCATCAACATCTATGAATCCATCCACCCATTCATTAATCAGGTCTTTTACACACATTCATAATTCACTGATGAATCCATTCATATATTCATTCTCCTATTCACCCATCCACCATTGCATACATCTGTGAACCAGGTCTTTCACAATCTATTCACCAATTTCTCCATCCATCCATCCACTCATGAATCAGGTCTCCTGTTGATTCATTAATCCATCTCTCCAGCCAGCCAGCCAGCCAGCTACTCACAAACTCCCACAATTCTATCCACCTATCAATGAAGTCAATGATTGATCATCTACCAATCCTTCCAACCACTTGTAAATCCAGGATACTATCCATCACTAATCTAATCATGAAGCCAGTCTACATACCCACCTGCATAATCATTCATCCACCCATGTATCCATACATCTACCTATCCTCCTAAGATCCAAACCTTATATTAAGACCTTTTGGGGAGTTCCCTGGCAGTCCAGTGGTTAGGACTCAATGCTTTCACTTCTGTGGCCTGGATTCTACCCCTGGTTGGGGAACTAAGGTCCTCCAAGTCGAGTGGTGTGCCAAATAAAAAAGACCTTTTCACTATTTCATCCATCAGTCCATCCACCCACCCACCCACCAACCCATTCTTTCACCCACCTGCCATTCATTCATCCATCTCTTCCTCTAACTTTGATTCACTTTTACTATATGTCAATGGAGAAAGTGAAGTCACTCAGTCGTGTCTCTTTGTGACCCCGTGGACTGTAGCCCACCAGGCTCCTCCGTCCATGGGATTCTCCAGGCAAGAATACTGGAGTGGGTTGCCATTTCCTTCTCCAGGGGATTTTCCCAACCCAGGGATTGAACCCAGGTCTCCTGCATTGCAGGAAGATGCTTTAACCTCTGAGCCACCAGGGAAGAACCAGGGAAGAAGCCACCAGGGAAGAAGTCAATGGAAAAGGAAATGGCAACCCACTCCAGTATTCTTGCCTGGAAAATTCCATGGACAGAGGAGCCTGGTGGGCTACAGGCCGTGGGGTCACAGAGAGCCGGCCATGACTGAGTGTCTGAGCACAGCACATATGTCAAATATTGGGGGAAATAAAATAAGGAATGGAAGTAGGAAGAGCCCAGGCACTAGCACTTAGCTGGACCTGGATGCAATAGCTCTAAGGGAGGGAGAAAATAATGCAGAAGTAGTTCCCCCTGCTTAACCGTGGATGAACGGTGAAGAGCATCGTCCTTGAGTTTAAAGACCGGGACAGTACATACGTTAGACATGCCATTCCTTCTCATCCTGGGCCCATGGCAGACATTGCTAATTGAGCACAGCACTTTTCCCCCACTGAGCCTCAGAACCCTTCTTGACTCAGTGCTCTAGGAAGACACCGCCTATGAATACGCACCACCGTTGCGTAACTAGGTCCCAGTGCATGTAGCCGACACTGTCTTGGTCATCTCCTGGCTCCCTGACTCTTTAAGGGACTCATGAAAAGTGTCCTCTCTGTGTCCACATGGACATAAAGATGCAGTCAGATAAATGGAGACAGGTATAGCCATAGGCATGTACTTAAGATCGAACATGGCATTTCTGAATAACAGAGCCATCGATGGGTCAAGCACACCGTCCTGCAGCCTTGCTCTGGCGGCTGAAATGAACAACAATAAATTTAATAATCACAGATCCCCTTTACTGAGCCCAGGCCCCTGGCCAGGCTCCAAACTAGATGCCTCACATTTTATCTGATACTCAACAAACTCTTAGCGCACTTCTAGGGGGGATGTTAGTGTAAAGAAGCCGCCTATCAATGCAGTTAGACAAAAAAGATGTGAGTTTGATCCCTGGGTCAGGAAGATCCCCTGGAGAAGGGCACAGCAACCCACTCCAGTATTCTTGCCTGGAGAATCCCATGGACAGAGGAGCCTGGCAGGCTGCAATTCATAGGGTCCCAAAGAGTCGGACACAACTGAAGCAACTTAGCATGCACTCAGACTCTTATAGGGCTTCCCAGGTGGCGCTAGTGGTAAAGAACCCGCCTTCCAGTTGGGAAGATACCCTGGAGGAGGGCATGGCATCTCACTCCAGTGTTCTTGCCTGGAGAATCCCATGGACAGAGGAGCCTGGCGGACTATAGTTCATAGGGTCGCAAAAGAGTCTGACATGACTGAAGAGACTTAGCACACACTCATGCAAACTTTTATAAGGATGTTGTTATCCTGCCCACAATACACAGTACATAATTTAAAGGGGAAATCTGCTGGTGGTCTGCCCAATGTCACAGGACTGGGATGGTTCATAGTTGAAATTGATGACTATGAGGAACAGTTCTCAGAGATGTTTACTCTTGGCCCTGCAGACCCTGGGGGTGTGGGGGGTGCTTTGCAGTCTCTTTCACGTCTTCCCAGCCCTGTACTGTGGGCATGATGATCCCATTTTACAGACAAAGAAACTGAGGCTCCAAGAGTTAGAATTGAAACCCAGGGACCGCCCAACTCCTGAATCTCTCTGCTGAATTGCTTGATATACAAGATTGCCTACTCTTGAACCAGGATTCATAGCCCAGTTCCACCCCTAACCAGCTGTGCGATCTTGGGCAAATTGGGGGAAAAAATTTCAAAAAAACTCTGTGCCTCAGTTTCCTCATCAGTAAAATGGGATTAATAATCGTGTGTCACAGAGTTGTGTGGGTTTGGTGGGCTGATGCCTGTAACATGCTTGATCCATTGCTTTGGGGGGCAGGAAGTGCTCAGGAGGGACCTGCTCTGATGGTCAGGATCCCACAGAGAGCTCTGGTGGATGTGTGTGTTGCCAGGGTGGCATGCCGGGGAGGCTGGTGGCTGAGCCTCTCATCTCTCTCACCAGGCCCCAGGCTACACGGGCCCCCAAGCTCAAGGCTGTGCTCACCCACAACTCCTCGGGGGAAGGCTCAGGGCACCGCAGGCGATGTTGCCCTTTCCGAGTGCGATTCGCTGACGAGACGCTGAGGGACACAGCACTCCGTTACTGGGAACGCAGCTGTGCTGGTGAGCAGACAGGAGGGGGAGCTCCGGGACTCCAGAAAGTTCCAGCCTGAAACCTGGCCAGCAGAGGCTGGGCCCTGGTACTAAGGCCAAGAGGCCACTGACCCCGCAGAGGAGGCCCCTGAACTGGCCTTTCCAGAAGCTCTTAGGGTGACCTTCAAGGACCGTGTAGAGGGTCTGAGGTCCAGTAGAGGTGGCTCAAGGCAGATGGTGCCAGGGAGCAGCTGGGCCCAGAGAACAGGGTCTGCCCAGGCCTGGCCACCACGGAAGGATTGCTCACTTACCAAGGGTTCCCACATACTGTATCCTCTGCCCACCTTGGACCCGCACCCACAGCCTGCAGACCCCGCACCTGGCCTCCAGGGGCTGGAGAAGGTGGGAACTGAGACACCCGAAGCTTTTCCCAGATCCATGAAGGCAGACCTCAGGGGCCTGGCTGGGGAGGTGTCCAGAAAGTTCTAGAAGATCACACCTCTGCGTGAGGCTGGCACTGCCTGGTCCAGCAAGGAAGCTCGGAACCGACCATCAGTCCCAGGTTCCCCGGGGAGAACTGTGCTCTCGGCTCTTTGGGTGATGGATGTGGTCGTATCGGTGGTGGCAGTTTCCACTGTTTTCTGAAGTGGGTGTCACAAGAGGCAAGCAGGAAGAATACACATCCTCGCTCTAGTATGAACCCTTCCCAAGGACCCCTTTCCCCATCTGCCCGCCCTTTCTCTTCTCAGGATCCAGCAATCCAACAGCCTCATCTATTTATTAAGCATCAGCTGTGTGCACTTTCAGAGAACAGCTGCTCCAAAGCCTTGCTGGGGATTTTTATTTTTCAGTTGCTTAGTAATGTCCAACTCTTTGTGACCCCATGGACTGCAGCACACCAGGCTTCCCTGTCCTTCACCAACTCCCAGAGCTTGTTCAAATTCATGTCCATTGAGTCGATGATGCCATCCAACCACCTCATCCTCTGTCGCCCCCTTCTCCCCCTGCCCTCGCTGGGGGTAAAGTCCTCAAAATCCAGGACCTTGGTCGATTCAGGAGGAGCCTGACCCAGCCCCCTCATGATCACAGGAACTTGGAGGTGGAAGCTGAAATTTTGCCCAGTTTTGTTTGATGGGGGAAGCCAAGGCTCCAAGAGCAGATAACAAGCAGCTGAGAAGTCAGAGTCCACCCCAGCCACTGCTGGGAATCCCAGGAAAGGGAGGGGACGGGGGCTGGAGAAAGTTTCTTGGGAATGGCAGCTGGCTGGCACGGGAGACACTTCCTGGGCAGTTGCTGGGCACAGAGGCTGTGGCCATCCCCTCGGGATACCAGAGCGGGGATTTCAGGCTTCCTGACCAGCCAGAGGGGCAGCTGTTGGGCAGGAAAGACTCCAGCCCTGTAGGATTCTCAGAATCATTGCTTGAATTCCCTGGTGGGGCCACTGGGCTTCCCATAGTGGGAAAAGGGGGGCCTGTTTGGGGCTGGAGCAGGAGTGGGTGTGTGGGGAGAGGGTGGGGGGCAGTGCAGAGCTTGGATAAGAAAGGCAGAAACAGTCATGCAGGATAGTTTTAAAACCAGAGCCTTCTCTGGAGGCAGCCAGAAGGCGCTGGGGAGCCTTGGGTTGCCATGGAGACAGGGCTCTGCCTGTCACAGGGAAGAGGGGGGGAGGGTGGGGTACAGGTGGCCCCGCCCGGGGAAGAGATCTCACCCATGCCCTCTCTCCTTCAGCCCGGCAGGGCATCTTCGAGGACAGGACAGCCAACCCCCGGTCGACAGCATCGGATCGGGTGTTCGGGAGTGTCGGGAGATGGCTGGAGAGCTTGCCCAAAGCCCTGTACCCAAGGGCCAAGGAGGAGACCGCGGCCAGCCCCTTCAGCTGGGATTTCCCTGGCCTGTGAGGCTTTGCGGAAGGGGACGGGATTCACGCGCCTCCTCCCCCTGTAAACCACCCCGTCCAGCGGTGGTCTGGGCCCTGGAGGGTCCTGCCAGCCACGCATGGACCTGGGACTCAGGGTCCATGCAGCTCATGGGTGCCTGTCCCCCTCAGGTCCACCCTGGAGCCAAATGGCCACCTCCCTGAGGACACTTCCATGAACAGCAGCCTGCCCTTCATCCCCAGGGCCACTGCCCAGAGGCAGCGGGGGGACCTCAAAACCTTCCTGGAGCAGGTGGGCAAATCGCCCTGTTCCTGGAGCCAGAAGCTGGTGAGCACTTGCCGGTGGCCAGCCGCATGGAGTGCCTTGCCTGGTGGGAAGGTGCCCAGTGAGGTGGCTTGGTCTCGGTAAAGCCTTTGTATGTGCTTACCTAAGGGCTGGGCTTTCAGGCTGGACCGCCTGGGGTCAGATTCCAGCTCCTACCCTGCTATAGGTGGAGGCTTTTTTATGTCAGTTTCTGCATCTGTACAGTGGGGCCCACCACGGTATCTGCCCCCTCAGGCTGCAGTGTAGAACTCCCTGGGCCCAGTAAACCCCATCTCCTGCCCAGAGGGCCCTGAAAGTGGCCCTCCTTCTCGCTCTAGGAGTCCTTCCTGCCCAGCTTGGTGCTGCACACGATCCTGAAAAGAGGCCACCCTAAGGGGTACCAGCTCCTCCTGCCTTCAGCATCACATCGCACCCAGAGGTGAATGGTCACTGGTGTCCAAGCCCAGCCGTGGACATGGGTGAGGGGTGAAGAGAGGCCTTCCCTAACCCACAAATAAAAGCACATCCCAGGTGGCTGGTATCTGCTGCCGGGTCTCACCCTGCAAACCTCTCCAGGTGCCTGGTTGCTAGTCTTTGGGGGTCCTGGACCAGGGCGTATGGAAGGGGTAGGGTCACAGAAGATGAGGAAGTGAGGCATCTTTAGGAGTCAGGCTTGTTCCAAGTGAACCATTCTGGGAGGTGGGAGACCCTGCCATACACCTCAAACCTAGGACCAAGCCTCTGTCAACCTAGATCAGCCCACACCTGAACAGGCGCCTGCACTGAACCACTACCACCACCCCCCCCCCCCCAGCATCCATCTTTGACTGGAACCAAAGGCTGCTTGTTGTTGGAAGAGGAACCTCTTCCAACAACACAAGAGATGACTCTACACATGAACATCACCAGATGGTCAACACCGAAATCAGACTGATTATATTCTTTGCAGTTGAAGATAGGGAAGCTCTATATAGTCAGCAAAAACAAGACCAGAAGCTGACTGTGGCTCAGATCGTGAACTCCTTATTGCAAAATTCAGACCTAAATTGAAGAAAGTAAGGAAAACCACTAGACCATTCAGATATAACCTAAATCAAATCCCTTACAATTATGCAGTGAAAATGACAAATAGATTCAAGGGATTAGATCGGATAGACAGATGATCTGAAGAACTGTGGATGGTGGTTTGTAACATTGTACAGGAGACTGTGATCAAAACCATGCCCAAGAAAAAGAAATGCAAAAAGGCAAAATGGTTGTCTGAGGCGACCTTACAAATAGCTGAGAAAAGAAGAGAAACGAAAGACAAAGGAGAAATGGAAAGATATACCCATCTGAATGCAGCGTTCCAAAGAATAGCAAGGAGAGATAAGAAAGCCTTCCTAAATGATCAATGCAAAGAAATAGAGGAAAACAATAGAATGGGAAAGACTAGAGATCTCTTTAAGAAAATGAGAGATAGCAAGGGAACATTTCATGCAAAGATGGGCACAATAAAGGACAGAAATGATATGGACCTAACTGAAGCAGAAGATATTAAGAAGAGGTAGCAAGAATACACAGAAGAACTATACAAAAAAGATCTTCACCACCCAGATGACCACAATGGTGTGATCACTCACCTAGAGCCAGATATCCTGGAATGTGAAGTCAAGTGGCCTTAGGAAGCATCACTATGAACTAGGCTAGTGGAGGTGATGGAATTCCAGTTGAGCTATTTCAAATCCTAAAGGATGATGCTGTTAAATTGCTGCACTCAATATGCCAGCAAACTTGGAAAACTCAGCAGTGGCCACAGGACTGGAAAAGGTCAGTTTTCATTCCAATCCCAAATAAAGGCAATGCCAAAGAATGCGCATACTACTGCACAATTGCACTCATCCCACATGCTAGCAAAGTAATGCTCAAAATTCTCCAAGATAGGCTTCAAAAGTACATTAACCAAGAGCGTTTAGATGTTCAAGTTGGATTTAGAAAAGGCAGAGGAACCAGTGATCAAATTGCCAGCATCCATTGGATCATGGAAAAAGCAAGAGAATTCCAGAAAAACATCTGTTTCATCGACTACACTAAAGCCTTTGACTGTGTGAATCACAACAAACTGTTGAAAATTTTTAAAGAGATGGGAATACCAGACCTCCTTACCTGCCACCTGGGAAATCTGTATGCAGGTCAAGAAGCAATAGTTAAAACTGTTCAAAACTCAGAAGGGAGGACGTGAAGGCTGTATATTGTCACCCTGCTTATGTAAATTATATGCAGAGTTCAGTTCAGTTCAGTCGCTCAGTCGTGTCCAACTCTTTGTGACCCCATGAATCGCAGCACGCCAGGCCTCCCTGTCCATCACCAACTCCTGGAGTTCACTCAGACTCACGTCCATCGAGTCAGTGATGCCATCCAGCCATCTCATCCCCTGTTGTCCCCTTCTCCTCCTGCCCCCAATCCCTCCCAGCATCAGAGTCTTTTCCAATGAGTCAACTCTTCGCATGAGGTGGCCAAAGCACTGGAGTTTCAGCTTTAGCATCATTCCTTCCAAAGAAATGCCAGGGCTGATCTCCCTCAGAATGGACTGGTTGGATCTCCTTGCAGTCCAAGGGACTCTCAAGAGTCTTCTCCAACACCACAGTTCAAAATCATCAATTCTTCGGCACTCAGCTTTCTTCACAGTCCAACTTTCACGTCCATACATGACCACTGGAAAAACCATATCCTTGACTAGACGGACCTTTGTTGGCAAAGGAATGTCTCTGCTTTTCAATATGCTATCTAGATTGGTCATAACTTTTCTTCCAAGGAGTAAGCGTCTTTTAATTTCATGGCTGCAGTCACCATCTGCCGTGATTTTGGAGCCCAAAAAAATAAAGTCTGACACTGTTTCCACTGTTTCCCCATCTATTTCCCATGAAGTGATGGGACCAGATGCCATGATCTTCGTTTTCTAAATATTGAGTTTTAAGCCAACTTTTTCACTCTCCACTTTCACCTTCATCAAGAGGCTTTTTAGTTCCTCTTCACTTTCTGCCATAAGGGTGGCGTCATCTGCATATCTGAGGTTATTGATATTTCTCCCGGCAATCTTGATTCCAGCTTGTGCTTCTTCCAGCCCAGTGTTTCTCATGATGTACTCTGCATAGAAGTTAAATAAGCAGGGTGACAATATACAGCCTTGACGTACTCCTTTTCCTATTTGGAACCAGTCTGTTGTTCCATGTCCAGTTCTAACTGTTGCTTCCTGACCTGCATACAAATTTCTCAAGAGGCAGGTCAGGTGGGCTGGTATTCCCATCTCTTTCAGAATTTTCCACAGTTTATTGTGATCCACACAGTCAAAGGCTTTGGCATTGTCAATAAAGCAGAAATAGATGTTTTTCTGGAACTCTCTTGCTTTTTTGATGATCCAGCGGATGTTGACAATTTGGTCTCTGGTTCCTCTGCCTTTTCTAAAACCAGCTTGAACATCTGGAAGTTCGCGGTTCACATATTGTTGAAGCCTGGCTTGGAGAATTTTGAGCATTACTTTACTGGTGTGTGAGATGAGTGCAATTGTGCGGTAGTTTGAGCATTCTTTGGCATTGCCTTTCTTTGGGATTGGAATAAAAACTGACCTTTTCCAGTCCTGTGGCCACTGCTGAGTTTTCCAGATTTTCTGGCATATTGAGTGCAGCACTTTCACAGCATCATCTTTCAGGATTTGAAATAGCTCAACTGGAATTCCATCACCTCCACTAGCTTTGTTCGTAGTGATGCTTTCTAAGGCCCACTTGACTTCACATTCCAGGATGTCTGGCTGGATCACACTAGGTCAGTGATCACACCATTGTGATTATCTGGGTCGTGAAGATCTTTTTTGTACAGTTCTTCTGTGTATTCTTGCCACCTCTTCTTAATATCTTCTGCTTCTGTTAGGTCCGTACCATTTCTGTTCCGTACCATGCTTTTATCGAGCCCATCTTTGCATGAAATGTTCCCTTGGTATCTCTAATTTTCTTAAATGCTGGGCTGGATGAAGCACAAGCTGGAATCAAAGATTGCCAGGAGAAATATCAATAACCCATATATATGCAGATGACACTACTCTTATGGCAGAAAGTGAAGTGAACTTGCTCAGTTGTGTCTGACTCTTTGCGACCCCATGGACTGTAGCCCACCAGGCTCCTCAGTCCATGGAATTTTCCAGGCCAGAATACTGGAGTGGGTTGCCATTTCCTTCTCCAGCTTCAGGATAAGGGGCTTGCTAAGCGTTGCCGACAGAAAGTGAAGAGGAACTAAAGAGCCTCTTGATGAAGGTGAAGGAGGAGAGTGAAAAAACTGCCTTAAAACTCAACATTCAAAAAAACTAAGATCACGGCATCCAGTCCCATCATTTCATGACAAATAGATGGGAAAATAATGGAAACAGGAGAGATTTTATTTTCTTGGGTTTCAAAATCACTGCAGATGGTGACTGCAGCCATGAAGTTAAAAGACGCTTGCTCCTTGGAAGAAAAGCTATGACAAACCTAGACGCATATTAAAAAGCAGAGACCTTACTTTACTGACAAAGGTCTGTATAGTCAAAGCTGTGGTTTTTCCAGTAGTCAGTTGGATCATAAAGCTGAGTGCCAAAGAATAAACTGTGGTGTTGGAGAAGACTTTTGAGAGTCCCTTGGACTGCAAGGAGATAAAACCAGTCAATCTTAAAGGAAATCAGTCTTGAATATTCATTGGAAGGACTGATGCTGAAGCTCCAATACTTTGGCCACCTGAGGCAGAGAACTGACTCATTGGAAAAGACCCTGATGCTGGGAAAGATTGAAGGCAGGAGAAGGGAACAACAGAGGATGAGATGGTTGGATGAAATGGTCCATCAACGACTTGATGGACATGAGTTTGAGCAAGCTCGGAGAGGCGGTGATGAACAGGGAAGCCCGGTGGTCTGCAGTCCGTGGGGCTCGGAGTTGGAGAGGACTGAGAGACCGAACGGAGGGGCTGCTTGTGGGACTCCCTGGTAGGGTAAGGGCGTCCAGACTGTGGAGGAAGGGAGTGTTCCCCAGGCCAGGTTTTCACCATCTGGTCCCTGGAGGGCAAGCATCTGGGTGGGCAGGGGCCAGATGTTTCTCTCCTAGTTGGGGCGGGGGGTGGTCCCGGGAGTGGGGGAGTGTTTGGAGTCACGTTAGGAGGTGGTGAAAAGACAAGGTGGCAGGAACCGCCTGGAGTCCTCCTGACGCTGCACTGACCCAGCAGCGACACCTCCTTCTGCCTATGTGCCAGCTTTGGCCCTGCCACACACCTGCGTGCCTGCCACTGGGCAGAGTTCAGCCCCCTCCCCTTCTTAGAGCCGCGCTGTGGCTCCAATCCCTCGCCAAGGCCAGCGTCGAGGTCTCTTGCGCCACCTCCTGGCCACCGAGGAAAGAGCCACGGAACCCACACCCAGCGGGTGCACTGCCGAGGGGGAAGGGATGGGATTTGGGCTGGACGGGCCGCAGGGATCGTGGGACCAGGACAGGTTGTGGATGGAGGAGGGTGCTGTTTTCTTTCTTTTTTAATTTTTTTTTTTAAATTGAAGGATAATTGCTTTACAGAATTTTGCTGTTTTTCTGTCAAACCTCAACATGAATCAGCCATAGGTATACATATATCCCCTCCCTCTTGAACCTCCCTCCCACCTCCCTCCCCATCCTACCCTTCTAGGCTGACACAGAGCCCCTGTTTGAGTTTCCAGAGCCAGACAGCAAATTCGCCCTTGGCTGTCTATTTTACATGGAAGTTGAGGGCGCTGTTTTGAACGAGGGCTTTGCCTCCACAAAGGGGTCAGTTCAGTTCAATTCAGTCGCTCAGTCGTGTCTGACTCTTTGCAACCCCATGGACTGCAGCACGCCAGGCCTCCCTGTCCACCACCAACTCCCGGAGTTTACTTAGACTCATGTCCATTGAGTCGGTGATGCCATCCAACCATCTCATCCTCTGTTGTCCCCTTCTCCTCCTGCCTTCGATCTTTCCCAGCACCAGGGTCTTTGCCAATGAGTCAGTTCTTCGCATCAGGTGGCCAAAGTATTGGAGTTTCAGCTTCAGCATCAGTCCTTCCAATGAACACCCAGGACTGATTTCCTTTAGAATGGACTGGCTGGATCTTTTTGCAGACCAAGGGACTCTCAAGTCACGGATCTACAAACCCTGTGGGGGATGGGACTGGAGGGGGATTGCAATCCCTGGGACGACTTAATCTCTCCCATCCCCACTCTCTGACTTGCACGCCCTCCCACTCCACCAGCAGTAGTTCTGTTTCCTGGAGAGCCTGCGAGTCCAAAAGGAGGCTTGCTTCTAGTACACCTCCTCCTCTTGGCCTTTGCGCAGGCCAAGCTCACCGGCTCCGAGCCTCAGTGTGTACCCCGCGTAGAGTCGCCGCGGACCCCCAAGGAGGCCACCGGCTGCAGCCCCGCGCCGCGCCCACGCGGGGGCAGTGTTGGCCTGGCTTTGGCGCCGCCCGGCGCGGCCGAAACTTCTCAGGCTCTCGCTCAAGGGTCGGAAACTTTTCCCCTCGCGCGGCGCTGGCGCCTGGCGCCCTGCCCCCTGCGCGAGCTCTCCGCGCCGGACCGCGGACAGGGACCCCGGGGGACGTTCCCAACCCCCTCCCCCAACGTCTCTTTCTCGTTTTTTGTCGTTAAAGCAAAAAATCTGCTTAAGCTTGCAACAGCGGGATCAGCCGGGAGCACTGGAGATGGAGTCCAGCGTGCAGAGCACGGGGGCCGGAGTCGGGGTGTCGGGGCCCCCGAGAGCGGGCGGCGGGGACCCGGCGGTCGGCCACTTGGGGTCCCGCAGCCCGGCTTGTAGGGGACCCCTCCGCTCCTCGCCCCCACCCCACCACGCCCTGCCTCGCATCCCTTCCGCTCGCATCGTCCCCCTCCCCCGGGGCCCCCACCCCAGCCCTCCATTTCTTCCTTCCCTCTCCGCGTTCTCGTCCTCTCTCCTGTCTCCCTCCTCGACAGACACGGATTCTGTGTCAAGAGGACCTTGAGCGGCCCCGAGCCTCCCCTCCCGCCACTCCCAGCAGAAACGCAGGGACACACGGGGACAGCCGCGGACAGGCGCCTGCGCGCGCGCGCACACACACGCACGCACACACACATGCACATAAGCACACGCATCAACACACACACAGACACATCACACACACAGGCACCACATCCCAAGACCCACACCACACAGTTAGAAACCCCACATAACAGAGAACACCCACATACCCTCCCACGGTCGGGGATCTGCCCGCGACCGCACCCCCCACCTTCTGGGTGCACTTGTTGCCCGGGAGGCCGCAGATGCAGCCCCCACCGCAGTCCTCTGCAGACCTTTCCAGCATGCCCCTGCCCCTCTGCACACAGAGCTTGGACCTGGGGTGACTAAGAAGGGGGACGGAGGGAGGGACTTGCTTCAGGGAGGGGAGCGACCCCTCCCCAGGGTCCCCAGCGGGGTCCTTCTCGCTGGTACATTTCCACTCAGGGCTGGCACGTGGCCAGTCCCTCCTGGGCTCCAGGGAGCTGCACGGCTGGAAGGCCCTGGGAAGCAGCTGTGGCTGGAGCTGGCCGCCCCTCCAGCTCTTGCTCCCCACTACCGCAGACACCCTGAATCTCCGGAGGGTGGGGCGAGGCAGGTGGACCACCCTCTGCCCCATGCACTGGTCTCTTCCAGTTCCTGTCTGCCCTCCTCAGTCTGAGCCATAGTAGCGCCCACCCCATTCCACCCCCTACCCTGGACCGCCTGCCTGGGCTGTGGGCAGACCTGTGCCAAACCAGGGCTGGCAGCTGGAGCTGCGGCTAGTTTGGAGGGTGGTGGGGAGGGAGGAAACGTTCCCAACCCAGCGCAGAAGGAAGTGATGGGAGAAGCAGGAAAAGCGCCCCTCCCTTCTCCTGGGGTCCCCCTCACTGGGCCTCTCCACCCCCTGGAGGGCATCTCCTTAGCTCCTTAGCAAATAAGGAAACTGAGGGCCAGGGAAGTTACAGGGTCTTGTCCAGGCCGTGCCTACCGCTGGAATTGGAGCCAGGTCCACGTGTGTCCCAGACCAGACCCCCCTCCCCCCACCCCAACCCTCCCCCACACCCTCCCCCGACCCCCACCCTAGACTGTCTCTCACAACCATTCCTTGTTGGGAAACCAAAACCCAGAGAGGCTCATCGCTTTCTCAAGGTCACTTTGTTTTGAAGCGTTGTAGTCAGGATTCAAATTCAGCAGGAAGAGAGGCCAATATGGGATCCTGGGCCTTCTACTCCCCAGGGCAAGCAGGGTGGTCTGGAGCCCCTTCCTGCCCCAGGGTCTGTCCTCCAGCTCTGGGGCCCCGGGGAGGCATGGAGAACCCGGGGAAGCCCAGGGCGGGAGAGATGTATTGGAAGGTGGCGTTTGGGGAGGCTGTGGAGACTGGCTAGTGATAGGGCTGGAGTAAAGGGTCCTGAGAGCCGGAGTCTCAAGACGGGAGTGCTCCAGGCAGGGTCAGAGAGGCGCCGTTGGGAGGCTGGGTGTCAGTGTGGAGCCACGGAGATGCAGAACCCGAGACAGCCGGGACTCCAGGGATATGAGCTGTCCCAGGGGCTCTTTCCCTTTCATCTGCAGGCGGTTCGTTGAGCACCTACTGTGCGCCACACTCATGTTGCGCCCTGAGCACACAGTGGGCGCCACATGTGCAGCCCCGCCGTCCGGAGGCTACAGTCTGCTGGGGACATGGACTCAAGTGGACGATTGCAGGACAGAGTGACAGATGTGGGGAGGCCCGGGGCTTTGGGGGCACAGGAGGAACCTAACCCACTGTTTAGGGCACGGGGAGGACACCTGGGCCTTGTGATGACAGGGAGGTCGAGGTGTGGTCAGACCCAGACAGAAGACCGGGGGAGGGGCAGGGAGGCGACTGCTGTGGGCCCTGCATCAAGGCTGTTGCACTCCTCTTAGCACGGGCTAGCGGGGGCCGGGGCGGGGCAAGGGGCCCAGGAGGGCTGTTGACGAGGCAGGGGGAAAGCCAGCATTTCCCCAGCCGAGATAGACACACACCCTCCCACCACACCCCCGCACTGCGCCAGTCACATGTTGCTGCCCACTGCTCATTCCAACTGCCTTTGTCTCTGCCATTTATCCTAGCCCACCGTGTCCTCCCATCCCCTGGTATTCCTGTCTTTTGGGGTCCTGTTGTCATTCCCTCCCAAATATGCCCCAACTGGCAGATGGTCTGCAGCTTCTAGGGGCTCCTGCCGAAGGCCATCGAACCCTTCCACAGAGACAATGCATGCCGCCACCTCCAAGCAGCCCCCCAAGCCTCAACCTTCCCTTGTAAACAGCCTCAGGAAAAGGGGTGATGCTGATAATGGTCACTGTGCCATTTGGGCTCATCAGAGCCAGCTTTGGATGCTGGGTGGGGTCCGAGCCAGAAGCAGAGACTGGACGCATCAGATGGCGTTCTGGAACCCTCTTCAATAGTGGAACTGGGACCCAAAGAGCCAGGGGCAGCTCATCTGCCGTCTCCCATCATGAGGCCTTGGGGACCCTTGATGACTCACCCGCCAGGGTTTCCTGGGTTTATTGCCTGCACCTGGCAGTCCTGGGACTGCGGTGACGCCCGAGAGTTCCCGGGAGCCCCCATCTGGCTCTGGGCTGGCTTCCAGTTCCCACAGCTGCAGGGCCCAGCAAACCTTGAAGAACCCTCTTCCAGGAACCTGCTGGCCCAGGCAGCTCGGAGCCCCTGGAGCGTGTTCTTCAGGAGACGGTGTCTCCCACAGCCATTCCACAGTGTTAACCAGGGTGACCAGGAATCCACGTGAGTGAAACAGACCTGGGCCCTACCCTCATGGAGCTCAGAGGCCACTGGGGACCCCAGAGACATAGCGACAAAGCTACTGAGCAGGTCCTTGTACAGACATTGATCCAAAGACTGCCATGCTTCGAGCTTCCTGATCCGTGAAGGAGGGTGTTGCTCTCTGAAGTAGGCATGCCCTTAGCTCCGTATCTGTGTGTGTTAGTTGCTCAGTCGTGTCCCACTCTTTGCGACCCCATGGACTGCAGCCCACCAGGCTCTTCTGTCCATGGGATTCTCCAGGCAAGAATACTGGAGTGGGTTGCCATTCTCTTCTCCAGAGGATCTTCCTGACCCAGGGATTGAATGTGGGTCTCCTGCATTGCAGGTGGATTCTTTACCATCTGAGCCACAGGGAAGCGCCCATAGCTCCATATTAAAGATGAAAAAAACAGGGTACAGAGAGGTTAGGCCACTTTCCCATGTCACGCAGCTGGGCTCCAGATAAGAGGTCCGTGAGACGTGCTGTGATGAGGGATATACAGGAGGGTGTGCAGGGAAGCCCGGGGCAGCCACCGCCTCCAGGTAGAGGTTTCCCTTCCAGAAAAACTGGCCCCAGCTTTCTTCTTGCCCAAAGGGGAAGGCCCAGGAGGGCAGGGCTGCAGCCAGTGTAAACAGGCTGCCCTATTGATGGTAACTCTGCCCACACCTCGGTTCTGTTCTTTGTCCTGCATTCACTCACAGAATACATTTGTTGAGCTCTACTGCGTGCAGGCTCTGGAAACAAGACAGAGGCACTTCGGCCTCAGGGAGTCCACACCTTAGGCAGCAGACACAGACGGGGGCTGGGCTCGCGGGCGAGTGACTCCTGCACTCAGACACTCAGGACCCTTTCCTGAAAGGGCCCTTGGCTGGGTTTAACGCCAACATCTGAAGATGCGTAATCAGGTTTGAGCAAGGAGCCCTAGGTTTTCATGTTGCCCTGAGCCCTTGCAAACTGTGAGCTAGTCCTGGACACAGACATTAAGGAGGGCTGGCCGGAGGGTCCACAAGCTTTCTTGGAAGAGGGAGTCATAGATCGGCCTGGGTGTGGACTTTGTCCTGACCCCAAATCCCATCCTGGGCCCCCAGATCACTCAAGGCAGCTCCCTGGGGGCTGGGTCAGTCAGCATAAGGCAGGGGGTCAGGACCAGCAAAGCTCCCAAGGGACTTTAAAAACACCCCTGCGTATCTGTATCGACTCAGTGATAATGCATGCCCAGCATCGGTAGGCATAAGCTGGAGCAGAAGAGAAGAAAGCCCCGCCTAGCCATCCCCCACCCAGCCCTGGTCCCTCCCACTGGGTAACACTGTTTCCTGGACACCCTCCAGAGTTATTTGCACCATACAAGGAAGTGCGTACATTCGTGTATTTTTGTATTGTCACACTGATTTTTTTTTTTTTGATGTAGTGTCGATTTTATTAATATATACGTTCTGTACTGCACACACTTTCTGCTGTTAGTGTTCCCACTTGACAGTCTAACTAGGAACTCAGAGAAAGCTCTTTCAAGGTCATTGAATTGGAGAGATGGAGAAACTGGGACCCAGAGTGTCACGGCAAGCGTGGGGTGTTCTGGTGGCCCAGGCACTGCTCCTGGCCATGGCAACGTGATGCCCACGGTCCCTCCACGTGCTCATATTTGCCCAGGCGTTGCTGACAGCCAGCCCCTCTCCTGTCCTAATTTCAAGGACTGCCGTGGAAGGAGCCAAAGCTCTATTCTGTGAAGGAGGTGCTGCGATGATCCGAATTTCTATAAGGGGCTCAGAGAGGTGCAGCCACCATCTTGGGGTCACACAGCTGAACAAAGGCTGAGACCTGCAAAGCAGCAGTGCCTCCCATGGGCAGGATCACGTTTCTCCAGGTGGCGGGGCGCTGCCCCTTGCCATATACTCACAGGCTCCCCTATGCCAGATGGGAAGGCCTCGACTTCAGCAGGTGAAAATTGGGCAAAGGACCCTGCCAGTCTGACAAAGCCGCCAGGAGGGAGCTGGCGGGAGTCCCAGCAAGGCCTGGAGGGCGAGGCTGGGCCAGGTGGCCTGCTGGGGGGGTGGGGCAGGTGTGGGTGCCTGCCCCCAAGGCCCCAGCTGCATGGAGGCTCCTGGCACGCACCCTTGGCGGCCTGTCGCCCGAGAGAGCTGGCATCAGCTGGTTGAATGTGCCTGGGGCTGCGATTCAGCATTTGGGTTCGAAGCCTTATTTTTATTGTGTTTTGTTTATTCGAAGCTCGCCTTTGAAATCTGTTTTCATGCCTCCCATCCCAGAGAAGGGAACCTGTTTGGGGACAACGCGCAGAAGTTTTCTCAGCCTTTAAAATAATTCCTCCTGAGTTGAGGGCTCGGTGTCCCTGGGCACATAAGGCCCCTGAAGTGTGTGTGCCATTGGTGGGTGTGCAGGACAGCTGGACACCCACCTGCCCGGCCAAGCCGCCCCAGGCAACAGGCAGCCCCAGAAGTTGGGGGCCCTCCAAGCACTGGGGTGTCGGTGACGCTGGCGAAAGGAGGCGCCACTTTGTGGGGGTGCTCATAAGACCTTCTGATGAAAGCTAAGGATGTTATCTGTCCAAAAAAAATGTACCCACACACAAAGCTCTGCACTCACTTCTGGGAGCTTCCAGGATCTTCTTTGGCCCATCGGCAGACCCCTTCCTCCAGTTTAGAGCCTGTTCCTAGAGGAATCTCACCATCAGCCTTTTTGGAATAATAGGGAACAACAATCAGTAGTAGCTAAAATTCAGCAGTTACCATTTTGGGGGTTGTACCTCGGGGTTCCTCCGATGAACTCACATATGCCCCAGGACTGAAGGTCATTCACCAAAGGTCTGACAGCTAGTAAAGGGCTCAGCCTGGATCTAAGCCTCGCCAGTCCAACCAGTCTGTCCTCTCAGCCTAACATAGACACATGCACGAACATGCACACACGAATGCACGGTGCCCGCCCCTCGGGACACCTGTGGGTAACGCGAGCCCGCGTGGAGAGCCCCAGGTCGCACCCGGGCCTGGGGGTCTGACCAGGGTTGGTGGCTGGGGGCCAGTCCTTGTGAAGATCAGAGGAGATCCACCTGGAGATTTCTTTGGCTCGAGGCCAGCATGGGGGGTGCTCCACCATCCAGGGAGCTGATAGTATTGTGAGGGAAGGGACCAAAGTGGGAGTCCCCCAGTGCAGACACCCCTGAGGGCTACCATCCCAGCACAGACAGGCGCCTCCCTTCCCTATCCGTTTTCTCTCCTTCCCTTCCATCCTCCCTGCATCCCTTCTCTCTGCTCTTCTCCTTCCCTCCCGCTTCTCCTCCCACCCACCCCCCCGCCCCCACCTCCGCAAACAAGGCAAACACTAGACCGTGTACAGCTCTGCTCTGGACACAGCCCATTTCTGAGAAGCCCGGACCCCGTCTGCAGGAGCCACGCAGTTTGCAAGCTGGCTGAGCCCACAGACCAGGTCAGGCCGCCCACTCCCCATCCTGGGCCTCTAGCTGCCCCGCCCTCCTCACCCCAGGCAGGACAGGCCTGGGGTCTCCGTGGGCCTTCCAGGCTGGAATTTCCAGCGACTGTGGAGTTAAGACCCTAATACTATTTCCCAACAGCTTGTGGTGGTTTAATAGAATTGAGGGTAAATCTAACTTGCAAATTTTCCCTTTTGATCTCCCTTCTTTTTTCTCTTAGTAGCTCAACAGAACTGGGTTTAGAACAGGGCTGGAGACAGCTCCCTTCTCAATCCTGCTCCCAGCCAGCATTCTCCTGAGGAGGTCTGAAGTCCTGGGGTGCCACGGAGGTGGCTATCAGCCTCCTCTCCCCCGCCCCACATGGCAATGACCTGGCCCAGGCAGGCTTCTCCAAGCCCCAACCAAGGTCCTGCCCTTCAGCCTCCCCGCTGGCTTCTCCCCTCCTCTGCAGCAAGCAGGCTTTCTTCATGCCCTCAGGGCCTTTGCACTTGCTTTCTCCTCTGCCTGAAATGCTATTCCCACTAGCTTCACTGACTCCTACTTAACATCAGGTCTCAGCATGTAAGTCTCCTCCTCAGGGAAGCCCTCCTGGATCAGCCCGAAACCATGGTAACATTGCTGGGACACAGAGGACCACTCTCAGCAGACCCCGAGCTCTAGGAGTCCAGGGACTGAACAGGTTCCTGCCCAGACCCTGCCCCTCAGGAGCTCCCCAAGGGGCTCCCCGCTGTGTCCTGCACCTCAGTCTCCCTGCCTATAAGATGAGGGGGTGGGTCACACTCCTGCACTTGCCGTGTGATGATTCTCTGCAGCTCCCTGTGGGTTTCTGGCAAGGATCACACTCATTTCACGGTATTTGACTTCCTTGATTATCTGATTTTCCAGGGAGAAATTTTAAATCTCCGGGCTGGGGTGGCATCTGCCTGATCCCCGGGCACCCATCCCATTCCACCAGCCCGAGTACACCTGACATCCTGGGGAGGCCCACGAAAACTGCCCTCTTGGCAGACGAGGTCCCGCACTGAGAAACCCTGCCAGGCTCTGTGACCGTGTCGTGTGGCCCGTGGGGTCAGGGAAGGCGGTGGTGACAGCCCCACGCCCTGGGGCCAACGCTATCAAGTCAGGCATCGTGGCTCAGGAGCCAGACAGGCTGGGTTCAAATTGTGACTCCGTCAGTTTTCGTGAGACTAAGGCCCACCTTTCACTTCTCTACGCCTCAGTCCCTCACTATATAATGGGCATAAAAACAGAACTTCCCAGCTGGGGTTCTTGGGTTGACCGAGATAGTTCCCTGCCTGGGCTCTGGGGTTAAAGGGCTCTTCTCTTCTCATACCAGAGGCAGCAGCTAAGCTTCAAATCTCTGGAGAAAAACAAACAGGACTTCCCAGGTGAGCCAGCAGTTGAGAGTCCACCGGCCAGAGCTGGAGACACAGGTTCAGTCCCTGGTCAGGGAAGATTCCATATGCCGTTGGCGGCTAGGCCCTCCTGCCATGGCTGCTGCTGCTGCTGCTGCTGCTAAGTCGCTTCAGTCCTGTCCGACTCTGTGCGACCCCATAGATGGCAGCCCATCAGGATCCACCGTCCCTGGGATTTTCCAGGCAAGAACACTGGAGCGGGTTGCCATGTCCTTCTCCAGTGCATGAAAATGAAAAGTGAAAGTGAAGTCGCTCAGTCATGTCCGACTCTTAGCGACCCCATGGACTGCAGCCTACCAGGCTCCTCCGTCCCAAGCTACTGAGCCCCAACTCTGGAACCCGAGCTCTGCAGTAAGAGAAGCCACGGCCTTGAGAAGCTTATGAACCAAGCTGGAGAAGGGGCCCCAGCCTGCCACAACCGGAGAAAGCCGGCACGGCGACGACCCAGTGCAGCCAAACAACAACATAAAGTCTCTGTTACTTAGCTGGCTGTGTGAGCTCCTAGTGCCAAGGTTTTCCCATCTGTAAATTGGGGGTGCTGGTACAGCGGTCTCTTAGGATGGCTGCCCGCCAAAGTGAGCCCCAGCTTCCTGCTCTGGATCTCAGTAAACCAAACACTAGGGAATCTTCCCAGAATCTTACCGAGTGCCAGGGCTTCCTGGGCAGGGAGGAGGGCTGCTGCGGAAGCCGAGGCACAGAGGAGGGCAGCGACAGGCCCGAGGTCACACAGTCCGGCCAGGATGGAGGTTCTGTGTCCGCCGGGCCCCAAGGCGCAGCCTCCCGGGCACCCCGCCCCCCGCAGCCCCTGCCTTCCCGGGCCGCCAGGCCCTGTAGGGACACGCCCCTCAGGGGCTGCAGGGCCTCCCGGTGGTCTGCGCCTGCCTGAGCCGGGGGATGAAAGGGGAATCCGCCCAAACCTGCCTCCCTCCCGGCTCGCCCGCCCCTCCCGCAACCGGATCAGGCCCCGGCGGCCGGCTTTGATGTCGGCGGAGGAGCTGCGGCCCCTCTGCCTGGGCGGCTTGGAGCCTCAGGGAGGCCGACTTGAAAGGGCAGCCGCGGGTGCAGCCTTCCTGGGATCGCCCGGCGGAGTGGAGGAGGCGGGGGAGGGCGGAGGGTCCAAGCCCCTCCCAGGGGAGCGAGGAAGCGGCTTGTCGTTGGCATTCAAGGCCCTGCAGGCGGGTGCCCAGCCTGCGCCACCGGTTGCGACGCCCCCACTCAGCGCCCACGGGCCGGACAGTGACTCTGGCTCCCAGGTGTCGCCGGATCTCAGGCCCTAGCAGGTGCTGTTCCTCCTGCCTCAAACGCCCTTCCCAGCTTTTCCTCCCAGGCCTCAGTGTCAGGCCTTGGGTTGGCGCTTTATCTCTTCTTCTGGACCTTCCCAGAACCGCTCCGCCCCCCTGCCCGGTGCCTTACTCCTGGGCCGCTGCCGCCCCGCCCCTCAAACCCCCTCCCCCCGCCCCCCCCCCGCCCCCCCCCCCGCCCCGCCAGGGTAGCACACGCTCTGATAAGCCCCCACCCTAGGCCTCTGGCTGTGAGCTTCAGGACCAGCATCCTTTCATTCCCCACGCCCCACCACCACCACCACTTTGCACCCCCCACCGGTCCCCCCGCCCCCCTGCTTGATCAGCCGTGGGAACGTGCTTGGGAAACAGGGAGAAGGACTCTTTCAATAACAGCAGCCATAATAATAAGCTTGCTGCTGCTGCTGCTAAGTCGCTTCAGTCGTATCCGACTCTGTGCGACCCCATAAACGGCAGCCCACCGGGCTCTCCGTCCCTGGGATTCTCCAGGCAAGAACACTGGAGTGGGTTGCCATTTCCTTCTCCAATGCATGAAAGTGAAAAGTGAAAGTGAAGTCGCTCAGTCGTGTCCGACTCTTCGCTACCCCATGGACTGCAGCCTACCAGGCTCCTCCGTCCATAGGATTTTCCAGGCAAGAGTACCAGAGTGGGGTGCCATTGCCTTCAGTCTGGTGCGAGGGTGGAGGTTGGGGCGCCCAGAGGATTCCAGTCTCCTCGAGCACACCCCAGGTTCCTGATACACCTTGTCTTCCCATTTCGAAGCTGGTTGGCCTTTCTCCCTAGTTCCAGGCCGGGCCTTGCCCTCACTCACTACACAGGAGCTCAGCCATATCCGACTCTTTGCGACCCTATGGACTGCAGCACGCCAGGCCTCCCTGTCCTTTACCATCTCCCCCAGTTTACTCAAACTCATGTTATTGAGTCGCTAAATGCCATCCAACCACCTCATCCTCTGTCACCCGCTTCTCCTCCTGCCCTCAGTCTTTCCCAGCTTCAGGGTCTTTTCAAATGAGCTGGCACTTCCCATCGGGTGGCCAAAGTATTGGAGCTTCAGCTTCAGCATGGGTCATTCCAGTGACTATTCAGGGTTAATTTCCTTTAGGACTGACTGGTTCGATCTCCTTGCTGTCCAAGGCACTCTCAACCACTGACAGCGACCAAAAGCCCCAGCCTGCTGACTCCCTGCCCAGAGTCCCATGATGTTCTGCAGCTGCCTCCCAGACCCGAGGCCTCTGCCCACGCAGAGGACTCCCTCAGCCTCTCCCAGCCTCCCAGAGAGGCAGGTTGGGGACAGAGTTTTAGTTCCAAGTTGCAGATGGGGGCACGGAGGCCCACCGAGGGGTCTGGTCCCGGAGCTGGGGGGATGGAGCTGGCAGTGCTAGGCCTGGGGAAGAGAGGGAGCCCCTCGCTCAGGCTAGATTCAAACGTAGGACTCCATTCAACCGAGGCCGTCTGGGAGCCTGAGAGGGTCCAGGCACCATCCTTTTTTTTTTTTTTGTAGGGGGGTGGATTCTCACATACTAACACAGGAACAAATTGGCCGCAAGCCTCAAGACAGGCTTCAGTGTTAGTCTCAGGAACTGACGTTTAGATGCACGCACGGCACCATGGAACTGGCTGTGCGTGCACACAGATCCCAGGGCGGCTCGGAAGGGCCCTCCAGGGCTTCCCCAGGAAGGGGAGAAGGAGGGTTGGTTAGGGGGCCTGTAGGCGTGGATGTGCGGCCTGGGTGGGCCACAGCAGATGTGAGCTTCAGCCTCTGCTCTCCTCCAGCTCCAGCTTTCTGCCTCCCCAGGGGATGGGGTCTTCTGCCTGCAGCTCCCTCCCACCCCTCCAGCTGCTCCCACCCTCACCCTGGGGTCCTCTCCCTGCTGGGTTAGGCCGACAGAGGGAAGAAGGGAGAGAGAATGGAATAGCTCACCCCAGGGGCAGGAGACCCGACTCCTGCCTGGGCCAAGGCTCTCAGCCAGTTTTCTCACCTTTCCTGGAGGTTTGGACTAATTCTCCTACTTCCTTACCTTAATAAATGTCTGCTGAGCGCTGACTCTGTGCCAACCCTGGCTGACTGTAGTGGATGCCTCTGTGGACAGGATAGAGTCATCATTGAGTTGGTGGTGGGGAGCAGACGTGAACAGATAGACCCATAAAGACAGGCTATGATGGTGGAACTACAGACAGTTCTGAGAAAGGGTTCTAAGACAGATATCAGGGAAGGCTTCCTGGAGGAAGTGGCATGGATGAATTGAAAGCAAAGGCGGGGCAGTGGAGAGTGAGTGGTGGGAAGGGCAGAGGGTGAAGTAGGTGGCCTGGATTGTGTGAGTGGCAGAGAGAGGAAGGACTCACTAGAGGAGGGAAGGGCAGAGGCTGGGGGCACCAAGGAGTCTGGGCAGGGCCCTGGTTGAGTGGGGCCTTGCCACACCTGGGAACCCAGAGGATCCAGCCCAAAAAAGGACTGGAGATCCCTCAGTGTGGGTTCCCCACCTGGGCAGGCTCAGGACCTGAGCTATGGCCTCCGGGACGGAACCTGGCCTGAGGCAGGGGGACTCGGCAAGGCCAGCTCTTGGACAGGACGGGGGCGTTGCCCCTGGGAAAAGAAGAAGGGGCAGAGACAGCTGTGATGGAGGGTTCCAGAAAACCAAGGGGGAGGGAGGAAGGCAACAAGACAGCAACCTCCGGCCTCCTTCAAAAACTGAGACTGAATCCGTGTGAAAAGATCTTCCTAGGGCAGTGCATTAGCTGGGATGGCCAGACCCAAACTTCTGGGTCCTGGGATTGGTGGGGCGGGGGGAAATCCTGATCCTGGGGAAGTAGGCAGGAGAGCCTGGGGGTGGGGTAGGCTCTTGCCTGGCCCTGCAGGAACCCAGGGATGTTGTCTAACCAGCATTTTCCAGCATCTCCCTTGGGTGGTGGCTGCTTCCCCACAGAGTATCTCTGCCAAAGAGCTCTTCCTGGGGACATTTTCCTACTCAGTCCATCTGGGTTTGGTGCAGAGAGAGGAGGCCCTGGAAAGGTCCAGCCTCAGCCTTGAGGTTCCATCCCTCAAGGAGAGAGGCCCAGAGAACCAGACAGACTCGTTCTCCCCCCACCCAACCCCACCTGGACACCAGCCACCCACCCACTGGGTCCCTGCCAATTCTCCTGCCCCCCACCCCCACCCCCTCCTGCAGAATTCCTGGCTGCACTCCTGGCCCTGCTTCTTCAAGAATTCAAGGTCTCCATCCTTTTCCCTTGGGGCAGGGGAGAAGGGGCAGGGGCAGGTGGTGACTTTTTCTGACCATGGGCCGCCACGGCATTGGGTGACATCGCCACACCCTGTCTTGTTTGTAAGTGTAGAACAAAATGCGTAAGATTACACTGGAAGCCAATTAATTTGAAATGCAGATATCAAGATATTTTTTAAAACCACATCTGTGATGAAACAATAAATATGCTACTTTATTAACCATTAACAAGATCTAGCAGCAGATCTAAAATGGAGAAGGGATGAATGAGATTTTGAGAAATCTGCATCAACTTTGATGTGGTCTGAAGATATTAAGGATTCCTACTGGAAACAAAGCCGCAGGTACTGCTGAATACAGGGCATGTTGGGTAAGCTCCTCACTGAAGGAAATGCTAAGTTGTATAGTTAAAGGGCAGTGGAAATGAAGATGTAATTTTTTTTCCCACCCAAGTTCATGATGGTCACCCTGAATTCTATCCACGCTGCACCCCAGCTTAAGGTTTCTTATTGTGCTCCAGTTGAAGGAGGCAGGAGGAGAAGGGGACGACAGAGGGTGAGATGGTTGGATGGCATCACCAACTGGATGGACATGAGTTTGAGCAAGCTCCGGGAGTTGGTGATGGACAGGGAAGCCTGGCATACTGCAGTCCATAGGGTCGCAAAGAGTCAGATAGGACTGATTGACTGATCTGAACTGAACACTGCTCCAATAATTGGGGTATGGACAGTGTACCACCAAACATGGAGTTCTGGGAGGGGCCAAGTAGCTAAGGGAAGGAGTCCTAGATGCCAGGGAGAATCACCTGACCCCAGTAACCAATGAAATGTGGAAACAGGGGGAGAGGGAGGAGCCAGCTTACTTCCTCGTTTCTCCAGCCTTGGATCCTGGGTACTAGGGTTCCTGATAGAAGAGGGTGGTCAGAAAGAGGAGAGAGTGAGCAGCTCAGCTGGAAGTGGATCCAGTGGAAAAGAGAGAGTGTGTGTTGTCAGCTCTTGCTTGGTTATGCTGTGGTAACAAACAGCCTCCATTTCTCCAGGGTCTCATAACCACAACGCTTTTCTTGCTCACCTGCAGCTCCGCTGTGTATCACCTTCTCCAGGATCCAGGTGGAGACATTGCTGTTTTCACAGTAAACCAGGGCCCCTCGAAGGCCCATGTCTGGCTGGTTTGCAAGTTTGAGCTGTTCTTTTTTTTTTTTTTTTTTTGCAGTACTGCAAGATATGCAGGATCTTAGTTCTCTCACCAGGGATGGAACCCGCTCCCCCTGCAGTGGGAGCATGCAGTCTTAACCACTGGACCACCAGGGAAGTACCTGAACTATTCTTAATACTCAGTATTCACTCAAGCAGTTGCCCTGAATCCTTACACAACCCAGGAGGAGGGCTCCAAGATGAGTTCCATCTTCCCAATGGACCCCTGGGGCTCAGAGAGGGAGCAAGACTCCCCATGGGTGGCCAGCAGGGATATAGCAGAGTAAGGACTCCTTGCTCCAAGTTCCCTGGAATGTTCTTGGTTCCAGGTCTTGAAGCCCCTCCCCGCTCTTTGCCTCCTGGAACCTGGTGAGGCCTAGCTAATTGGCTGCTGGCACTGTTCCCCAAAGCAGGAGATACCAGTCAGGCCCAGGGGAATTCGTACAGGACTTGTGGGGGTCCTCACCAACTCAAACTGCAACTCCTCCTTAGCCAGCTGTCTCTGGCAAGGGAGAGGTGGGGCTCTGGTTTGAAGCCAGAGAGCCTGAGACCTCAGGAGCATCTTGACTCCTTCCCAAGAAGCCTGGATGGGGCTCCCTGTCTTCTAGGCAGCGGTGAGAAGCCTCATACCTATCCTGGGCCTTGTGTGGGGGCTGGGGGAAGAAGGATGTGGGAGAAGCCCCGCTGAGCCCCCCCAAAGGTTTATAATTAGGCTGGGAGAGGTGGGCCTGTTGTCATTACAAGCGAGGCAAGAAAGGCAGAATCCGGTAGATATTGGAAGGTGCTGTGCTGCTGGCTTTTTAAATTTTTATTTTATTAATTTGGCTGTACTGAGTCTTGGTGGCAGCACGTGGTTGCAGAAGACCGCCGCAGCAGTCTTCTATGCGGCATGTGAGGTCTTTAGTTGTGGCACTCAGGATCTAGTTCCCTGACCAGAGATCAAACCCAAGCCCCCTGCATTGGGAGCTGGGCATCTTAGTCACTGGACCATCAGGGAGTCCCTGTGCTGCTGGCTTTGAAGGAGAAGGATGAGACCACAAGCCAACAAATGTGGGCTGCCTCTAGAAGCTGAAAAAGGCAAGGAAACAGATTCTCCCTAGACCCACAAAAGGAACAGGTTTCTGACCCCAGACTGAAAGAGAATGAATTTGTGTTAAGCCACTTGCCGCTTTCCAGGTGGCCCTAGTGTAAAAGAACCTGCCTGCCAATGCAGGAGACGTAAGAAATGCAGGTTCGATCCCTGACTTGGGAAGATTCCCTGGAGGAGGGAACTCACTCCAATATTCTTGCCTGGAGAATCCCATGGACAGAAGAGCCTGGTAGGCTACAGTCCATGGGGTTCACAAAGGGTCGGACACGACCGAAGCGACTTAGCACACACACTAAATCTGTGGTTATTTGTGGTGGTAGCTACAGGAAGCCCAAACTGTGGGGTTGCACCAGCTCTTCTCCCAGGTCTTAGCAAGCCCTGCTGTTCCAGAAAGACAAGAAGTAATATGCGTGACCGTGCTTTACAAAGAGGCAAGGGTGGGAGCTTCATGAGGTCACGGGGTCATCTATAGTTTCTCCAGGAAAGGAAACCAGCCCTTTGACTGGGGGTGGGGTGGAGTGGGGTAGGGGGCTGCAAGGTGAGCAGGAGATACAGGAGAGCGCCTTTTCAGAGCAGAACAGTGGGGCCCACTGGGCTGCTCCCTGCAGCTGCCCGTTTTATCATGAGTCCTCCGAGCCCACGAGTCACGAGCTGGAAAGGGGTGCCCAGGGGCTGCTTCTCCGCCCCGCTGAGTCATCACACGGTCTCTGGGCAGGTCCCCCCCACCTCTCCAAGCCTCAGTTTCCTCTTCTGTAAAATGCAGAGAATGAGTGGGACTTAGCTGTAGTGCCCACCTGGATGTCGTGCGTGTGTGAAGAGCTCAGCACCCGCCAGGCACACAGGTGTAACCCTGCCTGTGTCCAGGTGGGCAGGCGTGCGTGTCCAGGTATGCCTGTGCTGGGACCTGTGTGCAGTTATATATGCAGCCTGGATGAGCATTCTGAAATTCAACTTGGACTTGTCTCTCCCCTGTTCATAGCCTCCCTACTGCCCCAGGGAGAAGGTCGCATCTTCACCGTGGCCTCCAGGACCCAGCACCGTCTGGCACCTGCAGCCTCTCTGCCTCCCCAAGTCCCCAACTTGCACGCGAAGATCCAGCCCTGCCTGCCTCCTCTCTGCTTCTTAAGTGGGTCATGTTCCCGTGGGCGTCCAGGCCTTCGCACATGCTGTTCTGTGCGAAGTATTCCTCCATTTGGAATACTTCTCTCTTTTTCCTCCTCACTGACTAGCTCCTACTCAGTCTGGGTTTTGAGATGACCTCCTCCAGGTAGCCTTCCCTGACTGCTAACCCCACTGGGATGATTACCCTACTTTGACCTCACGGGCACCTCCTTCCTATGTGCTCCCCTGGCCTCAGCACTAACCACTGGGTTGGATAATTGCTTGTGAGCATCCTTTCTCCTTCTGAGGGCCTGTTCTGAGGGCAGAAAGCTAGAACGCCTTGCTCTCCCCTATCACCGGCACTCTGCATGGGGTCCAGCCCAGAGCAGGTGCTCAGAACTTTGTTGAATGAATGAATGAATGAGTGGGTGAACGCACAGGTCTGGGTGCATGAGCGAGGAGGCTGCTGTCACTTCCCTGTGCACATGCGTGCTTGCTCGCTGCTGGAGGGGTGTGCAGCATGTGTGTTCCTGCAGGGAGTGATGGTGGTGGGGTCACGACCGTGCCCTGGCGTGGGGGCTGGAGCAGGGGGAGGCCAGAGTGTGCTCCCCTTCCCTCGCTGGTCCCCTCTCCCCTGCGCAGACCTGGACTCAGGGAGGTGGCTTAGGCGTGGGAGCGGGAGGAGAGAGCAGAGAGGTAAGAGGAAGGCAGACCCCTGCAGCCTTCACCACAGAAGGCATTCCACTCCTTCCTTCCTCCCTGACCTCCCTGTGACCTCCATCCCCCAGCCTGGGCCCTCCACTGAATGGGGGAGGGCAGAGACCTCTCAGTGTCCCCAGGGGACACCAAGCCAGGCAGTACTTCTCCAGGCGTGCCCACACCTCACCCCCACAGCCCCCCCCCCCAGCTCTGGCCTGGGTCCTGGGGAGGACCTGGTCAAGCCAAGAGAAGGGCAACCTGGGGTGGGGTGTGTAGGCGCGAGGGCTGGCCTCTTAGCCCAGACTGCCTGCTTGCCGGGTCCCTCCCTCATGCCTGGGTGAGGCAGATCATGCCACCTCTCTGACCCTTGACCCTGTCGTCTGCACAATGGCACCTCAGTCCTCCCTTGCAGTGCGGTAGCAATTAACGAGATCTTGTTTACAGAAGGCTTGACACGGTGTCTGGTGCTGGAGGATGCTGAGTGCGTATAATTTTGTCATCATTGACATCACCCCCGTCCCCCCCAATTCCTCGCCCCCGGCTGTGGTCATCCTGCGCTGAGAACCATGCAGGTCTGGCCCCAGCACATCCCTGGCACAGTGGGACAGGTCTGTCTGGCTCATATTTATGTCCCCTACCTCTGGCACCAAGTAGGCACTCCAAAAATATGTTAAATGAATAAACCAGCAGACTCAGTTGGGGTAAAGCACTTACTGTCTCCGGGCCTCAGTTTCCTTAAGTGTAAAACTGCATGTCCATGAACTAAGACTCTTCCAGGTTCCTCCTGGAACCTTGTCACTGCTGTGCTGAGTTTTGAGTCTTTTTTTAAAATATTCATGCTAGCTCACACATCCCCAGGCCCTCTCACCTGGACACACTGCAAGCCTCTCGCTTTTCTGCCTGTTTCTGTGCCTTGACCCCATTCTCCATCCTGTGCAGCTGGTGCAGAGGTCTCGAAACACAAAGATTGATGGCAGAAAGAGAAGGGGACAACAGAGGATGAGATGGTTGGATGGCGTCACTGACTCGATGGACATGAGTTTGAGCAAGCTCCAGGAGTTGGTGATGGACAGGGAAGCCTGGCGTGCTGAAGTCCATGGAGTTGCAAAGAGTCAGAACTGAACCGTGATAGACTAGAGTGTGACGTGGCTCACAGGGCCCCACATGGCCCAGCCCTGAGAACCCTTCCAGCCTCGTCGAAAGCGCCACCAGCTCCGCTACACAGGCCTTCTCTCTGCCCCTCCTCTACTGGCCCTCCCTGTACAGGCCCTTTGAACACAACATGCTGTTCCCTCAAGCTGCCATGCTGCTCCCTGTCTCTTTAACTGGTGACTTGCACTCAATCTTCAGGTCTCCTGTCTAGGGCCACATCCTCTGGGAAGCCCTCCTTAACCTCTCCTGAGACTGGGTCAAATTACCCCATTATTTCTTTTAAAATATTTATTTGTTGACCAACCCAGACAGCATATTAAAAAGCAGAGATATTACTTTGCCAACAAAGGTCCGTCCAGTCAAAGATACGGTTTTTCCAATTGTCATGTATGGATATGAGAATTGGACTATAAAGAAAGCTGAGGGTCAAAGAATTGATGCTTTTGAACTATGGTGTTGGGGAAGACTCATGAGAGCCTCTTGGACTGCAAAGAGATCCAACCAGTCCACCTTAAAGGAAATCAGTCCTGAATATTCATTGGAAGGACTGATGCTTATGCTGAAGCTCCAATACTTTGGCCACCTGATGGGAAGAACTGACTCATTGGAAAAGACCCTGATGCTGGGAAAGATTGAAGGCGGGAGGAGAAGGGGTCGACAGAGGATGAGATGGTTGGATGGCATCACCGACACAATGGACATGAGTTTGAGTAAGCTCCGGGAGTTGGTGATGGACAGGGAAGCCTGGCGTCCTGAGGTACATGGGGTCACAAAGAGTCGGACACGACTGAGCAACTGAACTGAACTGATTTATTTCATTTTTGGCTTTGCTGGGTCTTCCTTGCTTTGCGTGGGCTTTCTGTAGTTGCGATGAGCAGGGGCTACTCTGCTGCGGTGCACCGCCTTCTTATTGCAGTGGTCTCTCTTGTTGCGGAGCACGAGCTAGTTGCAGCTCGTGGCTCTAGAGCTCGGTCTCGGTAGTTGTGGTGCATGGGCTTAGTTGTTCCAAGACATGTGGGATCTTCCCAGACCAGGGATCGAACACAGGCCCCCTGCATCGGCAGGCAAATTCTTTACCACCGAGCCGCCAGCGCAGGCCCCACTCCATTATTGACTGCGTCTCTCTCCCAGTGTCTGTTGTGATCAGAAAGTTCCCCCTGTTTGTGGGATCACTGTGTGTGTGTGTCCCCCACTGGGACCATGTGTTCCTGGAGGTCAGGCCTGGCCTGGCTCCTTCTTACGTTGCTATAAAACAGTGAAGAGCCTGGCACATAGGAGCTGCCTGATAAAGGGTAGCCCCTGCTGCCATACTCCCCTCCACAGCGGGAGCCTTTGAGGGGCTCTGCAGAGTGCCCGTACCCAAAGATCGGGCAATCATGTGGGAATAGTGTGGGCTGGGTGGAGGTTCATGCTTGACCTTGGGGGAGGGGAGCACCCACTGGGGGGTGATCAGGACAGTGGCTGGGAGGGGGATGGCCTCCTGGATGCCCACACCCAGTCCCTGCCTTCTGCCTCGCATCATAGCCTGCTCTCAGGGAAGGGCCTGCGTTTGCCACATTTTGGACTTCATCCCATTCTCTGAGTTTGGCCTCTGCTGGAGAGACCCAGGTCCTGAGGCCCGGGATGAATCCCAGTGCCACCACTCATTGCTGTGCATCCTTAGGCAGCACCCTCCCCCTCTCTGGGCCTCTAGTTCCTCATATAGGAGATGGAGGCAATACTAGTCTCTGCTGCAGAGGGCAGGAGTTAGGGAGGTGCTCTGTGCCCAGCGCCCCTGCTGGGATGGGAGGTACTCACTGGGGAACTGGGACACAGGGAGCAACAGGGGCGTGGTCTTCAGGGGGTGCCCCCAAAACTGCTGTGTGGCTGGTCTGCAGCAGGCATTGGGGAGGGTAATAGAAAGAGCCTCAGAGTGGCTGCCGAAAGACGGTGAGCGCTGAGTGCACGTGTGTGTGTATGTGTGTGTGTACAGCTGCCGGAGGAGAGACTTCAGAGGAGAGGAGGGAGGGAGTGAGCTGGCAGAGCTGAGCGCTGCAGCAGCGGTGGAACCAGAGGCCCAGAGGCGGGAGCTGAAAGAAGCCTCCCAAGGCCACTGCAGTCAAAGCTGGAGAAGGAGGGGTGGGCCTGGCTGGAAGGAGGGGCTTCCCAGACCTGGGAGGGGAGGCTGGGGACCCTGGGCTGGGGGTCTGAGGACTCACAGGGTTCTTAGCATCCCTGGTGTGCAGAGCTTGCACTCTGCCGCTCAGAGGCCCCTGTCTGCATTCGAGCTCTGCTGCTCACTAGCTCTGTGACCCAGGGCGAGCCCTTTGCCTCTCGAAGCCTCCGTTTCTATGGCTGCAAAATGGGAATGATGATAGACTATCCCTGTGTATTTCCTGGGGCTACCATAACAAAGTGCCCCAGGCTGGGTGGCTTAAACCACAGAAATTAGTTTTCTCCTGTTTCTGGAGACTGGAAACCAAAGCAAGGTATCAACAGAGTTGGTTTCCTCTGAGGCCTCTCTCCTTGGCTTGTAGACAGCCGCCTTCTTGCTGTGTCTTCATGTGGTCCTTGCTCAGTGTGTGCCTGTGTCTTAATCTCCTCTTCTTAGAAGGATACCAGGCATTGGATCAGGGCCCACCCCAGTGACCTCATTTTAACTTAAGTACCTCTTTAAAGACCCCGTGTTCAAACACAGTCACATCTAAGGTACTGGGGCTTAGGACTTCAACCTACAAATTTTGGGTAGGGGCTTAATCCAGCCCATAATACCGGGCTGGGCTCAGTATTTGGTCTGGGCTCCCTGCACACAGGCTAAAATAAAGGCTGAGGTATGAGTAGTTTGTCAGGGGCAAGAGTGAGGGTGGGAGACGGGAGGGTGAAATAAAAGAGAAAAGAGAACTAACACAAACCCGCTTTCTTGAGTTCCTGGAGCTCCCCGTTAAGGCCGCCTGGGTGCCCAGGCCCCGGGGTGGTCTGAGGTTCCTTATGAGACGCACCTCGGAGGAGGCATCCCACAGCTCCTGCTCCCTGGGATCAAGGGTTGCTCCGAAGGTGTTACAGCTGATCTCCTCTGACTGCTGAGGGGGTTTGGGTGGGCGGAGGGACATCCCAGACAGGCAATCCTATTCCCACAGCTTGTTTCTGGCCCGGGTGTCCTAGTTCTTGGGAACACAGCACCACCGACTGGCTGTGGGCTCTGGGCACATGGTCTGCTTGCCCCCACGTTCCATCAGGCCCTCGCTCCAGGATCAGACAGTGGCTACCATGCTTGTGCCCTTCTCTTGCCATAAAGTCGGGCCCTTGGTCCAAGCCCCAGGGAGGATGGGATCCCATGTCTCCAGATGAAGAATTGCATAAGGCCTAGGATGTGACCAGCTATGGTGTTCTGAGAGGTGTGACAGAAGACGGAGCACACATCTCCCTAAATAGGGAGGCTTGGTCTCTGCCTGGGCCGGCTCAGGGAATAGTGTGGAGGCCAAAGTGACCCTGCATGGCCTTCCAGGGCAACAGCCACCACTGGGTGTGGGCAAAGGGGCAGTGCTAGGCTGACCCACGGAGACCTTTCTGGAATAACTGGCAGCCATAACCACCCACTGAGGGGCAGGACAAAGTGACTGTGAACTCCCAAAGCCTGATTTCTGCCCAGGATCCCTAAATCCTTCCTGATAGACCATCATTTCTCCTAGGCTCAGCTTCCCAGGTGGCTCAGTGGTAAAGAACACGCCTCCAAATGCTGGAGACAGGGGTTCAATCCCTGGCCAGAAAGATCCCCTGGAGAAGGAATCCAACCACTCCAGTATTCTGGCTCAGGAAATCCCCTGGACAGAGGAGCCTGGTGGGCTGCAGTCCATGGAGTCGTAAGAGTCGGACACGACCGAGCGACTAAACAACAACCTCCCAGGCTCAGGACAGGTGGACTGGGCTCTGGGCCAGACACAGCCTTCTGGATGCACAACCCCGGGTGAGTCCTGTCTTCATCCCCTCATCGGGCCTCAGGAGGACGGATGGACTGAACAAGATGCTGGGGGCCTGGCCCTCAGTGGGGTTGTTAGTCCAGCCAGGGCACAAAGCGGCCACGTGGTGGGCCTGAGTCCCACCTTGATTGCCAATCCAGTGTTCCTTCCACCACTCCTCAAGAGAAAGCGTGGGGGTCGTGGGAAGAGCAAGAGGATTGGAAAGGCAGGGACCTGATGCCCACTGCCCTCCATAATGCCCCACACATAGTAGGTGCTTACTAAGTATGTGCTGAATGACTGGGTGCAAGGATGGATGGACAAACGGACAGACAGGTAGGTAGATGCGGCCTAGCTCTGTTTTTTCCAAATCCCAACCACCCAGTCCAGCCCTTCCCTCCTCTTGCTAACCTCATTTGGTTGCTAGCAGGCTCTTGCTTTCATTTCTGCCGAGTCATTGCTCTCAACCCCGTGATAGGGCTGGGCGTGCCAGGAATCCAGAGAGAAGGAAACAGAACCTCAGAACTTCACCACTAGCTCCATTTTCGAGATGAGGAAACCGAGGCAGGGAGAGGGTCCTGAGGTTTGCTCAGCCCCAGCACGGCCCACCTCCCCAGCAGCCAAAGGCCCCCACCCTTGCCTGGCTCACCCACCACCATGGGATGGCTTTAGGCCTTCTCTGGCAGATTTGGGTAACTGGTTGGAAGGGGGGGTAGGGGAGTGGGGGGAGTTTGGTCAGCAGATTGGGTTCCCTGAGTCATTCCCAGTCCTCCCAAAGATGTCCTAACTCAACCCATGTTGCTCCAAAGACATGCCCAGCCCCCCTCTGGGGCCTATAGGCTGCCCCCAGCGGCCTCCCTTGGGTGAGTCTCTCCTCTCTTCTTTTCGGGCCCTTCTCACCCTTCTGCAGGGTCTGGAGCCAAGACCCAGGGACTCGCCTCCAACCCGGCACAAGTACTATGGCCTTAAGTAGGCCTCTGGCCCTCTCTAAGCCTCCATGGCCCCAGCTGGGGCGGCTGGCTATCTAAATCCCTTCTGACCTTGACCCTCCAGGCCTCCTGGCAACTGGAGCTCTGCTCTCCCTTCTCCCTCCGTCTGCACACCCCATTTCTCTCTGGACGCCCTCCCCCACATCTCGCCTTCTCCCCACTCTGCTCTCCCGTCTCCTGCCCACCCTCCTCAGAATGCCAGGTCTGCAGCTTTCCCTGACCTTGAGCAGACAGCAGGCTGGGAGCCCGCAGCTCAGAGCTTTGCAAAAGGGCCTCCGGTGATGAGAAGCCTTCCAGCTTTTCTGGTCCTGGGAGGCTGCACTGTCCTTGCTGGCCCCCTCCCCACACCCTATGCCGCGCCCCGAGTTTACTCTTCTCCTTGGCTTTTCTCATCTTTTCACTAGTTACTTCACTTGCTGTGTGTGCTAAGTCGCTTCAGTTGTGTCCGTATGTGCGACCCTATGGACTGTAACCCCCCAGCCGCCTCTGTCCACGGGATGCTTCAGGCAAGGATACAGGTGTTGTTTGTTGTTCATCCCCTCGTAAGAAGGTCAGCTCCCCGAGGACAGGGGTTTTTGCCTCTTGTCACTGCTGGGGGGGTCCCCCAGCCCAGAACTGGCACCCGGCGCACAATGGGTGCTCAGCAGATACCTGATGCATGAAGATTCTGCTCTCTAATGACAGCGGCTATTTATGGAGGGTGTAATACTTGCACACTGCCTCTGATTAGCAAGCCCTGCATGCCCAGGACTGTGCCAGCCCCTTTGAGAAGACGGGGAAACTGAGGCTCAGAGAGGAAGAGCCCAGAGGGAAGAGCTAAGGTCACACAGCGGTAACCGGTGGAGGCTGGATTCGAACCCACAGGTCCAGCCCACGGGCCTGCGCTCTTGGTCCTCCCTCCCAGCAGGGATGGGGGTGGCGGGAGCGGTTGCAGTTGCCACCCCGGACCAAAGGGGAAGCCGAGGTCAGTGCCGGGGCGGGGGCGGGGTGGGGGTGGGGTGTCAGTCCGGCCCCCAGGCCTCCGGCCACGCCCCTTACTTATGGACCGGGAAGACCCAAGTACTCTACCTGCCTCGGGTTCCCTGGAAGCCTCCCTCCCAAACCCGAGTCAGTCTGGGAACCGGCCCGCGCCACCCCCCACCCCCCACCCCCGCCCCGCCCGAGGCGGAGCTTCGCCCGCGCCCACCGGGAGCCGGGGAGGGAGAGAGAAATGAGTTTTCCTGCCTCCCGGTGGCGGTGTCAATTGATCGGGCGCGGGCGGGGGCCGCGCGCCGGGCTGGGGGCCTCGCTCGCAGCTGCCGGCGCACAATTATCGGGAAAAAACTGGGGCGGCCGCTGCGGTGAAATTAGTTATCGATCCCTCGGCGGGGCCGCGGGGCCGCGCTCGGCGCTGACTGCTGCAGACCCGGGCCGGGCCCGCCGGGCGCGTGCGGCGAGGAGGGGGCAGGGATGGTGGGGATGGGGGGGGCCTCTCCCGCCCCTCCCCTCCCTCTCCGTCTCCCCGCGGCGCTCCTCCACCTCCTCCTCCTCCCCGCACCCTCCTCCCGGCCTCTCTGCCTCTCTCCTCTCCCATTCATCCCGCCGCCGTGGTATCGACCCAAAGTCGACCCCGAGCTGACGGGCGTCCCCCGCCCCCAGCACTGGCCGCCCCGCCTCGTGGGCTTGGCACCCGGCGCCCCGTCTGAGTGCTGAGAACACCCCCAGGGTGGGCCCTGCCCCCCGCCCCGGAGAGCCCCCGCGAGCTGGCGGGGAGGAAAGCATGTTCCCGGTAAGCCAGGGTTTGGAGCCCTGTTGCCTGGAAAAGTGTTTGATCCGAGCCTCAGTTTCCTCCCCTATAAACTGGGTAGTTCCTACATCTTGCTTGTTGAGAGGATAAAATTGGAGGCTTCAAGGAGGCGTGCCTGCGCTGGTCGCCTGGAAGGAAGCATGTTGGGGTGTTGATTTCACGTTTATACCGCCGATTCTTCCCAGCGACTCGAGGAGATGCGTCACGTCCTCATGTCCCCATTTTATAGATGAGTAAACTGTGCTCTGAGGGGGGAAGTGCCTTGTCCACCCCATACAGCCAACAAGTGGCCCCATGACACTAGAACCCAGCTAACAGAGGGGAGATTGGAGAGGGGTGCTTCTCAGTGGGTGTTGACATATAAAAGGGGAAGGAGGGGTGGTAAGAGAGGAAGTGGGGGTCAAGTCAGTTCCCCTAGGACCACGTGGCTCAGGGCAGCTCGGGGCTCTGCAGCCTCCGGGGAGCGGGGGATGGAAAGGGGGAAAGGGGAGGGGGAGAGGGCCTCTCTCTTTCCGAAGACTAGGCTTTGTACTGTGACTTTGGGGATCCCCTTGACCCTGTCCCAGGCCTTCTACAAAAAGGGGTTTGGACCTCATGTCCCACCAGGGAGAGATTGGCAGTGTCTGGTCATGGAGAACTTGGGAGTGTCCCAGAGAAGGGCATTGAGGAGGGGGATGGCAGGGTCAAGTTTGCCCCTGGAAGCCTGGTGTGCAGAAATCCTGCAGTGGAGTCCTGACTCTGTTCTTGGTCTCTCTGCGCCTCAGTTTTCTCCCGGTAAAATGATCTCCACCAATGTAAGGGCAGTGGCTTTGGATTGGTGTAGCCCTGGGTTCGAGTCTTCCTTTAAAGCTATAGTACCTTAGGGCTGGGGCTTCCCAGGTGGCGCTAGTGGCAAAGAACCTGCCTGCCAATGCAGGAGACGGAAGAGACTTGGGTTCAATCCCTGGGTTGGGAAGATCCCCTGGAGGAGGGCATGGCAACCCACTCCAAGATTCTTGCCTGGAGAATCCAGGCAAGAGGCGCTTGGCGGACTATAGTCCATAGGGTCACAAAGAGTCAGACGTGACTGAAGCGACTTAGCACACGTGTGTCCATGCGCATTGGGTGCTATCAACAAGTGGTTCGATCAAAGGGGCAGAATAGCCTAGCAACCTGGGGGCTTTGTGCTCCCCCTCCTAAGATTTCCTGGCTTCCCAAACGGGGCTCCAGAGATGCTGCTTGTTTTCTTTTTTGTTTGTTTTGGCCCTGCCACAGGGTGTATGGAATCTTTTTAATAGTTCCCTGTCCAAGGAATGAACCCACGCCCCCTGCAGTGGAAGTGAGGAGTCTTAACCACCGTTGGGAGGTCCCCAGAGGTGGTGCTGAAGGGGGTGTGGCCCCTTTGCAGGCCACAGTAGCCCTGGCCTGATGCTGGAGGAGAGGCAAAGCCAGAGGGCTGGAGGCTAACAGGCTGATTCTGCCTCTTCTGCCTGTGGGTTGCAGGGACCTCAGCAAAGGGGTCCTGAGATGAGGAAACCAGTGCCCCCTTGCTGTCATTGAGGGCAAATAGAAACTTTTGGGGAGCGGGGACCGGGGACTGCAGGCCGGCCTACGGGGCCTGCGGCTGCCTTATGTTCTATAAAAACTGACCCTCATTAAAAAAAAGGGTGGGGGGGCTTCCCAGCTAGTTCAGCTGGTAAAGTAGCTGCCTGCAGTGCAGGAGACCCTGGTTCAATCCCTGGGTGGGGAAGATCCCCTGGAGAAGGAAATGGCAACCCACTCCAGTATCCTTGCCTGGAGAATCCCCATGGACAGAGGAACCTGGTGAGCTACAGGCCATGTGATCGCAGAGAAACATCGACAACAATAAAGACTGACCTTTATCCACTCTGGGGAGCAAGATATATTCTATTTCTTGATTTGGATGCTGGTTAGTTATACAGGTGGGTTCACTTAGTGAAAATACTTATAGCTGAACACCTAGCGTGTAACTGTTCAGTTCAGTTCAGTTACTTGGTCGTGTCTGACTATTTGCCACCCCATGGACTGCAGCATGCCAGGCCTCCCTGTCCATCACCAACTCCCGGAGTTTACTCAAACTCATGTCCATTGAGTCGGTGATGCCATCCAACCATCTCATCCTCTGTTACCCCTTCTCCTCCCGCCTTCAATCTTTCCCAGCATCAGGGTCTTTTCCAAATGAGTCAGTTCTTCACACCAGGTGGCCAAAGTATTGGAGTTTCAGCTTCAGCATCAGTCCTTTCAAAGAATATTCAGGACTGATTTCCTTTAGGATGGACTGGTTGGATCTCCTTGCAGAGGAGAGACTCTCAAGAGTCTCCTCCAACACCAGTTCAAAAGCATCAATTCTTCGCCGCTCAGCTTTCATGTGCATTCATCCATGACCACTGGAAAAACCATAGCTTTGACTATACGAACCTTTGTCGGCAAAGTAATGTCTCTGCTTTTTAATATGCTATCTAGGATTGCTCGTAGCTTTTCTTCCAAGGAGCAAGTGTCTTTTAATTTCATGGCTGCAGTCACCATCTGCAGTGATTTTGGAGCCCAAGAAAATAAAGTCTCTCACTGTTTCCATTGTTTCTCCATCTGTTTGCCATGAAGAGATGGGACTGGATGTCATGATCTTGGTTTTCTGAGTGCTGAGTTTTAAGCCAGCTTTTTCACTCTCCCATTTCACCCTCATCAAGAGGCTCTTCAGTTCCTCTTCACTTTCTGCCATAAGGGTGGTGTCATCTGCATATCTGAGGTTATTGATATTTCTCCTGGCAATCTTGACTCCAGTTTGTGCTTCCTCCAGCCCAGCGTTTCACATGATGTACTCTGTGTGTGTGCATGTTTTGTCGCTCAGTCGTGTGCGACTCTTTGCGACCCCATGGACTGTGACCCACCAGGCTCCTCTGTCCACGGGATTCTCCAGGCAAGAATACTAGAGTGGGTTGCCATTTCCTTCTCCAGGGGATCTTCCCCACCCAAAGATGAACCCAGGTCTCCTGCATTGCAGGCGGATGCTTTGCCATCTGAGCTACTAGGAAAGGCCCTAGTATATACTCTGCCTGTAAGTTAAATACGGTGACGATATACAGCCTTGACGTACTCCTTTCTCAATTTGGAACCAATCCGTTGTTCCGTGTCCGGTTCTAACTGTTGCTTCTTGACCTGCGTACAGGTTTCTTAGGAGGCAGGTAAGGTGGTCTGGTATTCCCATCTCTTGAAGAATTTTCCACAGTTTGTTGTGATCCACACAGTCAAAGGCTTGAGGGTAGTCAATGAAGCAAAAGTAGATGTTTTTCTGGAATTCTCGTGCTTTTTTTCTATGATCCAGTTGATGTTGGCAATTTGATTTCTGGTTCCTCGGCCTTTTCCAAATCTAGCTTGAACAGCTGGAAGTTCTTGGTTCACGTACTGTTGAAGCCTGGCTTGGAGAAATCTGAGCACTAGCGTGTTAGATGAGTGCAGTTGTGTGCGGTCTGAACATTCTTGGGCTTCCCTGGTTGCTCAGCTGGTGAAGAATCCGCCTGCAATGCAGGAGACCTGGGTTTGATCCCTGGGTTGGGAAGATCCCTTGGAGAAGGGAATTGCTACCCACTCCAGTATTCTGGTCTGGAAAATTCCATGGATTGTACAGTCCATGGGGTGACAAAGAGTCACACACAACTGATCGACTTTCAAATAAATAAAATTTATTGAACATTCTTTTTTTTTTTTTTTTGCTTTGCTTTGCTTTGAGATTGGAATGAAAACTGACTGTTTCCAGTCCTGTGGCCACTGCTGAGTTTTCCAAATTTGCTGGCATATTGAGTGCAGCAATTTAACAGCATCATCTTTTAGGATTTGAAATAGCTCAACTGGAATGCCATCACCTCCACTAGCTTTGTTCATAGTGATGCTTCTTAAGGCCCACTTGACTTCCCACTCCTGGGTATCTGGCTTTAGGTGAGTGATCACACCATCGTGATTATCTGGGTCATTAAGATCTTTTTTGTATAGTTCTTCTGTGTATTCTTACCACCTCTTCTTAGTATCTTTTGCTTCTGTTAGGTCTATACTGTTTCTGTGTTTTATTGTGCCCATTTTGCATGAAATGTTCCCTTGGTATCTCCAATTTTCTCTAAGGGATCTCTAGTCATTCTCATTCTATTGTTTTCCTCTATTTCTTTGCACTGATCACTTAGGAAGGCTTTCCTATCTCTCCTTGCTATCTTTGGATCTCTGCATTCAGATGGGTATATCTTTCCTTTTCTCCTTTGTCTTTTGCTTCTGTTCTCAGCTACTTGTAAGGCCACCTCAGACAACCGTTTTGCCTTTTTGCATTTCTTCTTCTTGGGGACTTTTTTTTTTTTTTTAAAGTCTTTATTGAATCTGTTACAATGTTGCTTCTGTTTTATATTTTGGTTTTTTGGCCTGGAGGCATGTGGGATCTTAGCTAACATTCCAGGTTCCTGTGCAGTATTGTTCTTTACAGCATCAGACTTTAATTTACTTCTATCACCAGTTACATCCACAACTGGGCATTGTTTTTGCTTTGGCTCAGCCTCTTCTTTCCATCCGGAGCTATTTCTCCACTCTTGTCCGGTAGCATATTGGACACCTACCGACTTGGGGAGTTCATCTTATAGTGTCCTATCTTTTTACCTGTTCATACTGTTCTGAACACCTAGAGTGTAACTGAGGCCCAGCGCAAGTCAGTGCCCTGGCTAGGTCCCCCGGCACTAAGACAGAACCAGATTTGGAAACAAGACCTGCCTCCCTGGCTGCAAGGCCCTGCGTTTTCTGTGACACTCCTCTCCCTCCCGCCCCATCTGACATTCCACCTGCCATCAGTATGCAGGAGGGTGAACAGAGGCGTGCAAATGGGGAAGGAGGGGAGGAAGAAGTCAAGGGGTAACTGTCCTGAACACCCCTTCCCCAGCCACCAGGCTCATCCCAGCCTCATTCACTCACAGGGGACCCCTGGCCACTCCCCAGACTGTCACCCTCTTGCCTCTGAGCTTTTCCCGATGTTGCAGGCCTGCAAACCCGCTGGGCACCGGGCCCTGAGCTGGGCTTCAGGGATGCAACTGTGAACCAGGGCCCATAGTCCCTGCCCGTGGGGCGCTTTCAGTGTAGCGTGAATGTGTTGAGCACCTTTACTTAGGCTTTTATAAGCATGCAGGTACAGATGGGGAGGAGCTTCCCTGGTGGCTCAGTGGTAGAGAATCTGCCTGCCAATGCAGGAGACGTGGGTTCGATCCCTGGGGTGTGAAGATGCCTTGGAGAAGGAAATGGCAACCCACGCTGGTATTCCTGCTGGGAGAATTCCATGGACAGAGGTGCCTGGAGGGCTACAGTCCATGGGGTCTCAAAGAGTCGGACACAACTTAGCGACTAAACAACAGCAACATACAAGGACATGTGTTCATCTTTGTATTTGGAGCTCCCCGTAAGATGGCACACACATAAGATGCATGGGTGTGGGAGCTGGACTATAAAGAAAGCTGGGCGCCGAAGAATTGATGCTTTTGAACTGTGGTGTTGGAGAAGACTCTTGAGAATCCCTTGGACAGCAAGGAGATCCAACCAGTCCATTCTAAAGGAAATCAGTCCTGAGTGTTCATTGCAAGGATTGATGTTGAAGCTGAAACTCCAATACTTTGGCCACCTTTGCGAAGAGCTGACTCATTTGAAAAGACCCTGATGCTGGGAAAGACTGAAAGCAGGAGGAGACGGGAACAACAGAGGATGAGATGGTTGGATGGCATCACTGACTCGGTGGACGTGAGTCTGAATGAACTCCGGGAGTTGGTGATGGACAGGGAGGCCTGGCGTGCTGCGGTTCATGGGGTCGCAAAGAGTCAGACACGACTGAGCGACTGAACTGAATTGAACTGAACTGATAAGATGGCACTGAAAAATCCGGCTGAACTTTTTGGCCAGCCTACTCTGTGTGTATTTGTGCGTTGTGTACATGGGCATGGCTGGGCACGTGTACACGTACTGCTCAGTCTGCATGTTCACATACGTATAAGCGTGGGTAGCACCGTATAGGCATGAATAACTGTGTACATGTGTGCATGTGCTCATTTATGTAAATGTGCGTCTTTATGCGTGTTGCACATGCTTGTGTACATCTGTTTGTACCTGGATTTCGGTGCATGTTTGTGTGGCAGGTTGAACATCTCTGTGAATGCTTAGAAGCACATAGGATGGGAATCTCTGTGGACGCACAGAGCTGCAGAGATGTGCAGGAAGGGGCTGTGTGTCTGGACACTGGCTATGCATTTGCATTCTGAGTGTATAATGTGTGCATGCTGGCATGCATGGGTATGCAGGTGTATGCAGTGCAGGTACACACCTTTGTGGTTTCAGGCCTTGCTTGTGTTTGTGCTTGCCTGTGCGAGTCCTCTACGTGTGTGCGCGTCGGTGTAGGGAGCACCTCCCTAGTGCACGCGCATTTTCGAGGCTGTGTATGTTCATGCCTGTGTCTGTGTCTGCCTCCACACGGCACGCTGGGTGTGTGTCGCCCCATGTCCATTAGGGAGTACAGCACGCTGCTGTGGGGAGGAGGGCGCTTCCCATCTTTCAGCAGAGCTCGAGAAAAGACAGACCCAGGCAGGGCTCGGCTGCCTTCTACCTGGTACAAGATGCTGAAGAGGGAGGTAGAAACTGGCCAGGACTGCCAGCTGCCTGCTGCACCCAGCTGGGGTCCAGGGAAACGGCCTCCTCCCCACACCTCCTCCGGGCCGCTAGGGATGGCAGGGGCAGGAGACAGCAGGTGGTCTTGCCCAGCAGGCTGAGGCCTCCCCTGGGCCCCTTGCCAAGGGAAGCTTTCCTGAGCCTTTGAGCTTAGAGAGGTCAGCCACCGCCTGCCACCTCCCTGTTGGGGCCTCTCACACCTGTGCCCCGGCCTGTCTGCTGTGAGCATCGCATTGTAGGCTCCAGTGGCAGGCCGTGGAGCCTGGCTCCTCTCGACTTTTTCTGCATTCCCATCTCCCTGGCTTTGAGGCCCAGGTCAGGACTGGGCCAAGGCTCTCCTCTTAAGCAGCTGGAGCCTCTGGTGAAGGCAAGATGCACAAGAACATCCTTCTTTTTTTAAAAAAGTAAAAAAAAAAATTTTTAATTGAAGGATAATTGCTTTACAGAATGTTGTTGTTTTCTGTCAAACCTCAACATGAATCAGCCATAGGTATACATATATCCCCTCCCTTTTGAACCTCTGTCTCATCTCCTGCCCCATCCCAGCCCTCTAGGTTGATACAGAGCCCCTGTTTGAGTTTCCTGAGCCAGACAGCAAATTCCCGCTGGCTATCTATTTTGCATATGATAATATAAGTTTCCATGTTACTCTTTCCATACATCTCACCCTCTCCTCCCCTCTCCCCATGTCCATTAAGTCTATTCTCTATGTCTCTTTCCCCATTGCTGCCCTGTAAATAAATTCTTCAGTACCATTTTTCTAGATTCTGTATATATGCGTTAGAGTATGATATTTGTCTTTCTTTCTGACATACTTCACTCTGTATAATAGGTTCTAGGTTCATCCACTTCATTAGAACTGAATCAAAGGTGTTCCTTTTTATGACTGAGTAATATTAAAAAAATATTTATTTGGCTGTGCCGGGTCTTAGTTGCAGCACGCAAGATCTTCCATCTTCACTGAGGCGTGTGGGATCTTCAGTTGTGGCACGTGGGATCTAGTTCCCTGACCAGGGATCGAACCTGGGCCTCCTGCATTGGGAGTGTGGAGTCTTTGCCACTGGACCCCCAGGGAAGCCCCAGTGCATCCTTCCTGCAGCTGCCGGCCTGGGCAGCAGTGATGGAGCCCAGTGTGCAGACAATGAGCTTGCTCATGCTTTTTCTGTCCATGGGAACCTTTGTGGTCCCTAACGTAGGTCTGTGATGGTCTTCCGTCTGCCACAGCTTGCTTCTTCCCCATCCTCATCCAACTCCCTCATCCCTTTGGGGTTCCTGTACCCTGGTCCCTGGGGTCCCTCCTCACCTGGCACAATGCTTTAGTCTCAGAAGACTTGAGGGCCTCCCACAACCCTCCTTTCCTTGGTCAGTCTCCCTCCAGCACCACCAGGACCCCCTGGCTAACAATTGGGCTCCCTCTTTCTCCATCCTGTTGCTTCTGGGGAATTTGGCTTGGCTCCTGCACCGTGGTCCACCCTGACCTGGTCATCACTCGCACGGCTGTACTTCCGGGGTCTAAAATTCAGACACCCCTGCCTCCTCCCCACCTCCCACCTATCTAGCCCTCACTCTTCTGAGAGTATTTATGCTTGCCACCTTCTTCAGACCCCTCTGGTCCCAACCCTCCTCAGGACAGCTACCTCTTTCTGTGCAATGTCCCGAGATGCTCCCACTGCAAGGCCAAGCCAGCCTCACCAGACTTCACCTCTAAGTGACCACATTGCCACTTTAGATCTCCAAGACCATGGCCTTCTGGTATCTATCTCCAGTCCATTGTCTTCTGAACACTAGACCCACTGTGTTTGCTGCCCTTGACATCTCCTCTGTGTCCTTTAAGCCCACCCAGGCCCTTCCCACCCCAATCCTGCCCTCCCCTCTTCCAGGCTTCCCCCTCAGAGAATGGTACCCCAGCCATGTCTTCTGGGCCAGAAGTCAAGACATTACCCTTGTCTGCTTCTTCTCCTCCACCTTCTACATCCAGTAAGTCACCAAGCATCTGTGCTTAGGGTTCATTGAATTTCTTGGATACTAGTTTCATTAAATTTGGAAGTTTTTCATCCATGAGTTCTTCCAATATTTTTCTGATCCGTTTCCCCCTTTCCTCTGGGACTCCAATTATCCATATATTAGGCTGCTTGGAATTATTCTACAGCTGACTGGTGTTCTTCCCATTTTTAAAAACACTTTTTCTCCATGTTTCATTTTGGATAGTTTTTATTGCTATGCCTTCATGTTCATGAACGTTTCTTCTGCCTTATCTAATCTGCCACAAATCCCACTTGGTGTATTTTTTAACCTCAGACATTGCAATTTTCAACTCTTAAAAGTTAATTTGGGTCTTTTGTCTATCTTCACATCTCTGCTGCCTCTGCTAAGTCGCTTCAGTCCTGTCCGACTTTGTGCAACACCATAGATGGCAGCCTACCAGGCTCCCCCGTCCCTGGGATTCTCCAGGCAAGAACACTGGAGTGGGTTGCCATTTTCTTCTCCAATGCACGAAAGTGAAAAGTGAAAGTGAAGTCATTCAGTCATGTCCGACTCCTAGTGACCCCATGGACTGCAGCCTACCAGGCTCCTCCGTCCATGGGATTTTCCAGGCAAGAGTACTGGAGTGGGATGCCATTGCCTTCTCCGATCTTCATGTCTCTAGCATTTTGAAAATGTGGAATAGAGTTATAAAAGCTGTTTTAGAATCCTTCTCTGCTAATTCTAACATCTGTGTCAGTTCTGGGTCAGTTGCCATTGATTGATTATTCTTTTCTTTATGGCTTACGTTTTCTGGCTTCCTTGTATGCCTGGTAATTTTTAGTGGATGCCAGACATTGTGATTTTGGGATATTTTTGTATTCTTATAAATCTTCTTGAACTTTCTTCTGGGAAGCAGTTAAATTACTTGGGAACCAACTGATGTTTTTGGGTCTTGCTTGAAGATTTATTAGGTGGGTTTTTAGCAATACTGTCTAGGACTAACTCTTCCCCACCTCTGAGACAAGACCTTCCTAAGTGCTCTCCCCACTTCCCTGTGAATTACAACTTTTCCAGTCTGGCTGGTGGGAACAGGCAGTATTCCCAGCCCTGTGTGAGCATCAGACACGGCTCCCTCTAATTCTTTCATATGGTTCTTTCTTGAAAACCACTGTTTTTTTTCCTTCTGTCTGAATTTTTTGGTTGTTTCAGGTGGGATAGGAAATCTGGTCTCCATTACTCCATCTTGGCCAGAAGCAGAAGTCAGTTGTCCTTGTTTTTCAGCTGCTCATGTCATGTCCGACTCTTTGAGACCCCATAGACTGCAGCATGCCAGCCTTCCCTGTCCTTCACTATCTCCCAGAGTTTGGTCAAACTGATGACCATTGAGTTGGTGAAGCCATCCAAACTCTCATCAGAAGTCAGTTACCAAATCTTAATGATTCTACTTCCTAGTAACTCTCAAATCTCTTTCCTTCTCTCCCAACCCCTGCCATGGATTCAGACCTCACTGGCTCTTGCCTGGCATAACACCCACAGCCTCCTGGACTTTCTCTCTCCGTCTTATCATTTCATGTGGCAGCAGCCAGAGCCATCTTTCCAGACCACATTCTGACCATCCCTCTCACTAGTTCAAACCCTTTGACTCCTCATCGTCTTGGAGTTAATTTCAAACTCTTGCTTGTGGCTCCCTGGGTCTTGATATAGCCAAACTGAACTGCATGTAACGCTCTCAAGGGATCATTCTTGTTCTGTGGGGCCTTTGCTGTTACTCCTGTCTCCCCTCTTCCCTTCTCCTCCTCCTCCACCTTCTCTGGGAGGCTCTCTCAACCCTCCCTTTTGCAAACCTTCACAAATAGCTCTGGATCATAGCTGCCTGGGATGTCTGTGTCCCCAAGGTTGGGCCTCCCTGAGGGCAAGACCCTGGCCCCTCATGCTGAGCCCTGCCTAACTTATCCACTGAATGAATGAATAACAAGGAGAGAAGAGCATAATGGACCACAGGGAGGGCTGCCAAGAAGGGGAGGGAGACCAGGACTGTGGCTCGAGAGTCTGTGTCCTGCTCCTAGCCCTCCCAGACTGGCCCACTTGCTGTGTGATTGCAGGCCCTCAGTGCACATGATGACATGGTCTCTGAGGTCTCCTCTGGCTCGGTTGCAGCACTTGCCTGTTTCCACAGCATCACAGCATGATTTGCTGTCATTCTGAACCCATCCCCCTTGTTTGACTGATGGGGAAACCGAGGCCCAGTGCTGGGGGAGAGCTGGACGCTCAGGTTACTGAAAAGTTGTTGCTGAGCCGTGAAAGATGCCAGGATTCTTGGCCTCCGGAGGCAAGAAATTCAATCCGGGGCCAGTGACGAGGCTTGGTCACTCAGAGCTTTTGTGTAATAAAGTTTTATTAAAGTATCAAAGAGATAGACAAACCTCCTGACCTAGACATCAGAAGGGGGCAGAAAGAGTGCCTGCCCCCTTGCTAGTTTTTAGCAAGCTGTTTTATGTCTGTTAGAAAGCTATTAATCAGATAAGAGAGACACCTCAAGGCTGAGGGAGTTTCACCAGGCCCCTCTCCCACAATATTTATTTTTGAGATAGGATGGAACGAGGTGTATCATCCCCCAGCCATAAAATAATTGATATGAATAATGGTTTGTTGAGCTATTATCAGCCCAAGGTTTGAGAAAAGAAAAAAAGTTAGTCTCAGGTGGAACCATTTTGAAGAAAGGCAAATTCCAAAGCAAATACATAGTTTCATTAACATAGCTTAAGAAAAATATTTCCGTAAGAAAAACGCATCGGTTAGCTCAAGGTTTGAGAGAAGGTAAGTTCAGGTGGACCCAGGTGTCGTCATGGCAACACAGAATTTTAAGAGAAACCTCCTTTTAATTTTGTATAGAGAAGGAAAAAAATCTGACACTTGTAGTTGGTTTACTTCTGCCACTTAAGGAAGAGAGAAAACATGTCTGACCCTTGCAGCCTATTTCCTCCGTTTGGAGACCCCTGGCTTTCCTGCCTGTCACCCTCTCATCACTGGCACATGAGTGGCAGAGTCCAGCTTGAGGCCCACATACCAACTCAGTTTTGCAATTCTGGGCTTTGGTAAGGAATGTGGAGAAAAAGGAGTCCCCGCTCCCCATGTCCTAGACGGCAGCCTCATGGGCAGGCTGGGGCACTCCGGGACTGGGACCAGGGCTTCTCCGTGTCTGGTGTTTCCCCAGGATTCAGAACCCACCAGTAGAGCACCGGAGGAAGAGGGTCACTCCGAAGCGGTCACACATCCGACTGCGGTGGGAACTTAGTGGGAGGAGGCTCAAGGTCAGCCCGAGGTCAGCCCTTGTCCAGTTTAATTATTCATTAACCGGGCAAGTCTAGGCACTGAGTTAATGACCAACATTAACTGGGGAGGGGGTAAATTCTTCCCCTGAGTGTGGGCATGACCTGCAAGGGCAGGGAAGCCTGTAAATGAGCAATTGGTGGAAAAGCTCTTCCCTTTTCATTCATTTTCACCCCTTCATTGGTTCACTCACCCACTCACTCACGAATCCACTTCTCTCTCTGTGCCTGCCAGTGAGCAGAATCTTGGAAACCCAGCTGCTGCGGGAGAGGCAGAGCCGCAGAGACAAGGGCAGTCCAGAGTGGTCAGTGCTGCGGCAGGGACAGTGCAGCGGTCTGGGGAGTGCAGAGGAGACCCCCAGCCCCAGGCCAGCTGGGTGCAGTTGGTGAGGCTGCTTGGAGAGGGTGAGGCCCCAGAGGAGGTGGGCAGGTCCCACGCAGCCAGACCACACCTGCTGCTTTGTGGGATGTGGGGGCCTTGTAGGGTTCTCAGCCCCACCTACCCAGCTCAGCTTCTGTAACATCTCTGAGGACAGGGATGAAGCCATCAAGCCCACTCTGTCTTGGCTTTCCCTTCACCAAGAGATACAACAGGGGACTTCCTCCAGTGGTCTGGCCATCCCCGGTGCCTGGCCCCCAGGCAACGCACCTGGACAAGATGAATGAGGAAGGGTCCAGGGAGGCCAAGGTGCAGGCTGAGGAGGGGGCAGGGCATCCTCCTTGGGGTTCCATGGGTGCACAGCTGAGGTGAAGATCCTGTCCGAGGGGAGGTTTCCAGGATGGAGAAGCTCCAGAGGCCATCTGGGCCTGGGCTTGGAGGAGCCTTGTGTGTTCAGTGCAGATGGAAACTGGACTGGGAGCTGAAGTTGGGGCTCAGCAGTGGGAGGGCAGAAAGAGGGGGAGGAAGGAAGACCGCAGTGGGGCAGCGAGTGGTGCGGGGGTCTTCTGGGAGAGTGCTGGGAGCCACGGGGGCTTTTTAGAGGACCCTGTGGGGGATCGAGTTGCTGGGACTGGCCTGGGAGCTGGGGACCAGGTGCCTAGGTGTGTCCTTATGTGTCTGTGTCACTGCCTGTGCATACTGGTGATTCCCCATGCTTGTGCCTGCTGGATAAATAGCTCCCTTCCGAAGGCCCCATCCACTCACAGTAAGGTCTCCTTACTAGGGGCCCTGCCTAGCCGTTCCCCATCACCTCTGGAGAAGTTGGCAGGATGAGAGGGGCTGGAGCATCACTGTTGCCCCTTCCCCTCCCTATTCATTTGGTGAGATTGAGAAGAACTGGGCCCCAGTGGGCTGTGTTCCCATCCCATCCTCACTTGATTCAGGGAAGTGTCCGGATGAGGGTGGCTCCAAATAAAGGTGTGATGCTCTTTGGAACCACATGGACCATAGTCTGCCAGGCTCCTCTGTCCATGGAGTTCTCCAGGCAAGACTACTGGAGTGGGTTGCCATTCCCTTCTCCAGGGGATCTTCTCATCTCAGGGATCAAACCCAGGTCTCTTGCATTGCAGGCAGATTCTTTCCTGTCTGAATCACCAGAGAAGCCCTTTTGAATAAAGGTGTCTCCCCTTAAATTTGTTTTTTAAATTTTTTGATGGGATCCTACCTAGTTCCCTGACCAGGGATCAAACCCGCGCCCCCCTGCATTGGCAGCACTGAGTCCTAACCCCTGGATCTCCAGTGAAGTCCCAAGGTGGCTCCTCTTACTGAAACTAAACAAAACCGTTCCGAGGACACTTCATAGCCCCTGTCTCAGTCTGTTCAGGTTTGAGAACCAGAATCCTGAAGCGGGACCCAGGCAAGGAGGCCTCATGCGGTAGACAAGGGGAGAAGCCCACCCGGGCGGGGGGTGGAGTAGGGGGATAGGGGCTGGGTATGCCCCCGCCCCACCAAGCTGGCCTTTAACCCCACGACCTCAGTCTGGGCCTCACTGCGAAGTCTCAACCACTGCGGGAGGCCCTGATGCCTCCCTTCACCGGACTCCAAGCGGTGGAGCTAAATCGCTCTCGACGGGTGGGCCCAATGCTGGAGGCGGACGAGTTGGTGAGGAAACGCAGGATCTGTGCTCTGGCCCCCCGCCCGCGGAACCGGAGGGCGCGGGCTCCAGGCAGCCGGCAGGGGCAGCTGGGCCTGGAGGGTGGGGGTGGGGGGAACTGCAATTCCAGCCAGGGGAGGGGCGGGCACCAGACGGTCCCCCCTCCCTCCGCTCCCAACCAAGGCCTAGCTGGGAGGAGAGGGCCTGTTTGTTCAGCTCTCTACTGGTCCAGGGGGGGCAGGAAGCAGAGTTTCAAAGCGGTTTCACCCTTTGTTATCCCTGCCCAGTCCCACCCTCCACACCCCCACCCCAGGCTGCATTCCAGAACCTGGGGGAGGGTGGGGGTCCTGCCCCGGGAGAAATCCTCTTAACCGGGAGGAGGCTCGGGTTACAGCTGAGCTGCTGGGGAGGAGTCGGGCCCTTCCCAGCCTGACACCGAACATTCCAGAAGGTTGGTCTCCGGGTCCACCTGGTCCCTACCCTGGGACCCCCTGGGGCCCTTGGGCCTCGAGGGGAAGGAGCGGGGAAGAGGATGGAAAATCTGGGGGTGGTGGGGTCGGGGTCCTCGTGTTCGAATGGGACAAGACGGGGTTTGGGTGGGTTTTTTTTTTTTTTTTTTTTTCTTTTTCTGGGAGGGGACCCAGGACTTTTCTGCCCCGGGGTGTGATCTCAATCTGCGGGGTGACTCCTGATTTGCACGAGGTGGGCTGAGGGAGGCGGGAGGCTTTCTTTCCAAATAGGGCCAACTCGGTGTCTCTGCCTTGCTGTGCTTTCCTGCCGTGTCCTTTACATAAGCTAGAAAGCTCTCGGGTTACACGTACAGCTCCGCGATTTCGCACATGTCTGTTCCTGTGTGATCACTACCCTGGGCAAAAATCCAGGCTCCATCACCTGGGGATGTTCCCGTCATGCTCCACCCCTCACCACGGACAGCTTTCCATTTACACACAAATATAATCAGAGGTGAAATTGGAGAGTGAAAACGTTGGCTTAAAGCTCAACATTCAGAAAACGAAGATCATGGCATCCAGTCCCATCACTTCATGGGAAATAGATGGGGAAACAGTGGAAACAGTGTCAGACTTTATTTTTCTGGGCTCCAAAATCACTGCAGATGGTGACTGTAGCCATGAAATTAAAAGACGCTTACTTCTTGGAAGGAAAGTTATGACCAACCTAGATAGCATATTCAAAAGCAGAGACATTACTTTGCCAACAAAGGTTCGTCTAGTCAAGGCTATGATTTTTCCTGTGGTCATGTATGGATGTGAAAGTTGGACTGTGAAGAAGGCTGAGCACTGAAGAATTGATGCTTTTGAACTGTGGTGTTGGAGAAGACTCTTGAGAGTCCCTTGGACTGCAAGGAGATCTAACCAATCCATTCTGAAGGAGATCAGCCTTCTTTGGAGGGAATGATGCTAAAGCTGAAACTCTAGTACTTTGGCCACCTCATGCAAAGAGTTGACTCATTGGAAAAGACTCTGTTGCTGGGAGGGATTGGGGGCAGGAGGAGAAGGGGACGACAGAGGATGAGATGGCTGGATGGCATCACTGACTCGATGGACGTGAGTCTGAGTGAACTCCGGGAGTTGGTGATGGACAGGGAGGCCTGGCGTGCTGCAATTCATGGGGTCCCAAAGAGTCGGATACGACTGAGTGGCTGATCTGATCTGATCTGATAATCAGAGGAGGGTCTCTTTTATGCCTGGCTTAAAAAAAAACAGTATTCATTTCTTTGGTTGTGATGGGTCTTAGTTGCTGCACACAGGATCTTCGATTCATTGAGGCTGGTGGGACTTGGTTCTCTGACCAGGAATCAAACCAGGGCCCCCTGCACTGGGAGCCTGGAGCCTCAGCCACTGGACCACCAGGGAAGTCCCTGTGCCTGGCTCTCTCGTCCCACATATCTTGGTGGTCCATCCATGTCACCGAGCACGTGAGCACCCGTCCTTTTTCATCGTTCAGCTGAATTTCGCCGTTTATTTATCCCATCTCCTGTCAGTGGCTATTCCGGTTTCTGGTCTCTGATTGATGAGTGAGGTTACTGTGTTACCCGTCCTTTTGTGTAGTGGGAGGGACTCGATATGACGCTTTTATTCATCCCCTGATTCCTGACTAGAAGCTTACAGAGCCTCAGGGCCTTTGCATATGCTGTTATCTCTGGATGCTCTGTTCCTGTCCTTCTCAGAGATCTGGCCATCCCTGATCCCCTGGTTTAACGACGTCCCCCAGCCCTCATGCCAGATTCCTCTTCTTGGCTCTGTTGTCTTTATGGCACTTGTTGCCATTTGCATCCATCTATCCCTGGACTTGTCTCTTGGAGACAAAGGTTCTCTACCCAAAGGTTCTTGCTGTCTGAAGCCCTCCACTTCTGCCTCGTGTACCCTAGCGCTCAGCATGGGGCCTGGTGTGGGTGGTGGTCCCTCAGATATTTGTGGGTGCTTCTGTAGGCACTGCTTCCCCAGTGGCTCAGTGGTAAAGAATCTGCCTGCCAATGCAGGAGATGTGAGTTCAATCCCTGGATGGGGAAGATCCCCTGGAGAAGGAAATGACAACCCACTCCAGTATTCTTGCCACGGAAATCCCATGGACAGAGGAACCTGGTGGGCCACAGTCCATGGGGTTGCAAAGAGTGGAACACGACTTAACGACTAAAGAACAACAACTGTAGGCATTGGGAGGTGGGGACTCTGCTGGCCTCAGAAGTATAGCCTCTCCTAGGGAGGCTTCCTGCAACCATGACCCCTGTCCCAAGAGGCCAGGCAAGGAGGGGTGGGAGATCTGTGGTCTACAGTCGTATCTGCCTTATCTCTTGGCTAATGGTTTGCCAACATAAGTAAACCATTCCAGGAAACAGGAGGGTGGGGGCAGAGTTCAGCCATGTCTCCACTCCTGCCTCAACCTGAGCAGTTCAGCCTTCATCTGTTTTATAAACACAGGTGTAGAAAAGGGAGGTTTGGAAATGACTGCTGTAGGCAATAGGGAGCGACAGAGGATTTAAGAGATAGAGTGATATGGAGGAAGTCAGCAGCGATCATCTATCCTGGGCTGGTAGAGAGAAGGGCTGGACTTGATCATTTTGCCATCAGCCCTCCATGGGCTGAAAAATGGCCCCACTTATTTGCAAGGTTGCTTTAGGCTCGAGAGAATAGAGTGAGGGAAGACCCACAAGTCTTCAGAGCTGGGTGAGTTCAGCAAGTGAAAGCCTCAGGTTGAGAGAGCACGGCTGGGGAGCAGCAGAACTACTTTGAGCTGGGGAGTAGTCATGTCCCCACACAAGACATTTGGGGAACTCCCTGGTGGTCCAGTGGTTAAGACTGTATTTCCACTGAAGAGGGCACAGGTTTGATCCCTGGTCGGGGAACTTACATGCCGCATGGCACGGCCAAAAAACCGAAACAAAACACTGTGGACATTGTGCCTTCTGATAGAATGCAGGAATCCTGCTTCTGAACTCTGGGGGACTCTGGTGTTGAGCCCTGTTGGCTGAAGGATGGAGGACCTGGGATGGAAGGGGATGGGCTCACAGCCAGTCCCCCAGCTACTTAGAGGCGGGCACAGATGAGAAGCAGTGTCCCAAAGGAAAGGCAGTGCTGGGTCCCCTCCACTCCCCTCCCTTCCAGCCCTGAAGAGCCAGGCTGCTGTGGGTTCTTCCTCCCCAGACTCCTCCTCTGTTTACCTGCTGCCAGGCCACACAGGGTCGGTTGGGGTGGGGGTGGGGGGATGGAGGAGCTCTGCCTTCATTCCTGTGTAGCATCTGGGGGTCTGGCCTGCTGCTACAGGAGGGGCTGGGACCAGAGGACCAGCCTCCCAGCTCTTGCCTAGCTTCTGTCTCACTAACTACCAGAACGTCTGGGGGGTATAGAAGGGTCAGTGACATCAAAGACACAGTCACGTGTTTGCTGAGCCCTCCATGTGTGCCAGGAATAATTTGGGAACCCTGATGGTTCGGATAGGACCGATCCTGCGTTGGTTGTGGGCTCTTGCAGCCCTTAGCAGGGGAACTGCAATCTGGTGCTATGATCTGTGATGAGGGATGCTGAAGACTGGTAGATGAGGGGAACGATAAATGAGAGGAAAAGGGGGCCCAGGCAGGCCCAGGTCAGGACCGGCATATCTGTGGCCTTGGAGCAGGGCTCCTGGGAGAGCTGGTGAGTTTCGCAGGACTGGGTCCTCTGGGTCGCAAAGAGGCTGCCATGAGCCGTGTTCTCCTGTGTGAGTCAAGTCCCAGTCACCTTTCTGTTCCGAGGCAGAGCTGCTTTCTCATGCTTCAGTGTGCAGGGCAGGGGAGGAGGAGGAAGAACTCACTTAAGATGCAGTCTCTGGCCCAGCATCCCGTGTTTCTAGTTTGGAACCCAGTAATGTGGATTTGGGGTGTTAGTTCTAGAAGGTCTTGTAGGTCTTCATAGAACCGTTCAACTTCAGCTTCTTCAGCATTACTGGTTGGGGCATAGACTTGGATTACTGTGAGAATGAATGGTTTGTCTTGGAAATGAACAGAAATCATTCTGTTGTTTTCTGAGATTGCACCCAGATACTGCATTTCGGACTCTTTTGTTGACTGTGAGGGCTACTCCATTTCTTCTAAGGGATTCTTGCACACAGTAGTAGATATAATGGTCGATCTGAATTAAATCCGCCCATTCCTGTCCATTTTAGTTCACTGATTCCTAAAATGTCAATGTTCACTCTTGCCATCTCCTGTTTGACTACTTCCAATTTGCCTTGATTCATGGTCCTAACATTCCAGGTTCCTAAGCAATATTGTTCTTTACAGCATCAGACTCTACTTCCATCACCAGTCACATCCACAACTTGGCATTGTTTTTGCTTTGGCTCCGTCTCTTCATTCTCTCTGGAGTGATTTCTTCACTCTTCTCCAATAGGATATTGGGCACCTCCCAACCTGGGAAGTTCATCTTTCAGTGTCATGTCTTTTTGCCTTTTCCTACTATTCATGGGGTTCTCAAGGCAAGAATACTGAAGTGTTTGCCATTCCCTTCTCCAGTGGACCACGTTTTGTCAGAACTCTCCACCATGACCCATCCATCTCGGGTAACCCTACACGGCATGGCTCACAGTTTCATTGAGTTAGACAAGGCTATGATCCCAGTGATCAGTTTGGTTAGTTTTCTGTAATTGTGATTTCCATTCTTGCTCCTTGGAAGAAAAGCTATGACAAACCTACAAGTATATTAAAAAGCAGAGACATTACTTTGCTGACAAAGTTCTGTATAGCCAAAGCTGTGGTTTTTCCAGTAGTCATGTATGGATGTGAGAGTTGGACCATAAAGAAAGAAAAGAAAGCTGAGTGCCAAAGAATTGATACTTTTAAACTGTGGTGTTGGAGAAGACTCTTGAGAGTCCCTTGGACTGCAAGGAGAGCCAACCAGTCCATCCTAAAGGAAATCAGTCCTGAATATTCATTGGAAGGACTGATGCTGAAGCTGAAGCTCCAATACTTTGGCCACCTGATGTGAAGAACCGACTCATTTGAAAAGACCCTGATGCTGGGAAAGATTGAAGGCAGGAGGAGAAGGGGGCAACAGAGGATGAGATGGTTGGATGGCATCACCAACTCGATGGACATGAGTTTGAGCAAGCTCTGGGAGTTGGTGATGGACAGGAAAGCCTGGCATGCTGCAGTCCATGGGGTCACAAAGAGTCAGACACGACTGAGCAACTGAACTGAACTGAACTGAACTGAACATGGATTGTAGGGTTTCCCTGGTGGCTCAGTGGTAAAGAATCTGCCTACCAGTGGAGGAGACCCTTGGGTTCGATCCCTGGCTCGAGAGCCCTGGAGAAGGAAATGGCAACCCATTCCAGTATTCTTTGCCTGGAGAATCCCATGGACAGAGGAGCCTGGCAGGCAACAATCCATGGGGGGTGCAAAGAGTCCGATATAACTTGGTGACTAAACAACAACAATCTGCATTTTAATAGCCATCCCATTTTTGTTTCCTAGGGCTGCAGTAATACCTGACCTCAGACTGGGTGGCTTAATATTAACACAACAGAAATTTATCCTCTCGTGGTTCCAGAGGCCGAAGTCCAAACTGAGTCCTACTGGGCTCAGACAAGTTCAACAGGGCTAGTTCCTTCTGGAGGCCCCAGGGGAGAATCTGTTCCTTGTCTCTTCCAGCTTCTGGAGGCTGCTGGCATTCCTTGGCTTGTGGCCCCATCACTCCAGTCTCTGCTTCTGTCTTCAGATCACCTTTCCTCCCATCAAATCTCCTGTATCTTCCTCTTTTTTTTTTTTGTATCTTCCTCTTATAAGGACAATTGTGATTCCATTTAGGGCCTGTCCAGATGATCCAGGATAACTTCCCCCATCTCAGGATCCTTCATTTAATCACACCTGCAGCACCCCCTTTGCTTTATCAGGAAGCATTCACAGGTTTCGGGGACTATGACCTGGTGTCTTTAGGAGTTATTCAGCCTATCACTCATCCTCCTAGTGATTCCAGACACTGCCCTGAGAAATCCTGGTCTGAAGGCTTGTTTATTTAACTGATGGCTGCTCTTTCCTGATTCTCTGAACTTACAGAAATAGGGCACCATTCATCATTCATTTAACAAGTCCTCATGGAGCACTCACTCCATGCCAGGCCCTGTGCTGGACATTGTGGACATTGAGGTGAGGTGGACCCAGCCCATCATGCTGCGAGCCTGGGAAGGGGTAGAGATCAGGCTCCCAGCCCTTGACCCTAAGGTTAATGGTCTTTGTAAAACAAAAGACCCTTCTTCTTGATGTGTGTGGTGCCTCCAACCCTCCCCAGTGTGTAGCAGCACTGGTTTGGGATTACCCCAGCTCCAGGCCATCTCCTGGAGACCTAGGCTGTGTTGTCTGACTCTTTGTGACCCCATGAGCTGCAGCATGCAGACCCCAGGCTTCCCTGTCCTTCACTGTCTCCTGGAGTTTGTTCAAACTCATGTCCATTGAGTCGATGATGGCATCCAACCATCTCATCCTCTGTCGCCCCCCTTTTCCTGCCCTCAGCCTTTCTAAGCATCAGGGTCTTTTCCAGTGAGTCAGCTCTTCGCATCAGGTGGCCAAAGTATTGGAGCTTCAGCTTCAACATCAGTTCTTCCAAAGAATATTCAGGACTGATTTCCTTTAGGATTGACTGGTTTGATCTCCTTGTTTCCAGGGGAGTCTCAGCAGCCTTCTCCAGCACCACAGTTCAAAAGCATCAATTCTTCAGTGTCAGCCTTCTTTATGGTCCAACTCTCACATCTATGCATGACTACTGGAAAAACCATAGCCTTGACTAGATGAACCTTTGTCAGCAAAGTGATGTCTCTGCTTTTTAATATGCTGTCTAGGTTTGTCATAGCTTTCCTTCCAAGGAGCAAGCGTCTTTTAATTTCATGGCTGCAGTCACCATCCACAGTGATTTTGGAGCCCAGGAAATAAGGTCTGTCACTGTTTGCATTTTTTCCCCCATCTATTTGCCATGAAGTGATGGGACCGAAGGCCACGATCTTCATTTTTTGAACGTTGAGTTTTAAGCCAGCGTTTTCACTCTCCTCTGGCTGTGGGAGGCCCTCTTTCCCTCCTGCTGGACTCCAGGAAGAAACCAGGTGGCCTCCACAGTTCCCTGAGGATTCAGCTCTGGGTGAAGAAGGGACAGCCCTGGCCTGGGAGCTGGCCCCACGCTGGGCTGCATGTTTTGTCCAGGTGTCGCAAAGAGTCGGACACGACTTAAGCGACTTAGCAAACCAGCCTGAGTCAGGATGCCTGTTACCTGCAGCCAGAAGCATCCTCACTGAAGCAGTGTGTGGAAGAGACAGCCAGTTGTCCAGGGGGCTTGCCCAGAGTGCCCTGAGACTGCTCAGATCCAGTCCCACCCCTCTTCCCGATCCTCAGCTCTCCCTTGCCTGTCTGCCATTCCCTAGGGGCTTCTCTGCTGCAAATCCCTTTCTTCTTCTTTTTTTAAAAATTGTATTATTTATTTGTTTGGGGGTATGCTGGGTCTTCATCGCTAGGCAGGCTCTCTAGTTGCAGCAAGACGAGGTTCCTTTTCTGTTGGGGTACACGGGCTTCTCGTGGTGGTGGCGTCTCTTGTTGCAGAGCACAGGCTCTAGGGTGTGGACTCCGTGGTTGTGGCTCATGGGCCTAGTTGCTCCTCAGCATGCGGGGGTCTTCCCAGATCAGGGGTCAAACCCATGTCCCCTGCACTGACAGGTGGGTTCTTAACCACTGGACCAGCAGGGAAGTCCCTCTTTTTTTGTTGTTTTAAAATATTTTCATTTTATTGGAGTAGAGTTGACTTACAGTTTGTGTTAGTTTCAGGTGTGCTGCAAGTGGTGCAGTTATACATGCCTTCTTTTTATTAATTAATTAATTATTCTTAACCACTGTACCACCAGGGAAGTCACCTGTATTAGCTAGTTTTTTTTAAGAATCTTTTCTCATATAGGTTATCACACAGTATTGGGTACAGCTCCCTGTGCTATACCGTCGGTTTCACTGGTTATCTTATATTCAGTAGTGTGCATGTCTTCATCCCAAGCTCCTGATGTCATTCCCTTCCGTTAAGCCTTCCAGTCCTTTGTCCTACAGTGCTCAGCTCACATGGTGCCCCCTCCGTCCTGTCTTCCCAACCTCCCAGGGCAGAAACACCACGGTAAAAAAGGTTCACCGACAAGAGCAGAGCCTTCTCTGGGGCCAGGAACTGGCTAAGACCTTTCCAACATGATCAGCTAAAAAGGAAGTGCTCTTCTCATCACCCTCATTTTATAGACAAGAGGGTGGAGGTCATTCACAGACCTGAGGTCTGCCTGGCTCCAAGTGCACACTGGAAATTAACCACCAACTGTGATTCCTCTTTCTGCAGCCTCAGAATTTAGTTCCCCATCCTCCTCAGGGATTCCTTGCCCTTCATCTCTCCTGTATCCAGCCCAGGAGCACAGGAGTGGGAGGGGGATTGTAAAAAATACATTCTTTTTTTTTTTTTTTAAAAAAAGAGGCCAGGGGTGCCGTGAGCAAAATCTCCCTGCCACCTCTTATGGGCAAACGTGCAAACAGCATCGCTGAGGCAGCTTGTGGACAGTTAGACAAAGGCTGGGTGCTTGGGAAGGTGAGTGAGGAGGGAGCATCGGGCAGCTTCGCCACAGGCCCTTTAGCACTGGCGTTCACAGCAACAAAAAATCCTGTCTAATTTTCATCAGGTTTTTTTCTTTTTAGTATTTATTTATTTTGCTGAGCCAGATCTTGATTGCGGCTCGTGGGATCTTTAGTTGCAGCATGTGGGATCTAGTTCCCTGACCAGGGATTGAACCTGGGCCCCCTGCTTTGGGAGCACAGAATCTTAGCCACTGGGCCACCAGGGAAGTCCCAGAAACCACTTACTTCAGTTCCGACCCTTCATTTAATCTGGCGTCAGCTGGGATCACGCTGATCACTTCCTGGGTGCAGGTGGTGCTGGTTTAATCACTAAGCCGTGTCCGACTCTCGCGACCCCCTGGACTGCAGCCCGCCAGGCTCCTCAGTCCATGGGATTTCCCAGGTAAGAATCCTGGAGTGGGGTGCCATTTCCTTCTCCATTCTGTGTGCCATGTTTCTGCTAAACACTCCATGCCCTTGACCTCACTGGACTGCAACCGTGTGACAGGCATGCCTTTATCATCCTCGTAACAGAGGGGGAAACCGAGCTCCAGAGAGAGTAGATGAACTGCCCAAGGTCACCCTGCGGGGAGAGGCAGAGAAGGGACTAGAACTCAGGCCTCCTGGTCCAGACTAGAGCACTTTGCACTGAATACTGCCACCCACTGCTCCCTCCACAGAGGGCCTGCTGACCAGGAAGGAGGTGGGGGGTGAGGGAGCAGGAGGAGAAAGTGGAAAGTGTTGGGGGGAAGGCCTGGATTCCAGGACCTGCTTTGCTTGTTCCTCGTGGGGTAACCCCAGGCCAGAAGGAATTTTATTTTTTGAGCCTCAGTTTCCTCATCTGTAAAATGGGCACAGTAGTGGCATCCATCTCCCAACGTAGTTGTAAGAATGGTAGAACGTTTTGTGGACTGCTCCCTCTGCTTGGGAAGTTCCTCTTTGGCCCTTCAGGGGACCAGCTTCTGCTCGCCCCTTTATATTGTTTGAATACCCCTTCCTCGGGGATGGCCTCCTTGACTATCCCTAGACAGCATAGCTACCACCTGCCTCCTGTCATACACACTGCTTGCTGTCTCTCTCATTACCTTGCATGTTTCATTCCCAGCCCCTGTCACTGGCTGTGACATCCATTGTCTATTGTCTCTGCTCTAGCAGACTGTGAGCTCCGTGAGGGCAAGGAGTGCCCCTTGCCAACGTCTGGCAGGGTGCCTGGCAAGCGAAGGAATAATTGAATGAAAGATGATGCATGTAAAATGCTTAGCACAGCGCCTGCTGCAGAGCAGTCGCTCCATGGATGCTAGCAAGTGTTCTTACTACTAAACAAACCCAAGGACTTCCCTGGTGGTCCAGTGGCTAAGACTCCACGTTCCCAATGCAGGGGGCCTGGGTTCCATCCCTGGTCCGGGAACTAGAGCCCACATGCTGCAACTCAGAGTTTGCATGCAGCAACAAAGACCTAGCGCAGCCAAATAAACACTAAAAAGAAAACAAACCCACACTCGCGTTTTGAGACTGTCCACATAGAACACGGTGACTTTTGGGTCAGTCACTCTGCCAGCTCTACTGCCTTGGAGAGAGCACAGGGTAGGGATCCTAGGGTTCCCCCCCACCCCACCCAGCATGCTTTGACTACTTTTTATGGTGACTGTGGGAACAGAGCGGAGAAGAGCTGCCTTGGCCTGGCCCCTGCTCTGCAAGTAGGGAGGCTGGGGTGCAAGCTGAGTAGGACCTAGGGGACCTATGAAGTCCTCAGACACCACCCCTGCCCCAGCCCAGATTGGGCTCACCTATCACTGTGCTCAGCCTCTCCCCAGTGACTGCGTAGCTCCAGGGCACCTGTAATGTCATTTGCATGTAGTATATCTAATATGAGAGTCCTCCTCTGGAGTTCACGGCTGTAGCTGCGGGACTTGGCGCGCACCTGGCCTGTAGCGGGTCTCCATAAATAGTGCTGAATGATGAAGATGCAAGGGAAGCATCTCTAGGGCTGTGATTTCTAACTTTTCTGAGTCATTGACTACTTTGAAAAACCCACGAAACCTTTGGACATCCCATCTGCTACCCGCCACCTCGCCAAGCACCCAGAGTGGGACATATCATTTCAAGGATTTCATGCATTCCTCCACCCTAAGGTCATTCATAAAGCTCTGCCTAAGATCTCTCTATCTGGGGCGCGGGCCAGCTCTGAGATCCCGGCGGTGGGGAGGGGGGGATGGTGGGGAAGATGTTACCAAGAGGCACACTCTGGGGAGCCCAACCTCCCCCCAAGAGGCTGGCGAAGAACGGGGTGAGTGAGCGCCTCTTCTTTGACGTGCTGCGGTCCAGGAGAAGGAAAGGAAGCGAGGTCGAGGCAATCTGGCAGGGTGGGGAGAGAGCGGGAAGCAAGGGAGGAGAGGACGGAGCATCGGGGAGGGAAAGGGGGCGTGATGGAGAGACGCAGCCCTTCGCCGGGAAGAGCAGGGCGAGCCGGGGGAACAAAGAGCCGGCGCGCAGCGAGCGAGGCGCGGAGGCGCCGGGAGGGAGAGGCCCGAGGCCGGCCGGCCGCCTGGGCTGTCTGATTTTCTGTCAGCCGCCGCTGATTAACGGGCCGCCTTCCAGCTCCGAGTGAGCCGAGCCGCGTTCCTGGCAACCCGGCGCGCAGCTTCCTGGCGGAGGCGGGGCCTGCGGAAAGGTTACATTTGCACAAAGTGCCTCGGCTCCGCGGCCCGGAGGGGCTGCGCGGGGCGGGGGATGGCGGGGGGCGGCGGGCAAGCCAGGCGGGCCGAGAGGAAAGGCTGCGGCATGCGGCGCTGCCTGGGTAATGGACAAATTCCTCTGGGGGGCCGTGCTGAAAAATATCAGGTTACACACCGGCGGTGCGAGCGGTACCTCCTGTAGCAGCCGGGCGTCCCGGCCACGAGGTCGCGAGGATCTGCTCCCCGGTGCGCCCCGGGTGCTGCGCCCCAGCGGGTGCCCAGGCCCTTGAACTCCGGCCCGAGCGCCCCAGTCTAGTGCTCCCCAGCCTGTGCACCCGGGTCCCTGCACCCCAGCCCTATGCATCCCAACTGGAGACCCCTAGCCTGTGCGCCTGAGCGTGCGCCCTACCTACCCGATGCCTCGAGCCGAGCATCCGTGTTCCGCGTGCCCAGCCCCTGCGCTCTGGGGCGTCAACTCGCCTTCACAGCCTCCATTACAGCCTCCACAGCCTCCATCACAGCCTGAGAAGGCAGATGAAAGAACCCCACTTTCCCAAATCTTCATCTCCAGGCCTCCCCGCTGACCGTCCCCTTCTCCCTAAGAAGGCCATTGGATGACTGGGGCCAGGCCCTGCGGAGAGGACTGACCGGATGGATCCAGCGTGTTTACAGTGACTTGGGAAGTGGGGTCGACTCTTGAGTCTGTCCTCGTCTTCCCTCGTGGCTCGCCGAGTCTGTCCAGTTGTCTGAGAACTGGGCCGTTTCCTCCAGTACCCACTTGCATAGGATAAGCAGTGTCGGTCTGCGCTGTGTTCACCACTACCCTGCTCCCACACCATCTGTAGCTCCCTATTACCACCTCTACTTTCTAGTTTACACCCTTGAGTCCTATCCAGCATGGGGGTTAGGGAGTGATGTCAAAACTCCCCAGGACCTGGGGTCCCGCCAGTCTGGGGGTTGAAGAGCTTCTGACCAGACACCCATCTATCTGGTGAGATACGCTCTTTCTTTCATTGAACTGGTTCTCTCAGTAGACACTGTATTAATTCGATGCCAACTAGATGTCAACCAGTTTCTGGGCCTTGCCCTGGGCCCTGGAGGCAGCACCAGAAGCAGCCTCAGCCCTCAGGGAACTCGGGTCCCAGCAGGCAGGGTGGAGGCTGCCCAGTAAGGAAGTCAAAACCTGGAGTCCAGTGGATAAGGTTTAAATTTTGCTTTCTACTTCCTGGCCGTATATGTCCTTGGGCAAGCTACCCTCACAACCCCTGTCTGCCCAGCTGTCAAACGGGGATAGAATAGCAGTAAGAGCCACTTCCTCAGGCTTGCCTGGGTGGATTGAAGGAGAGACACCAGTAGCTCTTGGTACCGTTCAGAGTGGCACTCACTCTGTGGGGCATTTTATTACTGTGAGGGCTCTGGAGGAGTCCACCAATAATAACTCAAGTGCATGGCAAGATTCTCCACTGCAGAAGTCTAAGCAAGGCTTCAGAAGGCAGGGTGATGTGGGGTGGGGCTGGCTGGTATGTCACGGTGTGCACACATCTATAGCTCAAACCGTGACTTCTCCAAGGCACACGTGCAACAGGGACCAGCCAAGGTCAAGGCTGCAGTTCTTCTTTAACTGGGGGATCTGGGGAAGCTGGGCCATTTGGCTCGGGGAGCTGTTACCCTGGAAGGCCTCTCCTGCCACTGAGCTGAAACAGGGTTTTCTCTGAAGCAGCAAAGCAGTGGGCAGGATCTGCTGCTGCCTCCCAGGGCGGGGAGGCCGATCTCTGTGAACCCAGCAGCACAGACCAGGGAGGGAAGATAGATCAGGTGGGATGGAGGCTTGTCAGGCTGGTCCCCTCCAGAAATCAATCAGAACCTTACAGAAGCTTGGGGCCCATGGGGTCCTGGGCTTCTCAGAAAATGGTCCAAGGGCAAGTGGGGCAGGGACAGGGTGGGGGTCAAGAATATCCTGGGCTCGCTGTTGCCTTGGTGGCCCTCCCCAGGGCCTCACGAACTGGTCTGGGAACCATACTCAATATCTTGTAATAAGCTATAATTGGAGAAGGCAATGGCAACCCACTCCAGTACCCTTGCCTGGAAAATCCCATGGATGGAGGAGCCTGGTGGACTGCAGTCCATGGGGTCGCTAAGAGTCGGACATGACTGAGCGACTTCACTGTCACTTTTCACTTTCATGCATTGGAGAAGGAAATGGCAATCCACTCCAGTGTTTTTGCCTGGAGAATCCCAGGGACGGGAGAGCCTGGTGGGCTGCCGTCTATGGGGTTGCACAGAGTCGGACACGACTGAAGCGACTTAGTAGCAGCAGCAAGCCATAATGGAAAAGAATATGAAAAAGAATAAATATATGCATGCTAAGTCACTTCAGTGGTGTCTAACTCTGCAACCCTATGGACTGTAGCCCACCAAGCTCTTCTGCCCATGGGATTCTCCAGGCAAGAATACTGGAGTGGGTTGCTATGCCCACCTCCAGGAGATCTTCCTGATCCAGGGATCAAACCCATGTCTCTTATATTTCCTGCATTGGCAGGTGGGTTCTTTACACTGATGCTACCTGGGAAGTTATGTATATGTATAAAACTGAATCAGAAACTAACACGACATGGTAAATTAACTAGTTGTTATTCAGTCACTAAGTTGTGTCCTACTTTTTGCGACACCATGGACTGCAGCACACCAGGCTCCTCTGTCCTCCTCTATGTCCCAGAGTTTGCTCAAATTCATGTCCATTGAGTCAGTGATGCTATCTAACCATTCTCTGCCGCCTCCTTCTTCTTTTGCCTTCAATCTTTCCCAGCATCAGGGTCTTTTCCAGTGATTCGGCTCTTAGCATCAGGTGGCCAAAGTATTGCATTCCGTTCCAGCAAGTCCTTCTAATGAATATTCAGGGTTGATTTCCTTTATAACTGATTGGTTTGATTAACTATACTTCACTTTATAAAAAGAAAAGAGAATGATCCAATAGGGTCGTTTGGCGTCAGAAATTCCAAAAAAAAAAAAAAGAAGAACTGGTCTGCAATCAAATGGAATCCCAGCTCTGTCTCTGAGCTGGTGACTTGCCCCAGGCCAGTGTGGTTGCCTTGACCCCTGCAGCTCTCAGCCACCAGCGAAGTGACAGCATTAAGTAGACACTTAACATGTGCTATGAGCTTGTGGATCTGGTGTCCTAACAGGGAAGTAAGGATCTGTTAAGGTTGTTTTTTCACAGATGAGGAAACTGAGGTTCAGAGAGTTTAAGTTGTCATACAGTCAGTCCTTGATGAGGCTGGAACCCAAAGCCAGCCTTGCCAGACACCAAGGTCTGAACTCCTAACTAAGTGCCGGGGCCACCTCCCAGGTGGACCCAATGAGCCCCCAGCAAGGGGTGAGAATCCACTCTAGCTGACAGGCTGCCTCCGGTAAGGTACCCATTTTATAGATAAACTAGCAGATGCTTTGGTGACTTGCTCAAAACCCTGTTGCTAAGGAGTGGGGTCCATAAAAAAAGGCAATCCTAGCATACCGGAACCAGAACTGGAAGGCATCTTGGATTCTTCTAATCCACAGGGAAGAAACGGTGGCAGGGGAACAGTGGTCCAAAGAGGGCTGGGGCCCAGCCACCTGCGGAAGCTCTTTCTCAGTCATCACGGGCTGCATACCCACCCCAGTGAAATGATGACCCCCCAACATGTGAATTCCATGGAACTTTTGAGAGGAAATGGAAGGTGACTGGGGAGAACAGCAATTACATAAAGTGTTAGTGTTAGTCGCTCAGTCGTGCCTGACTCTTTGCCACCCCATGGACTGCAGCCCACCAGACTTCTATGTCTATGGGATTTTCCAGGCAAGGATACTGGAGTGGGTTGCCATTTTATTCTCCAGGGGATCTTCCCGATCCAGGGATTGAACCCAGGTCTCCTGCACTGCAGGCAGATTCTTTACCAACTGAGCTAAAATTACATAAAAGGACCCAGGTTTTCACCCAGAGGCTTATCAGAGAACTGCCTTGCTGTGCTGTGCTTAGTGTCTGACTCTTTGCGACCCCATGGACTGTGGCCTCTGCCAAAATTTCCAGCTGGAATTTCCTAAGGTGGGGGAGGGGCGAGAGGGGAGGAGGGTGGAAGGGTGGGGGAAGGGTAGAATGAAGCCTAAGTCAGCCCAGGTCGCAGTCTTCTGGGTCCTCACAGGATGAGCCCCTGAAGCCCCAGTGTCTCAGTTTTGCACCTGAACGGTGTGGATGCCACTCCCCTCTCCAGGTCTCCCAGTCCAAGAAACTGGGAGACTAATAGGCTGTGACCCTGACGTTGAAGCGAGTCTAACGTTCTGCGCTCATGCATTTGACCAGACTTATTAGGCTTCTAGTTGATGCAGGCAGCCCCGCGCCAGGGAGTGGGGTACAGCCTCGAGTAAGAGAGAAACGTACCCACCTTCATGGCTTTCCCATCCCAAGGTCTAGTTCTCAGTCTAAGAGGCAAATGCGAGGCGTCTATGAGAGCCTCATTTACACAAGAGCGGTTCTCCCAGACCCTTGATGTTTCTGGAAGAAGGGAGGAAGAAAGAGGGGTGTGCAGAGAGGTGGGGGGGTCACGCAAAGTCACACACTAATTTTCATGTACACTTCCAGCAAATTTAACCTCCTGGGATCTAGCGCACGGGTCAATCACTGAAAAACTATGGACGGACGTTCATAACATTGTGCCGGAGGCCATGACCAAACCCATCCCAAAGAAAAAGAAATGCAAGAAGGCATTTGTGGTTGTCTGAGGAGGACTTACAAATAGCAGAGGAAAGAAGAGAAGCAGAAGGTAAGAGAGAAAGGGAAAGATATACCCAACTGAATGCAGAGTTTCAGAGAATAGCAAGGAGATATAAGAAAGCTTTCTTAAGTGAACAGTGCAAAGAAATAGAGGACAACAATAGAATGGGAAAGACTAGACATCTCTTCAAGAAAATTGGAGATACCAAGGGAACATTTCATGTAAAGATGGGCACAATAAAGGACAGAAATAGCAAGGCCCTAACAGAAGCAGAAGAAATTAAGAAGAGGTAGAAAGAATACACCGAAGAACTATATACTGATCAATATGAATGCCTTAAAATATCAGTGCTAATAGGGAAGAAACACTAGTCTCTTTCAGTGGGCCATTCACCCAAGCATCCCAAATGCTCTGTGAACATTCTTTCACTAAGTGAAAGTCGCTCAGCCGTGTCCAACTCTTTGCCACTCCATGGACTGTAGTCCATGGAATTCTCCAGGCCAAAATACTGGAGTGGGTAGCCTTTCCCTTCTCCAAGGGATCTTCCCAACTCAGGGATTCAACCCAGGTCTCCCGCATTGCAGGTGAATTCTTTACCAGCTGACCCACAAGGGAATCCCAAGAATACTGGAGTGGTAGCCTATCCCGTCTCCAGCAGAGCTGCCAGACCCAGGAATTGAACTGGGGTCTCCTGCATTGCAGGCGGATTCTTTATCAACTGAGCTATCAGGCAGGCCCATCTTGACCTTTATACTTCTCATCTGAGAAGTGAGTGGATACCTGAGTATGCTATGCTATGCTAAGTCGCTTCAGTCGTGTCCGACTCTGTGCGACCCCATAAATGGCAGCCCACCAGGCTCCCTGTCCCTGGGATTCTCCAGGCAAGAACAGTGGAGTGGGTTGCCATTTCCTTCTCCAATGCATGAAGGTGAAAAGTGAAAGTGAAGTCGCTCTGTCCTGCCGGACTCTTAGCGACCGCATGGACTGCAGCCTACCAGGCTCCTCTGTCCATGGGATTTTCTGGGCAAGAGTACTGGAGTGGGGTGCCATTGCCTTCTCTGTGTCCCTTCAAACTCCGAGTTCAGTAATCCTCTGAAGAATCAGTCTGAAGTTTAGAACTTCTCCACTTCTGCCTTCTAATAGAGGAAATTTCCTCCTGGAGGAGGTGCTGCTGGGCTAAACTCTGTGTTGGCATGGGGGTGGGGGGAAGGTGATCCACCATATATTGAGCAAGGGCCAACTATGGGTCAGGGAGAGGCTGGGCATTGGTCAGCATTTCTCAGGACGTGGTGGGGGGTTGGGGGTAATGGGATTGGGTGGTTGGCATGGAGACCCGAGATCCTCTGCACATCTTAGAACCACAGGCAGGAGCAGTGATAAAGGATTAGTCTGAAGTTTAGAGCTTCTCCACTTCGTTCATTAAGCCTCAATCACATAGTTATTGACTGAAAATATATTTATTGCATGCATTCAACTGGTTACTGCTTTCCTGATTGTGACTTACCCCTGCTTTCATCATGTTCAAACTACATGACAGGAGGGCATTGGAAAATTGGGTTCGTCCGGGACGGAACTGCTGGGACCACAGTCTGACCTTCAGTTCAGGATTGGGTTGGTGTGGCAACAAAAAAGAAAGAACAGGACTGGCCCGTAATGAGGGACCCTATGGAGCTGTTTGAAAGGCAGAGAAAGAGAGAGGGGGCTTCCCTGGTGGTACAGCAGTTGAGACTCCATCTGCCAATGCAGGGGACCCGAGCTCCATCCCTGGTCTGGGAGGATTCCACGAGCCTCGGGGCAGCTAAGCCCATGGGCCACAACTACTGAAGCCTAGAGCCTGTGCTCCGCCACGAGAGAAGCCACTGAAATGAGAAGTCCAAACACGGCAGCCGCAACTAGAGAAAGCCCTGGCACAGCCAGAACTAAATAAATAAATAAGCTCTTTAAAAAGAAAAACAAAGGAGAGTCAGGCCCCAAATGTGGGATTTTGAAGAGCATATACATACCGGGGAGTCCTAAGACTGGGTAAGACATCACGCCACTGTTATATTACTTCTTTCTTTTTTTGGCCATGCCATGTGGCTTGCAGGATCTCAGTTCCCTGACCAGGCATTGAACCCAGGCCACAGCAGTGAAAGCACCAAGTCCTAACCACTGGACCACCAGGGAACTCTCCACTCCTATGGTATTTCTTGCAGCTTTTATTTCTCAAAGTAGAATGGGACATGTGGTATCTCTGCTTGTATTCAGGCTACACCTATGACAGAAATCCAGCTGAATTTGCTCAGGAAAAATGGAAACTTATGAACTCAGTGCATGCATGCATGCTAAGTCTCTCCAGTCGTGTCCAACTCTTTGCAAACCCATGGACTGTAGCCTGCCAGGCTCCTCTGTCCATGGGATTCTTCAGGCAGGAATACTGCAGTGGGTAGCCATGCCCTCCTCTGGGGATCTTCCCCACCGGGGGATGGAACCCTCATCTCTTATATCTCCTGTGTTGGCAGGTGGGTTCTTTACTGCTAGAGCCCCCTGGGAAGCCCTGTGAGCTCAAGTGTGAAAGCAAATAGTGGCAAGGGCAGGAATGGAGCACGGCTCAGCGAGTCGTCCAGGTCTCCAGCCGTTCCTGCCTGCTTCTTTCTGCTTCTAAGGAAGAGCCCTGTCTCATTCCTCTCCACTGTCTATGTGGTTTCCTTGGGGAGGTGGAAAGGGGTGACTCTGTAAAATACTTTTATTGGTGTATAGTTGATTTAAAATGTTTTCTTAGCTTCAGGTGTACAGCAACGCGAATCAGTTATACATACACATATACCCTCGTTTTTAGATTCTTTTTCCACGTAGGCCATTTCAGAGTACTGAGTAGAGTTCCCATGTCAACCGCAGCCACTAGTTTATAGGGGTGATTTTTTAAATACTAATTTTTTTCCTTTAATGGTCACTAATGTATTTTTTCATCTTCTTGAGTACACTTTAATCATCTGTGTTTTTCTACAAATTCTCTATTTCATGTTTTCATACAGAGTGGCATAAAGTTGCTCCTAGCATATGATTCTTAAATCCTCTGTATATGTACTTTCGTCCTCCTTTCATTCTTAGTATTAGATATTTGTGCCTTTTTTCTTCTTTCCTTGATTAATTTTGCTCGATGTTTGTATTATTGCCTTTTCAAAGAAACAACTTTTAGCTCTGTAGATCATTTTTGTGATTGCTTCCTTTTCATTTGTGCTTTTTACTGTTTACGGCCTTCAACTGTTTTTTTTTTTTTTTTTAAGCTTCTTTAGTTGAAAGCTTTACTCCTTTATGTTTAAATTATTCTTGTTTTAGAGTAAATGCACTTAAGAGTATATATTTCTCTACAATCATTGTGGCTCCATTCTACAAGTCTTTTTTTGTATTTTTTTTCTTTATCCTCAGTACCAGATATTTCATAATTCCCACTGCAATTTCTGTTGATGTCTTTGGGCGTGGATACTCAGTAAACAACTTCCCTTTCCTCTCTCAAATGCCTAGTTTCTGAACTCAGAGACAAGGTGAAGAGTGAGGGGAGGGTTTTGTGTCTGTTTTTTTAACTGATTAAGAGAAGGTTGGAAGATGAGGATGACGGTAGATGTGAGAGTCAAGTGGGTTTTCTAATACTCGTGACTGCAGCCATGACAGTGAAAGATGCTTGCTCTTTGGAAGGAAAGCTAGGACAAACTTCAACACCATATTAAAAGCAGAGACATTACTTTGCTGACAAAGGTCCATGTAGTCAAAGCTATGATTTTTCCATTAGTCATGTATGGATGTGAGAGGACCATAAAGAAGTCTGAGAGCCGAAGAATGGACACTTTCAAACTGTGGTGCTGGAGAAGACTCCTGAGAGTCCCTTGGACAGGAAGTAGATCAAACCAGTCAATCCTAAAGGAAATCAACCCTGAATGTTCATTGGAAGGATTGATGCTGCAGCTGAAGCTACAATACTTTGGCCACCTGATGCGAAGAGCCAAATCATTGGAAAAGACCCTGATGCTGGGAAAGAAGGAGAAGAGGGAGGCAGAGGATGAGATGGTTACACAGCATCACTAACTCAATGGACGAGTTTGAACAAACTCCAGGAGATAGTGAAGGACAGGGAAGCTTGGTATGCTGCAGTCCATGGGGTTGCAAACAGTCGGACATGACTTAGTGACTGTACAACAACAAATATTGAAAATGGGGATTTGGCAACCTAAACCCCTAGTCTCTGTGATGCTGTGGGTGGTGGATGGGGGACAGAGAATGAACACTGCCTATAAGCAGCTCACTCCCAAGAAGAGAAAGGAAGTTGGTAAATCAAGAAAGTCCATTTTCTTTTCTCCACATTGACCAGCTGAGTTACTCTTCCTCCATAGGGCAGAGAGAGACTGGGAGTGCAGTGTAGGTACCTGCAATGTGGCCCACTTTACATCCACTTCAAAATTTGCTCAGGCTTTCATTTATGATCCAACACAAGGAGAATTTTTTGAAGTAAATGTTCATGTATTCATGACAACTATGAACCTAATCCTTTTGTGATTCCTCAAATCAAACTGAGTCTTCCAGTCTTTGCTTTACTTATTTCAAGGTTAGTAGTTTACATATAAAAAGCTTATTACTGGTGAGTCCTTTTGGTGATTTGTGACTTTAATCATCCTCTGGTCTAGTTCTACTTAAGTCACTCAGTCGTGTCCGACTCTGCGACCTAATAGACTGCAGAACACCAGGCTTCCCTGTCCATCACCAGCTCCCGGAGCTTGCTCAAACTCAAGTCCAATAAGTCAGTGATGCCATCCAACCATCTCGTTCTCTGTCATCCCCTTCTCCTCCCGCCTTCAATCTCTCCCAGCATCAGGATCTTTTCCAAACAGTCAGTTCTTGGCCTCAGGTGGCCAAAGTATTGGATTTTCAGCTTCGGCATCAGTCCTTCCAATGAATATTCAGGACTGATTTCTTTTAGGATTGACTGGTTTGATCTCCTTGCTGTCCAAGGGACTCTCAAGAGTCTTCTCAAACACCACAGCTCAAAACTATAAATTCTTCAGTGTTCAGCTTTCTTTTTAGTCCAACTCTCACATCTATACATGACTATTGGAAAAACCATAGCTTTGATTAGCCAGACCTTTGTGGGCAAAGTAATGTCTCTGTTTTTAAATATGCTGTCTAGGTTGGTCATAGCTTTTCTTCCAAGGAGCAAGCACCTTTTGATTTCATGACTGCAGTTAATATCTGCAGTGATTTTTGGAGCCCAAGAAAAGAAAGTCTCTCACTGTTTCCCCTTCTATTTGTCATGAAGTGATGGGACCAGATGCCATGATCTTAGGTTTTTGAACGTTGAGTTTTAAGCCAGCTTTTTCACTCTCCTCTTTCACTTTCATCAAGAGGCTTTTTAGTTCCTCTTCACTTTCTGCCATAAGGGTGGTGTCATCTGCGTATCTGAGATTATTGGTATTTCTCCTGGCAATCTTGATTCCAGCTTGTGCTTCATCCAGCCCTGCATTTCGCATGATGTACTCTGCATATACGTTAAATAAGCAGGGTGACATTATACAGCCTTGTCATACTCCTTTCCCTATTTGGAACCAGTCTGTTGTTCCATGTCCGGTTCTAACTGGTGCTTCTTGATCTGCATACAGATTTCTCAGAAGGCAGGTAAGGTGGTCTGGTATTCCCATCTCTTAAAGAGTTTTCCACAATTTGTTACGATCCACACAGTAAAAGGCTTTGGCGTAGTCAACAAAGCAGAAGTAGATGTTTTTTGGGAATTCTCTTGCTTTTTCTATGATCCAAGGATGTTTGCAATTTGATCTCTGGTTCCTCTGCCTTTTCTAAATCCAGCTTGAACATGTGGAAGTTCACCGTTAATGTACTGTTGAAACCTGGCTTGGAGAATTTTGAGCATTACTTTGCTAGCATGTGAAATGAGTGCAATTGTGTGGTAATTTGAGCATTCTTTGGCATTGCCTTTCTTTGGGATTGGAGTGAAAACTGACATTTTCCAGTCCTGTGTCCACTGCTGAATATTTTCCAATATTGTTGGCATATTGAGTGCAGCACTTTAACAGCATCATCTTTTAAGATTTGAAATAACTCAATTGATTTTCCAGCCTGGGAATCTGGCAAAGGGACTGAGAAGCCCCAGAGAATTTGACTTCGGAGGCCTGTGGGATTTGATTACAGAATTTACATAGGATTGGGGAAACAGACTCTTGGAGGGCACAAACAGAACCTTGTGTGCACCAGGACCTAGGAGTAAGGAGCAGTGACCCCACGACAGACTGACCCAGACTTGCCCATGAGTGTCCAGGAGTCTCCGGGGGAGGCGTGGGTCTGCGGCGGCCTGCTGCAGGGTCAGGGGCACTGTGTGTGGCAGTGTGTGCACAGGACCTTTGGAAGGAGGTCGCCATTATCTTCATTAGCTCCACCATAGTTTGGCCTCAGGTCAAACAACAGGGAGGGAACACAGCCTTGACCATCAACAGAAAACTGGATTAAAGATTTACTGCATGGCCCCGCCCATCAGAACAAGACCCAGTTTCCCCCACAGTCAGTCTCTCCCATCAGGAAGCTTCCATAAGCCTCTCATCCTTATCCCTCAGAGGGCAGACAGAATGAAAATCACAATTATAGAAAGCTAATCAAACTGAGCACATGGACCACAGCCTTGTCTAACTCAGTGAAATTGTGAGCCACGCTTTGTAGGACTACCCAAGACAGATGCGTCATGGTGGAGAGTTCTGACAAAATGTGGTCCACTCAAGGAGGGAATGGCAAACACTTCAGTATTCTTGCCTTGAGAACCCCATGAACAGTATGAAAAGGCAAAAATATCGGACACTGAAAGATGAACTCCCTAGGTCGGTAGGTGCCCAATATGCTACTGGAGATCAGTGGAGAAATAACTCCAGAAAGAATGAAGAGATGGAGCCAAAGCAAAAACAACTCCCAGTTGTTGGTATGACTGGTGATGGAAGTAAAGTCCAATGCTATAAAGAAAAATATTGCATAAGGACCTGGAATGTTAGGGCCATGAATCAAGGTAGATTAGAAGTGGTCAAACAGGAAATGGCAAGAGTGAACATCGACATTCTAGGAATCAGTGAACTAAAATAGACAGGAATGGGTGAATTTAATTCAGATAACCATTTTCTCTAGTACTGTGGGCAAGAATCCCTTAGAAGAAATGGAGTAGCCCTCATAGTCAACAAAAGAGTCCAAAATGCAGTACTGGATGCAATCTCAAAAATGACAGAATGATCTCTGTTCATTTCCAAGGGAAACCATTCATTATCACAGTAATCCAAGTCTATGCCCTGACCAGTAATGCTGAAGAAGCTGAAGTTGAACTTTTCTATGAAGACCTACAAGACCTTCTAGAACTAGGGGACTGGAATGCAAAAGTAGGAAGTCAAGAGATACCTGGAGTAGCAGGCAAATTTGGCCTTGGAGTACAAAATGAAGTAGGGCAAAGGCTAACAGAGTTTTGCCAAGAGAACGCACTGGTAAAGCAAGTCAGCCAATTTTATTTTCCCCACATTGACCAGCTGAGTTCCTCTTCCTCCATGGGGCAGAGAGAGACTGGGAGTGCTACACTAATTTAGCTCCCTCCACAAAGAAGGAAATATAAGGACTAGAAAAGAAATGTTCCTACAACAAGTGCGCTTTTTAGTTTTCAAAGTTACAGCTATAGTTAGTCTGCCTTTGCTATTTTTGTTGACTTCTAATTTTGCTGCATTGTGGGTAGAGGATGTGGTCTCCTTTACATCCATTTCAAAATTTGCTCAGGCTTTCATTTATGACCCAACACAGGGACAACTTTTTAAATAAATGTTCATATATTCATGACAATTATGAAGCCATTCCTTTTGTGATTCCTCAATTCAGACTAATTCTTTCAGTTTTTGCTTTACTTATTTCAAGATTAGTAGTTACATATGAAAAGCTTATTACTGGTGAGGCTTTTTGGTGATTTGTGACTTTAATCATCTTCTCATGTCCCTCTTTATCTCTTTTTAGTATTTCTTGGCCTTAGGTATATTTTGCCTGATATTAATATTCTATGTCAGCTTTATTTTGGCTACTATTTGCCTGGTGTATCTTTTCCCATTATTTTATTTTCAGTCTTTCCTTTTTCTTTTGCTTTAGAGTGTTCCTTCTACCCAACAGTCTATTGTATTTTGTTTTGATCCAATATGACATTCTCTGTCTTTAAGGAGACAAATGAAATCAATTTACATTCTTAATGACTGTTGATATATTTAGACTTACTTCTACAATTTTATTTTGTGTTCTCATTACACTACCTCTTTAAATTATTATTTCTCATGTGTTAGCATCCATGGACAGAAGAGCCTGATGGGCTGCAGTCCATGGGGTTGCAAAGAGTTAGACATGACTGAGCAACTAAGCACAACACACAGCCTCTATTAAATTTACAGTTCTCTTTATTATCCTTTTTTTCTTTGATAGTTTTGAAATTATGGATGTATTTCTGTTGTTTAACTGGTTTCCCTTAAACTTTTGACATTGATACCCAGGTATATATTTTCCCAACAATGTCCAAAGCTGTGCTGTCCAATAGAAATATAATGAGTCCCATTATTATTTAAAATTTTCTAGTAGCCATATTAAAAAGAAACAGGTGACATTAATTTTAATAACATGCTTTATTTAACATAATATATCAAAAGGAGTATTTCAGAGTATAATCAATGTAAGATTATTAATAAAATAGTTTATATTTTCTGGCTAAACCTTGAAATCTGTGTAGTTTATACTTACCAGCATATTTCATTTTGGTTTTTTGTTTCATTTGTGTTTTACTCTTGTCTGTTCTATTTTATTCTATTTTAATTTTTTAAACTTTTTATTTGGCTGCATCAGATCTTAGTTGCAGCACGTGGGCTCTTTTGTCGTGGTGCACCAATTCTCTAGCTGTGGCTTGTGAGCTTCTCTTGTGGGGTGCGGGCTTAGTTGCTCTATTACATGTGGGATCTTAGTTCCCGACAAGGGATCAAACCTAAGTCCCTGGCATTGCAAGGGGGATTCTTAACCACTGGACCACCAGGGAAGTCCCTACACTTTTTATTTTATGTTGGAGTCTAGCCAGTTAATTGTTGTGATAGTTTCAGGTGGACAGCAAAGGGACTCAGCCATACCATACATGTCTCTCCATTCAGTTTAGTCGCTCAGTCGTGTCTGACTCTTTGTGACCCCATGGACTGCAGCACGCCAGGCTTCCCTGCCCATCACCAACTCCCACAGCCTACTGAAACTCATGTCCATCGAGTTGGTGATGCCATCCAACCATCTCATCCTCTGTCTTCCCCTTCTCCTCCTGCTTTCAACCTTCCCCAGCATCAGGGTTTTTTCCAATGAGTCAGTTCTTCGCTGTTACATATATCACTGAGCAGAGTTCCCTGTGCTATACAATCTGTCATTGGTTGTTATCCATTTAAAATATAGCAGTGTATACATGTTGATCCAAAATTCCCTGTTCCTTTCCTGCATCCTTCCTCCCCTGCTAACCATAAGTTTATTGTCTAAGTCTGTGAGTCTGCTTCTGCTTTGTAAATAAGTTCATTTGAATGATTTCTTGTTAGAATGTGCATATAAGGGATGTCATACAACATTTCTCTTTTTCTGTCTGACTTACTTCACTCAGTATGACAGTCTCTAGGTCCATTGACGTTGCTGCAAATGGTGTTATTTCATTCGTTTTAATGGCTGAGTAATATTCCATTATATATGTACTACATTTTCTTTATCCATTCCTCTGGGTATGTGATTTGCAAATACTTTCTCTCAATCTGTAGTTTTTCTTTTCTCCTAACAGTGTCTTTTAAAAACTTAATTGATTTGGCTGCATCAGCTCCTAATTGCAGCATGCAGGATCTTCGCTGTCATGCATCATCCTTCACTGTGGAGCATGGACTCTTTAGTTTTGGTGCATAGACCCAGAAGTTGTGGCCCACAGGCTTAGTTGCTCAGCAACATGTGTGACCTTAGCTCCCTGACCAAGGATCAAATCCACGTGCCCTGTATTGCAAGGGGAATTCTTAACCACTAGACCACCAGGGAAGTCTCCAAGAGTGTCTTTTACAGAAGCAAAGTTTAACACTTTTGATATAACATAGTTTATCATTTTTTTCTTTTATTTGTTGTTGTTCAGTTGCTAAGTCGTGTCTAACTCTTTGCAACCCCATGGACGGCAGCACACCAGGATTACCTATCCCTCACTATCTCTCAGAGTTTGCTCAAATTCACATCCGTCGGGTCATTGTTGCCATCTATCCATCTCATCCTCTGCTACCCCCTTCTCCTTTTGCCTTCAGTCTTTTTCAGCATCAGGGTTTTTTCCAATCATCAGGTGGCCAAAGTGTTGAAACTTCAGCTTCAGCATCAGTTCTTCCAATGAATATTCAGGGTTGATTTCCTTTAGGACTGACTGGTTTGATCTACTTGCAGTCCAAGGAACTTTCAAAGAGTCCTCTCCAGCACCACAATTCAAGAGCATCAATTCTTTGACACTCAGCCTTCTTTATGGTCCAACTCTCACACCCATACATGACTACTGGAAAAACCATAGCTTTGACTACATGGACCTTTGTTGGCAAAGTAATGTCTCTGCTTTTTAATATGCTGTCTAGGTTGGTCATAGCTTTCCTTCCAAAGAGCAAGCATCTTTTAATTTCATGGCTGTGGTCACTCTCCACAGTGATTTTGGAGCCCAAGAAAATAAAATCTGTCACTGCTTCTACTTTTCCGGTCATGATCTTAGTTTGTTCAATGTTTAGTTTCAGGCCGGCTTTTTCACTCTCTTCTTTCACCCTCAGCAGGAGGCTTTTTAGTTCCTTTTCACTTTCTGCCATTAGAGTGGTATCATCTGTGTATCTGAGGTTGTTGATATTTTTCCCAGCAGTCTTGAGTCCAGCTTGTGATTCATCTAACCTGGCATTTCGCATGATGTACTCTGCATAGAAGTTAAATAAGCAGGGTGACAATACCCTTGTCATACTCCTTTCCCAATTTTGAACCAGTCCATTGTTCCATGTCTAGTTCTAACTGTTGCTTCTTGACCCACATACAGGATTCTCAGGAGACAGGTAAGGTGATCTGGTATTCCCATCTCTTTAAGAATTTTCCATAGTTTATTGTGATCCACACAGTCAAAGGCTTTAGTGTAGTCAATGAAGCAGAAGTCGATGTTTTTCTGGAATTCCCTTCCTCTCTCTATGATTCAACAGATGTTGGCAATTTGATCTCTGGTTCCTCTGCCTTTTCTAAACCCAGCTTGTACATTTGAAAGTTCTTGGTTCACTGCTGAAACCTAGCTTGAAGGATTTTGAGCATGACCTTGGAGAAGGCAATGGCACCCCATTCCAGTACTCTTGCCTGGAGAATCCCATGGACAGAGGAGCCTGGTGGGCTGCAGTCCGTGGGGTCGCGAAGAGTCGGACACGACTGAGCGACTTCACTTTCACGCATTGGAGAAGGAAATGGCAACCCACTCCAGTGTTCTTGCCTGGAGAATCCCAGGGACGGGGAGCCTGGTGGGCTGCCGTCTGTGGGGTCGCACAGAGTCAGACGCAACTGACGCGACTCAGCAGCAGCAGTTGCTAGCATGTGACGTGAGCTCAATTGTCCAGTAGTTTGAACATTATTTGGCATTGTCCCTCTTTGTGACTGGAATGAAAGCTGACTTTTTTGGCGTGATGGCCGCTGCTGAATTTTCCAAATTTGCTGACATAATGAGTGCAGCACTTTAAGAGCATCATCTTTTAGGATTCGAAATAGCTCAGCTGGAATTCCATCACCTCCACTAGCTTTGTTCATAGTAATGCTTCCTAAGGTGCACTTGACTTAACACTTTTCTATACCATATCTAGGAATGCTTTGCTTATTCCAAGCCAAAAAGATTTTCCCCCTGTATTTTCTTCTAAAAGTTTTATTGTTTTACTTTTATCATTTAGGTCTATGATCAATTTTGAGTTAATTTCTGTATAACATGTGACATAAAGATTGAAAATATTTTTTTTTCAATGTGTTGGTGGTTTAGTCTTTAAGTCGTGTCTGACTCTTGAGACCCCCATGGACTGTAGTCTGCCAGGCTCCTCTATCCATGGGATTCTCCAGGCAAGAATACTGGAGTGGGTTGCCATTTCCTTCTCCAGGGGATCTTCCCAACCCAGGAATCGAACCCAGGTCTCCTGCACTGCAGGCAGATTCTTTACTGACTGAGCTATGAGGGAAGCCCTTTTTTTTTTCAATGTATCTATCCAAATTATTCTATTTGTTGGAAAAAACAACAACACAAGAACCTGTTATCCTTTCTCAATAAAATTGCCTTTGCATCTTTGTAAAAAATAAACTGGCCAAACTTGTGTGATTCTGTTTTGGGATTATATTCCTTGCTCCATTGACCTATGTATCTATCCCATGACCAGTTCCACACTAATAACTGCGCCTTTGTAGAAAGTCTTCAAATAGGTAGTATGAATCCTGAAACTTTGTTCTTCTTTTTCAAAATCATTTCAGTTATTTTGGTTTCTTTGCCTTTCCATGTAAATTACAGAATCAGCTTGTTGTTTTTTACAGAAAAGCCTGCTAGGATTTTGTCTGGGATTGGACTGAATCTAGTTGGATCATAGAAAAAGCAAGAGAATTCCAGAAAAGCATCTACTTCTGCTTTGTTGACTCTGCCAAAGCTTTTTACTGTGTGGATCACGAGAAACTGTGGGAAATTCTTCAAGAGACGGGAATCCCAGCCCACCTTTCCTGCCTCCTGAGAAACCTGTATGCAGGTCAGGAAGCAACAGTTAGAACTGGCCATGGAACAACGGACTGGTTCCAAATTGGGAAAGGAATAGGTCAAGGCTGTATATTGTCATGCTGCTTATTTAACTTCTGTGCAGAGTACATCATGTGAAATACTGGGCTGGATGAGGCACAAGCTAGAATCAAGATTGCTGGGAAAAATATCAGTAATCTCAGATATGCAGATGACACCACCCTTATGGCAGGAAGCAAAGAGGAACTGAAGAGCCTCTTGATGAAAGTGAAAGAAGAGAGTGAAAAAGCTGGCTTGAAAGTCAACATTCAAAAAACTAAGATCGTGGCATCCGGTCGCATCACTTCACGGCAAATAGATGGGGAAACAATGGAAACAGTGGCAGAGTTCCTTTTCTTGGGCTCCAAAAATCACTGCAGATATTAACTGCAGCCATGAGATTAAAAGATGTTTGTTCCTTGGAAGAAAAGCTATGACCAACCTAGACAGCATATTAAAAAGCAGAGACATTACTTTGCCAACAAAGGTCCATCTAGTCAAAGCTATGATTTTTCCAGTAGTCATGTATGTATGTGAGAGTTGGACTTTAAAGAAAGCTGAGTGCCGAAGAATTGATTCTTTTGAACTGTGGTGTTGGAGAAGACTCTTGAGAGTCTCTTGGACAGCAAGGAGATCAAACCAGTCAATCCTAAAGGAAATTAGTCTTTAATATTCATTGGAAGGACTGATTCTGAAAAACTCCAATACTTTGGCCACCTGATGCAAAGAACTGACTGACTGGAAAAGACCCTGATGCTGGGAAAGATTGAAGGCAGGAGAAGGGGGCAACAGAGGATGAGATGATTGGATGGCATCACCGACTCGATGGACATGAGTTTGAGCAAGATCCGGGAGTTGGTGATGAACAGGGAAGCCTGGCGTGCTGCAGTCCATGGGGACGCAAAGAATCATACACCACTAAGCAACTGAACTGAATTGAACTGAAGTGCCACTGATGTTTCAGGGAGTTCAATCTCAAAAAAGGAAAGGAGTGAGAACCAATATGAAGGTACATTATTGAGCTGGCCACTGCTTGATGTTAAGCACAACTGATTCCTTGACCTTCTGGAACTATCTTGCGCTTGTCTGGGCACTGAGTGAATCCATGGCATTTCAAGCACCTGCAGCCATAGAGAAGCCCATGGGGGCAGGAGGCAGAAATGCTCTCAGGGTGTGTCCATGTAGAGTTGATCCGAATCCTTGCAGAATTGGCTGGGACAAAACAACTGGCCAAGACTCTTGTAGACTGGTGGAGCTAAGAGGATTCAAGCTGGCACATAAGAGTATATGAGAAGTGTATTGTCCACCTGTCTCATGTGTTTCTTAAATTTTCATGTGTATACAGGCATATAGTTTAATGCATCAAGTAGGTCCACAGACTTATCATGAAAACTTTAGCCTCCTGTCCCCTATCCTCAAATTCGTCCATCTTTTTGCTCCCCAGAGGCAAGCAACTTCTACTCTTTTATTATTGCTTTTGGAATTTACATCTGTATCACTAAATAACATGCTCTATTATTCCCCACCCCCAATTTTCAGGCATTATCTGTCAACTTTTCACACCAGAAGGTGAGGAATTACCTGGATTTTGCCAGCAACACCCCTCCCCCTACCTTGCACACACATGCTTCCTGTCCCACTGTTCTTCCAGTAGAGTTTAAATCATAATTTAAAGTTAACATTATTCAGTTCAGTTCAGTTCAGTCGCTCAGTCGTGTCCGACTCTTTGAGACCCCATGAATCGCAGCACGCCAGGCCTCCCTGTCCATCACCCACTCCTGGAGTTCACTCAAACTAACGTCCATCGAGTCAGTGATGCCATCCAGCCATCTCATCCTCTGTCGTCCCCTTCTCCTCCTGCCCCCAATTCCTCCCAGCATCAGAGTCTTTTCCAATGAGTCAACTCCTCGCATGAGGTGGCCAAAGTACTGGAGTTTCAGCTTCAGCTTCAGCATCTGTCCCTCCAATGAACACCCAGGACTGATCTCCTTTAGAATGGGCTGGTTGGATCTCCTTGCAGTCCAAGAGATTATTATGATTACATAAATTCTATTCACCTTTGTGCCACATAGAACACATGAGCTATTTTTCTTTTCTTTCACAATCTTTTGTTTTCCGTGTCATTGATACTGTCTAGTTTTTATTTGTTTGCTTTGTTTTCTGTCTAATTATCACGAAATCATCCCAAGTCATTCCTCAGCAGCACCAACCACCTCTGGATACATCCAAGCACATTTCCCAGTTGCATCGTCTCGGAGATTTCTTTCACAGACCTTTCTGGTCTGTTCCTGTTTCTTCTGGCTGTCCTCCAGGCTGCTGTGTTCTCCCTTCATCAATAGCTTGAGGATTCACATTATTTCTCTTAGGCATGGGTTTCCCATCTTAACTTCTTTCTTGATTTATTCCCTGTTTTAGAGGTGCACATTCTCTAGTAAATTCCCAAGAAAGGATGTTCCCAAACCAAATTTGGGTTCATTTGCCTGTGTGCAGTGAAGCCAATCTATTAACACTAGGATGTGGGGAAGCAAAGTGCAGGGCACCAACCAAGGAGTCCAGGTAACTAGTGCTTAAAAGTCCTAAATTTTCTAAGGACATTCAGATAAAGAGCTTTAAAGATAGGGTGAGGTGGGGTGTCTGTGTGTGGGGTATGTGATCAGCTCCTAGACATTCATCTGATTGGTTGGTGATGAGGTAATCAAGAGTCAACATCATCAACCTTCTGGTTCCAACTGATCTGGGGTCTAAGTGCTTGTGGATAGCATACAGTCAACACTTTCCACCTGCTGGGGGTTTTAGTTTCTGCAAAACAGCTCAAAGGATATATAGCTCAGAATATTATCTATAGCCCTTGCTGCTGCTGCTGCTGCTGCTAAGTTGCTTCAGTTGTGTCCGACTCTCGGTGACCCCATGGACTGTAGCCCACCAGGCTCCTCGTCCATGGGATTTTCCAGGCAAGAGTACTGGAGTGGGCTGCCACTGGCCTCTCCGCTTTAGTTCCTGAGGAGGAACTAAAGGTCATTGACTTTGTTTCATGGCTAAACTATTATTTTTTGTCTTGTTTGACTTTCCCCTTCTTTCTGCCTTTTCTCACTTCTCTGATTAAATTTATTCTTTTTTATTCTTTTCTTCTCATTAATTTTTATTGGAGTATAGCTGCTTTGCAATGTTGTATAAGTTTATTCTTTGACTGAAGTTTTCCTATAGACAAAAGGGAGGAGGAGGATGCAGCAGGGCAGAGTGGTAAGTCTGTTCTAGGAAGGCCCCGTAGGTCCTGCTCTGTTACAGGACCTCTGTTGTTGCTGTGTTAGTTGTTCAGTCGTGTCCAAGTCTTTGCAACCCCACTGATTTTAACCATCCAAGCTCCTCTGTCCATGGAATTTTCTAGGCAAGAATATAGGAGAGGGTTTCCATGTCCTTTTCCAGTGTATCTTCCTGACCCAGGGATTGAAGATGGGTCTCCGGCATTGCAAGCAGATTCTTTATTGTCTGAACTACTAGGGAAGCCCTTCTGTTACGGATGCATGAGAGTTAAGCTTTTTGAGAGTGTTTATTTCTGAAAATCTTTATTCTACACTCACAACTGATAGTTTGGTTGGGTATAGAATTCTAAGTTTTATGCATACTTTTCTCTGGATTTTGAAGGCATTGTGGTCTAAATTGGTGTCGTTGTTAAGAAATCTGATGCCCTTCTGATTTTTGATGCTTCATGCAAAACCTAGTTTTTCTCTCTCTGGGAGTTTGTATGATTTTTCCTTTGTTCTCAGTGATCTAAGATTTCACAATAGTGTGTCTTTGTGTGCCAATAGCATCCATTTCATTCAGTACTTAGTGGGCGTCTTCAAACTGGAAGCTCATGTAATTTAATTCAGAGACATTTACTTGAATAATTTATTGAATGAGTACCCCTTCCTCTTTTATTTTCTCTATTCTTTATGGGATTTCTTTTATTTGGATGTGAGATCTCCCAGGTTGGTTCTCTAATTTTCACATCTTTACTCTCTTGTATTTTGTCTTTTTGCTCTACTTGCTGGGAAATTGCCTAATCTTCAACTTTATCTTCTAAACTTTCCATTAAACTTTTAATTTGTGCTATGCAAGAGAGACTTTTTTTGTTCTCAGAACATTCCTTTTTAATAACATCCTGTACTTGTTTAACGTGTGCTCTTACGTCTTTGATGATACTAATGATAATTTTTTGGCATTTTCTTTTTATCATCATCTGTGTTCCCTCCAAGTTGTTTTTTATCTGTTTGTTATGGTCTGACTCTGAGTTAGGAGCTTCTCTTATGTGCTTGGTCATCCTTGGCTTCTACACACATAGTCTGCTCAGCTCAGAGCTCAGAGTTGGCTGCCCTCCAGAGACTCCACTGAAGGGTGATCTGGCTAGGCTCTTTCACTGAGCAACTTCTATTGTCACTGCCTTTAGGTATTTCCTCCTCGGTTTCTCAGGTTTGCAAGAGTTATCTTTCAGTCTCCTGCCTGGAGGTTCATACTAAACCTGCTTGCCATTTGGCAGTATTAGTATTCACTGTGAGGACCTTCACTTAATTTCTCCACTTTCAATGCAATGCCCCTGCCCCTAGCTGGGTCTACTGTTCCCCAGGACAGAGTCCCGTGGTTTTACCCACTCCAGGGAATAATATTCTGTTGGGATATAGTAGAGGCAGTCACCTTGGGGAATGGAATCTTGGTTACCAGCTGCTCTTTAAAGCTCTCTTTCAAGTCTGCTGTAGTTCCCTCTGCTTTCTTACCTGTGCTGCCCAAAGTACCTGGTACTCAGTTCCTGAAGCTTTGGGGGTTTAGCATGTCCTAGACTTTCCTCACTGCCAGTTTAGGACTCAATCTTTTTAAATCCATGAAATCCACTCTCACTCATCAGTCTGCTTTCCAATTTCAAAATTATCCTTTTTTTTTTTTTATCATTGTGGTACTTAAAAAATTCCTTTTCTGCTCCTTTTTGAAAATTTTCAGGAGGGATCAGGGATAAATGCCTGTGTTTAATCTACTGTCTATAGTGCTTACTTTGGCAGCACTTATATTAATCTGCTGTCTATAGCAGGAACCCTGGCTATTCTTTTTTCATTATATTAATTCTTTTTCATATTTCCCAAAACATTTTAGTCATTGAAATCACAGCTATTCTCTGGTCTCTATCTCCTGGATCTATCATCTGAGGTTCAGTGAGATGGGTGGGGGTCGGTGAGGGGAGTGGGGCAAGCATATCATTGGTTTTCCCACTGACTCTGTCTCACGACTGCTTTTGTTCTGTAATTTTGTCTTTGTGAGCTCATCTGCAGGAACCTTTGTCTGTGGGAACCCTGAGCAGCCTGAGTTGAGGTCATGGCCCTCTAGGGAGTGTTTGCATTTGTTTCTGCCCAGTGCCCACAGGCATCTCCAGCCAGGGACCCCTTTTTGTATTAGCTTCTTGCTTTCAGAGTCTCCTGAACACAAGGGAAGCAGGGTAGTGTAAATTTAAATCCCAACCCCCTTGGGGCTCTGTCTATGATTACAAATTCCCAGAGCCCTGGCTGTAGCAGATGAGCTGACTAGTGATCTGTCTGAGCAGAGAATGGACATTTTTTTTTTTTAAATCCTTGCCCACCTTTTCACCAAGAATATAATTCTGAAGAGTCTGGTTTGGAGGTAGGTCTCATTTACAACTCCTGGCTTTGTGAAGCCCAAAGCCTTATTTCTTGTCCCCATAGGGGCTGTAAAACCCAATCCCAGGTTGCTGAGTCCCACAGCTTCCTCCCTGCCTGTGCCCTCCCAACACAGCACCAACACTAGCCCTCATGATTCCTGCTCTGGTTTTCAGCTCTGTCTTTGTTTTTATCCCTGGGGAGTTCCCTTCCTTTCTTGCAAGCTCAGCCATGCATTTAAAAGGATGTTTGTTATATTTTAGCCACCGTTTCGGAGTCCTGCTTTGTAGCAGGATGGTTTTCTGCTGTGTAACTCACAATTCTGCTTGGAAATAAAAGTCCTGTGTTTTTGGTGCCTCCCCTCCCCCGCCACCACTGGTTTCTACTGTCTTTTGCATCTCTGTATTCCCCACAGCAGAGCATCAATAGAGGCTCGGTGAACAGTGAATAAAGGGAGCTGAATTGCCACGACTGGTGTCCTAGTCACCTAATTGGAGATTTTGCAAAAGGCACAGCAAAGCCGAGTCAGTTTCTCTGGCAGTCCTGCTGTTTGGAGCAGGAGTCTCAGAGAACATTCAAGACCCATCTTGGGCTGGACTCAACCTACCCATGGGTACCATCTGATGTCCAGCCAGCCCTCCTAGACATCCTGACTGCCAGCCACACACCTGATCACAAGCTGGGTCTCATCCTTCTTTGAACTTTGTGTTCCCGGTCCCTTGCCCAGGCCGGGTGCCCACAAGAAGCCTCTGCAGCATTGCCCGCAGAGCTTTGTAGGGGCTGTTTGCTCGCTTGACCAGCCTCATCCACCAGGCTCACACTCCCCGGAGGAGGCCGGCTGCTTTCCTCTCTGTGTCTTCAGCATCTTCACGGTAACAGCGTAAACAACCGAAGCCGCTCCATAAATGTGTGTCTAATGCGTGAACGAGCGAGCCGGCATTCCCAGAGAACCAGAGTTTGGATTTTACAAAATTAAAGCAGCTGTTACAGCCTGGTGGCTGTAACATCCTGGGGGAAGAGGGAAGAGGGACTCCTCCCCCCAGCCCCTCCCCTCTCCTTCTCGTGGGTGGGTGGGGCTCCCCATCCAAGTTTGGGAAGACAAGGGGAACTGGGTGCCTGTCTCCCCGGATCTGTGGCCCCCAGCAGCTTTGTCTCTGTGGGTGCCTTGGCTGCCAAGATACATGGATGAAAGGAAGGTCGCAGTGACCCACCCCCCCCACAATTAGTTTACAAAGCACTTTCCCTCTGATGAAGACACACTGGGAAGGGACTCTGCAAGTGTGTGTGGGGGGGCGGGGAGACTTGGAGTCAGGATGGGGGTATCAGGGCTGCGGTGGCCATGAGCCAGGTGCCACCACCGAGGGAGCACTTGAGATGTGGCTGTTCTGAACCTAGAGGTGCCTAAAGTGTAAGATACACACCAGGGTTCACAGACTTGGAATGAAAAAATAAAAGTAAATATCTCATTAAGAATTTAAAATATTCACGACATGTCAAAATGATAATATTTTGGATGTATTAGGTTAAACACAAATATTATTAGAATGAATTCCACCAGCTTCTTTTGACTTTGTTTTAATGAAGCTATCAGAACAGTTCAAATTACCCACATGAGTTGTGTTTGTGGCTGGCATCTCATTTCTGTTGGAGGGACTGGTCTAGAGCATGGGCCACGTGATTCCCAAGCAGACTTTCCTCCACTCACAGCCCTGGGTACCAAACATGGGCCCCAGGACAGACAGGTGTATCTGCAGGCTCCTGGTTTGGTCTCTGCTGCAACATCTATGAGTGATCTGACCTTCCCTGGGACAGGTCCTGATTTTCTCATCTGAAAATGGCACAGTTTTGCCCACAGGGGAACGAAATGGTTTTGAGGATTCAGGAATCAGACACAGCTCTTCCCAGTGGCCCATTCATGTCCTCATCATAATGGCCACTGGGCTATAGCAGCCCAAGAGCGGGGCCTTGCCTGCTGTAGGCTGAATGAATGAATGAGTGCCTGTTCAACCCCACTGAACCTTTGGCTTATCCATGAAACAGTTTCCTGCGGCTGTGAAGACCTTCTCAATCTGGCTTCCACCTTCACGTGTATATCATATTCATGAAATGCCCAGTTGTGGGTGCAACCAGATTTTGAGAACTGCTGCTGCCTTATTTTGGGATCCTCTGAGAGCAGAGCTTGAGTTAAGGACTTGGGGGTGACCCCAGGAGGCAGGAGAGCAAGGAATAGAAGGAGGAGGAGCGGTGGAGGGGTGTCCTTCTCTGCTTTGGGTGAGAGAAGGCTGGTTTCAACTAGGAACTCTAGAAGTATACAGAATGCCTCCCAGAATTGTTTTCTGGAAAATGGGAGGAGGGGGGCATCCATCCGCTGGCTTCTTTTTCCATTGCAGAATATTGCTCGGGGATCTTTATTTGCCACTCCTGAGCTGTCTAGTGGCTTTGGGGGGCCTTGGGAGAAGCTCGGAGGCAGAAAAGCTCCTGCTTAAGGTGGCACAAGTTACACTGAGTCAGGACAGTCCACCTCATTGCAGCTGAAATCAGAGGGGAGACCAGGGGGTGTAAGGGGGCAGAGAGGTGTCTGCTATAATCCCTGAAGTCTAGAAAGACACCGAAAAGAGTCCTTATTTGTTGCAACAAATAAACAAAGTTAGTAGCTCAACTTAAGGGCTGTGTTTTGACAGAATGGGCTATGGCTTATGGGCAATTTTTGGAAAGTAAGCCGAAACCTTATTCTTTTGTTCATGCATGCATGCATTCATTCAAACATCAGTCGATATTTATTGGACACTGATTCTGGGTCAGGCCCCTGCCCACCCCGGAAAGGACAGCAGAATGAAAGAGAGGGGTAAGGATGTCATTGTACCAACAAAGGGGAATCTTTCCTAATTTATAAATTGTTATTTGCAAACTTCAGTTTTTTAGTCTTATTAGTAACAGGGGATTAATGCTGAAGGTCACCTATTGTTGGCTGACAGTTCAACCCAAAGCCCCTGAAGAGGATTTGGCCTCTTCCCTGGGTCAAGGAGGACTTATAAATGAATTTACCCACCCATGTTGCCTTCCTGAGGTCACTCAGCCTGCAGCCCCTGAGCACCCGCTTGGTGCCAGGCTTTGTGCAGTTTCCAGGAGTGCAGTGGTGAATGAGACAAAGCCCTGTCCTTAAGAGCTCAGAGTCTGGAGGGGGAGATGGTAGCACCCTGGCAGAGTCTGGAGGCAGGCACCAAGCCCTGGGAAGGGAGGGAGAGGGCTGTGTCCTGCTGGGTCTTGGAAAGCTTTCTGGAGGAGGTGCAATCGGATATTCACCCCAAGGCCTCTGGGCCCCAGATGTGAGCTTCTGGCACAGACCAGACCTGGCTGAACCCCATAACTGGCTGCTTGGCAGAGGACATTGGCAAACCCAGGCTTGCTCTGGGCTATTTGCATATCATTTGCATTGATCTGCATATGCGGTGGCACAGCCTGGTCTCTTATGCATTTAAATTGCAAGTTATTTGTCTCTCTTTGAAAGCTCTCATTTTTTTTTCCCCAAGGGTGGGCTGGCTCCATTTCCCCTCCTTGCCCTTATAATGCAAGACTTTGTTGAGTTTGCCAAGCACGGTGCAAGGCTGTAGATCTTGGGTTTCGATATATGTTATTCTGGCTTTCAGAATACTTTGTTATTTTCAAGGGATCCATGACAGCTTGGTGCAAAAGAGAGTGTTGAGCATGTGTACCCCATGTCCAGATGGGGAAACTGAAGCAGAGAGTGATTAAAGTGAGATGCCCAAACTCATCACTTCTTATGTTGGAGGCAAGACCATGGGTAAGGGTGAAGTCACTTGATTTCTGATTGCCCGTTGAGAGGGCTTTTAGAGGTTAATTCTTTGTACAGATGGTGGGAGGAGATCCAGAGAGGGGCAGGGACTTGCCGAAGGCCACTGGTTGGTCCAGGATGCAGCCTTGGCTTCCACAGCTCTGCCTGAAGACAATGAGTCCCTCTGTCAAGGTGCTTGTTTTGGCTGCTGTGTCAGTGACATTTGCCCCTTTAGAGGGGGACCTGCCCCATAAATACCGAGTGTATTGATATCTCCTTATCTGAGTTGCTGTTTAAGCCTGGTGAGTATCACCCAACCCAGCCCTTCTCATTTGACCAGGACTTGACTTAGCCCAGATATGAGTTAACAGGAGTCTTTGTTGGTCTTCTAACTGGGGACTTTCTGCCACTGAGGAGGCACAGTTAGGGCTATCTCAGAGGATGACGGTCTCTCCCTGCACTTAGAAGATGCGCCTCTGACATTACTATGAAATCAAACTTGAAGACATCAGCTTGTATCTTAAAGTATGTCGACAGAGTAGGGACTTACTCAAAGTCAACACTGGACCTGACTAATTATCATATCATTGGGGATATTTACTCGTAAGAATCAGTTCAGTTCAGTTCAGTTCAGTCACTCAGTCATGTCTGGCTCTTCGTGACCCCATGAATCACAGCACGCCAGGCCTCCCTGTCCATCACCAACTCCCGGAGTTCACTCAGATTCACGTCCATCGAGTCAGTGATGCCATCCAGCCATCTCATCCTCTGTCGTCCCCTTCTCCTCCTGCCCCCAATCCCTCCCAGCATCAGAGTCTTTTCCAATGAGTCAACTCTTTGCATGAGGTGGCCAAAGGACTGGAGTTTCAGCTTTAGCATCATTCCCTCCAAAGAAATCCCAGGGCTGATCTCCTTCAGAATGGACTGGTTGGATCTCCTTGCAGTCCAAGGGACTCTCAAGAGTCTTCTCCAACACCACAGTTCAAAAGCATCCATTCTTCCGCACTCAGCCTTCTTCACAGTCCAACTCTCACATCTATACATGACCACAGGAAAAACCATAGCCTTGACTAGACGAACCTTTGTTGGCAAGGTAATGTCTCTGAGACATTACTCAGAATGTCTAAGAATAGAACTAGGTAATTCACTGCTAATAACAGCTCCTATTTATCGAGCACTTAGCCATGTACAGATATGGGGCTGGGTTTTTAGCTCAGGTTACTTTCATTGTTCATCCTGAAGACAGGGACTGTTTTTCCTGTTATACAAGTGAGGCCACCGAGGCTCACTGAGACGAAGAACTTTGTTCAAGGTCACACAGCAATACAGGGTCAAGACTCAACTATGAGATGGCTGGCTCCAGACCTCAACACAATGACCTACATTTTCCACTAAACCATATTGCTTCCAATGTCAAGTCTAAAATTAGACCTAACGTGAGCACTAAATTAAGTCTTGGGCAACATGATGTAGTTTGTAAAACATAGACTTGCTGGTAGTAGAGGAGTAGTTTATATCAGATTAACTTCCTGCTGGTAGCAGTTATAAAATCTATACAGAAATATATAGAACAGATTTGTTTGGAATTACTGGAGAGTGACCAAAAACAGACAAATTAGAGGAGATATGACCCTTGAAACTAAGAAACTCGACTGGTGAGAAACGCATTCATCTGGATTTTCCCCCGAGAGTGTTTCCTAGTTTATGTAGTACATGAGGGGATAGGACTCAAAGAGAAAGCAGAGAAGTCTTATTGATTGAGAAGTAAGAAGTTGGGAGTTCAGGGCCTGCCGAGCAGCTGGAAATTGAGAGAGAAAGAAGATCCCAGAAAACAGAGCTACAGAGGGAGAAACTCCACTCAGATTCTGGGCTGGCTCTGCCGTGGGGCATGACTCCAAGGAGTCCAGGCGAAAACACAGCTGGAGGGCTGAAAAAGCTGAGCAGAGATATTTGCAGCTGCTTGGCATTAGGGATACAGATTTTCTAGTTCAAATCTCGCCAAGTTAGAGTGGCTTGGTAAATACACCAGGCTTTTCACTGAGATCCTGGGGGACCATTACTTAGGAGTAAGGACCATAATAAACCTGTTCTAACAAAGTTTAAAACCAGGACTTCACAAGACCAAGGTGAATGGCCAACAATTAAACAGAAACAGTATACAAAATTCTTCAGAGGAAGATAACACAATCCAGAAGCCCTACAGTGTATCGTCACAATGTCCAGAATAAAATTAAAAATTACAAGATATGGAAAGAAACAGGAACATGTGACACATAGACAAGATCAATAAAAAAAGAATCAGTGAGTTTAAAAACAGGTCAATAGAAATTATCCCCACTGAAACACAGATGAAAAATGATGGAAAAAGTGAGCCTCAATAATCTATAGGACAACATCAAGCAGTCTTAACATATACATGTAACTGGAGTCCAAGAGGTGGAAGAGAGATAATGGAGCAAAAAAAAAATTTTTTTTAATGAAATATTGGCTGAGAATGTTCCGTGGGTTTGGAAAAGCAATCAACCTGCAGATCCAGGAAGTTCAGTGAACCCTAACCAGGATAAATACAAGGAAAATCATATTCAGGCACATCATGGTCAGACTGCCAAAAACTAAAGATCAAGAGAAAATCTGGAATAATGCTATAAAAATACATACAATAATTATGTATAGGAAAACAATGCAGAAGACAACAGACTTCTCATTAAAATAATGCAACTCAGAAGACAATAGAACAATTGACAACAAATGAGATTAAAATCTGTCAACTTAAAAAGTGATCAGTGAAAATATATTTCAAAATGGAAAAATAAAAACATTCCTGAATATATAAAACAAAGAATTTGTTTCCAGTAGATCTGCATTATAAGAAATGCTAAAGAAAAGTATTTAGGCTTAAGGAAAATGATGCCAGAATTGCAGAAAATGTACAGGGAAATTTTTATAGGAAAGAGTAGCACTGGGAATGGTGAATATGTGAATAGAAACAAAAGACTATTTTCCTTTTCTTCACATCTTTAAAAATTAATTGAGTCCTTAAAGCAAAAATGACAGTGTGTTCTGGAATTTATATCGCCTATAAAAGTAAAATATATGGGAACTTCCCCGGCAGTGCAGGGGGTAAGAATCCGCTTGCCAATTCAGGGGATATAGGTTTAATCCCTGGTCCAGGAAGATTCCACATGCTGCAGAGCAACTAAGCCCATGTACCATGACTACTGAACCCACACTCTAGAGCCCACGAGGCACAACTACCAAGTCCGAGCGCTGCAACTACCGAAGCCTGAACACCTAGAGCCCACACTCTTCAATGAGAGAAACCACCTCATTGAGAAGCGTATGCACCAGATGGGCTTCCCTGGTGGCTCAGATGGTAAAGAATCCGCCTGCAATGCAGGAGACCTGGGTTTGATCAATGCAGGGGATCCTGGGTCAGGAAGATCCCCTGGAGAAGGGAATGGCAACCCACATCAGAATTCTTGCCAGGAGAATTCCATGGACAGAGAAGCCTGGCAGGCTACAGTCCATGGGATCAGAAAGAGTCAGACACAACTGAGTGACTAACACTTTCATTCGCTGCAACCAAGAGTAATCACCCCTCACAATGATTAGAGAAACCCTGCATGCAGCAACAAAGACCCAGTGCAACCAAAAATAAAAATTTTTTAAAAAGTCAAGTGACCGTAATAGCACAAAGGACAGGAGAATATCAAGTTGAATTCAATTTCTATAAAGTTCTTACAGAATACATGAAGAAGAGCACTATTATGGGGAGGTAGACTGTGATAACTTAAGAATGCACATTGTAATCCCTGTGAGAGCAGCCCACACTATAAACAGGTAGAACTAAAAAAGCAAAAGACAAAATGAAATGTTATAAACACTTGGTTAACCCAACAGAAGGCAGTCGAAGAAGAAAAAGGAACAAAGAAGAAAGGGGACAGATAGATATCAAATAGCAGGATGACAAATATACACCCACCTGCAATAATAAGTACATTAAATGTAAAAGGTCTAGACTCTCCAGCTGAAAGGCAGATACCGTCAGACTTAATTTTTAAAATGGTCACGTCTGAGTTATTGGTGTACAAGTAAAATTAAATGAGGTTGTGCACCAAAGCTCTGAGCAGAGGGCATGGCCCATGGTGGGTGCTTCTTAAGTGAAAACTCTCAATTTATTTTACAGTCCCTTTCCTGGAAGCCTGTCAATGAACTTCCCATGGGGAGGCGCCAGTTAGCCATTCACATAGCAACATGCCCAGCTGAACATTCATCCAGCCAGACTTCACTGAGCAACAGCCGTATACCAGACAGTCAGGACCCTTCTCATTGGCATGTAGGTTACTTGTCTGCTTTTCAGGAGCAAGAAATAACCCTCCTTCTTTACCTGCCTCAAAGGAGGGAAGTAGGGAGGGGTTAAGGTACAAACAAATGGATACTAAACCCAGGACTGGAGCTTAGCTTTCCCAAGGCTGCCTGGGGTCAATAGACTATGGTCTGTGAGGCTGCCTCATGTTGCCCAGCATCCTCTCCTTCCCTGGAAGCCTGTGCCAAGGTCTCCACCAATTTCCAGTGCCTCAGGGCCGCAGATAAGACCTCTTTCCCCAAAGAAGCTCTTGTTCTCTGGCTTGAAAAGCCAGCCCCTTTCTTATGCCTGGTGTCAAGTTCCCGGCAGTCAAGCCCAAGCACCTGGGTTACCACTTGCAGGCTGACTCAGGATCAAACCCGCATATCCTGCATTGCAGGTGAATTCTTTACCATTGAGTCACTGGAGAAGCCCTTACCCATCCTTAAAGCTGACCAATTATCCACTAGACTGTCTGATCTACAACTGTAGGATATTTGGATTCATTCTATGCAGGGCTATTATGCAAACAGTGCTGCTATGAACATTTCCCATCACATCTTCTGGAGCACACACAGACGCATGCCTTGGAGTGAAAGTGTGGGTCAGAGAGTAGGATGCACCCAATTGGAGCAGACCTCACCCAGGCTTCCCACAGTGGTTGTAGCGATTCACATTCCCGCCAGCTGGGTGTGAGTTCCAGCTGCTCCTTGCGCTTACCAACACTTGCCATTGTCAGTCTTCTTCGCTTTAACTTTTCTTGTGTCTGACGTGGTAATTCACTGTCTTCTTAATTTGTGTTTCCTCTTGATGAGTCGTGAAGCTGGGCACTTTTTATCATGCATTTGCTGGTTATCTGGCTATTCATTTGTGAAGTACTTTAATTCATTGCTTCCATTTTTTTTTTTTGAGGTGTCTGCCCCTTTCTTCTTGGATTATAAAACCAATCTGCTCTGTCCCACAGACTCAGAGCCATAGTAGTTGGGCCATAGTTGCACTGTAGGTGGTGACAGAGTTTCAAAAAGAAGATATGTCCCATGAAATGAATCCGATTTGATTTTGTATTTGCTTGACCAATTTGTCTTGGTTTTATGGCTGTAACAGCTATAAGGAAGACTTCCCTGGTGGTCTAGCAGTGAAGAATCCACCTGCCAGTGCAGGTTCAATCTCTGGTCCAGGAAGATGCCACATGTCTAAGCAACACAACTACGGAAGCCCACGCACCCAGAGCCTGTGCTCTGCAACAAGAGAAGCCACCACAATGAGAAGCCTGCGCATCACAATCGGAGAGTAGCCCCCACTCGCCGCAACTAGAGAAAGCCTGCGTGCAGCAACAAAGACCTAGCACAGACAGAAACAAACAATAAAATAAAACAATTTTCAAAAAGAGCTATAAGGACCTTATGCTTCATTTAATGCTTGGACATGCCTCAATAACACCATGGTAATAATACAAAGCAACGAGGAGGACCCATGAGGTCTCCTCTCCTCTTGGTAACCAGGAGGAGATTTTCAAAACACAAATCCAACACAAAAAATCCAAATCCAAAACACAAATCCCTTGCGTAATGCAGCTCACAGGATCCCTTCTGTCTGGGATGGGGACGAGGCTCCTCAGCCTGGCTCCCCTCATCTCGGCTCTCCTGTGTCACCCACTGAAGCTGTTGATCTTTCCTGGAACATGATCTGTCACTCCAGACCTTTGCTCTGCACAGGCCCCCAGCTCTTGCCGCTGCTGTTGTGGAGGAGCCTCTACCCTTGGCCACCCTCCCCGTTCTTTGCTTAGAGTTGATTCCTTGCTCAGACCTCAGCTCAGTGGCTCAATGGTCACTTCCCAGGGAAGCCCTCACCATGGCCCTGAAACATGCCAACCAAGCTGCTGCTTTCCTTCTTTGCATGATCTCAGTTGCTATTTTGTCTTTCTTTGTGGCTTTCTTCCCTCCTAGAATGCAGGTTCCGCAAAGGCAGGGACAGCATTGCCCTTCCACCCCCTACCTTTTATTCCCCAGTGCTTGGCAGTTGGTGAGTGCTCAATGCACGTTTGTTGAGTGACTTAATGACCTCTCACTGCACTGATGCTAAAAGGCAGGGAGGGCCCAAGGCAGGCCTGGGGCCCTGCTCTTCTCAACCAATCACACAAACATCAAGGAGAGTCCCCTGGGCAGCAGCAAAGGGGCCAGGCTCACCTCTCCACGGGCCTGGAAGACCCCTAGGGATACTCGAGTCCAGTTCCTTTGTGATTCAAATGAGGAAACTAGGAACCAAAAAAAGGACAGGGATTGTCTGGAGTCACACGGTACAGCAGAAGATTGGCTGGGTCTGGGACCCGTAGGGCTGGACACTCAGCATGCTCTCCACTGGCCCACGCTCTCTTGGAGAGGAAGACCAAGGCTGGTGGGCTCACGGTTTTGATAATCCTGACTGGGAGCCTTGGCGTGGCTGTGATTCCCAGCTGGATGCAGACAGGAGACAGATGACAAAGGCCTTCCTTGTCCTCCTCTAGGGTCTGTCTAGATTCCCACGGGGTAGTACTGAAGTCCTGTCTAGGCAAAAGTGAGAGACAACAGGAACATTCTGGAATAAAGACTGGGGACCCTCAGAGTGAGGCAGAAAGGACAATTCAGAGCTGAGGAAAGAACGAATCATGGTGGTTCATGCAATCCTTTCTGGGGCAGAGGCAGATGACATTGTTTTGTTTTTGGGGGGCTGTGCCACATGAGGGATCCTAGTTCCCTGACCAGGGACCACACCTGGGCCCTCAGCAGTGAGGGCCTAACCGCTGGACCCCCAGGGAATTCTCCAGATGACATTTTTAAAAATGGACGTCTCCACTGAGATGGTTGTAGATGGACGTGCAGTTGTAGGAAGTAGTACAGAGAGACCCCCTGTGCCCTTCACCCAGCTTCCCCCAGTGGAAGCATCTAGCAGAACAACAGGGACAGCATCACGGCTGGGATGTAGACGTTGACACGCCCCCCAGTCTTACTCCGATTCCCCAGTTTCCCTTACACGCTTTTGTGTGTGTGTCTAGTTCTATACAATTTCATCACAGGTTTGTGGATCCTCTGTCACAGGCAGGATGCAGGACGTTTCCATCGGCACAAGGATTCCTCCTGGGGCTCTTTCATAAGCACGCCCCGACTCCACCTCCATCCAGTGTGTCCCTAGTCTGTCTTCCATCACATCATTGTATGACTTCAAATATGCTATCTGAAGGGAATCACAGAGGATGTAACCTTTTTGGGGACTGGCTTTCCTCCTGGGTGGATGCCCCTTTCTGAGCCAGCAACCTGTCTGCAGGACCTCGGAGCCCCAGGGGATGGGTTCTGTTCCTCCCACTTTTCAGCTGAGCAAACTGAGCCCTTGAAACTCCAGAGCCAGCACTCTCGGCAGCCACGGCAGGGAGCTTGTCCTCCAGGAGAGGAGGAGGAGGTGGGCTGCGGGTCCCCTGCCCTCTTCCTTTGGCCCTGCTGTGACCCGGCCCGTCCTCTGCTGCCCCATCTGGGGTAGGTCTCCGTCCCCACTCGGTCCCCAGGGCTGTCTCTTCCCTCCACAGAGAGGCAGGGACTGTGGATCCCGCTTGGCCACTGAGAAGCTGGTGACTTGCACGGTGGCCCCATCCTCTAAACCTCAGGCTCCCCCCCAGGAAAAAGGGAGAGGTGGGGGAAGGTTCGCACCCCTCAAATCCAAGAAGATGCAATGAGGCAACGTGTGAGGAGCAGTCAGCAAAGTGCCAGGCGCGGAGTGAGCCCCCAGCGCACCGCCGCCCGCCGCCCCATTTGGCAATGAATTATGTATGGCCTTCTGGCAGCCCTGTTCAATGGGGCTGTGTGCCTTCTCCAAGCTTCTCCCAGGCCTCTCTCTCCAGTGAGGGGCGCAGGCTCCCCCAGTGGGGCGGGCAGCCTTCTTTGTCTCTCCAGCAAGAACCTGTTCTGCTTCTGGTGGCTGATGCCTCAGTCCCCAGGATGCTCATTTCAGAGGCTGGAGAACCAAGGACTGGGATCAGCTCAGGAACAGAGTAATGATGCTAATAATAATATTCATAATAGAGGGACTTCCCTGGTGGTGGAGTGGTTAAGAATCCACCTGCCAATGCAGGGGAGATGGGTTCGATCCCTGGTCCAGGAAGATCCCACATGCCCTGGGGCAACTAAAAAGTAAATAATAACAACAGCATCAATAATAACAAGGGTGATGGTGCAGGGCTGGGCCTCACTGAGCCTTTTCGATGCACAAGGCACATTTAACAGACTGTCGCTCATTCAATAGAAATCAGAGCGCCTGTCTGTGCCAGCTCTTTCCTAAGTTCTGGGGCAAAGTGGGCGACAGCACAGAGTCCTGACTACACAGAGCTTGGAATCTACTGCAGGAGGGCAGGCAATTAACAAGGAAGTGATTGATTAAGTGATACTTCAAATGATAGAGGTTGGGAAGGAAGACAAAGGAGAACAGGGGCGGGAGGAGACGAGGATAGACAGGGCAAGTCCTGCTGGGGCGAGTCCTGAAGGAAGTGAGAGAGCGATCTCCTGAGATGTCTAGGGATGAATATTCCGGAAAGGAGCAGCACGTGCCCCAGAGGGCTCAGGGCAGGCCAAGAACCTGTGTCACCTGCGGGCTGGCCGGTATCATAGGAAGCATCAAATTCTCAGGGCAACCCTGTGAGCCTGGTACAGCCATTGCTCCATGTTAGAGACGAGAAACCTGAGCTTCAGAGAGGATTTGTATCTTTGTTCGTAGGCTTTGCTGCAGACCTGGTAACACGTCTGATTACAGGGGCTGCCCCACAATTCACTGGGGGTATTAGGAGATATGTGGTCTATGTGTAATCCTTTCCTTCTACAACTGGGAAAATTCTGAGTTCTGAACCTATGTAGCCAGGGATTTGGAGTGCAGGACGGTGGGCCTCCGTGGTCTTCGCCGTTACTGCTCCCAGACCATCCCCGCTGGCCTTATATCGCCTGCTGGTTCCTGTTTTTCTCCTTTTCCAGTCTGAACTCCCAGCATCAGATCCACAGTCCAGTGTTTCAGAATAGAGGCCAGAGGTGCGTGCTCTGCACCCATGGCTCCCGGCAAGGTCCAGGCTACGCCTTCCAAGCGAAGTCCAGAGAAGCCACCACCCAGCTGTATCGGTCCGAGGCAGACCCAGAGTCGGCAGGCCGGGAGCTCATCGATGCGCCTGCTGGTGTGGGCTCCCCCGGCAGCCGAAAGAGGTGATCAGGCGTGGACACGCTGTCTGACGTTTCTGTCGATGGATGGCCTGGGTGAGCACTGAATGATGAGTGTCCTCCTTCCATCTCTAGCTGGGGTGGAAGGTGTGAACGCCCATGCGGAGGGAGTCGGTGCAGAATCAAAATGACTCTGCAGAAGGGAAGAGCAGCTGAAGATGAGGACCGACCTGCTGGGGAAGGAAAATCCACTCAGCAGCGGCCTCCTCCTGGCCTCTTCCCCAGCCTCCCTGCCTCCAGGCTTGCCTCTTTAATCCATCCTGCCAAGTTCTAGATGAATCTTCCCAGTTAATCCTCCAAACCTTGATTATGAAGGCTGCTCAGTACCTTGCCCCACTGTCTCCCTCGCAGACACACACCTGGCTCCCCCCACCTCCACGCCTTCATCTTTGCTGCTGGCATCAATGCTGAATGGCATTGAAGGCGAACTCACAGGCCAGTCCCCGGTATCACAGGAGGCCATCTTTCTAAAACTGCTTAGCCCTCTGTCTCATTTGCTCAGCCTGCCCACTCCACATCTTTCTGGTTATCCCAGCGCTGCTTGCCCAGACTCCTGAAGCCTCCTAACTGGCCTCCCAGCCTTGGGTTCTGTCCCAGAGCGCAGTGGCCTGGCTGTTGAGGCCCTTCCTAATCGCAGCTGCAGCCTTATGGCTCTCCTGGCTCCTTCCTTGACTTCCTTGCATCTGTTCAGTCCACCAAAGCTGCTTAGAGATCTCGGGTTCTCTGGGATAACCCTGGACTTCGAGACCTTCTTACGTGTGGGTCCCTCTGCCAGGAGCACCTTTCCTCCCCTTAAACCTGACCAACTATTTATTTATTTATTTGGCTTCTCTGGATCTTGGTTGCAGCATGTGGGATCTAGTTCCCTGACCAAGGACCGAACCTGGGCCCCCTGCATTGGGAGCACAGTCTCAGCCACTGGATCACCAGGGAAGTCACTTAACCTGCCCAGCTCTTACTCATTCTCCTAGACAATGTTGATTCAACCTCCTCCAGGAAGCCTTCTTGGATTCAGGGTCCCTCCTCTTGTCTCCCAGAGGTCCTGCCTCACTCATGTCATCATAATTTCCCCTCCACACTGAAAGTGACGGGTTTGCCAGGTCCCTCTTCTAGGCCATGGTCTCATGAGGACAGAGTCCCACACTGTCTTCTCCAGCCTTAGCTGGGGCTCATGAAAACCCAGAAGGAAGAAGTGGGAAATGAAATAGCAACACTTATTGAGCTCCTGCTCCAGGCCAAGCTTTTCACGTGCAGCTCAGGGATTACTGGGCCTTTCTAACAGAGTTAGGTCACCATCTGGCCACACCTAGCAGCCCTGGGCTACTCTCCTTTAATGCGTCTAATGGGCATAACCCTGGATCCTGTCCTCACTGTTGTGAGGATAAAGGACACAGCACATGTAAAATGTTAAATGCAGCCTCAGGTACTCAGTAAGCATTTAATACTCCTATTGCTATTCATTGTTGGGGCTCTGGAGCCATCCTCTGAGGCTTCAAATCCAGGCTCCTCCACTTCCTTGGCTTTGTTACTTTGGGCAAGTGACTTAACCTCTCTGGACCTCAGTTTCCTCATCTGTAAAATGGGACAAAGTACAGTCTTGTTTTCACTCTCTCATAGGGCTGTTGAGAAAATGAAATAAATGAATATGCATACAGACCCTGTATGATGCTTGTCTCAGGGAGGGTATGCTCAGTTCTCCAATCGTGTCCAATTCTTTGTGACCCCATGGACTGTAGCCTACCAGGCTCCTCTGTCCGTGGAATTTTCCAGGCAAGAATACTGGAGTGAGTTGCTCCACCAGGGGATCTTCCTGACCCAGGGATTGAACCCATGTCTCCTGCTTGGCAGGTGGATTCTTAACCACTGAGCCACCCGGGAGGCCCCTGGTGCAGGGAGAGGGCCAAGCAAAGGTCGACTATTATTATTACTGTCTCAGAATCACCACTAGGGTCTCAATTCTGATCCTAGAATTGAGAAGTGAGGAGACTTCAGATTCTGGAAAACCTTCCAGAATGACTGATCGGAGCGGGGGCAGGGACAAATCTTAGAACTTGTGAAAATCCACTTCCTACTCCCTGCATTTCCTGAAAGCAGTCTATCCCTCACTGATGGCGAGAGCTGCCAGAAGGTTCTTCCTGGGACCTCTGGTGATTCCTCTGGGTTCCCATCCAAGCATGGGTGGAAAGATGAGGGAGGGAGCAGGGTGAATCCCAGAGCTTTCCAGGTTAGCCCAGAATTCAGCAAGGTGAGCCGCCTGGTATCCTGGGCAAGTCCACAGTCAGGAGGGTTGGCTGGACTCGGCCTTCTCCAAGGCCTGCCAACTGGAGCCAAATGCAAATCCACTTTTGTTCCCTGGATTTCAGGCCTGGGGACCCAATAGGGTGAGTGTGTCTGAAGATGGAAGGGGGACAAGGAGAGAGAAGTGTAGGGTCTGAGCAGGAGGAAGGCAGAACGGGGACCCTGGGCAGCCAGAAAGAAGGGAAGGGGTGTGGGAACCGTAGGGTATGGGGCAGGGCCGGCAGCGCTGGGAAAGGGAGCCTTGGGGAGGCGCGGGAGAGGGAGGCCTCATACCAGACACTGTCTAGACGCAGCAATTATTGTCAGCTCGGAACACCCAGGCTCTGCCGGCTCAGCTGAAAGGGAGCTTAACAAAGAGCCCAGAGAGGAAGAAAGCAGGGAGAAAAGCGCCCGCGGAGCCGGCTCCTGGCCTGTCGGGCTCTTTCTCTGCCCGGCTAGCCCCCTTTGTGCTCCATCGATGTGAAAGCCAGCTCCGAGATGCCTGATGGGGACCCTGCTCCTCCTGGGCGCAGAGGGCCAGGCCAGGGTCACTGTGTGGTTTTGGGGAGAGGGAGGAGGATGTCCTGCAGGGGAAATGCATTTTGCACTTTAGTTTTTCTATCTGGAGGAGGGCGAGGGCTGTGGGAATGGAATCCCAAATCCCAGGGAGAGAGCAGGCCTGAGAATTTGCACCCTTCCTGTCTTGTAGGGCCAGTTACCAATTTCTCTGAGCCTTTCTCTTCTCACCTGCAGATAGGAACAATACCACCACCCAACCCGTGGTGGGACATGGCGGTAAGCCCAATTCTCCTCCACCTTGAAGGCCTGCAACCCATACTGATGGGGGAGCTTCAGGGCCGCAGGTGACCTGGGACAAGCCCCTTTCCTTGCTAAGGGCCTTACCTCCACCATTTCTTTGCCTCTGCCATTATTAGGCCCATTTTTCAGATGAAGAAACTGAGGCACAAGAGGCCAGTGCTCACAGCCAGCTGGGCAACGAGTCTGGATTCAAGTTTGTTCCTTCAGCTTCACCTTGACTTTATGATGTGCACCCACCCTGGGGGGTTGTATGCTAACGGTAGGTAGCAGGACTGATGGGAAAGCCACAGATCCATGTGGTCCAAGAGTCTCAAGGTGAGGTCAGAGCTGCAGGTGGTCAAGCCACAGCGCCAGCCACTATCTGGAATCAGGCCTCAGCTGAGCCACTGGACCCTTGTATTAAGGGCAGCCCCAGGCTAAGCAGACCTGCCCTCCCACCCTGGGAGAGGATCAACTGGGACCCAAGGTGGGCAGCGGGCGTGGGTGAACCTGGGTCGCTGCCGCAAGGCTTCCTCGGACCCCTGAAGTAGTTGAAAGCATACAGACATTGCCCCCGCCCCAGTCAATAACCCAGTAACTCAGCACTACCTGCCCCAGCTCCTTTGGAGAGGGGGCCAGATGCTGCTTCCAGGTTCCACAGTGGTTTCGTGTGTGTGTGTGTGTGTGTGTCCAAGACTTCCAGAGCTGTGACTGGTGGCTGAGGTCCTCCTCCATCCATCATCCCCCTTGAGCTGGTCTGGCCTGGTCAGACACGCTCTGGTCCTGGAGGATTCGGAGGTGTCCCCCAGGGCCTGCCTTGAGTGAAGGTTAGGACACTCAGTGCAAGGGACACACGCACAGTTACTCTTACTCACCCACCCTATAGGCTGTCCCAGAGGTGTGCTCGTGACACGCCCCAGTCATTCACATCCCCACCTCCAGCGCTGGGGTGTAGACACCAGCTGTCATAGGCTCAGTCCCTGCCCCTGCTGGTCACTGCTGGGTGCCCTCCCCATGTCCAGCGTTGGAACTTGCCTTCTTATGCTCCCTGCTGACTATAACTTGGTTTCAGACCTCTTTGCCTGCAGTCAAGGGCACCAAGACCAGCCACAGTCCCACTTTCTGGAAGATTCCAGCACATTCCACGGGTCCTCGTGTGGTTTCCTTTGCCCTTCTCCTCTCTGTGCCTTTGCTCAGGCTGTTCCTGCAGCCTGTCCCCACCCTGGCCCAACACAAACACCTGACCTCCCATGAACCTGCTCCCTTGGCTGCCCTGTCTTAGGGGGACAGCCCCAGCCACCCTCCTTGCAGGAGCCAGAGCCTGGAACTGTTCTGGCACTTCCCTCCTCGGCCTCCTTTCCCCCCACACCATGACACACCAGCTCCTGTGCTCTGGACCTCCCAGTCATGTCCAAGGCCAGCCTTCCCTCCATCTCAGAGGCCACTTCCCCGGGCCAGGCTGCCATCACTCTCCTGGGAGCCTGGGACCTCTCCGGTACCCACTTTTGTCCCCGGCAGCCCAGGTGAATTTTGCAGATCTGGTCTCCTCTCAATGTGAGTGTACATGCTCAGTCCTCAGTAGCGTCTGACTCTTTGTGACCCCACGGACTGTAGCCCGCCAGGCTTCTCTGACCATGGGATTTTCCAGGCAAGAATACTGGAGCGGGTTTGCCATTTCCTTCTCCAGGGGATCTTCCCAACCCAGGAATAGAACCTATGTCTTTAAGTCCGCTGCATCAGCAAGCAGATTCTTTATACTGTACCACCTGGAAAGCCCTGGTCTCCCCTCTCTGCTCTGTAAAACTTCTGAAGCTTCTGGCCGTCTCTAGGACAAGGGCTATGGTGGGCCACCCTGATGCTCTCTTAAGCCCTTGTGCCTTTGGGATCCACAAGCACGCCATCCTCGCTCCCTCCGCCAGTAACTCTGCCCTTATTTAAGCCCCTCCAGTCCTCAGGCACCCCTCCTTCCTCCTTGAGGATCCCTCCCATGACCCCTGCAGAGATCAGCGTCTTGGGACCAGCCCTTCCAGTGCCCCTCACAGTCCCCTGCCAGCCTGCCACCCCCTTGCCATTATTTAATGCATTATTCATAATGGTCTGTGCAGCCTCCGCCTCCCCTGCAGGACCGTGAGCCTCATGTGGGCCGGCTGTGTCTGTCTTGTTTGTCACCGTGTCCCCAGCACCCTCCTCGTAGGTCCCCTCTGGGTTTGGTGTTCAGCTTGGCTCCACCCTAAGCTGAACCCTTCCTTTGCAGAGCCATATGGGGCTTTCAGGGTGGTCTTCCTTGCCCCCTCCCCAGTGATCACCACCGAAACAAGGGCAAGTCACGGGGCTGCTGTGGGCTGGATAGCACCCTAGGGCAGGGCTGTGGCTGCCTGGTGCCCCCTACTCTCCTAGCCTCTGTGCCCCACACAGCCCTGGGTTGGGGATACCCAAGAGGGCGCTGCTTTCTGCCCAGGCTGGGTGGCCTGGGGTGGGTCCCATAGAAGCACCCCTGCCCCCAGCCCGGGCCTGGGAGAGGAACCAGAGGGGTTCAGGAGGGGGGTGACGTGCCCCCTCCACATCCAGTCCCCTCCCAGAGACCCCCGGCTGGCTTCCCCCATTCCCACTGGCCCCGCCTCTGGCTGCAGTCCCTCCCTGATCACCCGCCTCTGCCTGTTCCCTCCCAGCTCTGCCTTCCCTGGCCCCTCTCCTGCTCACCTTCCCTTTCCCTCCCCTCCCCCCTTCCCCATCCTCTCCTCTCCTCTGCCATCCTCTCCTCTTTTCTCTGAGTCCTTCTCCCTCGCCTCTTTCCTTTCTTCTTCCTGGGTTAAAAATAATCAACTTTCTGGGAAGCAGCAGCTCCTGCTGTGCCGCCCTCCCCACACTTGGGAGCCCCTGAGAATAGCTTTCTGCGGTTCTCAGCTCGAGCCCCTCCTCTCTCCCACCGCCCCCCGCCCCTTCCTCCCCGCGAGCTGACTAATAAGCCTGGGCCTCAGCAGCAGAGCCAGCTTCTCGGCTAGAAAGGCTTTAACCGCTTCGTGCCCAGAACCCTCTCGCTGGGCCCCCAGCAGGCCAGCGGGGAAGGGGTGCCCGGGTCGCAGACAGCCCCCGAAGCCCGCCGAGCTCTGAGCTGCACGTAGTAGATGCTCAATTAATTTTGGTGGTTCAATGAACTTTGACCTGTGACCACCAGACTGGCCCGTCCACCTGCTTTTGCAGCTAACTTGGGACTTGGGGGCAGCGAAGAGACATCGCAGACACCCCAGGGATAGGGAAGGGACGATGCTCTGGGGCCCGCATGGAGTGGGTGACGGGCTGGCGAGGCTCCTTCCACTTGGCCGGGCGGACTCCTTGCCCCAGTGTGCCGTACACTGCCTAGGCAGGGCCAGGGTCGTGGCCGCTACACGGTGCGCCAAGGTCAGGGAGGGGCTGAAAACCGTTCTGGGATCCAAGAACGTTCACCAGCAAGTCGCGTCTTCAGCGATCTTCTTGCAAAAGGGGAAACTGAGGCTCAAAGGAGGCAGGACCTCTCTCCAGGTTCATATGCCGCAGACCTTAAGGGTCGCGGGGCCGCCTGAGACTCGGCTCCAGCACAGAGGTTTCTGCGGCTGTAAGGCTGCAGGGTGGGGAGTGGGGAACATCAAGGTCAAAGGTGAGGAGTAGGTGGGGAGGCATGGAACTCGAGCCGGCGAGGACCCCCACGGGCTCCGCCCACTCGCGCGCGGGTCCCCGGCATTACCTCATCGCGGCGCATGCCCATTGGCTGGTTCCCCCGGAGGCCGGCCCATTGCGGCGGAGCGCGTTAACCCTTCCGGCCCCGTGGGCTCAGCCTCGGCCGTGCCACTTGTCCCCGTGGCCCCACGCAGCCTTCGGGGTCCACGGGCCACAGAGACAGGGAAAGGTACTTGGGCGGGCGGGCCTGCGGCCAGAGGGCTCAGTGATTAGAGCACAAGTCAGCCAGCCTCGCTGGGGCCCCATCCTCCTCCTACTGGGCTGTGTGACCTTGGGCAACCGGCCTTACCTCCCTGAGCCTCCTCCGCTTGTTTTCTCAGCTGTAAAAAAAAAAATGAGTGATGTAACTCCTGCCCTTCCTAATCCCTTCCCCAGTACTTGCCAAGTGCCACGTGGGGTCCGCGTTCCACATTGCCTCCTCACTGCAAGAGGTGCAGTTATGATTATGGGTTTTCAGAAGAGGAAACCGGCTCAGAGCCCCGAAGGGCCTCCCAAGGTCACACAGCAGGAAAGTCACAGAGCTGGGATTTGACCCCAAGCCTGTGTGCATCCTGAGTCTGCATTCCTACCCAACTGGCAAAACCCTGCTTCTTCTGGGAGGTGCTGCTTCTAGGAGCTCCTGGTCCCAAAGGAGCCACATCCCCAGCTAGTCAGACCACCAGCAGCCACTGTGACCAGATAATACCAGTGACAGGCTGGAGAACCAGGGCCTCGGGGGAGGGAAGGCTTCCTGGAGCAGGAGGGGCTGGAGGTGAACATTCAAAGGGGGAGGCAGGAGGACCTTGGGCTAAAGGCAGAGGATGGATGGATGGATGGATGCACAGAGCGGGTGGGCAGGAAGTGGGGTCAGAAAGCTCTGAAGCCTGGAGGGTCTCCTGGGTCAAACTCCTGGTCCAGGGTCGGCCACCTGTTGCTGAAGTGGAACCTGGGAGGCGGCTCTTCTCTGGGCAGCACTGGAGGCAGCAGTACAAGCAGAAGCCCACATATCTGGTGTCTGAGTATTTACAAGTTATAAATCAAGCTAACAAACTGCTAAATAAAATATGTTCTGTCCTCCTTCCTTGACAAATACACCTTCCTAAGGACAAACACACCTGGAAGGCTGGGTTTGTATTTAGAAATCACAGGCTCCTGGGGTCCACGCTGGAAGTGGCAGCATGGGGAGGGGTGGCCCTGGCCTCCAGTTTCCACTCAACCTACTCTTTTCTTTCTGCCTCAGGTTTTGTTCTTTTCTGGGGGTGAGGGGAGGGTGTGCTTGGGTGCTGATGCTCCAGCCTACATGACTGAACTCTGCCCATACTCCCTACAAACAGCCACCTCTCGGTCACCCCTCGGGATTAGAGTTGCCCAAACTGGCAGCTCAGACCACCCCCAGGAGGATGGACCCAGGACATGAGCTGGGGGCCACTGAACAGGGAAGTTCATAGTCCCAGGTGCCCAGATCACAAATTCCTTGCCCTGTGAGAAAAGGCACAATCAGAGAAGGGCCAGAGTGCCACTCTCTAAACTGGGATTCGGGTCTGAGAACACTGCTGTGGTTCTTGGATGCTGCTATAGCTGGGCTGGCCCAAACTGAATGCAAGCCTTCCCCTCTTTTTGGAATTCGCTTCTGACCATCACTTCCCTCCATGCACCCTGACCCTGTTTGGTTCCCAGGTGCCATCCCCGACTCCTCCTCCTCTACCGCCACAACCCCCAGCCCAAGACCCAAGGAGCTTCCTACTTAAAGAAGTCATCTCCCTTCACCCTTTACCCACTGCCCCTGCCCCAGTCCATGCTTGGCCCCCAGCTCCCACTCTCTGCCAGCCTCCCCATCAATCTGCCCCCTATGTCCCCCGGGAGTTGGCGATGGATAGGGAGGCCTGGCATGTTGCAGTCCATGGTGTGGCAAAGAGTCGGACACGACTGAGCAACTGAACTGAACTGATGTCCCCTAGATAGATCTTTCTAATATGCTGGCCTGAGAGACCACTTCTTTCCCTCTCTACCCATCCCTGGCTCTCTGGTTTCATGATGCAGTGTTTCCAGGCTCCGGATGTCTGCCTCCCCTCAGCTTCTCTTGCTCTCATCACCTTTGGTTCTAAGCTCCAGTTCTTTGGACCTTCCCTCCAATCTGGACAGTTTTATGTACTTTCTGCCCCCCGGGTCTTCACTCATGTAATTCCCTCTACCTGGAACCATGCTTTCTGCTCTTCATCTTGCCAGTCTCAGCTTAAGTGGCCCCTCTCCAGGGGACCCTCCCTGAATCCCTGAACCAGAGAGACTTCAATGTGATGGGCTGATTTGCTCTGGAGTTACTGTTTCAGGTGTTTCCTATCTGGAGTGTAGGCACCAGGAAGGCAGACTTGGTCTGTCTTGCTCACTTCTCCATCTGAGTGTTGGCAGAGCAGTTGGCCCAGATGAGCCTGCCCTGAACTAGAAATCAGGAGACTGAGAATGGTATCAATGCATGCCATGTACCAGGTCTCGTACACCTGCATTAGTTCAGTTCAGTCGCTCAGTCGTGTCCGACTCTTTTGACCCCATGAATCGCTGCACGTCAGGCTTCCCTGTCCATCACCAACTCCCGGAGCTTGCTCAAACTCATGTCCATCGAGTCGGTGATGCCATCCAACTATTTCATCCTCTGTCATCCCCTTCTCCTCCTGCCTTCACTTCATAGTATATGCTTATTTCTCAAAACCATTTTTGCTTTTTGTTTTGTTTGTTTTGGAGGGGAGGGGGGTTGGCCACACTGTGGCATGTGAGATCTTAGTTCCTGGATCAGGGATTGAACCGGTGCCCCCTGCATTGGCAGCATTGAGTCCCAACCACTTGGACCACCAGGGAAGTCCTCACTTTTGAAATAGGAACTATTATTCTTCCCATTCTACAGAATGAGTAGACTGGAGCACAGAGGGTTCAGAGACTTCGGCTCACAACAGACTCAGCAAGCAACAGACAAGCAACAGGCAACCAGCAGACAACAGACCCAGACTGAACCCGGGCAGTTGAGTTCCAAAGCTCAACCACCTCCCTCCTTCCACCTAGTCCCAGCTGGGCCAGTACCTTGCTGTGCGCCCCTGGACCAGTGTCTCCACTTCTTTGAGCTGAAGTTTTCCTGCATAGGCAACGTAGGGTCGCCAAAGTGGTGATCCCTGAGATCTCTTCCAGCCTGACATCCTAGGGTCTCATGATACTTCCTGGGACGTTCCCCTGGTGTTCTGCCCTTAGGTGAGCACCTGCTCTTGGCCCCGTCTCCTCAGGTCTCAGCCCCGCCTCCTCAAGACTCTCTGTGGAGGTCCTGCAGTTGGTGCCCAAGGACTTGAATGGACTGCAAACAGTTGGGTGTGAGTTAGGCAAGGTGGATGGGGGTGGTCAGTACTTAGAAGCTGTGGCTGATCTTTTTTTAATCAGTAAGTCACAGGAGGCAGGGCCCATGGCTCACCCAACCCACTTGACCCTGTAGTTCTAGAACTCATCTAAATTTGAAACATTCCACCTCAGACAGGCAGGAGCCCAGAGTGCCCAGATGTGTACCAACCATCTTGTCATCACAGCCAGCTGCTTCTGGGCTTCCCCTCACAGGGACCACTCATACCCTCCCAAAGCTGAGCTGCTAGGGACTGGGGTTCAGGCAGAAATGGGAGGCCAGTGGTCCAGGGGTCCTGAGCAGTCACATCCAGGGGCCACTTGGAATAGAGTCCAGCTCAAGTCCCCATGCCAGAGAGGACACTTCACCACATCTGAGGGTTTTGTCACAAGAGTTCTGAGGGATATGCACCCATTTTTCCAGAGAAGGACACGACATGAAGAGTTTGAGAGGGACATGGACTTGCCCAAAGTCACACAGCCAGGAGGAAGAGTCTGGATTTTGTTCTTAATCACTCTGCCTCAGGCGAAGGTGTTCAAAGCATGTTCCTAGACAGAATGAAGGTCTGTCTAGTCAAAGCTATGGTTTTTCCAGTAGTCACGTATGAATGTGAGAGTTGGACTATAAAGAAAGCTGAGCACCAAAGAACTGACGCATTTGAACTGTGGTGTTGGAGAAGACTCTTGAGAGTCCCTTGGACTGCAAGGAGATCCAACCAGTCCATCCTAAAGGAAATTAGTCCTGAATATTCATTGGAAGGACTGATGCTGAAGCCGAAACTCCAATACCTTGGCCACCTGGTGAGAAGAACTGACTCATTGGAAAAGACCCTGATGCTGGGAAAGATTGAAGGTGGGAGGAGAAGGGGACGACAGAGGATGAGATGGCTGGATGGCATCACTGACTCAATGGACATGAGTTTGAGTAAGCCCTGGGAGTTGGTGATGGACAGGGAGGCCTGGCGTGCTGCAGACCATGGGGTCGCAAAGAGTCGGACACGACTGAGCGACTGAACTAACTAACTAGACAGAATGAGTGAAGGTTCTGGAAGAAACTCTGGGGCACAAACCCAGGTCCACATAAGGGAGTGTTTATAAAAGAGTGTGAGTGCCCTATCTTCACCATCCCAGCCTCCATCCTTTCCTGCTTTTCTTGTGCTGCCTCATTTATTCACTCCTTAGACTCTAAACTCCACCAGGGCGGCAGTGGATTCTTTCTTTACCATGTGCCCAGCATGTAATTCCATGCCCGGCACACAGAGGTGTCAGCAACTCCCCCATGAAGGAAAACTCTGAGAGCAGCAGGCAGCCGATCCACGCCCCCTTCCATGTGGTCTGGCCAGTCCCCTCCTGGCCCTGGCCTCTGTTTCTCCCTCTCTGAATAAGGAGTGTTGTGTGCCACCCCGAGTCTGAGCTCAGGTGAGCTGCTGGGCTCCTGCTGGGCCTTGCTGGGCCAGGGAAGGGGCCCTAACACCCAAGGGGCAGTGACGGGGAGGGTGGACACTGTGAGGTTCATCTTTCCCATTTCCCATAAATGCATCTACCTTGAAAGCAGGTCCCTCAGGTCTTTCTCCATACCTGCCTGTTTCCCCTCATTCTTCTGATTCTGGTCACTCGCCAAAACCATTCCTTCTCTAGAAGTTTCTCTCATCAGGGCCAGGCAACCACAGTGGCACTCTGCTGGATGGCAGGAGGGGATCTGAGGCTCCAGCCCGGTTTCCCTGTCCCCCCTTCCATCTCCCTCCCTGCCTCCGTGGAGGTCACAAGTCTTCCTCCTTGCAAGGCAGCCCCCCAAACAGACAATGCCTGCTACTTGTCAGGAACCCCAAGCCAACCCCACTCCAGGGCTTAGCGCAAAGTGCACTACGGTCTCAGTTTGCAGGAAGGGCATGACCGGGACACTCAGTTGGGGAGCGGACTCACCTCAAAGATGAGTTGCACCAACCAAAGCTCAGTTCATTCCCAAACGCAGCCCAGCAGGAACCTGGCAGCCCTGAAATGACATCCACTGGGACACATCTGAGTTTCTGCAAGACACTTTCAGTGTCATTTTACAGATGAGAAAGCTGAGACTCCCGAAAGAAGTGACCTCAAGGTTCTGGTGCCATTCAAGCCACCAAATACTCCTGAGGCCCTGGAGGGTTGATGGGGGTGGGAGGGGTTGGGACAGCCGCACCTGTGAGTGTGGCTGTTCAAAGCCCAGGTGCCTGTGACCTGCGGGTGAGAAGGCGAGGCCTGGAGTGGCTCTAGTGGGAGTGTGGACAGCTCCTGGCACAAACAGGGGCGGGTATTCATTTGAGAGGACCTTGATGGAGTGGGGCAGTGTTGGCCATGGGGGGAGCTTCCCTTGTGGTCCAGTGCTTAAGACTCCACACTTCCAATGCAGAGGCGCAAGTTCGATCCTTGGTTAGGGAACTAAGATCCCACAAGCCGCATGGCTTAGCCAAAAAACAAATGTTGCCCGTGGGAAGGGATCAAGGTTGAGCAAGAATTGGTGCAAGGCCTGGATTGTGCTGGAATGGAGGAGAAGGGGGATGGGTCCCTGTCCTCACTGGAGTTGGGGAGGGTAAATACCATGGGGAGGAGGCAAGACTAGAGGCTGTAGGAGCTCACGGGAGGGGCACCACTGTGTAAGGTGTGTGTGTGAATGTGTGTGCATGTGTTGCGTGGTCAGGGCATGTAAGGTGTGCACACTGAATGGTCCATGTGATGTGTGCGGGTGTGTGTCTGCAGTCTACGGCATGTAGAGTGTGTAAATGTGCAAGTGTGTGTGTGTATGTGTGAGCCTTTGTGTCTGTGATCTGTGTAATGCAGTGTGCCTGCGCCTGTGTGCGGTGTGGTCTGTGTAATATGTGTGTGTGTGTGTGTGTGTGTGTGTGTGTTATGGGGCGGTTGTAACTAGGACACTCCCCAGGGGAAGAGCTAAGGAGAGATGGCGGAGATGTTAACCAGAAACAGGAGAGAGGAGAGAGGGGGTGTTCCTGGCAGAGGAAGGGAAGAGCACGTACAAAGGCCTCTAGGCAAGAAGAGGCGCCCCTAGCTCTGGAGCACTTGAAAGAGTCTTAGTGAAGCTGGGTGGGGGGGCGGGTAGGGAGAGGCAGGGATTCGGGGTGAATCTTTCTCTGATGTTTGAGGGGGAGTGTGTGGGCAGGAGTGGGGAGGTGTGGGCAGGAGCGGGCTGTGGGTCAGGAGGGCTCAGCCACACGGACACACACGGGCCCATGGGAAAGGCAGGCCTGGACCCAGGAGAGACGCTGGGTGGCCCTGGGGGTGCGTGTGGGGAACAGCCTGAGCCACAACCACCCATCTGAGAAGCTGTGTGGTCCGGGATCCCAGACCTAATCCCTGCTCAGCCCCAGAGAGCAGCAGCCAGAAGGGTCTTCGTTTCCATCTATCTACTGGGCCCTGAGGTTATAGGCCAAAGACCCAAGGAAGAGCCTAAGAGTGGCCATGCTTTGGGTACAGTCTCCCTACGTCTCTGGTGGGGTGGGCATTTGCTAGCAAGCATCCCCAGCACCCAGGAGGCCGGGGAGGCGGAAGGTGGCAGCTCTGGCACAGGGCCCAGCTGTCAGTGCCTGCCTTGAGGCTGCAGAGCAAGGTGTGGGGGACAGGGGGCCGAGAGCCAGCGAGCTGAACCCAGGTCCTCAGACTCCAAATGGGCCCACTCACTGGATACGGTGCTAACAGCTGCCCCCTAGCCTTCACACTGCATGGTCTTTTCTTATTGGAACCTTTTCTTATTTCTGACTTGATTTTCAGCCCTGCTTTTAGAGATGAGAAAACTGGCCTGGACTCACCCCCCGCCCCCCACCGTGGGCCTGCTACAGAACATGCCCCTCCACCCACCTTGTTAGGTCTGCCCGCTCAGCAGATGCCCCAATGGGTCCTCAGCCCTAGGTCGTTAAGAGCGTGTGGCAAGGCAGAAAGGACTTGGGCCCAGAAACCCAGCTCTGCTGCCCATGTGCTGTGTGACTTTGGACGAGTCCCTTCCCATCTCTGGGCCTGGGGTCACCCAGCAGTACAATGTACTTACTGAGTCTGGGAAGATTCGTGGAGCACCTGCTAAGTGGCAGGTGAGGACACGTGAGTTCAGAAAGCCTAAAGGACTTGCCCAAGGTCAAGGCGATTTGAGACTGGAACCCCAGAGTGTGCCCTACCGGCGCCCCAGCCGACTCCACAGCCCCCAGGAGCGCCGCCCCCACCCCTGCTGCCCGCAGCGTGGGGTTCAGGGGCCCCACGCGGTTCCGGACCGTGTCAGCCTGAATTCAGGCCGGGGCCCCGCGGGGCTCAGCTCTGCACAAACAGACGGCGCGGGCCGGGCCGGGGGCGGCGATGACTCAGGGCCCCGAGACGGCCGGGAAGCGGAAAGTTTTGTGCCGATGACATCACCGGGCCGCGAGGGCGGGAGGGGGCCGGCTCCGGGAAACGGCGGCCTGGCGGGCGGCCCGGCCTGGGGCAGGGCGCGGGTGGGAACGCGGGGCCGCCACGCTAGGCCGCGCCGAAAAAGATCCCAGACCCCGGCCCCGGCCCCCAGCTCTCCCCCACCCTCCCGGCCCCGGAGCCTGATCGCCCGCGAGGAGCGGGTTCCACCCCGCCTGCGAAGACGCCGCGCTCCCCAGCGCTCCGGAGGCACCGCATCCATCCTGCCGCGTCCCTGCATTTTAATTACCGCCATATTAATATTCATGAGCCGGGACTCAGGGGGACCGCGGGCTGTCATTTCCCTCGCCCGCGCAGCACCCCCCCCCCACCCCGCACCCCTCTTCCCCGGCGGAGTCGCGGGTTTTCTCCCTCCCGCTCCCAGCCCCGCCCGCTCCAACTGTCGGTGCCCAGCCGATGTGGGGTGTGTGTGAGGGAGCGTGAGTGTGAGCAGGTGTGAGTGCCCTGGGCAAGGGTGAGGGTCGTCGGGAGGGAAGGGCCGGGACACACGGCAAGGGGCTGAGTGTGAGGGTGGGGTGTGCTTGCAAGGTGTGAGTGTGTGTCTGCTTGTGTGAACGTGCATGCCTGTGGGAGCATGGGCCTGCGTGCACATGCCTAACCGTGTGCATGCCTCTGCGTGTGCACGCGTGTGCGCATGCTGGTCCGTGGATCCCCGGGCAGTCCCAGGGGCTGTTTGCCAGTCAGAGGGGGGAATCTGCTGTGTGCGAGGTCTGGCCTGGGGCAGGGAGAGGGGGTCACAGGATCTGACTATATAAGTGGGGAAACTGAGGCCTGGGGAGAGGCTGGGGCTGGTGCAAAGTCACCCCCGGAAGTGGGTGGCCCGGCAAACCGGTGCCTCGGGGGCTCCATCAGGCCCCTTAGCACACCAGAACACTGAGGCACTGGTCTAGCTAGTGAGATGTTTGAGTCCACAGACCCAGCTTTAATGCCCACTGTGGAATTGTGTGTGGGGGTCCCCGCTGGGGATTCTGGGGGCACCTGAAAGTTCCTCAGTGCTGTGAATACCCAGGGATCAGAGGGTGCATCACCAGAGACAAAGCGGCTTCACCATGGTGCTCCCAGTCCCCATCCCTTGCCTCTTGGCCCCTTGAAGCCTGCCTGCAGACCCGCCTCTCCCAGGCTCACAGAACCCAAGCAGTTTTGCCTCACAACGGAGCAGGCAGACAGACTTCAGGCTCCTGGTCCTCCTCCCTGGGCCTGGGATCAGGCAGTCACTCAGTCATCCACCCAACCAACGTGCAAGCGGCCATTGTGTGCCAGTTACCATTCTCGGCACTGGGGATTCTCTTGAGTTTAGGAAGAACCACACCACTCTGCTCCCAGAGCTGGTTGTCTCCACCCCGGGGTGGGGGGTTCTCTGGGCTCTCAGGGGAGGCTTTTGTCTCTCTGTGCGCATGCTCACTGGGTGTAGGCGTCTAGGGCCCCTGTGCACGGAACATAACCCCCCACCCCCAGCCTTGCCACAGAGGCCCAGTTGCACACACACTGGGAGGGCCTGGCTATCGTGTTGGGCTAGTGGAGAGCCGGCCAGACACTGCTAGGCAGTCTGGATCTCTGCTTCCCTCTCCTTCTGGAACTTGTCCTTCTCCTGGCCTCTAAGCCAACTAGTCACAGGGGTGGCCCATCGGTCTCTTCCTGGGTGAGCCAAGGACTTCCTCCTTCTCACGTCCACCCTGCCCCAGTCCTGCCCTTCTGAGTACCCAGAACAAGCTGACTGTCTCCTCCCCTTTGCCCAGGCAGGGCTGGGTTGGAACTCATGTCCCAGCCGTGTCCCCTGAGTTTTTTCCCCCCTTCTTGGGGAGCTCTGTGGGAACACAGATCAGGGGACAGGAGGTACAGTTTGGGACTCTCTGGGAAGGAAGTCAGGGTTTGGCTGGGCTCCACCAGTGAAGTAGGAGTTCGCCTGGTAAATGGCGGGGAGGAGGAGGAGGAAAGGCATCCCAGGCAGAGAATGGCTCGGGGCGGGGGGGCGGTGACTGTATCCCCTCTTCTAGAAACCAGAGCAGGCCAAAGGCAAGAGATCTGGGGAGACAGGAGGGGTGGACTTTCTCCTGAAGAGCCCAAGGCAGGACAGCCTAGTGGTCAGGACTCCCGGGTGAGCCCATCCTAGGTGAGAATCCCACTCCCCCTGCACTGTGAAGCTTGGGCAAGACACCGAGCCCCTTTTCCGCATCTGTCCATTGGGAAGAGTAACACTTTTTTCTCCTTTTTCTGCTGGATTCTATTCAGATTAAGAGACACTTGTCCCTAAAACACCCAGCACAGTGCCAGTGCTCCTACAGGGGACAGTCTGTCCTCAAAGACAGAGGGAGGCCCCTGGGATAACTGTCCCCATTTAGCCCAGAAGGGGATTTAAGGCTCAGCCTGTGTCCCACAAGGGTGAGGAGTTTGGGAGGGACAGTCTTCTGGGGCGAGCAGGGACAGACTGAAGCTGTCAGTCAGGGGAGGCTCAGGCTCCAGGTGAGAGGAGGGTCTCCAGGTCCCACGGCCCTGGCCCCACTTGTCTCTGAGAAGATGCTGCCAGATCACCCATCACTCAAGCTGCCGGAAAGCCGGGAGTCAAGAGAAGTGGCCTGGGTCCACCAGTCCTGGCTCAGTCCTGCTGCAGCCTCCCACATCCCTCCCAGCTCTCCTCTCTCCTTTGAAAGTTGGCTTCTTTTTTTTTTTTTTTTGGAGTAGTTATACCTAGACAAGGCAAAAAAAAAAAAATTGAAGGAAACACTATAAAAGTTCCCACGGTGCATCCTGAGCTGTCCTTCTGGTCTTCTGGGTGTAGGTTTCCAGGACATTTCCCTGCCTAGAGAACTGCCTTTTTCCAACTCCTATGGGATAGTACCCACCTCCACTCAAAGACCTGCAGAGGCTCCCACGTGTATACAGCAAAGGCAGCTCTTCCAAGGCTTTCAGCAACACTACCTTCTCCCCTCAAGCTGCCATGCCTTTGCCCTTGCTATGCCAGCCTCCAGGGGCCTCTGCCAAAACTCTACATTGCTCCAGACCAGACTTCCTTGTTGTCAGGCATCTGCCCCCTCTCTCAGTTCCTGCCCTTCTAGCCCCTCACCTCTCTCCTGGTGCCCCACAGCTCCAGGGGTCTTCATGGTGGTTCTTTTCAAATCTAGTTTTCACAAGACAGTCATCAGAGTCATGCGTTCTCACTCGACTATGGGCTTCTCCGCACATTCTTCCTTTTGTTGCCACCTCCCTCAATGTCTTACACATAGTAGGTGCTTGAAAAAAAAATTTCTTTTTAAGTGTTCAATTTGGTTTTTCTTTAGGGATTCAGTCTCCAAGACAGCAGATCCGGGTTTAAATCCTGACTCTCTCATTTCCTAGCTGTGTGTCCTTGAGAAATTCAGTCGACCTCTCTGAGCCTCCGTTACTTCATCTGGAAAATAAAGTCAATACTAACACCTCCCTCCACGAGTAACAGTGAGATGACAGTGTGTGTAAAACACCCAGCACTGGGCTGAAGCAGAGAGCTGCTGACATGTTCTACTCACGGGAGTTGTTCAGTCCTATTCTGTCTCATTCAGACTTGCCCAAGGTCGACGGTCAGGTCGAGGGCAGTGCTGGGACTCGACCCCTGTCTCCGCCCACTCCAGGGCACCTGACTGACTTCTAATGAGTGAGACTCACAGATCACTGTCTGTTTAGTAGATAAGGGGAGAACAGGGTAGAGAGAGGCCGAGTTGTGACCCCCGGTCATACAGCCCTGTGAGCAAAGTAAGGGTCAGCCTGTCTGCCAGGTCCCTGGTGGGTTCTCTGGGCCCCTTCTCCACAGCCTCAGTGAGACCCACCACCCAGATCGGGGGCCTCTGGTCCTCCTGGGGGGCCAAGGGATCAGCAAAGAGGGCCTCTTGGTGGCCTGATGGCCCCCACAATCAGGAAGTCACTAAAGCAAAGAGTCCCCACTTGTGGGATGCTCACAGGGACCCTGTTATCCCGTCTTCCAGGGGCTCACTCACACACCTGGGGTACAGGGGCTTGCCAAAGGAGGGGTACGACCAGCATCCTTCCCGCCCAGACCTCATTGACCAGCGCGGGACAATGAGCTCTTGCCTGGGCTGCGGCAGCCCTGGGGCTGGAGCTGGAAGCTGGGTACTGCTCAGGATCAGGGTCAGAGCCCCTTTGCAGAACATCTGGGGGCTCTTCCCCAGCCCTGGCCCCCGCAGAGCCTGCCCAACTGCGCCTCTGAGCCGCACCCAAACTCTTCCGGGCTTTGCCAGGGAGACTGGAAATTTCTGCCCAGCAGCTTCTCTGGGAGGATTTCGACACTCAGCTCAGTGGGGGACTGGGAGGAGCCAGGCTGCTCCCGGCTCAGCGTTCTCACGGCTCTGCTTGGGGGGAATGGGAGGGGGACTTCGCTAGGCCTTGGTGAGTCCTTCAAAAATAATTGTAATAACAGTCAACCGGTTCCAACAACAGTGACCCTGTACTGAGTGCTTACTGAGTGCCAGACTCTGTGCTAAGTCAAGACTGGCACCGTATCAGTGCCATAGCCCAGGCGAGGCTGGCACTGTTACTAACCCATCTCACAGACGAGCAGGAGAAGCAGAGTGGTGAAGGTGGCCATTGAGGCTACAGAGGCAGAAGCCGAGGCCGGGCCTGTGATATTCCGGAGCCCAGGAGGTGCAGGTCACTAGCTGGTTGGGAGCAGGCAGGGCTGGAAGACACCCAGGGGTGCCTGGGGTAGGAGAAACACTGGGAGCCACTAAAGGCAACTCTGATACTCAAACAACAACTATGGCTCGACCAGAAACTGCAGCTCAGGTGAAGGCATGCTTGGACCCTGCGTCTCTGTTAGCAGCCTCCTGGCGGTACACTGGGACCCCTGGAGACCTCAAGGAGTCTGGAAACCTCGCCCCAACCAGTCCTGGTAAACCAGTAATTCCAGACCCCTCCCATCCCTGCCTGGCTCTGGGGCTGGGGGCGTCTGATCCTGTGAGGTCAGATGCTTCAGGCTTGCTTTTTGCTTTCTGGAAAAGTGCGCAGTCCAATTCACCCTGAGGGTAAGGTGCCCCTACAGAGCGCCTCGCCCTCGGCTCCCAGGGCTGTCACCAGCCTCCAAGTCACAACCAGGGGAGAGGGGCGAAGGGAGAATCTCAGGACTCGGGCAAAGAAATGGGGTGGCCGGAGGGAGGTGGGGGTTTCGGACACCCGGGCCAGGCAGCAGAGCGACCCGCCGCCGCAGTGATGACCCTCCCTGGACTCAGGTCCCCCACCCATTAAACGGGCCCTTCCCTCCCCGGCAGCTGGGGATTCAGTGAGCTCCCGGGGAACAGCGTAAGGGGTAATAACGGGGCCACCCCAGGCCCAGCTCCCCGCTCCTTCCTTGTCCCGCCGGGCGCCGCTCCCCGCCCCCGGGGCCAGGCCGCCGAGGGCGATGCGTGCTGGGCGCGGCGGCGGCGCGGGCCCAGGCGCCCAGTTCAGCGGAAAGGAATGTCTTGCTCGGCGGGGGAGGCCGCGGGCCCTCGAGGCCGTACATGTAAACCCGGCCGCCCTCCCCGGGCCTCATTTATTGCGGCTCTAAAGCCGGGCTCGTTCCGCCAGCCGGGCTGCTCGCCGGGTCGGCGGCATGACTCACCCCCGCGCTCCGCCGCCTGCTCCCGCCCCCCCACCCCCCCGCCCCAACCCCGGCCCCTCCCGGCCGCCGCCAGCAGACCCTCTGACAAAGTGGGCCCAAAGTCGGGGAGGGTCTCTCCGTGGGGATGCGCGCGCCCCTGCCGCCGGAGCCCGCCGCCCCGCCCCCACCCGTTGCGGCGCCCCCTCCTCTCCCCCTCCTCCCCTCCCCGGGCCGCCCGCCCGTTCCCTCCCCTCCCCCGCTCCATAACTCAAAAGCTTGTCAAGCTGGTTCCAGACTCCTGGCGCCGGGCTCCGCTCCAGGAAAGAAAAAAAGGAAAAAGAAAAAGGGAAAAAGCCGGCGCGAGGGAGCGAGAGGGAGAGAGAGGGAGAGAAAAAGGCCCGTAGAGCCACACTGCGCCCCCGGGCCCCGTCCCCCTGCCCCCACCAACCCTGCTGGGGAACCCCCGCACCCTGGGGGGCAGAGGGCGCGCGCGCAACACTGATCAATTATTTATGGGCGAATCAATTATTCAGCTGCCCCGGGAAGGGGGGGGGGGGGGGTAAGGCCGAGGAGCTGGAGGGCGGCTGCGGAGACCACCCCGCCTGACTGAGGTCGCGGCTCACCCGCTGGGCCTCGGGGGGTCGGGAGGCATCCCCACGCCGGGGGTCTTGTTGTGAGAAAACTGCCTCGGGGTGGGCTCCAGGAGGAGCGCGGGGGAATCCGCGGAAACAACAGAGACAGCTCAGAAACATCCCAATTAGACCGGGAGGCCGGGGGTTGAAAAGAGCTGACTGGGGCTGGGGGGTGGCGTGGGAAGAGCCTGGCTGCGAATTCTTTCCTTTCTGACTTCATTCGTTCCCTTCTCTTTTGCGAGCCCACTAGGGTCCACTGTGCCCAGAGCCGAGGATGGCCGGTGGCAGAAGAGGGTTAAGAGCAGGAATTCGGAGTTCCGTTCAGTCGCTCAGTCGCGTCTTTTTCGTGGCTCTCTGCGACCCCGTGGACTGCGGCGCGGCCAGGCTCCCCTGGAGTTAGAGCTGGGTCCGGTTCTGGGTCTGTACTGTGTTCTCCCCGGCTCTGTGCCCTTAGGCAAGGGACTTGCCCTCTCTGAGCCTCCACTCCGTCGTCATCTGCTGGGTGGAGAAGAGCAGAAAGATAACGTGAAAGACGTGGGTGTGAGGATTCAGTAAAATGGGCCCTTGGGCAAGGCCTGGCACCTAGTGGGGTGTAGGAGGGGAGATTCTTTCTTCACTTTGAGGGGAACATGCCAAGGCCCCCAATATCCTTCCCTCTCCCCTGCCCCCCAAATCTGGGCTGTGTGTTGGTCTCTCAGTTGTGTCCGACTCTTTGTGACCTCATGAACTGCAGCTCTCTAGGCTCCTCTGTCCATGGAGATTCTCCAGGCAAGAATACTGGAGTGGGTTGCCATGCCCTCCTCCAGGGGATCTTCCCAATCCAGGGATTGAACTCAGGTCTTCCTCATCGCAGGCGGATTCTTTACTGACTGAGCCACCAGGGAAGCCCATGCCCCGCCTACCCCAACTCGGGGTGCTGGATAACCTGCATCTTCCCTTGGCTTCAGACATTTGAAAGTCATTATCAAAACCAAGTCAACCCCAAGTTCTCTGTCCAGGGCTCTCACCTCTGGCAGGCTTCTCACTGCCTGGCCCTTCAAAGGCTAATGCCTAAGGCAGCCAGAGGGGTCTACGTGAGCCTCAGTTGGATCTTCTTGCACCCTACATCCTTCCCTCCTCTGTAGCCTCCTCCTCTCCCCACGTCCTTCATCCTCCTTCCAGCCTTCTCCTCCCTGCTTCCCATCTGCTGAAGAGGTTTGGAGCTCTGAGGCCCTGGGAGCCAGGGCTTGTCAGAATAGAAGTGGGTGCAGCTCTCGAGAAGGTCCTGGTCTCCCAGGACACACTGTTCAGGGCACCAATATATTTTCCAGAGCTCAGGAACTAAGCAGGCTTCTGTTTCCAGACTCAGGCTTGCCAAAGGGTTTACTGTCTTCTCACCAAATCTTACTGTTGTTTTTCAGTCGCTCAGTCCTGTCGGACTCTGCAATCCCATGGACTGCAGCACACCAGGCTTCTCTGTCCTTCAGTATCTCCCGGAGTTTGCTCACATTCATGTCCGTTGAGTCGGTGATGCTATCTAACCATCTCATCCTCTCCCACCCTCTTCTACAAATCTTACAACAGCTGTGTGAGGTGAACCTGGGCAGATCTAGGTTTCCTGAGGCCTGAAGCTTTTACCATCTTGGGGACCCTCTTTAAGAAAAATAATGCGAAGTTATGAATACACTGTTAAGCCCAGAGCCTTGACAGGAGTCCCTGAACCTGAAGCTTCATTATCTTCTGGTAAATCGCCACTGGAGGTGGGGGACATAATTATTCCTTTGTAGAGGTGGAAAGAAAGCTTTAGAGAGGGAAGTCGCTGGCCCAAGGTCACAGAGCTGGACAGAATGCAGCGGGGGTTCCAGCCCAGGTCTTACTCTAGGGGCAACACCCTGAACTGCCTCAGTGCATATACCACCCACCACCTCACCTTCTCACCTATGCCCACCATGGCTCCAGCCCAGGCAAGGTCAGGGAGAGCAGCCCTTTCCTCCAAGCCAGCCTGTGCCCTCCTTCTCAAGGCCCTCATGCCCCAGCACTCCAGCCTAGGAGACTTTCTGTCTTGTGACAACAACCACACAGTACCAGGAGGTAGATCTCTTCTGACCTTTCAGTTCCCACAGCTGTTCCTGCTCATTCCAGAACCCAGACTCCTCAAATGACCCCAAGGGAATGCCCCCTGTTAGGTGGTGAGCTCCCAGGGGCAGGGGCTGCCTCTGTCTTGTTTGGCAAAGCATTTTCAGCTTTCAGCGCAGGGCAGGTATGGAGCAAACCATTAAAAGACATTTAGAAGTAACACCTATTCCCAGTTTCAGGAGGGGGTGGGATGTTAGGGGCAGTGGAGACACTGTTAAACTGCAGACACCTGGGTCCCTCCAGACCTACTGAATCAGGCTCTCTGAACATAGGGCCTGGGACTCTGCATTTTAGAACTCCCTCAGGTACAATCCCAAGCTCAGCAAAGTTTGAGACACCCAAAACATTATGTATTGACCAAGTCCCTCTCACAAAGGGGACTCATCATACCTGGTGGTGGTTTAGTCAGCAAGTATGTCTTACTCGGAGTTGGTGATGGACAGGGAGGCCTGGTGTGCTGCGATTCATGGGGTCGCAAAGAGTCGGACACGACTGAGCGACTGATCTGATCTGATGTCTTACTCATGCTACCCCATGGACTGTAACCTGCCAGGCTCCTCTGTCCATGGCATCTTCTAGGCAAGAGTACTTGAGTGGATTGCCATTTCCTCCTCCAGGGAATCTTCCTGACCCTGGGATCAAACCCAGGTCTCCTGCATTGCATGCAGATTATTTACTCATTGAGCTACCAGAGAAGCCCCTCATCACACCTAATTCTGGGCAATTTTACCAGTGTACCAAGATCACCTTCAAGCTGAGAGCTAATTGTTTCTAATACTTATTAAAGATCAGTGGTGTCCCTGGGACTGGATCTGAGGTTTCAGATAGCTGACCTGACTGGACACTCACAAAAAGTCTTTAAGAAGTAGAGACAATTATTGTCCCCATTTTATAGATAGAGAAACTGAGGCCAGGTGAGGCAAAGCAACTTGTAGACGGACAAAGAAAGAAAAAAAGTAAACTTGTTCAGTCGTGTCTGACTCTTTGCAACCCCATGGATGGTAGCCTGCCTGGCTTCTCCATGCATGGGATTTTCCAGGCAAGAATACTGGAGTGGGTTGCCATTTCAAGGCACTGGGGAACAAGGAGGTTGAAACAGGAGAGCTGTCTGCAGGACCACTGGTCTCAGCAGTGTAACTTACAAGGCTCTCTATAGATAAGAGTATATATTCACTGCCTGTGAATAGCTTGGAAAAATGTACAGTCACTACAGGGACCTCAGGCTAAGATGTGCAAAAAATTAGGTGACAGACCCCAAAGAAATCTAATCAAGTAAGCCTCTTCTTTCTGGTTATCTTTGGAGTCAGTGTTCTGGGGAATGTGTGTTTGCGGAAGGATTTGATGTGTTTGCTTCAGGCAAATCTTTGCCTTTTCTCTGCCTGCTGTTCTGGTACAAAGGGAAATGGCCAGGCCAACAGGAGGAGAGAACCTGGGCTGGCGGTGAGCAGGCAGGCTGGCACTGCAGGCCGGCGTGGCTCTCTGAGCTGTCTGCAGGACTCTATCATCTGATCCCCTGAGCCAGTGTTGTGTGCAAACACAGCCTCTTTTCTGCTCCACTCGTGTGATCAAGGCACTGGGGAGGCGTCCGCTGGGGAGGAGATGATTTAGTGGCCTCTGTTCCTGGTGCCTGAGGGACTAGTTGGGGCGGAGGATGTGGACTTACTCTGAGAAGACCCAGAAGGCAGAACTAGGGGAGGTCACCCAGAGAGGTGTTCAGCCTCACAAGGTAAACTAATTGTCAGGGCGGCCTTGTAGGTAGTGAGTATCCTACCTGGGGAGGTATTCAAGGACAGATAGGGTGTGTCTGTGTGTGTACAGAGCCATGACTCAGGAAGAGGATCGGCTGAGGCAACTTTGAGAGCTTTTTCCATACCGAGACTGGGAATTTCCATTCTTAATGTAGTTGACCAGCCCAAGTGAAGCTGACGGGAAAAATTAACACAGAGAGAAGGTGACCACAGGTTACAGTGCTCAGACTGGGAACCCACAGGCCCTGAAGAGGCACCCAAGGGATATGGAACCAAGCCCACAGCCCTTGGCCTTCCAACAAAACTGCCATTGCTTAACACTTGGACATGCTGCTTTCTCTTGCAGTCATCTGTAAATGCTCATTAGCCCTTCATGATAATGATTAATAATACTATTAGTGATAACCAACAATCAATAATCATAATATCCATAGCATGAACTGAGTACTTACTGAAGCAGACGCTGTATGTTTAAACCCATGTAACTGACATGACAATCCTATGAACAATGTCCTTACTTTTACTATCATTCCTATTTAACAGATGAGGACACTGAGTCTCAGAGAACTGACATGTGACCCAGACTCAGAGCCGTGCTGCCAACCATCTGTGGAGCTACTTCTACCCTCAGTGGCAGGGACCCTGGCCACTTCCCACGCCAGGGTTACAGAGCAGCAGAAACTGGCATGGGAACAGGGAGAGGGGGACCATCTTCTCCAACTCCCTCATTTTACACCAAGGGAAACAGGTGCCAGCGAGGGGAAGAGACGTCTCAGTGTCATCATCAAGTCCAAAGGCTGCTGGTTTCCTGGGTGGGCCCCCCACATGGGCTTCTCCTGTGCACTCCCACATCCTACTCCTCTTTCACAATGATATTTTAAAAGTTGTTAATGTTCGCATATTTGTAAGAAAACATTGTTAAAGAAATGAGAAGACCTGCCACGTGTGAGCAGTTAAACTGTGTGCAGAGACTGTTTGCTTGCCTGTAATGGGGATAATAACAATGCTTCCCCACTGACCTCGCAGGAGGGGGTCACAGTTAAAGGTGACAGTGAATGTAAAGCAGCTGTTTTATAAACTGGAGGACACCGCCAGGGTGATCATCTTTGGATGCTGGGCATAGAGATTAGAAGTAAGTGCTGCAGCCCCTATCAGGAAAACCGACCAGCATTTAGGGCCCAGCGCCATCAGGTCTCCTAGTGTTAGATTCTCCCTGGAAAGCATCCCATTCATTTATTCATCCATCTGCCTGGAAATCATGTATTGAGCACCTGCTGTGTGCAGCAGTATGTCCAGCCCAGCAGCTTTGAGCCCAGGCTCCAGGTCAACTCCTCCCCGTCCTGGGTTCAGATCTCAGCTTCATCACTCTCCAGCAGACATGGACCTCCCTCTGGGAGCCTCTGTGTCTCCTGATAGGATGCCGTCCGGCTGCTCTAGCAGAACCCAGGGGACAGCAACTCACAGAGAGAAGGGCTGACTCCCTTCTCGGGTTAGTCTAGGGGGCTCTGTGCTGGGAGCTGGTCCAGGGCCTAGCCACTTTTTGTCTCTCTCATTCCATAGGGAATTGAAGTGAAGTGAAGTCGCTCAGTCGTGTCTGACTCTTTGCGACCCCGTAGACTGTAGCCTACTACGCTCCTCCATCCATGGGATTTTCCAGGCAAGAGTACTGGAGTGGGTTGCCATTTCCTTCTCCAGAGGATCTTCCTGACCCAGGGTTCGAACCCAGGTCTCCCTTACTGTAGGCAGACGCTTTACCCTCTGCACCACCAGGGAAGTCCCCCATAGGGAATTACCTCCATCCAAAAGGTGGAAGATGGCCACCACCTTCCCCTCCCAATTCTTTCCTGTGTGTTGGGAGGACCCAGGAGGTGGAGACTTCTCCTCCTCTTTTAGGGGGAGCTGGACAGCGCTTGGATCATCTCTCTCACATCCCATTGGCCAGAACTGACCACATGACCTGCCTTAGTTGCAAGGGATACTGGGAAATGTAGTATTTAGCCTGGCAGCCGTGTGCCTCATTAAAACCCTGGAGAGGGGGTTGCTATTACTAAAGGTGTGATAGCAGAATGGGTACTGGGCAGCAGCCAGCAGCCTCTGCCACGTAGGATTCAGGGAGGTACTTTGGGGAAGCACTCAACACAGGCCCAGGTATGTGGCTGGTGCTCGGAAACTGTGGACTCAGGAATACAGTGACCTGCTTAGACCGAAGCCCTGGGAACTGCTCTGGCTGTTAAGTGGGGGCCTCTACCCCATGCCCTGCATCCTCTAGATGATGGGGAGGAGCACTGAGAGACAGCAGTCCTCCACCCAACCCCTCAGGACTCCCAGCCCAGCCTGGGGAGGATCTCAGGTCTCCTCTCTCCCTTCAAAGGAAAAACAGGAAAGCAGCCTTGTCTTCAGAGCTTGGGGACATGGAGAGATGGGTGACATGGGGCCGTTGCAGCCCTGCCTCCATGGAGCATGGCAGCCTCTGCCAACCCAGAGCTCGAGGCTGGGGTCCACGTTTGCCGTGCTCAGGCTCTCAAACCCTGGGCAAAAGCCCTGGCAGGCATCTTTGTTCCACACCCTCTGAATGCAGCACCAGCTGGTTTGAGCTCAGAGAGACGTTCCCTCCCTGAATATTCCCCTCCGGACACGAAGCCCTGCTCAGCCTAAAGAGGACTGGTGGGTGACACAGGAAGGAGGAACACCACCTCCCGCGGCACTGTGTCCCCGTGGGTCCAGCGCACCCCTAGCCACGTTGCAGGAGGCTCTCCTTCAGAGGCTGGGTTTAGGCTCAGGAGCTGAGACACCCCCCCCAAGCCACCCCCCATCAGACATACACTGGTTCTGCCTCTTAGCAGCTGCATGAGCTGATCTTTCCAATTACAATGATGATGATAAAGGCACCGGTTGCTCCATGTTATTGTAAAGATTTGTAAAATAATCCATGCAAGGTGCTTGTGGAGAGGAAGAGCTTAATGAAGAGTGTCTGTTCAGACCAGGGTGATGACTGTTATTTTCTTCCATCCATTCCTCCCCCTTTGTCCGCCCGCCACCTGTCCACACTTCCCTGCCGTCGACGCCCTCCTATCCCACCGTCTGCATGCTAAGGCTTCTTTGAGGCCCCCAGACTGGGCAGGTCCCCTGCATCCGCTAGCTTTGCATTGCAGCTTTCTCCTTCCCAGTACTTTCCAGAACGTGATGAATTCATTCCGGGTGGAGCACTGCCCTCCTGACCTGGAGTCCTGAGCCAGCAGAGACTGTGCCTATTTCATTCATTGGCATAGCCCTGGTGCCTGACACAGGGTGTGGTGGCATGGTGAGGAGCCCAGTGAATGCTCTCCGAATGAATGAATGAGGAAGTGAATCAATGGTTACATGAGTGATGAGGACATTTTGCCATCTGCCTGAGAATGTGTATTTAAGAGCAGAGTTCAGGGACTCAGAAAGACTAATTTTAATGTCAGCTCAGTCATTGACTTGCTGGTGACTTGGAACAAGATCCTGCTTATTTTTTATTTTTTCCATGCCCACCTCCTCCCTGCTTCTTTTTTTTTAAATGTATTTATATATTTTATTTTTGGCTGCACTGGTTCTCTGTTGCTTTGCGCGGGCTTTCTCTAGTTGCAGCAAGATACTCATCTTTGTGGCGTGCGGGCTTCTCATTGCTTTGGCTTCCCTCGTTGTGGAGTGCAGGCCCTAGAGCATAGGCTCAGTAATCGTGGTTCAAGGGGCTTAGTTGCTCTGCGGCATGTGGAATCTTCCTGGACCAGGGATCGAACTCATGTCCCCTGCATTGGCAGGCAGATTCTTAACCACTTGCCCCTACTTCTTCTTGAGTTTTAGTTTCCTCCTCTAGAAACTAACAACGCATCATAGAGTTGGCGAGGAGTCACTGGAGATCATGGGGAAATACTGCAGAGATATTGAGCTCCCAGTGCATAATAACTGCTTAGTAAGCACTGGTTGTAATAATTATTCATTTTTCTTTGTTTTTTTTTAATCGAAGTATGAAAGTGAAAGTCGTTCGGTCGTGTCTGACTCTTTGCAACCCCATGGACTATACAGTCCATGGAATTCTCTAGGCCAGAATACTGGAGTGGGTAGCTTATCCCTTCTCCAGTGGATCTTCCCGACCCAGGAATTGAACCAGGGCCTCCTCCATTGCAGGCTGATTCTCTACCAACTGAGCTGTAGATGATGTACAATATTATATAAGTTACAGGTCTCCAACGTAGTGATTCACAATTTTTAAATGTCCGGGGACGACAGAGGATGAGATGAGTCTGAGTGAACTCCAGGAGTTGGTGACGGACAGGGAGGCCTGGCGTGCTGCGATTCATGGGGTCGCAAAGAGTTGGACACGACTGAGCGACTGAACTGAACTGATGCTCCATTTATAGTTATTATAAAATATCAGCTAGTCCTAATTATTATTAATATTCTCCTTGAAACAACCAGTGGCGTTTACTCTGCATTTTTATGTCAAAGTTCCCTGGACTGACCCACTCTCCTTCACTACTGGAAAGCTCAGGAATAGTTGACAAAAGCTTTCATTCATTCGTTCATTCATTCATGCACACAGTGATTTGGCAAACACTTTCTGGGTGTTCTCCAAGTGCTGGGTTCAGAGCTGGTTGCTGGTGTGGGGAGTAGAAAGGAGGGTAGTGCAGGAGAAGAAAACCATCAAGTTCATCCTCTGGGCAAAGGGAAGTGGTGGAGACCCTCTGTCCACATCCTGTCACCCCCCACCCTGCCCATGGCCGGTCCATCTGTGTCCTTTTCCTGTGCCTCTTTCATCCTGGCTTGGGGAGGGGGCTCTGCACCCCCACCCACCAGCAGCCATTTCCTGCCCTTCTGTCATCTGCCTCCTTTGATCCTTTTGTCAAGAGACTCTTAGAAGCCTCCGAGCCCTTGGCAACCCTGGCAACCTCTTCTCCTGGGCTGGTGACCCCGCAGAGGTTGGAGCCACGTGGGCTTCTCTTGGGATGCTGCCCTGGGAGGCAGATGGTTTCTGGCCTCATTCATTCATTCACTCATTCAGCATTCATCACTCATTCACAGGCTCCAGCCTGTGAGGGGCCCACACAGAGTAAAAGACAGCCCCGATCCCTGCCCTCATGGAGCTCCCAGCCCATTCTGAAGGGTGATGGATGTGCACTGCTGATAAGGAAACAGGCCTCCAAACACGGGCCTAGGGTCTTCACCTGGCACGAGCGCCCTCGCCCAGCTCAGAAGCTCAGCTGATGCTCTTTTCTTTTGACTGCGCTGGCTCCTGGTTGGGGAGCCCGGGCTCTGGAGCGTGGGCTCAGTAGTTGCTGCGTGAGGACTTAGTTGCTCCTTGGCATGTGTGATTGCAGTTCCCTGACCAGGGATCAAACCTGTGTTCCCTGCATTGGAAAGCAGATTCTTAACCACTGGATCACCAGAGACAGGGCTTCCCTGGTGGCTCAGACGGTAAGGAATCTGCATGCCAATGCAGGAGACCCAGGTTCAATCTCTGGGTTGGAAAGATCCCCTGGAGAAGGAAATGGCAACCCACTCCAGTATTCTTGCCTGGAGAATCCCATGGACAGAGAAGCCTGGTGTGCTACAGTCCATGGGGTCACAAAGAGTTGGCCACGACTGACCAGCTAACACTTTCCACCAGGGGAGTCCCTCCACTGATGCTTTTGAGGGGCTGCCATTTATTGAGGACTTACCACGTGCTGGGTGCAGTGGCTCAGCGGTTTGTGACCCCGCAGGAACCTGCTGACTCATCCCTCTAGCCCTGTGAGGGAGGGACGGTTATTCTCCCCTTTTTATAGATGAGAAGATGGAGGCACAGAGAGATGAAGAAGTCTGCCCGGGGCCCTGCGGCTTGTAGATGGCAGAGCTGGGTTTTGAGCCTTGTTTGACAGAGTTCAGCACCCATGCTGTTCTGTCCCCTGGTGAAAGAAGAAGGATGGGGTGCTCCAAGCATGAGGACCCTGGACTCACCTCTGCTACACAAGCTGGGGGACCCGCCCTTTCCACATTCTGGCCTCAGTAGTTCCAGCGGGTGGTTGGGTGGATGGGAGGGTGGGAAAGAGTCAGGAAAGAGGGTGGAGGCCCACCTCCAGGGGAGGCCCTTTGGAGGCAGCTGTGTGGACTTGAAGGGAGGCCTCCTTTCTGCCCCACCCGCTCCTGGGGCCTCCAGTAAGAGGGAGGAGGAGGAAGAGGGTAGCTGGTTGGCGGGGAGGATGGTGGGGTCATCTTGGAGTCAGGACTCGGGGGAGAAGTGGGCAGGGCAGTTTCTTCACACCCTGGGTCCCACACCTTTTCCTCCCCCAACGCAGAGGCGGCCAATCCATCCATCCCTCCACCCACCCACCCATCCATCCATTTATTCATTCACGCATTCATTCATTCACACACTCAGATACTGTGTGGGCAATAGGGTACACAGGTAGCCCAGTGTCTGTCCACAGTGAGCTTCCTGCGGGGCAGCTGACGACACGTGGAGAGCTCAGCACGAGGACGTTCGGGTGTGTTCAGCACTGGGAAGCTGTGGAGTGAATGTCGTCAGGCTGGGGCCTCCTGCAGGAGCTGACGTTTGGGCTAAGATTGGAAGGATCAGTAACAAGAGCCCCACAGCACCATTTACAATAGCCAAGACACGGAAGCCACCTAAATGTTCATCGACAGAGGAATGGATAGGGAAGATGTGGTACATATATACAACGGAATATTACTCAGCCATTAAAAAGAATGAGCTAATGCCATTTGCAGCCACACGGATGGACCTACAGAGTGTCATACTGAGTGAAGTAAGTCAGACAGAGGAGAAATATTATATGACCTCCCTTATACGTGGAATCTAAAAATAAATGATGCAAATGAACACACCTACAAAACAGAAACATACTCACAGACTTCCAGAATGAACTTACGGTTGTCAGGGGGAAGGATGGGGGGAAGGGATAGTTAGGGAGTTTGGGACGGACATGTACACGTGGATAACCAACAAGGACCTGCTGTATAGCTCAGGGGACTCTGCTTAGTGTCATGCGGCAGCCTGGATGGGAGGGGAGTTTGGGGGAGAATGGATACATGTTATCTGTATGGCTGAGTCCCTTTGCTGTTCACTTGAAACTATCACAACATTATTTGTTAATCAGCTACACCCAATACAAATTTAAAGTCTTTTTTTTTTTTCTTAAGGAGCCCCAGCAGCCCTGGGGCGAGGGTCTCCAAGTGTCAGGAATGGCAGGTGCAAAAGCCTGGAGTGAAGAGTGGAGGGGAGCCTGTGTGAAAGATGGAGGGAAGGATGTAAGATGGGGACCAAGGCAGAGTCCCACATGGGCTGGTACCGCGGGCATAGAGTCCCATGTCCTTCTGGGTACAACGCGAAGCCACTGGGCATTGGACATGAACCCAGTCTTGTCTTCAAAGGCGCTGTGGGTCTCGCTGGGCTGCAGTGCGCAGGAGGCCGGGAAGAGTGTGGTGGAGGCTGGGAGGCCCTGGGGAGGCTGCTGTGCAGGGAGAGATGGAGGGGCTGGACCTGGGGTGGCTGTGGGGAGAAACGGGGCACAGGTCAGGCAGCAGAGCCAACAGGACGAGCTTATGACTGGGTATGGGGGTTGGGGGACCTGAGTTTGGAGACATTCACTTTTCATCCCTTGGGACAGAGCGGAGCCTGAGGTTGGGGTAAGAACTGACCCCTCTATGAGTGGCTGTTCAGTTGCTCAGTCATGTCCGACTCTTTGCGACCCCGTGGACTGTAGCACGCCAGGCTTCCCTGTCCTTTCCAATCTCCCAGAGTTTGCTCAAACTCATGTCCATTGAGTCGGTGATGCCATCCAACCATCTCCTCTGTCGCCCCCTTCTCCTCCTGCCCTCAATCTTTCCCGGCATCAGGGTCCTTTCTGATGAGCGGGGCAACCCCCAGACTACAGACTCCCTGGACCCACAGCCCCACCCCACATCCTCATTTTCTGTAGTTGATGGGGGCCCCGCACCGTGTTTGATCAGCTGTCTGGGCCCCTCAGGGGCTGGCGGTCAGTCTGTCCCTCTGCATCAGTCCGTCTCAGAGAGGAGGGACCCCCAGGCAGAGGGAACGTCCACCCGAGTTGGAGCCAGACCCTCCTCGCTCTGCTTTGCTCCGATGCCTCCTCCCAGGAAGCCGGCCCTCCAGGCTGGGGGTTGGATGCTCTGCCAGCCGCAGGTGGCACTCCCTGGATCCCAGGACCCGGCCCCCACAACTGCCGGCTGTTTACCCACAAGGGCTTCTACCTGCCAGAGATCCCTGCTTTCCACAAGGAGCTCCAGCTCCCTGATGGCTGGGGAGGGCTGTTTTAGGGTCAGGGCTATACCATCAGGCACCCAGAAAGCTGTGGCCTGGAAAATCCCATGGACAGAGGAGCCTGGTAGGCACAGTCCCTGGGGTCGCAAAGAGTCAGACATGACTGAGCGACTTCATTTTCCTTCTTTCTTTCTTTGAGGCTTGTGAAGACACTGCCTGGCTCCTTCCTCCTTCGTGGCCTGACTCAGAGATGCCCCAGCACCCACCCCGCTGTCTAACCTCTTCCTCCCTCCTTCCTCATCCCCTTGTCCAGCAAAGCTACCCTTTTTAAAAAAAAATTATTTTTCATTAATTTATTTGGCTGTACTGGGTCTTAGTTGGGGCATGTGGGATCTAGTTCCCTGACCAGGGATCGAACCCAGGCGCCCTGTGTTGAGAGCTGAGTCTTAGCCACTGGACCACCCAGGAAGTCCCAGCAAAATTACCCTTTAAGTCCTTCCCAGCAGTCCCTCTGCCTGCCTTCTGTTGCCCCAGTCCAGGCCCCCATTATTTCTCACCTGACATCTGCAGCAGCCACCCCGCTGGGCCCCCCTCCCCTGCTTCTCCCTTTGTCCCTGCAGCCCCTTCTGCTCGGAGAAGCCAGAGCAATCTTTCTGGAAGATCTCTGAACGCATCGCTCCTCTGCTAAAACCTTCCATGGCTCCCCATGACCCTCAGCATAACATGGAAACTAACATAAGCCCCAGGAAAGGCCCAACCCAAACTAACTTCTCCACCTCCCTCCTTGGTGGTACTTTCCACAGCTTGTAGCTCTCTGCTTCTGAAACGGAACATACTGCAATTGTTTGAATTAGCCCTGTTTTCTCCTCACCCCTGGGCCTTTGCACGTGTTATGTGTCCTTTGCCAGGACCACGGCCTCTGCCTGGCTGACTCTGACTCAAGCTTTGGGTTTCAGATTAGACCCTCTTTTGCTGCCCTCTCCCTAGACCCTGCCCTGCCCATCACACCCCTGACCACACTGGACAGATCCTCCTCTTCAGGGCCTCACCATGCCCACACACAGGAGGTGTCTGGGAGACGGTTCAAGGGCAAGTGGGCGGGTCAGGCTCAGGCCTCGGGGGTATGTGGGCAGGGGCGAGAAGGAGGCAGCCTCGGTGCCATTGTTGCAGCAAATGTAACCCCCTGTCTCTTGGGCACCAACAGAGTCCCATGGAAGGCCTTGGGCTACAGCCACAAATTTAGGAGCAGCTGGAGGGCACTGCCAAGGACAACATACTGGTCACTGCGTCCTGCTCTGTGACAAGAGCCATCCTTGCTGGAGGTCACCTGTCCCTTTCTCATCCCCAGGTCACACAGGAGGAAACTGAGGCTCTGAGCGGTGCAGGGACTTACTCAAGGTCACGTAGTCCTGCCAGTGGTGGGGGTAGGAACCCCGGATTCTGGCTGTCTTTGTCATCAGCCACCACCTGGCTGGTTTGGGGCACTTCACCTAGACTCTGCAGGCCTCCAGAAAAATGGGTTTCTTAACTGCAATGACCGCTTTTCAGGGGGCTTGTGCAGTCAGCGCCCTGAAGGTGAGCACGATGCAGACACAGCTTTCGGAAGAGGTGGGTCGGAGAGGGGCGGTGACATGGTCGGGGTCACAGAGCGTGGAGGGGTGGTGGGGGTCAGCTTCAGAGGCTGTGGTATCTGGTGAGATTTTTTTCATTAAGCTTCTCTCTGAAACGGCAGCGATCAGGGCTGGCGGGTGGGTGCACTGCTCGGCCGGGTCAAGGGAGAGCCTGGGAGGCTCCAAGGTGTCGGGGCTGTGGCTTCAGGCCTGCTCTGGCCCTGGTTCTCCCTCTGCTCCCAGGGCAGGAGTGGGGATGGGGAGTATGAAAGGAGTGGTGGACACGTGAGCCACTCAGAGGCTGGAGCCCACCTTCCTGGCCAACTCTGTGGGGTCTCAACATAACGCTTTACTCCCCTGTTCCTGGCGCAACTTGGAAACTTTGGGGGTGAGCCTCAGTGGCAAAAAAAAAAAAAAAAGGAATCAGCCAGCTTGTTTGCAGCTTGGCGCAGCCCCGTGGGAAGAGCACTGGATGATGAGTCCAAGCTAGGCTCTGGCATGGCCTCCCTGCGTACCTGGCCCAGGCCTGCTCCCTCTCTGGGCATGGGATTCCTGGTGAAAATCTCTCACGTCAACCTAATTCCCCTTGATGCTCTGGATAGCTCATCCAGGGTGGGGATGGGAGTTCAGAACCTCGTCCTCTCCAGGGCCTTCTCAAGTGAGTAAAGGTGACAACCTGGTTGGTCAAAATCACTCACAAAGGGCCAAAACCAATTGCGGCTCAGAACACCAAGAAAATTGTCCCCAAGCTTGCTCTCAGGAGACATAAGACATGCGGGTTTAATCCCTGAGTCAGGAAGATCCCTGGAGGAGGGCATGGCAATCCACTCCAGTATTCTTACCTGGAGAATCCCATGGACAGAGAAGCCTGGTGGGCTATAGTCCATGAGGTCACAGAGTCAGACAGGACTCGAGTGACTTAGCACACGCTCACGCTTGCTCTCAGTGCAAGAGAAGGCTTCAGACTGAGGTTGAGGGTGGTGGGTGAGACAGTGTCAAGTTAATACCTTTTGAGAATTTGCGGGGGGTGAGCCACACTTGCCCACCCACAGTAGTAGTCTGTCTTTTGGCCTGAGTGCGGACTCCCTATCCTTACTGCCTCAGTGCCATGATTATTCACATCCTGAGATATTGTTGGGTGCCTGCTCTGTGCCAGGCACAGAGGCTCAGAGGGGAGCCCACAGTCGGGCCAGGGAAGTTATCCAGAGCCTGAGAATTAGAACACAGTGTGGCACGAGGGATCACCATCCCCATTTGCCAGATGGGGAATCTGAGGCTTAGAAAAAGGGACTCTGAGCTGGGAGCTGGAATTCAATGCCTCCACAGTCTCCTACAAACCACACAGGAGCTTGGCAACCCTCAGGAGGCTTGTGGACCCCTTGGCAGGGCCCACAAGAGGTCACACAGTGGCGCCTGTCTGTGCGCCTCTTGCTGCCTCCGTTTCAGCTTCTGGGAGGTACAGGGCTGCCGTTAGCCACAGGGCCTTTGCACGTGCCTGGCCTTCTCTCCCTCGTGCTGTAACAGCTCCAGACCATGTACCCACGAGGATGGGGTTAGGGCCAGTTTCTCCCATGTTTAATGGAAATCCACTCCAGTATTCTTGCCTGGAAAATTCCATGGACAGAGGATCCTGGCAGGCTACAGTCCATGGGGCTGCAAAGAGTTGGACATGACTGAAGCGACTGAGCATACATGCATGCATGCACCCATAAAACCATCACTATGTCAAGACAGTGAACACATCCACCACCCTCCAAAACTTTTCCTGTGCCCCTGTGGGACCTCCCAGCACCCAGAGTCCCCAGGCAAACACAGAGCTGCATTGTCACTATAGGTCAGTTGGCACTTTCTAGAATGTTCTACAAATGGAGCCACACAGGATGTGGTCTGTGTCTCCTGGCTCCTTTCACTCAGCATCACGAGCTTGAGATTCCTGCCCGTTGCTGCAGTATCGGCAGTTCATTTCTTCTTACTGTTACCGAGTCCTGTTCTGTGGTAGGGATGCCCAGGACCTGTGGAGCCACTCTCTAGCCAATGCGTGTTTGGGTTGGTTCCAGTTTTGCCTGTTACAAATGCAGCTGCGGTGAACATTCGTGTCCAAGTCCGCGTGGACATGAGTTTTCCTTTCTCTGGGATAAATGCCTAGGAGGGGAATGGCCTGACCATATGGAAGGTGTATGCTCCACTTTTGAAAAAGCTACCAAATGTTTTCCAGAGTGCTTGAACCATTTTCCACTCCCATCAGCAGAGGAGGAGGGTCCCAGAGGAGGGTGGGGACTGGAACCCCGGCTCAGCCCACTACAGAGCTTGTGTCCCTCACTGCCAGGCCCCAGCCCTCCAGGACCGTCTGTCTCAGCTGGCCTTGCGCCCCCGGGGCCTCTGGGCTGCAGGAGAGGGACCAACCCACAGCAGGGGGCTGGGCTGCCATCTCGCCCTCCCCTCCAGGGATCTGGCTTCCCTTTCCAGCAGAGAGCTGCCTTCCCCAGCCCCCCACACTCTGCCTTCTCTGGCCCCCCTGGACGACAAAGCTGGGCACACAGCGGGTGCCCGGCAGATGTCGCTGGGCCCAGGAAGCAATGGGCTGGACCTCCCTGGGTTCTTGTCTCTGGCTGTGTGAGGGGACCTGGGGCCTCCCAGGCCCCCTGACAAAGGCTCCTGGGTGGTGGGGGGAACGCTGAGGGTTTCACTGGGCTCCTTACCAAGCTGGTGAGAGGTGAGTGTGTGTGCGCGTGTGCGCGGGGAAGGGGCCTTGTGCCTTTGAGCGCTGGGACAGGAGAAAGAAAGAAGCCATCAGAACCTAACAGAGGGGGGAGAGACAGAGACGAGGACCAGAAAGAAGCCGCCGAACCGAGGAGGGGCAAACCTCCCCTGCCAGACCCCAGGGACGTGCGAAGGAGGCGGGGTGGGGTGCGAGAGGGGAGCAGGAATTCTTCATTAAAAATGAAAGCCCGAAGCCGGGCCCGCGGCGGCCGAGGAGCCAGGCTGCCGGCAGCTTCCAGCTCTCGGGAGCACCGAGGCCCGCGCCGGCTCCAGCCGCCCGCGGCCGACCTCACGCGTCCTCAAAGCCAGCCTGTCCCACTTCCCCCGCCGGTTGCTACAGCAACTGAGCTCTGAGTAATCAGCTGCACGGTGACCTTTCTTCCCCCGGAGAGAGGGAGGGAGGGAGGGAGGGGGGCGGTGGGGGAGAGAGGGAGGAGAGGGAGGGGGAGGAGGCTTGGAGGAAGGGGGAGGCGGAAGGGAGGAGGGAGAGAGGATGGCGAGGGGAGAACAGAGGGAGAAAGATGAAGAGGAGGAGGGAGGGGGAGGATGGAGGAGCGGTTGCGGGGGAGACGGAGGCGGAGGAGGGGAGGAGCAGGGAGAGAGAGAGGAGGCAGGCTGAGCGGTCGGCCAGAGCTGTAAAAACACTGCAGCTGGGGTCTGGGGCTTTGCGAGGAGGAGCTGGCAGTCAGAAGGCAGAGCGAGGAGGGGGCAGCTGGCAGCCCTGCGGTGGGGGCAGGGAGACGCTGCAGAGCTGGCGTGGGGGAGGCCCGTGGAGGGGTCTGACCCCCACTGATTCCTACCCAGCACCGCCTTCACCCGACCCCCATCTCACGCCCTCCTTTACCCTCAGGCTGCCCCTTTCCAGTCGCGGGGCATTAGGAGAGATGGACAAGTCCCTATGTGCACTCTGGCTCCAAAGATACCCTTTTGGAGCGGCCTCGACTCCCCCATTCCCCAGATGGGAAAAGTGAGGCTCCGAGGCTTGACAGTTTCAGAGCCTTTCACCCTCTGTGACACCCCTCCCCGCCTCCTCTCATCTGCCTAGGACTGTGAGGCAAAGCCAAGCCAGGGCCAGGTCCAGGAAGAGTCCGGGGTCCACCCCCACCCCCGGCTCCCCCACTTCCCTGCTCTCTGGCCTCCGTCTTCCTGGTTGTAAAGCAGAGATGCCCGAGGAGGTGCATGCTGCCCAGGGAGGCAGCCCTTGTTAGGGAGGGTCCATCGACCCTCTCAGACCCAGGTATTGATCTGAAATTCTCTAAACACAGCAGAAGCAAGGCGGGGAGGATGTGAGAGACCCAGGGAGCTGGAGGAGCTCAAGGAAGGGCATGGTGCAGACAGGTGTCGGCCACCCAGGGACCCCTGGGGAGTCGAGGCCCCCAACCTGGGAAGGGCTTGGGGACCTCTTAGTATCAGGTATCCTGCCCGCCCATCAGGGGCTCCTCCCCAGCTCAGCAGCCCTGGGCCAGCATCAGGCCCATCACTCGCCTGCTTGCCTGCTCGCCTGGCCCTGGGGACCCGCCTGCCTCCTGTTTACAGGCAAACCACGCCCCCCCCCGCCCCCACCCCAGAGTCAGAGCCGCCCGTGGAGTGGGGGAGGGATGACAGATGGCGGAGGTGCCATTTTAACCAGAGTCTGCAGCAGTGGGGGAAGGGGAGGAGGGACCCTCGGGCTGGTGGGGGCTGGGACCTTGCATCGCTGCTACCTCCTGGGGCCCTGGGTCTCCATTCCTGTCACGCCAGCACCTCTCCCAAGCCTGAGGCACCTAGGCCTGAGGGGGCACTGACCCAACAACCATGTCACTTGGGTCACCCAGACTCCCATGGACTTGGCAGGTGCCCCTTGGGTAGGCTGGGTTGGGAGGGGCCCCTGGGAGGCAGTCTCTCAAGGCTCCATGGCAAGGAGAGTCCCACGAGCCCCCAGCCCACGGCGAGGACTCCACCAATGGCCAGGGTATGCCAGGCGTTGGCCGGAGTAGCAGTAGCGGGAGGAATCATGGCCCCAGAGCCCAACCTTTATTTAGCTCCAGGCTTCAGCTGAAAGCCTTAAGGCACAGATCTTGGAAGGGGGCTGCATTCTTAGCTCTTCACTGAGGCCTGTTCGGAACTTCTTTGGACCCCAGCATTTCATCTCTAGCGGTGAAGGGTCCTGGTCCCACCCCACCTCCCTCGCTGGAGGTGAACCAGCCAGTGATGGGGAAGTGAAATGAAGTCGATCAGTCGCATCCGACTCTTTGCGACCCCATGGACTGTAGCCCACCAGGCTCCTCCGTCCATGGGATTTTCCAGGCAAGGGTACTGGACTGGGTTGCCATTCCCTTCTCCAGGGGATCTTCCCGACCCAGGGATTGAACCCGGGTCTCCCACATTGCAGGCAGACGCTTTACCGTCTGAGCCACCAGGGAAGCCCTGTGATGGGGAAGCAGATGGCAAAGCACACTGGTACCTCCGAGGCCTGCCTTTCCTAGGTGAGAAAGCAAGACTCAGAGAGGTGAGGTCACTTGCCCAGGGTCACCCAGCTGGTAACGGGAAGTGCCACACTCTGGGCCGTCCAGAAGGAGGTACGTGTGAAGCCACAACGTGGCCGCGCAGAGTGGGCGTTCAGGCTAGTTGCTGTGGCTATGAGCCTGCCTGTACCCGGGGTTCTCAACTCCCTGGAGCACCCACGTGTGCAGCCAGTCCTTCGCACATGGGATGCTCATTCTACAGCAAGCCTGTGGGCCATCATTTGCTTCCCGTGGAGATAATAGCAAGGCCGGCTGTGCCGCTCTGAGCCCAGCCCCCGGCCCCTCGCTGGGCAGAGCAGCCACACGTGTTTTGTCATAGGAAGCTCCGAGGCACCCTCCCTGGGTGGCTGCTGCTCTCCCTGTTTTCAGGTGGGGAAAGTGAGGCTCAGAGAAGTGTGTTGACTTGCCTCAGGTCCCCACCTCACTGACTGCCAGAGCTGGAATTGGAATCCACTTCTTGATCTCAGAGATGACCTCATAACCCCCGCCCGTATCAGCCAGGCTCAGCCAGACTCAGGGGTGCGAGTGCTGCCCACACTGGACTTGCCTGTAAACCAGAATTCCCTTGAGCTCATTAGGAAATGTGGATGGAAACTGCACAGAAGTTCCCCTGTGGGCACAGGAAAGAGGAAGCTCATCACGGGACAGGCACAGGACAGGGTGAGACTGGTCTGTAGGGCTGGAGAGGCCGTGGTGCCTTGGGGTACTCACAGCCCAGGGATCTTTTCTCATCCCTGGGTAGTGGTGGTGGGGCAGGGAGCGGGGAGCAGGGACCATTGCTCCTTCAGGCAGATAAGGAAGCTGAAGTCCAAAAAGGTCAGATGATTACTACAAGCCCCAGTGATTCCCATTAGGGTGAGAATCAGGACAAAGGCAAGATTCCCAACCCCCAACCAGTTACCACTGCTGCCTCTGTCCACCCCCTCACCCATCCTCCGTCCTCCTCTCTCCATCTTCCCATCCATGCCCTCATCTGCGGATCTCTCCACCCAGCTACCATCTGCCCATCCATCCATCCACTCACCCACCTACCCACTCATTCATCCATCTGCCCATCCATCCACCCACCCATCCATCCACGAACCCATTCACTTGTCCATCTTCCCAACTACACCTCCATCCACAACTCATCCATCCACCCATCTTCCATCTATCCATCCTGTCCATTCACCTACCCACTCCTGCATAAACCCATTCACCCATCCATCTTCCCATCTATGCATCCAGTGCTTTACCCATCCACCCACCCACTCATCTATCCGTCATCCATCTATCCACCCACACATTCATCTACCCATCTCTTCATTTATCAGCTCATCCAGTCATCTAGCTCTCACCTATCCAACCACCACCCCTCACGTAGCCATCTATCCGTCTACCACTCGCTCCCCTTTCATTCATCTATTCATTGTACTTTCCTGTTGTTCAGTCGCTTTATTCTATAGCTATGCTGAGTCCTGTTCCTTCACCTTTCAGTTCTTAAACATATTCTTATGTGAGCTGGACAAGGAAATGGCAACCCATTCCAGTATTCTTGCCTGGAGAATTCCATGGACGAGGAGCCTGGTGGGCTACGGTCCATGGGGTCACAAGAGTCGGACTCAACTGAGCGACTAACGCTCTGTGAGCTGGGTGCTGATGCTGTCCTCTCTGTGGAAGTGTACCAACTCCCCATCTCCCAGTTCAGCATAACAGTTCCAATTGGTCCCCATCAAGACCGCAGCTCCTGTGCAAGAGGTTCAAGCTGCGCTCCTTCCCTCCTTGCCTCCACTTGGGTGGGATCTGGCCTGGAGGTGCTTCTTCTCCTTTTCTCTTCTGAGTCACTTCACCTCCCCATCTGGGTATTTCAGTCCCAAGTGAGAGACCTCAAAAATGTGGAAGATGACTGAGCCACCAACATGGAGGTCACTTCCATAGCCTTTGTTGTTGTTGAGTCGCTGAGTTGTGTCTGACTCTTTTGTGATCCTATGGACTGCAGCCCACCAGGCTCCTCTGTCCATGGGATTTCCCAGGCAAGAATACTGGAGCAGATTGCCATTTTCTTCTCCAGGGCATCTGCCCGACCCAGAGATCAAACTCGAGTCTTCTGCATTGCTAGGCAGATTCTTTACTGCTGAGCCTTGCTACTATGCAAAGCACATGGATCATCAGGGCACTGGGGACTGTGCCATGGGCATCAGTGTTGGCCAGGGGGTGGGCCAAGACCCACCAGTCCAGGGACCAAGGATCAGAAGGATGATCTGGACCAGGCCACTTCTGCACCTGCCTCCAACCTGCTGTGTGACAAATGGCAACTGAAAACACAACAGTCATCCCTGTTCTGAGGACCGGAGTGAGATGTGGCATTTTGGGAAAAGGCAACAGCCTTTCAGCAACGCAATGGGGAGGTTTTTGAAGGGTTTAGCAGGGCTCAGCCTTTGAGGTGTACATTCTCTTATTACTAAAATCTTCCAGAAAGGTCCCTTGATTCTGCTCAGGCCAGCTAACTAGGTATGAGCGTAACTCATTCATTCATTCTGCATTAGCTGTATACTAGGACTGGTACTAGGGCGGGGGGCTTCCCTAGTTGCTCAGCTGGTAAAGAATCCGCCTGCAGTGCAGGAGACCCAGGTTTGATTCCTGGGTTGGGAAGATCCCCTGCAGGAAGGCATGGCAACCCATTCCAGTATTCTTGCCTGGAGAATCCCCATGGACAGAGGAGCCTGGTGGGCTACAGTCTATGGGGTTGCAATGAGTTGGACATGACTGAATGACTAAGCACAGCACAGGACTTGTTTAAGACTCTAGAAATCAATAACAAATATTTTCTCCCCCTCAGAAATGTGCTGACCCTCGTCTTGGGACAGAAACCACAGTCATATTGCATGTGTGGTGGTTCAGGAGCCAACTCAGTCCTGGGGGCTCTGAGGAGGGGTGTCAATTGGGCCTGGACTGGGCTGGCGAGGAGGGGGTCCCAGAGCAGGGGCACACTCAGGATCTGGAAGGACAAGGCTGATTGGAAAAGGGCCTTCGAGACAGAAGGAATGGAAGGATAGCCCCTGCAGAGCCACAGGGGCAGGAGAGGGGCAGAAAGCGGGAAGAGAGGACAAATGAATCCCTACTGTGTGCAGTAGTGGGGGGAGGGGACACTGTACCCAGCGTCCCCCTCTCATTATCTCATGGATCCTCCCAACAGTTCTGTGGCCGTCATTCCATCCTCTTGCACATTTCATCGATGATAAAGCCAGGCTCAGAGAGGGCCGACAACCTTCCCAAATTCACACAGCTTCCGCACACTGGATCTGTCAGTCTGACCTCAAAGTCTGGAGCCTCTGCCCATCGCCCCTTCCCTTGAACATCTCGCCCTCAAGGTGGAGGTGTGGGAGAAAGCGCCCCATCAACACTGGCTCTCTGGGGCAGCTAGGATGCTCCTGCACTCATTCAGATTAGCAAATATTTAGATTAACAAATATTTATCCCCTTCTCCTCAAGGTCAGGCCCCACACTGGCCTTGGGGTAGGGCTGTGACCACACTACGGCCCCTCCCTGCCCTCCTGGGGCTCCCTGGTAGGGGGAGGTGATGGGGATAGAGCTCAACTCCAGGCAAAGCCCTGCTTCATCCAGACTTAAAAATAAACCCAGGTTCTGCCCAGGCCCAAAGAGTGGGGGGCCACAAGCCCCCAGAGCCACGGCTCTGGAAGGCAGCAGGCAAAGCTGTCGGCTCGGAGCAGGCTCCTCTCATCAGCATGGGGCCCCAGCCTCCCTGCTTAAAGATCGCCTCGGGCGCTCTCTTAAAGATGCTAACGTCGCAGCTGACATTTGGGAGATCCTGGCAGGCGATCAAACCCAAGCTGAAAAATCGGAGCTGCCGGGCGGGGGCGGGCACCAGGCAGCAGGGACCGGGGCTGGTTGGGGCCGAGGGCAACGGGGCTCAGGCGGCCACTGCTGGCTAAGGCTGTGCTTTCCGACTGGCCCAGTGCGGGTGGGGACTGGGCTGTCTGCTGGAAAGACCCAGCAGAGGAGGAGGGGGAATGCAGAAGGCAGGGAAAGAAGTGAGAAGAGAATGGCTGTGGAGAGACTGAAATCTCTTAGTTCGTCCCCCAACTCAGGGCATCATCTGTCAATAATCAGACCAGCTGGGGTAAGAAAATCCACAGGATGAAGAGTTATAAAAAAAAAAGAGAGAGATAAGGTGGAGGAAGATTCCAGGTGCCAGTTACAGCTCTGACTGCAGCACTCAGAAATGGGCGATGGCACCCCACTCCAGTCCTCTCGCCTGGAAAACCCCATGGACGGAGGAGCCTGGTGGGCTGCAGTCCATGGGGTCGCTAAGAGTCAGACATGACTGAGGGACCTCACTTTCACTTTTCACTTTCATGCATTGGAGAAGGAAATGGCAACCCACTCCAGTGTTCTTGCCTGGAGAATCCCAGGGACGGGGGAGCCTGGTGGGCTGCCATCTATGGGGTCGCACAGAGTCAGACATGACTGAAGCGACTTAGCAGCAGCAGACGTGGGGAGCAGAGCGCTCTGGGGAGCTGAGAGGTCAGAGAGCAGAATTCCCACTCCACAGCTGCCTTGGATACGCTGGGCCTTCCAGAAACTTCCAGATGCCTGAGCCTGCCTTGTCTCCTTTCCCTTTCTTTGTATGCAGTCTCCTTTCCAGCCACCCACCACTGTCTACCCACCTCTACCCTCTCACCCACCTACGTACTCACCCATCCCACCTACTCTACCCCTGCCTCACCAGTTCATCTGTGTTCATCTACCCAGCCATGCCTCTACCTAGGTTGCCAATCACCTCCTTCATTCATCCATCCATTAGTTTATCTCCTCAGCCAGCCATCCTCCACGCGTTCACCCATCTCCAGCCATTTATCCATCTTCACTCATTCATTCATCCGCTCCACCCAAAAGTCCATTCGTTCCCTATGCATCTACCCAGAGACCACTTCTTCAGCATAGGAGAGGCACAGCCGGCCCCACCTTAGGGGGTTCGGGAAAGACTTCCTAAGCTGAGACACAAAGAATGGGTAGATGTGATCCAGGCGAAATGGAGGAGGGGCCCGTGTTTCCCAGAGAGATGGAAGGCGAGAGACAGGGGTCTCTCAGGAGAACATCAAGTTGTGTTCTGGCCTCTGCTTAAGAGAGAGTAGTTTACCAGCGAGCCCCGGAGAGGCGAGCTCTGAGGCTGGAGTGGGCAGGGAAGCTGGGCGCACCGGCTCTGGGGAGGGGATGTGAAAGACCTGGAAGGCCAGGTTGTGGTTCTGCAGCTGTTTACCACCAACCCCTTCAAATAGGCCCATCAGTTCCTGCAGCCCTTCCCCCACCTCTCCATCCTCCCAAATCCCAACATCTCATGGTTAGATCGCGACAGCCCCACCCTTACAGGCTTTTTTTTTTTTTTTTTTAATATCTGTGAATTCTGGTTTCTCAGGGTCAGAGCCATGCCTTATCCATCTTGGTGTCCTGTCCCACGGTACTTCGCCAAACAATATATATCCTGCCCCCCAATCTTCCCCTTCTTCCTTGAGGGCACCCCTTCCATACACCCAGTCACTCTTGCCCGAAACCTGGGCTCCACCCTCATTCCCTTCCTTTCTCCCCAGTGCCACCCCCTTGTGAGTTGATCCCCCAGACCTGTCATTTCACCTCTGACATACCTTGAATCTTCTCTCCACCTGCTCAGCCACCAACCTGGATCAGAGCAGCAGTCTCCTTGCTGCCCTCCTTGCCTTCAGGCTTGCTGTCCATCAGGCCACATACCGGGTGCCATGAGAGAGCTCTTTCTACATTAGAAATGTGACTGTTCGATTCTCCCACTTAAACCTTTCATGGATATCCTTGTCCACTGGATAAAGTCTTAAGTCACTGTCACTGCCAAGAAGACCCTTCCCTAGCTGGCCAGAGCTGCCTTCTCTGGGCTCCAGGTTCATCCCTCTAAGATATGAAATCCGTCAAGTTCATTGCTATTCATCTTGGGTCTCCATAACTATGATCCTGGCTCCAGCCCCTGGACGTCTTGGCCCAAAGCCTAGAAACATCCTGAGTCGTCAGCTCCCTGCTCATCCCCACTCTTGTCTCCACTTAGACCCCTCATTCTGTCTCATAGAGCCAGCGAGCCATCCCATGTCCTCTATCCCACCACCAACACCTGGTTGGCCCTCAGGTAAAAGAAAATATTGCTAAAAGCTGCAAGAATACTCCCAGACCCTCCTTCCCCACGACTGACCATTTCCATTTGTTATTTGTGCCTTAAACCAAAGCCAACTGCTTGGCCTCTTCTGTGCCTACAAAACACTTTTTTAAAAACTGATTTTGTGGCTACAGAAAATTTCCTTCCTGTCTTCACATTCACAGGAAATAGAAAGCCCTGGCCCTGACTCAGAATTGGATTCTAGCTGGAGGCGTCCTTTCCGCGACTGGCTCCAGGGAAAGGGTTTATCTGTTTGTTCCTTGACCTTGAGCGGGAGCTGAGGCAGCCAGAAAGAGGAGAGACAAGAGCTGGGAGGGGAAGGAGGAGAAAAGCTGAAACTGTGGCCCCAGAACCCTGCGCTCTGCCCCGAGGGACCAGCCAGGTCATATTAGAAGAAAGGAAGGAGACAGGCCATGCTGCAGGCACCGCCGACCACAGAGGTCCTGAGGAATGGCTGCCTCTTCGGCTCCTGGTCCTCTGAGGTCCCCAGGGTGTCCCTATCCCTCATCCCATTGGAAACGAAACAAGCTAGAGAGCTGGAAGGAGAAGTAAACCACCCAAATGGATCAACTTTGCCATCCATACGGGGGCCAACTGAGGCTGTTACAGATCCAATGCTAAGTGGTGGCCATCAGTCCAGGCAAGCGTGCTGTGCCCTCCATGAGCCTGCATGCTGAGGACAGTGGCACCTACGGCGGGGTGAGGGCAAGAGGTAACGAAATAAAGCAAAGCTCCCTTCTCAGAAAGGGTCTCCTTCCTGACACATGACTGAAATTTAACCCACACATGTATTGAGCATCTCCTATTTGCCTGGATCCTTGCTCTCAATGATCTGACCATCTTTTCTCCAATTAAACTGGGGGCACATTTCAAGCAGAGACCGTTTATTTTCTCCCAAATAACTTCATTCTTACTACAAAAGTAAGACAGGCTTGTTATAGATATTATAGAGAATACAGATAAGCTCAGTGAAGATATTAATAATAAGACTGCTTTTAATCTTGTAACTTAACGATGGCCACTTTTGAGGTTTGGAGGGCTCACTTCCTCTCCTGGTCCTCCTCACCCAGCATTCTCTCTTGGAATCTTGCACACAACAGACATGTAAGAAGGACCCTTTGTCTGACCCTTTGCCTGTTCATTCAGTACTCATTAATTCCAAAAGTGATCATTGAGACCTCAGTATGTCGCACTGTGGTGGTTTATGCTCTTTGGAAAGAGATGTTTAGACACCAAAGCTCGTGTCTGCGCTGTGTGCTGGTGCCAAGTCGCTTCCAGTTGTGTCCGACTCTTTGCGACCTCATGGACTGCAGCCTGCCAGGCTCCTCTGTCTGTGGGATTCTCCAGGCTACAGTCAGTATAGCCTGAATAAAAGCTGAGGTTCCCCGTGGCTCAGTCTTGGCACTGAGTGACTTCATAGTCCAGCAAGTCAACAATATTTAAATGAGTTTTCTGAATTCACTTTTCCCACAAAGAACTTCAAAGGGATCAAATTCACAACCCTCAGCAGAACAGCCTTTTTCTTTTAAATTAATTTATTTTTAATTGGAGATGATTGCTTTACAATATTGTGTTGGTTTCTGCCATATAGCAACATGAATCAGCCATAGGTATGTGTATGTCCTTTTCTTATTTAAAAAACATATTTTTGGCTGTACCACGCAGCATGTGGGATTTTAGTTCCCCAACCTGGGATTGAACCCGCACCCCCTGCCTTGGAAGTGCAGAGTCTTAACCGAACTGGACCACGAGGGGAGCCCCTTAGCAGCCAAGAGAGGGGGAGGACGGGAGAGAGAGGCCAGTGGAGGAGCACTGAGGTGCCTGACCTACGAAGTAAGACTTCTCCAACCTTCCAGCCCAGCTGCCAGCTAAATGCAACTGAGTGAACACCCCCACCCACACCCTCACGCTTCTCTTGATACAGATCAGATCAGATCAGTCACTCAGTCGTGTCGGACTCTTTGCGACCCCATGAATCGCAGCACGCCAGGCCTCCCTGTCTATCACCAACTCCCGGAGTTCACTCAGACTCACGTCCATCGAGTCAGTGATGCCATCCAGCGATCAAATCCTCTGTCGTCCCCTTCTCCTCTTGCCCCCAATCCCTTCCAGCATCAGAGTCTTTTCCAATGAGTCAACTCTTCGCATGAGGTGGCCAAAGGACTGGAGTTTCAGCTTTAGCATCATTCCTTCCAAAGAAATCCCAGGGCTGATCTCCTTCAGAATGGACTGGTTGGATCTCCTTGCAGTCCAAGGGACTCTCAAGAGTCTTCTCCAACACCACAGTTCAAAAGCATCAGTTCTTCGGCGCTCAGCCTTCTTCACAGTCCAACTCTCACATCCATACATGACCACAGGAAAAACCATAGCCTTGACTAGACGAACCTTTGTTGGCAAAGTAATGTCTCTGCTTTTGAATATGCTATCTAGGTTGGTCATAACTTTCCTTCCAAGGAGTAAGCGTCTTTTAATTTCATGGCTGCAGTCACCATCTGCAGTGATTTTGGAGCCCAGAAAAATAAAGTCTGACACTGTTTCCACTGTTTCCCCATCTATTTCCCATGAAGTGATGGGACCAGATGCCATGATCTTCATTTTCTGAATGTTGAGCTTTAAGCCAACTTTTTCACTCTCCACTTTCACTTTCATCAAGAGGCTTTTGAGTTCCTCCTCACTTTCTGCCATAAGGGTGGTGTCATCTGCATATCTGAGGTTTTTTGATATTTCTCCCGGCAATCTTGATTCCAGTTTGTGTTTCTTCCAGTCCAGCATTTCTCATGATGTACTCTGCATATAAGTTAAATAAACAGAGTGACAATATACAGCCTTGACGAACTCCTTTTCCTATTTGGAACCAGTCTGTTGTTCCATGTCCAGTTCTAACTGTTGCTTCCTGACCTGCATACAAATTTCTCAAGAGGCAGATCAGGTGGTCTAGTATTCCCATCTCTTTCAGAATTTTCCACAGTTGATTGTGATCCACACAGTCAAAGGCTTTGGCATAGTCAATAAAGCAGAAATAGATGCTTTTCTGGAACTCTCTTGCTTTTTCCATGATCCAGTGGATGTCGGCAATTTGATCTCTGGTTCCTCTGCCTTTTCTAAAACCAGCTTGAACATCAGGAAGCTCACGGTTCACATATTGCTGAAGCCTGGCTTGGAGAATTTTGAGCATTACTTTACTAGCGTGTGAGATGAGTGCAATTGTGTGGTAGTTTGAGCATTCTTTGGCATTGCCTTTCTTTGGGATTGGAATGAAAACTGACCTTTTCCAGTCCTGTGGCCACTGCTGAGTTTTCCAAATGTGCTGGCATATTGAGTGCAGCACTTTCACAACATCATCTTTCAGGATTTGGAATAGCTCAACTGGAATTCCATCACCTCCACTAGCTTTGTTTGTAGTGATGCTTTCTAAGGCCCACATGACTTCACATTCCAGGATGTCTGGCTCTAGGTCAGTGATCACACCATCGTGATTATCTGGGTCGTGAAGATCTTTCCGCCTGTATCTTTTGATACAGGTAACGTTTTCTGGTCTCGCACACAGTTGTCAGCTGGATCGTGTCCCCAAAGTTTGTACGTTGAAGTCCCACTGCCGTTGTCGTTGTTCAGTTTCCAAGTCGTGTCCGACTCTTTGTGACCCCGTGGACTGCAGCACGCCGGCCTCTCTGTCCTTCACCATCTCCCGGAATTTGCCCGAGTTCATGTCCATCGAATCGGTGATGCCATCCAGCCATTTCATCTTCTGTCTCCCTTTTCTCCTTCTGCCTTCAGCCTTTCCCAGGATATTCTAGACATTTCTCTTCCTCAAGGTCTTCAACTAAAACCACAAGTGCTGTATAGTATCCGCTTTGTAAAGCTATTATAGGCAAGAAGCCTCCTAAATGTTTCCCACTGAATAACATGTGCTAACTCACTTCAGCGGTGTCCTGCTCTCTGTGACCCTATGGACCATAGTCCGTCAGGCTCCTCTGTCCATGGTATTCTCCAGGCAAGGATACTTGAGTGGGTTGCCGTGCTCTCCTCCAGGGGATTTTCCCAACACAAGGGTCAAACCCATGTCTCTTAGGTCTCCTGCATTGGCAGGTGAGTTCTTTACCACTAGCGCCATGTGGGAAGCCCCACTGTATAACGTGGGTAGCCATGTTTTCCACTTCCAATAACTGACTCATCATCTGTTACCTACTCCAGGACGAGGGCTATGACTTTTCCTTGTTGCCAGTACTTCTAGGGACCAGTTTCTGTATTTGTCAGATTTTGCTAGGTTATGCTACACAACAAATAGCCCTTAAATATCAGTAGATTACCATGGGAAAGGTTTATTTTCATTCAGGTTTAATGTTGGCCACAGTTTTCTTGCCCCTCTGCTTCACATGCCATCTTTTAGAAAGATATTTATTTATTTTATTTGGCTGCCCTGGAGCCATTTATCTAGTTGTGGCATGGAGGAGCTTTAGTTGCGGCATGTGGGATCTATTTTCCTGACCAGGGATCAAACCTGGGCCCCCTGCATTGGGAATGCAGAGTCTTAGCCACTGGGCCACCAGGGCAGTCCCACACATGCCTGGTGTGGGTTGTGTGTTATATGTTGTATGTGTGGTGTGTGCTGCATGTGTGCATATGGTGTGTGCTGTATGTGGCTTCAGAGCAATTCACATGACCAAGTCTGCTCTGAGTGTGCGAGTGTGTGAAAGTTGCCCTGCCCATAGGAAGGTACCGTGGGTCACTGACCAGGGCAGGGAGGTGCCACCTTCTCGGGGCCCAGAATCACTGGAAACAATGGCACCACCTACCTCAAGACTTAGCCCTGGTTAAGATTTACCAGACGTGGGGCCGGGGCCAGCAACCTCGCATCCTTACTCACTCATCATCATCATTTGTGGTTATGCAGTCACTGAGTCGTGTCTGAGTCTTTGCGGCCCCATGGACTGCAGCTTACCAGGCTTCCCTGTCCTTCACCATCCCCCTGAGCTTGCTCTAACTCATATCCATTGAGTCGGTGATGCCATCCAACCATCTCCTCCTCTCTTACCCACTTCTCCTCCTGCCTTCAATCTTTCCTAGCATCAGGGTCTTTTCTAACGAGTCACTTCTTCACATCAGGTGGACAAAGTATTGGAGCTTCAGCTTCAGCATCATAGCCCTATTTTATAGATAAAAAAACTGAGGACTTGAGAGGGGAAGAGATCTGATCACTGTCTAGTATGATAAACACGATCTATGAACATACCTTGAAGAACCCCCAAGGGTCTACACGCATATGGGGTCTTATTCCCATCATGTCCCTTCTTGGCAGCCACGGTGAGAAATTGCTTGGTGAGAGGGGGCTGGTTCAGGATGAGGCATGAACACAAGTGTTAGCCGTGACAGCGTTCTGTCGGCATAGGGTGCTGTGAGCCAGCTGTGCCCCCTGCCAGGGTGTCAGAAGAGCCCTTTCCTTGGGGAGCCTACACCTCACCTTTCAGCTCCTCTCCACCTGGCTCAACCTGCTCTGCAAATCTAGGAATTCCCACCGGAGCCATGCAGGGTTGGGGGGATAGGGGCAAATGGTTTTTGTCAATAAACACAATGGGGGAGAGTGGGGGCCCCCCACTTGTGAAAAGTGAAGTGAAGAATCTCACTTCGTGCCAGGAGCCCGTGTGGTATGTGGATCTGTGTTGATGGCCCACTTGGGCACAAGCTCCTTCTGCCCTCAGTGCCTCTGGGGGGGTTGAGCATTTTCTGATCCATCCGCTTTGCTGTTGTTGTTGTTGTTTCGCTTGTTTGTTTGCTTGCTTATTTGGTGGGAGCAACGGAGGGGCTTAAACAATCTTAGGACTTCATTGTTGTTATCCTTTTTTTCCCAGATGGGGAAACTGAGGCCCAGAGAGGTGAAAACAACTTCCCACGGCCTTGCTAACCCAAACCCCACTGAACATGAGGCCCACGCGAATCTGCGTTCCAGGAGGTTGTAGGGGGCATGCAGGGAGGGGAAGAAGTTAGGGAATGGGGTGTTTTCTGCTCCCCAGGGTTGTCCTCGGGCCTTCCCTGGCCCCTCAGTCAATCGGCTTGTCCATCAGCCACAAGGGAGATGTAGATGTAGCCGTGATTCTGGGGGACAGCAACAGAGTCCAGGCTCCTGAGATAATGGAGAGAGTGCCTGGTGGGGGCAGAGGACACAAAAGATGCTGTGAGGATCTGACATACATGAGACACATGTGTACACACACCACACGTCATATTCATACATGCAGCACACACCACACATGCCACATGCACACCCCTTCACACACACTGTGTATAACACACAGCCCACACACTCCATACTGAACATACATACCACAAACAACACACCATACCTCACATACACATACCACAAACAACACACTATACCTCACACACACATACCACATACACACACACACACCATACATAATACCTAACACCCTTTGCGTGGACCCCTTCACCCAGTCCCCACAATCACCCACAATCAGTGAAGTAGGTGCCGTCAATACCCCCATTTTAATGATTGGGAAACTGAGGCTCAAGGATTTGGAGCTTGGAACAGATGGAAGTGTCATGGAACACAGGTCAGCCTGTCTCCAGAAGCCACACTGAACGTTTCCTCCGATGCACAAACAACAAAATCAAGAACCAAGACACCACCTCCCTGCAGACAGAGCCCCTCCCGGCTGACTTAGGCGCCATCTGGGGCCACGAGGTCCCCCTCTGGGGCATGGAGGCATTTTGGAGGGGAGAGGGAGGCCGGGACTGGATGCCAGCAGGAGGAGAGAGCCCCCTTCACCTGAGGGACACGGACCGCTCCACCTCCTCATGGGAGGACGTAGGGAAGAACCTGACCCAGACCACCCAGACTGCATCCGACACCATGGCTTCCACATCCCAGGACCCCCAGGCAGGAGGGTGAGGGGCTTCCTTCCCCTGCCTCCGTGAGGACTGGGGCCCTGGACCCTGTTTTCCCCGAGGCCATTTTCCCCACCCAGCCCTGGTCCAGCACGGCCCCACCAGCCAGTACCTAGGGAAGGGGAGGGGGATCCTGCGTCCCCCAGCCTCCCTGGTCCTCCCTGTGCACCCTCAGGACAGCAGCTCTCTGATGCCAGCAATACTGCGTGCTGGGGAAGGCCAACCTGTTCTCTGCAGCCCTGAAAGGGCAAGACTGGACACAACCTCTGTGCCCATCCTTCGGGGAGTGGACCTCCGCCTGCAGGAGCATGCGCACAAGAGAACACTCAGCAGCCACGAGACAGAGTGGGGTCGCCACACATATAAACCTGGAAGTGACAGTGTCTCAGGCATGTCTGACCATTTGTGACCCCGTGGACTGTAGCCTGCCAGGCTTCTCTGTCCATGGGATTCTCCAGGCAAGAATACTGGAGTCAGTTGCCATTTCTCTTCGCCAGGGGATCTTCCCAACCCAGGGATCGAACTTGAGTCTCCTGCTTGGCAGGCAGATTCTTTACCATCTGAGCCACCAAGGAAGCCCGTAGACCCGGAAAGGAGATCGTCATGTGTAAAGGAAAATAAAGCGCTAAACAGGATGTATGGCACTGCTTGGCTTTTATCGAAAGTATTGATATGTGTTTCCATTGACAGAAAAACCTGGAAGTCTTCGTGGTCAATTCTGGACGCAGGGTATCTGGGGAGCTGAACTGTGAGGAGGAGGGAGGGAGATGACTTTACTATTTTCTTTACACCTTCTGCTCTGTGACAATGAAGACGGCTCATTTTGCTAATTAAAAAAATAAGCAAATAGTGGTAGGCGTGGAGTGGGGCATCCTGAGTGTCTTCCAAAGATACAAGAACTTCCTTCCCAACCTCAGTTCAGACAAAAGTGGGGGCTCCATTCACAAGGCTGGGGCTCTCTTCTCCTCTCTGATGCCTCAGTGGTGGTCAAGGGGTGGACTGCTGGGTGGTTTTCAGCATCACTCTCCTAAGTTGGGACCAAGAGGCGTTCTGAGAAAACCAGCAGAGTCTTGGCCTGGAGAAGCCTGAAATCTTTGGAGTAAGACAGGTGGGTACATCCTCACAGAGATAAAAGCCATCATCCCACGGGCGAGAGGTGGCGGTGGGGTGGGGGCACCTCCCTGCGCTCGGTGCTCCGCCCAGATCTTCACACACATCGGCTCACTGACCACAGTGCTGTGGGTGTTCTCATTTTACTGATGAGGAAACTGCCTCAGAGAGGGGCCCGGCGGGGAGCAGACCCAGTGGGTCTGTGCTCCAGCCTCTTCAAGGACAGAGTCATCCCGCCATCAAGTCATCCCCGAGAGGCAATGGAGACACCAGGTAAGAAGAGTGGGTGCTGTGGGCACGTAAGGGGCCTGCTGATAGAGCTACCCCGCGGTGCAGTGCAAGCATTTCTCTGGTCCTCTTGGGAGGTACCAGGGGCTCCAGCTGAAGGTCGGAGAGAAGACCTTGGCTACGGTCACTGTACTGGGAAGCCGCGTGGCCTGCATGGGAGCACTGGTCCTCCTGATGGCAAAGATCTTCCTTGCCCAGCCCCTTGCCTGGCGTCCAGCGCTGTGCCAGCATCCAGCGTCCCCGTGTCTGGTGCTGCACGGCGCTTGGCATCCAGCACGCACTTGATACCCCGTTAGCTTTCATCCTTGTCCTCGTCTTGCCAGGGTGTGACCTTAGCCGTGCCATTCTCGTTTGTAGTCCTCAGTTCTCTATCTGGGCAGGGAGGGTGTTCCCTCGGGGTGTCCTAGCTCCCCTTGCAGCCCCAACATTCTAGACTTCCCCTGCAGACACCAGGAGGAGCTGGTGGAGTTCGCGGGGCTGGGGCAAATTTGGGGGCCCAGGCTCCTTTCTGGAGTGACTCACGAAAGCCCCCAGAAGGCACCCAGCACACCCCAAAACAGCAGCCCTGGCCGACCCTAGCTCCCCACCCGCACCCCTTGCCCTACTGGTCTTCTGTGCCCCTCCGTCACACCCTTGCCTCTGACCGGGGCCATCCCCCACCCTAGAGGATGCCCAGAGCGCCCTGAAACATCTCTCTCTGGCATCCCTTCCCCAACACGCAGCCCCACCGGCGGCGAGGTGAGCAGAGAACGAGGGGGAGAGGAGAGAGCAGAGTGAGCGGGTAGGCAGAGAGGGAGCGAAATGCAAATGTTTTTTATCCTCCTTTCTTTTAAATGCTGAAACCAGCCTTGACAGCCTCTGAAAATAAATGGCACCGACTCGCTGGGATTTCAAATTCCGTGATTAAGGGCTGAAGCAAATACTTTTTCCCTCCCTCCCTCCCGCCTCCCCCGCCCGCCTCCGTGGGCTGATAGAGCGGCTCGCGGGGCCGGGGACAGCTTTTTGCGAGCCTGCCAGGAGCTCTGATACGCAGCCTGCCAGCCGCCGGCAGCGCTCAGCTCCGGGCTGTTTATCAGGAGCGCTCACGCCGGCAGTCGGGAAAGCGGCTTTAAATCCCCTCCCGAGCCCGGCGGGCCCCCTCCTCGAGCCTGCACGCCGCTCACACAGGCGCGCGCGCACACACACACACACACACACGTGCACGTGTGCACACATGCACGGTGTACACACACACCAGCACCCATGCACACATGCATGCACAAAGCACAATACACACCCGTGCATGTGGGCACACATGCACAGCACACACACACACACACACACACAAGACCTGTGCACACAAATGCACAAAGGCATATACACATGCATGTGCGCACACGTACACATGCACAAAGGCACCCACAGGTGCACACAGCACAATAAATGCACGCACGCAGCTAGCTGGGTGGGCCGCTACTTGTTCTCTAACCAAATCGGAGGAAACCTGCAAAGTTGGGGGGTTGAGAGGAAGAGGGGAAGGAGGAGTCCAGTGTGGGGGGGTTGGGGGAGAGGGGGTGGAGGGGGGTGGAGTGGGTTGGGGGGGTGAGACAGGGGACCATGAGAAGAGAGGTGTCCTCTGGGTTCACAGGTTGCAGTCGCTGCCTTCAGGTGGCTTCATAGCGGGGGTGGGGGGCAGCTTTGACACAGCGACAAGCCAAATGTCGCCTCTCCCTAACAGTTTATCTACCCCACCCCCTGCCCCGTGCCGTGACTCTCAGCTGCCTGTCTCCCTGCTTGCTGCTCAGGTTCCTCCACGCTGATGCCAGACTCCCGAGGTCCTGCTCCCGCTGGGGGTCGGGTAGTGGGGATGGTGGGCAGCTCTGAGCTGTACCATCTCAGGTTTGGATTCTGAAAAGGGGGGAGCTTGTACAAGACAGGCCTTGTGGAGCCGGGGCACAGCGGCCCAGCTAACCCCTCCCCTTCTGCGGGTCTGAAAGCTACGGCTCGGGGCCAGGGAGTCACCCAGCTGGAAAAAGGGAAGGTCTGGGTGGACAATCTGGCGGGTCCGGGGAGGGGCAGGAAGTGGGGTAAGATAGAAAAACAAGAAAACCCTTCCCTGATTCTTCTCAGAGAGGGGGGAGGGCCTCTCCGGCCTGTGACTTCTGGGTTCACCCTGCGGCCAGGACACTATGGATGGACCAGCGAAGGCAGGTGCCCCCAGGTGCCAGGGACATAGCGGCGGGGGCGGGGGGGGGGTTCCACTCCCCAGGGGGTCATTCATGGGGTCCTAACAGCTGGCTGGGAAGCAAGATCTCCCAGAAAGCCCCCATACCCTCCACCACCAGGCTACGCTCTGAGCTCCCAGCGAAGGGGAAGGTGGGCACAGCCTTGCAGGGGCACCAACAGAGACCCCAGTACTGCGGTGCGGAGGTAGAGTACCCCCACCCCACACCCCTCCCTCCACACACCCTGAAGCTGGTGTGTCTCCCCGGGGAAGCTCCAACCAGGAAACGGAGGGTGGGGGTAGAGGCATAGGGAAATGCTGCTCCCGCACTCGGCACACACAACTCATGGACTCCTCACTGCACACATGCCCACTTTACAGACGGACGCAGGCTGAGGCTCCGGAAGGCGAAGTGACTTGCCCGAGGTCTCCTCACTAGAAAGAGACGAGCGTCAGGATTCAGGCCAAGGTGTCTCAGAATCTTTTTTTTCTGCGGGGGGTCGAGGGGAGGGGCAGCAATGCCCTGCACACGGGGATCCTGACCAAGGATCGAATCTGTGCCCCCAGGAGCAGGAGCACAGAGTCTTAACCACTGGGCCACCAGGAAATTCCTCCCATTTGTCACTATGTGTGAATTCTCAGGCTGAACGAACAGCCTAATTCTGCCTTCACCTCATCGGCCAGAACTGGGTCAATATGTGCCAGGATCCAATCATTTTGACCTCCATTTTGTACAGCAGAACTCCAGAGCTACACATCAGTTTGGTGGTGGTAGTTTAGTTGCTAAGTCGTGTCTGACTCTTGAGATCCCACGGACTGTGGCCCGCCATGATCTTATTTCCTGGTTAATACAGCTGCAAAGCAAAGCAGTGCCAAGTACAAATGGGACGGAGCTGTCCTTCCTACGGCATTAGAAGCTGCACAGGTTTCTCCAGCCCTGGGGTGGGGGAAGTTCAGGTGAGCTCCCTCCAGAGACAGGGACTCTGAAACAGAGAGGGGAGGTGACATCCCCAGAGTCACACAGCAGGGTGGTTTTAGAGCTGCCCTGGAGTTTCTCCCTCCTAGCTATAGAACCTGAGACTCGGTGCTGGGATGCCAGATTTCACAAATAAAATTGCAAGACACTCAGTGAAATCTGATTTTGAATAAACAATAAAGTTTTAAGTATGTCCCATGTAGATGTTTACAGTTAAAAATTATTTGCTATTTATCCGAAATTCACATTTAACTGTATTTTATCTGGCAACTCTCTCTGAGGGCCTTCCTCTGAAAACAAGCCTTGAATTTGGGTGCTCTTCAAGCCAGAAACTGCAAAACAGACAGAAGCAGCACTGGGGTCCCTGATACCATCAATCCCAGTCTGGATTGATGGTGTCTGGGGTTGCAGGCTGAACTGGGCTTTCCCAACTGCCTTCGAGGAACTGGGTGCTGGTGACCAGTCAGCCATGGGAGCTGAGGTTCCACACAAAGACCTAGGGTGAGATGACATGAAATGAAAGCTGAGACCTTGCAGAAAACTGTCTGCGCAGCCTCTCAAACACCCCTTCCAGTCCCCTTCCTTCTGGCCTTCCTCTGTACAGAATCCAGAAAATGAAAATGCTCCATTTCTCGGCTTCCCTTGCAGCTAGCGGTGGACATGTGACCGAGTTCTGGCCAATGAGGTGAAGGCAAAAGATGCTGGGGAAGATTCCCTTTCCTGAGTTACACAGCAAAAATTCCAAGGAATTCACCCTGCCCCCTTCTTCCTGCTTGGAATGTGGACGTGATGACCAGAGGTGCAGCAGCCATCTTATAACCAAGAGGAGCTCCCGAGTGCCCCGTTAGGGACAGTGCCCAGTGCTCTGCTGTGTACTCAGCGCTCCAGGTCTTGCTGTGTCAGAGACAGTGTGAGATTTCCAAATGTTCTTTTTGGGGAAGAGTATCTCTTCATTTCAGAGAAGGCAATGGCACCCCACTCCAGTACTCTTGCCTGGAAAATCCCATGGACGGAGGATCCTGGAAGGCTGCAGTCCATGGGGTCGCTGAGGGTCAGACACGACTGAGTGACTTCACTTTCACTTTTCACTTTCATGCATTGGAGGAGGAAATGGCAACCCACTCCAGTGTTCTTGCCTGGAGAATCCCAGGGACAGGGGAGCCTGGTGGGCTGCCGTCTATGGGGTTGCACAGAGTCGGACACGACTGAAGCGACTTAGCAGCAGCAACAGCAGCATCCCTTCATTTTAAGATTATGTCCCTCACACCTTTTGGGTTTTATTTACTTCTTTTTAAAATTTATTTAATTGAAAGATAATTACAATACTGTGTTGATTTCTGTCATACATCAACATGGATCAGCCATAGGTATACATATGTCCCTTCCCTCTTGAGCTTCCCTCCCACCTCTCACCCCATCCCACCCCTCTAGTTGTCACAGGGACCTTTTGGGTTTTTAAATGTAATTTATTTCAAGAACTGAAGTGAGAGTTGATGATGCAATTTTTAATGCGTGTGCTTCTTTGTTTTGTTTGTTCCCATTAACACTCTTCCCTGGAAGAATTTAAAACTGTCATTACCCCATCAGTCCCTCAAGATTTCTTTGGAAATTGTATTGGTCTCTGAAACCCAAAGGCTTTGAGAATGTGCTCGAGCATCTCTCAGCTCATGCATACACCCAGGCCCAGCTGGGAGAGAGAATGCAGGAGGAGTGGGCAGCTTCCCTTGAGAGGGCCCAGCAGCTCAGTGGGGGCGGGGGCAGACGCCCAGGGGCCACCATTCTAGAGGCCTGCACTCTGGACCCCAAGGCCTGGCACGGGAATGTTCCCAGCCTGCTCTGTGCCTCCTCCTCTGTGGTCCTCTCACTGCCCCCCAACCCAGAGGCATCCCCTGAGGAGTGGGAACACCCTGTTACAGCTTCCCAGGAGGTGGGGCGCCCGGCACACCGTGTTCCAGAGGCCAGGGAGAGCGTGTTCGGGCCTCAGGGCAGTGGACCGTGTGTGCACACCTGCTCCAAGGCCCAGGGCTTGGCAAGTCCCTGTTGGGGACAGCCACTCAGCCGGACATCCAGCTCAGCAAACCTTGAGATGGCCAAAGACAACAGGAACTCCTGGGAGAGTCCAGCCTGCCCCCCTCCCCAGAGGCCCTGCAAATGGTCCAGGAGACCCTGACAGCCCACCTCTCTCTCTCTCTCTCTCTCTCTCTCTCGGACCCGGGAAAGAGCAATAGCAGAAGCAGTGGGCCGGAAAACTGCTCAGCCGGGGAGACAAAAGGCTGTGCTACCCTCAGAGCATTTGAAACCTCGCATCTCTTGCACCTCAGCCCTAATGAGAAGCAGGAAGAACTGCAGCTGGCAGGGAAGGCAGATGCTCCAAGAGGATGGCAGGGCAGAGCGTTTATCCAGATAGATCTCCACTCCCTGCCACCCTGGGAACCATCCTGCCCCACAGAGGCCCCCCAAAGAGCGTTTCCAAGCAACAGAGAGCAAGCAGAAGTCCTGAGCTGTGTTTGGGGCTCACTCTTAATGGTGCAGATGGGAGGGCACGGGAGAATCAGACCACGCATGGGAAATGGCACGGGTGCAATGGTGCTTGTGCCCACAGTCCCAGGAGGTCTGGGCTGTGACAGCCGAAAAGATCTGGCACACCCTACTCCAACCTCCAGATGTGAAAACACACAGCTGGGGACAGCAGAGGGGCACGTGGTCCTCTTCCTAGGGATGCGGCCAGCCTCCATCAACTACAAGGACATCCAGCCTCATACTCCTCACACCCCAGCTCCAGGCCCAGCCTGTGTTTAACAAAGCAGTGAAGAGTGTCCAATAAGCGTCTGGCTGGTCATAGGTGGCTCAGCAGTAAAGAACGCACCTGCCAATGCAGGAGACGCAGAGACGCAGGTTCGATCCCTGGGTCAGGAAGATCCCCTGGAGGAGGGCATGGCAACCCACTCCTGTATTCTTGCCTGGAGAATCCCCATGGACAGAGGAGCCTGGTGAGCTACAGTCCATGAGGTCGCAAAGAGTCGGACACGACTGAGTGACAGAGCACGCACGTGTGCACAGCATCAGACACTGTTGAGTTCAAAGCCTGACTGAGCTGAAAACGTCCTGACTGGGTGACCTTGAGCGCATAGCTTGCCCTCTCTGAGCCTCAGTTTCCTTTCTGTGAAGGGGAAGATGATGTCCACTTCCAGCAACTACCGTGAGAGTTCATGTCTGTGTTGATAACAGGCTCTAGACCACTGGTTAGAAAAATGGCCTGATTCCTTCCAGAAATTTCCACTGTTGCTATGTTCACAGGGCTCCTGGGAGACGCCTCCAGATCTCTTACCATTCAGAGAAGCATGGGCTCCACTTGCGTGAAGGAGGATTTATCTTATTTTTAACGAAGTTGAGGCCACTTTGCAATCAGAGCCCTCGTGGTTGGAGCGCAGAAGATCCTAGGAAGGGGTATTAATCAAGGCACCTTAAGGACATGCAAATCAGGAGAAAGCTCAAGTGATTAAGGGGGTGATGGGGCCTGGGGTGCAGCCTTTATCCCCATCTGAGATGAGAGAACCAGAGGCCCAGCTGGAGGCAGCGGCCAAGGGGCCTCAGGGAACCAGGGACAGAAGACTGTCAGCCAGTGGAGATAGAGGGAGAGGCAGCCACGCAGAGGCAGCTGAACAACCCTGATGGTGGAGCCGATGTGGTGCCCCTGCCAGCTACCCGCTTCCCCTACAGCTGCAGAGCAAGGGGCTGCCTGGCAGGGCCCTTTGCCCAGACTGGATGGGCTGCTCTTCAATGATCAGAGAACAGCCTTGTGGGAGTGACAGGCCCAGGGCAGGGCACATGGCTTTTGGAAATCTGGCAGCCTCTCCCATGTGATGGATGCACCCACGCCATGTAGACCTGAGAGCTCCGCATCTCCATGGGATTCTCCATGGAGAATGGATTCCTCTCCCCAGCAAGAATACTGAAGTGGGTTGCCATGCCCTCCTCCAGGGGATTTTTCGACCTAGGGATAGAACCCATGTCTCACGTCTCCTGCATTGGCAGGCAGGTTCTTTACCACTAGCGCCACCTAGGAAGCCATCCGCACGTGTGGACGTGACCTAAGATCACAGGTGGGTGTGTGGTCACAGGTGGGTGTGTGCACAGGGAGGCCATCTTGGGGATGGACACATTCATGAAAAGCTGGACTCAAAGAATGGCCCACAAGGGGGTTGTCTGAGCTGGTCACATGTTTTCAGACTTCCTCATCTCCCTGTAAAACAAGGACTGAGGGGCGGGAAGATGCTACAACACATTGTTCAGTGACAGGGAAAAAATGTAGGTTGTAAAACACCAGCTGGTAAAGACCACCTTTGGAAAAAAAAAAGAGATATCTAGAATAATCTGGAAGGAAGGGGAGTCACAGAAACATCCACAGTAGTTACTGTGGAGAGGGTAGGTTTCAGATTATTATTACTTTCTTCTTTTGTATTAATTTTTTTATGGTGATGAGCATGTATTACATGTATAATAAGTAAAGCTAGTTTCTCTTCTCTTCGTACGAAAACCGCTCTGATGCTTGACTTCACCTCTTCTCCCCAATCCCTTTACAATGAAATAAAAGATTCAATTGGACCTTGAGAGTGATACCCACCCAGCTCCTTTGGGCATCAGATCAGTGAGCCTTCTTCCTAGCACAAAGCAGCTAACCACCAGGCAGGCCAGAACTGGAGTTATTGTCAGACCCTCATCTTCTTTGGATGATGCAGGGGAAAAAAAAGAACATACAAATATCAAATCATTAGGTTGTACACCTGAAACTAACTTGCCATGTGTCAATTACACTAAAAAAAAAAAAAAAAAAAAAAAAAGGAAGGCGTGGCAATCATTCCATACAGGGCGTAGATAACATCTTGTGTGAGTCCAAATCCTTTCTCCTAAACTGCTGGACCAGTGGGGTGCGGGGACTGAGTGGTCCTTTGAGAGTAGCAATATGGCACATACAGTATAGCTTAGCTGACACCCCAGCAGGGCCAGGGCAGCCCCCACAGTCAATTACATGAATATCTCTGCAATGAAATGTATAAATGTTCACATCAAGGGGAATAAATAAAGCTATAAATAGTTTCCTGTTGGTTGAGGTCAGATTTTTGCTTCCTAATGAATTTGCCACCATCTTACAAAAGAATTTGGGGTTTTCAGACCTTTGGTTAATTTCAAAATTCCAGATAAGGGGTGGGGGTCAGGTCAGAATTGGGCTGGGGTGCTCTGGTTTGGCTATTTCCCTGCAGGGCTCCTTCCCCAGCAGCAGGGCTAGATGCCTGCCCAGTCCCTCGGGAACCCCACTTGGTTTAATGCTCGGGGGTCGCCATCTCCCAACTCTCAGTACTTTTTGGACAACGGACCCCTATTCTCCTTTTGCACAAAACCCCACAGATCACCTGGCTAGCCCTTTCTGTGTCAAGGCAGTCGCTCAGTAAGTACTAGCTGAATGAATGAATGAGATGCTGTCCCTGTCCTGCCCGCTCTGCCCTGCCCTGATATTCCATCAGCGTGGAGAATGGAGAATTTACGCTCATCAAGTCCTGAGTGGCCCACTCACCAGAGCCAGAGGGCGCCCAGACCCTCATTTAGAATCTCGGGGGGAGGCACTTGAGTTTCTAATGTGCCCTGAATGGTTCAGACCCACATGACACTGCGAACCAACCGTGTGTGGTCTTCTGGAGGGCAACCTTGCTCTCTCTCCCTCCTTGGCTGGCTGTGTGATCTTGGGCAGGTTGCCAGACCTCTCTGAACTTCCTAAAATGGGCAAAGGGTTAACTCTTACTCTTGAGCCCCACCAGCCAACTGTCTGGGAACAAGCCTCTTCCTGCCAGTTACGGGGAGCTCCCGGGGAGGGGGCAGGAAGTCTAGACTGTGAGTCTGCCCCGTTCGCCGTGGACCCCAGCACCCAGCCTGCTTGGGGGTGGGCAGGTGGAGGGCTCAGGAAACATGTCCCGTGTCGTGTGTGTGCATGGGAAAGCAAGCTGGTCCCCTCTCACAGGGCTGCGTGAGGGTGGGGGAGGGTGTGCAGAAGGCATACAGAAGGTGCCCCATAAGTGGAGCTGTCTTTCTTGGTCTCACAGCCTCCTCCTGGGGCTGTGGCAGCAGGTGAGCCCTGCCACGGGTGGAGGCCTGCAGGCTGGAGGAGAGGAAGGCAGGAGGCAAGGAAGGCAGGGGCTGGGAGGATCGAGTCCAGGCACGTCCTGATACCAATTAAGGCCGGCCTGGCGCAGGGGGGCCGCAGTCGGCATTTATCAGCCTGCCAGGGAGGGGCTGGCAAGCTGTCCTCCGGCTGACGGATTAGACAGCGGACAATTAGGTTTCAGGCAGGCTGTCTCTCTCTCTCTCTCTCTCTCTCTCTCTCTCTCTCTCACACACACACACACACACACACACACACATCCCTTCCTCCATCAGTCTGTAAGGCCCGGTGACAGAGCCCAGCTGGGTCCCAGCCCAGCCCCCAGTGGTGGGGACAAAATGGACACAGAGCGCCCACCGCGAGGAGGGGAGGAACGCCCCCTCAAAGAGAATACTCGGGGAGCCAGGGACGCAACCCGACGGCCACAAGGACCACAGCTCAAGAGCCCACAGTCTCCACCCCCAGCCCCAGCCTTCCCTTCCCACCGGATCGGGAGTGGGGTACCCTCCAGAGCTCAGCACACAGAACCCCACGGCCGTGATGGGTGCTTTTTAGAGCCAAGTGGGGAGGGGTGAGCCTCAGCCTCCTAGGGACCCCTTCCTTCCCCAGAAATAGCCTCTCCGCTTCTCCAGTCAGAACCTCTGATTGCTAGGTCCCAGTGGAAGGAACGTGTGGGCCAGGAAGGGGACTTTGAAGGACTCTGGGAACCGGAGGAAAAGCCTTCAAGATTCTAGACTGTGCCATACTGCAGACTCTTGGGATGAGTCAGGAACACTAGAGGGGAAGAGGATGGCCTGAATTTTCCTTTGGTTAAGGCAGGATCTGGTGGGACTGTCGGGCAGCTCTGACCCACGGTGGCAGGCCCTGACCTCTCCCCTGGGTCTTGGACGCGGTGCCCGACCCCCGCCTCCACGCCCCACACCAACCCCTGCAGGACCTTCCCTCCACAAGCTCTAAGCTGAGCTTATCGCCGTGTCGGCGAAAGGGCAACGTAGTCACTCCAAGGCCAGGTCCAGAAATCTGGGTTCAGCTTCATCTCCCCACACCCCTCCCCCTCCACAGCTGGAACATCAAGCCCCATTCCTTTACCTCCTGGAGAGCTTTCGCATCTGCCTTCCCCTCTCAGTCCCCAGGGAACCACCTTGCCTGGAGACCGCCCTAAGTTTCTGGCTTCTGTTCTTTCCTCTAACTCCATTCTGCCCTCAGCCATCCAGGAGTCAGCTTGAATGCCCTCTGACCCTGCCCCCCGCCCCCTGCTTCAGTCCTCCTGGGTCCCAGCACCTTTGGGAGAGAGGCCAGCTCCTGGCTGTAGCCTCTGGCCAGGTCTCCCACCTCTCTGCTCTGCTGGCCTCATTCACTCTTCACCCTCTGTTGTGATCTTGTTTATTTATTTAGTTACTTGGTTGCTATTTGCTCCCCTGCACCTCCCATTGGAATGTGATTCTTGGGGACAGAGACCAGCTCTCTCTTGTTTGCCTTGCTAAGCACCTGTTACCTGGCAGGGATGCTAGGTGGTTGTAGAGAAGTTTCCATGACGCCCACCCAACGGGGCCACAGTGACCAGCTGTTTCCCCAAGACCACACTTGCCTTAGCCTCCACCCTTCTGCCAAGAATGCCCCTGGCCTCCTGCACCTCTCTCGGCCGCCAGCTCCCACCTCCAACCTCCCAAAGGCTCCTGACTTACCGGCTGCATTCCCTGGTCCCCTCCCCTGGGCTGAGCTGAGCCTGATCACCACCGAGGCGGGGTGGCCAGTTTACTCGTCTGCCTCTCTCACTGCATGGTGGGCTTCCCGGAGGCTGTCTCATGCACAGTGCCCAGAACACAGTAGGTGCTCGATAAATGTTGGTGAATGAGGTCAGAATGCCGACTCTATCCCCAGCACAGCCCTGCCTTCCTCTGGCCTGATCTCCCTGCTGCCTGAGGTTCTGAGGGTCCCAGGGCGGGAGGGGACATGACCAGGCCGGATGACACAGACATGACGTGCCCTGGGGGCCCTGGAACTAAGGATTCTACTCTGAAAAGAGGGGGCAAGGGCTTCTGGAATAACTGGGCTTTGAAGGACAGGAGGACAAGTTGGGCAGAAAAAGAGAATAATTCATTTTTATTAACGAAAAATTGCAAGCCAGACACCGGTTCCTTAGATGACTTCCCTTGTTGATTCCTTGTAATCAGCCTTTGGCTAGATAGTTTTGCCCCCAATCTTCAGATAACAGGTGGCCAAAGAGACCTGAAGCTGCTCGCCCAGGATCACATAGCTCCATGTGGCAGATTCAAATTCAAACCCGGGTGTGGCTGCTTCCAGGCACCGTATCTTTGCTCCATGCATCGTGCCAGGGTCTCAGCACAGGTAACCCAAGTGAGCAAAGGCCTGGCGACCGGATGGAATCGTGGAAACAGAAATTACCTAAGAAGACTGTGAGGACTAACTCCCTACCCTAGAGGTCTGCAGTGAAAGCCAGGGAGGGGGAAGTGGATCAGTCACTTGTCTTCTCTGTGCCTCAGTGTCTGTGACTGCAAAATGGGAACACAACAGCACCTGCTTCATACTGAGGGATAAATATCTCTAAAGTGCCCAGAACGGTGCCTGGTGGAAAGCATTGCATACATGGTTTCAACTAAATAAACAGGGGACGTGGTTGGTCTGAGTCCAGGCAGAGGTGCAGTAGAGCCCCTGGGGCATCTCTGGACGGGAGGGTCCGAGGGCCTTGGGGCAGCAGAGGCGGGATGATGGGCTAGGGGCTGACAGGAGAGGTCGTGGCTTCACTTGTCCCAGCCAGTGGTCGAGGCGGATCCTCGGAGACCCCTGGAAGGGCTCAGTGAGACCACGAGACCCGAGGGCAGCCCTCTCCCCTGGTCCTTGGAAGCTGAGCCACAGGGAGAGAGAATAAGCGTCGTTCTTTCACCTAAAGAGGCGCATGCGCACACAGGCTCCTGGATCACATCCCAAGGCAGTGAGAGGAGGTGAACTGTCCCCGTCCCCAGAGGACGAGTTAGATGGTCAGGGAGAGGGGCGTATTCCGCCTCAGCACCATCCCAATTAAAATATAAAATCATAAAGACACCCAAGGCAGAGGCGTGGGGGAGGGGCGACAGTCCTGGACTAGGGGGTCACGAGGTGGGTTGGTTTTCAGTTCTGCTCCATAATTCACTCACCCATTTACTCATTCAACAAACATACAGTGTACACCTCTATACGCCTGATGCCGGGGTATCAACGGAGCCCACGGACACAGTGCCTGCTCTCAGGGGACACACGGTCCGGGTGACACGCTGAATGGGCCCATTACCACTGTCACAGGAGAGTGGGGAGATGGACGGGACCCCCGAGCTCACCCGGATGTCAGGGCAGCCCTCCCTTGGGGACGGCCATGGTTAAGCCGGTCCTGCCGGATAGGGGTATATCCTGCACATATAAGCCATCTGTGAGGCTTCGGAAAAACACCGCGTTTCTCCAAACCTCCACATTTTGCAAAGGGGATATTTCATCATAGCCGGGCATTATACATGCTAGGGGAACCTCGGTGATTCTATCAGATCAAAGAAAAAGAATTTATCCTTTAAGAAATCCCTGCTGATTTACACAGGCTTTCCTGGTGGCTCAGTGGTAAAGGATCCGCCTGCCAGTGCCGGAAACGTGGGTTCTAGCCCTGGGTTGGGAAGATCTCTGGGAGAAGGAAACGGCAACCCACTCCAGTATTTCTTGCCTGGAAAATCCCATAGACAGGAGCGGGGCAGGCTACAGTCCATGGGGTTGCAAAGAGACATGACTTAGCAACAGAACAACTGCTGATTTACTCTGTTAATTCCTCAAATGGGGAGAGGGTGTTGCTAAGGCCAGAAGGATCGGTGACCTAGACCCAAGACCTCACCAGGCCAAGGTCAGAGGCAGAGTCTGAAGCTGTGAGATCCCCAGGAGGCCCGGGGCAGCTCCCGGCCCTTTGCGTGTCCCTGGGCCCAGAGCCCTCCTCTCCCTCTGCCTCCAGAGTTTGCTCCCAAACGGGCAGGCCCATCCTCTCTGTCCTTGTCACCTCCCTGGCCCTCAAGACAGGCCCTCTCGCTCTATAAAGGGAGGAATCGCAGCCAGGAAGACCAAGTTCCACGGTATCCAAGAGTCCCCTTTTGGACTGTGGGTGTCATTCTTGCTTGATCGCCAATTCCCCCCTCATTCACACACGTACCACCAAGCCCAGATATGGAGCCTCCACAAAGCCCCTTATTAAGAAATTGGTCAATTTCCTGCTAATTAAAATAAATACTATGCCACATTAAAGGCCAATTAGTTTGCAGAGCTGCCAGGGAAACGTCGCCTGGAAAATGTACACCCCACCCCATCCCCCACCTCCTCAGAAAAGGGCGGCCGCAGCACTGGCAGCAGTGGTTGGGGGAGGCCTGGCAGCACGGGCTTCCAGAGAGGGCGGGGAGGAAGGGATGGCCAGCTGGGGGCCAGGCGGCAGCGGGAGCTGCCAGGCGGGGCTTCCCTTTCCTGGAGGGACCCTGCTCACTTGGCCAGGCAGCCCCGGACCCCACCCCTCCCCAGGAAACACAATCCCTGAGACCAGGTCTCCCTGGCCAAGTCCACACCCAAAGGCAAGCCTGTTCTCCATAAGGAGTACCTTTAATTTCTGAAAAAGATGGGATCTGGGAACTTCCCTGGTGACCCAGTGGTTAAAGCTCCATGCTTCCAACGTGGGTGGTGCAGCTTCGATCCCTGGTCAGGGAACCAAGATCCCACTTGACCAATGGCCAAAATAGAAAATAAGTGGTCCATTCTTTTTTTTTTTAAAGAAGACAGGCTCTCTAAGGCTGTAATCACAGGCCCTCCCTGTACCCCTAAGTGATTTCACTGAGCCCTACAGCAGTCCTTGGAGAGAGGTGCCACTATCCCCATTTTGCAGATGAGCAAGCTGAGGCCCAAAGCCACCAAGTCCCTCTCCTGAGGTCACCAAGTCCCTCTCCTGAGGTCTCAGCTTCTACGGGCAGAGCAGGAGGTATGCCAGGTACCCTCCAACTTATACACAGATAAACCTGTAACGGTTCCTTTTACAACATTGAGGATTTTTCCATAACATAAAAAAGGGCAGGGGACTGACCACGTCTGCATAAAAGCAAATTTTATTGGCCGCATTTGTTCACGGTGAGGCCTAACTGTTCCCTAATTATAAGAAAGCACCTGTTTGGTCCATGCTAGGCCCTGTGCAGTTGTTATTTCATGCAACCTCACTCGCACCTGGGGCTCAGAGAGGTTTGGTAAAGTGCCCAAGGTCACACAGCCTGTCCATGTCTTAGCCACGGAAATCTGCCTTTGAGGTCCAAGTTTCTCCATTTCCTCAAGGTCAAAGCCGAAGTCTGCAGGTCTTCTGCTCTCCTGGCAAGGCAATGAGCTACAGAAAACAACACGGGGTTCACTGTGTGACAGACATACTCCTTTCTCACCCTGGGCCTCAGCTCTCTCATCTGCCAAATGGACTGCATTCAACTTGAGCATCCTGCAGAGGCACTCGGTCTGGGGCCAGTGGCTGGATATAGAGCATCCACCCAGACAGGAGAAACAGTATCCCTCTGCCAGGACACGGAGACCTGGCTGCCCTGCAGTGAGTGGCAGAAAGAAGCCCAGCGACCAGAGAGGGACAGAATGAAAAGGGTGGGGACAGCGCTCCCATGGCGCTGGCCACAGAGCCACACCTCTGGCTGCCGCCGCACCACAGACAGCTCACAGGGCAGGGAGGGGACGTCCCCTCTGCCCCCAGCAGCTCCCGTAGGACCTGGGTATCTGGTGCCCATCTACCCCACACACCCACCCCAGGCACCATTTCCCACTCGGTCCCATAGATTAGTGGCTCTTCCCAGGCCAGGAGCAGAAGGCAGTGAAGGTAAGCAGGGGAAGGGCTAGGAAACGTGCAGGGGGTGGGAGGGAGGGTGGGGGGCCTCTGAACCTCCCCCTCATGCTGAGCGCTAACTTGGAGGCCCCAGCATGTCACAGAAACTGCTCCCACGGGACTCATCAGAGGGGCGCTCAGGCATCCTGCTTCTGTCTGATAAGGAAGAAGCAGCGCAGGAGTGGGGAGTGGTCTGCGTCCTTCCACCATGAGGGCTTATGGCTTGGGCACTGGCCAAAGTAGGAGAGTCAGAGGGGAGGTAAACACGGACGCCATGTGCGCGACAGCCATGGGCCGTGTGTGCACAGAACTCTGGATGCAGAGAGGATGCAGAGCAACTCGCTAGGAGGGTGGTTCCCAGAGCAGCTGACGGCGGACCGAGGTCCAAAAGCAGCAGGGAGAAGAAAGGGCGCCCCTGGCAGAGCGCACCCTGCAAGCAAAGGCCCAGAGGCCTGACCCGAAAGAACATGGCGCACCAGGAGGACAGAGCAGCCCAGTGGAGTCGAGTGGTTGGCGCTAACGAGATGGGTGAGGAAGACTGGGGTTCACGCGGTCAGGGCCTTTGGCATCATCATTGAGCTCGAACCCACCTGCCAATGCTAGAGAGGCGGGTTCCATCCCTGGGTTGGGAAGGCAATGGCATCCCGCTCCCGGATTCTTGCCTGAGAAATCCCACGGAGCAGACTCTGTAAACTACAGTCCATGGGGTCGCAAAGGAGTCAGACACGACTTATCGACTAAACAACAGCAGTGATAATGCCATCTGCTATTGAACGGTTATAATGCATCCAGCACCATGCTAAGCCCGAGGCAAGCTCTGAAGCTCACTCACTCCTCTTGTTGTTCAGTCACTCAGTCCTGCCTGATGCTCTTTGACCCCATGGACTACAGCATGCCAGGTTTCTCTGTCCTCCACTATCTCCCAGAGGATGCCCAAACTCATGTCCATTGAGTCGGTGATGCCATCCAATCATCTCATCCTCTGTCACCCCCTTCTCCTCTTGCCCTCAATATTTCCCAGCATCAAGGTTTTTTCCAATGAGTTGGCTCTTTGCATCAGGTGGCCAAAGTATTGGCGCTTCAGCTTCAGCATCAGTCCTTCAGTGAATATTCAGGGTTGATTTCTTTTAGGATGGACTGGTTGGATCTCCTTGCTGTCCAAGGGACTCTCAAGAGTCTTCTCCAGCACCAAAGTTCAAAGCATCGATTCTTCAACTCATGCTTCAGTCCTCTTACGTGAGTACTATTATCATCCTCATTGTGGGATGCAATAACTGAGATCCAGAGAGGTTATGTAAGTTGCTGGTTGTCACACAGCTGATAGTGGCTGGACTGAGACTTGGATCCAGGCCCCCAGACCTCCCCCAGCGGCATGTGCTACCTCTAAGGAGCTCAGACTTCACCTTAAGGCAACAAGGAACCACGAGGGATTTTAAAGGCAGGTGGATCGTACAGCCTCGATGCCCCAACCCCCAGAGTCAGGCTTGTGGAGACCTGGTGGATCTGTTTCTGAGGACCACTGGTGGCTCCATGACTTCCAGGGATCTGCCCTTGTCTTCTTCCTGCTGTTTCTATTCTCCCTGGGGCCGGGGGCATCACTGCCTGGGACCCAGACTCCCACCAGTCAGGAGTCTCCGCTCCTCCAACCCTTCCCCACCTTTCCCACTCTCTTCTCCTTTCCCTTCCTTGCTCAGGGATGGCATCTATGGGGTGCATCTGGGAAAGAGACTCCCAGTGGAGCCGAACAACCCTCAGAACGAACCCAGAAGATGTAGCCTCCCCTCGGGTGCTGCAGCTGCCCCACGCCCCTTCCCCACGTCCTTCCCAGCCTCTTGACACCCTTGGAGGGGGTCTCGGGCTTTGCCAAGAGTACTGGAGAGCTCCCTCCCACCACCTCGTCTCCAGAGGCTCCTCTTTCATCCTGCCTTCCTTGTCCCCCAAGGGCTTCAGCATGACAGGCATCACACGCAGCAGATTTGGGGAACACTTCAGCACTTCCCTTCCCCATCCTCCTCATTGTGCACATAGAGAAGCTGAGGTCCGGACTAGGACAGTCAGCAGAGCGGCTGGGGACCGTCTTTCCTGGGCTCCTACCCCACCACGCACACACTGACAGCCCTGTGTTTCCACGTAGGGGAGTCTCACATTTGATTCTCACATCTGCCCAGAGCAAGATGAGTTCTAAGAGGAAGACTGGGCTGTCTTGCTCTAGCTCCTTCGATCGCTAAAAATGCAGACTCTCCTGTCAGCGCCTGTGCCTCCAAAGGAGTGAAAGGAGGCAGGCAGCAGGTCCACGTCTTGCCCAAGGTCATGTAGCAGAGCAGGCACAGTCAAAAGGGTCTCCTGTCTGAGGTTCCTCCTGTTCTTTAGCGTTAAGGCTGGCAAAGGCATTGGCCTGACTCCCTTTCTGTGCTCATGGCAGACATGACTAGTTGATCACAGCACTCTTCTCAAAGCCAGGATGCAGCTTCAGAATCCTCAGCATAGGCTTCTCAACACAGCCTTTACCGAGCGTGGAGTTGGCGACCAAGGGTGACACCTGTCCGCCACTCTTCCCCGGTTTGTAGGTCTAGTCTGATTTTGTATCTGCCGCAGCACCCAGCCTGGTGCCCAGCACAGGTCACGGTGATAAACATTTGTTGAGTAAGCGAGTGAGTGAACAAATGATGACTGCTTAATGAGTGTGTTACTGTTGTTGTCCAGTTGCTAAGCCTTGTCTGACTCTTTGTGATCCTATGGACTGCAGCACGCCAGGCTTCCCTGTCCTTCACTGTCTCCCTGAGTTTGTTCAAATTCGTGTCCATTGAGTTGGTGATGCCATCCAACCATCTCATCCTCTGTCACCCCTTTCTCCTCCTGCTTCAATCTTTCCCAGCATCAGGGTCTTTTCCATTGAGTCTGCTCTTCGAATCAGGTGGCCAACGTACTGGAGCTTTAGCTTCAGCATCAGTCCTTCCAATGAATATTCAGGGTTGATTTCTTTTAGGATTGACAGGTTTGATCTCCTTGCTGTCCCAGGGACTCTCAAGAGTCTTCTTCAGCACCACAGTTTGAAAGCATCAATTCTTTGGTGCTCAGCATTCTTTATGGTCCAACTCTCACATCCGTACTGAGCACCTCCCAAAGCCAGTTGCTCTAGAGCAGCTCCCTTCACTGTAACAACATGACCACAAAAGTAATAGTAATGACCCCAAAACGGGAGGTCTCCTGAGTCTTCTGCTGCTGCTGCTGCTGCTAAGTCGCTTCAGTCGTGTCCGACTCTGCGACCCCATAGATGGCAGCCCACCAGGCTCCCCCGTCCCTGGGATTCTCCAGGCAAGAACACTGGAGTGGGTTGCCATTTCCTTCTCCAATGCATGAAAGGGAAAAGTCAAAGTGAAGTCGCTCAGTCGTGTCCGACCCTCAGTGACCCCATGGACTGCAGCCCGCCAGGCTCCTCCATCCATGGGATTTTCCAGGCAAGAGTACTGGAGTGGGGTGCCATTGCCTGAGTCTTCTAAGGCACTTCAACTGGGGTGAGGAACATTGGGAGGTCATTTCCCCGGGGTCACATACGACCTGGTCTCCCGCTTCTTGGTCCAGCGCTCTGCCCCTGATGAAAGGAAGAAAGGATGAGTGGAGTGAGTGATCGGTGACTGTCCCCTACCCAGGGAGGCATTCAGTGACTCAAGGCGAAAGGACTGACTTTGACACAGGAGCAGGCGGTTGGCCCACGGCCCCTCCCTCCACTCCCTCCAAGTATTTTCATTAGGACTCTGCTGCTGCACCTGGCTCCTTGGCCCCTGCCCCAGGAAGATGCAGACGCCTCTGCTGGCTTTATTAAGGACCTATTAACCCAGTGTCTCTCAGGCCTGGGTTATAGAAGCAGCTCTGGGCAGAGCTAATGATGCTGTCATTGCAGACCTCGGTGGAAAGCCCCAGAGGAGTTCCAGTGGGGAGGGGAGGGAACCTGGGGTTACAGCGAGGGCTGCAGAGTCGCACAGGCCTGCCTGGTTTCATCCCAGTTCCTCTACTAATTGGCTCTGTGGCCTTGGGGCGCACCTCACTTCCCTTGTTTTGAGTCGCAGCTTCCTCATCTATAAAATGGGGTAATAATGTACTTGTTTGAAAAGTCATTGAGCTAACGCCTGACACCACCCAGCATGCAGCAAAGCACTCGCTATAACCAGTAACATCCTGAAGACCCTCTGGGAGCCGGGCAGGGAGAAGCGCTCATAACACATTGACCACCTGGTGAGACAGCCAGTGGCTCTGCGCATCTCAAATTTATGAAAGAAAAACTGAGGATACCAGGGAGGTTAAGTGCTTGGCCAAAGCTTCACTGCCAGGAAGGGACAGGGCCACGATTCAAATGTAGGCTGTGGACGCCACAGCCAGAACTGGGCCATTTCCTGCCTGGAGAGGGAACAAAGCCTCAGGCATGTGGGCGGGGCTGGGGGGCTGCCTCTTCCACCAGTGCCTTAAAATGACAGCACAGCAGAGGGAAGGGGGCTCTGGGACAATAACGGAGATTTATGGCTTCCAACTCGATTGACTGCAGCATCTGGATGCCACACGTGACACCTGGAAGTGTGGGGGACCCCAACCCTCGGCGATAAATAGCAGGGAGGAACAGACACGGTGGGAGAACTGGGGTGAGCTGCCAGGTTGACCGCAGGGCCTGGTTGGGCCCACCTGGCTCTCCTCAAGCAGATGTACCCCTGAGGGTGTCTCCCACTGAGAGTGCTGAGTATCTGCCGGTCTCAGCAGGGCCCAGAATGGCTGAAGCCAAGTGTCGATTCAAAGGGAGGGCTGTGGCCTGAGCCACAAAAACAGTCAGAGGATGAGCAGAAGGTGGGGAGAACAGTAGTAATAGAAACAACCCGATGCTTGCTCTCAGTGTTCATGACCATCCACCATGTGACCAGCTTTGTAATACTGGCCACTTTCTAGCTGTGTAATCCCCGGCCAGTGACTTCATCCGAGGCTGCCCTCTCATCTGTGACACTGGGATCATCCTGGTACTTACCTCTCAGGGTTATTTGAAGGCTAAATTAGATAAGGAAATTCAAGGACTGTGCAGTAGTGCCTGGCAAAGAGTTAAGTTCCCCATCAGTGGTTGTAAGTATTATCCCCATTTGGCAGATGGGAAGACTGAGGCCTCAAGAAGGTAAGCGACTTGCCTCAGATTGTACAGTGGGTTGGTGGCAGAGCCTGTGCCAAAGACGGACCTCAGGGCCCAAGGCGACCATCCTGAGTCACACCACGGAGAGTAGTGAACCTCCTCCAGCTCCAGTAAGAGCTGCTATGTTCTGGGTACCTATTCTGTACCTGGCACTGTGCTAAGAGCTTCTGTGCGTAACTTAACAGAACCATCACAACTTTCGAGATAGGCATTGCATTGTTCTCATTGTCCAGATGTATAAGCTCTGGGGAAGCCAAGGGGGTTCACCACCAGGACTGATTCTGAAGTCCTGGTTCTCAGCACAGGCTACTGCCCTCTGGACGGAGGTTGTCTTTATTTCATCTTTATTTTACCAACTGCTCCAAGCTCCCTTCTGTGTCTTTCTTTCCTCCTCCAAGAAGAGGAGGGATAAATATGATGCTAAGTCGGCCACAGTGGACCAGAAGTCTTCTGATCAATCCCTTCAGGGCTGGGGCCCTTCTCTCGCTCCTCAAAAGAAGGAGAGAGAATGAGAGAAGAAAACTCACCCAAGCCCCTCCCACTCGCCTTTGCTCTCCCCAGTCTGAGTGGCCAGAAACCCGGCAGCCTACACAAGGTCACACTGGGGAACCAGGCTGGATGGAGGGGGCAGGGGGAGGGGATTTGAAGCAGCAGTCCCCCTTCTGTGCACACACGCTCCCTACATTCCCATCTGGTCAGCCTGGATGCTGAAAATCCAAGTCTACCCCATACAAAAAACAAAAGCGTCTCCTTTCCATTATAGAAAACCCTAGAGACCTGGGCTGCTCTGCTTGCCTTATCTCTTGGCCAGTGTGGCAAGGGCAGGGGCTGGGTGAAATGACAGTTGTCCTGGCCAGAGAAGAGAGGTCCCAGCCCTTGGCCTGGGTCCCCACTGGAGCCATACACTGGGGAGCAGCCCAGAGAGCCTGGAGCCCACTGACACCACCCTCCCTGCCAGAAGCAGTGCCAGATGAAGAGGCTCCAGGCTCCTGCCCCAGCACGTGGGGCCCCTGACCTGTCCTCCTGAGAGCTCCTGGCCTGTCCATCCGAGGTGACCCTTTCTCCTTCCCCACAGAAGCCCAGACCTCTGACCCTTATTAAAAACAAAATCCGAAGAGGGGAAAAAAAAAAAAAATCCTGCACAAACAGCCTGAGACGTGTCCCCTCCCTCCCTCCAAAACACACACACACACACACACAAACACACAGCCTCAGACGTGCAAGGCTGCAGCCAGGCTTCCACATAAACAAGTTGTTGCAGAGTGGCTTTTGTTTATGAAACATTTAGGTTCCCTCAACTTTTTTTGTGTGGGGGGGTGTGGACTATTTCACAGTTTTCTGGTGAACAGGGAGTGGAGAGGGAGCCTGGGGTTTGCCTAGATTTCACTTCTCCCTCTGTGTTCTCTGCCGGTTAGAATATGGGGAAGGTGATATGAGGGGAAGGGACCAGGCAACTCAGGAGGTGTGTGTGGGGACGGGGGAACCCCTGGGCATCACCTGAAAAAAGTCACCCCCCGCCCCCCATGGGAAGGTCCAGCTGAGGGCTTCAGGCAGCCAGGTCAGCCCCAGGGCCTCGTTAAACGGTCCCAGGCCGGGCCTCCTGGAGGGCAAAGCGGGTGTTCCGCGTCCCCTCGGCGTCCCGGACGCGACCCAGCCCCTGGCGCTCAGAAAACATTTGGGACCGCGCGGGCTGACGTGTCCCTGCCCCCCACCCCCACCAGGCACCCCGCCTTCGACGCCTGGAAACCAGCGAATCCGCCAGAAACAAAGGCAGGGCTGCTTTTACAAACGCAAACAACAGTTTTGCTTTTTCTTTTTTCCTTCCCATCCAAGCGGGCAGCTAGGCAGGTTTGGGGGTCCGGGCGGGGCCAGAGCTGCAGCGTTTGACCCCCTCTTCGGCGCCCCTCGACCCCGCGTCCGTCGCGCGGGACTGGCCCCGGGGCGCATGCGCGGGCCGGGGCGCCGGAGGCCGCGGCCGCCCGCGCAGCCTCGCGCGAGCCGGTCTCCGTGGTAACGGGCTCACGGGGGGGAGGGGCCGGGTGCGCGGGCCGCGGCGGCAGCTATTTCTGCCGCTTCCTGTTCCTCCCGGCCACGTCGCCATGGCAACGGTGTTACTCACCAAGGCCGCTTCCCGGCTTCTGCCGGCGCTCGTGACCCCGGCCGCCCGCGCCCCCTCGTCTCTCACTTGCTGTGCTCGGGCTCTCTCCCCCCCAATCCCGGCGTCGTCCTCCTCCGGCACCGCACCCCCCGGTGCCCCCTCCTCTCCGCCCCGCCGGTGCCCGCGGCCGCCCCGGAGCAAGCGAGCGAGGGAGGAGGGAGAGATTGATGGGGGACGCTTATTAAAAAACATTGTAACCGTTTCCGTTTTTTATTACGTTGACAAGGAAGCGTTATTTACTGTTATTGTTTGCTGAGCGGGCAGCGCCGGAGCGCGGGCGGCCGTCCCGGGAGCTCACCTTTCGGGCGTTCCCGGGGTTAGTCGAGGGTGGAAGCGGGGAGGCCGGGGGGGGGGGGGGGTGTGGGCGGGGATCGGGGCTGAGAAGGGGGCGCGCTCCCCACCCCCAGGCAGCCCCCCCCGGCCCGTGGGGTTCGCTCCTCGCCCCATCCCCACGCCGGCTCGGCCGGCCCCACCTCGCCGGGCCTGTTGTTTGCGCAGGGGAGAAAGTGCAGAGGCCGGGTGACTCGTGTTGAAGGAGAAGGCAACAAAAATTTAAAAAAAAAAAAAAAAAGGAACAGATGACTTCATTCTCCTCGGGAAGGCTCTGTCCTACGTGGACAATTTCCTGGGGACTGTGGTGGAACAGCCCCGCTGCCGCTGGAAGCACAAGAAACTAAACCGGATAAAGACCAAAAAATTCTCGGTCTTGCCTGAAACCCAGCCGGGGGAGGCTGGTGGCGCGTGAACCGCGAGGAGGGTCGAATTCTTCCACTCGCGCTTGGGGCTTGGCTTCCAACAAACCTCCCCACTTAAAACTCCTGTACCCTGAGAGAGTGAGCAAGTGGCCCAAGGTCACACAGCTAGATTTCATTCTGCCCAGACACCTGCAGGGACAAACGCAGCAGAGACCGGGGAGCAGAGCCAGTGTTTGGACCCGGGGTCTCGGAAGAGGGGTGAGGCTCAGCTTGAGGCCGGGCGAGGGGAGATGAACTCGGCAGGTATAAACCCCGGTTCCTCCAACTCCGGGCTTACCCCCACCGGGAGCCCTCAACTGGGGATTCGTTGGGGGATGTGTCCGTGGGGGATCGGATGGACCTGAAGATGCCCCACCCCCAGGCCCCTGCTGAGATGTTAATCTCACCTGCTAATGAAAGTTGGCAATTCTGTCCCTAACTCCCCACTCTTAGCTGAAATGCAAACAGTCGTGTTCTGTACAGAGAAGCAGAGGAAAAAGCCAGAGGAAAAGGGCCTGAGTTCACAATCTAAAAAGGACTTTTAAAATCTGTTTATACATATAAACAAACGACTCCTAATGAGCAGGCCAGGTTTTGGAAGTGATGTTCAGAGACTCCCCGCAGCCTGTTTTGTGTTTTTTTTCCCCCCCTTCCAAGGGCAGGAGGCTTGGGATTGGGTTGCTGTGGCCTCTCCCAGTCTCTTGACCTTAGATGATCAACAAGGACTTTTCCAGCCCCCAGATGATTTCTGGAGCCTACTGTGAGGGCCAGCTTCTGGCTAAAGCCTGTGGGTCTGGGGCTCTGTTCCCAAAAACCATGACAGCTCTCAGCTTTGGAATCCCTCCCTGCATGTATGGACCAAAAGTCTTGGGCTCCAAGAGAAGAGAGTACCACCACCCCCTAGTCCTTCCACAGCAGGGTGCTGCCAGCCTGGTGGTACCGGAAGAGAGAGGGAAAGTAGGGAAGCCAGCACCACCCTTCGTGTCTCTGTCACCAGCACTTGTTACCCCTTCCACCAGCCTTCCAAGCAAACCCATCTCTGGCAGTAGGTAGCAGATTTAGAGAGTTGAGCTGTGGGCAGCTTTTGAATAGAAGCAAGTTGACAGATGACACCCAGCATCACAGAACTTCAGAGCTGGGAGGATCTTGGAGATTATCCAAACCAACCACTTTCCGATTTTACCAATGGGCACACTGAGGCCCAGAGTGGGGAAGAGACCCGGCTGGCATCTGCCGCTGTCTAGTGGCAGAACCTAGATCAGAACCCAGGCACCTTGCCACCCATTTGGGTGCTCATTGCCCCACACTGATTCTGCATGGAATTACCTGGATGATCAGAAAGAGGATGGGGTGGATGGAGCAAGATAACTATGGCAAGGCAGGAGACACTGAAATCAGACTGCCTGGGTTTCAAGGGAGACCCTGGACAAGGGCTCACTTCTCCCTGAGCCTCGATGTCCTTATTAAATGGGGATAATAACAGTACCCGCCCTAAGTTTGTCTTAAGGACTAAAGGAGATGGTACAGGAAAAGCACCCAGACTAAGCCTGGTACATATTAGTACTTAACTGATGTTTGTAAGGATGCTGATAGCAGTGATAACGCTCGTGGTTGCAGTGGGTTGAATCCGATCAGATCAGATCGGATCAGTCACTCAGTTGTGTCCCACTCTTTGCGACCCCATGAATTGCAGCACACCAGGCCTCCCTGTCCATCACCAACTCCAGGAGTTCACTCAGACTCATGTCCATCGAGTCAGTGATGCCATCCAGCCATCTCATCCTCTGTCATCCCCTTCTCCTCTTGCCCCCAATCCCTCCCAGCATCAGAGTCTTTTCCAATGAGTCAACTCTTCACATGAGGTGGCCAAAGGACTGGAGTTTCAGCTTTAGTATCACTCCTTCCAAAGAAATCCCAGGGCTGATCTCCTTCAGAATGGACTGGTTGGATCTCCTTGCAGTCCAAGGGACTCTCAAGAGTCTTCTCCAACACCACAGTTCAAAAGCATCAATTCTTCAGCGCTCAGCCTTCTTCACAGTCCAACTCTCACATCCATACATGACCACAGGAAAAACCATAGCCTTGACTAGACGAACCTTTGTGTGGTGGCCCCCAAAAGATAAGTCCACATCCTCATCCCTGGAACCTGTGGATGTGACCTTATCTGGAGAAAGGGTCCTTTGTAGATGTCAAGGATACTGAGATCCAGTCATCCTAGATTACCCAGGTGGGGTCTCCGTGTCATCAAAAGTGTCCTTAGAGGAGATGAGGCAGGGACATAGAAGAGGAGAAAGCCACGTGCAGGCTGAGGCAGAGACAGTGATGTGACGGTAACAGGCCTCAGCCCTGGACCTCCAGGCTCTGCAGGAGCTCCTCGGGGAGCTGTGGTCAGTCCCCAAGGCTTTCCGAAGCTCAGGAGTCTGTTCTTTGCAGCAAGGATCGGAGATGGAGTGTCCAGCTGAAAGAGCAGAAAAATGATAAGGATGATCCCAGGACATCACTGCCCAGGGAGGGCCATGGGAAGAGCCAGACATCCTTCTGGAAGCTCTGCCATACCAGCTGCGAGGCCCTGAGCAAACGCTTTAATCTGTTGGCCTCCCGTGGGGCCTGATGTTAGAGAAGATGCTGTTTCATTCCTGGGTGCCAAGAACCTGGGACTCCAGCACTGCAGAAGTAGGGGCCCTTCCGCCCCAGGCCACGGGTCTGCCTCAGGGTGAGGGGCCAGCAGGAAGGAGGGGACTGTAGCGCTCTCTCGCTGGCTCCCTAGGTGCCTGCCTCCTCCCTCTCAGGCAGAGAGAGCACGGGCTATTTTTATACACAGGTAAGCCTGCCCGGTCTCCTGGCCCCTCCCAACTGCCAGAAACCTCCCTGCAGGCAGGGACCACGGACTGCTGACCTCCAGAGCCTGGCCTGGTCCTCAACATGTGCGGATTGAGCATGGACCATTTTCCAGAACAGCCAGCCCCTCTGTCCTCTCTCCATCCGGCACAATGGAGCCAAGACAAGATGGGGGTGGCCACCTCTCTTTGAATGTGATCTTTCTCCACCAGACTCTGGACCACTCAAGGAAGATGTGTGACAAGCTGAGTAGAATAGCAGAGTCAGCCTGGCCTTGCCTTTCTTCCGGAGGCCATGGCTCCCGGTAACCATAGCAGCAGGCAGACTGAGCCTCAGCCACAGAAAGCCCACTGGTCTTTGGCAGAAGACGGGCAGGGTCAGGCCACTGAATTTTCTCTTATTAGGCACAATCGTATTAACTCTCTCCTCAACTTCCCTCACTCTGGCTTTTTGCAGAGCAAGAATGACCCTAACAGCACTCATTCATTCACTTGGCCCATCAGGGCAATCAACAAGCACATGCTCTTGCCAGCGACTGTCCTAAAAACCGGGAGGCTTTCTGGACAGCAAGACACAGCTCCCGAGTTTGGGAGGCACATGTTCTAGGGACGAAAGAGATAAAGAAACAGGCCGATACCAAGGGCCAGGGAGCAAGACAAGTTAGAGAGACAACAGGGTGAGGGGTTAGGCTAGAGAACGAAAGGGCTGGAGTTTGGAGAGGAAGGTCAGGGCGATGAGGATGGTGACCACGGACTGAGACCTGGGTGAAGGGAGGCGGTGAGCCCCGCAGAGAGCGGGATGAGAAGTCCTGGGCAGGGGAACAGCGAGTGCAATGGCCCTGAGGTGGTGTCTCCGGGTGCCCTGAGGGCTGGTGCTGGTCTTCTGGGGGTGGGGCTCAGATTGTCTCTATGAACACCGGAAGCCAATGGGGGAGAGCGAGCCAGGGGCTGGTTTGTGTTTTTTAAAGAATCTCTCTGGTTTCTGAGTGGATCACAGCCTGAAGAAGCCTGCAGAAAGGTGGGAAAAGTCAGAAGCTGGTGGAGTCCAGGCGAGAGACGGCGCTGGCCTGGCTGGGGACAGCAACAGTGGGAGAGACAGACATGGCTGAATTCAGGGTTTCTTTCAAGTAGAGTCATTAGGATTTGCCAAAGGATCGGATGTGAGTTGGAAGAAAGAGAAAAGTCAAGGTTGACTGCTGTGTCATGAACAGTGGGAGGTACTTCCCGAGATGATGAAGACTATAGGAGAAGTGGGGGTGGGGCAGGGGGTATCAAGGGTCGGTATTTGCACGCGGGATGTCTGCAAAGCCTATCTGATACTCATATATTGTGTGCTTAGAGCTATCAGAGCTGCCATTTACTTCACACCACAGAAAGAGACTGAGACCCAGAAAACAAACCTATGGTTACCAAAGGGGAGAGGTTGGGAGGGATAAATTAGGTTGGGATTAACGTACACATTACTGTCCATAAAATGGAAAGGGGGCTATGTATACCTAGAGCTGATTCGCATTGTCGTACAGCAGAAAGTAATACACCATTGTAAAGCAACTCTGTGCAAATGTGCTCAGTCGCTGAGCCAGGCCTTTGTACCCCATGGACTGTAGCTGGCCAGGCTCCTCTGTCAATAGGATTTCCCAGGCAAGAATACTGAAGTGGGTTGCCATCTCCTCCTGCAAACGATCTTCCCAGCCCAGGGATCAAACCCACGTCTCCTGCATTGGCAGGCGGATTCTTTACCACTGAGCCTATGCGCCAATCAAAAATAAATAGATAATCAACTGGGACCTACTGTATAGCACAAGGAACTATACTCAATATTTTGCAATGACCTATAAGGGAAATGAATCATTGTGCTGTACACCTAAAACTAACAAGACAAGGTAAATCAACTGTACTCCAATACATAATAATATAATAAATCCACACAACCACCCTACGAGGTAATCACCCCTGTTATCCCCATTTTACAGATGAGGAAACTGAAATCTAGAGAGGCAAATCTACCCAAGGATGGCAGATGGTCAGGCTACAAACCCAGGCAGTCTGATTTCAAAGGCCATCTTCTTATTCGTCTAATCACTGGCTCATGTGCCCATTCATTCACTGTTGTCTGCACCGCATGCTAAGCCTTGCTCTGAGGTCTGGCAATGCAGGGATCCTTTCATGCTATGCACCATCCAAGCACTGGGGAAGCAAGCCAGACCCTGGCCCAGCCAGCACAGAGCTGAATTTCTAAGGAGACAGGCAGGTGACGAGCAAAGAGAAGCACCGTGACAAGAGGCTCACAGATTTGTGCTAAGTGCAACGGAGCAGAGCAGCAGTGTGCTTATTCAGGAGAGTAATCGGGCCACACGCTGCAGAGCAGTTGGGGCTGCCTCAGAAGATGGGAGACATCTCAGAAGCAGTCAAGCCAAGAGCAAGAGGAATGGCATTCCCAGCAGAGGGAACAGTAGACGCAAAGGCTCTTGTGGTGGGAGAGCAGGCAGGGGAGGGGGCTAGGCCGGCAGCGTGTCCAGGGGGCTGAGTGCCCACAGAAACCAACTGCAAAGAGGAGGCAAGTTGGGCCAGGGGCAAGCGAAACGGGCAACAAACCAAGGCCTCATAGGCAAGTGGCCCTGGAGGGGCCAAGAAGGACATCAACATCGAGGTAGCAATGATGCACAAACCAGAAACGTGCCTGGGGGCTGTGACCCTGGTGGGCACCAGGACAGGGCTGGCCCGGGCCCACAAAGGGTGAAGAATAAAGCCCCCCACCCCCAGGTCTTCCCCCTTCTAACCTGAACCCAGGGCTGACTCCACAGCTGTGCCCTTAAGCACCAGGCTGTTCCACCCCTCTTGGGGTTAACCGTGGCCTTCACGGGGACCCAGGGCCCAGCAGTATCCCCCCTGGCACCACTGAGTCTGGTCATCTAGAAAGAGCCAGGGTGACCCCTGGCCACCTGATGAGTCATTCATTCACTCACTCGTTCAACATCTATTCGTCACTGCTCCATCACCGGTACTGGGGGTGCAGCAGGGGATAAGACCAAGACCTTTCCATCACGGAGCTGAAGGTTTAGAAACAAACGGCAAGTCAGGGAGAGGTACAGGTATGAGGCGGAAGACGGAGGGCTTCACTGTGGGAGCTGGGACGGTAACTCCAACTTTGGGACCCAAGGCTTGACAGATGCTCCCTGAGCCCAGGGGTCCCCTGGCCCACCCCCTCCCCTGCTCATGGTGATGAAAGGAAGAGCAAGCAGGGCTCCTGGGCTCCCGGAACCATTGTTCCCCTTCCGTCTCCTCCACTCTTGGCCCTCCCTCAAAACTGGGTCCCTCCTTTCCTTGGTCAGCTGCCAATCTGGGGACAAAGCCAGTCACACAAGCACAGCAACCTCCCAATGCCCAGAGGCCTGGATCTGAGCTGGGGAAAGCTGGTCTCAAAGTCTAGGCCAAAGCAGACTCAGCTCTCCCTTCCCAGCACACAAAGGGTTGTGGGGCACCCGGCCTCTGAGCCCGAGGCCCAAGACTGAATGCCTCCTGCAAGCTGGAGGGCGGGAGGCAAGGCTGACTATTCAGAACAGCACGCAGCAACATAAAACAGCTTTCGACAGCTACTCCTTTTCTTACCCTCTCCACTCCCTGAGCCAAGCATCCCCAGGTGAGTTCAGAGCAGCCCATGAGGGCTTGTCTATCAATAGCCCCATTTTATGGAGGAGGAAAACTGAGGCTCCATGGATCCGATGACTTTCTCAGGTGGTAGAACCAGGGCTCCAACTCAGGGCTGACACCCAGTCGGTGCTGGCAGAAAGGCTGAGAAATCGGGCCATAGGGGAAGAGTGGCAGCTGCCTTAGCCCCACATTACAGATGAAGTCAGTCACCCTCAAAGTTGCACAGCTAGTAAGCGGGGGCGGGGCTTGAACCCAAGATTGTTGGTCTCCAGGGCCCAGGTTCCCAGGTACCTAGAGGAACAAGGGGGAAGAAGAGGGGATTGGAGGCCTGAGAACTCTGATGGCCCTTGGTACGGGTCTTCCGAGTCCACATGCGCCAGGCAGAGAGGAGCCTGGAGGACCGGGCGTCTCCGAGGCAGGCTTGCTGGTCACCCAGCTACCCTCTCCTTCCCTGTTACCAACTCTGGGGTCCCAGCCCAGACCTGACCCCTCTGCCCTCGGGGCTGCTCTCAACTCCTGGGTCCCTGCAATGTGGGACCACTGGGAGGGCGCGCTGTGGATCCCGCCTTCCAGAAACTTTGGCCGGATCAGGGATAAGCCTTGCCCCAGAGCCTCAGAAAAATGTAGCTGCCAAACCGCTGGAATGCCAGCCCACCACAGCCTTAGCTTTAGGCTGAGCCAGGAGGTGCCTTCAGGGATGGGGATGTGGGTTCTCCTCCTGGGGTCAGTCCTCACCCATTACTGCTGCAGGGATGCAGAGCAGGAGTGTGTGTGTGTGTGTGTGTGTGTGTGTGTGTGTGTGGTGGGCAGAAACAGTGGATGGGAGAGGGAGGGAGAGAGAGATCCAGACTGAGCAGAGGGCTGGGTGACAGAGACAGCAACGCGCACACACAGAGAGAAGGAGGGAACTTGAAAGCTGCGGAAAGGAGCTGACAGAGAGGACAAGACGACAGAAGGGAGAGAGGGACACCAGCGAGGGGCCAGCCTGGCAGCAGAATCAGAGCATCCTAAAAGCAGAGCCCTGAAGAGCTGGATGGGGAGAGAGACCAGGAGAAGGAAGGGCTGGGGGACCAGGAGAGGGTGTGGGAGCTTCGCCCAGAGTACAGCTGGGGGCCCTGAGCGGGGATGGGAGCTGAGGCTGCAGGTCTTAGACCGGCCAGTGCTCTCTCCGTATGACAGCCTTCATCAGCCCCAGGAAGGGGCGAGGCAGGGGGCCAAAGTCTGGCCCCCTCAACCCCCGCCCCCCAGCTGCCCTGGGGAGAGGACAGGCATGTGAGGGTTCCAGCCACTGCTGGGATCCCTCAGGGCCTCAGGCTCCCTGCCCTGACCCCCCAAACCCCTCTTCTCTCTGCATCAGCCTGGACTGTGTGACCCTGTGCAGGGACCTTGCCTCTCTGGGCCTCCAAGCCCCCCTGAAAGGTGCTGAGCTTAGGGTGAGGGGCAGGGTCCAGCAGATGCCAGGCCTGGGCTGCAGAGGTCAGACCCAGATGGGCCGATGGTCTGTACCTAAGATACTTGGCCTCCCTGAGCCCCATAGCACCCCTCTGGGGGGAATAAAATAGGGTCATGGCCACTGTGACAAGGAACAGAGAGCAGTGTAAATTGTAAAGGGCCATGCACAGAGGGTTGCTTCTCTTACACGATCATTCACAGAGGTTGAGGTTTTTGAGACCAGTTCCCCATCCCTACACCCGCACAGGAGGACTCTGCCCCCATGGACCAGAAGCAAAGGCAGTCCCCGAGGGAGCAGGGCTGTCCTGGGGCGTCTGTCCGTCAGCAGCAGGTCCCACTGCAGTCAGGCTCCACCCGAGGGAGTCCTGGAAAGGCATCCAGGTGGACCCCACTGCCGGTTAGCCCTGGAGAAGGGGTGGGGGGCGCAGCTCGAAGAACCCTCAGGCTCCAGGGTCCCTTCACAACCTCCTACATCCTGAGGTCCAGGAGGAACCCGCCAGGGGTTAGGCGGAGGAACAGAGAACCGGGCAGAAGGCTAACCCCTTTCCCCACCAGGCAGGAGGGAGAGGCGTGGGGAGCTGGGAGAAGAAGGGGAGGTGGGAAGGGAGGCCGGGAAGAGCAAGGGAGGGGAGAGGGGGGCCCAGAGAGGGAGGCGGGCAGGAGAGGCGCACGCGGAGAGGGACTGAACCTTCAGAGGAGCAGCCCAAGAAAAGGAGTAAACGAGGAGAGAAGGGAGGGAACAGCCGCGGGGCCGTGGGAGCCCCGCGTGCGCGAGCAGGCTCCGCCGCTGCGGAGGCTTCCAGAGACAAAGGCTTGGAGGCCCGCGGAGGAGGTGGGGGGAAGAGGGGGAGCTGGGGAGGGGGAGGGTGGAGGGGAGGGCATCGCTCGGCCCCTACCGCGCCAGGGGGCTCCGAACCGGCCGAGACCCTGCGCCCCCACCCCCTACACCTCCATCCAGCTGAGGCTCTAACCCGCGGGAGAGGGAGTGTGCTCCAAACTTAAGAGGGAGAAAAGTCTGCCAGCTGCCCTTGGGGCTGTCACAACAGATAAAACCTCATCCAGGCTTCACCAGGAGCGCCCCTGCACACTAATGCACAGCAGCCGAGCTAAAAATACTGGCTGGAGCGGGGAGTTGGGGAGCGGGGGAAGCAGGATGCTGGATGGAGGAAGAGGAAGGAGGGTGGGAGGTTGGAGGAGGATGGAGAGGAGGCTGGGGGGAGGAGGGTGGGGAAGGCGGGGAGGAGGAGGGAGGGGAGGAGCAGGGGCTCAGGCAGCCCCGGTTTTCCGGAGCGTCCTAATGACCCAGATGTGCAGCTGCGGAGATGGCTGCTCGGGGAAACTGCAAATCCCCCGGCCCCTGGCGGCGAGGTGGGGGGAAGAACTGGAGGCAGAAAAGAAGAGAGGCAGGGAGGGAGAGAAGCCTGAGTAAGAGGGGAACCTGGGAGATGGGGGTGCTCTGAAGGGCAAGGATAGGGTTGAAGGGGAAAGATGAGGACAGAGGGTAGGATGGAGAGGGAGGAGGGGGGAACAGGGAGTGGAGGGTTAGAGGCAAGAGGATGGAGGACCGTCCCTGGGGCTCTTAGGAAGAGACCTCCAGCTCTCTGCCCTGCCCCCTGCCCCTGGATATCGGGGAGTCTGGCTAGGGGTGTCTGGGTTGAGCAGCTGGCCTGTGTCTGGTGGCACCCCAGTCTTTGGTCACATCACTGGAAGGATGGGTCCAAGATTGGAGTCTGGCTCCTTGTGACCTGCTAGTTATGGAACCAGGGCCCGAGGCCAGTCCCAGCTAAGCTTTGACATCCCACTCAGTTGAACACTCCAAATCTCCTGGTGAGGGAGGGACCCATGCTATCCCTGTTGGTCAGATTCACTCATTCATTTACCACCATCGACTGAGCACCTTTTCTGGGTCGGCCTGTGCCAGGTACCGGGTACTGGGGACAGCAAGACAGGAAAGTGCCTGGCCCACTTGGACAAAGACGTCCTTGGACCCATGACCATGCAAAGAAGGAAGAGAGATATCAGCAAGGTCGTCACGGTCAGGGAAAGACAGTCATGAGGGCCTCTGCCAGGGGATGACACGAACCTAAAACCTGAGTGGTGAGAAGCCACCGAAACTCCAAGAGCCCTGCCTCCTTGGTTCCGTACCATCCTGGGGGCCCGCAGTCCCCGCCTCCATGTCATCCGTGTGACAGTGGGCGGGTGTGCCAGCATCTGGGACAGACCCCACCAGCCCATGCAAGGCCCGGTGACTTTGGGAAAACCACCTCACCTCTCTGCAAAGCAAGGCCTTTTTTGCTCTCTTTTGCCCATCTTGTTCATTCTGAGTCAGGATGCGGCGGCCATGGCCTTGTGGGGCGTGATGGCCAGGTGGGCTGGGCGTGGTGGGGTAGGGCAGATCAAGGTCTCTTAAGCTCCAAGCCGTTCTCCCTGCCCTTGAACACCAGGTCTGTCCCTTAACCTCTGTGCCTCAGTCTCCTAATCTCTAAAATGGGGCTCCAGTGAGGTCTTGATGGGCTGCCTGGTGCTAGGCCCAAAACTAACAGTCAGCACGCCCCAACTAGAAGCCCCTTCTCCCAGGGAGTTGCCTGCAACCCCCAGACCTCTTCCCTGCAGCCTTGTTTCTCCACAGTTATAATCCAGTCAGAGGCAGCAGCTTGCAGTCCAGCTGCAGTGGTTACCAGCGGGACCCTGGGCCGAGACTTAACTGTCTTTGCCTCAGTTTCCCCAGGCTCTACGGGGATGGCAGCTGCCTCCTGGGGTTGAGGTAGCTGCCAGCCGTCAGCGGCGTGCCTGACCCCGGGGCTGTCCCGCAGGCCTTGGCCCGTGGCCCCCTTGCTTTCTGCAGCTTGTTTGCTCTGCGTCTCCCACCCTGGACGGTGAGTCCCCTGGAGCAGGGCCTGTCTGACCAGTGCCCGGAGCACCAGGCGCCTGCTGTGAGTCAGCTCCTGCCGAGTGCTGTGGCCATCTGGGGCTGAGTAAATACGGACTTCTGGAGCTCCTCCCGCTGCTGGGGAATGCCTGTCTTATATTTTTCTTCAAATTCTCTTCATTGACAGAGTACAGGGTTCAAAACCCCACACCAGGATCAAATAGAAGGATGCCCAGGTCCTCCCTGCCCACTCTTCCTGACTGTCGCCCCCTCCTCCGCCACTGCAGCGCTACCTGGGCCGCAGGATGCCCTTCCTGGGTGTAGTCCTTTCCCCTCGGACCACCCTGGTCCCAGTGGGCTGCAGCTGGGCGCCCTCATGCGCAGAGCACAGAGAAGGGGTGTCACTGAAAGCGGGACAGGAGGAAGGAGGAGGAGGAGAGTCAGAGAGACCTGGAAATGAATTCCAGAGGGTCAGAGGGTGTACCTAAGTTATATGGATCTGGCTTTTCCTTGTGTTTCCTTATGTTTTTATCCTACTGTCTTGCTAGCCATTTAATGCAGCCCTAGCTTCTTAGGGCTTTTCCCAACATCCCTGTCCCCTTGACTACGTGGCCCCCTCCTGTAGCTCTTGGCATGTCAGTGTGTGTGTGTGTGTGGCTGCTGAGTCCAGGGAGCGGCCTCTGGGGCTTCAGAGGGAAAGTGTTGGCCCCAGAGCTGAGCCTGGCAGGACAAGTGCCCCCAGCACCCAGGGCACGGCCAGATCTTGCTAAGGCGGCCCTGGGCCGTGGGGCTGTTTGTTTGATTTCCCCCTACTTTCCAAACTAGTTGAAATTACACACCGAGCATCGATTTAATTAAGTTTTCCGGTGTGTGGCATAATTAGTAAGACACACGACTGGAACAGGGTGGGCGGGCCCATCCCTGCTCTTGCCTGTTAGAATTCTCAGCCTTCGGGCCACAAAATATGGCGAGTTGTAAGTTGGGAGATGGAGGAGACATTGGGGCGGGGGGCGGGGAGCCAGCCAGAGCTGCCATGCTGCTTCGCGGGCTTCTGTTCCATGTGATGGGAGACGGACAGGTGGCCCTGCCCCACAGGGAATCAACCTCCGCACCTGGTGCCAGACACTGAACTCGAGTGAAGTTCAAGGAGCCTGTCACCCTCACGGGGACATCAGAAGGGGCACTAGGGAGCTAAGGAGGGGCCTCGCTATCCCCGGAGAATTGGTGCTTTGTCTATAAGGACGTGTTTCCAGGACAGGGTCACCCAGGCCACAGGCCACGGGGCCTGCCCAGCCTCTTGGCCGTGTTCTAACACAGATGGACAGATCCATAGACACAGAGCCCTGTGGAAGGCGGCGGGATGCTCTCCTCCCATCGACCCCTCCCTAACACTTCCATGTCGCTCTCACACGTGGGCTGGACCGCGGGAGGGCAGGCCTGTGGCCTTGCAGCTGCTTCTCCAGCCCTGTTAGGAAGGGCGGGCCACCACAGCAGGGGCCCTCCCCAACAGGAGAGAGCTCTGTGCTGCCATCCACCTGGATGAGGCTCAGACTGTCCCCAAACCTAGAAACACCTCTTGGAATCTTCCAGCCCATGCACACCTGGGGAACTGAGGCCCAGAGGCAGGAGTGGGGCTGGGTCCTAGATACTGACTGAGTGAAGGAGACTCCGCTGGCGTAGACCCTCTGTTGAAAAGCACCCCGCTGGGCCCCACCTTGTCCAGCCAGTCTCTCCCCTGTGTGAACCACAGTTGCCCTCCTCACCCCTGCTCCCGGCCACCCTCCTGCCCTGCAGTGGCTTCTCCATTCACTTTCACCTGAACACTCAGCGGCTGCCCCGCCCTGCCCCTGTCCTGAGCCCCCCCGGGACACAGATCGCACATCCCCTCCCCGCCTCCCCTTTTCCCTCCTCCCTTCTCCACCCGAAGGGGCCCTGCGTCAGGACTGATCACCTCCCCCAGTGGACTCAAGTCTGCAAGGGTGGCCCCGCATTTCTTCTCACCACCGTGTCCCCAAGGCTGAGTTTAATGAAATGATAGTGTGAACACTGATTAAGCACTTACTGTGTGCTTTACATGGATGAGCCCCCAGTTTATTGCTCCTTCCACTGGCCCTGTGCATCCACCCTCCTGCCCCGAACACTGAGGCTCAGAGAGATTACAGAAACTTGTCCAGGTGACACGGCTGCTAAATGACTAGCTGGGGGTTTGAATCCCAGAGCCTGTGGCTGTAGCCCACGAGTCTGACCACTGTGTGAAGCAGCCTCCTGCCCGCCCTCCATCCATCCTCTGCCCATCCTTTATCTACCTTATCCATCTTCCCATCCCTGTCCCACCCAGCCTCCTATCCAGCCTCCCATCAGCCTCCCATCCATCTTCCATCCATCCCCATCCGTCCCCTGTCCAGCCTGCCATCCGTTTTCCATGCGTCCTCCCAATGGCCAGTGTCCTAAGCCTTCACTATGCTTTGTCACGCCTCCAAGTGCTTTATTCAGCTTTCTGTCCTTCGCTGGCCCAGCCACTCACACCTGCCTGGAGCTTTCCCTGTCTGCTCCCTGCTCCCCCCATGTGTACCTGGTCCTGTCCCTGCAGCATCAACTCCTCTGCCCCCAGGAGGGCGCCTCAGTGCCCACCCCTGAGCCGGCCCCTGTCGGGAGCCGGGGGGCTGTTGCTGGTCCACCATTTCATTGGGTCCTGCCCTCCGGAGCACGTTCTCAGTGGTGGAGGGACCAATGCCACCTTAGGGGCACGCACAGTGGGCTGTCCCTGGGGGGGCACAAACTAATTTTAACAACGGCCTTAGGAAAAAGATGCTGTTGTCTTTTTTTCCCCTCCTTTGGGGAAGAAAGTGTGTTCGCACATGCCCCTGTATCTGCACGTGTGATTCAGAGCATCAGAAATCAGAAAGCCTCGACTTAGGCATCACCTGGCCACCTCTGCAGCAGCCTCGCATGCTGATCCTTGGAACCCAGAGCCCCAAGTTACTCAGACACCCAAACTCTTGGCAATGCCCTCACCTGCCAGCCTCGGTGCCCAGTAGCATCTCAGTGACCTTTGACCCACCTTGGGAGGCAGCTGAGCGGACAGGGGAGAACAGGAACCTGGCCGGGGCAAGCTAGGCACCCTTGGGCCAGCTAATGACCTCTGCGGCCCTCAGCCACCTTCCCTGACCAGTGGGGTGGTAGACAGGCTGCCAAGAGGAGGCCAGACCAGGCCTGGAGAGCACTGGGCACACTGCTGGTGCTTCAGGCCTCTGTGTGCCCTCGTCTCCACGGACAGGCTGATTTGCTCAGCCCAGACCAGCTGACAGGCCAGACAAATGAGGGCACGGGACCCCATTCACTCTCGGTGGACCTACCTTGGAGTTTGGGGGCCTCTTGGGAGTATGAAGCCTTTGGAAATTCTCCCCCGTCCCCCCCACCCCACCATCCTTTTCCCTTCCAAGGCAGGATCTGGCCTCTTGAAATTCTGCACACTAATAAAATTGTAACTAATTTACATCCGAGATGGGGAGTGAGTGGCAGCGGTTGTCATGGAGACCATCTCCAGGGCCCCGGCTGCCTCCGCCTCTTGGTGCAGCCAAGAGATCAAGAGATTCTCGCTCCAGCTCTGCAGCTGGGGCCAGTCTTCATGCCTCCCAGGCACCCTGTCCTCCCCTCAACACTGGGCAGGACTCTAGGGGATGGGATGAGGGCAGGCACCCACACTACACAGCTGTTCTAAGCTGGGGCTCAGCGTCCATTCTGATCCCTGCTTTTCTTTCACCCTCTGGGCACTGCAGGCCTCTCTCACTTCTAATGGATGCCCCCAGAGGAACACGAGGCCCTTTCCCTAAGCACTCAGGATGGGGACAATTTCCAGGGATGAGGCAGAACAACAGAGTCTTGTGCTACCCTGCAACCTGTCTTCCCGTGGTCCATTCTGGGAGAAGCCCCAAGGGTCTAAAGACATGGAGACGCACTCGTGGATGTCACAGAACTTGCCCAACATCAGGAAAGACGTCAAAACAATGGAACAGTGACTCTGCCATGCACCGTGCCAAGTCCCACAGATGGGTCATCTCATTCAAACGCCAAAGCAACCCAATGCAGAGGGAGTATTTTAATTTCCCTTTTATCAATAATGAAAATGTCTCAGAAAGATGAGTGGACAGCACCCAAGTTCAGACCCCTGGTGAGCATCAGGGCCAGAGGTAAAACCAAGTCTCCTGATTCTAAAACCGTTACAGCAAAGATGATAAACTGCCTCCAGGGAAGCAATAATACAGAATCATTATAACAAAGCAGTGTACGTGCAACTAGAAAGGGAGGTGAGGGCACGATGGGGCCCTCCGGAACCATGGAATCTAAATGGGGTTTTGAGGGATGAATAGGAGTTCTCCAAGGGGACAAGTGGGAGAAGAGTGTTCCAGGCAGAGGGAACATGTACAAAGGCACAGAGGTGATAAGCTGCCTGGTGCCTTCAAAGACCATGAGATGGATGCTGGAGGAGAATGGAGAAGGGAGGGGGTCAGATCTAAGCCAAACTAAGCCCCCTGGTGCTTATCCTGAAGATGAGGCAATAAAAAGCTGAGATCCAAGCAGGACCACGCCTGGCATTTGTGGGCCCCAAGGCCAAAGTGAAAGTCCGTGTCTAGACATTTAAGGCTAGCAATCTGGTGAGAAAACTGCTCTCAGAAAACCTGTTCTAGCCACCTTCCTTGATAATACAACTTCTCGGTGCTCCGGAAGGCCAGGTTCAATTTATATCCTTGTGACCTTAGGGTTTTGAGCCAGAATGTGACAGTATGAGTGGGTCCTTGTCTTCAGCCCTGAAGGGGGACTTATTTGTGAAATGCAGGTTCCTGGGCCTTGCTCCAAACCCCAGAAATCGTGCTCTTGGGAGATGGGTCCCAATGCCTCTCCGTTTCAATAGGATCCCCAGGAGATGACTGTGAATCAAAAGATGGAGAGGCCCCTGATGAAGGGAGTCAGAGTCTGGGGAGTGGAGGGGAATACCATTCTGATCTGTGTTCTAGAAAGATGTCCCCAGCATTGATCAAGAGTGGGTGAGACAGGCGAGGTGGCAGAACCAGCGTTCAGGTGGGAGGGGTCGGAGGCCAGGGCCAGTGGCAGGTTGCCAGCTGTGTGTGAGATGCAGGGCCTGGACTGGATGAGGCCGGGTGCTGATGAGGTTTGGAGGTGAGCAAGGATCCACGGTGGCTCCTTCGGGATCATAAAATCTAATTAGGCTGGAGGAGGTCTGGGCTCTGGGCAGACTTCATTAGGCAAGAGGCTGCTCTCCTCTGCCTGACCCCAGCCTCCCTAGGGCCACTTCAGTGTCACACTGAGGGTCAACTCCAGGCTACGAGGGGGGAAAAGAATTAAAAGCTGGTCCTTCTCCCCGCCCCTACCTTGCCCCTAGGAGCTTGCAGCCCTGCAGTGGAGGCTGGAGTGGGCTGCATGGACAAGGCAGGCATGATGGGCTTGTCCCAGTTCTAGGCTTGTGGGGGTGGGGAGGAGGTTTCCTGCTGCAGTAAGACTTGGCCTCCCTCCAGAGAGCAGCAGACCCTCTCAGCATCCATATCTGGCTACACCGCTCAAGAAAGCATCCTGGAAATAAAAATAAGAGCCCCGAAAACAACAGCAGCACCTCTTCCCATCGGTGGGGCATTTATGGCAGGCCAGACACTTTCACTGGAGGGACTGATGCTGAAGCTGAAGCACCAATACTTTGGCCACCTGATGTGAAGAGTCGACTCATTGGAAAAGACCCTGATGCTGGGAAAGATTGAGGGCAGGAGGAGAAGGGAGTGGCAGAGGATGAGATGACTGGATGGCAGCACCGACTCAGTGGACGTGAGTTTGAACGAACTCAGGGAGATGGTAAAGGACAGGGAAGCCTGGTATGCTGCAGTCCATGGGTTCACAAAGAGTTGGACATGCCTGAGCGATTGAACAAGACACTGAGTCACACAGTGAGGGAGGTGGTAGCAGAAGTGGGCTGATGGACTGGGAGCCAGTCTTCCCTGGGCCCAGCAGAGAGGATTAAGACTCAGCCCCCAGGGAGTTCCCTGGTTGCCTAGTGGTTAGGATCCCAAGCTTTCACTGCCGTGTGGCCTGAGTTCAATCCCTGATTAGAGAACTGAGATTCTACAAGCTGTGTAGTGTGGCAAAAACAAAAACAAAAAATGTTAAAAAAAAAAAAAAAAAAAAAACTCAGGCCCTGTCCTCACAGCCTACTTGGGGCTGATACTGCTCCCAGATACATTTGAGGTGCATCTAGAAGACTCTGGAGAGACCCATGCGTCCCTAGAAGGTTATGCTGCCGAACACTAGCTTTTCAGACCATATGGGACTAGACTATTATCAGCAGCAGGAAGACGGAGAGCCCAGAGGAGCTGCTGGGGAAGGCATCACTCGAGCTGAATGCTGAAACAGCAGTCATGTTTAAACAAGTGAGAAGTGGAGAGGCCGACCTAGGTGGGGGGTTACAGGCTGGGCAAGGGTGGGGGTGGGGACGCTCTAGGAACAAAGGAGAGGCCGAGGGGCTGGAAGGAGCAGTCAGGGAGGCAGGGATGACGATCCCAGCAGCTCAGGCCTGGTATGTACCCTCATGCGCTCGTGCTTTCCGGAAGCTATCCACTCCATCAGGCCCACGTTGGTTCCCATGAGTTCCCCCAAACAAGAGCCATCATCGTGGAGGAGGAGGCATCATCATGAAGGGGATTAAGTTGAGCCTCTCCGGAGAACAAGGGGCCTCCGATCTCCCCAGAATCCTGGGAGAAAAGTTCACATGTGCCCCCTCCACACCTACCCCCACCAGGGCCCCGTAACCACGTGATCCATCAACAGCCCGTAGTACCAGCTATTACCTGGGCCCGACTGTGCCCTGCCTGACGCTAGTAGAGGTGAATGCTCTGGTTTCAAACCTTGCTCCCCCACTTACTATGTGACTTTAGGTGAGTTTCTCAACTTCTCTGAGCTCAATTTCCTTATGCATAGAGTGGGGACAAAAACACCAAACCCTAAATCACCAACTACTAAAAGTGTGTTGATTTATTTCAGGATTAAATGAGAGGATGCAAAGAGAGCCTTCAGGGGAACACTTGGTGCAGGGTTCCCATGTGATAAATGTTGGTGTGGCCACAGAAGGTTCACACTCTACTTAACCTTTGAAAGTGAAAGTGAAATTGAAGTCTCTCAGTTGTGTCCACCTCTTTGCGACCCCATGGACTGTGGCCCACCAGGCTCCTCCGTCCATTGGATTCTCCAGGCAAGAATACTGGAGTGGGTTGTCATTTCCTTCTCCAGGGGATCTTCCCAACCCAAGGATCAAACTCAGGTCTCCCGCACTGCAGGCAGACTCTTTACCGTCTGAGCCACTGGGGACTCCCTGACCCTTTATGCGTGTATAATTCTCACCACTCCTGTGTCATCTGACAGCAGAGCAGGGCTGGGAATCTCCTATGACACAGATGGGGTTGCTGGTGGCCTTTACTTTTTATATTCAAGTCTATGATCCATTGAGAGTCATTTTTTGGTTTTGTATAAGATAGGTTGAGTTTCTTTTTTTTTTTTTAATGTCTAACACCATTTGCTGAAAAAAGTCCTTTACCCATTGACTCGTTTTACACCGTCTTGATCTCCCCCATTTGGCCAGCTTTGCTACCTGATCCTTTGTGCCTTTCATTCATTAATTTCATAAATACTGTGGGACACATAAAAAGAAAGGAATCTTGACCTTTACCTTACCCCATATTAAAAAAGACAATCAACCCACAATGGTTGACAGACTTAAATCTCTCACATAAAACTTAGAAAACACAGGAGAAAAATCTTTGAGACTTGGGATTAGACAGGGTTCTTAGACATAATAATAAAGTACAATTAACAAAAGAAAAAAATTTTTGTCACGTTTTACTTCATCAAAATTTAACACTTTTGTTCTATAAAAGAAACTGTTAAGGGAATGCAAAGACAAGCCTCAGATTGCAAGAAAATATTTGCAAATCACATATCTGGACAAAGGAATTGTATCCAGACTATATAAAGAACGGTCAAAACTCAATAGTTTCGTAACAGTCCAATCTGAAAACAAAAGACTCATATAGACACTTCATCAGAGATTTACCAGATGAAAAATAAATGCATGAAAAAATACTCAATATTGTTAACCATCAGGGACATGAGAATCAGAAGTATAAGGCGCCACTTCACACCTACTGGGATGGCTAAAATAAAAACTGACAATATCAAGTGCTGACAAGAACAGAGCAACTGGAACTCTCATACATTACAGATCAGGATACCCAACAGGACATTCAGCCTGGAAAACAGTCTGCCAGGTTCTTAAAAAGTTAATCATACTCTTGCCCTGTAACGCAGCTATCTTATTCCTGGGCATTTATCCCAGAGAAATGAACACTTAGGTCCATGCAAAGACGTGTGTGTTCATAGTCACAGAGGCATGGATGTTCATAATAGCTTTATTTGTAAAAGCCCTGAAGTAGAAACAACCCAGATGTTCTTCGGTGGATGAATGGATAAAAAGGTACATCCTGACCATGGACTATTATTCAGAAATAAAAAGGAGCAAACTATTGATACCCACATTACCTTGGATAACTCTCAAGGCCACGATGCTGAATGAAAAAGGCCAATCTCAAAATATCACATACTGCATTATTCCATTTTCTAAGAGACAAATGATGCAGAACAGATCTGTGGTTGCTGGGGTTAGGAGCAAGGGGAGGATGTCTATAGAAGAAGAGCACAACAGAGACTAACAGGGCTGATAGAAGACCGTTTTGCATCCTGCTTGTGGTGGTTACACAAAGTTATACACATGATGCAAGTCACAGAACTGTACTCCAAAAAGATGTCAGTAAAAATGCAATTTTTTTAAAAAGACGATGCAGGGCCTCGAGTTCTCGGATGGCTTCTTTCTGCAGCCTATACAGGCCACAGCTCTCCCCTAAGGAGATTAGAAAAGGGCACCATCTCCTATGTGGAAAGCAACCTGTGTCAGGGCCCATCGTCTGGGACGTGGAGGACTGGCTGAATCGTAGTTCCGCTTGCCCACTGAGCGGTACCTTTGTGCAGTGAAAAACCTATACAACATGTCCATGTGGGTCCTAGAAGCCCCATTTCTCTTCTCAGCCGCTGCTCTCTCCTCCAAGGATGGAGCTTTAATAAGCATCCCCCAGGGAGCTGGGCCAGGGGTGGGCTTTGCATTCGCTCTGAATGGCCAAGCGGGGGCCTCTTGCTAATGGCTGCAAATACACTTAATGCTGAGGCTACAGGCCAGTGCTTTGGGGGCCTGGCACTTAATGGCTTGCCTGCCAGGGAGAAAGAAGGATGGTCAGTCGGCCAGACACATAGCCAAGCTCTGATGGATGGAGGGAGTGGGGCAACCCCTCCCAGCCTGGAAACCCCCCTCAGACTGATGTGTGAGGATTGTGAGCAGGTGTAGGAAGGACCCTGCTGGAGACACCAGGCTGGACCTGTCCCCTGCTCACCCTTTTGGCTCATCAACCCCGAGGTCTGGTCTGGTGCTGCCCTCACTTTACCACGAGTAAATTGAGGTTCAGGGAGGTGGGGCTGGCTTGCCTGAGGCTACACAGCCTGAGGCTCTGGCCCAGACCTGTCTGCAAAATGGAAGCTTGACCTGTTGACTTGCTTCACGCAGTCCCTGTAGACCCCTTCAGCCTCTTCAATCCCACGACTTAACTTTTCTGAGCCTCAGGTTTCCACTGAGATGAAAGGGCACTTTGCTTTCTCATACATAAAAGACTCTCGACTCTCCCAACATGGGTTCTTCAAGATTAGTTCAGGCCCCACCTCATCCAGGAAGTCTTCTTTGACCCCCTCCAGGCTGGATCAGAACACCTCCGAGAAACAGGACTCCACATTCATCCTTGGGAAGCAAGAATGAGCCCCTGCTGCCCTCCTAACTGGCGCAGCTGACACCATGAGGAGAGCAGAGGGAAAACAACTGCAGAGAAGTCAAGCCAGAGCCTCAAGAGCATCATGAACCTCTGGATCAAACCATACCTGAATCAAAACCATGCTGCATTTTTCTATTACATGGGCCCATAGTTTCTATTTTGATTGGGTTTTCTGCCTGCTATAACTGAGAGTCTAAACAGATATAGGAGTTCACCAAATGTGGGCAGTAACTGTTTCCAGGGGGACAAATATGAAGGAACTTCCATTCTTCACTGTATGTGTTTTATTTTATTTATTATTTTTATTTACTCAGATTAGGTGAAACTGAAACATACTGTCAGATGACCTCACAGCAAGAAGAAGCAAGGAGCCTGATCCAAGCTGCCCGGTCGTGTGCGACTCTTTGACATCTCATGGACTGCAGCTTCCAGGCAAGAGTACTGGAGTGGGTTGCCATTTCCTTCTCCAGCGGATCTTCCCGACCCAGGGATCAAACCTGGGTCTCCCGCACTTCAGGCGGATGCTTTACCCTCTGAGCCGCCAGGGAAGCCACAATGTATGTGTTTCATACTGTTTGCAGTTTTACAGTGAATATGCAGCACATCAATGCTGGTGTTTCTATCTGGAGCAAACAAGTTGGCCACGGGCTTGTGGCTTGAAGAATCAGTGGCGATTCCCGGTAACAAAGGAGGAGTGAACTGGGGTGGGTGGGGGGAAGATGGCAGTTTGACCTGGGGCATGGGAGGCTTCTGTGGAGCCCACATGAAAGAAACTGAGGCAAAAGAGAGTCAAGGTGGGGGCCAAATGGCAGGGCTGAGGAACGGGACACACTGCAACCCAGTCAAGATCTTATCAGCCAAGGACATGAGGCTTCCCTCCCCGCCGGGTGCTCCCTTTGGGGTCTATGACAGTACCTCAAGCAGCCCTGTTGTTGGAACTGATGACTAAAGCCGGCCGTGAGTGGCAGAACCCATCCGGCTGTACATTTCTTGGAAGTGGCCTTCCAGCCACCTTCCATTAGCACAGGTGGCAGAGACCCCTCAGATCCAGCTGACAAGTTGATTCCTCAAGCCTGAGCTGACGCTCTGTGGATGGTTGTAAATTACTGCAGCAACGTGCTTCCATCTGAGGCTTTTCACTGCCTGGAATGACATCCCACCCAGTCTGCTTTGTCCACCCGGGGACCTGAGATGTGAGCCAGGCAGCCTTCTGCTTCAGTTTCACACAGAAAGAAATGAGGCCCAGAGAGGCCAAGCTACTGGCTCACAATCACACGGTGAGGCAGTTTGCTGGAAACGGAAGCCAGTTCTCCTGCCTCCTGACCTGGTCCCCATTCTCTTGCCTCCTGCTGGTCCTCACAGCAGGAATTGGGGCAGGAAATTGTTTTGGGTGAGGTTCCTCCAAAGAGGCCTGGAGAAGACCTTGGCAGGGACTGGGGAGGTGAGCAGTGAAGAGGCTCCTTGAAGGAGTGAGGGTGGGGTGGGCTGGGGGTCCCTGGCAAGGGATTGGTTTCCGCCTAATCCCCACATCTGCGCTGGGCCCACCAGTGTCCCTCCTCTGCCCTAAGTGCCTGGTCCTGTGCTCTGTATTGGTCATCACTTTGAAGCCCCAAACATCCTATTATGACACCATTTTATAGGGAAGGAGATGAGGCTTCAGAACAGTTATGTAATTTGCCTAAAGTCACACAGCTAGTGGGGAAAGGAGGTCTTTGGCCCCTTGGGAGCCCAGAGCTTGTGCCAAGGCCCTGAGGTGGGCCCTGGGCACAGGATGCACTGAAAGACTTGTAAGGAGGCCAGCAGGCTGGGGCCTTAAAGGAAGCCGCAGAGGCCCTTCTCAGCTTCGTCCAAATCCCACATTCTCAAGCAGAGGGCTCTGGCTACCACCGGATGTGGCTTTCTGCTTAGTGGAACAAGGCTCCATCCATCCTGGCCTCGGTTTCCTGTTTAGAGGGGGAAAGACTACAGAGAGGCCTCTGGAGTATGAAGAAGTAGCAGCAGCTTCTGAGCGAATCGTGTTTTGTTTTGTTCTTTTTTAAAAAAGACCCAGAATGTGAAAGAAGTCGGTGAGGGCGGAGAGGGTTGGCCTGTTCACAGACTCAGGATGAAGACAGCTCTTTTCTCTGGTCTGCTCCACCTGGGACCCCAATCTGCCCGGGCAGCGCAGGGTGCGACTGGGACCGAAAAAACGAGCAGGGCTGGGCTGGGGGCCCGTCGGTGCCAGTTCTCAGCGCCATCGGACGCTGGGTGGCCGACCCCGCGATGCCAGAGCGCGCCCTCCCCAGCGCGCTCTCCCTGTGGGCTAGGTCGCATCCGCCGGGAGCGCGCGGGCACAGGCGCCCCCGCCCCCTGCACCGCCCCACGCGCACACGCGCTCACGGAGCCGGCGGAGGAGCCGAAAGGAAGCAAGAAATGAAAGTGAGCAACCTCTAGTGAAAGAAAAAGACATGCACAGACAGCTCGGGAATTTATGCCGGTGGCGACGGGCTGGGCGCGCGCGGCGCATTCCCGGCAGCTGAGCGCGTGCTTGGTGGCTTGCAGGGGAATCGCCACCCCCGGCCAGGCAGTCATTCGGCTCGATGGCGTCCCCAGGCCCTACGGCGATCAGGCTCCTTCCCTTTCCCCTGGTTCCGGCCACAGCCCAGGGTTGGGCACCCTGCAGCGCTCAAAACCCCCCTGGGCGGTGGCCAAGTCCTGCTACTAGGCTTGAGCTTATCCCAGAGCCCAAAGGACCCTTAGCCTTGAGCCCTCCTCCCCTCTCCTTCCCCAGCCCCTTCCCTGAGGCTCCCTGGAGCGATGAGACCCTGCAGCTGGTCCTGACTCACGTGGCCTTGGCCAGAGTCGGAATCCCAGAGACAGAACCTCCAAGTGATCGCCTTGGGAAACCAAGGGCCACATGGCCGGTGAGAAGGGCTCCCAGACCACGGCCCTGGGTCCTTGGGAGCCCCCTCCCCTCTTCCTTCCCTTCCATAACAAGCTTTTCCAGCCCCGCTGCTGCAGAGCCAGGTTTCTGGCTGTATGGATTGTTTTCCACCCCTGGGGCTTGGGTGGCAAGAGGGAAGACAGGGAAGCTGGTTGCCCACGTGGTGTTCTGCCTTTCCCTCACCGCCTCCTCCAGAGGCGCCCCAGGGACCCTCACAGCTGAAACAAACACAGAAACCAGACCCAGTCTTAACAGGAAAGGCACAGACGCTGGGGCGCTCATCAAGTCTGGCCTTTTGGACACACATCAGGTAGAAGCTGTGAATAGTCCTGCCAGGGCTGCCCAGTCTGGAGCTCTGGGTGGGTAGGTAGTCCAGGGGCACCAGGGTTTCTTCAGACACAGAGAAGGGCGTGGCTTCTTTTCCAGTGGAAAGCAAATTGGTGGGAGAGGGGAAGAGCCAGCCCAGACCTTGTCTCAGCTGGGTAAGGTCCTGGGGTCCTGTAGGGTGTCCCTCTCTGAGCCAGGATGCTGAAAGAAAACATCTGTCCCAGGCCTCGCAGCTCAGAGCCTAGAAGTAAACAAACAAAACGTGGTGGGCTGAGAGCTCCCAACAGCCCCCAGCCAGGGAAGCAATCCAGAGGACGTGCAGTCAGACTGCCAAGGTGCTCCCTGCAAAGGCAGGGTGGCGGTAAAGCAGAGCAGGCTAAGGAGGCCGCAGACCCCGCGCCCCCCGTTCCCCAGTTCTGTAGACTGGCCACATTGCAGAGAGCCGGAGACACCATCAGAATGGAGGTGAGTTTCTCTCAAGGGGTCTGGGGCTGGCTTTCCCTCTACAGATGGACAAACTGAGGGCCTGAGAGGTTAGGGCAGGTGGCCCAGGGTCACCCAGCCGGTTAGACTTCCGGCTGCACCCTGGCACGTGCTGCCTGCCAAGTCACTTCAGTCGTGTCTGACTCTGTGCGACCCCATGGGCTGTGGCATGCCACGATCCTCTGTTCATGGGGATTCTCCAGGCGAGAATACCGGAGTGGGTTGCCATTCCCTTCTCCAGGAGATCTTCTGGAGATCAACCAGAAGTTCAACCCAGGGATTGAACCCAAGTGCCTTATGTCTCCTGTGTTGACAGGCAGGTTCTTTACCACTAGCGCCACCCTTGGCACATAGTAGGTGCTGAATAAATAGAACTACGGGGCTCAGAGCCAGGCCCCTCCCTCTCCCCTACAGATCTCTGTTGACTAGTTTTCACAAGATGATTAAGACACAAACAATAGCCTGATAAAAGTGTTAAGTGCTAAAAGTGTTAAGATAATTGTAGCTGTTGATAAGTGGTGTGACGGTGAGTGAATGGGGATACTGAGGAGGGGGCCTCTGAGCAGGGGCCACCAGCCATGAGACCGTTGGGGACCCGGTACACCAGGCAGAGAGAATGCCAAATGCAAAGGCCCTGGGGCAGAAACCTTCCTGGAGTGTGAGAGGAGCAGAAAGACAGACACTTAGCCTGAGCAAAGGGAGGGGGGAGATGCAGGCCACAGAGAAGAGCTGGGGTTTGATTTCAAGTCCATCGCACATGTGTGATGGGCGTGGGGCCGGCCAAGCGCTGCTGTGGGAGAGCCCACGCCCTGACCGCAGCGGGCGGGGGACCCAGCTCTAGGATGAGCCCTGGGGCTGCACATCTGCTCCTCATTCCCCGACTCCTTCCACCGCGGCATTTTCTGGGAGCCCATGGCCAGGAGGGAGGGGTGTCATCACCCGCCCAGGGCAGGGCGCTGCTTTGGCTTACCTTCCCCACGTCCTCTGGATCACCCTGGTTTGCAGCTGCCAGAGGAACAAAAGACCCTGATGCTGGGAAAGATGGAAGTCAGGAGGAGAAGGGGGCAACAGAGGACGAGATGGGTGGATGGCATCATCGACTCCGTGGACGTGAGTGGGAGCAAGCTCCAGGAGATGGTGAAGGACAGGCGTGCTGCTGTCCATGGAGTGGCAGAGTTGGACACGACAGGGACTGAACGACAACAACAAGAGGAACATCGTCACCATCGTCACCACTGGGGACATCGCGCTGGGTAGCATTTGTCCAGTGCTCCCTATACACCAGGTCCCGTGCCATGCGTGTCTGTGAGCGTGGTGTCCACTTCTCAGACGAGAAGATGGAGTGAGGCGAAAGCACCCAGCCGAGATGACACGCTTGTGGTGTTCCAGGCAACGTCTGGGCCTTGAGTGCTGGAATGAGCTGGAATGTCAGAGCTGAAGCCCAGTTAGAGCTAGAGTCTTTGCTCGGGCTGCGAGAGGTGGGAGCTGGGATTGGAGGCTGCAGAAAGCAGAAAGGTAGGCTGCAGGTCATGGAGAGAGAGCAAGCCTGAGAGAAGGATGTTGACATGCCTCCAACTTGCAGCAAGAAGCAGCGTGGACTCACACGGGTGTAAACACACCTGCACACACTGGCATATAGAAATGCATGGACCCACATACATGCACACACGTGTAACACACACACACGTGTGACACACACACAAAAGCACTGGGTGCCTTGTGCACACCGCCATGCGCACCCCCCCGACAGACATGTGCACGTGTCCAGGAAGGCACCGTACCCACACGTGAGCCCACCTCAGCGCTCGGGCACGTGGACACAAACCCAATCCGTGCTCACAGAACTTCATAATAGACCATCTGCACACTTCTTTTCTTAGCAATTATCATGGTTCATTCATTCATGCAACAAACATATGTTGAGCCATTTTCGGTGCCTGGCCAGGGGGTGGGCACAGCACACCCAGCCAAGAGGACCCACGGTTTCAGCCTGCCTTTCTCGGAGCTCACAGTTAGGCTGTGAGAAGACAGACGGGTAACAGTGGACTAAAATCTTCAAGGATGCTTGTCGTGGGGGCCCTGGAGGAGAAGCACAGGGAGCTGTGGGCTGGAGGGACTGGAGAGCTGGTCCACGGGGACTTCCCAGAGGAGGTGTGTTTCCACAAGTGAGGGGACCTGCTTTGGTCAAAAGACAGGTCGGAAGGGGGTTTGAGCAGACGGAGGAGGGTCGTGTGATGGGTGGGTGAAGCTCAGATAGGCCTCAAGAGCATGGGGTGGAGGTCTGCTGACCCAGACTGGCCAGCTCCGACCCAAGAGTGCCCACACATGGACCCCCTTTCCCAATGGGAGCCTCCAAGGGCAGGGCCAAAGTGGGTGACTCTCGTCTGTGCCCCGACCCCCAGCACCCAGCCCAGGTGAGCGCCGGTGTCTCAGATGGGGTTCTGGTCTGCAGTCTGGGAGCAGCCACAGGGCGGTCTCTCTCCCCTTCCCCTCCCCACTCTGTTCCCCCTTCCCTCTTCTGCTTCTCTCTTCCCCCTTCCCCTCTCACGGTTCCTCCTCCCCTCCCTGAAACTCCTTTTCTCTCTCTCTCTGTCTCTCTCACACACACACACACAGCCCTCAGTTTTCCCATCTGTGTAGTGGGTGAGTACCAGCCCCATCCTCGCTGAGCTGTGAGGGTGAGTTGAGAGGAGCCTATTTCACAGAGGGGACTTGGGAGGCTTCCTGATTCTCTAGGCAAAGCTCAGCCCTGGCAGCTGGCAAAGTCACCCCTCACCCTACCCTGTACCCTGTTTTCCTGTTCTGCCCCCATGTCATCCACACACACACAACTCACCCACATACAGCCCTGCACCCCCGCCCCACATCTCACATATACTCCCCCCACCACACCTATCTTGCATCAGCCCCCACACCACAGACCACCTGCTACACACACACACACACACACACACACACACAGAGCACACGCGCACACACACACACACACACACACGGCACATTCACGGGACCATTGGGGCAGCCTGGCCAGGCTTCCCCACCACTGCCCCCCAGTCTCCCCTTCCAGTCTTGGGCAGGGCAGTGACAGACGGCCCGCGAAACCCCCCTGACCCTGGCTGCAGGGCTCTGCTCATTGATCCAGAGATGCTCTTTCCTTTTCCTCAGGCGCTTCTCTGAAGGATGGAAAAATCGATGCCCGCGGATGAGCGGGTGCAAAGAAGGTGCAGACAGCAGCGCCGGGGAGAAGGCCAAGGGCAGGGGAGTCAGGCGCCTGGGGTCCCGCGGCTGTTCCCCATCTCCTAGCACACACTCCGAGGCAGGTGTGGTCCGCCCAGCCCAGCGGCGTGGTTTTGGTTTTTATCATTTTGTTCTGATTACCAAAGCTGTAAGATGTGCGTGTAGAACGTCAAAATCACCAAAGCCCTCCCCAGAGGTCACCTCCCTGTTAACGTGCATAGTAAATCCTCCCAGCCTTTTTTCCTCTGCACATGGAAGGCACTTTTTATTTCTGCAAAAATAGGACGTGCTCCACCGCTTTTTTTTTCCATCCGACACTCTGCCGCCCAGCATCCGCCTGTTCTGTTACCTGGTGATCTGATGCTGCTCCAGGAGTCATCCCATCGCTTGATGGATAACGTGCACAGCGCAGGGCTTGAGGTCAGAATCTTGGTCCCTTGGCCGTGTCACATTGGATAGTTGGCCTCCACCCTCTGACCTCGCCACCCTCCTCTGTGTGGTTGGGGCCACTGATGCCAGCCTTACAGCCTTACTGTGAGAATTGCATGAGGTCAGAGGCAGAAAGTACTCATTCCTTGCGGGCACCTCAAAAGTATTCCATCCATTGTGGGTATTATTATTTTTGGTCTCTCTGGTTATAGGGCTAAAGCATCATTTACTTATCCAGCCCTCTCTCCTTGACCCTTGAGGTTGTTTATTCAAATATCCTTAAAGAAGGCTTTTGTGAATATCCTTGCCGAGAAATCTTTAACAAATCCTCAATTATTAATGTTGAGTAATTTCTAGGAGGAAAGTTAGACCTGTGAGGAGCAGGCACACTCTAGGACCAGTCTGTCTGCATACTGCCTCGTGGCCCTCCTGAAAATGTTCTGATGGCAGTATCCTAGGACTGCCATGGCAAATTATCACGAACCTGGGGGTTTAAAATAACAGAAATGTATTCCCTCACGTATCTGGAGGCTGGAAGTCCAAAATCAAGCTGTTAGCAGGACCGCCCTCACCCTGAAGGCTCTGGGGGAGCATCTGCCCTTGTCTGCTTCAGCTTCTGCTAGTTGCCCACATTCACCTGCCCTGTCACCCCAGCCCCTGCCTCGTGGTCACATGGCCTCCTCTAGTTTTACTCCATGTGCCTCTTACAAGGACCCTGTCCTGTAATCCAGGTTGGTCTCTTCATCAGGATCCTTAATTCAATTATATCAGCAAAGACTGTTTTTTTCAAATAAGGTAACCCTTATGGCTTCTGGGGGTTAGGTCATCACCATATCTTTGGGAGCTACCATTCAACCCACTACACACTCTACCAAGGAAAGACAATCGTGTTAAATTCCTTTGCCCCCTCACCACACAGGATATTCTAACCTTTTTGAACTGCTTGGCCAATATGATAAGGTAAAAAGGATGTCTTGTTTTAAAGTGCTTTTTTTTTAGTGGAGAGAAACATATTTTCATAAACTTGCTGGTCATCTGTTTTCCTTATTTTGCAATTCTTATTTCACGTGCTTATTGGTCATTTGTTTTTCTTATTCTTCTTATTTTTTTTAACTGATTCATGTCCGTTGCTCAATTCCCTATTCGCTATTGTGTTTTTCTGGGTGTGCGAGAGCTCTTTGTAGGTGAAGATATTGAACCTTCATTATATCTTGTAAATATCTCCCTAATTCGTCACTTCCTTTGGGGTTTTTTTCATAGTTCTTCAACATACATAACTTTTAAACTTTTTTGTAGTCCAAGTTTCAAGAGCATTTTACCATCAACTGAATAATTAAACAGACTTTCCCCACTCACATGATTTTCATCTAGCACTTTTACAGTTTGACTTTCATATTTTTGTTATCTCTGCAATTTATTTTACTTTAGGTGCATGTTAAGATGAATTACTTTCCCTGCTAATTATTGAACAGTTGTCTTAATACCATTTAACAACTAGCTCATACTTTCCCTATTGATTTTTTTTCCTATTGATTTTAAATAATATGTTTTTATTCATTTTGGCCTCTGGTTCCAGTGACCTAGCAGACTGAGTTAATGGTGATACTCCCCTCACTCCTCCTGCTGAGGAACACCTACAGATTTTAGCAACAACAACAGAAACAATTAATCTAGAAAGAAAGAATGGGAAATTCCCAGGTCTTGGAAATTGGGAGGGGAAAACCAGAGCTAGAAACTATTTCATAACTGAAGACCCCCAGCAAAAGGGCAGGATCCTCAGTGGAGAGGTCTTAGTTGACAGCTAAAAATAGAAACCTGTTTTAGACAGCTAAAAACAGGACAAAATGATCTACCGCAAGGGAGAATAGGCATAGTCTGAAACTGAGATCATAGCACATCCGAAAGAGACTATACACCAAGTGTGCTTTAAATTGTTAAAAGGAAAAAAAAGACACCATAAGAAGATAAAAAACACCTTTTGAAAGAGGCAGATTCGAAGAAAAACAAAGATCTAAGAATGAAGAACATGACCGCTGAAATTAAAATTTCAGTGGGTGAGTTAAATAGCAGATTAGACACAGTTAAAGAAATGTTCATGAACTTAAAGACAGAACTGAGGAAATATTGAATGCAGTTTATAGAGAGAAAAAGAAAAACCCAAAATAGAAGCAAATAGGATAGAGTGAGGAGGTCTGACATATGTGCTAAAAGAAGAGAGATTGTGAAGAAAATGAGTGAGAGATCATATTCCACATGATAATGTCAGAATATTCCAGGAGTGATGTTAAGACACCACTCCTCAGATTTAAAAAGTGTATTAACGCCAGAAAGGGTGTATAACATTTATCTACACTTAGATATAGATACTAAATATGTAATGCTAAACACAACAAAAATTATTTAAAGCAACCAGATGGAAAAACAGTGCTCTTAGCGCTTTACACATTAGCTTTTTTTTTGGGGGGGGGGTGTACCATGCAGCATGTGGAATCTTAGTTCCCCGACCAGGGATCAAACCCATACCCCCTGCATTGGAAGCATGGAGTCTTAACCTCTGGACCACCAGGGAAGTCCCCTACACTTAGCTCTTTAACTCTTCAAAACAGCACTCTTGGCATTATCATGATCCACATTTTAAGGGTGGAAAATCAAGACACAGAAAAGTAGCTCATCTTTATTACTTCACATTCCTTCAGTAATTTTTGCTACAGTAATGGCCCCTGAAGAATCATACTTTCCCCTGATGGTAACCTTTTGTGAGGTGACTTTGCTGCTCTCCCTTCAAGAGGACACACTTGCCACAAGGGAGAATCTGAGTCTATTTTCCCCAACCTTGACTGTGGTCTGGTCTTGAGACTTGCTTTGACCAATGGAATGCAGCTGAGATGATGTGTGGCTTTCAAAGCCAGACATTAAGAAGCCTTATAGCTTCTACTTTTGCTATCTTAGATTGCTTCTGCCATCTTGTCAAGAAACTCAATGTGGACTCCTGGTGGAAGAGAATTGAGATGACCTACCTGGCAACCCTGATAGCTCAGATGGTAAAGAATCCACCTGTAATGCAGGAGACCCCAGTTTGACTCCTTGGTTGGGAAGATCCCTTGGAGAAGGGATAGGCTACCCACTCCAGTATCCAGGGGCTTTCCTGGTGACTCAGATGATAAAGAATCTGCCTCCAATGCGGGAGACCTGGGTTCGATCCCTGGGTTGGGAAGATCCCCTGGTGGAGGGCATGGCAACCCACTCCAGTATTCTTGCCTGGAGAACCCCCATGGACAAAGGAGTCTGGAGGGCTACAGGCCATGGGGTCACAGAGAGTCGGCCATGATTGAGCAAGTAAGCACACACACCTAGCAGCCAGACTAACTGCCAGGCTTTTACGTGAGGCCACGCTCAACCCTTTACCCCGTTCAACCCCCAGATGAGAACGGGCACATGAATGACTCTAGGCAGGGCTAGCAGAAGAACTTACCAGCTGAATCCAACTCATACAGCAAAACTGTGAGCAGTAAATACCTGGGCACAGAATTACGCAATGATTAATGGCAGGGCTGGGATGTGGACCTAGTCAGCCCAGAACTCCAGGTCATATGCTTTGACCACAATCCCACACATGCCGCAAAGAAATAACAAAAACTGTCAACAACAATAAAGGCCAAAAGACAATGCAATAGTAAATATATTCCAGATGATGAAAGAAAATATTTGTCAACTGAAACTGTCTTTCAGCTAAACTGTCTTTCAAGAGTGAAAGCAAAATATAGATATTTCAGGGATTTCCCTGGTGATCCAGTGACTTAGACTCCTCCCTCCCAATGTGGGGGGCTGGGGTTCCACATGCTGCAAGATTGAAAATCCTGCGTGCTGCAACCAAGACCCAGTGCAACCAAATAAATTTTTTTTTTAAGAAATTTCAGACAAAGACTAAGACACTTTACCACTCACAGAGTTTTGCTTAAAGAATTAATAAGGAATTACCTAAGGAGGAAAGAGCTCGAGCCCTGTATCAGGTATGTGATGAGTGATGAGCAAAGATATTAAAATGCGGATAAAGTCTAAAGAAGAGTTGACTGTGAAAATCAACAATAATAATGACAAATGTAGGCTCAAAACAAGATGGAACCAAAATACTAGGCAATGAACCTGGGGATTGGAAGGTATGGTTGGAGTTAAATCACTCTAAGACTCTGTACTGTCTAGGAGGAGGGTGGAGAATATTGATTTAGATTATGTTAAGTCAATTATGTATGATAGAAATTTAAAGATAACATCCAAAAGGCAGAAATGCAATGTATAACTTTTCAGCTGACAGAAGGAAAAGGAAATAAAATGCAATCAGTCCAATAGAAAGCAAAAAAGAAGAGGGAGGGAAGAAAGCTATTGACTTTTTTGTATGTTTATCTTATAACGGACTACTTTTGTAGAACTTTCCTATATATCTAATAGTTTTTCATTTGCTTCCCTTGGGTTTTCAAGAAGGTGATTATCCACAAATAAGAATAATTTTGTCTTCTTTTTAGTGGTTGTCCTTTAGTTTATGTTTCTGGTCTTATTGCATTGTCTAGAACTTTCAGAGCCATGTAAAATTATAGAAGCATTATTAAGCATTCTTGCCTTATTCTGGACATGGCTCAGAATGCGTCCAGTATTTTACCATTAAATAAGGTATTGGCTTTTGGCTTGAGACAGATATTCTTTGTCATGTCATTGAATTAGTCAAGATAAGTAGATTATGCCACAGCAACAAATAATCTCAAAATATGATGGCTTGAGAGAAGTTTATTTCTTGTTCATATTAAGTTGGCTGTGTTTTCGGGTAGTTCTCCAGGACAGCTGTGATTGGTTCAGCATTGCACCTCCACATCACCAAATGCTCCTGTACTTACTGAAGCAAGGAATATAGAATTGGAGAGTCTTGTACTGGCAATTCATAGTGTTCTTGATACTGTTCATGGGGTTCTTGCTGTAAGAATGCTGGAGTGGTTTACCATACCCTCCTCCAGATTTTATTTTTCTTGGGCTCCAGAATCACTGCAGATGGTGACTGCATCCATGAAATTAAAAGATGCTTGCTCTTTGGAAGGAAAGCTAGGACAAACCTAGACAGAGTATTAAAAAGCAAAGACATCACTTTGCTGACAAAGGTCCACATAGTCAAAGCTATGGTTTTTCCAGTAGTCATGTACGGAGGTGAGAGTGGGACAGTAAAGAAGAACGAGTGCCGAAGAATTGATGCTTTTGAACTGTGGTGCTGGAGAAGACTCTTGAGGGTCCCTTGGACTGCAAGGAGATCAACTCAGTCAATCCTAAAAGAAATCAACCCTAATATTCTTTGAAAGGACTGATGCTGAAGCTGAAGCTCCAGTACTTTGGCCACGTGATGAGAAGAGCTGACTCATTGGATTAGACCCTGATGCTGGGAAAGATTGAAGGTAAAAGGAGAAGAGGGCAGCGGAGGATGAGATGGTTAGAGAGCATCACCGAATCAGTGGTTATGGATTTGAGCAAACTGGAGGAGGAAATGGCAACCCACTGCAGCATTCTTACCTGGAGAATCCCATGGACAGAGTAGGTGGGCTATGGTCAAGGGGTGGCAAAGAGTCGGACGCAACTTAGCGACTGAACAGCAAGTACCAGCAATTAAGTGCTTCTACCCAGAAGTGACATACATTAGCTCACATAAACTGCCAAACCCAGTGGAAAGTGCAGTCCCAGCTTGGAAGGAGTACTGGAGAGACTGGAGAGACTGCAGATGTCACCATACGCATATTAAGGAAACATGCTTTTATTGCTAATTTTAGACTTGGGACCCTGAAAAACCTTAAGAGTCAACTTGAAAAGTCATTCAGCATTGGCTATGTGATGAGTAGCAGTGGAGGTCAGTATTAAAAAAAAAAAAAGTGAAATCAGGACTTCCCTTGGTGGTCCAGTGGTTAAGAATCCACCTTGCAAGGCAGGGGATTTGCGTTTGATCCCAGGTCGGAGAACTAAGAATCCACATGCCACAGAGCAACTAAGTCTCCACGCTGCAACTGCTGAAGCCCTTGAGCTCTGGACCTCGAGCCACAACTAGAAAGTCTGTTGTTGGCAACAAGGGATCCCACACATTGCAGTGAGGATCCTGTGTGCCGCAACTAAGACCCGACACAGTCAAATACAATTTTTTTAAAAGGTGACCTCATGCATTCACAGGCCCCGATGACTTCTGTCTCCACTGGAGCTGAGCTAACATGCTTTCCTCTGTAATTTTATAAGGCATCTTCCCCTTTTCTAAGCTCATTTAGCAGATTTCTGTTTCTCCCTGCCCCCGAGTCTCAACCAGGATAATTTGCTGGTGTTTTAATTAGGATCTTTATCATATTCCTAAGCAAGGCTGGTCTATGGTTTTGTGCTGTCTGCCAACTCTTCATTTTTAGGTTGTGCTATATTCTTAAGATGTCCTCAGTTGCTAAGTCGAGTCCGACTCTTTGCGACCCATGGACTGTAGCCCACTAGGTTCAAACTTTGTCCGTGGGATTTCCTAGACAAGAATACTGGAGTGGGTTGCCATTTCCTTCTCCAACATTCTTAAGATAGTTAGGGAAGTTTTCCATCTTTTCTGTATCCTGAAACAGAATGTTTGAAATGTTTGAATATTTGCCAGTGAAAGGACCTAACACTTCTCAAGGAAGTAGCTCTTTACCTACTGTTTCAATTTACTTTATTAGGTGTTTTGGTTTTCTCCTACTTGTTGAATTGATTTTGATTATATTGTATTTTCTTATTAAAAATATCTGCTTTTTCTCATTTTTAAATTTATTATCATAAGGTTTTACTTAGTATAATTTAATTTAAAAATTTTTGTTCCAATTGTGCATTCATTTCTCTCTGCTTATTATCATTGGATCTGCTAGAACTTTTCCTAATCTACTAGACTTTCCAAAAAAACAAGTCATCGATTTATCTTTTATTTCTATTTTTCTTCTCTAATTCATTAAATTCTGCTTTTTGCCTTTTTCACCTTCCACTCTTCCTTATTTAAAACAATTCACACCATTGAGCTATGAATTTTCTTCCTGGTTACATTTTAACCACCTTCCTGTATGTTTAGATAGATATCTGGTATTTGTAGTGTTATTATTTTAAAATAGTTGTCACATAGGTTTTACTTAGAGTAATTTACAAAAGCAGTTTTTAATTTTCAAATGGTTGGCTTTTTCATTTAAACTTTTTGTTAATAAGTTCTAGCTTAATGGGAGCAGTCTCTCAGAGCTATCTGAGATGCTGCTTCCTGGGCTGCAGTCCTCATTTTTTGGCTTCCCTGGTGGCTCAGAGGATAAAGCATCTGCCTGCAATGCAGGAGACCTGGGTTCGATCCCCGGGTTGGGAAGATCCCCTGGAGAAGGAAATGGCAACCCACTCTAGTATTCTTGCTTGGAGAATCCCACGAACAGAGGAGCCTGGCGGGCTACAGTCCACGGGGTCGCAAAGAGTCGGACACAACTGAGCAACTTCACTTCTAGCTTAACTGCACTGTGGTCAAAGAATGAGGCTTTCACTATATCTGCTTTGGGGATTATATTGAATTTTTCTTTATGGCCTAATATATGATCAATTTTCATAAATGTTTGATGGGCTCTGGCAAAGAAATGAGTATCTTTTATTTGTTGGGCACAAAGTTCAATTATTAAATCAACCTTATTAATTATATTATTCCAGTCCTGTACAAACATGGGAGGGGGAGAACATTATTTAACTATGTCAAAGACAGAAGTATGTTAAGTCTCCTCCAGGGGGTTTTATTTTGTTTGGGTGTTTTGTGTCTTTTGTTTTTCTTTTTGCCACGCCACATGACATGTTGGGTCTTATTTCGTGGACCAAGGATCAAAGACAAGCCCCCTGCAGTGGACACGTGGAGTCTTAACCACCAGACCACCAGGGAAGTCTGCAGCAGTCTTTTTGGTTATCTTTCTATGTATCTAAGTTGTTCTTCCCCTGGTCAGGTCTAATCCTATATAGAATGTAAAAAATTCTGACAATCGGATCTTTATTATGACCTGTACTCTATCGGTTCAAAGGCTCTATCCCATCTCATGCTTTTTGCTTGTGATTCTTGGTCCAATATGAATATTACCACTTCTGCTTTCCTTTGACTTGAACTAGTCTCATGTAACTGTGTCGACCTTTAATTTTCAACTGTTTCTTGTCCTTTGGTTTTAAGTGTATTTCTTATTAGCACTATGTAGTTAAATTTCCATCTTGGTCTTTGTTTTATCCAATCCAAGAGTCTTTGGTATTTTACTAGGAAAAATCACGCATTCACATTCATTGTTAACATCGACCCTGTGGATCTTACCTCCATGGGAAAGCTGGCCTCTGCCTTTTTCTCTTTATTTCCTCAGCTGCTTCCTTTTGTTCTTGAATTTTGTTTTATGGACTTCGAATTTTTGCTTTAATCTTCTACTGTCTTTGGTTAGTAGCTATTTCTTTTTAAAAAATTTGCATTGGAGTATAGTTGATTTACAATGTTGTGTTAATTTCAGGTGTACAGCAGACTGAATCAATTATTTTACATAGGTTTCCCATATAGACCATTACAGAGCATTGAGTGGTGTTCCCTGTGCTATACAGTAGGTCCTTATGCATTATCTATTTTATATATAGCAGTGCCCATATGTCACTATTTCATTTCTAATTGCACTCAAAGTTATCTTAATTGAAAAAGTCTTCTATTTGTAGCTGCCTAATCATTCGAGGTGGAGAAGGAAAACACTCCAGTGTTCTTGCCTGGAGAATCCCAGGGGCAGGGGAGCCTGGTGGGCTGCCGTCTATGGGGTCGCACAGAGTTGGACACGACTGAAGCGACTTAGCGGCAGCAGCAGCAGCAATCATTTGAGGAGAAACAGTGCCTCCTGAAACCCTCTTATTAAAGATGTCTCTCAGGTACCCCCCCGCTTTGATCTACTTTTTCCACTCTATGATGTGCCATTTAAGAACAATTTTTGACATTTATATATAGTCTGGAAATGATATTGACAGTAAATCTTTAGACTCACTGCTTTTTAACTGGCTTTAGTACTAATACCCAGGCTTATTTAAGGCCTGGGGCTTGTCATTCTTGGACTCCCAGCTGATGGGAATATACCTCTCAGTAATGAGTGTTCAGTAGTTCCCCCCAAACCTCATAAACATGGCTCCTCTTCATTTAGTGTGACACAAGCTAAACCAGCCTGGGTTTGATCTTTTAGAAGGCATGCTCTTTCCTTCCTGGAGGCATATACAAGTTGTCATTATTTGTATGAATTGCACTGTTTTTCCAGAACATGTCTCAGCAGAATCCTCGATTTATTTCCCCAGAACACAGTGAGTCTTTCCAATCTGCATATTCAGATCTTTTTGTTTCCTTTTAAAACACAGGTGAGTTTTCTTCATTATACTCTCAAGTCATCTCTTATTCTAGCCTTTTCTTCAAGAATCTCAGCTCTGTGTTTGCTGTCTTCTCCTCCTTATCACTTTCTCATGTTTTGTCATCTCTCAATTTCTGTCCCGCTTTAGGAAATGTCTAAATGTCTCAAGGTGGACCTCTCCCCATCACTGGTAACATTTTCCTGCATTACAATGTCTGCTTTTTAAGGTCTCCAGCGTGGACTTCAGGAGAAGGCAATGGCACCCCACTCCAGTACTCTTGCTGGAAAATCCCACGGACGGAGGAGCCTGGTGGGCTGCAGTCCATGGGGTCGCTAGGAGTCGGACACGACTGAGTGACTTCACTTTCATGCCTTGGAGAAGGAAATGGCAACCCACTCCAGTGTTCTTGCCTGGAGAATCCCAGGGATGGGGGAGCCTGGTGGGCTGCCGTCTGTGGGGTCACACAGAGTCGGACACGGCTGAAGCGACTCAGCAGCAGCAGCGTGGACTTCAACGCTTTGTTGTTGTTGTTCAGTCACTAAGTCCTGACTCTTTGTGACCCCATGGACTGCAGCACGCCAGTATCCTCTGTCGTCCACTATCTCCCAGAGTTTGTTCAAATTTATGTCCATTGAGTTGGTGATGCTATCTAACCATCTCATGCTCTGCCGCCCCCTTCTCTTCTTGCCTTCAATCTTTCCCAGCATTAGGGTCTTTTCCCATGAGTCGACTCTGCCTCATGAAGAATATTCAAAGAACTTCAACTTTGCTACCATGTTTTTTCTTTTCTTGCAATCCTTCTTAACTCCATCTGTCTTAGTTTCCTAGGGCCGCTATACCAAACTGCCACAGCTGGGTGACTTACAACAGAAATGTGTTCTCTCATAGCTCTGGAGGCCGGAAGTCTGAAGTCCAGGTGATGGCAGGGTTGGTTCCTTCTGGAAGCTCCGAGAGTGAATCTGTTCCTTGCCCCTCTCTTGGCTTATAGCATTCCTTGGCTTGTAGCTGCATCACTCCAATCTCTGCCTTCACCTTCACCCAGCCTCCTCCTGTTTCTTTCCTGTCTGTGTCTTCTCTCTCTTTATAAATAATTTTTATTATTTTTTGGCTGTACCATGCAGCACGAAGGGTCTCTTCTTTCCCCAACCAGGGATCTAATGGGCACCCTTGCAGTAGAAGCACACGGTCTTAACCCCTGGACTGCCAGGAAAGTCCCCAGGCTTACTTTTCACATCTTTCAGGGCTGCCCTGTGCTTTCTGCCTCCTGATTTGCAGAGCAGATCTTTCCAGTAAAATGGCCACATGGTTTCCTGACGTCTTCCTCTGGTTCCTTTAGGAAACTGCTGTCAATCGCCTCATCTCCAGTGTTTCAGAATGCCAGTTCCCTTCCATGCTCAGAAGTGGTTTTTCACAGTCCGTTGTGGTTGATGCTTTTGCCTCTGCATTGTCCCTCAAACACAGAAACATTCATCCATACTCCACAATTAGAAGTAGACAGGATGTGTAAATTGCCTCTGGCCTCGTCCTCTTACTACTTGTTTGATGGTTCCATCCCATTCTCAGTGTTTGGTCCAGGCAACAGAATCAAGTAGGCTTTGCTCAATCCACGTCCCAGTTTCCAGCAGGCTCTGCCAACTGCAGCTCTGCTGAAAGAAGGCAGCCTTCACTGCAGCTTAGTTAAATGCTTCTTGGATTTTCTGAACAGATGAAATAAGCAGAAGTCCCAGCATGCACTGCTACTAAGGAGTTCTGTATTTTTCTCCCTCCACCCAGCTCCCCTACAATGATCATGTTTGCTTCCCAGGATACCTTGCACCACGAAAGCCGCCTGCCCTGCCCACTTTTTCTGAATGACCAGGGACATCAGTAGCATGTGGGAGAAGGACAACTGTCCGGTTTTCAGACTGGTGCAGATTCAGGTCTCTGAGTGGGAGCAACTGATGGAAAAGGTTCTGAGCACCTTCCTACCTTTGTCCCCAGTCTCTGTGTCCTCAGCTTTCTCTCCAACACTGCCCCCTGCTATTACCTTCAGTATGGCTCCTCCCAGATTCTGGCATGAGGTTGGCAGCTATTTCCCACAATGAGGGAGGTTTCATCTTTCTCTCTACCTTCATGGGTATTTAGTGAAAAAATAAGAATGACTATCAGGGTTTCTAGCTATATATTTTTTTAGATAGACTCCACAGGTTTTTAGTGCCTTTTTTTTTTTAAGCCTAAACTCACTCATTCATTCACGTTTATTTATTCCAAAAAAAACCCCCACCATACTGCATTCATGTCTTGGCTTCATAGTGGCTGTCAGGGTAAATCAGTTAATAATCCAGGAGAGTTCTGTGGTGATGGAGGAACAGGGAAAAGGCCCAGACCCCTGCCCCTTTGTCCCTCTGCTGTGCAAAGCTGGCTTCTCCAGAAATCTCTCCATCTTGAAGGCCTTGTTCTTATGCTCCCAAATTAGCAGTCTGTGAAATCAGACACATTTCCTGAGAACCCACTTTTGCTCCAGGTAGTCTAGAGGAGAGGATGAAAGAATCGTTAGAAGCCCTGCCCTGGCAGTACATGGCTTCCATCTCCCTGCTTTAGAGCCTGGTGCCTGTGTGTCTTCACGGTTTGTGATGATTATTTGATTAATCACCTGGCTAGATTCCTGTCAGACTGGTAGCTCTGTGAGGGCAGGGACAGGGTCTGTATCCTTGTTTGTTAGCAGAGCTAGGACTGGGTAGCGCTGCCTAAAGAAGAGGCCATCTGAGCTGGGCTCTGAAGGGGCAATAGGAGTTCAGTGTAGATAAGGCGGTCAATCCCTCTAAGCCAGAAAGAGGGCTGAAATCTCTATCTCTGGGGTGTCCTCAGCCCAAACCCTCTTTGGCTTCGTTCTCACTGTGGTTTCTGCTGCTCCATGGAGAAAGATCCTCTCTGGATCTCTTTAGAGGCTGAACAGCCCCAGGTCTGGGCAGTGCTCAGAGAAGGATAAGGTCTGCAGGAAAGGCACGCCCAGGTCATCTAGGCCTAAAAGCTCAGGGGTGGGGGTGCAAATAGACAGAAACGGGCGTCTGCCTCCTCTGGGCTCCTTTTCTTTAGCCTTTTTAAAAGCAGATATAAGCGATGCCTGTCCCACCGTGGCAGCCTCGGGTTGTCCTCACTTTCCAACAGGCACGTTCATGGCTAGGTCTCCTGGACCGAACCCAAAAGCCATTTGCTTCGGAGGCAAGATTTGAATCAGGCCCAGCTGGGTCTTCCCATCCTTGATTTGCCTGATCCTATTAATAATTAACGATACAGTAATGAGAACTGCTTTTAATAGAATCTGCTGCCATCAGTGCATTCTGCTCTCTCTTCACCAAGGGTTTCCCCCAAAAGGATTCACAGTCACATGACTGTTCTTCCTGCCACAGCACAGGAAAGCCCCCAGCCATTGTTCTTCCCTCCTCTCTTCTGGGCCTGAGCCCCTCCCCGCTGACCTGGAAGCCCCTCTTACTTCTCTTACCATTTCCGGTCCCCTCCCGAAGCCCCGCCCACCATCACTTAAAGGTGCCCACAGTGGACTGAGGCCACGCTATCCACCCAGCCAAGCTTCATATGTCACCGGGGCAAACTGGTCCCACAGGGCAGGGACAGGGACATCTGGAAGCCACTGTGTGCCCAGCTTGGGACATTCATGAGACCCACCTCACACAAACAGGAGCTGACGCTGGACCAAAAACTCAAAGCAAAGGCCAATAGGATGGGTGTGGAAGAAAGGAAACCTGGCCAGGCTGGATTAAGCCCTGGCTTGGCCACTGTTTATGCGACCCTGGAAAGTATTGTCTGCCCCCAGCCTCAGTTTATTCACCTGCAGAATGGGGATGAAGATGGACCCTGCTGCTGCTGCTAAGTCTCTTTAGTCGTGTCCGACGCTGTGCGACCCCATAGACGGCAGCCCACTAGGCTCCTCTGTCCCTGGGACTCTCCAGGCAAGAACACTGGAGCGGTTTGCCATTTCCTTCTCCAATGCATGAAAGTGAAAAGTGAAAGTAAAGTCGCTCAGTCATGCCCGACTCTTACCCCACCCCAGAATGTTCTGGGACAGAAGGGCAGTGAGGCAGAATTAAGGAAATCTCCATAATACCTGCTCCTGGAAAATACCCACAGTGTGCCCAAGGTTTAGCTATCATGATGCTGTTCACCGTGGCCTTGTTTATGATGTCACAACTTGGAAACCACCTCCATGTTCAATAATAGGGGGTTGGCTCAGATAAGTGTAAGCGTATCCACAACTCGGGGCACTCAGCTGCCATTGGAAAACTTTGGGCCTCCTGGGATCCTGGGGAAATGCAGGTTCTGGGGCCCTTGGGCTGAGATCCTGTACTTCTTTTCTTTGCTTTTTTTGGTGGGGGAGGGCATGCTGCATGGCTTGCAAGATCTGTTCTCTCACCGGGGATTGAACACGGGCCACAGGAGTGAAAGCCCAGAATCCTAACCACTAGGCCACCAGGGAACTTCCCTGAGACCCTGAACTTCTAACAGCTGCTGCTGGGGTGGGGTGGGGTGGGGAACTCTCTGGGTACCAGCAGGCAGAGGCCTTGGGCAGAGAAGTTTGAGTTCTGCTGGTAAGAGGAAGAACCAGGTTGCCAACCAGAATGTTCTGTGAGCCCCTTTCTGGGCTCCAAGCAGATCTGGTGCTGCACACCTAATACAAAGAGTCTGGAGGCTGGAGGTTCAGGCACTCAAAGTTCTGTGGATGGGTGATGAATTATAGATCATTTAAAATTTTCTCTTTGGTTTATCTTAATTTCAAAATTATCCACAGTTTACATGTATTCCTTTTGTAAATGGGGGAAAATGTTATTTTCCTTAAAAAGAGAACAAATGTTCTCTGCCTTTCTCTACAACACAATCAGGGTAATATTCAGTCCGGAAAGACGGGGACTCTGAGGAGACGAGGATCAGCATGGATTCTGGCCTCTTTCCAGAGCCTGCGTGCAGGGCTGTGGGCTGGCCCGAGCTGGCCGTGAAGCTCTGGTGCCTGGTGCATCCCCCACACTAGGCCAGCTCTTTGCACCCAGGGTCCCTGTCGCCCACACCCCCAGGGAAGGAACCACCAAGAGGCACTGGTATCAGTGCCACTGTGCAGCTGAGGGATCCAGAAGCTCTGGGAAGTAGAAGACCCACCTAGAGTCACCCAGCTCCCATTGCGGGTGGGGAGGGGCCTGCCAGAAGGTCATCTTTTGGCTACTAGTCAGGACAGCCTCGGGGCTTCCCAGGTGGCACAGTGGTAAAGAATAGTCTGCCTGTCAATCCAGGAGACACAAGAGAGGTTGGTTCAGTCCCTGGGTCAGGAAGATCCCCTGGAGTAGGAAGTAGCAAGCCACTCCAGTATTCTTGCCTGGAAAATTCCATGGACAGAGGAACCTGGAGGTTCCTACAGTCCATGGGATCGTGAGGAGTTGAACATGACTGAGCACACACACACACACACACACTCACACACACACAGGGCAGCCTCACCAGAAAAGCAGGTGATGAAGAGCTTTGAAAATTAGCTGGAGTTTTTATATCCTGGGGGAAGCAACGGGGAGCCATTGAATGTTCTAAGTGAAGATGAAATGATCCAAGTTGTGGGCAGCCTGGAGCAGACAGCTGTAGTGACAGGTGCCCCAGACCCAGGCCAGGAGGAGGTGATTACAACCAGCCTGGCTGGATAATACAGAACAAAGACAACAGTATTAGTTAACGTATACTGAACTCCTATGACGTCCAAGGATACGATTAATGCTGTTTACTTAATCCTTGCACCTACCCTGGGATGGTCGTGCAGTGGTTCTCTCCATCTCTGCAGATGGAGAACTGAGGCTCAGCGCCACGAGGAGGCGCAGGTCACGCGACTTCAATGTGGATGCCCGTAGCACAATGCCACCCCACCCAGAGAAGAGGGAAAGGAAGATGGCTCCCAGGGGAGGAGTAGGGTGTGTGGATGGAGCTGGAGTGAAACGGGGTGGGATCAAGCCATCCTTCCACCAGTACAGGTGACCCCACCTCCCAAGCTGGAGCCAAGCTGGAGGTTTAGAGATAAACAAGATGCACAGCCCCTTCCCGCATGGTCTAGTGTGGGTGACAGACAAGTAGACAGACCATGGCATGGGCATCAGGGGCACCTCCCTGGAGAAGAGGAAGCCTGGGCTGAGTCCTAAGGAATGAACAGTTGGTCCGATGACCCAGGAGAAAATTCCAGTCCTCCGAAGAGCATGTACAAGGGCACAGAGGCTGGAAGAGAGCTGGTCTGTCTGGAGCAGAGGTGGGGGTGGGGAGCCGAAAGGCTGCAGGGGTGAGCAGGAACCAGGTCCCCAGAGTCTTCAAAGCCAAGGAGACGAGCCAATTTTGGGCCATCAGAGTTGCTGGGTCATCATGAGCTGGCGTGACACTTCACTAGACCCACAGGGGCCTTTGTGGAGAGTGTGGGTCCCTGGGGCCATCCTGGAGGGGTTCCTGGAAGAGGCTGGTGCGGCATTCTAGGCGGGAGATGAAGGAGGAGTGGAGGGGGAACGGCAGCTGGGAGGGTGGGCAGATGTCAGTTCCCTGGGGAGGCAAAGTGGCTGCAGACTGTGGGAGGCGAGAGGAAGGGAGGAAGCAGGATGGCTGGGTAAGACCCGTGGACGGTAGTTCCTGGAGACAGGGGATGAAGTCTGGGGGCTCACTGGCACTCGGCAGCATGGAGGGGCTGGTATGGAGGACCGCTCCCTGGATGTCCCACCCCCTAATTGTGGTCTTCTGATCAGGCTGCTGGGAAATTCTGGCCTCTGTTCCCATGACTCCAGGCCCCTGACTCCACTGGAGGGCTCTGGCTGGAATCTCTGATGGGGTAGAAGGTGCCAACCCAAAGGATGCTGGAGCTGCCCTGAGCTGAGGTGTGGGCAGCAGCGCATCGCATCCTCCCTCCAGCCTCTCTTGGCAGGAACATCCGTAGTAGTCTACAGAGCGGGGAAACTGAGGGCTGGTGTTGTGCACCCAAGGACCCACATGGAGGGTGATGGGGTCCATTGGAGAGGCTGCGAGACTGTGCCCCAAGCCCTTCACTGGTCCAGGCCAGAGGAGGGGGGAGTGCGTTGTGACCCCTGCTCTCTGGGAGCCAGCCCTCCCCTGCCAGCCTCTGCCCAGGGGCACCAGGTACGGGGGTGTGGCACCCTGGAGCCTTGGGGAGCTGGCCTTGGACCAGGAATGAGGGAGGGAGGGAGAAGCAGCCTGTGGAGGGGGCAGGGGAGGCAGCTTGAGCCGCGCCTTCCTTAGCAGCACTCTGGAAAGCAGACGGCCTGCTCTGCGCAGTGTCACACGGGCACTGCACCCAGGACACGCAGCCACAAACTGCGGCACTGCCCACCGGCCCCGCTCAGCCAGCAGCCAGGACCACTAACATTGAGGCCTTTGGGCTGGGAGGGCTTGGGTCTCCATCTCTGCCCTCCATGGCTGTGACCCAGTTAATTCTCACTGAACCCTATAGGGTAGGTACTACTGTTTTTCAGTCGCCAAGTCGTGGCTGACTCTAAGACCCCATGGACTGCAGCACACCAGGCTTCCCTGTCCTCCACTATCTCCCAGAGTTTGCTCAAGCCTACGATGAGTGAAGTTAAAGTCGCTCAGTCGTCTCTGACTCTTTGCAACCCCATGGACCATACAGTCCATGGAATTCTCCAGGCCAGAATACTGGAGTGGGTAGCCTTTCCCTTCTCCAGGGGATCTTCCCAACCCAGGGATTGAACCCAGGTCTCCCGCATTGTGGGTGGATTCTTTACCAACTGAGCTCTCAGGGAAGCCTACGGTAGGTGCTGTATAAATGGTGGCCATTACTGGGGCTTCCGTGGTGGTCCAGTAGCTGAGAATCCACCTGGCAGTGCAGGGGACCTGGGTTTCATCCCTGGTCTGGGAAGATTCCACATGCCTCGGGACAATTAAGCCCGTGGGCCGTGACTCCTGAGTCCGCGGTCTAGAGTCCGTGCTCCTCCGCAAGAGAAGCCACCGAAGTGAGAAGCCCACGCACCACAACCAAGAGTAGCCCCCGCTTCCCGCAACTAGATAAAGCCCTCGCCGTAGCAAGAAGACCCAGCACCGCCAAAAATAAATACGTAAAATTATTTTTTAACATGGTGGCCATTGCTAGCCACTCAGGTCCTCTGCTGGCATGTGGCCCAGCCCTGGGAGAGGGGTATATGCACTCTGGCTCCCCGAGACCAGGCACTCCTTCTCCAGACCACCTGGGAGGACCCTCAGAGGTTAGGGAGCCCAGCTCCCTTCATTTTATTGAGGCCCAGAGAGACAGCGGGCCTGACCCGAAGTCACACAGCTGGCTCTAGAACTGGATCCTGGGCCTCAGCTCCCCATCCTGTGCCTTGTCTGACACAGGGGTTCCTGAGTCTCATCCCTCTCGTGTCCTCCACGGCCCTGGAGCCCCCTGAGGTGCACATTACCCCACAGTCTGATCTGTGGCTCCATGGTGAGACCGGCTAGCTGTAGAGGGCACAGCCTGACCAAAGGTCCTCCTTGGTCCCCATTCTCTATACAGAAGGGATCAGCCAGGGAATGTGAACTGGGTGCCCATAACATACCAGGTGGGAATGTGAGACGCCCTGCCAGCCACAGTCGGCCACGCGGAAACCCCCAAACCTGCATTTGAGAAAAGATGGCAAGATGCTGTCGACTGCCCTGCCTGCGAGTGCAGAAGTGTGTGAGAGCCTGGGCCCTAGACACGTGGCTCGAATCCCAGCCGATCCTCTCACTGGCTGGGGATCTTGGGTGTGTTGCTCTCCCAGTCTTACCGTCCCCATCTCTCAGCTGGGGGAGTAAGACCCCTTCCACCAGGGATGAGCTCCAGCGTGGAGAGCCAGGGGCCAAGTGGGCCAATCTCCTCCTTCAAGATCTGCCAGCTCCGCCCACCACCTCTCCACCCTTTCTTCCTCTCAGTTCCTACTGGGTCCAGGTTCTAAACCCACTTGGGGTATTCTGGGGGCTCAAGGAGTATAGAGTCTAGAATCTTCAAGAAGGACAGAGAAATCCTTCCTGCAGAGGAAAAGTGGCTGGCCTGGGGGCCCATGGGCCACAGACACCAATGCCAGTCCACACGGCCGTCACGGGATTCTCTCTCCCTGTGTCTGTGAGAATGAGTGTGTGTGTGTGTTTCATAGAGAGGTGTCTGTGTGTATGTGTATGTGTAGCGTCTGCCTTTTGTGGGGACCTGGGGACAGGGAGGGGGTGGCCCTCCAGCCTGGGAGAGCTCCACGAGCCAGGCCCATCCTGCCTCTGGAGCAACCACAGGACCCCAATTTGGGAGCATTGCTGCAGATTTGGGAGCATTGCTGCTGCAGCTGGATTAGAGCTGAGAGCTTCAAACACAGCCCGCCTGGCAACAGGCCTGGAGCCCAAGCTTAAAGGGGCCGCTGAAATTATAAATAGTCACATTCCCAGTGACTCCTCAGTCCTTCCTGGAGCAGGGAATCATTCCACCAGCCCCTTCCCATCTTCCAGTCCAGCCAGCTTTGGGGAGGGAGGACTGGGGCAAGAAGGAGCTGGTACCTGTCAGAAGGGCTGTTTCAAACAAACAGGAGTTCACCTATTAAATGACACACGGGTTTTAGGTTGTAGGGAGCACGGCGTGTGTGCCAAGAGACCCTGCCAGCTAGGACCCTGAGGATACTACCTGAGGAGTCCTCCATGACTGGAGAACTCTTTGGCACTTGAGTGTCAGGCTCAAAAGTGGCTTAAGGGGAGGGGTGGGAATCCACCTCTCGCATCTAGGCAACCGTGCCCACCAGCTGACTTCTCTGGAACTCAGCCTCCCCACACAAGGGGGAAAGGAGGGGGGCAGAGGGGAGACAGAAGGGGAGCAGGTAGGGAAAACCCAGGACCGGCTCTGGGTCAGGCCTCGAGCCAGGTGCTGTCAAGGGTAGGATCACCTCTGGGTCCAGTTCCCAGCTCACAAAACGCATGCCGATGGAGGAAGTCAATTTTGCTGAGTTTGTTAAATGGCTGGTAACCCTGCCCCCAGGTTCCCCTCCCTCCGAGGGCCTCCCTTTTCCATTTGTGAACTAAAGGATGGACAAAGGCAACGGAGGACCCGCCTGGAGGGTCGACCCTGCAGGTTGGGGCTGCCGCACAGATGGGAGATACCTGCCAGATGTGCAGGGACTCAGCTCTGGGGACCACACTGCCAGGACAAGGCCCGTGAGGGTTCAGAACTCAGCTCCGTCTCATTCCACCGGGAGCTCTTAAACTCCCCGAGTTATGCGTACCTGTAAACTGATTGCCCCACCATTGGTTAACTGATTGATTAAGTGATCCACTGATTACCTGCCCGATCCCAGTGCCTTCCCCATGCCACCCCAGGGGCGCCCCAACATGCTTTTGGAAAGGGGCGTGGTCGGGGCGGGGTTCTCGCGGCTTCCCGCCCCCGTCCGCCGGGAGCGGACTTCCTTAATCTAGAGCCGGTGAGGCTCTGCCCTACGCCCGCCGGTTGTCAGGGAAACGACCTCGCCCCTCTGAGCCTTCCAAGGGTTCCCCACCCCCGCCGCCCCGCCCCAACTCATGCGGACCCGAACTGAGGTCCTAGGATGGGAGAAGCTGGGGAGACAGACGGGGTAGAGACACCCAGAGATGGAGAGACAAGGAGACAGAGACAGAGATGCACCCAGCCAGGGAGAGACTCAGGCCGCAGAGATGGAGAAAAGGGAGACACGGGCGAGAAAACACATCCCCGCCCCACCCCAGTCACGGAAGCCGAGAAGGGGAGACAGAGACGGTCACGGCGCGCAGAGACAAGGAGAGAGGCCGTGGGAGAGACAGGGTCAGCAAAAAGTTGCAGGGCGGCGGGGGCGGGGGGGAGGGATGGGAAATGGAGAAAGAACGAGGGCCAGCCAGGGAAAGAAGAGTCGGGAGGGGGCGAACTTGTGAAAATAAATATTTATAAATTGAGAGTTTCTAAATTCTTCCTGCATTTCCCGTAGTAAATTATTCATCTGTGTATCTCCTTCTCTCCTAACTGCTTAGGGAGCTGCGGGGGTGGGGGTGGGGGGGTGCCTTTATGTGCTCCCCCCTCCCCGTCTTCTTCCCCCCACCCTCTTCCCTGCCCCTCCCCCACCTCGTTCCCTCCACCCCCTTCCCCTCCTCCCTAATCTTCTCCTTCCTGCCCCTTCCTTTCCCCCTCCTCCCTCTTCCCTCCTCTCCACTTCCTATTCCCTCTAACCCCTCTCTCGTCCACCACCCCCCACCCTCCTCTCCCCCTCCCTACTCCCGCTTCCCATCTCCCCCCTCCCCTTTCCCGCTCAGGTTGGAGCTGAGCACCGGAGGCAGGCGGGGAGGGGCCGCCGCCCGGAGGTGACCGGCTGCCACGCTCGCGCGTTTCCTCCCTGCCTTAAATAAGAATAATCATCTAAGTCAGCGGGGCTGGGATTAAAAAAACACTCGTCGCTGGCAGTCTGGCACCCCCAACCGGGACCACGGAAATCTTCCTCCGGAGGACTGGGGACACTGGAGATGGGGGGGGGGAGGTAGAAACTGGGCCAAGAGGGAGCTGCGGCCCCAGGAGCCTCCCCCCGACCCCACTCCCCAGCTGGAGCCGGAGGCCCCACTGTTTCCAGAGGACCTGGCTGAGCCTCAGTTTCTTCCTCTGTGGGATGGGGCCAAAGATTTAACTTCCTGTTCTCTGGGGCAAAAAAGTAAAAGTGTTAGTCACTCAGCAGTGCCCGACTCTTTGTGACCCCATGGACTGTAGCCCACCAGGCTCCTCTGTCCATGGAATTCTCCAGGCAAGAATACTGGAGTGGGTAGCCAGTCCCTTCTCAAGGGGAATCTACCCGACCCAGGGATGGAACCCAGGTCACCTGCATTGCAGGCAGATTCTTTACCATCTGAGCCACCAGAGAAACCCCTCTCTAGGGCCCACTGGCTCTCAAATCTGAGAGTCGAGAAGTTTTCAAGGCCCCTCCAACCAATCCCCACAGCTGATCAGGCACAGAGGAGGAACAAGTCTTCAAGTTATGCTGTGAGTTCCTAAAATCAGCCCAGGAATGTGGAAGAGCAGCTCAGTCACAATGGACCACACGGCTCTCCGTCTGTGGCCTTAAGAGCCTCAGTTTCCTCATCTGCAGACTGGGTCAGTGATGTTCCCCTCCTCTTGATGGAGGACAAGATGCTCCCCCTGTGAACTGCTGCACCGCTGCACATGTCAGCAGTTCAGTGGCAGTTGCTCCCGGCTCCGCATCACCTGTGCCCAACCCTCCCGGATTCCCACCTCCGCCTTCATCCTTCCCCCAGCCTCCAGGTCACCTGCACGGAACAGCAGCAGGAAAGGAAGGCAGGCACCTCTTCTCTCCCAGAAAGAAGCGGTCAGAGGAGCCAGGGTAGGTGACAGAGCAGAGCCTGCCCTGCCACCAAGACCACCAAGAAGCCACAGCAGACTTCTGGGGGTTCTTCAGAGATCTGCATCCTTTTTCTCCCTGCCATGCTGCAGGAAGAAGGTGGCCTTCCCTTTCTGGACCAGGAGGCCTGGGTATCAGGTCCTGAGTTTCATTCCTGACCCTGCTATTTTACCTTAGCCTTTGACCTTTTCCCTCTCCGGGGTAAGAGTTCCAAGTTTCCTTTCAGCCCCCACCTGCTTAGGATTTATTACTGCTCTTGACAACTGGTCTGTGACTCCCCAGGTGCCAAGAGCAGTGCTCAGAGCTTCACAGCTCCTTTCATGTCCCCCTCAACCTTGCTCATCTGGGCCCAGTCACTGCTGCACCATTTTACAGATGAGGAAGCTGAGGCTCAGAGTGGGGACTTGCCCCAGGTCGAGTAGCTGGACAGTGACTGATGGAGATTCAGGCTCTGGCGACACAGAGTGGTGTCCTCACCCAGCTCCTTGTGCTACCCACAGGGACATCCTAGGCCAGGTCAGTGCTGCCCAGAGGGAAGGAGGCCCTTAGAGTCAGAGTTGCCCAGCCTGCCCCAGCCTAGTGACCTCAGGCCCGACAGGACCCTCGGAAACACTGGTCTCTGATCTGAAGCCTTCTCTTCCTTCTGTCATTTTCCATGAGCACAGTGAGAGATGCATTGGGAAAATGACCCCCTCTAGATAATTATCTGCCACCTCTACATCCTGTGACTGGTGACACCCTTGCTGGCCTAGAATGGTGGCTTTCAAGCCTTTCATTGACCTTAAGGGGCATTGGGAGGAGGGGGCAAGGAGGGTCAGGGTGGGCTCCTCCTTCTAGTGTGGATCACTTGGGTAAGATTTATTTTGAGAAGGTCTAAGGCACAGCTCTAAATATTCATTGGAAGGACTGATGCTGACGCTGAAGCTCCAATACTTTGGCCACCTGATGCGAAGGTCTGACTCTTTGGAAAAGACCCTGATGCTGGGAAAGATTGAGGGCAGGAGGAGAAGGGGACGACAGAGGATGAGATGGTTGGATGGCATCACTGACTCAATGGACATGAGTTTGAACAAACTCTGGGAGATAGTGAAGGGCGGGGAAGCCTGGCGTGCTGCAGTCCATGGGGTCACAAAGAGTCAGACACAACTGAGCGACTGAACAAGGCACAAGGTTGAGACCTTGTGTAAGACGCGTGTGAAACATCACTTTGAAACCCACTATCGTGAATAATTAGGAGCCATTTCATCTTTTTGAAACCCAGTTTCAAACCAGTTTGAAACCCACTGTTGTTGGAGCCATTTGGGACAGAAAATTGCAGCTTCCTGAGGTTCCCACACACACACACTTACATATCTTGGCTCTCCCCTGGCTGCCACCCCAAGGGTGAGCAGATAAGCAAAACCACAACTAAGGAGGCCTCTCCCAGGACTTACAGGCCTGCCCAGAATCCTTTATGAGGTCATTGCATTCAGTCATTCAAACAGGCCACCATGTGGGTGGGCAAACTGAGTCTCAGAGACCTTCAGTCATTTGCCAAAGGTCACACAACCAGCACCAGCCCAGCTAGGACACGTGGGCTTCTGACACCGCTTGGCCTCCCCTGAAAAGGCAGCACCGTCACCCAGCACATGTCATTCACTGGCTCTTGGCCCCGTCGTGCTCATGGTCAATGTCAAGCCATCCCCAAGGTTTCTTTGGGCACCAGAAGGACTCATGGATCCTCAGGAACAGATCTGAGGAGCTGCTGACAGAAAGAGCCATGGCCCTGGGCAGAACTGCCCCTGCTGTGGGCACTGCCAGGTCCTTCACATACCCACCCCTCAGCCATGCCCCCCCCCCACTGCTGTGGATGACACAGCACCAGAGCCCTTGTGCCTCTGAGAGGCCCCAGAGGAGGGCTGCCAGGCTTCCAGGAGCCCCTCTTCCTTCTAGCCCTCTCTCTGCCTCACATCTCTTCTGGGCTAGGTTCTGGGACCGCCACCACACTGCCCCCCATCGAGCCAGGTCCTAGTTAGTCCTGAGCTGTGGCCCCTTCCTCCCTAGGGATGGTCTGATGGAAGTAACCTGGGGTTGGCCCACCTTCCACCTTGCTAGACAGACACCCAAACATGTGGGACCACCTGGGTCCAAGCTGGGTCCTGCTGTGAACTTAGGAAGACGCACTGTTTGGAAGGACTGATGCTGAAGCTGAGACGCCAATCCTTTGGCCCCCTGATGCGAAGAACTGAGTCATTGGAAAAGACCCTGGGAAAGATTGAAGGCAGGAGGAGGCGACAACAGAGCATGAGATGCTTGGAGGGCATCATTGACTGGATGGACATGAATTTGAGTAAACTCCGGGAGTTGGTGTTGGACAGGGAAGCCTGGTGTGCTGCAGTCCATGGGGTCGCAAAAAGTCAGACACGACTGAGCGACTGAACTGAACTGATTGTTGCTGATGGAGGTGGGAGGCAGGACTGGGGGGCAGAAAACCAGGGCAGAGGGATCAATTGTCCTTCCCACCACCTGAAGGTGCAGCAGGGCAAACTGGGCCGGATCTTGGCCTCTGGGGGTCTGGGAGGTGAGGGAATGAAATCCCTGCTCTCAGGTGTTGAGCAAGCAGAACTCTTTGGGGATAGGAAGTCATCAGCCCCTGCTTCGCTGGTACCAAACCCTGCAGGCTTTGCTCCCCGGAGCTGGAAAAGCAGCTTCCAAAGTGGAAGCAGAGCTGGGGGAGGGGAGTCCCAGGGGAGGCTGTGGGTGAAGGATGGGGGGCCGGGGAGGGGAGGGGAGACTAAAAGCGACTTTCAGTCCTACTCAGGTGACTCACACACCCCACCTTAGTGAGAAAGGTAGAGATTATCATTATCATTAGAAGGGGTGGTTAGAAATGTTTAGAATCTACGGAAGAGGAAGGTCGTGCATGCACACGTTAACCAGAGTTAGTCATCGCTGGCTGATGCTTTTTACTTCCTTGCTTGTAGTTTTCCGTGTTGCTTGAATTTATTTATTTATTTTACAAGAAGAGTGTTTGGGTTTTTTTTCCAGAAACAACAGGGATGGTACTGCTCCCTCCCCGAAAAAAGAAAATTTAAAAATCAACAAGACTAAACTCTACATACCAAGATGCTCTTTCAAAATGATGCATCAGATATGAAAACAGCGAAAGGGGAAAGTGAGAGGCTGATGGTTCTACAACCCGAGCAACCAGAGAACTGGCCCCGGTGAGTCCCAAGAAGGCAAAGATGAGTTTTAGCAACTCCCTTGGGGAGGGACTTCCCTGGTGGTCCAGTGGTTAAGAATTCACCCGCCAGTGCAGGGGGCACGGGTTTGATCCCTGATCTGGGAAGATTCCACATGCCAAGGGGCAACTAAGCCTGTGCATTGCAGCTACGGAAGCCTGTGTACCTAGAGCCCATGCTCTGCAACAAGAGAAGCCGCCGCAGTGAGAAGCCTTTGCACCGCAACTTGAGAGTAGCTTCCACTTACTGCAGCTCTCTAGAGCCCTCACACCAACAAAGACCCAGCACGGCCAAAAAAAAATTTTTTTAAAGAAAGCTCTTGGGGAAACATGAGTGCATTTGAGAGGAGCCAGTATAGAAAGGATCCATGAGGTCTCCAGCAAGGAGCTGGGATCTTGGAACCCAGGAGGACTCAGCCCAGTCTGGGACTGTGGCTCAAAGGATGCTCACTGGGCACCACCGGCAAGCGACTCATCCCTCTGGAACTTGGCATTTGCTCTCTGTAAGATGGGCGTGGCAGAGCACCAGCATTAGGACCGGCGTGGCAGAGTCAAGATGGGAGGGGTACCACCCCCTCTTCCTGCCCCCTCTCCTGTGTCCCCTTTGGAAAGCCCCTGGGATGGGAAACCCACTGGGCTCCATTAGCACCTGTTCTTAAAAGCCCCTCCTGACCCTGGAGGCAGCGCTTGCCGCTAGAGAGTTGTCAGATGGCTCCTTGCACCTGCCCTCTGACCAAGCAATTCCATTTTTAGGAATTTAAACCACAGAAACACTCACACGGGTGACAAGGGAAAATGCACAGGAAATTGATTGCATCACTGTTTATAACAGCAGAACTTTGGAAAACGCCTAGACACCCGTGGGCACGGGGTGGGGGTCGCTGATTGCATAATGGGAAGGCGCTGCCCATTGGAAGAGCAAAAAGCTGTGACAAACACCTGCCTGCTCCTTCAAGGAGTGAAAAAGAGCAACACATTCTCATCTGTATTTTAACAAGGGCACCTGGCACACACCTTGCTTGTCGACGTGCAGAGTAGCCCTGGAAACTGCGGTTGCCCCAGGAAGGGAGCTGTGGGCTTGGGTAGGAGAGGAAGTGATTCTAGCCTTAAACCCTTTTCTCTTTGATCCAGTTAACTGTGCACATGGGCTGCCTGGGGAAGCCATCCGCTGGCCTTCCTCCCTCTCGGATACTGAGTAGAAACTTCTGGTTATTACCTATCTTCAGTTCTCCTTCTCAGGACCCATCAACCTTGCCATGGAGTGAAGTCATGTGACCAGTGCTGGCCAATGAGTTGTGGGAAGAAGTGATGTGATGCTCCTTCCTGTCTCAGTGACCTAGACATGGAGGTGCCACGAGACAAAGGCAGCCTGGCCCACTGAGTTTGTATTTGTCTTTTTAATAGTCTTGTTTGTTTATTTTTGGCTGTGCTGGATCTTCACTGCTGGGAGGGCTTTCTTTAGTTGCGGCAAGTGGGGGCTACCCTAGTGGCGGTGCGTGGACTCCTTGTTACAGGGGCTTCTCTCGTTGCAGCTCCTGGGTTCGAGGTACACAGGCTTAGTAGTCGTGGCACACAAGGCTTACTGGCTCTGCAGCATGGGGCATCTTCCTGGGATCAGGGATCAAATCCATGACTCCTACGTGGGCAGGTGGATTCTTTACCACCGAGCCACCAGGGAAGCCCCCACCCTGAGCTTTCACGTGGAGGGTGGTTGCCATGGACAATCCCCTGGACTCATGGCAGGCTTTTGTTGTGCAAAACAAACTTTCGCTATGTTGAGACACTTCAATGTGGGGCTCATTTGTTACTGCAGCACAACCTAGCCTGGCTAACTGATACAGATTTGGAAAACCGCATTCTGGTTCAAGGGATATCAGAGACTTCAGACAGGTCCCTTGACTCCTCCAGGCCTCAGTTTCCCTATGTGTGTAGTGAGGCAAGTAGGCTTTTCTCCTCTGACTAGGTCCTGTGCTGCTCATTTTCTCAAACCCCAAAGGCCTGAGGAATATCTGCCAATACTAAGTGCCGCTGGTCCAGAGTGCTCACTGGACACTGGCTGGGCCCTCTTGGGGGCATCACGGAATCCTCACGGTAGCCCCAGGAGGGAGGGACTATCTTCACCCCCATTTCCTCGGGAGGAAACTGAGGCTCAAGGAGGTGAGATCACTTGCCCAGAAACACCAGCATCTATGATTCTTACCTGCTGTGATGACAATTACCATCTGATATTTTAATTTATCTCTTATAAACACAACTTAAAAGAAGCCCAGTATTGACCACTTGGGAGAGCTTAGAATAAGAATTTTTTTTTTTTTAATTTACCATCTTAACCATTTGAAACTACACAGTTCAGTGGCATAAGTCCATTCATATTCTTGGGCAACCATCACCACCATCCATCTCCCGAACTTATGTTTTTTTGGCCACGCCACATGGCATGCAGGATCTTAGTTGCCCGACCAGAGACGGAACCCATGCCCCCTTCAGTGGAAGTTCGGATTCTTAACCACTGGACTGCCAGGGAATTCCCAGAACTCCTTTTACCTTGCCAAACTCTGTACCTATTAGACATTAACTAACTCCCTATTTCCCTCTCTCCCCAGGCTTGGCACCCACCACTCCCTGTGAGCTTACCCATTCTAGGAACCTAATATAAGTGCAGTCATACAATATTTGTCCTCTGGTGTCTGGCTTATTTCACTTAGCATAATGTCCTCCAGGTTCACCTCAAGTGAAGTGAGTGTCAGAATGGCCTTCCTTTCCAAGGCTGAACGATGTTCCATTATATGTATGCACCACATTTGGTTCATCTGTTCATCTGTTGACGGACACTTGGCTTGTTTCCACCTCTTGGCTGTTGTGACTAATATGCTGCAGTGACCACGGAATATATACCTGTTGGAGGCCTTGATTCAATTCTTTGGGTTATATACCCAAAAATGGAATTGCTAGATCATAGGGTAATTCTATTTTTAATTTTTTGAGGAGCCATCATACTGTTTTCCATAGTGGCTGGACCATTTTACATTCCCACCAACAGTACACATGCTTCCAATTTCTCCACATCCTCACCCACACCTGTTATTTTCTGAGTTTTGATAGTAGCCATTCCAGTAGGTGTTAGGTGGGGTGGTATCTCATTGTGCTTTTGATTTACATTTCCCTGATGGTCACCGAGGGAATAGGATTTTTTAAATATTTATGTATTTGGCTCTTCTGGGTCTTAGTTACAGCACATAGGATTTTCATTGCAGCATTTGGCATCTTTAGTTGAGGCTTGCAAACGCTTAGTTGAGGCATGTGGGATCTAGCCCCCCTGACCAGGGATCGAACCGGAGTCCCCTGAATCAGGAGCATGGAGTCTTGGCCACTGGACCAGTAGGGAAGTCCTGGGAATAGGATTTTTTTAAATGCCACAGGTGTGATCCCCTGGACCTGCTTCCAGAGGAGGAAGCAGGGGGCAGAGATGCTGCTCTGGTCCTGGGGATACTTTGTGCTCTGCTGTGCTTGGTCGCTCAGTTGTGTCTGACTCTTTGCGACCCCATGGACTGTAGCCTGCCAGGCTCCTCTGTCCATGGGTATTCTCTAGGCAAAGAATACTGGAGTAGGTTGCCATGCCCCCTTCCAGGGGAATCTTCCCAACCCAGGGATCAAACCCAGGTCTCCCACATTGCAGGTGGCTTCTTTACCATCTGAGCCACCAGGGAAGCCTGGGAATGCTCTAGCCATATTTCAAAGTCCTTGAATCCCAAACAGATGAATGGGGCTGTGGTCTCCTGGGACTTGCGCCCCAATGACCTGTCCACCCACGCTGGGGTCCCAACTTCTCCAGAAGCTCAGCCTCTGATGTTGCAACCTCTACTTCCCTACTGGGCCTGAGCAGGGACTGAGCTGGGCCTTTCCAGCCCTGGCTGACCTGGTGACACAGAGTCCCCACCCACGCCTGGGACACAGCAGAGAGGAGGCAGTGGCTGAGAGGTTGGGGGGAGGGTGCGGTCATCTGCATGTCCCTTGTCCTTCTGTGTCCAAACTAGGGCAGCTTTGTGTTGGGGACAAGGGTAGAGACTCTGGAGCCAGCATACTCAGAGTTCCATCTTTGCTATTCGCCAGCCATGTGACCTCAGATAAACCACTTCCCTCCTCAACCTTCACTTTTCTCCTCTGTAGAATGGCTGAAATGGTGCTTGCATGCATGCCTACATACTTAAGTCTCTCAGTTGTGTCTGACTCTTTGCAAGCTCATGGACTGTAGCCAGGCTCCTCTGTCCATGGGCTGCTCCAGGCAAGAACACTGGAAAGGGTAGCCAGTGCTTGGCACATAGTAAGTGCTCACTAAACACTTTCCTTAATAACCAACATTGCCATCATCCTCATTATTATCCACATCCAGAAGGACGATCAGGTCCCGCCTGTGCCAAACAGTCCCTGGCTCCACTGCCAGCAGGAGAATATCCACCACCGTCTCATGGACTGGTGAGCACTGCTGGCACCGGCCCCTGCCGACCTCTCCCACCTCCTCTTCCCCTCGCTCAGCACACTGCAGTCACCTGGGCTGTCTCCTGTCCCTCAAACACCCGGCCCTCCTTTCTGCCACTGGCCCTTTGCACATACCTTTCCTCCTGCCTAAAATGTACTTCCCTCACTCCAGTCCACTCCCATCCCTCCCACAGCAAACGCCCAAAGAGCTCAGTCTCGTGTCAAACTTTCTTCCCTCAAAGATGTCTTCCTGGGACTTCCCTGGTTGGTCCAGTGGATAAGAATCTGCCTGCCAAGGCAGGGGACACGGGTTCGATCCCGGGTCTGGGAAGATTCCACAGGCAGTGGAACCATTAAGCCCGGTGCCCTGCAGCTACTGAAGCCTGCCTGCCCTGGAGCCTGTGCTCTGCAACAAGAGAAGCCCCTGCAATGAGAAGCTCATGCACCAAGACAAACAGCAGCCTGTGCTCACTGCAACTAGAGACAGGCCTCGGCGACAAAGACCCACTGCAGCCAAAAATAAACAAATAATTTAAAAAGATGTCTTCCCGGACATCCCCACCTGCGGTCCACATGGGAATGGTTGGCCTTCATGGCTCCGTACGCTCCCCCACCCCCATACCACTTCTCTTGGTCCTAAAATGTGAAATTATTTAAGGAATGTCAGCCTCCCCACGAGAGCTCTATGAGGCCAGGATCACCCCTGTTTTGCTCCCCATTATTGCCCAAGCACCAAGGACAGGGTTGACCCAGGGCCCCCCTCCACCCCAGATATTCGTCAAATTGAAGTATCAGCTTCCAGAATCTCCCTGATTTGGGAACCTCAGAGGCTTTTCAACAAGACAATGCATTACCTACATAACTACATAAGCCTTAGGTTTCGTACCTTTGTTAAGACTTTTGCACTCAACGAATGAACAAATCTGAGAAAACCCTCTGCTACATCCTGTGTCCTAATTTTTCAGCTCAGAAAAATATGGTCATTGCACTCAGAGCAGCTGCTCACAATTCCTGCTGTGCCTCCTCGAAGCCCAGCCTCCGGCCACCCCTTCCTCAGAACATGCGGGAGGCCTGCGGCTGCTCCGAGGGTCACCCCTTGCTTGGGGATAAATGCCAACGATGAGTAATGGCGGGTTGCTGAGGGAGGTACAGACGCGAATTCAGCCCAGTCAGCAAGATCGGCGGGAGCCAAGGTGGCCCCTTGCCTGGGGTTAGGGCCTGATTCAGCTGGTCCACACACAGCAGCCTCCCCCCTCCAACCCCGCCCAACCAGCTGGGGAGTAAGAGTGTGGACCCCAAGGGGGCCACGGGGCAAGCCCGTGCATTCATCCTCTCCCTTGTCTATTTCAACAGTCCAGAGACTACTGTGTGCTTGGCCCAGTCTGGGGGAGGCCCTAGTGAGACCCAGGGCTCACCCTCTCCCCACGCTCACAGGCTCTCTGAGCTTAGTTCCTATGTGCATGCGAGCTCAGTTGCTCAATCGTGTCCTACTCTTTGTGACCCCACCGACTGTAGCCCACCAGGCTCCTCTGTCTGTGGGATTCTCCAGGCAAGAATACTGGAGCGGGCTACCATTTCCTACTCCAGGGAATGGAACCAGAGTCTCTTGTGTCTCCTGCATTGGCAGGCGGATTCTTGATCACAGCGCCACCTGGGAAGCCGGTGGGAGGCCCTAAAGAATGCTTCGGAGGGTCCCAGGGGAAGAGGTATTCAGAAAGGGGCAATGTCCAGGGCCATTCAAAATGGTTCTCAATGAAAGAATTTTCTTGACAGGCTGCAGGAAACAGTTACTTTAGTACCACTGGTATGATGACTGGGGTTGGGGCCAGTTCAGGGGAGGTGACACCTTGAGGCCTGGAAGAAGGGTGGACTGTCCCAAAACACAAACCAGTGGGGGAGGACTTAGGACACGGGGTCATCATCGTCTGGTTGGGCTCCGTGGACATGGAGGGTGAGCCTCAGGGTGAATAAGATCTGTCGAGAGCGAAGGACCTGAGCCTGGAAAAGGAGCCTGGCCTGGGCGGGGGCCCCAAGATGTTCGTGAACATCAGGAACGTCCTGGAGAGAACCCTCCACTTTTTAGGTTCCCCCAGGGTTCACGTTCCTGAGGGATAGATGATGGAGACAGAATGAAACAGACAAGCAACTGGTTGGGATGTAGGAGGTGGCAAAGGCAAGGGGAAGACGCTGGTCAGGGAGGACTCCTGCAGGGAGCAGGGTTGGGGGGGAAGGGATGGGCCCAGGGGGTATCTGGGGGAAACTCCAGGAGAGATGGCCCAGGAGACTCCAGGGCAGGGTGAACTTGAGAGACTGGAAAAGAGTAGGGGTGGGGTGGGGGGTTGGGGATGGACCTAGAGGAGGGGTGGGAGGTGAAGGAGGGATGGGAGCTGTGACGCTCAGGCGCATATACACAAGCTGAGCTTCTCCAGAGAGCTGTGCATGGTCCTGGTTTCCTTCCCAGAATTCCCAGGCTCACCCATCAGGCAACAGGCTACGCCCCATCCCCCGGTAACCACAGTCCTCATCTATGCGGGGCCTTGGGGGGGCTCAGCCTTTTTGGATCCTCACAACTGCCTGTGGGGTGTCCCGCCCTCCATTCTGCTGCTGAAACCGCAGAGATTTTCGCTGGAAAGGGGAGCAGGTTTCTGGGTGGGGATGGAGAAGGCAGGAGGCCTACACTGCAGGGAGATGGAAACCCTCAGGGAAATTCACACTCCAGCTGCTCGCCAGCCTGAGGACAGGCGCTCTCAGCTGTCACATCGACACACACACATGCATGCTGACACGCACGTGTGTACATGGACACGCGCACAATCCCACCCTCACACTGAGACGCACACACTGGCAAACAGATAAACACCCACGATGACACACACAGAGACCAACACACTGTCACACTGCACACGCACACACACACAATTGCCTCTCCAGTTGGTCTGAGCTATCTGCTCCAGAATGGCCATCTCTTTAGGTTGGAGCCTCCTCTGGGAAATCTTTGCATCTTCATATGATCCTCCAGGCTGCCCCCCAGCTGCCATTGTCGCCTAAAGTCCTGAGGACTCAGAAAAGATTCCTTTAAAACTCACACTTCAGATTTTAGGCTGAAACAATATTTCGGAAATTCGAGTCTTCAGGCTCGTTCTGATGTGGGCTTGTGTTACCAGGCAGGTGGGGACAGGTAGGATGCTGAGGACCCTGTAAGAGGAGCTAGGGTTGGAGAGCAGGGGTTGTTGAGGAGGGGTTAGTCTGGGCAGATTCCACACCCGCCCCACCCTCCATGGCTGGAAGCAAACTCCACAAAGCAAGAGCTGGCCAAGGGCTGACTGGGTCAAGGAATGGCTCTGAGAATCCCATCCACCCCCCACTACTCACTCTGCAACCCTCCCCACGGGACTGTGAGCCTCAATTTCCCCATATGTGCAATGGGTGTGATCCACCTTTTAGGGCTAATGCGAAGAGTTAAATGACACCCATATACCTATAAAGTTAAAAGCCCTGGAAGCCCAAGAAAATTAAGTTGTGGGGGGCGCGGGTGGGATGGTAAAAACTCGCAGCAGTGGCCTCTCAGGTGTAACAGGGCTGAAAATAACCGGCATTTTCCTTTTCTCTGCGGCTGAAGCCGCGCTTCCCATAGGACCGAGCCTGCTTATCAGTAGCAAAGCCGCTCTCTCTGCCAGAAGGTGACTGTGGGGCTCGGCTCCCCCCTACAGCCTTCAGCCCGATTCCCAGGGAGAACAGTGAATTCCCTCCTCCTGGTTCAGCTTTCTACACCGCCCCCCCAAACCCCCAAACAATTTTGCATATATTTAAATCTTCTCTGCTGTTTCTAGGCTTGAGCTGCCCCCCACCCACCGCCCCCGAAAAAGGGAGAAAGAAATTACAAAAGCCCGTCATTTGTCTCCATCCCCGCACCCCATCTATCAGGGCCGCCGAGCCCGTCGCCTCGAATGATGCGCGCCCGAACGGCGCTTTAATGGGGCGCCGCGTGTGACTGTGCAGCCGGCCAGCATTTGCATACATATTAAACGGAGCAGTAAAAAATGCAGACATGCAAACCATTTGGACGGGCTCCTCGGCGAGCCTGCCAGGAAATCAATCTTCTGGTTTCTTAAAGGAAACCTGCTCGGGAGGAGGTGGTGAAGCCTCCAAGCCCGCCGGCCCTGGGAGGGGGGCGGCCAGCATCTGTCCATCTGTCTGCGGAGGCCAGTCGGTTGTTCAAGTCCTTCCCAGCCACGGACTTGATGGAGGCCACGGACTTGGTGGAGCTCCGACAGGGAGCCAGGGGGGCCAGGGGACCAGAAGGCATCATCAATCGGTTTGAGAGTGGGTCCTGGCTGGACCGGCTGTGTGCCCTGGAGTAAGAGGCTTGCCCTCTCTGAGCTCTGCTCAGCCAGTGATAGTGATAATTTAGTGCAGTGCCTCCCCCACCCACAGGGGATGCTGGAGATTTTCCCCTCAATTCATGGCTCTGGGGCTTAATGACTAACCCAAGGTGGCCCATCTCCTCTATGAAGAGCCCGGATCCCAAACCAGGTGTGGAAGAGATCCCCTAAGAGCACAGATTCTGGAGGTCTGAGTTCCAAGTCAGGCTCCACTCCTTATAAGCTGTGTGACCTTGAGCAAATGCATCAACCTCTCTGTTTTCTTTTTTTAGAAAAAGTGTGTGTGGGGGGGGGACCAATATACTTCCTTCTTAGGTGTATTGTTGGAATAAAGTAGGTCAGCCATTGTCTGGCTCACAGTAGGACTTAGCTGCAGAGCAGAGTGTAGGAAGGTCCTTGGTATACTGGTGTGGTTTTTCAGGTGAAAATTCCTCACTATGCCTGCATGGCTTGGCGGCCGCTTGTCCTACGAGCCTCCTCATCTCTAAACGCCGTGTTTGATTCTCACAGAACTCCTAGCTCACACAGACCGCCCACCCTGCCCTCTGCAGAGATGGGGTCCCAGGGGCTCCACTGCCCATTCCAGACAGATGTGGCCAAGACGGCACCTCTGAGGGCTCTGAGACCATTATCTGCTGGCAAATTGGGCAAAGCCCAGGGCCCCGGCAGGGGACACCCTGAGCCAGCCCCAAGCAGACTGAATGTCTGTGGGACCAGAAAAGGCAAGTGGCCCAGAGTCTCCGCAGAACCAGAGCGGTCCTGCTGCTCCACCCACCCTCTCTCTGAATCCCGCTTTACAGATGAGGAAGCTGAGGCTCGGAAAGAGGTGCATGGCCACAAACTTGAAGGTAGTGGAAGCCGGGTTGAACTGGGTCTGAATGATGGCAAGGACCACCTCCCCAGAGGCCACTTGTAAATAACAGTCAACAGAAGGAGCTCTTTCTGCATTGTAAGAATGCTGCTGTCCCTAAAGAAGGTGTGTGCTTGTGGAGAAAGACCAGTTTTGTGGGCTCAACATGCTATTCAGAACTCACGAAGCTTCTTCCTTGAAGGGAATTCGAGGAAGGAGTGGACTGGTTTTTTGTTTGTTTTCTTTTGGCTGTACTGAGCCTTCACTGCCCTGTGGCGGGTAGGACCTTAGTTCAGTGTAGGATCTTAATTCCCCTACAGGGGTTCAAACCCATGTCCCCTGCACTGGAAGGCAGAGTCATTACCACGGGACCGTCAAGGAAGTCCCAGGAATGGGTGGCTTTTGAGAACCAGCTTGAGTGTGGTGGGTGTTCATCCATTTCCTCCACACTCCTGGAGGGGACCAGTGTCCCCAGGACAGGCTGAGTACTGGACAGTGCTGGGACAGTGATGGGGATGGTGGGTGCACCCAGCCCGATGAGAGCCGCCCTCCTCTCTGAGACCCTAGCCCTGAGTGAAGAGCCAGGTTCGGGGCAGGAGAGGCCCGGCCTTCAGGTGGGAGAGAGTCTCTGGGAATCAAAGCTTCCCATCTGAGTGGCAAAGTGGCCTCCACACGGTGCTGAGTTGTAGCCTGCTACCATGGGAACAAAAAAGTCTGAATCCAGGGTGTGGCCCAGTTGGATGGTGGCGCCTGCCTGTGTGACCTTGGGCAAAAGCCTTACCCTCTCTGGGCCAGAGTGGCTGAGCTGACTGCACTCCTCTCTCTCTTTGGAAGATCCTCCTTTTCACCCCGGCCTCTAGGCTCTCAGGGGCCTCTGTCCCTCTACCTCTCGCTGCAGGCCCCAGAGGACAGGCCGCCCCCACTGCCTGGCAGGCAGCGGGTGGAGGAAGCCGGCAGGGCGGGAAAAGGCAGGAGGGGCAGGAGTTACAGGAACCGGCTGGGCCTGGGCGATTGCTCAACTGGGGAGCCTGGCCCGGCCCGGCCTCCACAGGCCCCTACTTTCAACAGCCGTCCCTCCTAGCTCTGCATTGCAAACATTCCTCGCCAACCTCGGCTGCTGCAGCCCCGGAAGGGGGAACTGCCGCAGACACAGCAGGAGGCCGCCAGAAACACTTAACCCCTTCCTCGCTTCCAGGCAGAGCCCACAGGCCGGAGGATGGGGCTGGGCCTGGGTTCCCAGACTCCGGCGTGACCCGCTCAGTTGCACCGCCGGCAGCCCCGGTGGGCCACAGGTTAGCAACCTGGATCAACAGGCCGTCAGTGGGATCACAGAGTGACTACTCAAGGACTTACTGGGCAAACGTTTCCAGAGTGTTCACTGGGTGCCCAGCACTGCATCTGGTATAAACAGGAAAATCCAATGGCGGGCACCCACAGAGCCCACCTTCTACTGGGGGGTGGAGTGCGGATCAGATAAACAGGCTTTTTTTTTTTAGCTCATGACAGTGATGAGTGTGCTACAAAGTAAAAGTACAGAGTGAGCCTGACTGTGAACTGAAGTCGCTCAATTAGGCAGGGAGGGCTTCCTGGAAGAAGTGACATTTAGCAAGCAACAAGAAAAAGAGAAGGAGAGTGTGTCAGGCAGAAGGGTGTGAGGCTCCCGAGAGGGGAGTTTTCATGGTTCAGTCTATGTGCCTGGAGGGCATAGGGTGCGGGGTCGAGAGCCCCTAGGTGGGAGAGCTAGGCCTTTGCCAGATCCCAAAATGTTTGGGGTCACTTTCAAGGTTGGATTGTCTTCTAAGGGCAGTGAGAAGCCATGGAAAACCTTTACCTGGGGAATGACATGGTCAAGTTCAGTCTTAGGCACTAAGAATCCCATAGCTGAGAAATGAAACCAGCACGGGTTTCAGATACAGATCAAATATATGCGAAGACCAGAATACCTACAACTTACCAAAGTGCCACCAACAGGAGACATTTCAAATGGCAGCCTGGCAGCTGGGCCTGGCACCTGGTTCTCCTGGGGCCCAGGGGCCACTCTGAGCCCTGCCATCCCCAGTCCAGCTGGAGGCAGCCAGCTGAGGGGGCTCCTCCTCCCAGGACAGGATCCACCCCTCCCCCATCCCAGACGCCATTCTGCAGACAGCTGGAGCTTCATAAATGCAGCAATTTGTGTTGAAGTTGGGAGGGGCTGAGAAACATCCAGGCCCACAGACTCCTCACTTCAGAGGCAGCAAGGGCTGGCCCTGGCTTCTACTGGGGGCCCAAACGCAGCTGGGCCTTGGGCCGGAGCTGGGGATGCTTGGGCACAGAGAGGCCGAGGGGGCACGTGTCCAAGATGCCCACAGCACGTGTCCAGAGAGGAGGCCAGCACACTCAGCCTGTCCATGTCCTTGGCACCTCAAGATCTCTGTGGACCGCCCCCTACCAACTAAAGCCCCTTCCTCTCCCCACCTTTCATGGGACCTCACAGAGGCTGAAAGAAACAGAGGTTCAAATCCAGGAGACTAGGAACTATTCAGAAAGGAGCGGTCACTAAACCTAGCTGATGGACTGCTCCACTCCTGCAGAGCTTGAAGGCATGAGTCAGGGGACAAAGTTAAGTTGGTAGGAAACTTCTGTATTGTTTTCGCTGTAGCTGAGTTTCCTTTTCTTTTTTCTTCTTCTTTTTAAAAATGAAGTGCTACTTAGATCATCAATATACCAGAGATGAAAATGGAGCTCTCTTGATTGGAAAGGAAGCAGGTGGCCTGGGACTTCCCCATGCACATCTACATAAGCTCTGTGTCCTTCTGGGAAACCCCAGGTTCCTAGGGTGGGCAGGCAGGCCCAGCCTGAGACTTTAGGGATGGGGAAACTGAGGGCCTGGGAGGCGGAGACACTTGTCTGGAGTCATACAGCCCTGAAGGATGGAGTCAAGGGCTGTCAGGCCGGCCTGAGCCAAAGACCTTCCACCAGGCCAGGCCCAGGCTGCAGGTCAGGAACTTGTATCCCCACTCTGGTTTCTGAGCATCTCTAAGCCTGGCCTGTTGGTTGGGGCAGCAAACTGAGCCAGAGCTCCCCAAATCCCACCTCAGCGGGGTGAGATTTCCGAGGGGAAAACACGCCCAGGACGCTCCCTCTGTTGAAATCATGCTGGGACAGGACAGGAAAGGGCTGGGCCAGCTCCATGCCCACACATGCCCCCAGCAGAAGCAAGGGCTGAGCTCCTTCCAGCCCCTGGGGTCGCCCATACAGGGGTCCCCAGCAGCAGCGACTATCTGTTCTGTGGCTCTGGGTCCATGCTCAGTCACAGGGCAAAGATCTTTCCAGGCAATGGCACTTCTACGAAGGTTCTTTGAACCTAGGGTGCCACCACCTTGGTGATCCACCATCAGCTTTGCCAGGATAAAGCATTCCAGAACCTTCTGAAGCCTTATCATAACCGGAGGAGTTGGCCATTATCACCCCATTTCACAGACGGGAGACAGGGCCGTGAAGTTACTTGCCTGGTCACAGAGTTAATAACGGACATGGTGACTTGAGCAACCAGGTGCCTGCTCCTCACCACTAGGCCACCACCAGAGATGGGACCCTTTTTCCCAGCATGAGACTGGGGCAAAGCCAAAGACCCCTCGGCTTACCCTGACTCCTCGTGTTCTTTGTATTTTAGAATTTTACCTGTTATTTTATTTATGGCTGCGCTGGGTCTTCATTGCTGCGTGATCTTCACTGCGGCAACAATGCGCTGCTCTGCCGTGGTGTGGGCTTCTCCCTGCGGTGGCTTTTGTTGCAGAGCACAGCCTCTAAGGGGTGTGGGCTTCATACCTCAGTTGCAGCACGTGGGCTCAGTAGTTGCGGTGCATGGGGCTTAGTTGCTCTGCGGCATGTGAGATCTTCCCAGACCAGGGATCCAATTCGTGCCCCCTGCAGTGGAGGGTCAATTCTTAACCACTGGACCACCAGGGAAGTCCCCCTCATATTGCTAATGCACACAAAATAAATATTTCCTCTCACCTATTTACTGTATCTTTGGCATTTATCCATCCTGAGTTCACACCCCACTTCAGTCTTCCCCGACATGGGTTCACACGGGTCATGGAATTTTCCTCTGTGTCTCCAGGAGGCAAAGCTACTTGTGTCCTTGTAGCCATCACTGCCAAAACAAACAAAAATCTCATTTTATACATTTCATAAAAATGAGTGGCCTAACTTGGAAATATTGTGGAGCCGTCTCCTTGGGGACGTGGATTGCACCGTGCCATGATGCTGTTGAGGCAGCAGGCATGGGGTGAGGGCTCAACAAATGGGCCCGGATGATTGTTATTACTGCTGTTCATGGGGGCTGGTGTAGCTGCTAATTCCTAGTCTTTTCCTCCTTCACATCACAGGTTAGCAGGGTCACTTCTCAAAGTTACTAACTGGCACTAAATGGTAAGAAGCCAGTTGTGAGAATGAGGCAAGTTATCTGTCCTTGCGCTGGAGAGATGGTTACCATGGTAGTCGGCCTGCAAGATGGTCTCCAGACGATTTCCACCCACTTCAGCCCTTCCCGCAATGAAGAGGGCTGCCCCCACGGGGCCAGGAGGACAGTGTGGAAAGGACCACACGCGCATTCCAAGGCACCGGGGCTTCAGTCTTTCTTGCTGGCATCCATCTAGGGGAAGCCATATAGTGAGAAAACTCAAGCAGCTCTGTGGAGGACTCCATGGGGCAAGAAACCAAGGCCTCCTGCCAACAGCCAGCCGTGAGCACACCATCTCGGAAGCCAATCTCGCAGCCCCAGTCAGATGAGAGCAGCCCCAGCTGATGTTTGGGCTGCAACTTCAGTGGAGACCACAGACTGGACCAGCCAGTTATGTTGTTCAGTTGCTGAGTCACGTCTGACTCTTTGCAACCCCATGGACTGCAGCACGGCAGGCTTCCCCTGCCCTTCAGTATCTCCCAGAGTTTGCTCAAACTCATGTCCATTGAATTGGCGATGCCATCCAACCATTTCATCCTCTGTCGCCCCCTTCTCCTCCTGCTCAGTTACGGCACTTCTGAATTCCTGAGCCACAGACCCTTTGAGATAATAAATACCTATTGTTTTAAAGCGCTAAGTTAGGAGTGATTTGTTACACAGCAGTAGGTAACTGATACAGAAACAGAGACCTTTAATTATGAGGGCTCTTCCTTGAGTGGGTCCCCAAAGTGTGTTCCTTGGAATATTGACCCCAGGCTATAACCCCGGGAAAACCACAGTGTGTCAAGCAATGGCAGATTGTGGGCTTTCATCTCTTATTTAAGATTCCCAGTACACCCTGGCATATTCAAGCAGACCCCTCTGGGCAAGGAGGCTGTTCCTCTAGAGTCTTGGTGGAACTCTGACATCACAGCTTCTTTGAGAAATACAGCTGAACCGCCACGGGAATAGGCTCTTACTGCACATTAGACAATTGCATCCAATATAAAAACAAAAACACTTCCAGCTGGATATTCAGAGTGTGGCCGATGGTGTCCTATACAAAGACAAGATGGCCGGCCTCTCTGAGCTCCTCTTCAGGCTGAGGGGGCTGGTTTGCCCTGGGTCCCCTCTGGTCCCATCAGTGGTGCTGGTCAGGGCTCTGGGCCCATGTTTGGCCGTGAACCTCAGTGTATCTGGGAACCGCTGGGGCTTCAGATTTTGGTTCCTGCCCTCTGCAGCGCCAGCTCTCATCGCTCCGAAGCAATGGCCTTGAGCTCCCAGCCCTCATGTTTGCCACATCCTCAATGACAATGCCTCAGAGTCGGATCCTTCTCGGCAGGAACACAACCATGGTCTTAAAACACGCACCACTGGAAAATAACGTTTGATATAGAAAAAAAAAAAAAAATCATTTCGCAGGCAACTTTTTCAGAGCGAATCCACCCCCTTCAGTGAGGAAAAGCTGTGCTCAGAAAACCACATTCTTTCAAACCCCTGGGGCTGCGTGGGGGTGGGAACAGAGATCTTTCTACACGCTAGGAGGCAGAGGCCTTTTCTTCTGTTGAAAACGTAATTTTACCCTCATGTTGCTTCATCTTTCCCTGCATGGCCTTTCGGGGGGCTCGCGGGCCTTTCTGGAGCCACCGCTTCCAGACACCAAGCGGCCTGCCCTCTTCCCTCAGACCTGAGGCCTCGGTGTGAGGCCCTGGCTGTCCCCCGCCCCGGCCTCCCCTGGGAGCCCTGCCTAGGCCTGCTCCGGCAGAACCTGCACTGGGACAAGGTTCCCAGGTGATTCCAGGCACATGAAAGATGGGGAGTGCCCAGCTGCACCCCAGAACCGCCATCTCAAGGCGCCCTCTGCCTGCCCGCTAATGGGCCGCCGAGCCCGCCTTCCTCACCCGGCTTCCAGGCTCCCATCACAGACGGCTTCTCAGAAGCCGCACTTCCGGACCCCCATCTCCATGTGCACGCTGCCCACCCCTGCATCACGCTCTCATCATGTTTGAAATCCAGCGAGAGGGCCACACACAGGGTGGGAAGTCAGGACCCCTGAACAAGCGGTAATGGCAACAAAGACTCCCAGCCTTTACAGAGCACTGCCAACTGAGGAAGGAAGCAGTGAGACCTAGAGGTTCAGAGAGGGAAAGCCACCACCCCAAGATCACACAGCTGGCAAGTGGTAGAGTCAGAGCCACCAAGCTCTCCCCCGACACCCTGCGGCACGAAGCCTTCCCTGTGAGAAAACGGGAGGGGCTGCAGGGAATATCAAGGGTTGCACCCCCCACCCCAACTTAGCCCAGTGTTTCCCACTCTGGGGCTCCTTGGGGGACCCCCTGAGGCTTTCTGCAGCAGTGGTGGTGGGTGGGGGGGGGGCGGTTCTGTGCTCTTTTGCAATCCTTGATGGTCACTACACCTTGACCAAGGGCCAGGCCACCACGGGGTCCATACAGCATTGCCTTTGTTTGCTTTGGATGGGATTTTATCAACCCACCATGCTGGTTCAGACTCTCCGGACCAATGGGAGTTGCAAGGCATTGGCATGGATGCCCTTGATTATCCTGAACTGAGGAAGCTTCTAGTACTTAACAAAGGCAGCTTTCTTGTTGGGCCAACATGGGCCTCAAGACAGATAAGAACAGGAGGAGCTTTTCTGGTGGGAATGGAGAGAGGAATTAGCTTAGAAATTTGAGTTACTGAGGGGAGGGGATTTGTCACCAGGCTTTTCGGCAGCGGCAGGCGCTTTCTTCTGTTTTCTCTAAATCAAAGCTGGTGCTGCTCCACTCCCACCCAGCCCTGCGTTGGTGGAGGCGGAGGAAGCCCCGATGGGCAGGGCTGAGCCATCCAGGCTCACTGCCCAGGTCTTCACGAGATGCCCTCCTGCCACGCTCTCCATGGAAGCAGACCTTGAAGACGACGGGTCCTGTTCACGGGAAGCCAGCCACAGACAAACCTTGAGTTCCTTGCAGAAACCTGCAGCAAGTTGGGCGTGGGCTTCTGTGTGCAGTTTCCATGCCGCCCTGCACCTTTCTCCCCATCTCGGCTTGTCCGAGTGCACATGTGGAGCTGGAGTGGTGCCTCCTTTGCTCCTCCCAGGCAGACCCTTCCCCTCCGCCCCCCACCTCCACCCCACACCCACAGGAGGTGCCAGGCCCTGGAGGTTCTGGTCAGGAGCGCTCAGAGGTTAACGGCGGCCGGCGGCTCTAAAGTCCGAAGGATACAGGTGGGTTGTGATCAGTCTGAGCAACTGACAACTTCACTTCACAGCCCCAGCCACGCGCTTCCTCTGTCTGGAGAAACCCTATTGGAGTGGGGACCCCAGGTTCTTGACCACTGGAAGCTGACCTTCCAGGAGAGACTTGAAGTCACCTTTGGATGGAGCAGGGAAGGGCACCGTCACTTCTTTAAAAATGATTCCCGTGGGTCTGAGTAGCAGGAACTGGAGCCCCCTGTCCAGAGACCCGGTGACCATGGACTAGAAAATCACAGTGAAGGACAAGCCAGCTGGGCTTCAAATATGACTCAGTTCAGTTCAGTCACTCAGTTGTGTCTAAGTCTTTGCAACCCCATGAACTGCAGCACGCCAGGCCTCCCTGTCCATCACCAACTCCCGGAGTTCACTCAGACTCACATCCATCGAGTCAGTGATGCCATCCAGCCATCTCATCCTCTGTCATCATCCCCTTCTCCTCCTGCCCCCAATCCCTCCCAGCATCAGAGTCTTTCCAATGAGTCAACTCTTCGCATGAGGTGGCCAAAGGACTGGAGTTTCAGCTTTAGCATCATTCCTTCCAAAGAAATCCCAGGGCTGATCTCCTTCAGAATGGACTGGTTGGATCTCCTTGCAGTCCAAGGGACTCTTAAGAGTCTTCTCCAACACCACAGTTCAAAGGCATCAATTCTTCGGCGCTCAGCCTTCTTCACAGTCCAACTCTCACATCCATACATGACCACAGGAAAAACCATAGCCTTGACTAGACGAACCTTTGTTGGCAAAGTAATGTCTCTGCTTTTGAATATGCTATCTAGGTTGGTCATAACTTTCCTTCTAAGGAGTAAGCGTCTTTTAATTTCATGGCTGAAGTCACCATCTGCAGCGATTTTGGAGCCCAAAAAAATAAAGTCTGTCACTGTTTCCACTGTTTCCCCATCTATTTCCCATGAAGTGATGGGACCAGATGCCATGATCTTCATTTTCTGAATGTTGAGCTTTAAGCTAACTTTTTCACTCTCCACTTTCACTTTCATCAAGAGGCTTTTTAGTTCCTCTTCACTTTCTTCCATAAGGGTGGTGTCATCTGCATATCTGAGGTTATTGATATTTCTCCCGGCAAGGAGGAACTCATTCCGAGGTATAAGAAAAATGCACCATCCATCGGCCATGGTGAAGGGCTAGAACTGATGTCAGTGCACCAACCAGGGGACTTTTCCCTTATTTTGGCTGCTCCAGGCGATATCTTAGGTCCACAACCAGTGATGGAAACCATGCTCCATGCAGTGGAAGCGTGGAGTCAACTGTGGGACCCCCAGGGATGTCTCCCAGGGGACTTTTTTAAAGCAAGTTCCTTCTGGGGTCTTTTCTGGGGCTCCTTTATGAGATGGATCAGCTATGTGGCCTTGGGTGGCCCCTCTTACACCACATGCCTCACTGCCTGTCCATGTGCCCTCTCTCCTAGGAGATGTAGCTCCTCTCAGGCAGGGGCACCCCAGGCTGGTCTTTGTGCCTGAGAGCGCCCTTCGGGCCCTGCCGTCAGGACTCACATTTCTATTCATCGGTAGAACAGAGTGCCCAGCTCCAAAGCCAGGCTCTTCAGTTTCTCGGTGTGGAACCTTAAGCACGTCAGGTCCCCTCTCTGTGCCTGCCTCTTCTCTCCGGAAATGGCGATCCTGGTCCCTGGCATTTCATGGTTGCTGTGAGGATGGCCTGAGCAAGGACATGCCCACAGGGGGGTTACCACTCTCCAGATCAACTCTGATGCAAGGCTGGGCACACAGCAGGGACTCAGGGACTGTTGGGTGTTCAGATTTTTTTTTAAACTAACATTTCTTTTTTTCCCCCCTAAATTTTATTTCTCTATTTTTGGCTGCGCTGGGTCTTGATTGCTGCACAAGGGCTTTCTCTAGTTGCGGCGAAACTCACTAGTTTTGGTGCTCAGGCGTCTCCTTGCGTTGGCTTCTCTTGTTTCAGAGCACGGGGCTCCAGAGTGCACACGCTTCAGTAGTTCTGCCTCACAGCTTAGTTACCTTGAGGTTATGTGGGATCTTCCTGGACCAGGGATGGAACCCTTGTCCGGTGCATTGGCAGCAGATTCTTAACCACCTGGGAAGCCCTAAACTAACATTTCTTAAAGTACAAGGATAAACATAGTCTACGACTTGTGGAGAATGTGATTTTTTTGCAAAAGAGAAAACTTGGGACTTCCCTGGTGGTCCAGTGGTTAAGACTCTGTGCTTCCAATGCAGGGGGTGCAGGTTTGATCCCTGGCCAGGGAAGTAGGATCCCATATGCAGTGCAGTGCAGCCCCAAAATAAATACAAGAAAACTTAACCTCTTTTTCCCCCACCGACAGCCAGCATTCAAGATAGATATTCCCCACGCATGTCTCCCTTTTACAAAAGAGTCAGTCAAGGCTCAGAGAGGCCAAATGAGGTTCCCAGGATCACTCAGTGACAGAATCAAGCTCTTAACCAAGAGCATCTTGGATTTATAACCTCTGGCCTCCCCGTGGGACTTAAACCCCTCAGAACCAGGGGCCCCCTCCCAGAGAGGAGCAGCAAAGATCAAGTGCGCCTATGAATTAAGCAGGCTGAGAATCACACAGTAAAGTCATTCCCACTTCAAAGATCTCTCGAGTGGGAACCAATGTGACCAGGAAGGAAAATCTGAATCACGTCCCACCGAAAACACTGGGCAATTCCAGCAGAATACAGCTTCCCCAAGCCTGAGCTAACTCGGGCCACCTTCCATCCAATTCTCTGGGAAGCAGGCAATAGGTGCAGAGAGGGCAGATTCAAGTCAGAGGCCTCTTGGGGTTTAGTACAAGAGCAGAGACCCGGGGGTGGGGTGGGGGGGACTCGTGCTCTGTGGCTTTCTTGAGGCAGGGGGTTTTCAAGAGGGTCTTTCAAGCTGCCATGTAAGTTGTTGATTCTGGGCTCTCAAGCCACAGAAACCTAGGCTTCCCTCCTGGCAAGCTATGTGACCTCTCTGACCCTCAGTCTCTTCATCTGAAATGTGTCCAGCCAAGCTTTAATGTCCAGCTTCTCCTTGAGGAGCTGGTGCTGGGTACTGGGGACTCAGCAATGAATGGGAGAGACCAGACTGGGGCCTTCACCAAGCTCACTGCCTCACAGGGGTGTGGAGACAAACAAGTTGAGGTACCAGCTATAAGGGAATACCCCGAGGATGAGAGTCAACTCTCTCTCAAGCTGGTGGTGAGGGGGCAGAGCGCGCATCCAATCAAGGCTGAGCCCGGCACTGAGCCCATGGTGAGCGCTCAGTCCGTGAAAATGGCTTTAGTTGCCGCTGTGGCGACTATTATTACCGTAACCTGAATAAAACTGGGCTGCCTTGGGGCCCAGTCTCGTCACAATGTTATGTTCAAAAGCAATATCAGCCTGACATCCCCAAATCATTGCAAAGCAGTTTAAATCTTCCTGACGATCTCTCAGAGACACCAAAGGCGAATTCCTTCGCACACCACACAAAAAAGCGTTCTCAAGACTCTCCATGACAATGTGTCTGCCTAGAAGGTCTCACGGCAGTTGCTCCAGAAACATCCGCAGTTGCTCCAGAAACATCCCCGTTCCCCGCACCTCCCTGTCATCCTTCTCAGAGAGGCGGGGGCCGTTGGGTTTGGCCGCAGGAGAAGGGGGACGGGGTGCGTCCAGGCTCTGCCCTCACTGGCCATGTGGCCGCAGTTTGCTCATGTGCAAAATGAGGGTAACAACAGCGCTGCGTCCAACGAGGTATGATGGGGACTCAGTGAGATGGTCGGACGGCATCATCAACTCAATGGACATGAGTTTGAGCAAACTCCGGGAGATGGTAAAGGACAGGGAAGTCTGGCGTGCTGCAGACCACGGGGTCGCAAAGAGTTGGACATGACTGAGCGACTGAACAACAGATACAATGGCTTTAAGGTGTTGAGGATGGGCAGGTACAGCTGGGTGACCCCTTCTCCTGCCTTCCCGACTGCCCTTTGCATCTCATCGTTGATAGGAGCTCCAGCAGGGTCTCCTGTAGTCAGTCTGGGCTTTCTAGGGCCTAGCATCCAGTGGCAGCCACTCTGCCCACCACAGGGAAAGGGTCAGTGCCCAGCAGGTACAGAGGCTCCCATCATCTGAGGCCATTGCTTGCCGGAAGCCTGGGCAGTGTGGCCCAAGCTGGCTTCTCCTTTCTGGTATCTGTCTTCTCAAGGGACTCTGGGCCAGGGCCTTGCCAGGCATGCGGTTCCTGCCCCCATAGGGCTCACAGACCCAGACAATCAGGGCCTGACTTCAAGGGAGACACCCAGAGCTGCAGGAGAGGACCAGCTGGAACATCAGGGAGGGCTTCCCGGAGGAGGCAGCACGGAAAGGAAGGCCACACCCAGGCAAAGGCCTGGAAGGAAGAAAGTGGTGGGTTCTAGAAGCCACAAAAAATTCTCACCCACATGTCCCGACAGGTACAGTTTGCTAAGCTCTGTCACCTACACCATGTCACTTGGCGCTCTCCTCCCTCAGATCCCAGAGGACAGAAGGCAAGAACTCTTACTCCCAATTCAGAGTGGGAGACAAGTAGGAGAGAGAAAGAGACAATTCCTAGCCGGGACTAGAGCCCACATGGCCTGTCTTCTGGCTCAGGTGAGAAAGTCAAGGTGCAAGACTGGGCACTGAGCATCCCTAGCATCTCCCTGTGGTCATCACCCCCATTTTACAGATGAAGAAATGGAGGCTCGGTGAGACCACAACGTCCCTCCAGTCCTGCTCTTTCTGTGCATCTCTGGGGACCTAGGACAAGCCTGGGGTGCCCAGATGCCCTCACCAGAGGCGGCATAAACAGCCAGGAACACGAGTGATAGGGGGTGATGGAAGGAAGGGAGCCAGGATGGGCTTGCAAATCAACACCAGGCTGGGGAAGGAGGAGGAATGTGGGTCGGGATGGGGTGAACCCTACATGGGAGGCCAGTCTGGGAGGGGCCCAGAGCCCTAGGCAGACCACCCCCAAGCACCGGAGGGTGAGACCCTGACTTCCCGGAAGACACCACCCCCCAGCTGGGCGGGGTGAAGGACCACTGCCTCCTGGCTTGCCCAATCAAACGCACTCCCAGTCCGATGGGGGAGGCGGCCAGGGTGGAGGGCTCCCACGGCCTTCCTGGGGGAGCCCCCCGGGACCTGCCCAGGACTCGGCCGCCCACCGCCCACTGCCCACCCCCAGCCTCAATAGCCCCGACGCCCGGCGTCCTCCCCTCGGCTTTCGGTGGCTCCAGAATTTAAAGGTTAAATCCTAACCTCGTCTCAGCAGTTTCTCCCGGCTTTGCCTACCCAGCGCCAGTTGCTGGTAATTATATGCATCTCCGAGCAGCCAATCAGCTGTCAGACTGACAGATACTGATCTTTTCGTTTTATTTTTAGCTCTGTGCTTCCCCCTCTAGTTGCAAAAAAAAATTCTGTTTGTTCTGTGTGTGGCTGCTTGACTCCCAGCTCTGCACCCGGCTCTCATCTCCGCCAGCTAGGCGGGAGCAGGAAGCCTGAGGGGCTGGAGCCCCTTGCCCCTCCAGAGACAGCGGTGCGGTGGGGTGTGGGGCGCGGGGTGTGGGGGGGGAGCTGGGCAGCGAGAAATGCACCCGCTGTCCCCCCGCCCCTCTCCAGCTGCAGACCCTGGGCTGAAATGGGGAGGGGAGGCTGGTGCTGCCCAGAGGCTCTGTTGGAGGCCGAGGGAGCGAGAGAGGAGCTGGACTTGGCGTAGGAGGGGAGCAGGTCTTCACCTACAGGCTGGAGGCTGGGGGAGAGACAGAGAGGGAGAGATGTCTCTGCAGAGGCAGAGACGACTCTAGACTGAGAACAAGGCAGAAACGGGAGTGGAAGGGGAAAGACCAGCCCTTGCGCCCTGGAAATATCCGCCCCCCACCCCCGAAATGAACAGAAGGGGGCAGGGATGTCAGCCCAAGTAGCCCTGGAAGGGAGTCAGGTGGGGATCTTCCCAGCGGGGCCTGCAGGACCCAGGCGCGGCCCCTTCCAGGCCTGTGTGCCTCCCCTGCTCTGTGAAGGGCAAGCGAAGTGCTCTTCAGAGTCGCTTTTGGGGGAATATTCTGGAAGGTTCTGGAAGCACCAGGAGGCAGGCAGGTGCGGGGCGCGGCTGGCAGGAGGCCCCTGTTCACCCAGGGTCTTTGGAAGGAAAGGCCAGGCAAGTTTTTAGGTCCCAAAGGGTCTCCCAGTCAAGGGCTCTGGTCCAGGAGTCATTGTTGTTTAGTTGATAAATCATGTCCACCTCTTTGCGACTCCATGGGCTGTAGCCCGCCAGACTCCTCTGTCCTTGGGATTCTCCAGGCAAGAGTACTGGAGGCGGTTGCCATTCCCTTCTCCGGGGGAATCTTCCCATCCCAGGGATCAAACCTGCGTCTCCCTGGTCCAGGAGCGGGGTCAGCAGATGATGGTCATGCTTCTCTCCATCATCAAGGCACTCTACAGTTTGCAGTGTCTCCCCTCGCCCCAGGGGCCTCCACTTCTCCCCACAGTTAACCTCAGGATGAAGTGACACGGGCGGGGGTGCAGGGGTGCAGGAGGACTGGCGGGGATCATCCCCATTCTGATTGGCCCTGAAGGAGGGGCAGCAGTGTAGCCTGATGGTTTGGGCTTTGGGACACAAAGGACTGGGGTTCAAGCCCCAGGGCTGCTCTTCAAGCACCATGAGGCTGAGTGAACGCCCCGAACTCTCTGGGTCCTAGTGTCCCCATCTGGAAGGTGGGCCCCAGGCCACCCCCCCCTCACAAAACTGTCTGGGGAGAGCAGTCACCCTGCACAGGTGTTCCTGACAGCCCCAGCATCCCCAGCCCCCTGGGGAGCAGGTATTATCAGCATCTCCGTTTTGCAGATGGGAAAACTGAGGTTCATGTGACTTGTATTTGGCGGAACTGGGACCAGAACACTCTACACCCCCCGCCCCTTCTTGGCTTCCTTTTCTCTGACACCACAGATGGCGCGCTGAGAAAAAAGAGGAGAGCGGAGAGAAGGGAGTTAGGAGATGAAGCGAGGTGGAGGGAGGCAGCGGCACCGTGATCAATTACTTGGGCTGTAAATTTCTGCTGTTCTGCAAAGTGAGCACACAACCTCAGAGAGGCATCACTCCCTGGTCTGCTTGGAAGAAACCAAACGGCCAAGCCCACAGCAGACGCTCCGATGGTGGGAGCCCGAGAGGGAGAGGGGAGATCCCCTGGGTGGGGTCAGAGCTGCTCCTAGCATGAATGGAGGGCAAGGGCCCCTGGAAAGAACGAGGGGAGGGCGAGCTTGGGAGCTACCTAGAGCCCCCTTGGAAGGGGACTCGCCTTCCTCTTCTCTTTCCAGAAGATTCCTCTCCTGCTGTTGGGAGTGGGGAAGCCAGTCCTGGGCAGCCCTGTCTGCCAGAACACCTCTGCCTGGCAAGACCCTTATCGCTGCCTCCACAGCTGCTCCTGGGAGCTGCTGGGGACGTGGGGTAGGGGGGAGGAGGACTCAACTTTCTCACCTGTGAAATGGGAGTAATAACAGCATTCATCCCCAGGAGTTGATTCAAAGGATCAGAAAAGTCTAGGATATAAATGGTCTAGCGTGGGGCCTGCCACACACACACCAAGGAAAGTTAATGTTGTTATTATTACTGTTAATATTATAAAGATAAGCAAGGGCTAAAGGGTTCCCTGGTGGCTCAGATGGTAAAGAATCTGCCTGCAATGCAGGAGACTCAGGTTCAATCCCTGGATTGGGACGATCCTCTGGAGAAGGAAACAGCAACCCCCTCCAGTATTCTTGCTTGGAAAATTCCACGGACGGAGGAGCCTGGCGGGCTACAGTCCCTGGGGTTGCAAAGAGTCAGACATGACCGAGAGACCAACATTTTCACTTTCATTTTCAAAAGTAGTTTGGAAACTGATTGCATTATTTAAAAAGGGGGGACCGGTCCTCCCTCGGAGGTTCAGTGATGGAAAGGGTGGTCCACATATCATGGCCTTGACCTGTCTCCATCTCCCAGCGTGTAGGGTTTGGGGACGGGGTCGGGGTGCAATTTGTGCTTGAGAAATGTAGTCAGAGCGAGGCAGCCCAGGCCCGGAGTGCTGGCCTTGACCTTCCGGGAGCCTTGTTACAGCGCATCTGGGGAATGAACATCGGTGGAGTCCAGCTTCTTCCTCTGGAACCTGGGTGCTCTAGGGAGGTGGAGTCTAGCCATGGCGCTCTCAGGGCTTTCCACATGGTGGAATGCAAAGACCACAGCATTTCAAAAGCACCTGCTGCGTGCTCATCTTCTGTGAGGCACAAGGAAATTCAGCAGAGAGCATGCCCCAAGCCTTGCCCTCGAGGAGCTATTCGGGAGAAAAGCTAATAGATTCAGCTGACTCTGAACCTTGGTCTTTGGACCCCAGACAATAGCCAAAGCAGTGGGAAGCCACGAGAAGGAACAAGATCCCAGACTACCAACGTGGTGAAATGAGGGAAGCCAGGTGGAGGGGCCTGGGGGCAAGGAGTGAGGCCAAGACTGGTGGAAAATCCAAGTCCTGGAAAAGATGCCTTGAGTTCAGGTGGGCGCCAGGCACAAGGCCCATCATGCACCCTCGGCAGCCTCAAGGGTCCGGGCTGAAGGCAGTGGCGGAGATTTCTGCCTTAAAGGCAACCTAGGGTGAATTCCTTTACAACAAAGAGCAGCTCCCCTGAATACAGATAATAAAAATATTGTATTAGTCAGGATGGGCTAACGGATATAACAAACCATCCCCAAATAAAAGTTTATTTCTTATTCACATCACTGTCTACTCTGGGCTGGTAGAAAGGAAGTGGGGGCCCGCTCCAGGCAGTAACTCAGGGGCCCAGGCTCCCTCATCCTGTGGTTCATCATCTTCTAGGGCCTTTTCCTCCTCTGCAATAATCTTGTGAAAGGGTAAAGAGAGTGTGGAGGAAGGCATAGAAGGAATTTATGGAGCAGGCTAAAAGCGGTGGTGGGGCAGATCACTTCAGTTCACATGCCATTGGCCAGAACTCAGTCATGTGGCCACACCTAACCACAAGGGAGGCTGGGAAATGTAGTCCTGATGGGTGCCCAAGAGGAAACTAATGATCTAGGATTTGGTGAAAACATAGCAATCTCTACCACAAATGTGGTTCTCCTTACGTGGATGAGCTGATGCTCACAAAGCATCTGATGTAGGGCCAGGCCACTGGCTTGTGCGCTGAAGCTGGTTATTTGTCTTATAAAAGCAGAAGCTGCTTGCCTGAGGGTTAGGACTGGCTTCGGAAGCCTGTGCCTAGTTCTCCTCCTGAAATGGTGTGTTAAAGTGTGTGTGAGTGAGAGATAGAGAAAGGAAGGGAGGGAAGAAGGGAGAGAGAGATGGATGGAGGGATATTTTTTGGTCTAAGGGGAGCATGCAGGGGTTTTACCAGATTTTCAAAAATATAAGCATAATGGCTAAAAGCAACAGCTTAGTAGGGACTTTCCTGGTGGTCCAATGGCCAAGACTCCGTGCTCCATTTGGACCCAAGTTCGATCCCTGCTCTGGGAACTAGATCCCACATGCTTCAACTAGAAGATTCCACATGCTGTGACGAAGATGGAAGACTCAGTGTGGCACAACACGGACCTGGCGCAGCCAAATAAATAAATGTTTTTTAAAAAATAAAAAAGCAACAGCTTAGCTGTGCAACGCTGATGTTTTGGGGGCTTAGCAAGCTCTTGGTGCCGGGTACATCAATCCTTATGTACTCAGATGTACATATGGCCCCTTATGTACTTATGGTTCCACATAAGGAGGAGGTAAAACCAACGATTCCACCACTACCGTCTTCCTTCCCTCCCTAAACACACCCCCAGAGACCCCAGGGTCGAGCAGAGAAGGCCTCAGGTGATCCATGACAGCGGACACCGCACTGCTGGTCAGCTGCAGCAGCCACGGCAGCCGTGGGGTCGTCGATGTCAGCATGGGAGGCCAGCTAAGAGGCGCAGGTGGAGAGACTGAGGCCAGAAAGGGGCCACCTTGCCCAGGGTCACACAGTGAGTTAGGGCAGAGCCGGGACTGACATTCAGAGGCAGTCAGGTTTCTGTGGTTGTAAGCAACAGAAATTGAGCTCTGTTTGCCTTGAGCAGTAAAAGGTTTCATCCCAAGACTGAGGGCAAGTTCAAAATGGAATGAAACACAGGAGAGACGGACAGGCCCCAGCAAGGATGCAACCGGTGGGGGGGGGGGAGGTGCATGTTGGAGAGGAGCGACACCCCCCCCACCAGGCTGGCCATCAGGACGAGGAGTGAGAGTCCCGTCCACAGGGAAGGGGGACTGCTGACCCAGCCAGGGCTATAGGCCCACCCCTTGGCAAGGAAGGACGGGCATCTGGACTGGCAGCCCACTCCCCAGGCTGCACACATGGGGGGAATTCCCCGTGATGCAAATGGGGAACTTTTGCCAGAAAGGGGGGGCCAGGGGTGTTGGGCGGCCAAAACAGCAGATGTCCGCTCTGGCCTCTTGCTCCAGTGTTGTGCAATCGAAACAAAACAACCACGGGGTTGGTTTCCTGCAACCCAGAGCTGCAGGCTAACCAGACAGCCCAGCCCAGAGCCAGGCCTGAAGGCCTGGAACACAGAGGCGCTCAGCAGACTGGTGTTCTGGACTCTTGACGGCTCCTCTAAATGACCGGCAGCTCCCTGAGGGTGGGTCCACACCAAACGGGGCTCCTGGAGGGCTTGCCCAGGCTGGTTAAGGGAGATTTCACAAGCAAGGGACATACAGCTGGCAGAAGAGCTGGGCTGAGCGCTGAGGGTCCCGGAAAATTCATGGCAGGAGAGAGCTGGGAGCCCTGCCGATCTCACCCTGCCTCTGGTGGGGGCTGTCTGAGAGTTGATGCTTGAGCAAGAAGAAGCTAGAAACCACCAACAGAGGAAGAATGAATGGATGCTTGGTGCCTGCCTGGTAAAGCTGCAGTCCACAACTCTTCCATCAAACACTAATCTTAGTGTCACTCCGAAGGTGCCCTGTGGATGTGATTACAGTCCATAATCGGTTGACTTAAAGTGAGACAGATTGTGCTAGACACTCTAGGCGAGCCTGATTCCATCCTTTGGAAGACCTTAAGAGCAAAGCTGAGGCTTCCCTGATGGGGAAGAAATTCCGCCCACGGACAGCACCATCAGCCCTGGCCCCGCGGTCCAGCCTGCTCTTCAGATTCCAGGCTTGTCTAGCTAGCTCCACAGTTGCATAACCGATTCCTTGCAATAAATCTCTTCACGTAGATCTCCTGCTGGTTCTGTTTCTCTGGTTGGACCCTGAGTGAGGCAGATGGGGAAGGGAGGCTGCAGGGGTGCGCTTGCTAGGAGGCTCCCAGTTCTCTCGGAAAGAGCACCCACATCCTTACAGAGGAGTGCTAACTGGGTTGGGCCCCTTCACGCGGCCGGGGAGCAAGGACTGGGGTGCCTGGAGGGGCTCACAGCCCCTGGGTGTCAGTGTTCGAAAAGGTGGCTAGGAGCCCTGGGGCTGGGGCCCGATACCTGCCCCTGCTGTTTGCACCCTGCCCCACCTGCCACCCCCTGTGTAGCAGACACATCACTGAGCTGTGTTTTCCTGGACTTTCAGAAACATGGGGGCACGGATAAACTCTTGGACAAACCAGAAGACTGAGGCCTGGACTCGCTCACCCGTCTGGGGAGTTCAGATGGCCTTGCACCCTCCCCTCTCTCAATGCAGCCCCTCCCAGTCCACACCATGGGTGCCACGGGCATGGACGGAGGCTGAGGTGCCCAGGGGATGGACAGCCCCCCTCGCAGTGATGCCAGGGTGTCTGAGCCGTTCTGGCATTGTGTAGGGGCTTCCAGATCCCAACGGGCAGAAACCAGCCCTGGCTGGCTGATGATGCGGGAAGAGGCTGCCAAACCAGGGATCACTGGAGACCTCAGACCCCTTAAGGTGTTCCCCAGCCTGTTAGTAGGAGACCACATACAGAGGCTTGCAAAGCCCCTACCCTGCCTTCTAGGGACCTCAGCCATCACCAGAGTGGGGCGATAGGGGTAACTCTCTGTTTAGCATCCCTTCTTCCCCTGCAACAAGCAGACTGGTGGCAGGGGAGAGGATGAAGGAAAGGGGCGACTCCGCGACACAGGCTGCAGGCTGCACCAACAAGCCAGGGCCAGCAGGCATCCCCGGCACATGTGTGGTGGGGGGGGCTTCCACTCTTATCTATCCGTAAAACTTGAACGTAGAGCCCACCCTGCCAGGTTCAGCTCCAAGCACTGTTGTTTGTTCCCTCCTTCCATCCTGACGACCACCCTGAGAGGCGGAGGGGCTGGTGGTAGCTTCATCATCCCCATTTTACAGAGGGGGGAGACTGAGGCGTCTCTTACCCAAGCCCCCACAGCCGGCAAGTGGTAGACAAGCTCTGTTGCCCCGAAGTTCAGCTCTGTCTCTTTGATCCCACGGTCTGGCCCATCTCTCCTTCTTCGCAGGCCTCCAAGGGACCTCCCAGAGGAGGCCTCCCTGGGGCATCACCTAACCACCGCCCCCCGACCCCATGTCAAGAAGATTCTGTCTTCTATTGTAACACACACCACAGCCCTGGCTCTTTTCTCAATTTCTGCTTCTCTCTCATCATGCTGTTTGTTTGGTCTTTGGGTCTCCCACCCCCCATTATCACAGCAATAAACACTCATGATGGAAACTTTGGAAAACACAGAGACCTCACACTGTGATGTAATTGATCTGTTCCCACACCCACCGGTTCCCCCCCAGACTTGCGGCTTCTGGAGGGGTGAGTGGGGGCCCAGCCCGGAGCAGGGGCGGGAAGGGTCCCTGCCGCCCGGGCCGCAGCCTTGCAAATCTTGGATTGGTTTGTTAACGCAGCACCCGGTGACATCCATCAGAGCCGTCGTTTGGGGAGCCAGGCCAGGCGCTCGCCTCCCCTTGTCCTCCCAGCCCTCCGAGACGAGCTGCTGTCGGCACCCCTGCTTCTCAGATGAAGACACTGAGGCTCAGGAGCACAGTTTGTCCAAGATCTTACATCATCTGGTCTCAGCGCTGGTGGCTGTCAGCAGCCTCGCCTCCCCTGGAGAGGCATTTCCAGGGCTTTGTTAAGTGACTTATTGCCTGCTTGGTGCAGACACGTTCTGCCGAAGACATCATGATGCTAAGATGAAAACAAGAGGCTGCATGGAACAGCATCCACACACTCTATAAAACAATGACTGGGACTTCCCTGGCAGTCCAGTGGTTAAAATTCTGTACTTCCACTGCAGGGGATGTGGGTTCGATCCCTGATCGGGAAACTGTGATTCCATGTGCGGTGCACAGCCACACACAAAATTTTTTTTTAAGATGATGGGCGAATGTCACCCTGAGACTATGCACCCAGCAGACCCTGAGGCTAACTAGTATTTTTACCTTAACTAGGATCCCAGAGATTCCCATAAACCCAGTTTGCTGGAAGCAAAGGAAATGGGGATTAACTGAGTCTGGGTGGTTTCCATGGAGCCGGAATTGTACAAAACAACACTGAGCTTCTGCCGGGGTACAGGGACCACAGGTTGGGCAGGAAGATCTCCTGAGAAGGAGCCTGAGAGATTGTTCCACCACCAACCGCCAGCAGCAGCAAAATGTCTGGGTCCCTGGACCATCCTAGCAGATGACACAGGGGCCGTTGGGCACTGGCCATACTTCATGAGCACTTTCCTGGCCGGGAAAACATGGTTTTTCATGGACATACTGGCTCTGGCTCTCCCTAGGCCAGGCTGCAGCAGCTCTGCCCAGTAGTCTGTTCCCCAAGACCTGTCTAGGGCCAGGGGATGCCAAGGAGATAGAATTTCACTCTCAGGCAAGGAATTCCTCAGGGTCTCCAGTGCAATCATTTGTTCATTCAGTTCATGTATTCATCACAAAGACTTTAATTTTTAGATCCTTTCTCAACGGTAGCTGAGGGGTTGGGAGCAGTCATTCCCTGCTCCCCAAATCCCCAAAGTCATCACTGACCCTCCATACCCCGCAATTCATTGAGGCTGAGCTGATGGGTGTGATGAATTGCATGCCTACACAACACCTTCTCTGGGCATTAGATTCAATTAGACCGTATCTTTAGAGATAACAGCAAGAGTTGGCACAGAGCTCTTACCATGGGCTCAGTCTATCGTATATTAGCCCATTTACAATGGCTCAAGATGTCAGTGCTAACTGTCATAAAATAGTGTGTTCGTTTATTAATGCTCTCAACAAATTCTTATTTGGGCTTGGACTCCACCCTCCACCCCAGCCTGTGCAGGGCCCTGGGGAAACCCAAAGTGGGTAAAGCAGAACTTGCTCTTGAGGAGCTAAGGGTACGCGGCTGACTTCCAAGATGGCGCCCCCAGGTATTCACATCCTTAAGTCATAACCAACAGAGCGGACATGACGGTGTGTGATGATATAGAACTTCCCAGGCTGAGTCACGGGGGGCGCTGTGGCTTCCGCCTTGCTCCCATGAATCTAAAGGAAGCTAGCTGCCATGCTGGGAGGACATTCAAGCAGCCTTGAATGGAGAGGCCAGGAGCTGAGCAGGCTTGTACATGAGCCGTGGGGGATGCGGTTTCTTTAGCCTCAAGCAGTCCATGTGGACACCTGACTTCAGTCTCCTAGGTGACTCTGAGCCAGAAATACCCAGCTAAGCCTTCAGCCAAACTTCTGACCCATGGAAATAATGAGATAATAAGTGTATATTGTTGTTTTAAGCTATTGTGTGTTTGGGAGGGGTGTGTTTGTTATACACTAACAGACTACTAAGTGTGTGTGTATGTGTGTGTGTCTGACACACACAAGTGACAAACTTGTAAACAGACGAATCAAGTGCAAACAGGGATGTAAGGGACTGTCTGGGGAAGGAAGGGTCCCCCAGAGCTAAGTGAACTATTCCTAAAGCTGACAGCCTCAGAGTATAGCAGAGGAGATGCACAGGAAATAATGGTTCACAAACTGTTTCGTTCATTCAAAAGACACAACTATGAGGGACTTCCCTGGTGGTCCAGTGGCTTAGACTCTGCGTTCTCAATGCAAGGGGCCCAGGTTCAATCCCTGGTCAGGGAACACACCACATGCCGCAACTAAGTGTTCACATAGCACAACCTAAAGATCCCACATGCGGCCAGTAGAGATCAAAGTTTCCATATGCCATAGCTAAGACACAGAGCAGCTAAATAAATAAAAAGAAACACAACTGTGAGTGGATATATGCATATATGTGACTGATTCACTTTGCTGTACACCTGACATACAGGTATGCAACTAACATAACACTGTAAATCAATTATACTCCAATAAACATTATTTAAAAAGATACAACTGCACACTTGCTGTGGGCTCCCCAGTAGTAGGTACAGGGGCTAGGTGTGAAAAAAGCAGACCCAGTGCCATCTGTGATAAAGCTTTCATTCCAGTGGGGGAGACAGATGCTAGATAAAGTCATAAATAAACACACAATTCCAGATGAGAAGAGATGGGGAAGGTCTCACTTAAGGCCATATCAACTGAGGCCAAAAGGATCTGAGAATTTAACCAAGTGTTCCAGGGAGACGCAGGAAGAGAGCGTTCCAGCCAGAGGGTACAGCGTGTGCAAAGGCCTGGAGGTGGCAAGAAGCCTGGTGAGTGGGAAGAAAAAACTGAAGACCAGTGTTGTGAGAAGAAAGTGAGCTCAGGGGAGAGGGATGTGAGGTGTGGCTGCAAAGGTTAGGCACAGGCTTTGTGGGTCAGGCTAAGGCTTTCCATTCTATGCTGGGCAGAATGGAGAACTGCTGATGGTTGGAGTAGAAGAATAGGGGTGTGTCTCTGCTACCAGTAATAGAACACCAAGCTAGCTCTGAGTGGATTGAACCATAAAGTGTATTCAAGAAGAATTACTGAGATAAGAAGTTCTAAGGTCAGTCCAGTAGCTTGAGTCAAGATCATAATTCATAATCACATCTGCAAAATTCCTTTTGCCACATAAGGTAACATGGGAAAGAGTGCCTTTCACCTTTTGACTCTGTTGTCCTTGGGGTTTTTTTTTTTAATCTCAAATTTGTCACCTCATAGTTGCAAAATGGTTGCCACAGCTCCAGGCATCACACCTTCACACACCAGCATCCAGAAAGCTCTCTCTATACTTGTGAAGTGGAGGGAGGGACTCTTTCCAGAAGCTCCCAGCAGACTTCCCTTTCTATATCATTGACCAGAATTGGGTCACATGCTCACCTCTGTCTAATCATTAGAAAGGGGGAACAAGATTGCCATGAATAATGAACTAATCATGATTGATCCCCTGGGGCTGGCCTTGGTGTTCTCCAAACAAGAGTGGGATTTGGTGAACAAGGAGAATTGACATGATTATGTAATCTTGATGTAATTTTCAAAAGAGAAGTACCCCACCTCTTCCTAAATTTTACATGTGTTTGTCTAGCATTTGTCCAGTGCTGAGGGAGAGCAAGCCCCAGCAAGAAGGAGCCTGCATGAGGTCAGAGGTCATAAGCAGCCTGAGGAAGCGAATGATTCCGCATCCACATCCGAGCAGATTCAGACCCTTCATCATCCATCTGGCCTCTCCAAACACTGGCTCCAGTCTCTGGTTCCTGTGGTTCAAGCCGGGAGCTCAGGGGTCCAGCCAGCCCCGCCTAGCAGGGTGGGAGTCAGGTTGGTGCTTTTACTCTCCGTATGAGAAGAGAGAGGCTTCCCAGGTGGTGTCAGTGGTAAAGAACCCGCCTACATATGCAAGAGACTTAAGAGATCCAGGTTCAATCCCTGGATCGGGAAGATCCCCTGGAGGAGGGCATGGCAACTCACTCTAGTATTCTTGCCTGGAGAATCCCATGGACAGAGGAGCCTTGGCGGGCTACAGTCCATAGGGTCACAGAGTTGGACACAACTAAAGTGACTTAGCACGCACGCAGGAGAAGACACCCAGGCCTCTGCCAGGTCACATCATTTGTCAATAAAGGTCACATGCTAGCAGGGTCATTATTCTGCCTTCTACTCTGTGTCCTTCCACCAGAATGTAAGTCCCTGAGGCCAAAGGGACGTCCCTGATTTGCCCACTTGCAGGTTCCTAGAATCCTCAGGACCTAGCTCACAGCAGGAGCTGAATGAGTATTTGGTGATTTATGAACATGGGAATGAAAATGCTCCAGATTTCACAGGGAAATCTTTACAGAACTGTGTCTGGAACGAAGGCACCCCGTTCCCAGGTGAGTTCTGATTGCAAGGAGCAGGGCAGTGGTCCCCAGAGGGAGGTCGACTGAGGCACAACATTGGCCCTTGGCACAGTGGAGGGTGGCCCATCAGAGGACATGCGAATCAAGCAGGTTGTGCCTGTGATGGAGAGAGAGCAGCCGAGAGCTGCCTTCCAGATACAGAGAGGCAAAGTGATGCTGTGGAAGCAGTGCCAAGGGGCACCCCCATCTCTAGAATGTGGGAGAACTTTGCCTGTGACTGTGAGCAAGTACAGAGGGCAGCAAAGAGTTCTGCCCTCACCACGCTTGGGGGTGGCCAAGCAAAGATGCAACGAACTGTGGGTCTTTCATAGATCCGAGAGTCATGAACAGTGGCCGTCATGCCACTGTAACACCTGCTGTTTGCTCAGTATTATTCTGAATCTATGTTTACAGTTCAGAATTTTTTAAGGTAAAATGTGCATAGAGTGAAATGCCCAAATCTCACGCGTACAATTTTATGAGCTTGGACAAATGCATGCACCCATGTAACCCACACACTTATCAAGATACAGAACCTTTTCACCAACCCCCAAAATATCTTTGTGACTTACAAGATGATCCTGCACCCAGTAAAAAACCCAATATTCTGACTTTTGTCATCATTGAATAGTTTTGCCTGTTCTAGAACTTCATATAAGTGGCATCATACACTTTGTGCTCTTTTGCATCCGGTTTTTTCACTCACTGCAGTGTCTGTGCAGTTCATCTATGTTGTGTACGCTGATAGATCATTCCCATCTTGTTAATAACTAGGATGCCATGGTATTAGATACACCACAGTTTGTATATCCACTCTCCTGGTAATGGACATTTGGGTTGTTCCCCATTACAGGTGCTAATTAAAGCTGCTATAAACAGTCACATACATATCTTTTTTATGAACATGTGCACTTATTTCTATCAGGAAAATACCTAGTAGTGGAGAATTCCTGGGTTAGAGGGCAAGCGTGTCTTTTACTTTATAAGCCACTGGTGAAACATTTTCCAAAACACTTGTAACATTCTGTGTTCCCATCGCAATTTAGGAGCGTTCTGCTTGTTCCACATTCATACCAACATTTGGTGTTGTCAATCTTCTAAAATTTTAATCATAAAAATGTCTTAATCATGAGACACTGTCGTGGTATCTCATGGGCTGTAATTAGCATTTCCCAGATAACTAATGATGTTGAGCACTCATTGCCCATTCATATGCATTCTTCATTTTTGTGTTTTTTGGTTTTTTTTTTTTTTGACCATGCATGTTACCCTACCAGGGACTGAGCTCTGCACCCCCTGCCGTGGAAGTGCCCTAACTACTGGACCACCAGGGAATTCCCATATACATTTGTTTCTAAAGAGTCTGTTCAGATCTTTTGACCGTTTTGAATTGAGCACGTGCCTCTTGATCATTCAGTTGTAGGATTTTCCGTCTAATCTGGACACCAGTTCTTTACCAGTTATTTGTTTTGCTGTATTTTCTCCACCTTTGTGGTTTCCCTTTTCATTTTCTTCACAGTAAGCAAAAGTTTTCTACTTTGATGAAGTCAGTCTGTTGATCTTCCTTCTGGTCATTGCTTCCTGTGTCACATCGGAGGAATTTCGTCCGGTTCATAGGTCATGAAGATTTTTCTTAATGTTTTCTTTGAGAAGCTTTATGGTTTGGGCTTTTACATTTATATCTATGATCCATGTTGAATGTCACATATGATGTGAAGTAAAGATAAAGTTTCATTCATCTCAATATGGACTCCCAGCTGTTCCAGTACCATTTGTTCAAAAGACTTCTTTTCCCCGTTGAAATGCGTTTGCCCCTTTGTGAAAAATCAACATGCTGATCAAGTGTGGATCTGCCTCTGATGCTCCTGTCAGCTACATTAATCTGTCTGTTATGCCTTGATTCCTTAGTCCTGAAATCAGTTTGGGTAAGTTCTCCAACTTCCAGCAATACAACAATTATTTTGGCTGCGATAGGGCATTTGCATTTTCATATAAGTATTAGAATCAGCTTGACAATTTACATATTTCCACAAGGCTGCTGAGAATACAATTGAGATTGTGCTGAACCTATTGGTCATTGGGGGGAACTGGCCACTTTGACAACACCGAGTCTTCCAATTCATGAACATACTATTTTTTTCCATTTATCTTAAGACTTAAAAAAAATTTTTTTTGTTAAATTCATCACTAAGTATTTTATGTCTTTGTGTCATTACAAATGGAATTTAAAACTTTTTCATTTCTACCACTGTACACCTACTAAAATAGCCAAGATGCAGAACGCTGATAGCACCAAATGCTGCCAAGGATGTGGAGCAACAAGAATTCTCGTTCGTGGCTGGCAGGAATGTAAAATGGAACAACCACACTGGAAGACAGTTTGGCAGTTTTTACAAAATTAAACATAGTGTTATCATACGATCCACCCATCAAGCTCCTTGGTATTTATTCAAAGGAGTTAGAACTTAGGTCCACACAGAGACCTGCACACAGGTGTTTACAGCAGCTTTATTCATAATTGCCAAACCTCGGAAGCAACCAAGATGTCTTTCATCAGGTGAATGGATAGATAAACAGTGCTAATCCAGACAACGGAATATTATTCAATGATCAACCAAAATGAGCTATCAAGCCAGGAAAAGACATGGAGGAAACTTACACACATATTACTAAGTGAAAGAAGTCAATCTGAAAAGGTTGCATCCTGTATGATGCACAAAATTTTGAAAAAGGGAAAACTATGGAGATAGTAAAAAGATTAGTGGTTGCCAGGGATTAGGGGGAGGGAGAGTATAGACAAAACACTTTTTGGGCAGTGAAAATACTCAGTATGGTGAATACTCTCTATGTGGCTAATGGGAGATATGTGTCATTTTACATATTAGCCAAACCCATAGAATATACAACACCAAGAGTCAGCCCTAGTGTAAGCCATGAACTTTGGGTTATAACGATGAGTCAATTTCGGTTCATCAGTTGTAATAAATGTACCACTGTGGTAAAGAATGCTGATAATGGGGGAGGCTATGCAAATATATCATATCTGTTTTCTCACTGATGCCGAAGCTAAAGCTGCAATACTTTGGCCACCTGATGGGAAGAACAGACTCATTGGAAAAGACCCTGATGCTTGGAAAGATTGAAGGCAGGAGTAGAAGGACACGACAGAGGATAAGATGGTTGGATGGAATCACTGAGTCAATGGAATCACTGAGTCAATGGATATGAGTTTGAGCAAGCCCCAGGAGTTGGTGATGGACAGGGAAGCCTAGCATGCTGCAGTCCATGGGGTTGAAAAAAGTCAGACATGACTGAGTGACTGAACTGAACTGATGCAAGTGTGAAGGTAGGGGTTATGTGAGAAATCTCAACAAATTTATTTATTTTTATTTTATTTATTTACTTTTTGGCTGTGTCTCAGGGCTTGTGGAATCTTAGTTTCCCAATCAGGGATTGAACCCTGGGCTACGGCAGGGAAAGCATCAAGTCCTGACCAGTGGACCTCCAGAGGATTCTCAAATCTCAACAAATTGAAAAGAAGTGAAATCAGAGTGTGTTCTCTGATCGTGAGGGAATCAAAGCAGAAATTAGTATCAGAAATACAACAGGAAAATCTCCAGACATTGGAAACAAACAACACACTTCTAAAAATTACCCATAGGTCAAAGAAGAAGTCTCAAAGGAAATTTTAAAAATACATAGAACCGAATGAAAACAAAAACACAGAATATCAAAATTTGTGGAATGCAGCTAAAGTGGTGTGGTGAGGGAATTTATAGCACTAAATACTTACATTCAGTTCAGTTCAGTTCAGTCGCTCAGTCGTGTCCAACTCTGTGACCCCATGGACTGCAGCATGCCAGGCTTTCCAGTCCCTCACTAACTCCCAGAGCTTACTCAAACTCATGTCCATCCAGTCAGTGATGCCATCCAACCATCTCATCCTCTGTCATCCCCTTCTCCTCCTGCCTTCAATCTTTCCCAGCATCAGGGTCTTTTCCAACTGGTCGGCTCCTCCCGTCAGGTGGCCAAAGTATTGGAACTTCAGCTTCAGCATCAGTCTTTCCAATGACTATTCAGTGTTGATTTCCTTTAGAATTGACTGGTTTGATTTTCTTGCTGTCCAAGGGACCCTCAAGAGTTTTCTCCAATGCCACAGTTCAAAAGCACCAATTCTTCAGCGCTCAACCTTTTTTATGGTCCAACTCTCACATTTGTACAAAACTACTGGAAAACCATAGCTTTGACTATATGGACATTTGTTGGCAAAGTGATGTCACTGCTTTTTAATACACTGTCTAGATTTGGCATAGCTTTTCTTCCAAGGTGCAAACTTCTTTTGATTTTGTGACAATAGTCACCACCTGCAGTGATTTTGGAGCCCCAAAAAATAAAGTCTGTCACTGTTTCTATTGTTTCCCCATCTATTCGCCATGAAGTGATGGGACCAGATGCCATGATCTTAGTTTTCTGAATGTTGAGCTTTAAGCCAACTTTTTCACTCTCCTCTGTCACTTTCAGCAAGAGGCTCTTTAGTTCTTCTTTGCTTTCTGCCATAAGGTTAGTGTCATCTGCATATCTGAGGTTATTGATATTTCTCCTGGCAATCTTGATTCCAGCTTGTGCTTCTTCCAGCCCCGCATTTCGCATGATGTCCTCTGCATATAAGTTAAATAAGCAGGGTGACAATATCCAGCCTTGACATACTCCTTTCCCAGTTTGGAACCAGTCTGTAGTTCCATGTCCAGTTCTAACTGTTGCTTCTTGACCTGCATACAGATTTCTCAGGAGGCAGGTAAGGTGGTATGGTATTCCCATCTCTTTCAGAATTTTCCACAGTTTGTTGTGATCCATACAGTCAAAGGCTTTGGCATAGTCAATAAAGCAGAAGTAGATGTTTTCCTGGAACTCTCTTGCTTTTTCAATGATCCAGTGGATGTTGGCAATTTGATCTCTGGTTCCTCTGCCTTTTCTAAATCCAGCTTGAACATCTGGAAGTCCATGGTTCATGTACTGTTGAAGCCTGGCTTGGAGAATTTTGAGCATTACTTTACTAGCGTGTGCGATGAGTGCAATTGTGTGGTATTTTGAGCATTCTTTGGCATTGCCTTTCTTTGGGATTGGAATGAAACCTGACCTTTTCCAGTCCTGTGGCCACTGCTGAGTTTTCCAAATTTGCTGGCATATTGAGTGCAGCACTTTCACAGCATCATCTTTCAGGATTTGGAATAGCTCAACTGGAATTCCATCACCTCCACTAGCTTTGTTCGTAGTGATGCTTTCTAAGGCCCACTTGACTTCACATTCCAGGATGTCTGGCTGTAGGTCAGTGATCACACCGTCGTGATTATCTGGGTCGTGAAGATCTTTTTTGTACAGTTCTTCTGTGTATTCTTGTCACCTCGTCTTCATATCTTCTGCTTCTGTTAGGTCCATACCTTTTCTGTCCTTTATTGTGCCCATCTTTCCATGAAATGTGCCCTTGGTATCTCTAACTTTCTTGAAGGGATCTCTAGTATTTCCTATTCTATTGTTTTCCTCTATTTCTTTGCATTGATCACTTGAGGAAGGTTTTCTTATCTCTCCTTGCTATTCTTTGGAACTCTACATTCAAATGGGTATATCTTTCCTTTTCTCCTTTGCCTTTAGCCTCTCTTCTTTTCTCAGCTATTAGTAAGGCCTCCTCAGACAACCATTTTGCCTTTTTGCATTTCTTTTTCTTGGGGATGGTCTTGATCACTGCCTCCTGTACAATGTCACAAACCTCCATCCATAGTTCTTCAGGCAGTCTGTCTATCAGTTCTAATCCCTTGAATCTGTTTGTGACTTCCACCATATAATCATAAGATATTTGATTTAGGTCATACCTGAATGGTCTAGTGGTTATCCCTACTTTCTTAAATTTAAGTCTGAATTTTACAATAAGAAGTTCATGATCTGAGCCATAGTCAGCTCCCAGTCTTGTTTTTGCTGACTGTATAGAGCTTCTCCGTCTTTGGCTGCAAAGAATATAAACAATCTGATTTCTGTTTTGACCATCTGGTGATGTCCATGTGTAGAGTCTTCTCTTGTGTTTGTTGAAAAAGGGTGTTTGCTATGACCAGTGTGTTCTCTTGGCAAAACTCTGTTAACTTTTGCCCTGCTTCATTTTGCACTCCAAGGCCAAATTTGCCTGTTACTCCAACAAAACAGTAAGTACTGTTATTCTGATAAAATGTGGTCCAGTGGAGAAGGAAATGGCAAACCACTTCAGTATTCTTGCCTTGAGAACCCCATGAACAGGATGAAAAGGCAAAAAGATAGGACACTGAAAGATGAACTCCCCAGGTCAGTAGGTGCCCAATATGCTACTGGAGAACAGTGGAGAAATAGCTCCAAAAAGAATGAAGAGACGGAGCCAAAGCATAAACAACACCCAGTTGTGGATATGAAGTCTGATGCTGTAAAAAACAATATTGCATAGGAACCTGAAATGTTAGATCCACGAATCAAGATAAATTGGAAGTGGTTAAACAGGAGATGGCAAGAGTGAACATCAACGTTTTAGGAACAGTGAACTAAAATGGACTGGAATGGGTGAATTTAACTTAGATGACCATTTATCTACTACTGTGGGCAAGAATCCCTTAGAAGAAATGGAGTAGCCCTCATAGTCAACAATAAACTCCGAAATGCAGTACTTGGATGCAATCTCAAAAATGACAGAATTATCTCTGTTCGTTTCTAAAGCAAACCATTCAATATCACGGTAATCCAAGTCTATGCCCCGACTAGTAATGCTGAAGAAGCTGAAGTTGAATGGTTCTATTAAGACCTACAAGACCTTCTAGAACTAACACCAGAAAAAGATGTCTTTTTCTTTATAGGGAACTGGAATGCAAAAGCAGGAAGTCAAGAGATACCTGAAGTAACAGGCAAATTTGACCTTGAAAATGCTTACATTAAAAAGAGAGAAAGTCTCAGATCATTCATCTAATCTCTCACCTTAAGAAAGTAGACTTTAGAATGTTTCATGTGAATGAAATATCCCACTTACAAAGTATAAACTTTAAATGCAATATTGTATTGGGGGAAAAAATTAAAGATGAAACTAGGGGGAAAAGAGCAAAATAAACCCAAAGCAAACAGAAGGAAGGAAATAATAATTACAAACACAAAAACTCAATAAATTAAAACCATAAAAATAGAGAAAATCATAGAAACAAAAAGCTGATTCTAATGATGAATAAAATTAAGAAATCTCTGGCAAGAATAACAAAGGGAAAAAAAGAAGACAAATCACCAATATCAGAAATGGAACAAGGGGTACTGTACAGACTATAAAGACATTGGAAAGGATAGAAAGGGAATGTTGAGAATGGCTCTACAAATGTAAATCTGACAGCATAGATGAAATGGACCAATTCCTTGGAAAGCACAAAGTATTACAACTCACCCAATATGAAATAAATCATTTGAATAACACTATAAGAATTAAAGAAATTGAAATAAGAAGAGAAGGGAACATTTCCAATTCCTTTTATGAGGGCAGTATTACCCTGATACCAAAACCATACAGGACAAAAAAAGAAAAGCACAGATTATCATACATACAGATCAACATCCCTAATTAATGTAAATATAAACAGCCTTAACAAAATACTAGAATTTGGCAATATATTTAAAAGATTTATACATTGTGACCAAGTGGGACTTATTTTAGGAGTGTAAGACTGGTTCAATATTTGAAATAGATCAATGCAATCCACTGTAAACAGGCTTAAGAATAAAAATCACCTGATCATACTAAAGAATGGGCTTCCCTTGTGGCTCAGCTGGTAAAGAGTCTGCCTGCAATGTGGGAGACCTGGGTTGGATCCCTGGGTTGGGAAGATCCCCTGGAAAAGGGAAAGGCTACCCACTCCAATATTCTGGCCTGGAGAATTCCATGGACTGTATAGTCCATGGGGTTGCAAAGAGTCAGACACAACTGAGCGGCTTTCACTTTCATACTTATGAATACAGAAAAACATGGACAAAATTCAACTCCCAGTGAAAAAATTCTCTAAGGAAACTAGGAGTAGAGGGGAATTTCCTCCACTTGGTAGAGAACATCTACATAAAAAAAAAAAAAAAAAAGCCTACAACTAACATTGTATAATAGTGAAAAATTGAGTTTTCACCTCCTAATAATGCCAAAAAGGATGTCTACTCTCAACAATCTATGTTTAGTGCTATAAGTTCTATCCAAAGCAATAAGGTAAGAAAAGGAAATTAAAGGCATACAGATCAGATATAAATTAAAATGTCATATTTGCAGATAAGAATGTTTATGTAGAAAATAAAAGAAAAACTATAAAAGATCTCCCAGAACTAATAACAGAGTTCATTTTGATCGCAGGATACAAGATCAACACACAAAAATAAATTGTTTATCTATAAATTAGCAATGAATACATGGAAATTAAAATTAAAGGTATAATACCATTATCAGTTCAGTTCAGTTCAGTTGCTCAGTCGTGTCCGACTCTTTGCGACCCCATGAATCGCAGCACACCAGGCCTCCCTGTCCATCACCAACTCCCGGAGTTCACTCAGACTCACGTCCATTGAGTCAGTGATGCCATCCAGCGATCAAATCCTCTGTCGTCCCCTTCTCCTCTTGCCCCCAATCCCTTCCAGCATCAGAGTCTTTTCCAATGAGTCAACTCTTCGCATGAGGTGGCCAAAGTACTGGAGTTTCAGCTTTAGCATCATTCCTTCCAAAGAAATCCCAGGGCTGATCTCCTTCAGAATGGACTGGTTGGATCTCCTTGCAGTCCAAGGGACTCGCAAGAGTCTTCTCCAACACCACAGTTTAAAAACATCAATTTTTCAGTGCTAAGCCTTCTTCACAGTCCAACTCTCACATCCATACATGACCACAGGAAAAACCATAGCCTTAACTAGACGGACCTTTGTTGGCAAAGTAATGTCTCTGCTTTTGAATATGCTCTCTAGGTTGGTCATAACTTTCCTTCCAAGGAGTAAGCGTCTTTTAATTTCATGGCTGCAGTCACCATCTGCAGTGATTTTGGAGCCCCCCAAAATAAAGTCTGATGCTGTTTCCACTGTTTCCCCATCTATTTCCCATGAAGTGATGGGACCAGATGCCATGATCTTTGTTTTCTGAATGTTGAGCTTTAAGCCAACTTTTTCACTCTCCACTTTCACTTTCATCAAGAGGCTTTTTAGTTCCTCTTCACTTTCTGCCATAAGGGTGATGTCATCTGCATATCTGAGGTTATTAATATTTCTCCTGGCAATCTTGATTCCAGCTTGTGTTTCTTCCAGTCCAGCGTTTCTCATGATGTACTCTGCATATAAATTAAATAAGCAAGGTGACAATATACAGCCTTGACATACTCCTTTTCCTATTTGGAACCAGTCTGTTCCAAGTGCAGTTCTAACTGTTGCTTCCTGACCTGCATACAGATTTCTCAAGAGGCAGGTCAGGTGGTCTGGTATTCCCATCTCTTTCAGAATTTCCCACAGTTTATTGTGATCCACACAGTCAAAGGCTTTGGCATAGTCAATAAAGCAGAAATAGATGTTTTTCTGGAACTCTCTTGCTTTTTCCATGATCTAGCATAAGAACTCCAAAAAAAGAAATACTTAGGTATAAATAATAAACATATATGGGGCTTACACATTGAAAACTATAAAACATTGATGAATAAAATTTTTATAGATCTAAATAAATGGAGAGAGGATTCATGTTCATGGATTGGAAGAATCAACATATTAAAAATATCAATTCTCCCAGAATTGACATGTTAAGTTTAATGTAATTCCTGTCAAAATTCAATAAAGATTTTTAAAGATATGGATGATATTATACAATTTACATTGAAAAATCAAAGGAATTAAAAAACCTAAAACAATTTTGAAAAAGAGTAATAAAGTGAGAGGAATCACTCTACGCCATTAAAAACTATTACATAGCTACAATAATCAAGACCGTGTGATGCTGATGGAGGGACAGACACATAGATCAATGACAGGGACAGAGAACCAGAGAAAGACACACACATATACATACATGTGATTTTTTTTTTATTAAGGTACAAAATGATTCAATGGAGAAAGGATAGCCTTTTCAACAAATGGTGCTGGAACAACTAGACATCTGTAGACCCCTCAAAAAAATTAAACCACAAACTAAACCTTACTTGTATAAAAACAATTCAGGATTGATCACAGACTTAAATGTAAAACTATAAAATGTTGATTAAAACCTCTTCTGGGGCTAGTATCTGGGTCTAGGAAAAGAGTTCTTAGACATAACACAAAAAGCACAGAAAAAAATTGATAAATTGGACTTCATCAAACTTTAAAAGTTTTGCTTTGCCAAAGACTCTATTAAGAGGATGAAAAGACAAACCACAAACTAGGAGAAAAGATTTGCATATCACCTAACATTTAACATCACAAATAATCCAACAGAAAGCATATATCTAGATTATAAAGAATTTTCAAAATTCAATAGCGAAAAACATCACAGACAATCCAATTAGAAAATGGACAGAATATATGAAGAGATATTTCACAGACAGTATATGGATGGCAAATTGGCACATAAAAAAGATGTTTAACATCATTAGCCATTACGGAAATGCAAATATCGTCCACAGTGAGATAGTACTACAGATCTATTAAAACACCTAAAATAATAAACCAAAAACAAAGAAATAAAAACAAATCGAATGCTGGTGAAGATGCAGAGAAACTGGGTCATCCATGCATCCTTGTGGAAAACAGTCAGGCCACTCTGCAATATGGTTTGATAGCTTTTCAAAACACTAAATGTAGAGTTACCTTATGGCCCAGCAATCAAGCTTCTGGCCATTTACCCCAGAGAAATGAAAGCTTATATCCACACTAAAACCTGCACATGAGTGTTCATAGCACCTTTATCTGTAGTCGCCAAAAACTGGAAACAACCCACATGCCCTTCAGTAGGTGAGCAGTCTTAAACAAACCATGGAATAGTACTCAGCAACAAACAAGGAACGAACTATTTTATACACACAACAGCATGGATGGATCTCAAGGGCATCACACTGAGTGACAAAGTCATTCTGAAAAGATGACATCGTGTATAGTCTCATACACAATTTTCCCTAAGTGAGAAAATGGTAGAGCTGGAGAAGAGATGAGTGGTTTGCTAGGATTGGGGGTGTAGGTGGCAGAGGTTGGGTGTGACTGTAAAGGGGCCATCTGAGGATGATCTTTGGTCGATGGAGTAGTCTGCATCTTGGCAGCTGTGGTAGTTACAAGAATCCATTCATATGAAAAAACACAGAACTCTGAACACACACGGTACCAACGCCTATCTCCAGGCTTTGCCATCGTACTGCTGTGTGAGGCGTGACCACTGGGGGAACTGGTTCAGAGTACTCTCTCTGCTCTACGTTTCGAACTTCCTATGAATCTATAATTATTTCAAAACTAAAGGTTTTTTTAAAAAGGGAAAGGGAAAATTCTTCAACCCAATAATTCTATATCCGGCAAAAATATTCTATAAGATTGCAGACAAGACAGTCGTTTTCAGATTGAACAGAAGTTTAGACTTTTAAAAGCCATTTTTAAAATTGAAAGATAGTTAATTTACAATATTGTGTTAGATTCAGGTGGAGAGCAAAGTGGTTCAGCTTTACATATAAATAAATATTCTTTTTCAGATGAATAAAAGTTGTTTTTTAGATAGGGACTTTTCACCAGAAGACATGTACTATAAGCAATCCTAAAAGGGAAAGAGTATAAAATGGAAATTCAGATCTCCAGAAGCACAGACCTGAAACTATCATAACATTGTTAATCGGCCATACCCCAATACAAAATGTTTCTGGTGTTAAAAACATTAAAATTAAATAATCTTGAAAAAATTGTTTCAAATGGTAAATATCTAAGTAAGTAGAAAAGATTTTTTCCTCTTAATTTCTGTAAACTATATAGAACTGTCTAAAGTAAGGACTGTATGCACTTACCTATGGTAACTATAGCGTAATGGGTAGCGGGCTGGGAACCAATGGGCCTCCTCAGTTGCCAGGAGTTTATGTTTTATGTGATGCGTTTAGTTAACTTTTCAATGTTAACTCCAAGTTGAAAAGTTAGGGAAGAATATTTAATCCTTTAAGCAATCACTAAATAATAATAATAGTGCAAAGAGGGTAGGAAAGAAATTGCAGAGTAATGCTTTAAATATAGAGACACAGATGGATTGAAAGTAAATAGATGGGGTCTTCCCTAGTGGTCCAGTAGTTGAGACTTTGCCTTCCAATGCAGGGGGTATGGGTTCAGTCCCTGGTTGGGGAGTTGAGATCCCACATGCCTTGTGGCCAAAATATCAAAACATAAAACAGAAGCAATACGGTGACAAAGTCAATAGAGACTTAAAAAATGGTCCACATAAAAAAAAAAAAATCTGAGAAAAAAAAAGTACATGAATGAAAAAAAATAACACAGGCACATGGTAAGCCAAGGGAGGCTGGTGAGTTATATAAATACCACAGCAAAGACAGCTCTGTCGCACGTGTCCTCAAGACTCGCTTCTTAACCTGATGCCCAACTCCATGTGGGGCCCTTCTGGGAAGCCTCCTGTGATACTGCAGAGGGATGGGTGAGTGCACTTCAGGCAGGGCTGTGTGTGAACTCAGGGTGGGTCTTCCTCCAGCCCCTTTCCACCTACCACAGAAGCCTGGCCTCGGTTGGCACCTATGCGGGGAGTGCTCAGAGAGGACTGGCAGATTCTGACAGATTCTCTGGGTGGCTGGGCGGTTTCTTGATACTGAAGGCTGTTGTTGCCTTGGTCTACCAGCTCCTGACAAGCCAGAGGGTAGGGAGGGATTCAGGGGATCAACACAACATTGACTGAGTACCTACTGTGTGCCAGACCTAGGGCTACACTGTGCATGCCAAGTTGCTCAGTCATGTCTGACTCTGCAACCCTATGGACTGTAGCCTACCAGGCTCCTCTGTCCATGGGCTTCTCCAAGCAAGAATACTGGAGTGGGTTGCCAAGTCCTCCTCAGGGTTACATTAGCGGACGTAACAAACCCAGACCCTTGCCTCAAGGAACTTATATTCTGATGACGGGCTGAAGAGAGGGCACTGTAAACAGGAAACATCATAAAAAATAAATCGTGAAGTTGGTTAGGAGGCTAGTGCTATGGGTTTGTCATATATGACCTTTATTATGTTGAAGTAAGTTCCCTCTATACCCACTTTTTGGAGAGTTTTTACCATAAATAGGTGTTGAATTTTGTCGAAAGCTTTTTCTGCATCTATGAAGACGACCATATGGTTTTTATTCTTCAATTTGTTGACATGGTATATCACGCTGACTGATTTGCAGGTATTGAAAAATCCTTGCATCCCTAGAATTTATGGGCTTCCCTGGTGGCTCAGATGGAGGAATCAGTAAGGAATCTGCCTGCAATTCAGGAGATCCGGGTTTAATCCCTGGATCAGGAAGATCCCCTGGAGAAGGGAATGGCTACCCACTCCAGTATTCTTGTCTGGAGAATTCAGGGAAAAAGGAGCCTGGTAGGCTACAGTCCATGGGGGTTGCAGAGTCAGACACAACTGAGGGACTAACACTTAACCCCACTTGATCATGGGTAAACCAAGTGAGGCAGGGTAAAGGGTAGGGTGTGCAGGGGTGGGTCTGGACAGGTTGCTCTGAGTGGACTTCTTAAAGAGGCGAAGCTTGAGCCAAGACTTGAAGGGGGAGGGAGTGAGCCCCCTGATCTCTGAGGAAGAGCTCCAGGCAGAGGGAACCAAGGGAGTCTGGAAGTTCCCAAGAAGAACAGTGTCTGGGAGGAAGGTGAACACTGCTGAGATGCTCCTGCTGCATAGGGAACACAGAGGCCAGGGGCAAGCTCTTGCTGAAGGACAGTGATCCACCAGATGACACCGCCTTTACAGGGAGGCTGGGGAGCGAGGCTGAGTCCCCAGTCTGGCAGGATTTACTGGGGAAACGGACTTCCTGTTATCGCGGGCCAAGTCAGTCTAGGCTGCCTGGTGGCCACGCTGTCAGAGTCTATGCTCTGTCCTTCCCAAACCCAGGACTTGTTTGCCCTGCCCACCCTCTGAACAGACCCCCACGTGTCCTTCCAATAGAGTTGGAGAAGGTTTGCTGCAGGTCTCAATCTTGGACACATCTGCTCCCAAACCCTCCTTATGGGCATCTAAGGGACCCTGGTGGCTCAGAGGGTAAGAAAATCTGCTTGCAGTGTAGGAGACTGGGGTTCGATCCCTGGGTTGGGAAGATCCCCTGGAGAAGGGAATACTGGATCCACTCCAGTATTCTTGCCTGGAAAATTCTGTGGACAGAGGAGCCTGGCGGGCTAGCATCCATGGGGTTGCAAAGAGTCAGACACAACTGAGCGACTAACACTTTCACTTTTCACTTTCAAGGAATCCACAGTCTAGACCCAGTGGTCCCTCTTGTCCCTTTCTGCTCCTAAGGGCGCCCAGCCTGGCTCCTTGACAACCACTGTGGTGTCACCTCCCTCTTCACTGGTTAACAGGCCTGTTTCACTCCAGAGGCTCCCTCACACCACCCTTCCAGCACCCAGCTCATCCCCTGTGCCCCTCCTTGGCTGGTATTAGCAAGCCCCATTTATGAACATTCCATATTATACAGGTATTTGATGTTCCAAATAAAATCTCAGCAACCCCCGTGAACCATCTTAACTGCCGAAATGCCCACAGGACTTGAGATTAGCTCTGCAGCACATGTGAAATGAGGGGATTTTGTTTGGTGTTTAGGATTTATACATGTATATTGTGTGTGGGGATGGGTCCCAAATATGTATTTAAATCAAGTAACTTAATCCACAGGGTTCAAGGCTAAAACCACCCTAGGAAAATGGTATTTGCATATATTAATCTCTTGCCAACCACAAGAGAGAATGTGTGGGAGACAGTGGAGCAACCTGGAATTGGAGGAGCCCAGAGAAATCACCAGGTGGCTTTGCTTTCTGTCCTCACCTGCTCGGTACCTACCTCACCATCCCAACCCCGCCCCCTCCAACACACACACCTGGCTGGACACAGATTCTCCCGGATAGGGGACCACTGGCGTCTACCCTGAATTTCCCAGGGCCTAGTGTTTTTTGTTGAACGAACAAAGGAATGAATGAACGTGTGCGCTGTGAGGATGATGCTCTAAACAAAAACACGAGTTTAATGATGCAGCCCACTTTCTACTCCATTCAATGATACTGAGGAGTTGGAGAGGATATGAAGACGGAGCCTGGAGGAGGTGGTGTGCTGGCTGGGGCTGAGAGAACCATGGAGGGGGCTTGAGGACGCCTAGTGTCCATCAACCATCGAGGGACCTCTCTGGGGAGGCAGAGAGAAATCAGCTGATGGGTGATGGATATCCGCTCCAGTGGAGAGCACTGGGCAGGCCAAGGAAAGAGTCTGGGGTGATTGAGACAGGCTGTGGGGTGAGCCCCATGGCAGGAGCCAGCTCTTGGGGCCCCAAGAGCCTTGGGGCAGTTTGCATTTTATTCCAAGCACACATGAGAGGCAGCGGTGACAATTTGGGGAAGCAGCCACCTTCCTGGAGCAAGGACAGCTACTCTTCCTCAGCCAGGTGACACACACCCTTGTGAGCACACACCCTTCCACCTGCCCAGACTGCAGCCCACGCCTCCTCCTCATCACACACACACACACACACACACACATACTCACACGCATACGCACACATGCACACACACACACACCAACAGTCAAGATAGCCTCAGCCAGAAGGCAGATCCGTGCAGGGGCCCACTGATCAGTGCTTTGGCTGACCTTGACCGTGGTGCCCTAGGCCAGGTGGAGAGAGCAGTTTCTTTTCTCAGCAGCTCCCAGTGGAGGAGCCAGAGACCAGGCCCTACCTGCAAAGATGCCCGAGGGCTCCTCAGAGTCCAGGGCTCGAGGCTCCTTTGCACCAGGGCCCCCAGGGAAAGGCAGCCCTGCCCTGTCCCTAATTACCTCCAGCAGCAGCAGCCACAGTGGTGGCGCTTCTGGGGCCTTGCGGTGTCTGAATTAATTAACTCCCTCTTGAGAAATCGTGAAACTGAGGCAGTGACTTGCCCGAAGACAGAGCCGATCAAGGGCAGGGCCTGGATTTGAACACTTCCTGGTCTGCCCAGCTTGTCCCCCTTCTCCAGTCACCCGGCCGCCTCCCTGCCATGTCAGGAGTTTCTGGTCAGCAGATTCTCATTCATTCAAAGCCTCCTTAAATCAGAATTCTGGAGAGGAGCAAAGTCTCCTTGGCACCAAACGTGGAAAGAAGCAGGACTTGCAGAATAAAGCATCTGCCTTAGCAAGATGAGTGGGGAAAGGGTTAACCTGGGAAGAAAGGCAGCTCAAAAACTTGAGAAGTTCACACAAGCTCCACACTGTAAGTCCACTCAGCAAGCGTCTTCACTACAGCCTCTTCCATCCCAGTTCACACCTTGGGGGAGGGGGAGGCGTTAGCCTGGCTGGAGGAAGGTTTGCTCCCCACTGTGTGACCTGGGACTGGTACACCTCCTCTCTGAACCTCACTTTCCCATCGAAAGTGTAACTAACAATGCCTTCCCTGCAGAGCTGCTGTTAGAGTTGATGTGTATAAAACAGTACAAGGCTGGCGTTTAGTAGGTGCTCTGTAAATCATAGCCATCTTACGAGAGTTAAAAAAGTATCTCTTGGGACTTCCCTGGGGGTCCAGGGACTAAGACTCTGCCCTCTCAATGCAGAGGGCCTGGGTTCGATCCCTGGTCAGGGAACTAGATCTTACATGCCACAACTAAGGGTTCGCATGCTACAACTAAAGATCCCGCGTCCCACAACTAAAAAGAAAAGAGATCTCGTGTGCCGCAACTAAGACCTGGCATAGCCAAATAAGTAAATAAATAAAGTACCTCTTGAACCAAATGAGTGACTTAGATATGAATTTGAGCAAACTCCGGGAGACAGCGAAAGACGGGGGAGCCTGGCATGCCACAGTCCATGGGGTTGCAAAGAATCGGACATGACTTAGCAACTGAGCAATGACAACTTGATCCCAAATGCCTGCATCTCATCTTCTCAGTAAATCGCACAGGTCTTTCCTGAAATGGATGAGAGCTCCATGCACGGTGCTTGCACAGGCTCAGGGTGGGGTCCCCTGTGCTTGACCTATCGATGGGTATCAGTCTGGCAGCAGATTCATGTCCGGGTCTCTGCTGAGGGCTGGGCACACAGCAGAGGCTGAGACAGATAAGACCCCTGCCGCCACCCTCTACCAGCAGCTCACCCCCATCATCTGGCTATTGAGCATGCCTGACAAGGGGGCAAAGAGGAGTGGAAGGGAGTAGGGTTGCCAGGTTAAATACAAAATGCTGAGTTACATTTGAATTTGAGATAAACAACATATTTTCAAAGTATAAGTATATCCCATTCAATATTCAGGATATACTTATACTCAAAAGTTGTTGCTTATCTGAAATTTGTGCTGTATTTTTCCTTTTGTTGCTAAATCTGGCAGCCCTATAAAGCAGGTCTTTCTGCGTTTAGCAGTTACCCAGCCCCTTGCCTGGAAAATCCCATGGACGGAGGAGCCTGGTAGGCTGCAGTCCATAAGGTCGCAAAGAGTCGGACACAACTGAAGCAACTTAGCAGCAGCAGCAAGAGCAGCAGCCCCTTCAACAGAAGTCTCTCTCCCGAATGAACAGACCTGTGGGCCTGGGGATAAACAGAGGGATGAGAGAAGTATTACTACAAGGGGTGGTCCTGGAGGTCCTGACAAGGTGACTTTTGAGCTCCGACCTGAAGCCTGGAAAGCAAGAGAAATGATGTTACATTTACGAGGAGGAGGAGGGGTAGGAGAGCTAGGGGTAGGGAAGGCGAGGCAGAGAGTTACAGGCTTTGGAGGAGAAAGCACGGGCTTGGGGTGGCAGGCTTCATGGAGGAGGCAGAACTGAGCCAGGCCTTGAAGCCTGAGGATGGGGTCCCTGGACAGAGGGGAGGAGTGCTGAGGGACCCAGTTTGAACCGGGGAGGGTCTCCCCTTCCCGGTAATCCAGGCGGCAGACCCCTGAGGCATGGTGTCCCACACCACACAGCAGCTCTCACAAGGAAATCTGACACGTGGGGAAATGCACACAATACAGCGTTGGGTGAGGAGTTCAAGTTACAAGACGGATGGCAGCCATGGCATTTCAGGTGTTGAACTAGACCACCTGACCAGCGCATCATAGGCGATCAAGAAATGTGGAATCAATGAAATCATCATTTTCCCACTTGCAAACAAACTCAGGGTAAGTAGCAGTATCTCTAAGGATTCTCAGTTTTGAGAATATTTTACTGAATTGATGGATGGATGGATGGATGGATGGATGGATGGATGAATCCAATAGGTGGAAGTTTAACAGGACTCCATCCAGAAGCCACTGGTCCCAGACTTAGAAAGTAATGAAACAACAAGCAAAGACAGAACCTGCCTCCTGGTCCCTGGCAGGAGCCATGGCTGTTGAACTTGAGATGATTAACGTGTTTGCGGATTCCTGCTCCCTTCTCAGCCTGCTGGGTCTGCGAAGCCTCCTGCCAAGCACAGCAGGACAGATCAGCTCCACAGCCTCCAATACCCTTGCCCCGCATTCTCAGCCCACTGGGCCCGAATGGATGTAAAATCCTGGCTCACCCAGGAGGGTGTGGGGCCAAGGCAGGGAGCTCTGTGGGGAGGCCGTCTGGCATTGACCGGAGGGCTCGCTCACCACCACTCTCCTGTGTGTCCTCAGGCAAGTGACTTCTCCTCTCTGAGCCTCAGCGTCCTCTGGGAGGCAGGGACGGATAACCACAATGCCGCCCTTCACTGATTCACAAAGGTTCCACGCCAGTTCCATGCCAGGCACCACACCAGGGGTGGAGTTGCCAGAAGAAGGTGTTGTGACGCCCAGCTCAGGTTCTCACACGGAAGCACCAGACAATGAACGGAGGCTCAGCCCACGGGATGACCACGTAGGGAGGTCTGGGAGGCATCCCACCCCCACAGGATGATCTTGGAGGAGGGGACAAGACAGATCCCTCCCTTACAGGCTGCAGGCAAGGGGGTTCCTGACATCCCACTCCTGCTGCATTAAAGGACCTCTTACCCTAAGATCCCACCGTTGTGCTTAAAAGCCTGTGCGCGCGCAGTCGTGTCCAACTCTTTGTGACCCCATGGACTGTAGCCCACCAGGCTCCTCTGTCTGAGGGATTTCCCAGGCAATACTGGAATGGGTTGTCATTTCCTTCTCCAGGGGATCTTTCTGATCCAGGGATCAAATCCGCGTCTCCTGTTTTAGCAGGCAGTTCTTTACCACTTGAGCCACCAGGGAAAGTGGTGCTTAAAAGGCCCCTCTTAATCCCTCCAGGTTATTATTTTTTTGAGTAGGGGGCCTGGCAATGACTTTTTAAATTGAATGGTAGTAGATGCACAATATAATGTAAGTTACAGGTGTACAGTATAGTGATTCACAGTTTTTAAATGTTATGCTTCATTTATAGTTATTAAAAATACTGCAATTCTTCTAGCTTTTAAAGCACTCTGGTGTTAATGATAACACATGGGTAAAGTTTATTGAGCAGTTACCACGTGTCCACTCCTCCATGCTTTGAGGGGTTAAAATGCTCGGACCACACAGCGGGATGGGGCAGAGGGGAGGGCAGGAGCCCTGCCAGGGCGACATGATGCAGGCAGCAGCAGGCAGAGCTGACGCAGTGGGACAGCCTGGATGCCTCCTGTGTTGGCACCTCCTGGGACCTCTCCTAAGGGGAGGAGGGAGACCAGGGCAGGGAGGAGCCCTTCCATGCATCCCTCTCCCATCAGGCCCCAAAGCCCCTCCAGAGCCTCTCCCAGGACTGATGGGCAGAGGATACACAGGGACAGGACGGGGGTTGGGAGGAGACCCAAACCTCTGCTCTGCGGCCAGGAGCCAGACCTGGGTGCCCGGCAACCCTCTAGGTCCACACAGGTGTGCCAGGCCAGTGGCCACCAATGGCCAGCATAGCGACCCCTCCCTCTACACATTGCCACCCCCACCCAAAGTGTCTTGCTCAATGCCATTGTATGCCCCAGGGGTTGCAATGGTGGGGGTGGGGGAGTGCCTGGTGAGAGGAGACCCCTGCAGAACGGAGTGGTGGTGTGGACAGCAGATCCCAGGATGGCGGGGTCCCTGGGTTCCAGGCTTCTCCTTCCAAGCCCCATACACACTGCAGACTCCTGGGCTCCACTCTGTCCCCCAGCCCCTCCCACCCCAACACACTCCCATTTCTCCAGCCCCTTCCCCGTCCAAATGACGAGGACTGGGTGACCGGAATGACCCCACCACCACTAGACCTCACCCCGAGGTGAAGTCAGGCCCACACCCCAACTCGCCGGCTGTGTGACCTTGGGCACATCACCAGCCCTCTCTGATCAGCTTTCTCACCTTAAAATAGGAGTCACGTCAGCCCCAACTTGGCCAGGCTGCTGGAGGAGGGAGGGTCCCGGAAGCTACACTCAGCACAGACACAGCACCCAGGGCCCAACCCCTCCTACCGAATGCAGTACCACCTTTGGGACAACCACAAGATGAGCATCAACCAAGTCTCCTGATGAGAACGAGAGAGTAAAACTCTTTCATACCTGAAGGCCCGATCCTTCAGGTATCACCTTCAGTAGGTCTTAGTCAATCTGAATCATTGTATTATTTGATATTTTTCTTTAAAGGAATCAACTATTTTTACCTGTAAATGTGTCTATCTGGGAACTTTATATGAATACTGAAGGTGGAAACTAAGACCCCCGCCCCCCCCCCCCCCGCCATAAATAGAAGCTAAAAGTAAAGGTAAATTACAACAAAAATAAACAGTTGTCAACAGGTTCTATCCGGCTGTCACTGCCTGCCATGGTGTTCTGTTAGAAAGTATTAGAGAGTATAAGCCGCTCTTCCAGGAAACGAAGGGAGAGAGAAAAAGGGAGTCAGTAGGGCTCCTGGAATCACCCCCTCCTATGTCACTGGGGCTGCTCACCTACAGCGGGGAAGACCCGACCAGTGAGGGACAGCCCCCCGCCAGCCACTGACCCTGGGGATGGGGCTCCCTGCAAGGGAGGGACCAATCTCATTTATTGCTGAGAGGTACTGTCATTACCTCCCTGCAAGAGACAAGTGAAAGACATAGTGAAAACCACAATCACAGAAAACTAATCAAACTGATCACATGGACCACAGCCTTGTCTAATTCAGTGAAACGATGAGTCATGCCGTGTAGCACCACCCAAGACGGACGGGTCATGGTTGAGAGTTCTGACAAAACGTGGTCCAGTGGAGAAGGGAATGGCAAACCACTTCAGTATTCTTGCCTTGAGAACCCCATGAACAGGATGAAAAGGCAAAAAGATAGGACACTGAAAGATGAACTCCCCAGGTCAGTAGGTGCCCCATATGCTACCAGAAAAGGGCGGAGAAATGAATCCAGAAAGAATGAAGGGACGGAGTCAAAGGGAAAACAATGCACAGCTGTGGGTGTGACTGGTGATGGAAGTAAAGCCCGATGCTGTAAAACACAATATTGTCTAGGAACCTGGAATGTTAGGTCCATGAATCAAGGCAAATTGGAAGTGGTCAAACAGGAGATGGCAAGAGTGGATGTCGACATTTTAGGAATCAGCAAACTAAAATGGACTGGAATGGGTGAATTTAACTCAGATGACCATTATATCTACTACTGCAGGCAAGAATCCCATAGAAGAAATGGAGTAATCCTCATAGTCAACAAAAGAGTCCGAAATGCAGTACTTGGGTGCAATCTCAAAAATGACAGAATGATCTCTGTTCGTTTCCAAGGCAAACCATTCAAGATCACAGTAATCCAAGTCTATGCCCCAACCAGTAACACTGAAGAAGCTGAAGTTGAACAGTTATATAAAGACCTAGAACTAACACCAGGCTCCTCGCCCATGGGAGTCTCCAGGCAAGAATACTGGAGTGGGTTGCCATTTCCTTCTCCAAGAGGAAGGAGGCCATCCCCCAAATCTTCACAAACTATCCTCTTGATTTCTCAGTGAAGTAGGTAAGTCAGATGAAAATCATTACATACACTAACAATTTCCTTTATGAGAATGCAATTTTAAGTCTTAGGAAGGGATATGTGAGTGAAAACACGCAGCGGTGACAGAGAAAGAAACTCACCAGGGTGCTAGGACAGTCCCTGAATGTCCTCCTCGTGGGAGGCCAAGATGGGAGGCGCACTTCATCCGTGAAAGGATCCATTCTGTCTCCCCAGAGCAGAGGAGGCAGAGGCAGTCCATGCTGTGCACTGGCTGGCAGTGTCGGGGCCGGACACGCAGGCTGGTGGCATACATCTCGGGTGCCAGCCGATCACTCGGCCCAAGTGCGGGCAGGGAAGCCTCTGTCCACATGGGTCCCACTGAGCCATGACCCGCTTCTGAAGCCCATAATGCTCCCTACTCTGACCCCACTTCACCTTGTTCCCCTCCAGTTCAGAGGGCAGCCTGGATACCCTCTGAGAGCCGGAAACTTCTGTAACCCCCCCATAAAGTGTGATCAGCTCTGGTGGGGAGAAGACAGGAGTTCCCAGGCTCCGTCTGGGGAGTGTCTGCCTTAGATCCAAATGGCAGGATGAATTCAAAGATGAACAGCCCTTTGCAGTCTAGAATGGTAATTCTGCAAGTGAGGGCCTAGCTGGGGCTGTGGGGGAGACCCCCTTGCTTACATGCAGACCCCTCACGATAAATGCTCAGTCCCAGAACCCTCACCCCCAGGGTCCTCAGAGTTGTCTTCTCTGGTCAGGGAGTAGGCAAGCAGGAGGGCCAGTGGTTGACAAGGCCAGCCCCCAGGCCTCCCGCCCCACCCCTTGGGTCACCCTGAGCAACAGCTGCCTTGACTCCTCCTAGGTCTTAGCCTGAAAGTCACATCTCAGCAAGTGAAACGGGAGCGCCCCTCTCAAAAGGACTGCCTAGGGCAGAACTCGGGCTTCCCCCGTGGCCTGGTGATAAAGAATCCGCCTGCCCATGCAAGAAACTCAAGAGACATGAGTTCGATCCCTGGATCGGAAAGATCTCTTGCAGTAGGAATTGGCAACCCATTCCATGGGGAAATTCCATGGACAGAGGAGCCTAGTGGGCTACAGTCTTTGGGGTCCCAAAGAGTCGGACACCTCTGAGCAACTAAGCACAGCACGACGACAGGGCAGAACGCCTAAAAAACAAGGACAACCACCATGAGATACAGATGACAACCGGAAAGCATTCTCCCAAAACATCTAAGCGCTCTGGTGCCAACAAGGAGACAGGGGCGGGACTTTCCCTGTGGTCCAGTGGTTAAGACTCTGCGCTTCCAGTGCAGGGGCACAGGTTCAATCCCTGGTCAGGAAACTAACATCCCACATGCCTAGCAGATTGGCCAAAAAAGGAAAAAAGGAGATGGGAGAGGGTGATGGGTAGAGCAAGGGCTTTAGTGCTACCTGGACCTGGGTTCAAATCTCAGCTGCAATCCAAGCCAGCTGTGTGATTCTAGGCAACTGGCTTCCCTTCTTGGAGCTTCAGTTTGCTCCTCTGTGGTTAAGATGGTAGCACTGATCCAACACAAGCTTTCTGTAGATTTCCAGACATTTGTATGGAAAGAGCACAATGCCTGGGATATGTCTAATAGATAACATTGGCATGTTGTTGAGTAGCTTCAGTCGTGTCCAACTCTTGGTGATCCCATGGACCATGGCCCACCAGGCTCCTCTGTCCATGGATTTTTCCTGGCAAGAATACTGGAGTGGGTTGCCCTTCCCTTCTTCGGGGGATCTTCCCAACCCAGGGATGGAACCCGCATCTCCTGCGTTGCAGGAGGATGTTTTACTGCTGAGCGACTGCGAAAGGCCCCGATTGGCATAGGCGGCAGCAATGACTATTATTGAATGTTACGTACAGACAAATATTGGCAGGTGTTAAGCATATAAGAACATTTTAAGTAAAGAAACTTAAAACTGAGAATTCCTATACATTAATTCAATTTAGTCTGCAGATTGGAGCAGATCCCTGCAGTTCTATTTCTGTTCAGCTCTGGTGTCATGTCATGTCAGAAGTGAGAAGCAAGGCTCCTGGCTATTTGGGGACACACGTGCTGGAGGGGTCCTTAAGCTCCCCCCAACAGGCTCTGAACTTGAATCTGGATTCCTCGACTCCCAGTTTGGGACAAGTGGCCTCCTCCTGGTCAAAGTGAAGATGAGAAGCCTGAGGGACCTGATTCCTGGATGCCAACTTTTGCAAGTCTGGGCTTCCTGGAGCTTGGTCGGCTTGAAGAGGGGCGTGGCCAAAGGGGGTGTGTCGTAAGGAGCGAGGTCGCTGCTCCCTCTGCCACGCCCACCAGTGGAAGGAAGGGCCCCTGGGAGGGTGACCACGAGATTCACACGGGCTCACGAGGATTTGATAGCCCCACAAATCCTTGGTCCCTGGGGCACCCCCTTTGCAGATGAGAGTTGGCAACCAGACAGAACAGTTCTTGAGGCTGCACACCTGGCCTAGGGGTAGGGGCCGGGGGCCAGGTGCAGCCCGGGGCAGGCGGAGGGACTAGAGGAAGCTGGGCCGGGCTCCAGCGCAGGGTGGAGCCTCCCAGGGAAAGGCCTTGGCCTGTTCCTGGCTTACTCATTCATCCAGTTTGCACCATTGTGTGGCCTGGGTGCGGGTCACGGTACCAGGGAAGCCAGCCAAGACCAAACACACAGCCCTGCCCACAGCGGGGCTCAGAAGGGGTCTGGAAGATAAGGGAGAGGTGGAATCAGATCAGAACTTGGGGAACAAGGGCTTTGCACCCCCCTCTCCCTGCCTTGAGAGCCTCTGGAGGATTCTGAGCCTGCGAGAGACACGGTTGGACTTGCATCTTAAAAGGATGGTTTGGGCTTCAGTGTGGAAAACAGGCTGAAGAGGAACAAGAGGGTGAAGCCTGGAGAAGGTCAGCTAGTACAGAGGAGTAGGGGTGGCGGCTGGCCCCCGGGTCCCAGGAGGCCAGGTTTCCCGTGCATTTCAAGTTAGAGCTGACAAGACTCGCTGGTCTGGATCAGGATACGAGCGAGGCAGGAGTCAAGGACACTTCCAAGCATTTTGACCTGAGACAATGAAAGCAAGTGTTTCCATTTGCTGTGGGAGGGCAGGTTGGAGGCTAGGGGTGGGGGGACACATTGCTTGGGACCGGTTAAGCGTCAGGAGCCGTGAGCTGTCCACCAGAGACGCTGGGGAGGCCCGGAGTGCAGGTGCAGGGGGCCGGCTAGAGTCAGGTGGCTTTTGGCAGGGGGGTGTCCCTGGAAAGCTGGTTCTCAGCCCCATGGAAGGAAGAGACCATCCATGGAGGGCTGCGGACAGACAGAAGAAGCGGTCAGGATCCAGCCTTGGGGCAGGTCCAGGTTAACAGGGAGAAGAGGAGCAAGAGGAAAGGTGGGAGGTCAAGAGAAGGGCGTGTTCAGAGCGGAGGGAGTGGCCAGCTGTGCCCATTGCTGCTGGCGAGTAGACCAAGGGTAACCTCTGGGGCCAGCCACATAGTGGTCAGCACTGACCTTGGCAAAGGTCAGTGGAGTGGGTGGAGTGGCTCAGAGATCACTGATTGCAGTGGGCTCAGCAGATCACAGGAGGAGAGGGGTCAGGGAGAGACCACTCTGATGATGGAATGTCCTAGAAGACAGTCAGATAAACCAGGCTGAAGTTGAGGGATTTGGGGGTCAAGGGTGTTTTTTTTTTTTAAATGTGGGAGACATTCCAGCATATTTGTTGCCTGCTGATAAGGACGATCCAGGAGAGGGGATGTGGGTGACACGGCGCTGCAGAGAAGCCAGAGAAGGGAAATGGAGACAACAAGATGCAAAGGTCCCTCACCAGTTCCATGCTTGGGGGCCAGAGCACTAAAGGCAGCACACTGGACTCCAGTGAGACCAGCATTTGTCCAGCAAATAGGTGGAGGGAAAGGGCAGGGGGCTGAGGGTGGATGCAACCGAGGGATTCATCTGTAACCTGAGTGAAGAGAGGCAGAGGTGATGGGGAGGGGAAGAACAGGGAAAAGGGGGTCACAGGTTGCTGGGCAAGGAATGATCAGGTTCAAGGTCTCAGAGGGACTGTGTGGAAAGATAGGAGGTGAGAAATACAGGAGTTGTAGAAAGAGAGGCTGGTAGTGGAGACTCCAGGTTGGGGAGGCTGTCCCTGGAGAAGCCAAGATCCAGGTATGGCCTTGGAAGTGGTGGCTGGGGGAGGGGCTGAAAAGTCTTTGGAGGAGAGGATTTCAGGGAACTGAGAGGTGAGGCCAGGTAACGGGAGGATTAGGACAGAGGGAGACCCGAGCAGCCCTGCTTATCATGGAGGTCTCGGTCTTTTCATGGTGGAGTCGCGGATGTTCCAGGGGGCCTGGCTCCAGCGGCAGGGCAGAGGGCTGCCTGAAGCCTCTATGCAGATCACCCTCTGTCCCACTACACGAGGACATCTCTTGATGGTGGCTTCTGGCAAAGGCAATCTTCAAAGTCTTTCTTTTTTTTTTCAATTGTAAAATACACAAAACACAACGTTTACCATCTTAACCATCTTCAAGTATAAGCTCAGTGGCATTAAGCACATTCACATTGTTGAGCTGCCCATCTCCAGAACTATGTTCATCTTCCCAACTGAATCTCTGTTAAACAGTGACTCCCCACTCCCTCCTCCCTCACTCCGTGGCAACCACACATGCTACTTTCTGACTCTATGATCTTTTTTTATTGTTATTATTCTTTGGCCACACCACCTGGTGTGTGGGATCTTAGTTCCCTGACCAGGGATGGAACCCATGCCCCTTACATTGGAAGTGTGGATTCTTAACCACTGGACCGCCAAGGAAGTCCTCTGACTCTATGATCTTGACTACTTTAGGGACCTCATATAAATGGAATTGGGCTTCCCTAGTGGCTCAGCAGTAAAGAATCCACCTGCAATGCAGGAGTCACGAGAGACACTGGTTCAATCCCTGGGTCAGAAAGATCCCTTGGATAAGGGCATGGCAACCCAATCCAGCATTCTTGTTTGGAGAATCCCATGGACAGAGGAGCCTGGCGGGCTAGTCTGTGGGGTCGCAAACAGTCAGACATGACTAAGTGACTAACACACACAGACGTAAGTGGAGTCATACGATTTTTGTCTTTGTGGTTGGCATATTTTACTTAGTATAATATTAGCAAAATGTTGTAGCAGGTGTCAGAATTTCTTATTAAGGCTGAATAGTATCTCATTGTATGGATGAACCACATTTTGTTAATCACTCATCTGTCTATGGACATTTTGGTTGCCTTGAGTGAAAAAGTTGGCTTAAAGCTCAACGTTCAGAAAACAAAGATCATGGCATCTGGTCCTATCACTTCATGGGAAATAGATGGGGAAACAGTGGAAACAGTGTCAGACTTTATTTTTGGGGGCTCCAAAATCTCTGCAGATGGTGACTGCAGCCATGAAATTAAAAGACGCTTACTCCTTGGAAGGAAAGTTATGACCAACCTAGAGAGCATATTCAAAGCAGAGACATTACTTTGCCAACAAAGGTCCGTCTAGTCAAGGCTATGGTTTTTCCTGTGGTCATGTATGGATGTGAGAGTTGGACTATGAAGAAGGAAGAATTGATGCCTTTGAACTGTGGTGTTGGAGAAGACTCTTGCGAGTCCCTTGGACTGCAAGGAGATCCAACCAGTCCATTCTGAAGGAGATCAGCCCTGGGATTTCTTTGGAAGGAATGATGCTAAAGCTGAAACTCCAGTACTTTGGCCACCTCATGCGAAGAGTTGACTCATTGGAAAAGACTCTGATGCTGGGAGGGATTGGGGGCAGGAGGAGAAGGGGATGACGACAGAGGATGAGATGGCTGGATGGCATCACTGACTCGATGGACGTGAGTCTGAGTGAACTCCGGGAGTTGGTGATGGACAGGGAGGCCTGGCGTGCTGCGATTCATGGGGTCGCAAAGAGTCGGACACGACTGAGCAACTGAACTGAACTGAAGCTCTTGGCTACTGGGAGTGATGCTGCTATGAACACAGGTGTACAAATATCTCTTCAAGTCCCTACTTTCAATTCTTTGGGATACACACCCAGAAGTAGGATTGCTGGATCGTATGATAACTTGTACTTTTAGCTGTTTGCGGAACCGCCATATTGTTGTCCACAGCAGTTGCACAATTTTACATGACAACCAGCAGAGCACAAGGGTTTCAAAGTATCTGCATCCCCATCCAACCTCTTATTTCCTGTTTTTTTTTTTTTTTTTTTTTTTTTATGTTGGCCATCTGACATCAAAGCTCGTTGACAAACATCGTCTCATTTGGTGAGGTAAGAACATCCCAGGTGGAAGGAACACTTGAGTAGAGCAGGAGTCTGGAAGCTAGGTGGGGCTGAGGCAGAAACAAGTGACGTGTCTGGTTGACGCACAGGAGCGTCATCAGAGCCGAGGCTGGAAATGTGGCTGGGTGAGGCTGACCTCAGAGAGCCTCTCAGAGGTCACAGGAGGAGCCTGGACATCACTTGGGAGACAAGGAGGAGCTCCTGCAGAGCTCTGAGCAGAAAGGGATAAGACCGCAGATGACAGCAGTGATTAATCCTTGGGTGAGGGGCACAGGGTGGCCGGAGCGGAAGAGATAGGAAGTTGGGAAGCCAGATAAGAGAGTCTTAGAACATTCTGGAAGAGAAGAGAGGACACTGCTGAGAGACACCCACCACCGTCAACTCCCACCGCTAGGAAGCCTCACGTGGACCCAAACCCAAGGCCAACAAAGCCTGTTACCTCCATCATCTCCACCTGGTGGGTACATGGTTACCCCCAGTGGGTAGGTGAGGAGACAGAGACTCAGAGAGGGTACGTAACTTGCCCAAGTCCTCGAAGCTAATAAGCAGCAGAGCTGGGACTCAAACTCCAATCTGTTTTCCATCATTCCTCAAGCATTTATCGAGCACCTACTGTGTGCCAGGCCCCACACTGAGTGCTGTCTGACACTAAATCCATTGCTTTTACCAGTGAGGCTGCTGCTACTAAGTTGCTTCAGTCGTGTTCGACTCTGTGCGACCCCATAGACGGCAGCCCACCAGGCTCCCCTGTCCCTGGGATTCTCCAGGCAAGAACACTAGAGTGGGTTGCCATTTACTTCTCCAGTGCGTGAAAGTGAAAAGTGAAAGTGAAGTCGCTCAGTCATGCCCGACTTAGCGACCCCATGGACTGCAGCCCACCGGGCTCCTCCGTCCATGGGATTTTCCAGGCAAGATTGCTGGAGTGGGGTGCCATTGCCTTCTCCACCAGCAAGGCTACACCAGCTCATATGGTGGTCAACCTCCAAGCCATGATGCAGGAAGGTAACTCATGAGGGCATGGAGAAAAGGAGAACAATTAGAAATTGGAGAAGGAGGCTAAACCATGTGGGCTATTTGATCACACACATTCAGACTCACCCAACACAGAATTTTCTGGGCCTGGAAAGGTTGATAGCCAACACAAGAGGGGAAGAGGGAAAGGAGAGTCCCAGGAAATTTCAGACCATCCGCAGCCCCCTCATTCAGCCAAGAACCTGATCATCACCCAGTGATGGGAGTCCACAAAAAAAGGAGAGTTTGGGAAGGCCTCAGTCACAGGCAATTGCAATTTCTGGAGGTCAAAACCGACCACGTTTTGTTGGACGCTCACGTGGGTCAATCTAATACAAAATGATGTCGTGTCACTTACACTGCTTTTCATTCCTTCACCCAACACTGGGTGGGGCCCTACCAAGTGCCAACAGTGGGAACACAAGAACAAAGCACGTGTGGCTCCCGCCCCCATGAAGCTGTGGTCTGCTGCGGGTCACAGAAGGAAAACACACAGGCACAAGCGTAATAGGGGATGGCCGCGTGTCATAGGGTGTTACCTGTCTGGGGGCTTGGGAACAGCTTCACCAATGAAGTGTAGTCCAAGCTGAGAACCACAGCATGAGCTGGAAATGCCCCAGCACAGGGGGTAGGAGGAAGGTGTCCCAGAAGAAGAAATCAAGGGCCAGAAGCCTTTGGAGGAAAAGACAGGGAAGTCTGGCCAGGATTTACAATGGGAGTAACAGGCTGCCAGATAAAGGGAGATCAGGGTTTTCATCTGTTTAGACTTTCAAAGGTCAAGCCAAATAGGGCTTACCATCAAAAACATTTTAACAGGCGTAGGATCTTTGAAATGTTTCCTGCTGTGTTCTCCCTTTTGCTAATTCAGTATTTTTTTTCCTCTTCTCTCTCGAATTGCCACCACCATGAAACTTAAACCATGAGGCTTTTGTCCCATGACGGAATGTGGGATAACATCTGTAGCACAGAGAAAAAGATTTGTTGCCAGACAGTGCGGGCGAGTGGAAGGCCCTTTCAGGGCAGGAGGAGATGGTCGGAGGGTCCTAGGGCAGCAGAACGATTCAGGTAGGTTCAGGGGATGGGAAGCGCTTCCCTGGTGACTCAGACAGTAAAGAATCTGCCCGCAATGCACAATGCGGGAGATCTGAGTTAGATCCCTGGGGCGGGAAGATTCTCCTGGAGAAGGAAATGGCACCCCACTCCAGCACTCTTGCCTGGAAAATCCCATGGACGGAGGAGCCTGGCAGGCTACAGTCCATGGGGTCCCAAAGAGTCGACACGACTGAGCGACTTCACTTTCACTTTTAGGGGATATGCAGAGACCCAAGGTAGTGCCTGTGTTCCCCGCCAGGGATGTGTCCATGTTGGGCCTGATGCTACAGCCCACAGGGCCAGGCTGCAGGAGAGAGGAAACGGCTGTGGGTCCCCAGGAAGGTGAGACTGAGGACAGTCTCATAGTAGGAACCCTCCCTGCCGCAGTGAGTGGAGGGAGCCCTGAGGATCCAGGGAGTCTATGACAATTGAATTGTATTCCCCAGAAAGCTATGTTGAGGTCCTAACCACCCCCGCCCTGTACTTGTGAATGTGAATTATTTGAAATGAGTTCTTGAAAGACATCACCGAGTTAGGATGAGGATATTAGGATGGGCATCCTCATATGAGCAGCATCCTTATGAGAAGAGGAGGAGATGCACGCAGAGATCGGAGTGATGCGGCCAGAAGCCTGGGGCTGCCAGCAGTGGGTAGAGGCGCGAAGGATCCTCCCGTAGAGGCTTCAGAGGAAACGTGGCACAGACAGCACCTTGATCTCAGACTTCTAGACTCCAGAATAAGTAAATATCTGCTGTTTGAAGCCACCCAGTTTGCAACAGCCCTAGTAAACCAACACGGAGGAGAAGAGGCTTGACTCAGAGAGGAGAAGTATGGTCCATAAAGCAAGGTCCACAGTCACCATCATCAGCAAGATGCCCAAAGACCAGTGCATATCAAACCAGCCACACCTGAGCAGATGCAGCGACAGCAAGCAGGACAAGACACTGCTTCCTCAACCCCTTTAGACCACAGAAGCTCCCTGCAGCCAGATCCACCTGCAGGAAACGGCAAGGAGACACCCTCGGGGCAGAGGAACCTCCCTCACCAGGAGAAAGGGCTTTGAATTGACCAGATACTTACCTGAAGGAGACTGTTTGACAAAGGAAGACACTGACTTTGAGTTTTGTCATCCCACCTCCTCCACTGCCACAAAGTCAGCAGACAAGGGGACACAAAGGCAAAATGAGGTCAATTCTAGAAAAATCAAGATTTTCACATGCCTTGATCCAAGAATGTACATTTCATGCCACTACACTCGTTTTTACATATAGTGTCGATGGAATTGGGGCACCTCCTTAAGCCCAGGTAAAGGAGGGGCTCAGACAGGAAACAGAGGTAAATGAACGGGAACATATCCAGATCTGGTGACCCGATATATCATGAGGATGTTCACTGGAGCATGACTTATAAAAGCAAAATGGTGGAAGCAACCTAAATATCCAGCCATATGGGGCTGAGTAAATAAATAATTATAAGGGCCTACCATTGAAATCAAGCTATCCAAAACTGATTAATAGTATGAAAGAAGATTGTAGTAAATGGTAAGTAATAATAATTTGTTTTTCATTCACTCAGTCGTGTCCAACTCTTTGCGACCCCATGGACTACAGCACACCAGGCTTCCCTGTCCTTCACCATCTCCCGGAGTTTCCTCAAACTCATGTCCATTGAGTAGGTGATGCCATCTAACCATCTCATCCTGTTGTCCTCTTCTCTTATAATAATAATAATAGTAATAATAAATACAAATCAGCTGAAAACTGTATCTATAGTACGATTCCAATGTTCATGTGATGTCACTGTCTCAGGCTTTAACGAACAATGCCCAGAGTCCAGTGACAACACAGCCAAGGTTCGTTCACCCTCATGGAACTATCAGGGGAGGGGGACCTCTATACTACTGAGTCATTAGGGAACACAGGAGCCTTCTGACAATGGTCTAGCTGCCCTCTAGGGTCCTGGAGTTCTTCACCGAGTCCTTCCCACTTCTCATCCTGTGAGCAGCAAGAGGAGAAAGCAAGAAAGATCAGAAGAGCTTATGGGTCAGGCATGGGGTGTGTGTGTGTGTGAGAGAGAGAGAGAGAGAGAGAGATCACTCCCTCCCACCTTCCATTGATCAGAACTCAATCACATGCCCACCTGCAGGGGAGGCTGGGAAATGTAGTCTAGTTGCCTGCCAGGAAGAGAAAGGATCTGCCTCTGTTAATATGCATTGAAAAAACTACTGCAAAGAAATCACATTCTAACAGTGATTATTTCTGGGTGGTGAAATTAGAGCCATTTAAATTTTTTTTTCTTATTTATGTGACTTTGAATTTTCTAATTTTCTGAAATAAACAATCAGTACTTCTACAGACAGGAGGAAAAAAATGTAATTTAATAATTGACAAAGTCCCCAGGCTTCCTGTGGGATTTGGACAGACTTGTTCAGCAGTCAGGCTTCAGGTCAGACTTACAGGTTATATGACGCAAGGAGAGTTACATCACCTTCCTAAGTCCTAAAGTCTCCACATCTGTAAAATGGAAAATAAAAATATATGTCACATAGAGTTGATGGGAGAATTAAACGAGAAAATGTGTGAAATACCATTCGCATGGTGCCTGGCGTGGGGTAAATCTGCAGCTAACGAATAGCAGCTGTTTTTCTTTCTGCACGCGCGCTACACTTCCCCGGGTCCACTCACTCCTCCTCTGCTTCCTCACTCCCCAGACCATGTCAGCATCACCTCCTCTCTGACTCTCTCACCTACAAGCCTGTTCTGTTTCAGATGGACATGATAAGAATATCCAGGGGGCTTCCCCAGTGGCTCAGGGGTAAAGACTCCGCCTGCCAATGCGGGAGACATGGGTTTGATCCCTGATCTGGAAAGATCCCACAGGCCAAGGGATCGCTAAGCCCCTGAGCCACAAATACTGAGCCTGTGCTCTAGAGCCCAGGAGCAGCAAATACTGAGCCCACGGACTACAACTACTGAAGCCCAGGGGACCTAGAGCCTGTGCTCTTCAACAAGAGAAGCCACCACAGTGAGAAGTCCCAGTACCACAGTGGAGGGTACCCCCTGCTTGCGCCACTAGAGAAAGCCTGCTCACAGCAGCAACAACCCAACACAGCCAAAAATAAATATTAATACAATTATTCTTTTAAAAAAGAATATCCAGGGACTGCCACCACCACCCCGACCCCTGGCACCTGGCCCCTCCTGCTTCCAGAGGTGCCCAGCCCTGCCCTGGTCACCAAGTCCAACCCCCCTGACCTCTGGACATGCCCCAGCCATGCCCCCTTTCCTCCGCTTTCATCAATTTCCCCTCCCTGCTGGATTATTCTCACTCGCATTCAAAGGAGCCAGTAACTACTCTCATCTTTACAAAACCTCTGACTGCATGTCTCTCTCCAGCTATCTCCCCATTTCTCAGCTCCCTTTTATTACAAAATTTATCAAAAGCGTTATCTGCCTGCTGTGCCTGCTGCTTCTCATCCCAGTCTCTCCAAACCTACTGCCAACAGGCTTCACTCCTCCCCCTCCACCAGTACCGGTCTGGTCCAGGTCACCAATGTCCTCCCCGTTGCTAACCCCCATGGCCTGTCTCCTTCCACCTCCTATTTGACCAGAAGGAGCCCTGGTGCAGACCATCACTCCCCCTCGGTACTAAAGGCACATTCTCCTGATTTCCCTCCGCCTCCCCACCACTCCTCAACTTTCTTTGCTGTTATATTCTTTGCCTCTTAATATTGGGATGACCAAGACTCAGTCTTCTGACCCCAATAATGGGTTGAATTGTGTCCCTCCCCCGCCCCTCCCCACTCCACAAAATATGTGTTGGTGTGTGTTAAAGTGAAAGTGTTATTTGCTCAGTCAGATTGGACTGTTTGCGACCCCATGAACTGTAGCCTGTCAGGCTCCTCTGTCCATGGAATCCTCCAGGCAAGAATACTGGAGTGGGTTTCCATTTCCTTCTCCAGGGGATCTTTCCCACCCAGGGATTGAACCCAGGTCTCTTGCATTGCAGGCAGATTCTTTACCGTCTGAACCACCAGAAAAGTCCTTGTTGTTCTGTTGCTCAGTCGTGTCTGACTCTTTGCAACCCCATGGACTGCAGCACACCAGGCTTCACTGTCCTTCGCCGTCTCCTGGAGCTTGCTCAAACTCATGTCCATTGAGTCACTGATGCCATCCAACCATCTCGTCCTCTGTCATCCCCTTCTCCTCCTGCCTTCAATCTTTCCCAGCATGTTAACACCCTTAAAAAGGAAGAAGGTCTGGACTCATGCTACAACATGGACACACCTTGAGGACATGAAGCTAAGTGAAATAAGCCAGTTACAAGAGGACAAGTACTGTACAATTCTGCTTCTGTAAGGAACCTACAGCAGTCAGATTCATAGACACAGACAGAATAGTGGTTGCCAGGGATTGGGGGAGGGGAGAATGGGGACAGAATTTCAGTTTCTGCAAAATGAAAAGAGTTCTGGGAATGGATGTTGGGACGGTTGCATAAAAACATGATTGTGCTTAAGGCCACAAAACTGTACACTTCATTTTAAAATTTTTGGCTGTGTTCGGTCTTCACTGCCGTGTGCGGGCTTTTCTCTTGCTGTGGCAAGCAGGGGCTATGCTCTAGTTGCAGGGTGTAGGCTTCTTGTCGCAGTGGCTTCTCCTGTTGTGGAGCACGGGCTCTAGAGCACATGGATTCCGAAGTCATGACACATGGGTTGAGTCACTCCCCAGCATGTGGGACCTTCCTGGACCAAGGATCAAACCAGTGTCCCCTGCATTGCAAGGTGGATTCTTAACTACTGGACCACTAGGAAACCCCAGAACTGTACACTTTAAATGGAGTATAATCTATAAAAATATTGAGTCATTATGCTGGTCACTAATATGATACCGTAAATCAATTATACATTAATTAAAAAAAAAAGAAGTCTACACTTAAAAATGGTTAGGATGGTAAGTTTCATGTCTTGTGTATTTTTCCACAATATGCCAAAAAAGATAACCTAAAAATATTTCTAATAGAATGCTTTTTAAAAGATATTTTGGAGACATCCCTGATGGTCCAGGGGCTAACAGTTTGTGCTCCCAGTGCTGAGGGCCCGGGTTCAATCCCTGGTCTGGGAACTAGAGCCACAACTAAGCGTTCAAATGCCACAACTAGAGATTCCACATGTCACATCCAAGGCCCGGCGCAGCCAAATAAATATATATTTTTAAAAGATATTTGAAGTTCTACCCTCACATTGTACCTCAGAATGTGACCTTGTTGGAAACAGGGTTGTGTCGGTATAATCAGTCAAGATGAGGTCATGGAGGGCGGGCCTTTTCCAGTTTGACTGTGTCCTTACAAGAAGAGGACAGAGACACACCGTGAGAGATCAGATGACATGTGACAGTGGAGGCAGAGATCAGAGTGGTGCAGCTGCAAGCCAAGGACTGCCGACCACCACCCAAAGCCAGAAAGAGGCAATGACGGATTCTATCCAGTCTCCAGGAGGTATGGCCATGCTGACACCTTGATCTCCAGAACTTTGAAAGAAGCACTTCCTACTGTTTTAGGCTACCAGCTTTGGCTTCCCAGGTGGCACTAGTGGTAAAGAATCTACCTGCAAGGCACCTGGGTTCAATCTCTGGATTGGGAAGATCCCCTGGAGGAGGAAATGGCAATCCACTCCAGAATTCTTGCCTGGAGAATTCCATGACAGAGAAGCCTGGTGGACTACAGTCCACGGGGTCACAAAGAGTCAGACCCAAGTGAACAACGAATACTTTCACTTTCACCAGCTCTGGTACTCTGTCACAGCAGTTCCCAGGAAGCAATACAAGCTTCCCCTCTTCTCTCACTTCCTGAGTGGTCTCATCAGATCTGGGGCCTTCCAGCACCCCTCTGGAGCCCACATTCACATCTTTACCCAGCCCTCCGCATTGAACCTGGAGGCCTCTTGTCAACACCTACCTTGTGATCTAATCAGCATCTCAAATGTAAAATACTGGAAAAGAACTTCTGTTCTCCCCACCAGAACTTGCTTTCTCATCTCAGCTAATGGTTCCTTATCCACCAAGTAGCCCCCGGGACCCAAAACTCTGGGGTCAGCCTTGACCCAGCCTTCTCTCAAAAACCCTCTTCCATCAGCTAATGCTCCACCAGCCAAAGCCCCATGTGGCTGCCAAGCCCCCCACCCCGAAGGAGACCTCTCCTCCCTCATCTCTTGCAGTTGCTGCCCACCTCTTCCATCCCCACTCCAGTCACACCAGCCATCACACAGCCAGTGAGTTCTTTTTTTCCTCTTCTCTTCTCTTCTTTTCTTTCTTTCTTTCTTCTTCTTCTTTTTTTTTTTTTTTTTTTTGCCACACAGCTTGTGGGATCTTAGTTCCCTGTCCCAGGGCCCCAGCATTGAGAGCGCTAACCACTGGACCACCAGGGAATTTCCACACAGCCCAGTTCTCGTTTTCTAAGTACTCTTGTGCTGAGCACTGTTGGTACCACCCAGTCCACCCCAGAGTCCCCAGGGTGCTCCAGCCCACCTGCCCTGCCCTGCGCATCTTCTGCCTTCCAGCCTGCAGCTGAAACCCCACCCTTCTTTTTTTCTTGACCTCAACATCCAGGGACCTAGGACTGTGGGGTTTCTGAGGAACCACCCCTGGGCCCAGCCCTGTGAAGATGGTGGGAGGTACAGGAAAAACAAAGCCATCTCTGAGATCCTGAAACTCACATGTAGTTGTGAGTCCATACAAGTGAGTCCATATACAGTTCATACAAGTGTTTTGTACCGAGAACCACCAGGAGACAATTCAAGCCAATGGCAGGAACCGGTCAGAATTCACCCTGGAGTGGCCAGAGTTCCTGCTTGCACTTCTGTCAGAGCCCAAGTCTGTTCCCAACCTTGGCCCACATGGCTGGCAGAGATTGGTACCCTGGGATCCTAAAACTCTGATATCTTCCTCTTGCTGGGGATGAAAAAATCAGAAGGTAAAAGTATAACTGGAGATCTGGCCCAGCCCTTACAACTGGAGGATGGGCCAGACAGGGAGCACTGATTCTAAAGATGTCTAGGCTATGAATGAAACCCTAGAAAACCAGAACTGGAAAGAGCCCTGCACACCTACTCCCTCCTAACTTTTTTTCAAACTGGAGTTTAGTTGCTTTATACTGCTATATCAGTTTCTGCTGCACAGCAAAGTGAATCATCCATGTGAAAATGTGAAAGTGTGTTAGTCGCTCAGTTGTGTTCGACTCTTTACAACCCCATGGACTGTAGCCTGCCAGACTCCTCTGTCCATGGACTTCTCCAGGCAAGAATACTGGAGTGGGAGCCATTCCCTTCTCCAGGGGATCTTCCCAACCCAGAGGTCGAACCTGGGTCTCTCATACTGTGGGCAGATTCTTTACTGTCTGAGCTACCTGGGAATCATCCATATGTATACATATACACCCTCTTTTTTGAATTTCCTTTCCATGTAGGTTGCCACCAAGTGCCAATCCCACCTAACTTTATTGAGAAATATGAGGCCCAGGGAGGGGAGGGGACCTCCCCAAGGTCACAGAGAAAATCAGTGTCAGGCTGACATAGGTCTTCTGGTCTCACGGCCAGCCCTGTGTCCACTGAAGCACCAAAAGGGGGCCCCAGCAGGACTCCAAAGGGAATTTTACCCTTGATGGTGGCCAAGGCCCTGTGCTAAGACTTTCCAACATCATCTCATCAAATCCTCCCACCACACTTGGGAGGACACTGTTATTATCCCCAGTTGTCAGAATAGGAAGGTCAGTAACGGGAAACATTTGCTCAAGGTCTCATGGCAGTCAGGAGCTGAGCTCATTTTAAGCCTGAACTCCTAACACTTCCCTCACACTGCACCTAAGAACCAGAGGCCTGCTGTCTTTAAACACAGCCTCACCACTTCCCGTCGCTAAGCCTCAGTCTCCTCGTCGGCCAGGGAGGAGGCCACCTCTCTCCTGGAGGTTGTTTCAGGATGAAGTGAGAACACATGAGGCCTGGCCCCGGGAGAGGCTTGAGAAACAACAAAGGTGCAGTGGGAAGCCGATCTTCAAAATTTCTGCGAATGTGAAGCGCTTTTCTTCCCTCTTTTGGGACTGGTTTTGTTTTGTTTTTTTTTTTTTTTTTTTTGCAATTTATTCACGGAAGTAAAATGTACATAACACAAGAAACACCGTTTGAACCATCTTTAAGTGCACTGTTCAGTGGCCTTAAGTGCATTCCCACTGTTGGACAACCATCACCACCATCCACACATAGAACTTTCTCATCTTCCCAAACTGAGACTCTGTCCCTGTCAAACGCTAACTCCCCATTCCTCTTCCTTTACTTTTGAAAATGAACCTCTTGCCTACATATCCTGGTCAAACAAGCCAGAGAGGGAAGAAGAGGACAATGGGCTGGCAGAAGCATGAGGAAAAGGAAACAGGAAGTGAATGCAAAGAAGAGGCCATAGGAAGTACATCCCGGAAGTTGGCTCCCCGGTGTGTGTGGGGGGTGGGTCAGGCCAATTCCACCCAAGGCTGAGCCAGCCATAGCTCCCTGCCCAAGGAGGGGGACCCCTCATTATTGACCACCTGTCCACTGGTTCCCACTATCCCCGCTCCAAACAGGGCCCTGGGGTGGCCAAGATGCTTTCCTGGCCCAAGCTTAACCTCCCAAGCTTCAGGTTCTCAGCTATTAAATGAGGCTGCAGACAAGGTTGGTCCCACCAAGGCTGTTGTCCGAATCAGTTGACAACACAGGTGTAAAGTGCTTAGCAGATCCTGATGCAGAGTAGCCGGCAGCATTGGCTGCCATTTTGTGCCTGTTATTATTACTCTATCCTGGCAGCCAGAATCCAAGCAAAAGTCCTCTCATATCAGGAAGGAAAGGGCTTTTCCATCCATTTTATCCTTTCCAGAATAGCCCAGCTGGTCTCCTCATACCACCACCAAGCACCTGAACTGATTGCGGCCAACAGATGCTGGTGGGTGCGGGCAAAAGAGGCGAGTGACATACAGTGCCCCTGGCAAGGGGCTCATCACAGGGGGCTCACGGAGACACGAGGAGGCAGGGCTGAGATTTCTTAAAGTCGCCATGGTCGGTGCACATTTAGGTTCTGGGCAGGACAATGAAGCGGCCCCTTTACTCGACCTAGGGGTTAGAGGAGGTTTCCTGGGGGAGATAAATAAAGATGGGCGAACAATCCAGAAAGGCCAGGAGGTGTCAGATGCCCTGGGAAATAAAGAGAACCGGAAGTGATTTAGTATTACAGGAGCAAAGAGCAGTGAGGCAGAGAGAGTGAGGATGGGCCTGGGGGAGCCAACAGGGCCGAGTGGGTGGGGAAGGCAGGTGGAGGCCCTTTGTGCCCAAATATAGTTTGAACTCTTGCCTGCAGGTGACTGGGGCCATGGAGCTTGTTCTCTTTTGTTTTTAACTTTTGGCTGTCCTGGGTCTTTGATGCAGGTTTTTCTGTAGTTGCAGCAAGCATGGGCTTCTCATTGCAGAGGCTTCTCTTGTTGTGGAGCAGGGGCTGTAGGGCTCCCGGGCTTCAGTAGTTGCAGCTTCCCAGCTCCAGAGCACAGGCTCAGTAGTTGTGGTGCATGGGCTTAGTTGCTCCTCAGCATGTGGGATCCTCCCAGATCAGGGGGTGAACCCATGTCTCCTGCATTGGCAGGTGAATTCTTTACCAAGGAACCACCAGGGAAGCCTGCGGCTTGTATCTTGAAGCACTCACCCTAGGGGCTGAGGACAGAGAAGGGGCGAGAAATAGGAAGATGATAGAAAGGGGGCCACTGTGAGTATCCTGCCAGAGATGGGGGCAGCCAGAAAGGGAGGAGAGAAGAAGAGCACTGCATGGAGGTTTGGAAGGTCCAATTGTCAGGACTAGTCCAGTCAGCAGAATAATGCCCCCAAAGATGTCCACATCCTGATCCCCACATGGATGAATATTTTATGTTACTTGGCAGGGAGAATTAAGATTGCAGATAGAATTGAGCTTGCTGATCACCTGGCTTTAAGATAAGATTATTCTGAATTATCTAGTTGGCCAATGTGATGACAAGGGTTCTTACCCTGGAAGAGGGAAGAAGAGTCAGTCTCACAGTGAAGGAAGACCCAACTTCTGGGTCACAGGCCAAGCAACAAGGAAAGCTTGGAAATGGCAGGGAAACGATTCTCCCCCAGGGCCTCCAGAAGGAAAGCTGTGCTGCCAGCACCTTGAGTTTAGCCCAGTTAGATTTGTGTCAGACTTCTGACGTATAGAACTGCAAGATGGTACATCTGTGTTGTTTTAATTGCTAAATTTGTGTTGAGTTGTTACAGCAGCAATCGGAAGCAGATACAACTGGTGATGGGAATGGGGGGTAGGGGAATATTAAGGGCATCTGGCCTGGAGACTGGAAAGATGGCAATGCTCCAACCAGGGCCACGAAGACAGGATGAGTATCTGTCTACTGCACTGACCTTAGTGGTCCAGCCCAGGTCCTGGCTAGGCACAGAGTCCAGGGACTCAGTGAAGAAATTGGGGGCAGGGGTTACATCATCACGACTGGGGATGCAGTAGCCCTTGTAGGATGGATGGATGGATGACAAAAACCCCCACAATTCCTTGGGTTTCATTTTTCAAGCATCAAAACAACCATACTTAAGCTTCTGCTTCCCGAACAAGCCAGTGAAAGAGAATTGAAACCTCAAGGACTGAAGTCAAGGCGGGGTTAGAAGACGAGTGCATAAGTAAGGACCCTGTGGGCTCTCACGCCTTAAAAGATGCCCAGGTACCAGATTTTTCTGGGAGGAAGGAGGGCAGGTGGGGCTGGCTGGAATCCTCTCCCCCAGCGCTTTCCGCATTAATTCTTTTTTGTTTTTTCTTTCCTCCAAAAATACAAAAAGGCGAAGGTGGAGGGCTCCTCCTCCTTTCAGGAGGAGCGTGGAGCTCACCCCCGCCGGATCCGACGGCCACGCTGGCCTCTCCGCAGGCTTCGTTCCCCGCCTTCCCGGCCCTTTGTCTGGCTCCCGCGCTGCCGCGCACGTGGTCCCCTGTCAAATTCCGGGCGGCTCCGGGGGACACGTGTCGGGAAACCAACGCTCCACAGGCCCCACGTAACCATGGAAACGGTGGCCAATGGAAGTCACGCTCTGCCTGCGGGGGCGGAGCCAAGTGCTGCCAGCGCTAGAGGGGCGGGGCCAAACTGTTAGCGAACTGAGGGCGGGGCCCAAATCACCCGCGGCCTCACAGGATGCTCCCCAGGCCACGCTGTGCAGTTATCTGGACCAGGCAGCTTTGCTAACATTTGGGCAGCGTTTCCTTGACATTTCTGGGATTTTCTTTAAGTATAAAGTTAAGATTCTAGACCCCAGTAGATCTTGGTGGGTTCAGATACCACCAGGAACATTTACCAGCTGCGTGCCTTGCACAAGTGACTGAAACTTTCTGTGCTTCCATTTCTTCAGCTGGTAAATTGAATAATTGTAAAGTTCCAGCAAGATAACAAGCAGTTCACCCAGGCGTGTCACCAGTAGGTGCTCAATAAACAGCAGTGATCCTTGTGACTCAGGTCCTTCTTCTGACCCTCCGGAAAGGAGGAAGAATTTAGGTGTGAAGAATCTGCTGGAGACCCAGGGTACTAACCTCTGACTCATTTGCCTAAGTCTGGTTCCACCACCGGTGTCAACATGCCCGTCAACAAAATGGGAAGATGGGCCTGGAGTGTGTCAGGGTTCCCATGGCAACGGGTGTGCTGCTGAGTTCGTGGAGGCAGACACAGCTGAGCACCTTCAGGTTCAGGGGCAGAAGGAAAGGAAGAGTCAATGCCAAGTGCTAGGGACCAGGAGACAGGGTTTAGGCACTGCCACCAACCAGCCAGGTGACCCACACAGGCGTTTTTACTTCTCTGGGCAAAAGCATTTTGTACAACAGTGAGGACGATACCTGTAACCCTCCCAGTCAGTATTCTGGAGACTCTGAAATGAGGAAATCGATTCTCAAAAAAACCTCTGTTTGTTTCCAAGTAAGCCTGGAAGCAGAAACGGATGGTTGCCTGCTCTGGGATACACCTCCCCTCTCTCCTAGCTTCCCCGGGGCTCAGCAAAGGGCCTAGGACAAACTCCCTGGTCAGGAGCTGCCTTTAGCTGGAACCTTTCTTTCACTTTTATGAAGAAGTGGAAATTGCAGTCCTTCATTCATTCCTTTGTTCGATCACCCAAGTTTTCTGCAGGTCTGCTGTGTGCCAAGCCCTGTGCTGGTTCCTGGGGCTAGAGCAGAGAACAAAACAACATCTCTGCTCTGAAAGAGGTCACCGTCTGGCTGGGGAGACAGACATTGAAGAAATAAACATGCAAACAAATACATGGCCACAAATATCCACAAATGTCCTAAAAGGAAACCCTGGGATTCATGAGCATGAAAGATATAAAAAACGAGACTGGGGGGAGAGGGCAGGCAGGGCAGGAAGTGACATTTCAGAGGGACTTGAGGACTGAGCAGGAGTCAGCCAGATGAGGAGGAGAGGAAAGGTATTTCAGGTGAGGGGAACAACATCTGGGTGCCTTGAGGGCAGAAGGAGCTCAAGGCATTCACGGAAAGAAGAGGTCTGTGTGACCCAGAGATCAGCGAGGGGAGGAGTCAGCAGATACCAGCTGAGTCAGGCAGGGTTGCAGTAAGGATCGTAATTTTGGAAAATGGGCTCTTGGGGACTTACATGAAAATATACACCCCTGTGTTTCAAAGTTATCCCCTGGATTGGGCTGGTGTTCATCTTGGTCTCACCTGCCTTCTACCTTTTCCAGTCTGAAGGCACTGGCTCATCCAGAATCAGGTGAGTTTCGTTACTACTTGGCACAATCCACTGTCTACAGCAGAAAAGGAGACAAACATTTACTAAAAGGTTTTTAACCCAAAGGTTAGAATTAGGGTTAGGGTTAGGTTTCGGTTCAGGGTAGACTTGGTATTGGCTTTGGTCAGGAAAGGATTGAGGTTAGATCAGGGTTAGCATCGGGTTTGGGATTGGGATTGGCATTGGGATTAGCGCTGGTATTGGGGTAAGTGTTGTGTTTAAGGTTGGTGTTGGGCTAGGGTTTGGATTGTAGACTTGAATTCCACTAAGTATACTTTTATCACCAGCACTCAACAGAATATCTGGGCGGTAGTAGGTGCCCAAAGGATATTTTTAATAAATTAATTACTGTGGTTTATTGTGAACCAGAAAGGCAAAGTGCCAGGAAATGCCACTTCCCTGGATAGTCTATTTATTTGTCTGCACGTCGTGCTGAGTGTGAACAGACTGGTAAAACTCACCTGTGAGCTACGTTTACATTCATCTGTCTAGGACTGCATTAAAAGTCATACTAAAGGAGAAAACAAAAGGAGAGTAGTCTGGGCATGTCAACCCAATGACCGAGGGAGAGAAGAGAGAGAGAGAGAGTGCACACAGAAGACCAAATGCTTCAAAGCAGTCCCGGTGTGGGGGCAGAGGTGGTTCCAGGCAGAGGTCACAGCAAGGCCAGTGGGAGGTCAAAGGATCAGGCTGTAATGCAGGGTTTGGATAAGGAGTCGGGGGGAGGGAAAAGGTGAAGAGATAAGTGATAAAGTTGAAAAGGTGGGCAGACCACAGATCATGGAAAGCCCAGTAAGCCATGTAAGGTAACCCTAGTAACTGCTGGGCCCCACGTGGCCCCTTCCCTACAAAGTCTCATTAAAAGGAGTTTGGGGGACCTTCCTGACTATCCAGTCATCCTTAGTCAGAGAACTAAGAAGATCCTGTATCCCACATGCCTCAAGGTGTAGGGGGGGACAAAAAAAAAAAAAAAAAACGGAGTTTGGGACAGCACCCACATATTATTTACAGGGATTTCCAATTTTTAAAAAATATGTATTTGCTATTTTTGGTTGCACTGAGTCTTCGTTGATGCACGTGGCCTCTCTGTAGTTGCAGAGCGTGGGGACAACTCGTCACTGCAGTGCGAGGGCTTCTCATTGCGGTGGCTTCTCTTGTTGCAGAGCACAGGTTCTAGGCGCACAGGCTCAGTCGCTACAGCATGTGGGCTCAGTAGTTGTGGCTCTCAGGCTCTAGAGCCCAGGCTCAGAAGTTATGACACGCGGCCTTAGTCACCCCGTGGCATGTGGAATCTTCCCAGACTAGGGATCGAAGCCTTGTCCCCTGCATTGGCAGGGGGACTCCTATCCACTGTGCCACGAGGGAAGTCCCTTCGATATTTTTTGTCTTGCAAAGAAGATCAGGGAGGGTCCTGTTTCTACCCCTTAGCGACCATTTCCAATCCCCTCTCCTGACTCTGCGGGGCTCTCATATCAAATTCTACTCCAGAACCCCTCGCTGGCAGCCCCAGAATGAACATGGCTCTCCTGCCTCTCTCTGCCCACTGAAGTCTTCATTTATAGCTCCACTCAGCCTCGGGAACTCCAGTCCCTTCCTGCACTCTCTGCTTGGCAGAGCCCCCGGTAAAGAACAGCCCAAAACTGCCCCAGCAAGCGCGCCCCTCTGCTCTGCATTACCCCTTCTGGAGAATCAGGCTGGGAAAGGGAGAGCTCTCTGCAGAGGGGAGAAGGAAGCGCTGAATGGGCAAGTTTAAGATCCTCTTTTACGAGGCCTAAGTGAGGGGGCAGGGAACATTGCCGTGTCTCGTCCCTGTCACAGTATAAAGATTACAGCATCTCCCATGGACACTGGGGATAGGGGGGTTGTTGAGTTGGAGAGTGAAGCAGTCAGATCTGTGAGCTCCTTGGAAACAGGGCTCCATGTGTTTGGTGGGTGATCGCCACCCCCGCACACACCAAGAAGATCCTGGTTCTATATGTGATGAATGGATGGATGGATGGACGATGGATGACTGAAATTCATGAGCATTCTGAATTTTCACGCAGGCCTCAGAGACCCCAGGACGACTGCATCCTTTACACAGCCTCTGTAAATCCTCACTCCTCATCTTTGTGCCAACCAACCAAGGCCCTCGCAACAATGACCTCCAGACTCTACAGGGACGAGGACCAGCCTCCCCTCTACACACACACACACACACACACACACACACAAAGTGGAGTGTTTGGACAGACTTCATCAGTCTGCTAGGAATGGCCCAAGCTCCTCTGGGCAAGACCCGCGGTACAAGGGAAACCTCCCCGTGCTTTTGGCTCTGTCTACAATTCAGGTTTCTAGCAACACATAAAAATAACTTCAAGGACATTCTGGGGGGCGGGAGGAGGGAGACCTGGTCCCCTGGCTTCCAGAAGAACTAGATAAGTACAAGTTCTCTCCTTTGTCCAAGGGCCCACGGCTGCCCGGATGACTCTGGACTTGAACCTGGGTTTGTATCTGTCTGTGAACCGCAGGCCTAGACTTGCAAAGCTCCTTGGTGTTCAGCCCCCATCACCCAGCTTCAGGCAAAGAGAGGCAGATGTAAAAGTCATGCAGGGGAAAAAAAAACGCCTGGAATCCCTCCCACTGCCGGCTCTGAGCACGACTCCTGCAGTGCATCATGGGAAGAGGCTGCAGAACAGGGCGGACCTGGGGAGCCGGCAGGGGAACCGGGGAGCCGTGCTGGGGAGGGGAAGCGAGGTGGGGGGTTTGCCGGCCTCTGCCTGGGCTCCAGTGCTTTGATTCCCCAAACAGGGATGATGTAAAACTGTGCCACAGATCACCTTTCAGGCCCTTCAGGGCCCATCCAAGGACAGGAGCAGCCCCCTGCCAGAGGCGGAAAGGAGAGGTGGTAGAAACACTTTAATGACAGGTACATCATGAGCACAGACTATTCCCGGAGCTGCGCATGCGTCATAGGAATCCTTACAACCCATGAAGGCCTCGTGGTTTGTCCCACCATACAGATGAGCAAAGTAAGGCTCAAGGCAGGAAATAACCAATTGCATGGCCAGCAGACCACATGCCCAGTGGGCACAGAGGCAGGGTTTGCACCCAGAGGGACTCAGGAGCCTGTGTTCATGCCTCTGCACTAAAGAGGGGGGCTGAGCGTGGATGTTTTCAGGGCTGGCGCCCATTTTCCTCCCTGCCTCGCGAAGGCCCCAAAATAGGCCTGCTTTCCTGATGAAGCTCTCCTCCCCTCAGCACCACAAATACCCACATTCCCAGGCTGAATCCAGGGCGGGGCCTTCAGGAGCTCGTGCCCAGCAGGACCTATTTCTGGCTGCATCCTCAACCAGCCACAAGCGAACTTCTGTGGCGGCCTCGGCCGCAGCCCACAGCCGGGGCCCAGGTCCTGGTCAGGCCTCCAAAGGGCCCATTGTCTGGCTGCCTGGGCTGCCGAGCCTGGCTCCTGGACATCCGGAGTGGGGGGCAGAGGGTGACCTAGGCAGGGTGGACTGAGGGGCCCGTGTGAGAGCTGCTGCCAGCTCAAAGGATGTCCCAGTGTCCACTGTGCCCGCTAGGGAAAGAAAACAGACTCCACCTCCAGACAGGCCTCAGGCTGCCTCAGACAGGCCCTGAGGTCTCACACACTCACACACATACATACACCCCAAAGGTGAAAACTGCTGAAGCAGCCACCACGTGCTCAGAGAAGCAAGGAGGTGACAGGCAGGGTCTGGAGCTGAGTGGGTTCAGACTCAAATACTGGCTTCTCCAGTGCTGACCTGGGCAGGTCATACCACCCCTCTAAACCTCAGTCTCCTCATCTGTGAAATGGGACAGCTACCAACCCCATTTTATAGATGTGCAAACCCACCTTCAGAGGAGGGGCTTGCCTGAGGCCACACAGGCAGGATCTTTTTCATAACATTAAAAAAAGTTTGGGGACTTCCCTGGTGGCCCAGTGGTTAAGAATCTGCCTGCCAAGGCAGGGAACACGAGTTCGATCTCGGCCCGGGAAGATCCCATGTGCTGCGGGACTACTAAGCCAGTGAGCTGCAATTACGGAACCTGTGCACCTAGAGCCTGTGCTCTGCGACAAGAGAAGCCACTGTGATGAGAGGCCCGCTCACCTCTGGAGAGTGGCCCCCAGGCTTTGTCACTAGAGAAAGCCTGCACACAGTGACCAAGGCCACGGGCAACCAAAACTAAAACATAAATAATTTTTTAAAGTTTTTTTAGGAACGTTTCAAACATACACAAAAGTAAAAAGAGCATAATAAATCCCCACAGACTATCATTCGGATTCAAAGATTACTGAGATTTTACCTGCTTTATTTGTCCCTTTCCATTATTTTGTTGCCATGAAAGGGAATATAAAGCCAAATCCAGGAGGAGTTCCCTTGACATCCAGTGGTTAGAACTCTGTGCTTCTACTGCAGGGCGCACAGGTTCAATCCCTAGTTGGGGAAATACGATCCTGTACGCTGCACGGCGCAGCCGTATAAATAGAGAAAGCCAATCCTGGACACGACATCTCATCCCAACATACTTCCGTATTCCTCTACTATAAGGACGTAATATTAATAGCATTCATTGTCACACCTAGCAAAATTAACAGCAATCCCACGGCATCATCTAATATCCAGTGCATAATCTAGTTATCCTGATACTCTCATCAACAAGGTTTTCCAGGTGATTTGTTTGAGTTAGGATCCTTGGAAGGTCTACACATAGCATTCAGTTTCTGTGTCTTGTTTATTTTTTTAAATGTTTTTCCATGCCATTGACTTATTGAAGAAACTGAGTCCATTGTCCTGTGAAATGCCCACAGCCTGGTTGTCTGCTTGCTTCCTCAATGGCAACCCACTCCAGGAACGGCGGAGCCTGGTGGGCTGCCATCTGTGGGGTCGCGCAGAGTCGGACACGACTGAAGCGACTTAGCAGCAGCAGCAGCAATGTCACTTAACCTGTTTCTCTATCCCTATATTTCCTGTGAAATTGAGCCCCTCCCCTTTTAAATAACCATTTTGTTGAGATATAATTCACATATCACACGTATCACTCTTTCAAAGTGTACAGTTCAATGCTTTTTAGTACATTCACAGAGTTGTGCAACCATTACTCTTGTCCAACTTCAAAATGTTCTTATCACCCCAAAAAGAAACTCCAAACCCATTAGCAGTCGCTCCCCATTCTGCCCTGCTGCCAGCCCTGGCAACCACTGATCTACTTTCCTCTCTATGGATTTGCCCATGCTGGACATTTAGTATAAATGGAATCACACAATATGTGGTCTTTTGTGACAGGTAGCTTTTATTTAGCATAACACTGGGTTGGCCAAACTTTGTTCAGATTTGCCCGTAAGAGCTTATGGAAAAACCCAAATGAAATTTTTGGCCAACCCAATATTTTCATCCATGTATTATCATGTTTGAGTACCTTGTTCCTTTTTATTGCCAAATTACATTCCATCGTATAAATATACCATATGCTGTTTATCCCTCCATTGTTGATGGACATTAAGGTTGTCTCTACTTCTTGCCTCTTATAAATAATGAACATAGAAATATAATATGTTAATATAAATATAAAATAAAATATCTATTCACGTGTGTACATGTGTTTTTGAAAATATCTATTTTCAATTCTCTTGGGTGTGTATACATAGGAATGGATGCCAGGTCTTATGTAACTCTGTCTTTAGCATTTTGAGGAATCACCTAGCTGTTTTCCAAAGTAACTGAACCTTTTTACAACACCACTAGCAACGTGTGAGGGTTCCATCTTCTCTGCATCCTTACCAGTACTTGTAAGGGTCTATCTTTTTTATATGAGTCATCCTAGAGAGAGTGAGAAGGCAATGGCACCCAACTCCAGTACTCTTGCCTGGAAAATCCCATGGACGGAGGAGCCTGGTAGGCTGCAGTCCATGGGGTCGCTAAGAGTCGGACACGACTGAGCGACTTCACTTTCACTTTTCACTTTGTCGCATTGGAGAAGGAAACGGCAACCCACTCGTGTTCTTGCCTGGAGAATCCCAGGGATGGGGGAGCCTGGTGGTATGCCATCTATGGGGTCGCTCAGAGTCGGAGACGACTGAAGCGACTCAGCAGCAGCAGCAGCAGAGACAGTGAAGTTGTCTCTCATTGCAGTTTTGATTTGTGTGTTTCCCTAATGGCACGTGGTGTTGAGCATCTTTTCATGGGCTTATTGCAATCTGTATGTCTTCCTTGGGATTTTTCATTTGGATTATTTGTCTTGTAAATAATTCTCTGTATAGACAAGATCCTGATCAGATACATGATTTATAATTTTTTTTCTCCCATTATATGGGTTGTCTTTTCACTTGCTTGCCATTTTAAAGCACAAGGCTTTACAATTTTCATGAAGCCCTATTTACCTATCTGTTTTGCACCCTTGTGGGTTTTGTGTTGCCTGACTCCCAATTCTACCCCATCAATCTATAGTGCAGCCTTATGCCAGTGCCACACCGTCTCAATTCCTGTAACTGTGCAGTAAGTTTGAAACTAAAAGGTGTGAGTTCTCCAATTCTGCTTTTCTGAAATTGTTTGAAGATTTTAGGTTTCTCATGAACATTTACTCCTTTGTTTTATTCTAAGGGTTTATAGCTCCCACTGTTATATTTAGGACTATGATCCATTTTGTGTTAACTTTTGTATATGATGTGAGGTGGGGATCTGACCTTACTCTTTGGGTGTGTGATTCCAATTGTCACTACCATTTTTTTAAAGATTATTTGATGTGGACCATTTTTTAAACTCTTTGTTGCATTTATTATGACATTGATTATACTTTATGCTTTGTTTTTTTGACTCCAAGGGATGTGGGATCTTAGCTCCCCAGTCAGAGATCAATCCTGCACTCCCTGCATTGGAAGGTAACGTCTTACCCACTGAACCATCAGGGAAGTCCCACCATTTCTTAAAAAGACTCTTCTCTCCCCATCGAATGATCTTGGCACCCATGTCAAAAATCAATTGAACATAAATATATGGATTTATTTCTGGACTCCCAATTCTACCCCATCAATCTATAGTCTAGCTTTATGCCAGTGCCATACAGTCTCAATTCCTATAACTGTGCAATAAGTTTGAAATTAGAAGGTGTGAGTTCTCCAATTCTGTCCTTCTTTTTCAAAATTGTTTGAAGGTTTTAGGTCTCTCATATTTCTATGTACATTTTAGCATCAATTTGTACAAAAATGCCAACTGAATTTTGATAGAGATTGCATTAAATCTATAGATCGATTTGGTTGATGTTGCTCAGTTCAGTTCAGTCACTCAGTCGTGTCCGACTCTTTGTGACCCCATGGACTGCAGCACGCCAGGCTTCCCTGTCCATCACCAACTCCCGAAGCTTGCTCAAACTCATATCCATCGAGTCAGTGATGCCATCCAACCATGGTGCTGCTATCTTAACCATATTCAGTCTTCTAATCCATAAACATAGGATGCCTTTCCATTTAGGCCTGTCTTCCCATTTGTTTAGCTCTTCTTTCTTCCAATTCCTTTCAGCAACGTTTTGTAGTTTTCACCATGCAAAATTTACAGTTCTTTTGTTAAACTTATTCCCAAGTATTTCATTCTTTCAGATACTAATGTAAATGGAATTATTTACTTAATTTCATTTTACAGTGTTCATTGCTAGTATATAGAGCTTGGTTTTTTATTTTGACCTTGTATCCCGAAACCTTTGTGAACTCATATATTTGTTCTAATATATATTTTCAGTGAATTCCTTACAGTTTTCTATACGTAAGATCATGTCACCTACAAATAAAGATAGTTTTACTTTTTTCCTTCCTAATCTTGATGACATTTATTTCTTTTTCTTGCCCAGTTGTGCTGGCTAGAATTTCCAGTACAATATTGAACAGGAGTGGGGAGACTGAGAATGCCTCTCTTGTTCCTGATTTGGTGAAAGCTTTCAGTCTTTCACCATTAAGCGTGATGTTAGCTGCAGGTTTTTCATAGATGCACTCATAATTTTAATCCAGATGTGAGGGATTCTAAAGCCTTGACTTTTATCCTAGCCCTAGGATATAAGAGCAGTGACCTGGTCAGGATGGTCAGCAAGGAAGAGGCTCAAAGAGCTGTCCACATTCAAGATGGGAGTGAAGGGTCTGGGTGACTTGGGAGGAGTTGGATCCAGCAGGGAACACCAAGTCCCACTGCCAGTGGGCCCTGTCCCCATCGTCCCTGTAGTCTTACAGGCAGAACAAATATGAGAAACCCAGAATCAGAGCTCTGAGGCCCTCATCAATGTTCATCTCCTTGCAATTTTAGCACAGATCCTCTTACCTCCCAAGCTGCTCTGAGACAGAATGTCCATGGAAAAAGCAAGGGGGAACAGCTGCCATCGGCACAGGGAGGGAGGGGGAAGGTGGGGAAAATAGGCAGCCAGGTGGAGAGGTTGAGAGACTTGGGAGCTGGACTTCTGGGTTCAAGCCTGGCCGTCCTCCACACAGTGCACCAAGGAAACGACCTTGGCCAAGTCATTTCAGCTCCCAGAGTATGAGTTTTCTATCTTTAAAACAGGGATAGTCATTTAAAAGTCTAGAAATAACCAGCACTGGAGAGGGTGTGGAGAAAAGGGAACCTTCCTCCACTGTTGGTAGGAATGTAAATTGAAGCAGCCACTATGGAGAACAGACTGGAGTTTCCTCACAAAACTAAAAATAGAGTTGCCATATAAGCTTGCAATCTCACTCTTAGACATACATCCAGAGAGAACTAAAATTTGAAAAGAAACATTCATCCCAGTGTCCGTAGCAGATTATTTACAATAGCCAAGACATGGAAGAACCTAAATGTCTGTTGATATGACAAGACGAATGAATAAAGAAGATGTTTATATATATATATACACACATATATATACACACACACACACACACACACACACACACACACAATGGAATATTACCCAGCCATTAAAAAGAATGAAACAATGCCATTTACAGCAACATGGATGGACCTAGAGAATATGAAGTAAGTCAGAAAGAGAAAGATACATACCGTATGATATCACTTCCATGTAGAATCTAAAATATGATACCAGTGGACTTATCTAAGAAACACAAACAGACTCACAGAGGTAGAAACAAAGTTAAGGGATTTCTCTAGTGGTCTGTGGTTAAGACGCTGCACTTCCAGTGCAGGGGGCATGGTTTGATCCCTGGTCATCTTCCCTGGTGGTTCAGAGGTTAAAGCCTCTGAACGCGGGAGACCTGGGTTCGATCCCTGGGTCGGGAAGATCCCCTGGAGAAGGAAATGGCACCCCACTCCAGTATTCTTGCCTGGAGAATCCCATGGACAGAGAAGCCCGGTAGGCTACAGTCCAGGGGGTCGCAAAGAGTCGGACACGACTGAGCGACTTCACTTACTTACTGGGAACTAAGATTCTATTAATACATGCCTCATGGTGTAGCAAAAAAATAAATAAATAAATAAAAGAATAAAATTAGGGTTACCAAAGGGGAAAAGGATAGGGGAAGAATAAAGTATGAATTTGGAGTTAGCAGATACAAGCTACTATATATAAAATAGATAAATAGCAAGGCCCTACTGTAGAGCACAGGGAAGTATATTCAATATCCTGTAATAAACAATAATGGAAAAGAGTATGAAAAAGAATATATATATGTATATATATATTTCTGACTCACTTTGCTATTATACACCAGAAACTAACACATTATAAATAAATCAACTCTACTTCAATTTAAAAATTAAAAAATAAAATAAAACCCCTGCTTTGGGGAAAAGAATTCCATGGAAGAGAAAAAAATAAATGAAATAGGGATATGACAAAATCCACCTCTCGGGGCCACTGTGAGGATGACTTGGGGTAATACTTGTAAGGTGTTCAGCACAGCTTAAAGCACATTCTTGGTGCCCCATAATTCTGGTTATTATTGCCTTTATTATTGTCATTTTTACTCTTACCTCCCTCTATAGTATTGCTGCTGGAGTGATGGTGGCTGATCCAGCATGCCCAGGAGAGAAATAGCCTTCCTGAACGTTCAGCCCCTGTTTGGTGTTCAGCCCTTGTTTGGTCCAGTGGCCCCAGTGGCCCCAGGTCTCCCCCATTCCTGTGCACACTGCACTCCATATGGGGTCCAACTTGAGAGAGGAAGCTTCTTCCACCAGAGCAAGAGCTCAGAAGGCTCCCCAAGGTCTTTGTAAGGCTCTATACCAGGCACTCCAGAGATGTTGCCTCATGGGCTGCTCAGCCCATTTTACAAAAGGGAAAACTGAGACTCAGAGAAGTTGAGCAATCATCTAAGATCCCCTAGCTAGTAAGAGTCAGAGCAAGATCTGATCATAGGTGGTTGCCCTCACCTACTGGGCTACACCCCTTTTCTCAGCCATTGGCCAAACTGGAAAGTTCAAGAAGTCACCTTGAAACAAGGAGGAAGGGGCCCAGTTAGAGGTCCCAGAGCGGTCCATGACAAGACAGCAAAGCAGAGCCCACGTCAGCAATGCAGAGTGATGCACGGGGCCCCAAGGATCTATCATTCTGACCCCAGGTGCCCACAGAGACCCTGCCCTGGTTAGCTGTCAGGGGCTGAGGGTCCATCTGGGTACCTCTGGGGGCCTCTGCATGCGTGATATGTCAACTTCTGTCATGCCCGACTCTTTGAGACCCTGTGGACGTTAGCCTGCCGGGCTCCTCTGTCCATGGGATTCCCCAGGCAAGAATACTGACATGGGTTGCCATTCCCTTCTCCAGGGGATCTTCCCAACCCAGGGATCGAACCCACCTCTCTTATGTCTCCAAGACTGGCTGGCGGGTTCTTTACCTACCACTAGTGCCACCTGGTAATGCCCCTGGGGGTCCCTACTATTCTGTAATCAACCCAAGACCCATGGAACTTCCAGACAACTTGCTGTTACTTCCTGTCAACTGACAGCACGACTGTCAACCCCATCCTTCAGCTGACTTTTGGAGCCAAAATGCAGGTGGTTTTTTATTTTAGAACATTGATGAAGGGATGACCATTTATTTATTTATTGGCGGTGCTGGGTCTTCGTTGCTGTGAGCCGGCTTTTTCTAGTTGTGGTGAGCAGGGGGCTACTCCTTGTTGCAAGGCACGGGCCTCTCGTGGTGGTGGTTTCTCTTGCTGTGGGGCCCAGACTTCAGTAGTCGCCACATGCAGGCTCAGTAGCTGTGGTGCTTGGGCTTAGTTGCTCCACGGCATGTGGGATCTTCCGGGACTGAACCCATGTTCCCTGCGTTGGCAGGCAGATTCGCATCCACTGCACCACCAGGGAAGTCCCCAAAATGCAGATGTTAACATTCCTTATGATAAACTCCCTCGGTAAGTTGTAGACACCAGAGAAATCAAGACATCATTGTGGATCTTAATTCTGCCCCAACAGGAACTGGCACCTCCCCCAGCTTTGGGCCCTGCAGAGCTGGGAACCCTCCCAAGCCCCTCTCCCTTCTGCTCATTTGCGATGGAGCCTATTTACTTCTTGGGTCTTTCACGACCCATTCTTCACCCACAAAGTCACTCACCTCTGAAGACGGGGGTGGGTGTTCCTAGGCAACAAAAACCATCGCTGAGCACAAGGACTCTAACCCTGTTTCTCTGTCTTGTAAATCTCTCATTCAGTCTGCAGATTTACTGTGAAGCTGTACCAGGCGTGGTGGGAACTTGAGGCTCAGACTCCCAAGCCAGGGGAGGGACATGAGCCACCATCTTTAGCCCCTGCTCCTGCCAAGAGCCACGTGCCTCATGCTTTCAGGCACCAACCCCTGAAAAGCCCAAGAACAATGCCAGGAAGTATGTGTTATCACTACTTCATGGACGAATGTGTCACTTTACCCTGAAAATATATGCCTTGAACAGCTGCTAAGTGCTTGACTTGTGCAAGGGGGTGGGTGCACAGTGATGGCAAAGACTCCCTAAGCCCCCTCCCTGCTTCCTTCAAAGATGGTCCCCAGTAGGAGAGGCAGACTATGAACAAGAGAAGCAAACAAGGAAGGAGGAAAGGCGGGCGGCAGAATGCAGTAAACACCGTGGGTGACAAGACTTTGGGAAAGCAACACGGGAGACCTACTTTAAGTATGCTGATCGGGGAAGGGACTGTCTGAGGAGGCAACATTCGAACCACTCCAGTCTCGTCTCCTTCCTTTCCGGAGCTTCGGGCCATGTCCACCCCCGGCAAGGATGCTGGGCCAGCTGGAGAGGCAGGCAGCCCTGTCCTCATCCTCTCCTTCCTCCCGCTTCCCGCATGGCAGGGGAGGTGGGAGGAAATATCACATCCTCCACCAACGAGCTGTGTGACCTTGGGCAGTCACTGTGCCTCTCTGGGCTTGTGTCCATGAAATGATCCGCCCCATCCTGTCCTCCATAACTGAGGTCAGATATGAGAATGTGAGGGAGCATTTCATCTAGTTTAAAGCACTTTACAAGGTGCAGGGGAAACAGGCTTCTTCATTGCCCCCAAGCTCTTACTAATGGGGCACATGTGGGCCTTCGGGATCTTCCAGTGCCTAGCGGAGGCCCTATCATGTGCTCCTCTTGCTGAAGGGGAACTGAGGCTTGATGGCAACATGGTCAGCCTGAAGTCTCCCAAAATTAGGTAGTGAGAAATAAACCCCCTAGTAATACTCGTGGCAGACACTACTGAGCACTTGCTGTGTCCAGGTCAATACCAAGGGTCTTGATTGTCACAGTTCGTCCCCACAGCCGTCCTGCCCGGAAAGCTTTACGGCCGTTAGCTCTGTTTTATGGGAAGGTGGGCAGCCAGCAACCGTTCACAACCCTCAATTTAGACCCAGAAAGAGTCAGGAAGGCCCTGGCCTGGATTTAAGACAAATGGGAAATCATTCACTCATCCAACCCCGACAGATCCTGCCACATGCCAGACATGTTCTAGGCACCAACGAACCTCAGACAGAAATGTGGGTCCTCGTGGGGCTTACATCCTAGCAGAAGACGACAGTGAGTAAGGGGAAATGTGCCGCTTTAGATGCCAGGGAGGACAAGTCCCCAGACCCTCTTGCTCCAAGCACCATGCTGTTGGAACAGCAAGTCTATGCTTTGCAGCCATTGCTGCTGGGAGGTGGGGTCACCTGCATCTCTGGCTGCGTCACCGGCATCTTTCCCTTCCTCATGAGTGTCTGAATCGCCGAGACAGCAGACAATCTGAGGCAGGAACTTCATTCGAAGTGCACTGCCAGGTGGAGCAGGCCGGAGGGACCGAACGGGGGCCTCGGAGGCCTCCCGCAAGCCCAGGGCCGCACGTCCCTCATCACGGAGTAAGCATGTGATTAAGTAATCTTATTACAGGAGTCCCACGTGATCAGACGCCAGGCAACACTTTGAATTGAAATTAATTCCAAGGTTCAGCCAAGTCCCTGGGTGTCTTCCTTTCAGGGAGGCTGTTGAGCAGGAAATGAGGTCTGCATGTTCCCAAGACCCCAAGGAACCAGCCCAGAGGGCTGAGGCTGCTAGAGGCTGGGACTGGGGAGGGGGTTCAACTGGTCGTCACTCACCCCTAAATCCCAGCCACCTTCATGGACAAGGGGTGTCTACAGGAATGCCCCACACATGTCTTGATCAAAACCAGGTTCCTGGGACTTCCTTGGCGGTTCAGTGGTTAAAGTTCCATCCTTCCACTTCAGGGGTCAGGGGTTCAATCCCTGATCGGGGAATTAAGATCCTGCATGGCACATGGCAAGGCCAAAAAACAGAAAAAATAAAAAACCAGATCCCTTGTTGCACCCTCTTCAGAGAGGTTCCTCCTCCAAGGGCCCCTCACTCTACAAACGACCCCATCGTCCTGTCAGCCATCCTCTCGAATCTCTGAGTACCCCCTGCCCCACGGCCTCATGTCCAACCTGTTGCCGGGTCTGCCCGACTTCTAGAGGCATCTCAAATGCCTTCTTCTGTCTCCATCCGTCCAGCCTCCTCCTCGCTCCCAGCCTCATCACCTCGAGCCTCCTCACGACACTGGCTTCCTGGCTGTGGACTCTTCTGGCGCTCCTGCTGCACAGGAAGTGATCCCCCTCCTGCCCTGAACACCAGTTCCTGAGTAGTTGCTAGGGAGACCACGCCTACAGCCCTCAGAAACCCTAGCCCCTGCTCAGCAGCTTCCGAGGACATGATACCAGGGGGAAGAGGGCAAGTCCACCCAGGGCCTCTGTCAAGAGGGCATCTCGGGCTGTGAAGGCTGAGTCTAGTGAAATAACCTGCTGTGTGAGCTTCAGGAGTCACTGTCCCTCTCTGGCCTTGAGTCTCCTCATCTCTAAAATGATCAGCCCACCCTGTCCTCTGTCACTGAGACCCACAGGGGAATGAAAGGGAAGCATTTTATATATCTTCAAGCTTATACCAGTGTCTGGGAATGTCACCATCACTCCTGAAAATCCCAGGAGGCGAACATCTGTCTCCACCTGACATTGCCCCCTGAGTCCCACCAGCCTCCTCCAAGTCACAGTTAGGAGTCAGAGGAGATGGGAACCACCAAGAGACCAAGCAAACAGCTTCTGTAAGAAGCAAGGAAGAAACAAGAGAACGGGACCTTGCAGGTCTCACTCATTACCGCACCCCCAGCACAGGGCCCTGCACACAGGAGGTGCTCAATCAATGCTCCAGATGAAGAGTGAGGCCCCACCCCACCTAGCTGCTCCTCACACCAAGGAGGATGATGCCAGCGAAGACCTGCATGGACCAGGGCGGTCAGCATAAGCTTCCCGAGGGGCAGAGCCTGGCCTCACAGGGCTCGGCAGATATGACTAGTCAGAGGAAGGGAAAGGTCGTTCTGGAAAGGCAGAGGGACCGGGAGGGACAGGGAGGGCGGGACAAAGTCATGGAAGGACAGTGGCTAGAATCTAGTGGGAATGCCCCATCCGCCCGGCCCTGCATCAGTGCTCTGCGATGAATGATACCGACTAGGGAAAGTCCCACAGCCAGGAATTCTAACCCACGTCAGAGACCCAGAGTCATTGGACGTCATCGCTGAACTGGATGCCTCCCTGCTTGACTGTCTCCTCGAAGCAGGCCTTGGAATTTGTGTGCACAGGAAGGAACTTTATAAGAAATAGGGTTTCCCATAGTTTGAATTAAAACTGTCCCCTCTGATATATTCTCCTATTTCTGGGATTTATAGTCCCACTTCTTGACTTAAGGGCCAGGGAGAGGGTATGAACTTCAAGGAAATTGTGTGTTAGAAGGAACCTGAAGTCACTCTGGGCAAAGGATCAAGCAGGTAATGTAGAGGGAGAACAAAGAAGGGATACAGGGTATGGGATCGGTCCTCAAAGAGCCAGAATCATTGGCAATATCAGGGGAAAAGTGAGATGTCATCCAGCCATTTATCCACCTATACATCCATTCATTCATTCCAGATTATTAATTAAGCCCATAGTCTAGTGGGGCGACAGACAGAGAAGTATGTAATTATAGTCAGTGTTATCATGGGGGGTACAGGGTACCGTGGGAGCCCAGAGGGGACATCTAACATAGAAAGAGGTTGGAGTGGTGAAGTCAAGGAAGGCTTCCGGAAGAGCTGATGCCTAGCCTGATACTTAGAGGGCAAACAGGACTTGGTCCACAGGTTGAAGGAACCAAACAGCACCTGCCAACACTCAGAGGTGCATGACTTTCAGGGACCAGAACAGCTCCATGTGACTGAAGCAGAGAACACCAGAGAGGAGGCGTGAGAGGTGAGTTTACAGAGGAGGTTGGCCAAGGCCAGATCTGCCTGGACCTTGGGAGAGCAGTGAAGACTATAGTCTTCACTGGAGAGCAATGGGAGCCTGTCTAGACTTCTAAATACAGAAGAGATGTGGCCAGATTTCCTGTTTAGAAAAATAACTCAGCAGGGACTGGGTCATTTTGACCAGGCTTCTAATTGAAGATAACTTAAAAAGCTGAAGTATCTATACTCAATGTAGAGATAGAGAAGCGTGCATGTGTGCATGCTCAGTTGCTTCAGTCATGTCTTACTCCTTGCAACTCTGTGGATTGTAGCCCACCAGGCTCCTCCGTCCATGGGATTCTCTAGGCAAGAATACTGGAGTGGATTGCCATGCCTTCCTCCAAGTGATCTTCCCCACCCAGGGATCGAACCCACATCTCCTGCATTGCAGGTAGATTCTTTACCACTGAGCCAATGGAGAAGCCCAGAGATAGAGATCTATATTTCCAAAAGCATTAAAAGTTTACAAGAGAGTAAAAAAATTTCAAACCATACCTGAAGGTCAAGTAGGAACCCAGAGAAGAGAATGTACATGGAGACCATTCTTGCCTAAAGAGCTTTTCCAAGCCCAGAGGAGTATTCCCTTTGCCAGTTGTGAAGAACCAGGTTCAGTTCAGTTCAGTTCAGTCTCTCAGTTGTGTCCAACTCTTTGTGACCCCATAGACTGCAGCATGCCAGGCCTCCCTGTCCATCACCAACTCCGGGAGTTTACTCAAACTCATGTCTATCGAGTCGGTGATGCCATCCAACCGTCTCATCCTCTGTCATCCCCTTCTTCTCCCACCTTCAATCTTTCCCAGCATCAGGGTCTTTTCAAATGAGTCAGCTTTTTGCATCAGGTGGCCAAAGTATTGGAGTTTCAGCTTCAACATCAGTCCTTCCAATGAACACCCAGGACTGATCTCCTTTAGGATGGACTGATTGGATCTCCTTGCAGTCCAATGGACTCTCAAGAGTCTTCTCCAACACTACATTTCAAAAGCATCAATTCTTCAGCACTCAGCTTTCTTTATAGTCCAACTCTCACATCCATACATGACTACTAGAAAAATCATACCCTTGACTAGACGGACCTTTGTTGGCAAAGTAGCATCTCTGCTTTTTAATATGCTGTCTAGGTTGGTCATAACTTTCCTTCCAAGGAGTAAGCATCTTTTAATTTCATGGCTGCAGTCACCATCTGCAGTGATTTTGGAGCCCCCCAAAATAAAGTCTTCCACTGTTTCCACTGTTTCTCCATCAATTTACCATGAAGTGATGGGACTGGATGCCATGATCTTTGTTTTCTGAATGTTGAGCTTTAAGCCAACTTTTTCACCCTACTCTTTCACTTTCATCAAGAGGCTCCTTAGTTCCTCTTCACTTTCTGCCATAAGGGTGGTGTCATCTGCATATCTGAGGTTATTGATATTTCTCCCGGCAATCTTGATTCCAGCTTGTGCTTCCTCCAGCCCAGCATTTCTCATGATGTACTCTGCATAGAAGTTAAATAAGCAGGGTGACAATATACAGCCTTGACATACTCTTTGATGTACCATGACAAAGTGCATGGCAGAAGCAGCCAAAATTCTCTCTGAAAGAAGGTAACTTCATTCCGTGCCTTAGATTTCCTTGCACTCAAGTTTTCAAATACTATGTACAAATACCAATGTACAAAGAAAACTGGAACACAAAGAAGTAAGACATCCAAGAGAAAAAAAAGAACAATAGAAACATACCTGTAAAGTTTTCAGATATTGGAGTGAGCATAGAACAACTATGCCTACTATGTTTTTGAAAATAAAAACACAAGAAACATCAACAGAGAACATAAAACTGTAAGTGACATAGCAAGTTGACCAAATAGAAGTTCTAAAAATGAACATTACAATAACTGAAACCTAAAAATTCTGAGACTTTACTTCTTAACCTTTTGGTGATGGTCCCATACTCTTCCACAGAGCTGTATGTTTATAATTTATGTGTCTTATGCATGTATTATGTATTTCAAAATAGCAAAAGGTAAAAAACACTCAGTGACTGGGTGTAAGAGCAGGTTAAATGCAGACAAAGAAAGAATTGGGTCAAAGGAAGATAAATAAAAGGAAGTATCCTGAATGTGTTGCAGAGAGACCCAAAGATAGGGGAAAGGAGAGAGTAAGAGACAGAGAGGATTGAAAAGATGGAGTTTAATTGGAAGAAAGAAAAATAGAAAAAGATGGTTGGGCAAAGGCAATGTTTAAGAGATAAAGGCTGATAATTTTCCAGAAATAATTATCAGCATCCAAAGAGTCCCAGGAAAGATACATTTTAAAAATCCACACCTCAGGACTTCCCTAGTGGCCCAGTGGCTAGGACTCTGCACTCCCAGTGCAGGGGGCCTGGGTTCAATCCCTGATCAGGGAACTAGATCCCACATGCCACAGCTAAGAGTTCACATGCCACAACCAAGCCCTGGTGCAGCCAAATTAATTAATTTAAAAAAGAATCTACACCTCAGTCCAGCATGGTGAACCTTCAGAAAGGCGAGGAGATAAGATACCTAACAGCAGTCAGAGATTAAAAAAAAAAAAAAAAAATCAGATTCACTTTCAATGGCTCCCTAGTTAGACCAACAGCCGACTCCTCCTCGGCAACAATGGAAGCCAGAAGCCATGGGAGATACTCCCCATCCTGGAGGGTTAGAGGCCATGAAAGGGCACTCGGGACTGCTGAGTGGAGAAGAGTACAAGGGCCAGAGCAGAGGCTGTGAAACCAGCCAGGGGCTGAGATGATGACCCCCTAGACCAGTTCAGCAGCAATGGGGAAGGAGATGAGTGGACGGGTCTGAGAGAAGCTGAGGATGCAGAGCCAGGATGACTCAGTGAGTGACTGATTTGGTAATAACTTGATGTCTGACTGTTTATGGGGAAGGAGGAGGGGAGCATGAAAGCCAGGTCTGACTCAAGGGGCTGCTGGGCTGGAGGGGCCCCACGGGGATGGGATTGTAGAGAAGGACCAGGTTTGGGAGCGGGTAGGGCTTAGTTTGGGATGTGGTAGTCAAGAAAATCAAGACCATTGGTACCCAAAGGAAGGAGGATCTTCCAAGCAGAAGGAGACAGGACAGACATCCGGAGGAGGAGGAAACATGTGAGTGTGTGCATGCTGAGTCGCTTCAGTCATTTTTGACTCTTTGCAATCCCATAACTGTAACCAGCCAGACTCCTCTATCCATGGGATTCTCCAGGCAAAAGTACTGGAATGGGTTGCCATTTCTTTCTCCAGGGGATCTTCCCAACCCTGCATTGCAGGCAGACTTTATTGCTGAGCCACCAGGGAAGCCCAAGAGGAAGCATAGTCAGCTCTAAAGGTCAGGAGGTGGGAGTAAGGAGATCTACATGGTGGCAGGTCTGCAGAGCAAGGCACTCACAGCTGCAGGAGGCAGCAAGGTTGACAGGAGATGATGAGAGAGAGCAAGCCTGGACAGGGAGGCTGAGGGGGCAGAGCCCCTGCAACCAGCAGAGCCTGGCTGAATACATGTGCTCAGCCAACCCTTAAGTTTACCATCAAGTAAAGCAACGTCTGCTCTACACATAGTGGGTGATCGTGGTTGGAGGCCACAATGAGAGCAGTGCTTCACCTGGTTTCCTTTCTCCATCCCGGTGCAGAGAGCCAGCCCTGCTCACCTGTTATCTTCTCCTTCAGTGGTGACTTCTGAACCATAAGTAATGCCTCCTGCAAACTCCATCAGGTGTGACACCAAGTTGGAAAACTGAGGCAATCAGAAGCAACGATTGCTTGGCAGAGTTTTTTCTCTTTTCTTAAATTTATTTAGTTTGGATTGAAGGATAACTGCAATATTGTGGTGGTTTCTGCCATACATCAACATGAATCAGCCATCAGCCATAGGTATACATATGTCCCCTCCTTTTTAAGCTTTCTTCCCTCTTCCCACCCCATACCATCCCTCTAGGTTGTCACAGAGCCCCAGTTTGAGTTCCCTGAGTCACGCAGCAAATTCTCACTGGCTATCTATTTTACATATGTTAGTGTATGTGTTTCCATGCACCCAGCCCCTCCTGCCTGTCTCCCTGCTAACCCACTGAACCCTCCCCGCCTCACCCAGAGAGAATGTCTGCAGAGAAAGGCGTATATTCTCATCTCTCCTCATCACAAACTGAAAGCCACAGATGAGCCTTGCTGGTGTCCCCAGAGGTCCCACCTCTGGAGCTAAATGCACAGCCATCTAAGGACATGGAGACCTCACCTCCCAGGGCAGAGAAAGCCCAGGGCTCCCCAAAGCCTGTAAACTTGGAGGAACTGAAGCTTCTCGGAGCCCTCCTGCTCCTGCCTGCCTCGCAGCAGCTCGTTTCTACAAAACCTGTGGGCTGAGACTCTGCGTGTGACTCACCTCCCTCCCTTCCTCTCTCTGAGTAAATGTCAAGTAACATCAGTTATCCCATCTCCTTCAGCAGCCTCACTCCCTGCTCAGTTTTGGCGGAGCTGTTTACCTCGGCTGGATCAATCAGCGTTTGGGGAGAAAATAGAAACCCTTTTAGATCCAATTAATGAAAATTGGGCAGCAGGAATGTGCCTGTTTAAAATTTCACTACCTGTGCAGGGAAAAGACTGGCGATGCAGGAATGTGGGCCCTGTTGTCAAGCCCTAGACCCTGCCAACATTCAGAAAAAAGAAAACCTATTTCTACAGGGGAAAGAGCTGGAGCCACCCCCCAAACTTGGTTCTGGTCAGACACTTCTTTGCGGGTACAGAGCTGGAAGCAGCCTCTTTGCTGGCTCCTTGGGGGGTGACCAGGGACAGGATAAAGGAGCAGGAAGGGCTTGGGTGAGGTGGGGGCCACATGAGTAGCATGAAAGCTTGGGGGAGACTCAGGGTCCAGCAGCTGCTTTGGGTGGGGCTTATGGCACGCAGACCACCCCCAGTTGCAGGGGCCTCTGCTTCTTCTCTGTCTCCCTCTCCCGCCCTTCACGCATTCCTGGGGGAGCCCTGCCCAGCAGACCATCTGCACCCAGGCCTTCGCTGGGCTCAGACAGGGACAGGAAGTAGCACAGTTCTTCCAAGCACATGTGATCACCTGAGCTGATAGTGGCCCATGCGGGTCCCCAGCACCACACTGTGACGGGCCCAGCACGTGACAGGTGCTTAATAACCAGGTGTAGCTCCCCAGGGAGTGGCAGCACCCATTCATCCACACCACGCAGGGTTGAGAGGACGCCCAGGAATGGCACGTTCCCTGTCCTCAAGGGCCACAGTCTCTAGAGCAGATGGAGAAGTCGACCGTGGGCTGCAAAGCCAGGTGACCAGCGTCATGTCACCTGGGCGAGTGGGGTGCGATGGGAGAAAAAAGGATGGATGAGTAGGGGCAGGAAGGAAGTGTTTACAGGCAGACAAGGCAGGAAAGGCATTCCAGGCAAAGGGGACGGCTTGAGCCAGGGTCCCGAGACAGAAGACGGCACCAGGCGATGGGCACAGTCAAGGCAGGTTGGGGGAGAAGGGGGCGGGCAGGGGTGAGGCTGGCTGGGCCCAGAGCCACAGGCTCCCTGCAGACCGTCTCCTGCCAGCTGGCCCTTCGCTGGCAGAGCGGGTGAAGTCTGGCTCCCAGCGATGGAAGAAGCACCTGGGTGAGCGTGGCACGGACATCTCTTCACCCTGCCAGCTGCAGCTGGGGCTTTCGTGGAAGCGCCTAGCTCCAGAGGGGCGCACACGGGAAGGACCCCAGCTGTGCTTTGTGCAGCTCTGCCAGGTTCAGAAAGGCCTGGCAGAGAAGGCAGGCTGCCCTGTGCCGGCCCAGAGCTGAGGCCCCCACTGTCCTGGCGTGGAGGCGAGGCCACATCTGGGAGGGCCTGGGTCTTCTGTGCAGCTGTGCGGCCCGGCCTCACTCAGACTGTCCCGGAAAGCAACACTCGAGCCCTCCCAGGGGCTGCCCATGGCGCAGGGCTGGGGCACAGTGTCTGGCCACCCTCTCACACATGGCAGGCGGGGCCTCGGAGGTGGGCGAGTCGGGCTCCGCTGGAACAAACAACCCCCAAATTTCCATCTTCGTGGCACCGCACAACAGAAGTTGTTTTTTTCACTAACACCTCCTGGCCAGAGCTCTGCTCCACAGAGTCACTCAGGGCTCTAGGCCTGCAGGGGCTCCCCAGTTGGTAGCCCCCCAGGGGGATTTCTCAGTCACCAAGACATGGGAAGACGCAACAAGGAAGTTGGTGTTCAGCCCAGAGGGTATCCCATCTCTTCAAATCTCAGCCCATCGGACAGAGACAGAGCAAAGGGGCTGGGGCAGGAGACGTAGATGGATCGTTTGGCATGACCATCTTTGAGGCAAGCAGGGATGAGAATCCTTCACGTGGGGCCCCAGACCTAGTGGCCTCGGACACTCCAGCTTAACCTCTCAGGGTCTCAATCTCTTGGCTGGTGGAACAGGGACCGGGTGGTCTCGGCCTCGCTGGGTTGCTGTGGGGAGCTAAGAAGTAGAGTCAGCAAAGTGCTTCCTGCTGCAGGAGGCCGACAGACAGCTGTTCTGTGTGTGTGTGTGTGTGTGTGGTTCCTCCACCCATCTCTGACTGCAATGGTTATTAGTGAGAACTGTCAAAACATTTTGTTGCATTTGCTCTTATTTTATAAAAATGAGTTGGAAAATGCACAAGCAGATCAATGAGCACAAAGGGAGGAAGGGTGGGCATGGTCGGTGTAACGGGACCAAGGGCAAACATCCAGAGACACACCAGGACCCGTGGACGCTAATGGTCCTTTGGCCGTGCCCCGGATGTACACACCAACTCCTGACCCTGTAGCACCTTGACAACTGTGCCTAAAAAGACACAGTTGTCTTTTGCTGCTTTGAAACTGAAACCGCTGTCATGTCTGACTCTTTGGGAACCCATGGACTGTAGCCTACCGCGCCCCTCTGCCCATGGGATTTTCCAAGCAAGAGTACTGGAGTGGGTTGCCATTTCCTTCTCCAGAGGATCGTCCCAACCCAGGGTTGGAACCCGGGTCTACCTGCATTGTAGGCAGAGTGTTTTCATTATATCATCTATAATCAGAACAAAGGGTGTTCCTACACAGCAGCAAGTCTGAATGTTACTCAGGGCCCCCGGCCTCCCAGCTAAAGCCCACTCTCCTGCGCCTCCTCCACGTTCCCAACTGCCCTTCAGCTCACCATGACCTACGGTTCCTTAAACACACAGAGCTGTGTGCTGTCTCCAAGCCCTTATCGACCAGGGCCCTGCCGACTGTGCCTGACCACTGCCCTCCTGTCTCAGCTTGGGCTGCTGGACGAAACTCTGTAGACTGGGGCACTTTGACAGCAGGCATGGATGTTTCACAGTTCTAGAGGCTGGGAGTGAAGGTCAGGTGCCAGCATGGCAGGGTTCTGGTGAGAGCCCTCTATCTGACTGTTGGAGTCATTGGGACTGAGGGGCTGTGGAGCGGTGGGATCAAGGGAGATCTCCCATCTGACATTTGGGAACAAAAGGCACTGCTCTCAAGGAGACCCCACCTGGAGGGCAGGATGCAGGAGATAGAGCCCCAGGTCCAGGGCAGGCAAGCTGTAAAAAGCAAGCAGAGGCCTAGGCCAGGCCAGCAAGGGGTCAGGGGTCAGGGAGGAGACCCCCAAGGCTGGGAGGGGCAATGAGTCTTGGGATTGAGAGGCCAGTCCTGGAGTCAGACAGACCCCAGTGGGCTCCAGCCCCATGCTGCCACTCGGAGCTGGGTGATGGGGCCCGTCAGGGCCCCTGGAGCCTCTGCACCCTTAACAGAGACTCGGGGCCCCGGAGGGCGGATGAGGACAAGGACTCACTGCGTGTTCCCATCCTGTCACCTGTGACGAGCAGCGCTGGCATCTCTGTGGGAACCACCTGAGATGCCTGACCAACGTGCCTGACTGGGGATCGAACCCACGCCCTCTGCGTTGGAAGCACGGAGTCTTAACCACTGGACCACCAAGGCAGTCTGGGAACCACAGTTTAACAAGCTGTGAAGACTGCCTTATGCCTCCACCCTACCCCCCAACCTTGCACCCAGCGATGCGCACCGCTCTGTGGCCCTTCCCTTCTGCCCTCAGTTTCAGGAAAAAGTTCCTGATGTCAAGGACAGGGGTGAGGCAACCCCCAGGAGATTCCGGAATCCTGTGGTGGGCTGTGGCCTCCTCCCCCTCCCCTTCTTGGTCGGCTATAGCTCACACCCTGGGCCTGGAGAAATGTTCATTCCATTTGGGGTTGCCAGATTTAGCAAATAAAAATATAGGATGCTTTGTTACATCTGAGATTTCAGATAAACAGCAAATAAAATCTTAATTCAAGTCTGTCCCATGCAATATTGAGGACTTACCTACCCTGAAAAATGACTATTTACCAGAAATTTAAATTTAACTGGATGTCCTGTATTTTATGTGGCAACTTTAATCCCCTTATGTCCTTTTGCCATACCCCTCCTAAAGATCCATCCATGGCTCCCCAGTGCCTTAGGCCAATGTCCAGCCTGTGGCTCGCAGGATGACAGAGACCTAGCAGAGACTCCTGCTGTGTACCAGCCCCAGCAGGAAGGACCAGTAGGGCCCAGAGCGTGAACAGCCGTGAAGATCGTGTCGGGGGAAGGGTGGAGGGGTGTCAATTTTTCTTTTCTGAAGACAATAAGGAGACAAGAAAAGAAAACTCCATGCCACCCACCCCCATCCTGGCACCCTGCCCTCATCAGAGAGTAAAATGGGTCAGAAAAAGTCCTTTTATCTTGCGGTGGCCCCCTCGATGGGAAGGGCAACGGAGCAATCCCTCCATCCATGTCCCAGTGACTGAGCCCAGCAGAGGCTTGGCGACCCTCCCACTGTGGCCGCCCTGGATTCCCACCACGAACTTCATCCCCATCACAGACTTTTGCCTAAAAAGGCATTTCTTTTTGTTTTAAGCCCCTACTTCCTCCTCTGCCTGGGTGGGAAACCCCTGGTTTCAGATCAAAGGGACCCAAAAATTCACACGGCATTTCAAGTTGAGTCGCAGTTGAACTGCTGACTTCAGAGAGTTCCCAAGGGCATCACTGGGCAGAGTCGTCCTGCCCTTCGTCCCCCTGGCCACGGGAGGGAGAGATGCCCACTTCCCAGAATCCTGGACCAGCTACAAAGGCCACAGGCCTCCCTGCCTTCAGACTGAGCAAGAGGCCAACCAGGGGCATGACTTGGGGTACAACACAAGGATGAGACCCTAAAAGAAGAGATTAAAGCAGCAACAGTCAGGGCGTTTACAAGGCACGGTGCAGGAGCTTCCCAGGTGGCTCAGAGGTAAAGAATCTGCCTGCCAGTGCAGGAGACGCGGGTTCAATCCCTGGGTTGGGAAGATCCCCTGGAGAAGGAAATATCAACCCACTCCAGTGTTCTTGCCTGGAGAATCTCATGGATAGAAGAGCCTGGCAGGCTACAGTCCATGGAGTGGCAAATGTGACTGAGCACACACTCATGCACACACACGTGCTTCACAAGCAAATCTAATCCTTTAAGACTTGCTCCAAGTAGACCTTCTCACCATCGCCTGAGAGCAAGCTGGGTCCACAAGTGACTGATATCTGAGCCCCTGACCTGGGGCCCATCAGTCTCATTTACTTACTTGGGGAATGATGTGGTCAAGGTCTGTCTCCCCCATTGCTGGGGGTGGGGGGCGCTGGTGCCCATCTGTCTGCCTCCCTGCAGACCCCCAGCACCCCAGCACCATGCCGGACATAGAGCAGGAACTCAGGGCAGATTCGTGGGACAGAGGAGGGAGGAGGGCCATGTGAGAGCAGGCGTCTGGCCTGACCCGCTCCCTGCTCTGCCCCCTGTGCCCCAGGCGGACCCCCCAGGAAGCTGTGTCGAAGCAACCGGGGCTCCCTCCGTCAGCACCATAAAATCAGTTCCTGGAATTCAACCAGTGAACCATCATCAGGAAATGCAATGCCTCGCTTCTGCATCATGTCCCCTCCGTATCCCTTGGCGGGGGGGTGGGGGGGTGGGGAGGCTGGCACGGGCTGGGCTCATCGCACAGATGAGGAAGCACACAGAGCCTACTTCCTCGTCACAGGCAGGCCAGCCTAAATCCCGGGGCAGAGATACGAGAAACTCTAGAGGCAGTCAGGGGAGGGATTCCTCCAAAAGTTAGGATAGGGGTTGCCTCTAGGGGGGACAAAGGGGGTGCAAACAGTAAGGGGCACACAGTGGTGGGGGGCAGTGCGGAGGGGAAGGGGCCCCTGGGTGCCAGTGGCGACACTCTATGCCCTGACTTTCTATGAGCATGTGAGAGAGGGATCTCACGACCTGTAAAGGCTTTGCCGGGACTTCCCTGGCAGCCCAGTGGTTAGGATTCCGTGCTTTCACTGCAGGAGGTGTGGGTTTGATCTCTGTGTGGTGCAGCCAAAGGAAAAAAAAAAAGCTTTGGCTTCCACGTTCTGCTGCTCCTTTATAACCCGCTCCTCCTCTGAGGGTCCCCTAACTGTCTGCTCCTTAAGGCTCTGGCCCAGGTCCTCTCCTCACTCCTCCATTCCACCGCCCCCCCCCCCACCTCCAGGTCGCCTCCAGGTCTGGTTCCAGCCCCATCTACACACTCCCAGGCTTCTGTCTTCAGCCCAGCTTACCCAGCTGCTGGTCAAATGACAGAAGCTCCTCAGGGCCCCCACGACATCAGGCTGAGACCCAGAAAACAGGTCAAGAAAGAGCATTCGAGGAGCGGAGACAGGGTGTGCAAAGGCCCTGAGGCCACCATGAGCTCTCTCCATTGCAGGAACTGGAAGTCGCTCCTTGTGGCCGAGAGGAGGAAAAAGGAAGGGACTGAAGGGGGTGAAATTGTGCAGTGGCAAGGACTCTGGGGTCCCTGGGACACAAATGCTCACGTTTTCATAGAGGCCTCCACCTTACACCCCAGCATCCCCCAAAGGCACCAACTCAGGCCTCGTGTGTTCTCTCAAGCGGGGTTTATCCTTCCAGCCCAATTCACGCCCTCGCCTTCCAAAACCACTCTCCCTCTGTCCGTCCTCAGCTCCCGCCTCATCCTCACCCTTCTTGCGTCCCCCTCTTCCTCCTCCCCTCTCCCTCCTATTTCACACACACTCCTGATTGTATGTGTTCAGCACACTGTGCACAGCCCTTTTTGTTTTTGTTGTTGTTTTCTAGTTGCTAAGTTATGTCCGAATCTTTTGCAACCCCATGGACAGTAGCCCGCCAGGCTCCTCTGTCCATGGGATTTCCCAGGCAAGAACACTGGAGCGGGTTGCCATTTCCTCCTCCAGGGGATCTTCCCAAACCAGGGACTGAACCCACGTCTCCTGCATTGGCAGGTGGATTCTTTACCACTGAACCACAGGGAAGCCCTCTCCTATTTCACACACGCTTCTCATCTGAACAAGGAAGCAGGAACTAGCACAGCCCACCCCATGTCCCCACTAGCTGGCAGACACGACAGCCCAGGACCCTGGGAGCCAGGAGGTATGTTAAGCATCCACAACCAGCCTGGAAGCTTCTTTCCAAGAATGGCCTCAGTCTCCTTCCTGCTTTCTCAACCCACCCCTCCTCTGGTGGGTGCACCCAGCACGCCGTCCACTTCCTGCACCGCTCTGTCTGCCGAGGGTGGTGGAGCTCAGGCCTGGCTTTCATCAAACACCACCCATCCCGAAGGGCATGAGCTGATGCGGAGGAGGAAGGGGTCAGAGGAGGGGGTGGAATTCTCCAGATTTTCTCCCAGCCTCCAAAGGGCCTCCAGAGAGGTGGTTATATAAGCTTTCTCTTTAAAAAACGTGGAAAAGAATGTTCTCCAAACATTAAGAAGTGCCACACAGGACAAATAACGGGTGGATACCCCTGCCTGTGGGTAGGGCCAGTCCTGAGCCAAGAAGACCCAACTGCTCCCTGGGGTTGGGGGCTGGACCAGCCTGTCACCTTGGGTCCTCAGGCCAAGCTCAGAGCCAGGCAGGAGGCGGCGCTCAGAGAATATTTGCAGACTTAGCAAATGAAATCAAGGGGGAGAAAAGATCTGAAAAGGAGGAGAAACAGGCCAGGATTGGGGGTGCAAGGAGGGAGCCCGGGAGAGAAGGCAGGAGGGTAGCTCCTGATGGGAACGGGGCTCTGGAATCAGGAAAACTGCTGAGTAAAAACTGTCTTTGAAAAGGCCCCAGATTATTCATCTAAGTAAGTCTTCATCTCGCTAAATTTCAGTTCAAGTGGCTGCAAATATTTGAAATGAGTAATTTCTCCTGATGAAGAGAGTCTGATTTTGATTCTGCCTAATTTATTTCAAGATTTCGGGGAGCACCCAGAGAAGAGGGGGGCTGCGGCTGTCACCAAACGGCTCCTGGCCACCCTCTCCTCCAGGTGGCCTCCCTGCCCTGTCCCACCCCACCCCAGAGCGGAGATCCTTGGAAGAGGATGGTGGGATGGTGCCCTGGACCAATGGAGGGACCTGCCTGGACCACATGTGAGCCCTTAGGCCCAGGCAGCAGAGGGGGCCCCCATCAGGGGACAGAATCAGAGCTGGGTGGCCCCAGGACTCCATGAGCTCCTGGCCACTGCAGACTCCCCTGGGCCTCCAGGCCTCTGGTCCACTCTGTCACAGCTGCCAGCCCTGGGCCCCTGAGCCCCTAGAGGAATCCCTGAACCAAGTTAGTCTGCCTCAGTTAACCTCCCAGCCCCACGCCTTCCAGGGCCCCTCTCTCCTCTACTCAGTCAGACAGTTTAGTCGCTCAGTAGCGTCCAACTCTTTGCACCCTGTGGACTGCAGCACACCAGGCTTCCCTGTCCATCACCAACTCCCGGAGCTTGCTCAAACTCATGTCCATTAACTCGGTGATGCCATCGAACCATCTCATCCTCCGTCGTCTCCTCCTCCTCCCGCCTTCAATCTTTCCCAGCATCAGGGTCTTTTCCAATGAGTCAGCTCTTCTCATCAGGTGGCCAAAGCATTGGAACTTCAGCTTCAGCATCAGTCCTTCCAATGAATATTCAGGACTGATTTCTTTTAGTACTGATTTGGTCTGACTGATTTGGTCTCCTTGCAGTCCAAGGGACTCTCAAGAGTCTTCTCCAACACCACAGTTCAAAAACATCAATTCTTCAGCGCTCAACTTTCTTTATAGTCCAACTCTCACATCCATACATGACGACTGGAAAAATCATAGCTTTGACTAGATGGACCTTTGTTGGCAAAGTAATGTCTCTGTTTTTTAATATTCTATCTAGGTTGGTCATAACTTTTCTTCCAAGGAGTAAGCGTCTTTTAATTTCATGGCTACAATCACCATCTGCAGTGATTTTGCAGCCCAAGAAAAGAAAGTCCGTCACTGTTTCCATTGTTACCCCATCTATTCGCCATGAAGTGATGGGACCGGATGCCATGATCTTAGTTTTCTAAATGTTGAGTATTAGGCCAACTTTTTCACTCTCCTCTTTCACTTTCATCAAGAGGCTCTTTAGTTCTTCGTCACTTGCTGTCATAAGGGTGGTGTCATCTTTATATCTGAGGTTATTGATATTTCTCCTGGTAATCTTGATTCCAGCTTGTGCTTCATCCAGCCCGGCATTTCAAATGATGTATTCTGCATATGAGTTAAATAAGCAGGGTGACAATATACAGCCTTGATGTACTCCTTTCCCAATTTGCAACCAGTCTGTTGTTCCATGTCCAGTTCTAACCATTGCTTCTGGACCTGCACACAGATTTCTCAGGAGGCAAGTAAGGTGGTCTGGTATTTCCATCTCTTGAAGAATTTTCCACAGTTTGTTGTGATCCACACAGTCAAAGGCTTTGGCATAGTCAATAAAGCAGAATTAGATGTTTTTCTGGAACTCTCTGCTTTTTCTATGATCCAACGGATGTTGGTAATCTGATCTCTGGTTCCTCTGCCTTTTCTAAATCCACCTTGAACATCTGGAAGTTCATGTTTCACATACTGTTGAGCCTGGCTTGGAGAACTTTGAGCATCACTTTGCTATCGTGTGACATGAGTGCAAGTGTGCAGTAGTTGAACATTCTTTGGCATTGCCTTTCTTTGCGATTGGAATGAAAACTGACCTTTTCAGTTCTGTGGCCACTGCTGAGTTTTCCAAATTTGCTGGCATATTGAGTGCAGCACTTTCACAGCATCATCTTTTAGGATTTGGAATAGCTCAACTGGAATTCTATCACCTCCACTAGCTTTGTTCATAGTGATACTTCCTAAGGCCCACTTGACTTCACATTCCAGGATGTCTGGCTCTAGGTGAGTGATCACACCATCGTGGTTATCTGGGTGGTGAAGATCTTTTTTGTATAGTTCTTCTGTGTATTCTTGCCACCTCTTCTTCATATCTTCTGCTTCTGTTAGGTCCATACCATTTCTGTCCTTTATTGTGCCCATCTTTCCATGAAATGTTCCCTTGGTATCTCTAATTTTCTTGAAGAGATCTCTAGTCTTTCCCATTCTATTGTTTCCTCTATTTCTTTGCACTGATAACTGAGGAAGGCTTTCTTATCTCTCCTTGCTATTCTTTGGAACTCTACATTCAAATGGGTATATCTTTTCTTTGCTCCTTTGCCTTTAGCATCTCTTCTTTTCTCAGCTATTTGTAAGGCCTCCTCAAACAACCATTTTGCCTTTTTGCATTTCTTTTTCTTGGGGATGGTCTTGATCACTGCCTCCTATACAATGTCACAAACCTCTGTTCATAGTTCTTCAGACCCTGTCTATCAGATCTAATTCCTTGAATCTATTTGTCACTTCCACTGTATAATTGTAAGTGATTTGATTTAGGACATACCTGAAAGGTCTAGTGGTTTTCCCTACTTTCCTCAATTTAAGTCTGAATTTTGCAATAAGAAGTTCATGGTCTGAGCCACAGTCAACTCCTGGTCTTGTTTTTGTTGACTGTATAGAGCTTCTCCATCTTTGGCTGCAAAGAATATAATCAATCTGATTTCGGTGTTGGCCATCTGGTGATGTCCCTGTGCAGAGTCTTCTCTTGTGTTGTTGGAAGAGGGTGTTTGTTATGACCAGTGTGTTCTCTTGGCAAAACTCTGTTACCCTTTGCCCTGCTTCATTTTGTACTCCAAGACCAAATTTGCTTTTACTCCAGGGATCTCTTGACTTCCTACTTTTTCCAATCCCCTATGATGAAAAAGACATCTTTTTTTGGTGTTAGTTCTAGAGGTCTTGTAGGTCTTCATAGAACCGTTCAACTTCAGCTTCTTCAGCATTACTGGTCAGGGCATAGAGTTGGATTACTGTAATATTGAATAGTTTGCCTTGGAAACGAACAGAGATCATCTCATTTTTGAGATTGCGTCCAGTACTGCATTTTGGACTCTTTTGTTGACTATGATGGCTACCCCATTTTCTTCTAAGGGATTCTTGCCCGCAGTAGTAGATATAATGGTCATCTGAGTTAGATCTTACAAGACAGCAAAGTAGAAGGACATGCGCTCATCTTCTCCTGCGAGAACTCCAAAATTACAACTCGCTGCTGAACAACCATCGACAGGAGAATGTTCAGTTCAGTTCAGTCTCTCAATCGTGTCCGACTCTTTGCGACCCCATGAATTGCAGCACGCCAGGCCTCCCTGTCCATCACCAACTCCCGGAGTTCACTCAGACTCACGTCCATCAAGTCAGTGATGCCATCCAGCCATTCATCCTCTGTCATCCCCTTTTCCTCCTGCCCCCAATCCCTCCCAGCATCAGAGTCTTTTCCAATGAGTCAACTCTTCGTGTGAGGTAGCCAAAGTACTGGAGTTTCAGCTTTAGCATCATTCCTTCCAAAGAACACCCAGGGCTGATCTCCTTTAGAATGGACTGCTTGGATCTCCTTGCAGTCCAAGGGACTCTCAAGAGTCTTCTCCAACACCACAGTTCAAAAGCATCAATTCTTCGGCGCTCAGCTTTCTTCACAGTCCAACTCTCACATCCATACATGACCACAGGAAAAACCATAGCCTTGACTAGACGGAGAATGTTGGATCCCACCAAAAAAAGATATCCCACGACCAAGGGCAAAGGAGAAGCCCCAGCAAGATGGTAGGAGGGGTGAAATGGCATTAAGAATACCTGCCAGAGATGCTCAGAGGCCTCAAACAAAACCTTGTATGCACAAGGAGACCCCACAGAGACTGAGCCAGACCTGCCTTTGAGTGTTTGAGTGTCTCTGAGGAGGTACAGGTCAGCAGTGGCCTGCCACAGGGACAGGGGCTCTGGGTGCCACAGACCTGGGTACAGCATAAGCCCTCTTGGAGGAGGTTGCCATTAACCCCACATTAGAGCTGCCAGAACTTACACAGAACTGGGGAAACAGACTCTAGGGGGGGCACAAACAAACCTTGTGCACACCAGGACCCAGGAGAAAGAAGCAGTGACCCCACCAGAGACTGACCCAAACTTGCCCGTGAGTGTCCAGGAGTCTCTGGGGGAGGTGTGGGGTGGCAGCAGCCTGCTGGGTCAGGGGCACTGAGTGTGGCAGTGTGTGCACGGGACCTTCTGAAGGGGGTCGCCATTATCTTCATTAGCTCCACCATTGTTCGGTCTCAGGTCAACAACAGGGGGGGAACACAGCACCTTCCATCAACAGAAAACTGGATTAAAGATTTACTGAGGATGGCCCCGCCTATCAGAACAAGACCCAGTCTCTCCCACAGTCAGTCTCTCCCATCAGGAAGCTTCCATAAGCCTCTTATCCTTCTCCCTCAGAGGTCAGACAGACTGAAAACCACAATCACAGAAAACTAATCAAACTTATCACATGGACCACAGCCTTGTCTAACTCAATGTAATGATGAGCCATGCCATGTAGGGCCACCCAAGACGGATGGGTCGTGGTGGAGACGTCTAACAAAATGTGGTCCACTGGAGAAGGGAATAGCAAAACCACTTCAGTATTCTTGCCTTGAGAACCCCATGAACAGGATGAAAAGGCAAAAAGATATGACACTGAAAGATGAACTCCCCAGGTCAGTAGGTGCCCAATATGTTACTGGAGAAGAGTAGAGAAATAACTCCAGAAAGAATGAAGAGACAGAGCCAAAGTGAAAACAATGCCCAGTTGTGGGTGTGACTGTGATGGAAGTCAAGTCCGATGCTCCTCTACTCACCATGGCCAAAGTGTCCCTGGGCCCTGGTGGCTTCTCATCACTCAGGCGGGCACCAAGCAGTCCCTTGTTTCTTCTACAAGGATTTTGAGCCCAATATCACCTCCTCTTGTGAAGCCTGCCCTGCCCCATGGGAGGCAGAGGGCACCTGGGGTTCCCCCATCCTGCAGAACCCTTGACCTGAGCAGTTGCCATCTAGAGGCTTCCCTGCTTTCCTCCCAGGAGTGAGGCCCAGGGATGTTCTGTGACTTGTGGCTTACCAGCCTGGTACATACAGTATGCCGGGGAAACACTGTGGCTAGAATTAATTATAAGTGCATAGATGAAGTGATGAGTGTCTGGATCAACACACAAGGGAACCAGCGGATAAACTCAAAGTCCATCCTGAATGAACAGAGGTCCCCACGCCCTCTCTGGCTCCAGGGGAGGTCAGTCTTTGGAACCTCTCCAGAGTCCACCCACCTAGACAGGGAATAAAAGGTCGGCCTTGGCCCTGGGACCCAGACAACAGAGTATCTCATCAGCCCCTCACCACGGGCAGAGTGTGGCTGACTCAGGGCCATATGTTGCCACTGAAATGGCATACATCAGGCACTCAATAAACATTTGCCAAATGAATGAATGGATGGATGCAGACAGAGATGAGGGGATGGAAGGAGGGATGCAGGGATGGATGGATAGGGATGGATGGAGAGGTGGAAGGGGGTGTGGTGGTGGTTTAGTCGCTAAGTCGTGTCCGACACTTGCGATCCCATGGACTGTAGCCCATCAGGCTCCTCTATCCATGGGATTCTCCAGGCAAGAATACTGGAGTGGGTTTGCCATTTCCTTCTCCAGGGGATCTTCCTGACCCAGGAATCGAACCCAGGTCTCCTGCATTGCAGGCAGATGATTTACCAACTGAGCTATGAGGGAAGCCCAGAAGGAGGGATGGATGGATGTAAAGAGGGATGGATGGATGGAGGAACGGATGGGTGGATAGATATGGATGGGTGGATGAAGAGGTAGAGGGATGGATGGATGGAAAGAGGGATGGATAGATGGATGGAGAGATGAAAGGATGGCTGGAAGGATGGATGGAGGGATGGAGGGATGGATGGAGGGAGGGAGGGATAAGGAGTTTCCTTCTGATTCTAAACCCGTAGTAAGGAACACAGGCTCTGAGTAAGAGAGCCTGGGCTTCGATGAGGTTTTGCCACTTCCTGGCCTCAAGACCACATCAATCCACTTAACCTGGGGCTTCCAGAGCATCTGATGTGCCTTCTCTCCAGGGGCCCCAGGAACCTGAGGCCCTGACAACCCGGATAACAGCTGCAACAACCCGGAGCACTGACCGGGTGCCTGACTTACGCCAAAACTTCTCTATACCGTGTCACTCACAGATGATAACCACCCTGACCTTGTTTCAACAGATGAGACTGAAGTACAAAGAGATACAATACAGCAACAGGTCCTGGTTTAGAGAGGGGAAACATGCGCCACCCCCCCAGATTAACTCAGTAAGAAGGGGAAAGGGCAGAGGGACAGGAGCCCAAAACTTGGGTCCAGGCCAGCTCTGCCCCTGCCAGGACATCCACAGCCCATGGTCCTCCTGTCTCCGACTGTGAGCCTGCCATCCACCACTCTAGATCGAGTGACCCCCAACACAGGCAGGGGAAACGGGGAGCTCCAGAGGACGGAGCTCAGCCCAAAGGCCTCAGTTGAATCCTGAGCCCTAGAGACGAGGCAGGGGTGTGCCCAGTGGGCAGGGGCATCAGAGGGCAGCAGCACAGAACAGGAAAAGGTGGGTGTGCTGACACCTAGGCACAGCACCCTGTGCTTTCTCTTGCCTTTTCCCTGTAGAGGAAACTCAGCCTCAGGTCGGGAATGTTAAAGTCAACAGGCAGGTGGCCACGGGCTGTACACACAGGCCCAGGAGCCCTGGTCCATTTCAAGGATGCCTGACCTGACCCTACAGGGCTCCAGGATCTATGCTGGGGTGGAGTTCAAAGCTGAGTGAGGGTGGGGGGTCCCTGCCCTTGAGGGTTCGAGGTAGGGGAGGCGAGGTAAGAAGAAGGATCATTCATGGGGGCAGGGATTGCACTCCAAGGTGGATAGGGCTGGCAGCTCCCACCACCGAGGATCAGCTTCGGGACAGAGGTGATACCAGGCCCAGAACTCCACCTTGACCCGCAGGGACAGGCCCAGACATTGCCATCCATCCTCCCAGTGAGGTTGGGCTGGGCTTAGACCCCAAAGGGGAAATACATGAGCCGAGTGAGCAACTGAGTTCCCAGATTTCAGGATGCCCACAAGAGCTGGGGTAGGAAAAAAGACGGGAATTTCTGGTTTAAAATGCAAGTTCCCAGGCCCCATTCCAAGGATTCTGATTCTGTCCATCTGGGCCCAGTCCAAGGAATCTGCATTTAACCAACTACCCAGGTGACTCAGGCAACGGGTCCGGCAGGGCATCACTGCCTGAGGCTGTATGGAAGGAAAGCCTGGCAGACGTGAGGGCAGTTACCACCTTTGCCCCTTCCCTGCTGCGTGGCCTTTGACCTTCTACTGGTGCCCCACACAGCCAGTAGGTGCAGGGTTTAAAAGCTCAGGCTCCCCACTCAGACGACCTGAGTTTCTGTTCCCCTCGGCACCTCACCACCTGTGTGACCTTCCACAGGCTAAGTAACCTCTCTGGGCCACAGTTCTTTCATGTGCGCAGGGAAGGTAATAATAGCACCTGCTCCCTGGGGTATTGATGGAAAATCCATGTGTACACTCAGCATTCAATGAACCGTGACTCTTGGGCACCAATTCTCCACTTCCCAACAGACTCCCTGTACCTGCCTTCACCCCCAGAGCAGCAAGAGGGATCCTATTAAAATCCTTGTCCCATCAGGTCACACCCCGACTGACAACCTGCAGAGGCCTCCTGGCCGGTCGCCTTCCTTCTCACCCTGGACCACTGGGATGCTGTCCGTGTCTGTGCTCTCAGCCCCATGCACCACCCAGCCCCTGGCTCACCGGCCTGCCCTGCCCAGGAACCCTCCCTGGCTTGGCTCCTTCCATCCAGGCCCCAGTCCAATCGTTAGTACCCATTGTGCGCTGACTTTTTTCGTTTGAAGAAACTATTTACATTTGTTCCAACAGGCACACCTCGTTTTACCAGGCTTCATTTATTGTACTTCGCAGATACGGTGTTTTTTACACATTGAAGGTTTGTGGCACCCCTGCGTCGAGCAAATCTCTCGGTGCCAAGCGAGCACTGGCTCGCTTCACATCTCTGTGTCACATTTTGGTCTTTGAAATATTTCAAAAACAGCAAAAAGAAAAAAAAAAAAATATATATATATATATATATATATGATTCACTGAAGGATCAGGTGATGGTTAACATTTTTTTGGGCAACAAAGTTTTTTTAATTAAGGTGTGTACTTTGAGGATTTTTTTAGACACAGTGCTATTGCACACTTAATAGACTATGTTATAGTGTAAATATAACTTTTATATGCACTGGGAAACAAAAAAATACCTATGATTCGGGCTTCCTTGGTGGCTCAGAATCTGCCTGCCAATGCAGGAGACATGGGTTCGCTCCCTGGGAAGATCCCACAGCTAAGGAGCAACTAAGCCTGTACACACCAACTACTGAGGCTGTGTTCCAGAGCCCAAGATCTGCAACCACTGAAGCCCACGTAGCCTAGAGCCCGTGGTCCACAAGAGAAACCATGGCAATGAGAAGCCCGCGCACTGCAAGTAGAGAAAAGCCAGCACAGCATCAAAGACCCAGTGCAGTCAAAAATCAAATAAATGAATAATTTTTTTAAAATACGCATGACTCGCTTTATTGCAATATTCACTTTATTGCAGTGGTCTAGAACCAAATTTGCAATATCTCCAAGGTATGATTGTACCTACCGAAAGAAACTCTGAAAACTTCTTTAAAAACTAACAACAGTGATTACTGGGACAGGGAACCAGGCAGATAGGAAATCTATTCTGGACTTTGAACCATATAAATGTTTTATATATTCACCCAAAAAAGTCTAAATAAATGGATGGATACTTCTTTTAAAAAAGTCTCCAGTTTTTTCATCGAAAAAAATGAAAAGACAGCTTACTGAGTGAGAGAAGATTTTGCAAATGATATGACAAATAAGGGGCTAATCAGTCAGTCAATTCAGTTGCTCAGTCATGTCCAACTCTTTGCCACCCCAGGGACTGCAGTATGCCAGGCTGCCCTGTTCACCAACTCCTGGAGCTTGCTCAAACTCATGTCCATAGAGTTGGTGATGCCATCCAACCATCTCATTCTCTGTCGTCCCCTTCTCCTCCTGCCTTCAATCTTTCCCAACATCAGGGTCTTCCAATGATATTCAATATATATATATAAGCAGCTCATACAACCCAACATCAAAAGAAAAAAACATAAAAAATGGGCAGAAGAACTGAATAGACATTTCTCCAGGAGGAAATACAGATGGCCAACAGACACATGAAAAGATGCTCAACATTGCTAGTCATCAGGGAAATGCAAACCGAAACTACACTGAGATATCACCCCACACCTATCAGAATGGCTATCATCAAAGAGAACACAAAGAGCAAATACTGGTGAGGATGTGAAAAAGGGGGACCCTCTTACACTCTTGGTGGGAATGTAAATGGGCACAGCCACTGCGGAAAGCAATATGGAGGTTTCCGAAAAAACTAAAAAGAACTACCATATGACCTAGCAATTCCACTCCTGGGTGTACATTGTCCAAAAATGAACATGCTAACTTGAAAAGATACATGTATCCCAATGCTCATAGCACGTTATTTACAATTGCCAAGATACAGAAGCAACCCACGTGTCCATCGACAGATGGATGAAATTGTGGTGTATATACACACACACACATACATAGGTTTCCCAGGTGATGCTAGTGGTAAAGAACCCACCTGCCAATGCAAGAGGCTTAAGAGATATGGGTTCAGTCCCACAGTTGGGAAGATCCCCCGGAGGAGGGCATGGCAACCCACTCCATTATTATTGCATGGAGAATCCCATGGACAGAAGATCCTAGCAGGATACAGTCCATTGGGTCGCACAAAGTTGGACACAATGGAAGCAACTTAGCATGCACACATGAATATATATATACACACACACACACACACACAACACACACACTCAGACATATACCATGCAATACTATGCCGCCATTAAAAAGAATGAAAATTTGCCATTTGCAGCAACATGGATAGACTTGGAAGACATTATGCCAGGTGAAATGTCAGACAGAGAAAGACAAATACTGTAAGATATACAGAGTCTAAAAAATATAACAAACTAGTGAATAAAACAAAAAAGAAGCAAACTCACAGATATAGAGAATGAAATAGTGGTTATCAGTGCAGAGGGGGAAGGAGAGGGGCAATATAAGAATAAGGGAGAAAGGGGTTATTACAGGATTGTATGAAATCATGTATATGAAACTTGAAAACTGTAAAGCACTATAGAATTTAAAGGCACTTGCAGTCAATTTTTTAAAAAGTGTGAACTATTACCTAGAATAAAAGTGGCCTCAAAACTTGAAAAAAAAATTTTTAATAAATAAATTTTAGGAAATTCCCTGGCAGTCCAGAGGTTAGGACTCCAGGTTTCACTGCTAAGGGCCTGGGTTCAATCCCTGGTCAGGGAACTAAGATCCCACAAGCCATGCAGTGCAGCCAAAAATAAATAAAATATATAACTAATTTAAAATTTTTAATTTTCTCTTTGGAGAGGTTCTCCATGACCAACCTTAATAAGCTATCTCCTTTTCATCACTCTCATCCCCTCGTCTGCTTTATTTTTATTCATAATCCTGCCATTGACTACCATCATTTTAAATGTGTATTGGCTGATGATTGTATATCCCTCCCATTGCAATGTCACCCTGTGAACAGGGACCATATCTTGCCCCAGTGTCAGAAATGTGTCATAGATCCCAGAGGGAAAGAGTGAAAATCATCCCAGAGTTGCTCACCTGCCCAGCTGTGTGCATCTCCACACACTATCCAGGGCTGGTTGATGTCACACCCAGGATTGAACCTGGCACACCATCAGTGCTCAATAAATGTTTGCTGAGTGAATAAAGAAATGAATGTCTAAGCGACTTTTAATAAATGAACACATACCTTCCAGAGGGACAAGCAAAACCTTTTAAGAGGAAAACACCTAGATGAGCCACTGGCGTAGAGTTGTTATGCCACACGTGATGGTGATAATAATTATACTAAAGTGTGAATGACTTACCTGAGCCTCTTTCTTTCAGCAGAAAGAAGAGGGCCCTGAGAAGATTGGGAGGAAGCAGTTCCAGAGACACAAAAATCTTCTTTGGAGTTTTTCTCCAATAACTGTATCATTTCCTTTTTCTTTTCAAAAATCGTCTGTTGGTGTGGGCCTCTGCTTGCCTGTTCCCCTCCCTGCTATAGGACATCTAGACAGGAGCCCCCATCAGAGGAGCTACAGCTTCAGATTCGTGATCAGGAAGCCCACAGCCCCCTCAAGGGACCAAAGGGGCCACACCTAGGTGTTGGGACTAGGAGAGCAGGGAGTGACCGTCTCTTACTGGCCATCCACCCCTGGGCTCCTCCAGGCCCTATTCCTGGCTGCCTTGAGAGGCTATAAATGTGCAGTGGAAGGACCCTGACTTCTAGAATCTGGATCCTGTCCTGGCTCTCGACCTTCCAGTACATTCTATGCCTCAGTCACCTTACCCACTATTGGATATGCCTGGTTTTATTTCACCCCCACATCTTTGGGAAACAGTTGTGCTATTGCCCCATTTCACAGCTGGGGAGGTTGAGGCCAGAGACTCGCTTGCTCACACATTATGAGAGTGTCCTAAACCAGGCCATCCACCCAGCTGACCTGTGCTCCCATCCCCTAACACGTTGCCTTAGGCAGGTGCTCTGCCCAGGGATCTTCAGTTTCCCTATCAGGAAAATGAGGGGGACAGAGGCTCCTCTTCAAGTTTATTGTGAACACCGAGTCACTTGAAAAATGACTCACGGAAGCGTTTGACCCAGGAGGGGCTCGTCAAACGTCTCCTTCCCTCCCATGGGAAGCCCTGCATCCGCTCCCATGGACCGCAGCCTTGGAAGAGTGGCTTCTTCCGTTTCCCGTGGGAGTGGGATGAGGGTGTGGGGAGGCACAGATGGAGGATGGGTGGGAGGACCCGCAGGGGCTCGGTGCCCACCAAGCCCGGCTTGGGGAGGGGCTGGGGCTGACAGCCCACGTGCCAGGACCCTGGACCCCCTCTCCACCTGTCCCCACGGGGACGTGGTGCCTGCTGCCATCCGCACTCCAGCAGGGCTGCGAGGATCTGGCAAAGGAAACTAGACAGAGAGGAAAGAGCAGCCCCCTCCCAGCTTTTGTCTCTTCTTTGCAGCACTGATTTTTGGTGGGTTTTTTTTTTTAATCCAGCCACGCTGTGGTCCCATCCGGGGCCCCCTGCCTCCTCCCATCTCCTCACTGGTGGCTGTCACACGATAGACATTTTTAGTGGTGACAGCTGGCCTTGTGGAACTCGGCTCGAGTACGGGAATGGTTTTTTAAAAAACTAGCGAGCCAAACCACCGTCACTTTAAATAGCACTGCCTGGGGAGGAGAGGCGGGGAAACACGTGCAGGCAGGAGCTCCGTGTCCCCACGTCCCCACGTCCCCACGTAGGGCTGGGCTTCCACACGCAGCAGCTTTGATGGAGGGAGGTCCTAGCCGCTAGGACCTCAGAACCCCTGGCTCCCCTCTCTGCATTTGACTAAGGGAGAAACTGAGGTCCAGAGCGGGAGGACGTGACACCCAGGATCACACGCGCTTGTGAGTGGCATGGTGTGTGTGCGCATGCGGGTCCAGTGCCACGCCCTTCACTGTGACAAGGCCCCGCCCCTCGATGCCCCCTGTCCTTTCCAGACCTTGGAGACAGCCCACTACGATGGACTGAGGACCGCTGCTGAGACCAATGTTCCCAGACTGAGCCACCGTGAAAGTCGAGCCCCCCCACCCCCACTCCGCCCCGGAGTCTAGAACAGGCTGGACCTCAGTTAACATCTGTAAAGGAAAGACAGGTCCAGGCTTGGATTCCCAGGGGTCCCGGGGACCCTTCCTCTTTGTAACTGCAGGGATCTGAAGCCTGTGGACTCCCCTTGGCCCCATCCAACACCAAGACCTGTCATGTCTGTCCCCGCCACATTCCCTTCAGTAGCGTGAAACTGACCACCACGGGCCACTGACATCACAAAATGGATGGATGCCACCACTGCTTCACACGCAGATCGAGAGCTCCACAAGCCCAGGAGACCTGGGCTCCGATCCTGGCTCTTCTCCTCCTTGCTGTGGACCCAGCAGTTCATGCCACACTGAGCCTCTATCAGCATCTTTGTGGGTGAGGAGAAGACTATCTGTGGACCTGATGTGAGAATCAATTAGAAAAATACATGTAGCACCCAGAGCCCAGCACCCGCCTCAGTAGGCGGCGGCCGTTCCTAAGCTTACTAAGGCGACACAGTTCCTTGTCCCTTCACCACCCAGGTCACCCCTCTCTGGACATCTGCCCCTTGGCTCTGACACCCGTAAGGGGCAGCTGATGCTCAGCACGGAACAGCACTGAGCCAGGAGAGTAGACGAGGACACTCCCCTTCCTTGTTCCAGAGACCACGTGGCTCCTGGTGTCACCTAAGGCTGATTTCCCCAAGGCTTTCCCAGCCCTGCCCTTTCCTGCCTAGTTCTCTCCATGACACTTCAATGCCCTGTTGGTTGGTTTCAGGAGCATCTCCCCGCCACCTACACAATGGGTCTCCGTGAGGGCAAAGGGTTTGCTGCAACATTCAGAGTCCTACCTGGCACATCCCGGGAATTTAACACGCAACCATGAGGCTCAACTCTGGTAGCTCAGCTGGTAAAGAATCTGCCTGCAATGCAGGAGACCCCGGTTTGATTCCTTGGTTGGGAAGATCCCCTGGAGAAGGGATAGGCTACCCACTCCAGTATTCTTGGGCTTCCCTGGTGGCAAAGAGGGAGACCCGGTGGCTCAGTCAGTAAAGAATCCATATGAAACACGGGAGACCTGGGTTCACTCCCTGGGTTGGGAAGATCCCCCGGAGAAGGGAACAGCTACCCACTCTAGTATTCTTGCCTGGAAAATTCCATAGACAGACAAGCCTGGCAGGCCACAGTCCATGGGGTCACAAAGAGTCAAACACAACTGAGCGATTTTCACTCACTCATGAGGCTCTAACGTGGCCCTGGGGGCACCTCAGCAAACTGACAGCTTCTCCCTGTCTCATCCAGAACAACCTGGGCAGTTGTGGGAGATGTTAAAAATTAGAGAAAGGAAACACGAAGTGGAAGGGAGAGATGAGGGAACAACTCCATAGCAAGAGCGAACCTTTGCATTCTAAGAACCTCAGTTTAAATATAAACCTCTGCTCTCCTCTGCTGACCTGCTGGGTGTCTTTCATTTGATGTGAAAACACCCTGGGAGGTGAATTTTTTTTTACCATCTCTTTACCCGATTTAACAGAGAGGGCCACTGAGGCTCAGAGAGGTGAGTACACTTGCCCAAGGACACACAGTACAAAGTGTGGGACTTAGAATTCTAACCCAGCTCTGACCCTAGTGCCTGAACTCTTGCTATTAGTAACCTATTGATAATCTTCAGCCCTGCCCAAGAGTCATCCTGCAGCAGGGCAAAGAGAAAATCCTCTTCACCATAAGGAAGATTCGGAAATGAAACAGGTTAGGGACTTCCCTGGCGGTCCAGTGGTGAAGACTCCATGCTTTCACTGCAAGGGGCACAGGTTTGATCCCTGGTCAGGGAACTAAGATCCCACATGCCATCGAGTGTGGCCAAAATTCTTTTTTAATTAAAAAAGTAAACAGGCTGTTATGTAAAGCAGGGAGCTCTCCATCACCAGAAGTATTCGAGCAGAGGCTTAGCAACCCCCAGAGATGGACAGGATGCCGGGGTCCCGGCACTGACTGAGAGTGGGTGTCAACTAGAGGGACTTTAGGATCTCAATGCTGACTTTTTGATTCTGTGATCTATACCACAAGCTGTGAACCGTGGGTCTATGCTTCCATAACCAACACAGTTACTCTGTGTTTCAAGGCTCAGAAAAGAAAAAATAACCCAAAGGGTTAAAAAAACGTGCTAGCATATCATGTCACACACTGAGAAACACACTTATTTTTACACAAGAAAAATTTTCGTTAATAATAGTATCTAATATTTCATGGAGTTACTACATGCCAGACTATAATAAGTATTTTACTATATCAAGTTATTTAAATATATTATCCCATTTAATCCACACTGCAATCCTGTGTAGTGTATCCTATGATCATACGTGTGGATTAGTCAGCTTTCTGCTTCAATCCTGCTGTGTAAAAAACTGCCCCACCAATCCAGAGGCTTGCCACAATTTCTCTTCCTCTCTCATAGGCCTGCAGGTCAACCCGGGTGATACCGCTTCATTCGGTGGGTCAGCTTGATTTAGCTCCAGTCCACGGTCGGATTCAGGTCAGCTCCATGAGTGTCTCCTTCTAGAGCCATCAGCTATGCGAGACATTTTGCCTATAGCGCATGGCGGAAGATCAGGCAGCCAAGCCCCAAACTCAACCATTTATCAAGCTTGTGCTTTGGTCACATCCACTAATGTCAAACTGGCCAAGGCAAGTCACATGGCCTAGCCCACACTTCAGTGGGCTGGGGATTATCCTCTCGCAACTTCAGTGGGAGGTGTACCACAAACTCACATGGCAAAGAGCATGGATATATCATCCTGTTACAGGAGGGAATGAAAATTTGAGAATAATATCCAATCTACCCCCAGGAGGTGTCACTGGTGAGAACCCAGCCTCACCTAACGACACAAGTGGCCCGAGGTCACGTGGCTGGTAACTGGAATTCCAGCCCAGATTCTGACCTAGGTTGTCTGACGTCGAAGCTCTCTGTTCCCGCAGGCTGTAGGGCAAGTACCTGATACATTCTAGGCGCTCCATAAAGCATCAGTTCATTGTTAAGGTGTGCGCTTCAAACGGATGCAGTTTATTGCCTGTCAATGAAACTGTTAGACGATCTTTAAAAAGAAAATTTAAAGCACAAAAGAGAAATGATCAGTCCATGCCTTCATTAGCTGCTAGTACCTGGTGCAAGACTTGGTTTTGAAGCATGTCAGCAGAGGATTAGAGCTCAGCTTCCACAGTGAGAACCAAGAAGTCTCTGTGATGTCCATAAGGGGCTGTTCACAGGGGAGGTCAGGCCTCCACGGTGAGGCTGCTCTGGAGAAGAGGCCAAAGGAGGTCTCATTCTTCAGAACCAAAGCTTGAGAGTGAGCGACTACAGTCAGCCTGGACATCGAGGAGGAGGAGAGGTGGGTGCACTGCTTGCTTGGGTCTGCCCCAAACATCCCTCGCACTGAACCGAAGAGAGTGATGCCCTGCACTCAGCCAGTGAGCTGGGGCGGTCTGCGAGATGCAGGGGACAGGGCCAAGGCTGTGGCCCAAGGTCAATCCAACACTACATCTGCCCTTGCACCTCCTGGGCTGCAGAAGGGTGACCACAGTGAGGGTGTAGCCCTTGCCCAGAAAGGGCCCTTTGCCTTGCAACCCAGAATTTGGGTCACACGTTGCCTCTGAGCCCCAGATTCCTCCTTAGTTAAAAATAAGAGGGCAGGAGAGGAGGTGGTAAAAGATGATAAATAAAGGGAAAGGTTGGACCATCTGTTCTACCTGTCCTAGCAAACTGTATCACCTGGTGCCCAAACACAGAGGAGGAACATCCCAGCTAATTGGTGAAGCCAGGAGAGTGCCGGGCTAGCTGCACTGGGCGGCCCCCATGACTTAATAGGTCTGGGCCATGATGGGCTGCAAACCTCCCCAAACCAGAAACCAGAGGGTACCATGATGGGCTGCAAACCTCCCCAAACCAGAAACCAGAGGGTACCGTGCCTGGTGGGGAAACACGCCACCACTGTGAAGTCATCTTGCTAAAAACAGCGAACTCAAATCTGGAAGAGCCTCAGACCCAAATACCAATTTACAGAAAATACAGAGAGCAGAGAAACAGGTTAGAAACTGCCACGGAGACGTAATCGGCAAGATCCAGATCAAGGGGAACTCTTCATGACAAATATATCGCAAGGAAAACAAGACTCAGAGAGCCTATTTAAGAACAGATTAAAAACACTTGTCAATTTCAGTGTGTGGTGCTTATTTAGATGCTGATTCAAATGAAAATAACCACATATGAGTGCATGTTGTATATATTTTCACATATTAAATACATAAATATAAGTATATGTTAAATACCTAATATAAGAATACCCTAAATATTATATTAAATAGATAAGTGTTTATATATTTAATATAAATTGAGACCATTGGAAATGTAATGACACCGTGTGTTTTATGTGTATAATTAGATATGAAATATATTTACACTTAGAAATGTGATTATTCGATTTGAGGTTTTTAGGTGTTAGAGTGATAGGTTACAATTTTTTCTTTTTTAATTAATTTTTATTGGAGTATAGTTGCTTTACATGTTGTATTATTTTCTACTGTACAGCAAATTGAACCAGCTATACATATCTATATATATATATCAGTTCAGTTCAGTTCAGTCGCTCAGTCGTGTCCGACTCTTTGTGACCCCATGAGTCACAGCACACCAGGCCTCCCTGTCCATCACCAACTCCCAGAGTTCACACAGACTCATGTCCATCGAGTCAGTGGTGCCATCCAGCCATCTCATCCTCTGTCGTCCCCTTCTCCTCCTGCCCCCAATCCCTCCCAGCATCAGAGTCTTTTCCAATGAGTCAACTCTTCACATGAGGTGGCCAAAGTACTGGAGCTTCAGCTTTAGCATCATTCCTTCCAAAGAAATCCCAGGGCTGATCTCCTTCAGAATGGACTGCTTGGATCTCCTTGCAGTCCAAGGGACTCTCAGGAGTCTTCTCCAACACCACAGTTCAAAAGCATCAATTCTTTGGTGCTCAGCCTTCTTCACAGTCCAACTTTCACATCCATACATGACCACAGCATTTTTGGATTTCCTTCCCATTGGTCACCACAGAGCACTGAGTAGAGTTCCCTGAGCTATACAGTAGGTTCTCATTAGTATCATTTGTAATCTATTTCCACTCCAGTATTCTTGCCTGAAGAATCCCAGGGACAGAGGAGCCTGGCAGGCTGCAGTTCATGGGATATAAGAGTTGGACATGACTTGGTGCTTTTTATTTTCTTTCTGTCTCTATTTCTGTTTTGCAAATAAGATTACCTATACCATCTTTCTAGATTTTATGTGTGTGTGCTCAGTTGCTCAGTTGTGTCCGATTCTCTGCAACCCCATGGACTGTAACCCACCAGACTCCTGCATCCATGGGATTCTCCAGGCAAGAATACTGGAGTGGGTTACCATTTCCTACCCCAGGGGATCTTCCTGACCCAGGGATTGAGCCTGAGTCTCCTGCATTGGCAAGCAAATTCTTTACCACTGAGCCACCTGGGAAGCCCTCAGATTCTACATATATGCATTAATATAGAATACTTATTCTTCTCTTTCTGACTTACTACACTCTGTATGGCAGTCTCTAGGTCCATCCACTTGGAAAGGGCTTTATTTTCCAGAGCTGCATTCTGAAGTATTTCCAGATGAAACAATATGATGTATGGGGTTTGCTTCAAGGTAAATAGAGAGGAAAAGCAAGTGGGGACAAGAGGTGAAATGACACTGATCATGAGCCGGGTGATGGACACACGAGCTCACTGCACCATCCTCTCCATTTTTGGTAAATACTTTATATTTTCCATCCTGATAAATTAAAGCTAAATAATCCCCATAAGAAAAAAAAATTTAGAAAGCTTCTTTTTCCATTTTTTATTGGAAACACAAAGAAACATAAAATTTACTGCCTTAGCCATTTTTAAGTGTGCCATTCTGTAACATTAAGCACATTCACACTGTTATGCAACCATCACCACCATCCATCACCAGAATCCTTCTCATCTTGCAAAACTGGAACTCTGTCCCCGTCAAACAATTCCCCATTTCTCCCTCCCTACAGCCCCTGGACAGTTCAGTTCAGTCGCGCAATCGTGTCTGACTCTTCGCCATCCCATGGACTGCAGCACGCCAGGCCTCCCTGTCCATCACCTACTCCCAGAGCTTGCTCAAACTCATGTCCATCGAGTTGGTGATGCCATCCAACCATCTCATCCTCTGCCGTCCCCTTCTCCTCCTGCCTTCAATCTTTTCCTAGCATCAGGGTCTTTTCAAATGAGTCAGTTCCTCACATCAGGTGGCCAAAGTATTGGAGTTTCAGCTCTCACAGTTCCAACTCTCACATTCAAACATGACTACTGGAAAAACCATAGCCTTGACTAGACAGACTTTGTTGGCAAAGTAATGTTTCTGCTTTTTAATATGCTGTCTAGGTTGGTCATAACTTTCCTTCCAAAGAGTAAGCGTCTTTTAATTTCATGGCTGCAATCACCATCTGCAGTGATTTTGGAGCCCCCCAAAATAAAGTCAACCACTGTTTCCACTGCTTCCCCATCTATTTGCATGAAGTGATGGGACCAGATGCCATGATCTTAGTTTTCTGAATGTTGAGCTTTAAGCCAACTTTTTCACTCTCCTCTTTCACTTTCATCAAGAGGCTCTTTAGTCCTTCTTCACTTTCTGCCATAAGGGTGGTGTCATCTGCATATCTGAGGTTATTGATATTTCTCCCAACAATCTTGATTCCAGCTTGTGCTTCATCCAGCCCAGAATTTCTCATGATGTACTCTGCATATAAGTTAAATAAGCAGGGTGACAATATACAGCCTTGACATACTCCCTTTCCTGTTTGGAACCAGTCTGTTGTTCACTAGCTTTCTAAGGGCCACTTGACTTCACATTCCAGGATGTCTGGCTCTAGGTGAGTGATCACACCATCATGGTTTTATCTGGGTCATGAAAATCTTTTTTTGTAAAGCTCTTCTGTGTATTCTGGCCACCTCTTCTTCATATCTTCTGCTTCTGTTAGGTCCATACCATTTATGTCCTTATATTGTGCCCATCTTTGCATGATGTCGGAGAAGGCAATGGCACCCCACTCCAGTACTCTTGCTTGGAAAATCCCATGGACGGAGGAGCCTGGTAGGCTGCAGTCCATGGGGTCGCTAAGAGTCGGACACAACTGAGCGACTTCACTTTCACTTTTCACTTTCATGCATTGGAGAAGGAAATGGCAACCCACTCCAGTGTTCTTGCCTGGAGAATCCCAGGGACGGGGGAGCCTGGTGGGCTGCTGTCTATGGGGTCGCACAGAGTAGGACACGACTGAAGTGACTTAGCATAGCATTGCATGATGTCCCCTTGGTATCTCTAATTTTCTTGAAGAGATCACTAGTCTGTCCCATTCTATTGTTTTCCTCTATTTCTTTGCATTGATCGCTGAGGAAAACTTTCTCATCTCTCCTTGCTATTCTTTAGAACTCTGCATTCAGATGGATTTATCTTTCCTTTTCTCCTTTGCTTTATCTTCTCTTCTTTTCTCATCTATATGTAAGACCTCCTCAGACAACCATTTTGCCTTTTTGCATTTCTTTTTTGGGGGGACTGTCTTGATCACTGCCTCCTGTACAATGTCACAAATCTTTGTCCATAGTGCTTCAGACACTGTCTATCAGATCTAATCCCTTGAATCTATTTGTCACTTCCACTGTATAATCGTAAGGGCTTTTATTTAGGTCATACCTGAATGGTCTAAGATCACGGCATCCAGTCCCATCACTTCATGGGAAATAGATGGGGAAACAGTGGAAACAGTGTCAGACTTTATTTTTGGGGCTCCAAAATCACTGCAGATGGTGACTGCAGCCATGAAATTAAAAGACGCTTACTCTTTGGAAGGAAAGTTATGACCAACCTAGATAGCATATTCAAAAGCAGAGACATTACTTTGCCAACAAAGGTCCGTCTAGTCAAGGCTATGGTATTTCCAGTGGTCATGTATGGATGTGAGAGTTGGACTGTGAAGAAAGCTGAGCACCGAAGAATTGATGCTTTTGAACTGTGGTGTTGGAGAAGACTCCTGAGTCCCTTGGACTGCAAGGAGATCCAACCATTCCATCCTAAAGGAGATCAGTCCTGGGTGTTCATTTGAAGGACTGATGTTGAAGCTGAAACTCCAATACCTTTGCTACCTCATGTGAAGAGTTGACTCATTGGAAAAAACCCGATGCTGGGAGGGATTTAGGGCAGGAGGAGAAGGGGACGACAGAGGATGAGACGGCTGGATGGCATCACCGACTTGATGGACATGAGTTTGGGTAAATTCCGGGAGTTGGTGATGGACAGGGAGGCCTGGGATGCTGCGATTCATGGGGTCGCAAAGAGTCGGACATGACTGAGCGACTAAACTGAACTGAACTGAATGGTCTAGTGGTTTCCCCTACTTTCTTCAATTTAAGTCTGAACTTGGCAATAAGGAGATCATGATTTGAGCCACAGTCAGTTCCCAGTCTTCTTTAGCTGACTATATAGAGCTTCTCCATCTTCAGTTACTAAGAATATAATCAATCTGGTTTCAGTATTGACCATCTGTTGATGCCCATGTGTAGAGTCATCTCTTGTATTGTTGGAAGAGGGTGTTTGCTGTGACCAGTGCGTTCTCTTGGCAAAACTCTGTTAGCCTTTGCCCTGCTTCATTTTGTACTCCAAGGCCAAACTTGCCTGTTACTCCTCATATCTCTTGACTTCCTACTTTTGCATTCCAGTCCCCTATGATGAAAAGGGCATCTTTTGTCTTTGCTGTTAGTTCTAGAAGGCCCTGGACACCACACATAGCCCCTGGACACCACCATTCTATTTTCTGTCTCTATGAATTTGACACCTTTGGTATCTCATAGGAGTGGAATCATACAGCATTTGTCCATTTGTAACTGACTTATTTCACATAGCAGAGGAGCCTAGCGGGCTACCGTCCATGGGATCGCAAAGAGTCAGACACAACTTAGTGAGGCAATAACATGAAGCAAGCTTGCTTCATGTTGCAGCATGAGTCAGGATTTCCTTCCTCCTTAAACTAATATTCCATTGCACGTATAGACCACATTGTGTTTATCCATTCATCCGTCAGTGGTCACCTGGGTGGCTTCCACAATCTGACTATTGTGAATAATGCTGTGATGAACATGGCTGTATAAATATCCTTTTAAGTTTCTCTAAGAAGATAATTCGGAGAAGGCAATGGCACCCCACTCCAGTACTCTTGCTTGGAAAATCCCATGGGCGGAGGAGCCTGGTGGGCTGCAGTCCATGGGGTCGCTAAGAGTCAGACATGATTGAGCGACTTCCCTTTCACTTTTCACTTTCATGCATTGGAGAAGGAAATGGCAACCCACTCCAGTGTTCTTGCCTGGAGAATCCCAGGGACGGGGGAGCCTGGTGGGCTGCCGTCTATGGGGTCTCACAGAGTCGGACAAGACTGAAGCGACTTAGCAGCAGCAGCAGCAGCAAGAAGATAATTAAGGCAGCCATTCTTTCCACATCAGAAGTGGGAACTCATGGCCTGACATTCCTGCAACATTCAAAATAAGACACATTAGGGGATTTCTGTGGAGGTCCAGTGGTTAAAACTCCATGCTTCCAGTGCAAGGGACACCAGTTCAATCCCTAATCAGAGAACTAAGAATCTGTCTGCCATGTGGTATGATCAAAAATTTTTAAATAAATAAATGAAAATTGCTGGGCACCTGCTAAATGTTAGGCACCATGTTAGAGCCTATGGATCCCCCAGTGAGCAAGACAGATACACATTTGGCTGAGTGGAGCTGCCTGTCCCATAGGGCCTGTCAGGGCAAGGGGCCTCAAGGGCATGGGGACAGGGCATTGCAGGTCAGGCCTGTGCTTTAGGGAGCTCTGGCAGGGTGTCAGGCTGAAAGGAAACAAGTTTACCAGCCAAGCAAAGGGCAACAGCAGAGCCATTCCGCAGACCCCCATCAATGTCATTGTCCTGCCCCATCCAGGATGTGACCCCTCACCCCTTCCCTCTGTCCCTCCCTCCTAACACTGGACTCAGGCAGCCCTGCCTGTCAGGCCGGCCAGCCCAGCAAGACTCAAGGGGTCACCTCTGCTTTTAAAGTGAAAGTGTTAGTCGCTCAGTTGTGCCCAACTCTGCGACCCCATGGACTGTAGCCCTCCAGGCTCCTCTGTCCATGGGATTCTCCAGGTAAGAATAGTGGAGTGGGTAGCCATTCGCTTCTCCAGGGGATCTTCCGGACTCAGGGATGGAATCCGGGTCACCCACATTAGGTGGCTTCTTTGCCACCTGAGCCCCCAGGGAAGCCCTTACAGGAGAGGGCTTGCCCTACCGACAAGCTTTTGGAGAGAAGTGGAATGCCTTTCTCTCCTCTTTCCTAATCAGTGTCCAGGAAAGGAGGGTGGTTCTTCAAGTCATGATGGCTTCTTTTCAGAACCTAAGGAAGCTGGGCGCATGCATTCTCTCTGCTCACTGTGAGCCCACATGTGCCAAGGCTTGAGGGACCATCAGGGAGATGGAGGTGGGCACACCCCAATTTCTGTTCTCAAGGGGTTCTCAGTCTAATTGGAGAGCCAGACACACACCCAATGGCAAGGCATCCCGGAAAGTGCTGTGATGGGAGAAGTACAGGCACAAAGAGGCCCCCAGCCCACTGCAAGGGGACACCTGGGCCAGAAGGCACGCCGGGGCTGACTCTGGAGCGTGGGGAAGCAGTGTGCCTCTTGGGGCTCAGGGGAGGGTGGCCGTGGCTCAGGGTGAAGCGGGGCTCCAGGAAAGAGGCTGAGCAGTGGGCAGGGCCAGGGAACGGAGGGCCTGCAGGCGAAAGGTCTGGATTTTACCCAAAGGCATTAGGGAGCCATCGAAGACTGTTCAGTAAGAGAGGAGAGCTGAGCACGTATGCCCTCAAAAGTTCCATCACTCCGGCTGCTGTGGCCAAGATGGGAAGTAGGAGGGGGCAGGGTGGAAGATGGCAGATGGGTTGGAGGGTTCCACAGCATCACAGAGGGTCTCCAGTGCCTTCTTGGGAACCTGCCTACAGGGCAAACCCCCTCCCCGCCACCCTCAGCACTGGAAAACTCCAGAAATGACTAGGGCCACTTCTTTGGCCTCCACCCCAGTCCCCTGCCAAGGCATGCAGGAAGACATGGCTAAAAACACAGAGCTGCAAAGAGTCCACATGGGCCTGAATGGGTAGGAACTTGGGATGAGATCAGAGAGGCTCACTGGCACACCTGGCATTTGCAAAGCCTTGAGGTCATCGCTTATCTGGGCTTCGGTTTCCTCGCCTATAAAATGGAGATAATGCATATGCTTCCCCTTCAGGGAGGCAGAGACAATCATGAGAAAATAAAATCCAGTGCTACCACAGTGCTTGCTCAACAAGGGTTAGTTACTGATCATCAGTAACAGTATCACTATGACACATGTCCCAGCAGTTCAAACTCTCAACCCCTCCACCGCAAGCAGCTTGGTTCAAGTGTTCCTGGTCTTTGCTACCTGCTTTTTTGTGACTTTTTCTGCTCTGAACAGTCCCCTCCCTGATTCTCAAGCCAGTGAAATCCTGCCTATGCCTCAAAGCCTAGCCCAAAGGTCACCTCCTCTGCAAAGCCTGCCCAGATTCCCCCTCCCCTCAACACAGAGACTCTCACACCCACAGCCTTCAGGGCTCACCCCTGGTGCCAGTTCCCAGTTTCCCATGAGGTAAGAAGCTTGTATCGCCTTGTCACCTTCCCCTTTGGTCTGTGAGGGCTGAGATTCCAGCATAAGGGCTGGCATGGAGCCGAAGTTCAGTAAATGTGGGATGGCTGTGTGGACAGATGGACAGAAGAATGGGTGAAATGAGCTTTCTGCATCAGTCAGAACCAGTTGCAAGTACAAAAACCCAACTCAAACTACTGTAAACCGGAAGGCAGAGACTGCTCCAGGCAAAGCTGGATCCAGCTGTTCAAACAATGGCCTCTCTTTCTTTTTCTCTGTCTCTCTTCGTCTCTCAGCACTGTTCTCTATTATGTTGGCTTCATTTTTTCCCAGGCTGTCCACTGATGGTTGACCATATATCTTATACCCCACCAACCTTGACCACCAGCAGAAAAGAGTTTCACATTCCCCTTTATCTGAGCCCACGTCTCAGGATTATGTCTCGTTGGCCTGCCTTGGGTCACATGATGACACCCACCAAGCACTCCTGGCCAGGCCAGGACCACAGGCTCATCCCCAACAGGGGATGAGGAAACCACTTGAACCAGGAAACTGAGAGTGAGGCTGGGGTGCTGGGCAGGCAAAAACAGTAGCCACATCACATGTTCGCAGCCCCATCCCCAGTAGTGGATCTGCAGGCCAGGTCTAGCTCTGACCAAAGTGGAAAGAGTAGACAAGAGGGCCCTCCTAGAGAACTAGCCCCAAAGAGGAAACGGATGGGTAAACATATCACTAGGAGCCTCGTTGTCCGGCCATAGGAGCCAAGCAGATGGCCTGAAGGAGGTGACCAGGGAGGAAGCCTCCTGGGTGGTCAGGAGGGCCATCCCCAGGAGAAGCTGAGAAGGGTCATCACACCCACCTTGGCCAGGCATCCCAGATCCTCCTCCCACGGACTCATCTGCCACCACCACCCCCACCAGGCCACACCCAGATGGGGTATGACGGGGCCCACGGGTCTCCAGCTCCCCCTGGCTCTGATCCGGAGGGTGGTTTCCCCCAACGCACGAGAGAAGGGCACCGCACCCCACAGTGTGCGCTCAAGGCAATAAGAACTGGAGTCATTTAGATGGCAATCAATTCAAAAGCTGTCACCTCCTCTTCCGTTCTCCTAGGAACCATGACAATAATAATAACAATATGCACACCACACCCCGTGCAACCCCAGCAAGTGGCTGCACGCCACGTTATCACCATTTTCAGACAAGGACTCGAGGGCCACAGAAGGACATCCCCTGCCCAGTGTCCCACAGTAAGCGCCAAGCTGGGACTGGAGCCTGGGTCTGGGTGACCCCGGAGCTGTGTTTTCAATGCTTCGCTGCTGCCTTTCACTCCAGCCCACTGTCTCCATACTCAGATGCCCATCACCACTGCCTGGAGAGCTGTGTATAAAGCCTTATCCCTGGACCCTTCTTCGGATCCTCTGCACCAGGGTCTCAGGACAGAAGGAGCCCAGGAATCTGCATTTCGCCAGTCTCCGGGTAGACTCTGATACAGCCAGACTAGCAGGACCCTGGGAAAACCATTCGGTTTCCAGTATATCCCCGTCAAAAGGGTGAGGAGCCAGGTAGAGACAGTCCCCAAGGGCCCCACTGGGGAAGGGACCTCAGTGACAAACACCCACCTTGGTCTTCCTTCCCCCTTCTTGTGGCCCCACATATTCTAATTTTTTAGCTTAAATGTTCAGAGTCCCCGCCCCTGTTCAAGCACAAATGTGTAGTTTCCACCAGAATTTCAGGAGTTATGGGGGAAGGTCTCAGGCCAACACTTTCTGTGTGTTCCAATCTTCTCATGAAAAAAAGGCCCTCGACCCTGAAGATAGATTTTTTTCCCTTCCATCTGAATTGCATTTGTGAAGGGGTCATTGATTCGCTTCCCCATTTTTTATTAATCAAAGACAAACCATAGCCAGCCAGGCCTCTGATCTGGGGGATGTGGCCACTCTGAGATGACCCCATCCTCACCCGGACCACAGACACCCAACGTTTCTGAGGGGATCCCGGGAGCTTCGTTCCTACTGGACTTTCTCGAGAATCCAGAACACTCCTCAGAAGTCCAGAAGCCCGAGGTGCCAGTTAAGGGGCCTGGGTTCCAGGCAGAGGGCACAGAAAGTAGGCTGAGAACAATCTGCCAAGATTACCTTGGAAGCAAAACACCCAGGTGCTGTGAGCAGTAAGGCAGGGCTTCCTGCCAGTCCCAGTAGATGTGACCAGAGCCCAGGAGCGCATCCCCAGGGTCTCTTGGCCACAGGGCCAGAGCAGAGCAAACCAGAGCAGTGACCCACTCAAGGCTCATTTTCAACAGCGGAGCTCCAAACACACACACCCCCACCCCACCCCCATGCAACTCGCTGGGCCTGCAGACCCCCAACATCTGGCCTGAATCCTTCCTGCTTCTGCCACATCTGGGATGGAAGCGAGAGTGTGAAAATGACCTCCCCTATTTCCCAGGGCTGGTCCCTGACAGTTGGGAAAGTCAGAGGAGGAGAAGGCTCCTCTTGGATCTCACACAGAAGAAGCTCATTCAGCAGACACTTGCCAAAGTCTCAGTTTCCCCTCCCAGAAACAGGGATGCTGAGCCTCCTCCACCCCCAGCCCGCAATTCTGCCCTCTCCCTGCCTGACTCCTGGAACAGCTCCAGGAAGGCAGCAGACCGGCTCCTGCTGCAACCCTGCCCTGGAACAAGCCAGGACCTGGAAACAGGGGCCCCTGGGCTGGGTCCAGGCTCTGCCACTGACCCCTTAGGCTGGACATCCTGCCTGAAAAACAGTCACCCATCCATTTGAGATCAAATGAATACTCCTCCCCGTGATTCCAGGTCCTTCAGAGGCCCCCCACTCGACTCACCACCTCTCACACTGGCCTCAGCCCCGAGACCCCTCTAATAAGCCTGAGAGCCCTCCCTCATGCTGTTCCCTCCGACTGGAACACCTTCACCTGCTCCTGATCTGGCCAGCCCGGGGCCCAGCTTAATAACACCGTCCAGTTTCTTGGGCCTTTTTCAGGCCCCTGGGCCACCCTCCCTACGATTCAGGTGGGGTTATCATTATGTGTTATTGATGGTTGAATGTGATCCCCCCTCTCATGCGCACTCTAACCCCAAAGCACCAGACACACAGTTGACAACGTTTGGCCAACGGAGACTGGAAAGGTTTCTGTGAGATCACGGGTTTTAAAGCGCGGGCTCGGACGCCGCTGGGGGCTGATGTCAGTGAGAGAAGGGTGGGTGACTCAGGGATGGGGGCAGGCGCCCAGCTCCGCCCCTTAAAGGGCTCCTGGGGGAATGCGAGAGAGTTATCCAGAGGTCTTCAGCGTCCTGAGGGTTAATTCAAAGGGTCTTCCACGAGTGTGACCTCCACCCAGGAGAGGAGTCTGCGCTCCCGCGCCGACAACGAGCTCCGCGAGTGCCCGGGTGCCCAGCGGTTCGGCGCACCTCTGCACCGGCGGCTGCGCGCCCGGGGCGATGGGGCTGGACTACAACTCCCATGATGCCGCACTGCGTGGTGTACCCGGGCGGGGCGAGCGCCGGCAGCACCACCCCTCACGGCCTTCTGGGGACTGTAGTTCTCCCCAGAGGGGCGCGGCCTGGGCACTGAGGCGTCTGGGCTGTCTCTTAAGAGAAATCCGGAGCCTCCGCTGCCCGCTGGTAGGGAGGGGCTGAGGACGCTGACGGCCGGGCTGGAGCTCCCTCCACTCCAGTAGCTGTGTCTCCCAGCATCATTTCTTCTTCATCTTTATCGTCGTCGTCACCACCATCAGCTGCAGCAGCATCACAGACTTCTCTATTTCGTGAGCAGCTACTTTGTGCCAGGCCCTGGGCTAATCTCTTGGAAGACAGGGATGAAGCCAGACATGGGCCCCCGCCGTTGCCGGCACACAGTCCAGGCAGGGAGACAGACTTGGGAGATTTAACCGCACAAATACTTAATTACTTGTGCTGGGTCTGCAGGAGTACAGCATGAGGCTCTAAGACAGGGAAGGAGACTGTGGCTATTTCTGAGCTAAGGACAGACATAGAGTGTAGACAAATGGACTGGAATCTCTGAAATTCAAAGAGTGACTTTGAGGGGTGCGATGGGAAAATCCAGAACCCTTCCTGTGCAAATCTCTTCATTCTCCCCCAAAAAAAATTTGTCCAGAGAGGTTTGGGGACTTGCCAGAAGTCACACAGCAAGTCAGAGGAAGCTGGTACGAGGAGGCAGCCCGGGAGGTTAAACGCCCCGGGGACTGGGCCTGAGTCTTCTGCCTTCTAGCTGCACCACCATTCTCTCTCTCTCTCTCTCTCTCTCTCTCTCTCTCTCACACACACACACACACACACACGCCTCTCATCCTGCCCTGCACACAGTGGTGTGGGAAAGAGTTCCAGGGGCAAAGACGTCTTATGCCCAGTGTCTCCCTCAATGTGGCAGAGCCCAGCCCTTCACCTCCTTGCAAAAGTCTTCTCCCTGAGCTGTTTCCGCATCACTGTAAAGGCAGCACATAACACCTGCCTCGTGGGGTAGTTCTGGCAGAAAAACCAAAGATGATAGGCCTGAAAGCAGTGTTTTAGCAGCAGGAGAGGTGTGTGTGTGAGTCACTTTCTGTTCTGTGTCCCAGTGCACTACTGTGGGGCGACCAGGAGCCATCTGTGGACAGCCACTGGGTGCCAACCGGGCCACAGATGCCAGTGCGGGAGCTGAGCAAAGGAGCGAGCTGGGACTTGGAGGCCCTTCTCTCAGGAATTCAAGTTTAATCTGAGCCCTGAGGACTCCCCTCTTCAAGTCTCCAAAGTGAGGGTGGCATGTGTCTCCGTCAACAACACATTGCAAGTACTCAGCTTACATAGCAAAGCTTCGGTGCAAATATGGCCATGTCACCCCTCCTGAAAAGTCATCCGTGGCTCCCTGTGGCCCTCAGGTGAAGTCCACAGTCCGTTGTCTGGTCCCTGCCCGCTCCTTGCCCCAGAATTCACCAAACCCTTCTCTTCTAGGGAGGGAGGGCCTTTGGCCAAAGCTATGGATTGGCAACCCAGAGGGTATTCCAGTCCTTCTCTCTTTCTTTTTTCTACTATAGAGATGAGCAAAATTGTAAAACTCCATTTTTCCCAGCCTCTCTTGCAATCTGAAGCAGCCAGGTAACCCAGTTCTAGCTAATGAGAGGGAACAGAAGTCCCTGGGGAGCAATTCCTTTCTGAATAAGGAGATGGAGTCTGGCAAGGAAAAGGCCTTTTCACCCTTTGCTCTTTGGCTTTTGGCTCTTTCTTCTTCTTCCTGCCTGGAACGCAGACATGAGGCCCAGAGGTTCGGCAGCCATGTTGTCTCCATGAGGCAGCAATGTGCATTTTCAAGGCCTCCCTGCTGAGGATAGTGAGAAGGAAGATAGAAAGAGCCAGAGTACCTGGTGGCATCTATAAACCTCTATACCAACCCCTGATTTCTCACCACCTCCACCCCCACCCCCCAGTTTGTTGTTGTCCAAGTCAGAATCCCCATATGTTTAAGCTGCTATAGTATAGTTTATTTATTTGATATGAAAACAATGCTGATGATACATGACCCTGCCTAAATGCCCCCTTGTTGCTCTCCTTGGGGTTCACTGTGCTGCAGCCTCTGTCCTGGCCTCTTTTGGTGCTTTGACTACACTGAGTTCATTTCTGCCTCAGGGCCTTTGCACTGCCCATGTCCACTCTTCACTGGCTCCTTCCATCATCCAGGCCTCAGCTGAAATGTTACCTCCTCCAAAAGGCCCTCCCTGGTCACTACACCATCTGGGGGAGTCTCTCTAGAGCCTCCCCTCTACCATTATGACCTTGCTTAATTTTACCACCATTCCTTATTGCTAGCTGATAGTTTCTCTCTACATGTATTTCTTCATTTGCTTATTATACAGAACGTGAGCTTTGTGGGAGGGAAGTTGTCAGCATTTATGCCTGAATTATTCACCTCTGTATCCCCAGTGCAAGGCACATAGTAGGCACTCACTAAGGGTTTGTTGGATTAATTAATTAACATGTTAATTAATGCTGCTGCCCTGCCTGACATGTGCTCTCTCTCTCTGCCTCTTTGCTTGGGAACTGGAAATGCCCATCTTTCTTCGAGCCACCCCTCCTAGGAAAGCCATCTTGGTGCTCCTGTATTTGGGCTGGGCCAGGTCTGGTTCCCACACTCAGGACTTTGCGTGTCTCTCCTCTGCCCTTTCACAGTCATGATCTCAGGGCAGTCGATGGCTTCATCTGTTAGATGTCATCTCCCCCTCCAGGACGTAAACTCTAAGAGGACTGTCTTCTTTGTTCCTCATTCTGTGGCCAGTGCCTGGCACAGGTGGAAGTGTTTGGGGTTGTTTTTTCTTTGTTTTTTAACTTTACTTGTTTATTTTTGGCTGCACTGCGTCTTCGTTGCTGCATGCAGTCTTTGTCTAGTTGTGAGCAGGGGCTACTCCCTAAATGGCAATGCACGGGCTTCTCATTGCAGCGGCTTCTCTCGTTACAGATCACAGGCTCTAGGGTGCGTGGGCTTCAGTAGTTGTGGCTTACGGGCTTAGTTGCTCCACGGCATGTGGGGTCGTCCCGGATCCGGGATCAAACCCGTGTCCCCTGCATTGGCGGGCGGATTCTTCACCACTGGACCACCAGGGAAGTCCCAGAAGTGTTTGTTGAATGAATGAATGACAGGAGCTACTTGCTGACTGTGTGCCAAGCCCTGGGGAAGGGGCTGTTTCGATGACTTGATCACTGCCCCAGCCTGGAAGATCTCAGTCTTGAGGGCAGGGACCACTCAAGTACCATCTCCCCTGCCCCACCTGCTACAGGAAAAATGAAATCAGAGCCGCACAGCCGGTTCAGATCTGCCCTGCTCTGAACAAAGGGGCAGCCGGGGCTTCTGCCCAGACAGGCGCCAGCACCAGCAACACGAGCAAAACCAGGCTGCCTGCGCAACCCCAGGGGCTCCAGGCTACTGCTCTGCAAGAGTTTGCCCCTTCCCTTCACCACATCCTTCTTCCTCAACCTTTCCCCCAAATAACAGCACAAACCCTCAGCCCTCGCGTGAAATTTTTCGTCTTCTAAGCACTTTATAAACATTAGCTCATTAGTCGAGCGGCCCCTTGACACCAGGAGGGTGCTCCCTGGGTGTCTTCTGAGTCATAGTGCTGGAGTTTACCGACAAAAACAAGTTTTTCCCATAGAGCGAGTGCTGCGCCACGGCCAAGAGCACTATGTCTCAGAAAAAAGGAAGAAGGAGGAGAGAAACACTGCCTCTGGTGAGCACAGCCAAGCGCTGGGCCTGGTGTCAGCATCGAGAGAGCCGAGGGGTGCCAGGCTCGGGGCGGTACCACCCGGCTTCGGTCCCCTGCCCAGGGCCCAGGACCCCCATGCAAGAGGAGCTGCTGGAGCATTGCCCCTGGAGCCCTGGCACCTCTTCCTGCCTCTCCCTCCTGATCCACATCTGCCTCCCCAGCACTGGGGAGCTCCCCACCCCCCCAGCCACATGCAACCCATCCACGGTGAGTGGAGGACCGCCACCCCCGAATCTCAAAGAGGTGGCATCGGTCATTGTTGCAGAGGGCAGCTGCTTTGGGACTGGATGACCCGGGTTCAATCCCAAATTGGCACCCACAAGCGCGGGGGCCGCGGGCAAGGGGCTGAGAGTCTGTCTTCCCCTCTGCAGGGCAGGGCCAGGCTGGCACCACCTGTCTCAGGGCTGATCCTGAGCCCTCGGTGGAAGACGAGTGAGAAGCACCTGGCACTTGGGGGTCCGCACTGTTCTCAGCGAAGGGGGCAGCTCCCTCCCTCCCTGGTTGCAGGGCGTGGCAGAGGTAGGGCACAGGTCTCTGTGGAGGGACCTCAGCCCTGAGCGTCACTGAAGCCCATCGCAGAAGTAGGCTCTCTCTCCCAGGGAGGGCCTGGTCTCAGCGACCCCCGCCTGCAGCGCCTGCCCACCTCATCCATGGAGGAGGCATTTAGTGAAGGCCCAACTGAGAGCCCAGAGAACACCACCTAAACCGCTGCAGAAGCTAGACTGGCTCAGGGTAAAAGCCCGACAACACTGCTTTCTAGAACCCACTCCCCTTCTTCCCAATAGCTGTTGACTGAGCCCATCCTGTGTGCCAGGCACCGCATTGGGCAGAGGATCCTACTTTCAAGGATAGTAAGAGAGAGCTAAGGGTCTCTCCTGTGCACACACCAGCTGCTTGCTACTTCCTCCTGCATTGAAAAGCTCCAAATATATGTGGCCCCCCAAAACCTGTGCTCTTTGAGGACAGAGAATCTATTGGGCGGGTAAGAACACTGCTGACCACCTGGGTGTCCATTTCACCCCCATCTCCCCTCCTAGCAGAACCTTGGTTTTAAGTGAGCAAGTATGCTCATATGAAATATTCACCTCCAAGACCCCATTGCAGCTAGCTGGGCTGGTTGACCCAATTCTGACCAGTGAGGTGGAATTAGGAGTCTCCTGCTGGGAACACCCAGGAAATCAGTTGTTTTTCTGATAAAAAAAAAAAAAAGGAATTCTTTTGACAGAGGACTTTTGTCCTTTTCCCTTCACTTTTCCCCAATCTTCAGCCTAATTTTCCGCCTGGAATGCTGTCATGATACCTGGAGTTAAAGCAGCCATTTTGTGCCATAAGGATAAACAGCACATCCTAGGGATAGTGGAGCAGGAAGCCAGAACATCTTGAGGTTGCCCAGCTATGACCACCTCCCCTAGGACCGTCTGGGTTCTATGTGTAAGCTATCTTGCTTGGGTTTCTATAACTTGCAGCTAACTGTAACTCCTGCCTCATCACCAGGCCACCTCAGAGACCCTCACAATGCCCAGTAGAAGGGGCAACACAGAGCGGCTGCTTAATACATATGAGTGAACAACAGAGTGGATGAATGGGTGGGGGCAGACCAGCCCTGAAACTGCAGGACCTGAACTGCAAACTCAACCCAAAGGGAAGCACAGCAGACAATCCCGTCAGTTGGGAGACCTGCATTCCCAGCCAGCCTTCCTCGGGCCATGCTGTGTGACCTGGAGCAAGTTTCTTCCCTTCTCTGAGCCCGTTTTCCTATCTGAAAAATTCATATGATCCTTTGATGGGTTTGCCAGGGGAGCAACGAGATTCACAGGCAGTGGCCGCTGTGCTTCTTCTTTCTTTTCTTTCTGGTAAGGGCGGAAGGGCGCTCCTATCACCGTCAAGCCAAATTCCACAGTAGGGACAATAAAGGAAGAAACTGCTGGGTTTGGCTGTTATCTGGGAAGCACTGGCCTTGAAAGAGCTTGCCCCCTGTGCCAGACACCACCAGCTGTGCGTCACCTCCCTGAATCTTCACCCCACCCAACTAACTGGGTGCTCTTACTATCCCAACTTAACAAATGAGGAAACAGGCTCATGAGTTTAAAAGTTGGGCCTACTTTACAAGGTGAGCATTTGGCAGAGCAAGGACTTGTGAGCCAAAGGCAGAGGCCAGACACAACTGTGATCCCCACTGATGGGGATGGACAGCCAGAACCCACAAGAGGTGACATCAGTTTCCCCAAGGTCCCAGGGAAAAATTCAACAGGAAGTCCCCAGGACCCAACCCCAGGTCTTTCTGCCTCCAAAGTAGTTGTCTCCCTCCAGAAGGAGCTGGCCATTGAGGGTGAGAGAAGGATAGAAGAAGAGACTGACATCAGTGTGAACCCAGCCCACGGAATGGGCTTGCTCAGCAGAGATGCTCAGAGCCACGGAGACAAACAAAAATGAATGATTCTGATGGGGACATCAAGAAAGGCTTCCTGGAGGAAGTGGCATTAAAAGGGGACATTTTAAAGGGGTGGGAACAGGGAAGGGACTGTAGTCCCAGCCTGAAGAGCCACGGGAGGGCAGGACACTTGCTCCACCTGGTCTCTGAGTGTGGAGGAGGCCAATAGTGGGGCAACCCCCTCATGCCTGTATCCCCCATCAGACGATGTGCCCCTCAGAGTCTTCCTCAGGACTTAGCACAGGCTGGGGATCAGGGGAGGGAGAGTGGCTGGATGGGGTCTAGCTGGGTCCCAGAACATCTTGGGGTGAGCAGGGAATGAGGGCAGGAATTTTTGCCCCATCCCAGCATAGCACACAAGGCGGCATCCTGCCTGATGGGCTCTTACCTTTTCCTGCCTCTCTCACCTCTGACATCCCCCACCCCGACCCAAAAATCTCCAGCTGCCCCTGGGCTGCAGGAAGTGCTGGCTGGCAGCGGAGGCCAGAGGGGAGTCTGGGGTGATTAGACTCACCCCTCCAGAGAGCCTGTATGATTCTACTCTCCCTCCATACATTTCTGCATATTTAACAAGCCCTCATGTGGTCCTGAGGCACAGCCAGGTTTGAGAACCACTGACTTAACCTGCTCGAGTCTCAGTTTCCTTATCTGGAAAATGGGCCAATACATGTCCCACTCCCATAGCCTAGCTATAGAGACGGTGAGATGGTGGACAGGAGTGTTTAGCAAAGGGGAAGAGCCCTGCAGGTAGGTGCTGGTAACTGGCCTTCCACACATTCGACTAGTAACCGACCACAGCAATGGTCCTGACCTCCACCATAGCCTAGAGAGTGGCCCAGAATCTGTGCAAGAAGTGGAAGCGTTATTTTATTTGTGAAAAATTCATTGTGACCAAGTAGTTATTCAATACCTCCCAGATCATTTTTTAAAATGCAAATTTTATCAACAAAGAGAAGAGCCTAGTGCAGTAATTAGCGGAAGGGAAAGCAGAAAAGTGAATAAAATTGAAAACCAAATCAGCCTCTTCTACCCACTCCCACACATCCCCAGCAGGAGTCAAATATTAATTAATTGCTTCTTCCACTTGGACCCCCTGTTTGCAGGATTCATTCATATTTGTTATAACAAACACTGCAGGAGCCAACCAACAAAGCCCATCCATCCCTTCAGAGGAAGAGATGGAACCCAGTCACCAACAGGACGGACACCAGGGTGGGCTGGACCTTGCAGAGTTCTCTCTTAAAACAAATGTACCCTAATTTCAGTCATTTGTATATGATATCAAGGAGTGGGGGTAGGGCGAGGTGTTTGATGACTTTTATCTGGAATACAAGTATTCACAGGTGTTTGGAGCTATCAAAAATTTTCATTCTTGGAAATAATAATTGCACAGAACATTTAAATAATAATCATGGTATGCAGGCACAGAGATAATTTCAACAAATTCCAAAGTCAAACACATTCTCCACACAGTGAAATAAAATTAAATTAGTAGCTATAGAGGGTTCTTTTAATCGAACTTGGTGGAAATTTGAATACTTTTTTCCAAGTTAACTCTTGAGATAAACAGGGAATTTGAAAGGAGATTACATCCTACTTCGATGTTTCATACTATTTGAACATTGAATACAATGAGAGCATTGCACACTAAAACTTACAGGATGCAGCCAAAGCAATAGTCAAAGGAAAATTCATATCCATAAATATACCTGCTGCTGCTGCTGATAAGTCACTTCAGTCCTGTCCGACTCTGTGCGACCCCATAGATGGCAGCCCACCAGGCTCTCCCGTCCCCTGGGATTCTCCAGGCAAGAACACTGGAGTGGGTTGCCATTTCCTTCTCCAATGCATGAAAGGGAAAAGTCAAAGTGAAGTCGCTCGGTCGTGTCTGACTCTTCGCGACCCCATGGACTGAAGCTCACCAGGCTCCTCCATCTATGGGATTTTCCAGGCAAGAGTACTGGAGTGGGGTGCCATTGCCTTCTCCATAAATATACCTAAAAGATATTAAGTCCCTAAGAAAGAGATTCTTTTAGGAGAAAGTTGGCTTACCCATCAAACAGCCCCCAATAAGAGGAAAAACTTTTATCTAATTGCCTTGCCAAGGTTCCTTAAAGCTCCTACAAAAGACAGATTGCAAATACACAGTTTTCTTTCCATTTCCAAACTTGAGATGTATGGTGATAAAATTCCAAGAACAGCACAGATGCATCAGTATATACTATTTTCTATTTCTATACTATTTTCTATTTCTATATTTACTATTTTCAATAGACAGATAAAGAAAACAAGCTAGAGAAAGTCTGTAATGCCTACACAGAACCCTCAACCCTGGTTCTATTCTCTTTACTGGCTTTTTTTACCAGAAGCCTCCAGATAAGCAGTGGACAGGGAGTATCAGTTCAGTTCAGTTCAGTTGCTCAGTCGTGTCCGACTCTTTGTGACCCCATGGACTGCAGCACGCCAGGCTTCCCTGTCTATCACCAACTCCCGGAGCTTACTCAAACTCATGTCCATTGCCATCCAACCATCTCATCCTCTGTCATCCCCTTCTCCTCCCACCTTCAATCTTTCCCAGCATCAGGATATAAAAAGACCAAAATTCTAGACCCTGGCTCTTCCATTCATTAGCTGCGTGACCTTAATGAAATCACTGAACACTTATATAGTAGTAAGCTTTTGCCATAATGATGCTGTTTAACAAACAGCCTCAAACTGTCGGAAACTTCCTCAGTTCACTAGCTCAGTTGTGTCCAACTGAGAGTTGTGTCCAACTCTTTGTGACCCAATGGACTGCAGCATGCCAGGCCTTCCTGTCCATCACGAACTCCTGGAGCTTTCTCAAACTCATGTCCATCGAGTCAGTGATACCATCCAACCATCTCATCCTCTGTCGTCCCCTTCTACTGCTGACTTCAATCTTTCCCAGCATCAGGGTCTTTACCAGTGAGTCAGTTCTTCACATCAGGTGCCCAAAGTATTGGAGCTTCAGCTTCAGCATCAGTCCTTTCAATGAATATTCAGGACTCATTTCCTTTAGGATTGACTGGTCTGATCTCCTTGCAGTCCAAAGGACTCTCAAGAGTCTTTTCCAACACCACAGTTCAGAAGCATCAATTCTTTGGCGCTCAGCTTTCTTTATAGTCCAACTCTCACATCCATACATGACTGCTGGAAAAACTATAGCTTTGACTAGATGGATCTTTGTCGGCAAAGTAATGTCTCTGCTTTTTAATATGCTGTCTAGGTTTGTCATAGCTTTTCTCCTAAGAAGCAAGTGTCTTTTAATTTCATGGCTGCAGTCACCATCTGCAGTGATTTTGGAGCCCAAAAAAAGAAAGTCTGTCACTGTTTCCATTGTTTCTCCATGTATTTGCCATGAAGTGATGGGACCAGATGCTATGATCTTAGTTTTTTGAATGCTGAGTTTTAAGCCAACTTTTCAGTCTCCTCTTTCACTTTCATCAAGAGGCTCCTCAGTTCCTCTTCACTTTCTGCCATGAGAGTGGTGTTATCTGCATACATGAGGTTATTGATATTTCTCCTGGAAATCTTGATTCCATCTGGGCTTCATCCAGCCTGGCATTTCGCATTATATACTCTGCATATAAGTTAAATTTCATGGCTGCAGTCACCATCTGTAGTGATTTTGGAGCCCAGAAAAATAAAGTCTGACACTGTTTCCACTGTTTCCCCATCTATTTCCCATGAAGTGATGGGACCGGATGCCATGATCTTTGTTTTCTGAATGTTGAGCTTTAAGCCAACTTTTTCACTCTCCACTTTCACCTTCATCAAGAGGCTTTTTAGTTCCTCTTCACTTTCTTCCATAAGGGTGGTGTCATCTGCATATCTGAGGTTATTGATATTTCTCCCGGCAATCTTGATTCCAGCTTGTGCTTCTTCCAGTCCAGCGTTTCTCATGATGTACTCTGTATATAAGTTAAATAAACAGGGTGACAATATACACCCTTGATGTACTCCTTTTCCTATTTGGAACCAGTCTGTTGTTCCATGTCCAGTTCTAACTGTTGCTTCCTGACCTGCATACAAATTTCTCAAGAGGCAGATCAGGTGGTCTGGTATTCCCATCTCTTTCAGAATTTTCCGCAGTTGATTGTGATCCACACAGTCAAAGGCTTTGGCATAGTCAATAAAGCAGAAATAGATGCTTTTCTGGAACTCTCTTGCTTTTTCCATGATCCAGCGGATGTTGGCAATTTGATCTCTGGTTCCCCTTCCTTTTCTAAAACCAGCTTGCACATCAGGAAGTTAACGGTTCACGTATTGCTGAAGCCTGGCTTGGAGAATTTTGAGCATTACTTTACTAGAGTGTGAGAGGAGTGCAATTGTGCGGTAGTTTGAGCATTCTTTGGCATTGCCTTTCTTTGGGATTGGAATGAAAACTGACCTTTTCCAGTCCTGTGGCCACTGCTGAGTTTTCCAAATTTGCTGGCATATTGAGTACAGCACTTTCACAGCATCATCTTTCAGGATTTGGAATAGCTCAACTGGCATTCCATCACCTCCACTAGCTTTGTTTGTACACTGCAGATGGTGACTGCAGCCATGAAATTAAAAGACGCTTACTCCTTGGAAGGAAAGTTATGACCAGCCTAGATAGCATATTCAAAAGCAGAGACATTACTTTGCCAACAAAGGTCCATCTAGTCAAGGCTATGGTTTTTCCTGTGGTCATGTATGGATGTGAGAGTTGGACTTTGAAGGCTGAGTGCCGAAGAATTGATGCTTCTGAACTGTGGTGTTGGAGAAGACTCTTGAGAGTCCCTTGGACTGCAAGGAGATCCAACCAGTCCATTCTGAAGGAGATCAGCCCTGGGATTTCTTTGGAAGGAATGATGCTAAAGCTGAAACTCCAGTACTTTGGTCACCTCATGCGAAGAGTTGACTCATTGGAAAAGACTCTGATGCTGGGAGGGATTGGGGGCAGGAGGAGAAGGGGACGACAGAGGATGAGCTGGCTGGATGGCATCACTGACTCGATGGACGTGAGTCTGAGTGAACTCCGGGAGTTGGTGATGGACAGGGAGGCCTGGCGTGCTGCGATTCATGGGGTCGCAAAGAGTCGGACACAACTGAGCGACTGATCTGATCTGATCTGATCTGATAAGTTAAATAAGCAGGGTGACAATATACAGCCTCCTTTCCCAATTTGGAACCACCTCATTGTTCCATGTCCAGTTCTAACTGTTGCTTCTTGACCTGATACAGGTTTTTCAGGAGGCAGGTAAGGTGGGCTGGTATTCTCATCTTTTTAAGAATTTTCCAGTTTGTTGTGATTGACACAGCCAAAGGCTTTGGTGTAGTCAATAAAGCAGAAGTAGATGTTTTTCTGGAACTTTCTTGCTTTTTCTATGATCCAACGGATGCCTACACAAACATTTATTCTCACTGGTCTGTAGGGTGACTGCAGTTGGCTGGACTCAACTAGGTAGTTCTGTTTCAGGCTGTGGATCCCTTGAACTTGGCTCCAGACTATGAGCTGGGCTAATGCATCCCATGAGTCTCCATATTCTTTTTGTGATCAGAATCTAAATGGGATATATTTTGTTGTGACAGATCACAAGCATGCAAGATGTAGGGCAGTAGCATGCACTATCTCCCAAGGCCTCCTCTTCAGAGGCATGCCATCTCTTCTTCCCACAGTCCCTTGGCCAAAGTAAGTCACGTGGCCAAGGCCAAAGTCAGTGGGTCAGGAAAAATGATTCTACCTCAAGGAGAAGGGGAGTGAAGAATTGCTGAACAATAATCCAATCTCTTCTACTTTCTTAGCTTCAACTTCCTTGTCTGTGAAAGGCAGTTGATGGAAATTCCTGGGTTTGATCCCTGAGTTGGGAAGAACCCCTGGAGGAGAGCATGGCAGCCTACTCCAGTATTCTTGCCTAGAGAATCCCCATGGACAGAGAGGAACCTGGTGAGCTACTTACTGTCCATAGGGTTGGGAAGAGTAGAACACGACTGAGCAACTAAGCACAGCACAGAAAAGCTTGGGTCTCAGCACAGAAAAGCTTGGGTCTCTTCATCTGTAGATCGGGGATGATACAAGCTGCCTGACACGGCGTATGAAAGTCCTATGGTGTGAACCAGCCAGTGCGGGCCTCATACGTACTCAGTTCTCAGTAAATGATGGTTCCCATCCCTTCTCCATGACTGTGAAATACCAAACAGGCTGCCTTTATCAACACGGGGTCAGAACTAGTAACTAAATGTGGGGTGACAGGGCAAGTTGTATGAAGTGCCTTATAAATGTTAATTAGTCCAATGAGTCAAACATCCAGACTTTGGCAAATCTAAGATGTTATCAATGGTAAGACAGATAGAAATTTCAAGGGTGTTAGATTGAAGTTAGGAGATGGGCAGGGTTGGGAGTGGGTGCCTTGGAATAGATTAAACTTGGTGTTTGGTAGTACAGGTGAGAAATCAAGCCATGGTTCCAAGGAATTCAATGGTGTCTGCTTCTATTACCTTGAAATCGCCTCATCTCCCTGAGTATATTGCATCCCCTGGAGAATAACTTCCTTTCCCTTTCCCTAGTGCCCTGAAATGGCAGATACCCCACACATATCTGTTAAAGAGTGAATGAGTCTCTCCTTCCATGCGTCAGAGAATCAGTGAACAAATCAGCAATGAATGACACTTGTTTTTTTTTAATAATTTTATTTATGTATTTATTTAGGCTGTGCTGGGTCTTTTCTCTAGTTGCAGAGAGTGAGGGGCTGCTCTCTAGTTGTGGTGCGCGGGCTTCTCATGGCGGTGGCTTCTCTTGCTGCGGAGTGCAGGCTCTCGGGCACGGGGGCTGCAGAGTTGCAGCACATGGGCTCAGTAGTTGCAGCTCCCAGGCTCTAGGGCACAGGCTCAATAACTGTGGAGCACGGGCTCAGCTGTTCCCAAGGCATGCGGGATCTTCCTGGATGAGGGATCAAACTCATGTCTCCTGCAGGCAGATTCTTTACCATTGAGCCTCCAGGGAAGCCCGACACTTGTTAATTAAAAAAAAAAAAAAAGAAGAAGAAACTATGTTCACCACTAGGAAAGGACAAGATTGATTAAAACTCTTTCTTTTCTTTTCAAGAGGGATTTCCATGCTTGTTCAGTCACTCAGTCGTGTCCAACTCTTTGCGACCCCATGGACTGCAGCACGCCAGGCCTCCCTGTCCATCACCAACTGCCAGAGCTTGCTCAAACTCATATCTATCGAGTCAGTGATGCCATCCAACCATCTCATCCTCTGTCATCCCCTTCTCCTCCTGCCTTCAATCTTTCCCAGCATCAGGGTCTTTTCCAACGAGTCAGTACTTCACATCAGGTGGCCAAGATGGACATTTTAAAAGATTTTTGTCCACATCTGATCCATGCAAAGCTCAAACAGTTGTTCACCAAGATCCTTTCACACAGACAGTATTTATTCATGAAACAGATAGAAATTGGGCACCTATTATGTTAGGGACTAAACAAGGTACCAAGTACAGAGAGTTGCTTGTGGTCTCTGCCCATGAGGGGCTTCCCTGGTGGCTCAGTGGTAAAGAATCCACCTGCCAATGCAGGAGACATGGGTTTGATACCTGATCCGAGAGGATCCCACATGCCACAGAAGCAACTAAACCTGTGCACCACAACTATTGAGCCTGTGCTCCAGAGCCCGGGAGCCACCACTACTGAGCCCAGGCACCCTAGAGCCTGTGGGTGCTAAGTAGCAGTCCAACTTTTTGAGACCGCATGGACTATAGCCCGCCAGGCTCCGCTGTCCATGGGATTCTCCAGGCAAGAATACTGGAGTGGGTTGCCGTGCCCTCCTCCAGGGGATCTTCCCGACCCAGGGATCGAACCCACGTCTCTTATGTTTCCTGCGCTGCTCGGCAGGTTCTTTACCACTAGTGCCACCTGGGAAGCCCCCCTAGAGCCCATGCTCTGCAACAAAAGAAAGCCTCCTTTACATCGCTCTGCAATGAGAAGCCCACGCACCTCGACTAGAGAAGAGTCCATGTAGCAACGAAGACCCAGCACAGCCAATAAATAAATAAATAATACAAAATTATTTCTTAAAAAAAGAAATGAATGGAACTAATGATGTCCTCACTGCCAAGGAGGAAAACCAGGCACTGAGAACAGATCCTGCCATGAGGAGACTGCACGAAGGGCAGATGAGGCACTAGCCTCGCTGTCCAGAGAGGATCAGTAATGGGGCGAACCACCCTCCCAGCCCTGAGTGCTACAAACTGGTGAAATCAGGCCGCAGAGATGAACCAGCCCTGCATCAGAGGTTCACAAGTTCCCAAGGACAGTCACCAGCCTCAGATCTCAGAGTCCTGGAGGTCACCTTCTTCCGGCCACCTGCATATCCAGGTGTCAAGGTTAAAAGAACCAGCTCCGGAGGCACGCCAGTCTAGATTGCAGTCAATTCACCTCTCTGAGCCTCAGCCTCCTCCTCTGTAAAGTGGACAGGATAACAGAAGGATCTTAGTCATACATTCTATCATGAGGATTCAACGAGATGATTCATGTCAAGAGCTTGGCGGCTAGTACCCAGTAAGCGTTCAATGAACAGGCTAAGAGGAGGACGCTGGGAGCCACTACCAAGGACAACACAAGGCAGAGACCCACTTCGCTGCATGCTGGGGTCAGTTCCGCAGAAAGGTTCTGACCCTCCCGCGCTAACCACTAAGGTTCACTCTCCAATCTGTGTGTCTCTCCCCACTTCCTCCTTCTCAGCCAGATTATTCCCAGCCCCTTTGAGCTCACAGGCTGGGTCCTTCCCCCATTTCCACCCCTCTTGAAGCCAGAGTTGCCTTGAGCTTGTGTGTGTGTGTGTGTGTGTATGTGTGATGGGGCAGGCGGTGTGGAGCCATGTGCTCCAGCCTCCCTCTCCTACACTCATTAGTGGAAGGACCCACACAGATACTTCTTGTTTCTGTACCTCGGTCTCCTCATCTGTATGACAAAGGTAAGGATGGGGCCCGGGTCCCCAAGGGGCTGGGTGGGTTCGCTAAGGACATGGATGCCAAGGGCCCTCCCGGGTGCCCTTTTACCAGCACAAAGTCCAGAATTGACATCCTATTTAGCCCCATGTTTTAAAAAATTTCTAAATAAAAAGGAGCTCAGGGGATGAATTGAGGACAGATCATCGGTACTCGCTGGGCTGTCTCTTTCGCACTCTCTTTCTTCACACACACACATGCTTGAGAAATGATTTTTTTGTTGTTGTTTGAGAAATGCTCTCAAAACAAAAACTAAAACTCTGCTCTGTTCCATGTAAGCAGCATTAAAAATTCACCAGTTGTGGGGAGCAGGAGGGACAGAAGTGCAGCCTGAGCTCAGAACAGATTGCTGGAGAGTTTGGGCCTCTGAAGGAGGGACTTGGGCCTGGGGAAGGCAAGGGATGGAAGGAGGGGGCCCGGGGAGGGGTGGGAGCTTGGGAGCTTGGGACCCTCTGCCCAGGGAGCCTTCGAGGCTAGTCAATTCCCCACCACAAAGCCCTGTTTACTTCGTTATCACCCTCTTTGCAATCTTGTTTATTTATCTGCTTACCTTTTGCTTGTTTCCCATCTGGTCTAGAATGTAAGTAAGGTCCTCGAGAGTGGGGTTGTTGTAGTTCTAGGAGTTGATGCAGAGCCTGGCTCACAGTGGGAACTTAACATTTGTGAAAGAACAAAAATACAAAGTGAATAAAGGAGTAAATGGATGAATGGACAGAAGAGCCGGGACAAGGCACAGTCAGTCATGACGGATGAGACAGTCTTTCTCTAGCTCGGATCAGGGCCTGGCACCCACAAACCGGCAGCAGCCTGGAGGTGTGTGGCCTCCAAGTTTCAGTTCTCTGGGCCTCAGTTTCCTCAACTGTGAAATGGGGATTACTCTGCTACCCACTTCATGAGACTGTTCTGAGGATTAATGGGGAAAATCCATGTTAAACAGAGTTCTGCGCCTGGCACAATGGTCTAGTTTTAATCTCTGAGTGGGGATGTGGAGGAGGCAGGTGGCACGCACACCAGCTCCCACCAGTGAAATGAAAACAAACAAACAAAAATTCTAAGATTCAGTTCCTAAGATCCAAGGAGCTTCTTACTCCTTAGAAACTCCCAGCTGAGGCCAGGGAGGGGACAAAGGTCTGTACTAAGTGAGTTATAAAAACAACTCTGAGCCAGGAACCGCTGAGGGGCCCCCACCCACCAGTACACACACACACACACACACACACAGGACCGTCCGGGATTAACTCTACCCTGCCCAGCATGTTCCATTTCTGGCAAGATTTTGAGAAAGAAGAAAAGAGGGAGGGGAGCAGTTTCCCATTTCCTTTCATTACCAGTCTCCTCGACTCTTCAAACACTTTCCTGTCATTTTATGCTCACAGTACCTCTGGAGGAAGGTGACAAATGAGGAAACTGAGGCCCAAAAAGGCTGATGTGTATTTCCTGAGGGTTACAGGACCAATCTGGGGCTAGAACCCGTTTCTCCCAATCTCCAGACCCCTTCTGTCTGCTTAACCAACCCAGATGTCCAAAGCATGGAGCAGACACTCCATCCTCATCCCAGGGGCAGCTACCCAGCAGGCTTGCCATAAAGGCTCCCAGCTGAGCCCTTGGCAGACATCACTAATCAACTGGGGCACCCGCCAAATCCCTTCCAACCCAGGGTTCCAGGCAGACACTATGAATCAATCAGAGTTGGCCAAGGAGATTAAAAGGATCCTCTCAGCCCTGCTCTGGGCAGACAGAGCTGTCTAGTGTTCCTTTAGCATGGTGCCTGCTCATTGGCCGGTACCTGTCGCCATTCAGTCACTAAGTCGTGTCCAACTCTTTGCGGCCCTGTAGACTGCAGCAGGCCAGGCTTCCCTGTCGTTCACTATCTCAGTGCATGGTTGAGTGAGTGAATGAATAAGTGGGTGAGTGAACGAACAATCGGGCACCCAACCTGTGCCAGGTGCTCGGGCAGAGGCCCCCAGGTGAGAGATCACACCAACTCTGCATGCACATTCCATCGGTAAGGACAGAATTCGTTCAAAAGCCAACGAATCCAAAACTCACAGCGGGGGTCTCCACTCCTCCCCTGCTGCTTCTGGTGCCCCCCACCTCCCCAGAGTCCTGGGATCAGAGTCGCTTTTCCTCCCTTGCTGGAGGATCCCAGTCAAGTCACCCAAGCCCTCTGAGCCTCACATGCTTCATCCATCAAATGCAGATGATAACCAAACCTGCCTCAAAGGTTGCTGTGGAGCTTCAAGGAGACCAGCATGGGAGGCAGTGGCTGGCAGAGAACAAGAGCTCCAAAAAACCAAGCTGCTGTCAACCTTCCACATTACATTTAAGACCTTGAAGCCAGGAGCCATGATGTCTTCCTGGGCACTGAGCCTGTTGCCCTGGACCATACTGGGCAAACACAGACGGGTCATTAACCTGTATGTGGGACGGTGACAGGATGCTGGGTCTTCAGGGCAGGAGGGGTGTTCCCCAGCTCTGGGACCCCAGCCAAGCTCCCCAGTGCCCATTAGCCACAGAACAAATTTTGCGGGGTGTAGCAACAGGCTCCCTCATCCAAGCACCATGGACTCTGAGCCTCAGAGAGGACTCAACAGTGACCCCTGCGTTCAACCGTGCCCCACGCTTTCTCTGCCACTGCCCACAGTGTCGATCTCTGTCCCCATGGAGTCACCCCCACTCCAAGCCTTGGAGACAGCGAGCTGGGGAAGCCAGAGGCTTGACTGGGAGATGGGACGCCTGGGTTCCAGTTCCATCCCTGGGGGACATACTCAGAGCATCCTTCCTCCTCTCTGGACCTCAGTTTGTGTGAGTGTGTGCTCAGTCGCTCAGTCATGTCCGATTCTCTGCTACCTTGCCAGGCTCCTCTGTCCATGGGATTTTTAGGTCAGAATACAGCAGTGAGTTGCCATCTCTTGCTCCAGGGGATCTTCCCAACCCAGGAATTGAACAAATTAGCAGGCAAATTCTGTGTTGGCAGGCAAATTCTTTACCATTGAGCCACCTGGGAAGTCCTCGGACCTCAGTTTACCTATCTGAAATTATGGATGGGGGCAGCCCGATGCCTAGGACCCTTCCAATTTTAACAGTGTCTTCTGCATACTTGCACTTACTGATTGATTGATTTCACAAACGTTTATTGAGTGCCTACTGCATACCAGACACTGTGCTGAGCCTCAGGCTGTTCTCTCTGCTAAAAGACCCCTCCCCGTCCTTGGCTTCCCAGTCTCAGCTTCCTGCAGGAAGCCTTCTCCAGGCCAGCTTTGGGGACCCTCCCCTGCCCTCCTCCAGCCCCTTCCTTCCTATCACAGACTTATCACTCTGCATCATCTGGTCTGTTTATCTCCTCTGCTTCTCTCTGAGTTGTGGCCTCCTGAGGGCAGGATCACAACTAGTTCCCCCTAATCCATTTGCAGGGATTCCAGGGTAAGGTTCTAGAAACAGCTCTCTGGCCAATGAAGAAAGGAATGAATACGTCAATTCCAAATCCTCCTTCTCCCAACACAAATCTTCAATTAACCTTTTTGCCTCTGCATCCTCTTCCCCAAATCGGTCCCTGAGAGCCCACCAGGCAAGTCCCAAAGCTGACTAGGAACTTCCTGGCATGTCTTCCCTCCTGAACCCAGTGAAAGGTGTCCCCAGGCCTAAGTGGCATTCCAAGGTGTTCGCGGCTCCAGTGACACCCCCTGGGGTTTGACAGGAGCCCAAGTCCAGATAGGTTTTGTGACCTGCTCTACACTGTCCCAGCACTCTCTCAGTAACTATTTAGGCATGAATTAACTTCCTCCAGAGAGCAGTGATTCAGGGCCAGATGTAATCTTCCAGCTTTAGGGGGAAAGGTGAGTGCCCCAGCCTTTCTCAGGTGCCCCACCAATAAGGCCAGCCCTTCATCCCAAGAAGCCTTGTCTCACTTGGACCCACCCTCATGCACAGATGCACACACGGATATTCTTACACACATGTATACATACACATACTCGATGCCCTGGACGGTCCGCAGTCCCCTGCTCTGAGCCATTGACCATCGGAACAGAAGCCTTGTGTGAGACCCACCCATTCGATAAATATCTTTGAATTCCTACTGTGTACCCTCCCATCTTCACTGCTCCCAGGAGCACCAAATAGCTCAGCTGTTGCATTACCTCCTTCAGCAAGTGTGTCCTTACAACAGCTGCAGCAACTCGCCCCCTCCAGGCCACCCCAAAAAAGATCAAGGGTTTTTATTAAGCTAGACAACTGCTTAGCCCTCTCCACTAGCCCACCTCTCCATTCCCAAGGAGGTGAGACCAAGTGAACATGGGCCCCAGACAGGAGGACCCAAAGAATGGGGCCATGCAGATGGGACTGACCACTCCTCAGCTGGCCCCAGGGAGCAGAAGAGCCTTAGAGCTCAGACCCACCTTGAGGCAGAGGCTGAAGGGGGTGCTGGTTCCCCTGCCCTCAACCTGTCGCTAGGGAATCCATTTCCCTCCCTACCCTGGTGTCCCATCTGGGCCCCCAGAGTTAGGAGGTGCTGCTCTGAGAACAGTTGTCAATGATGAGCTGAGCTGTGAGAGGGATTTTCTTCTTTGTGGACCCCGCAGGCCCTGGTTTCAGAGCAGTTGGCAGGAAAGTGGTGGAATGTTGATCAATCAAAGTTATATTCGCCATGAGCTGAGCCCTGAGAACTGGACTCAGATTCACCCATGGCAGAAGCAAATGGCTGATTTCAAAGAACCTAAAGCAAGTTCTGCTGCTGGAAACAGACCTGGGTTCAAATCCTGCCTTCACCCCTTCTTGACTGCGTGACCTTGAGCAAGACACAAACTCTCAAAATCTTAGCTTGCCCCAATAAAATCTGGGCAAAGACAGAATGAAGGTCCAAAATAAGCATTAATAATACATTCTTACACTCTTGCAACGTGCCAGACACTGTCCATCCCAGACTTGACTGTAGAAACAGAACCTCCCACTTCTCTCCACATGGTAATGACATCTCAAAGGTGGACTTCAAAAATAAATGAATGAGGGATCTCCCTGGCAGTCCAGAGGTTAAGACTCTGAGCTTTCAAGGGGCGCAGGTTCGACCCCTGGCCAGGGACTGAGATCCCACATGCCTTGCAGTGTGGTCAAAACAAAATAGATAAAAGAATGAAGTCTTTGTGTGTCTTTAAGACAGGCCCTAGGGACACGACTGAGCGACTTCACTTTCACTTTTCACTTTCATGCATTGGAGAAGGAAATGGCAACCCATTCCAGTGTTCTTGCCTGGAGAATCCCAGGAACAGGGGAGCCTGGTGGGCTGCCATCTCTGGGGTCGCACATAGTCGGACACGACTGAAGTGACTTAGCAGCAGCAGCAGCAGCAGCAGCAGGGAGGTAAGGAGCAGTATATTTTTATTATTACGAATACTAGCACATGAACAAGTTGTATTCTGTGTCCCTGTCAGCAGATCACCAATATAATGGAAGATGCCTTTTCTCACAGTTCCCCTAAAGTGTCAATCCTGGCTTCTCTGGGTGGAGGCAGAAGAGGTTCTTCTGATCACAGGGGTTCAGACCAGTTTGAGATTGTGCACAGATGGCATGGAAAGGCCAGAGCACTGGATCTGGAGCTGTGGGACCTCAGGCAAGTCCCTTCCACTGTCAGCACCCCAAGTTTCATCTGAAAAATAGGGTATGTTCTCCCTAAATCTGTTTTTAACCTTGCTGCCTGGCACTGAGTAGATGCTGAAAAATTGTTGGAGGAAACAAACTTGGAGAATTCTTAAATCTGAGGGGACACCGAGAGAGTGCTGGATGGGCTGGCTGAGTCTTTTACTCCTGCCAAGGGATGAAGCAGGTGCTGAGGACAAGAGGCCCAACGAAAGAAGAGACTTGGAAGAAACCCCAAGCAGAGGGTGAAATAGCAGGAAGTTTGCCTCTGAGCCCTCCTCCCACGCAGCACCCACCCAACACACACAAGGCCCACTAGCCTTCATACTCTCTGTGAACCCTGTTTCTCCTTCAAGGGCCAACTCAAGGACCCCCTCCTCAGGCAAACGTCCTGGCACTTCAAAGAGACCCCCCCCCCCGGACACACACTCTAAGCAGCAGTCACCCCCGTTCAGGCTAACCAGTCCAGATCAAGAGCCCCCTGGAGAAAATCCCCACCGTCTCAGCTCCCAGCTGGAAGCAGGTGGCCCCATGAACGATTCAGGACAAGAAGGAAAACAGCGTCAACAAGAGTTAAGTTGGCGAGTTCCTCGGCTGCTTGATTTCCCGAGTGTCACCCTTCTCCTCTAAGACTGAGGTCCCTATCTGCAGGCAGTCTCAGGGAGGGAGTCAGGCGTTTCTGGCAGGGCTTCCCCCATACTAGGTACATCATAATAGTCCCTATTGTCATTATTATTAGGAAAGAAAGGAGAGGTTACAGGACCAGCGATTAGGACACTGGATGTCAGCTCTCAGAACGCCTTTAGACCTCAGGTGTTTGCCAGGGGCACGCCTCCAAGCTTTTTCCATCTGGGGAGATCAAAATTCACCATGTTTGGGGTTCTTCTGTCAGACCAACGGAGAGAACGGCCCTTCTCTGAGTGTTCTCTGAGGCCCCTCGACCAAAAAGTCAAGGAGTCAGATCCCACATTCTCAGCGACTGAGGGGACCTCGAAATCTCCTTCCCCTGAGGAGTCCCCACAGGTCAAGCCGGCAGCCCCACGAGTCTCTTGCAAAAGCCTTGGGTCCAGTGGGTCACCCGGGGGGGCGACAGATCAGAAAGGAGGTGCCGCGTGGCCGGGAGTGGGAGTTGCGCGCACCTGCCGCAGGTGAGGCCCAGCCATGCGGAAGGGGGAGGAGCCGTCGCAGCAGCACGCAGGTGAACCGACCCTGGGCTCCCAGGAACTAGGCCGAGGGCTGCCACGGGCTCCAAAGTGACGGCTGCGAGGCGGCCACGTCGCAGACAGAGGCCCCCGTGACTCCAAGTCCCGCGCGGCGCGGCGGCCCCAGGAGAACATTCGAGGCAGCGGCAGCGTTGGAGGCCCCGGGTCCGTTCGGTATTTGAATAGCACAAAGGAACCGCCTTGGTCTGATTGGCCAGCTTAGTGGCCCCGGGGCGGGCAGCGTCCGTCACTCGGGAGGTTTGAGGCGCTCTCATTGGCTCATCAGGTGTGGGGCGGGGCCCAGGCGCCCGGCTAAATAGCTGGGGCCCGGGCCGGCCGAGGCTCATTGCTTTGGCGCCGTCTGGGGAGCACGAGCCCGCGGGTCGCGCGCAGCGCGTGGTGGCGGCTCCTCTCGGAGCGCAGCCGACCCGCTGACCCGGGCTCCGTTTCCCCTGCCCAGCGCGTCCCAGAGGCCGGCTGGAAGCCGAAACAGCAGCAGCCTTAGCAGCAGCAACGGCCGCGGCTGCTTCGCCGCCGCCGTCTTCAAGGGAGCATGGAGTGCGCCCTGGACGCCCAGAGCCTGATCAGCATCTCCCTGCGCAAGATCCACAGCTCCCGGACCCAGCGCGGCGGCATCAAGCTGCACAAGAACCTCTTGGTGTCCTACGTGCTCCGCAACGCGCGCCAGCTCTACCTGAGCGAGCGCTACGCCGAGCTCTACCGGCGCCAACAGCAGCAGCAGCAACAGCAGCAGCAGCCGCCCCACCACCAGCACCAGCACCTCGCGTACGCGGCGCCGGGCATGCCGGCCAGCGCGGCCGACTTCGGCCCTCTCCAACTTGGCGGCGCCGGGGACGCGGAGGCGCGCGAACCGGTCGCCCGTCACCAGCTGCACCAGCTCCACCAGCTCCACCAGCTGCACCTCCAGCAGCAGCTGCAACAGCACCCGGCGCCCAGGGGCTGCGCGGCGGCAGCGGCGGCCGGGGCGCCCGCGGGCGGCGCGGGGGCGCTCTCGGAGCTGCCCGGGTGCGCCGCGCTCCAGCCGCCGCACGGCGCGCCCCACCGCGGGCAGCCCTTGGAGCCGCTGCAGCCGGGTCCTGCGCCGCTGCCGCCGCCGCCGCCGCCCGCCTCTCTCTGCCCGCGGGACCCTCGCGCCTCGGCCGCCTGCTCTGCGCCCTCCGCGCCCCCTGGGGCCGCCCCTCAGGCCGCGGCCGCCGCCTCCCCGCCCTCCTCCCCGGCCCCCGCCTCCTCCCCCGGCTTCTACCGGGGCGCGTACCCGGCCCCCTCGGACTTTGGCGTGCACTGCAGCAGCCAGACCACCGTGCTGGACCTGGACACTCACGTGGTGACCACGGTGGAGAACGGCTACTTGCACCAGGACTGCTGCGCCTCCGCCCACTGCCCCTGCTGTGGCCAGGGCGCCCCGGGACCCGGCCTGGCGTCCGCCACCGGCTGCAAGCGCAAGTATTACCCTGGCCAGGAGGAGGAGGACGACGACGACGACGATGCGGGCGACCTGGGGGCCGAGCCCCCCGGGGGCGTCCCGTTCGCCCCCTGCAAGCGCGCTCGCTTCGAGGACTTCTGCCCGGACTCGTCCCCGGACGCGTCCAACATCTCAAACTTGATCTCCATCTTTGGCTCGGGCTTCTCCGGGCTGGTGAGCCGACAGCCGGACTCCTCCGAGCAGCCGCCGCCGCTCAACGGGCAGCTGTGCGCCAAGCAGGCGCTCGCCAGCCTCGGCGCCTGGACTCGAGCCATTGTCGCCTTCTAGGGACCCCCGAGGGCACGGGGCCCCGGGGCCCCGCGGGGCTGGGGCCAGACAAAGACTCGGCCAAGGGGCGAGAGGAGGGAACGAACGGGCGCCCGGCCACTCCGGGCTGAGCAGGGGGCGAGCAGAGGGAGACGGCTGATGTTTTATAAATTGTAAAATAAAAAAAAAGAAATCTAAGATCTTGGACTTTATTTTTGCAGAGAGAAAAAGCGCCTATTTAAGTATGCTTTGTGTTTCTCCTACTCTTTTTTTTTTTTTGTACCGATTGCAGTGGTGTTTAGCGAGGAGCCAGCCACGTGAGGAAGGGCTGCTGCCCGGAGGAGGTGCCGGGCAGCCGGGGGGCGAGGCAGGGCGCCCGGACCGCCGGGGCGCGCCGAGGGCGCAGCGCAGGAGGGCGCGGGGTCTCGGACGCCGATTCCAATCAGTTGTCAGACCCAGGAAGCCCGGAGCTCTGTTCTCTCGAGTCCCTCCGCGGGGTGAGGAATGGGTCTTGTGAAATCCTGAGCAAAAACAAAGGCAAACTCTATCTCCGAAAGGGAGGTTTGGGTCACATTTCCTCTCTGGGGGCGGCCTCCAAAGTTCTCAAAATGAGAAGGCAGAAATGAAAACACTTCAACTTTTTTTTTTCTTTTCTTCCCGGGGCGGGTGTCTTGAACCTCTCGTCTCCCCGCCCCTCTGGCTCTGTTCTCCTCCCCTCCTCCACCCGTCTTCCAGACCCGGAGGTGGCGCCGGACACCCCGACACTCTCGGACACTGTTTGGGAAAGGGGTAGGGGGCGGGCACGGCCGACTACATTTCCCATCATGCCCAGCACTGCGGTCCCCACTAAACAAAAAAGGAAGTCGATTCCTTCACCTGGATCCCCGGCGGCCCCGAGAGAGGGAGGGGCCGGGACCGCCGACTGCATTGGAGACTTTTCTCTAAGTTCCTGGTCAGATGTGGGGTGTGGGGGTGTGTGTGTGTGTGTGTGCTTCTAAGTTGCACTATCCTGGTTCAGTCTTCTGTTGCATTTCATGAAACCAGCATTGTTCGAGCCCGTAAGAACCCCGTCCTGTGTCTTCAGCTTGATAGATTTTGTTTAATTTAAAGCCTTTTGTTGTTAAAAAAAAAAAAAAGGTGGGGTTCGCCTGCAGCCCCTCTGGTTCTCTGCCATCACACCATGTGGACTCCAAAACAAGTTGCCAACCCTTCCTTTCTTGGCCCTTCTCCCTCCTTCCCCTGTATTTTTGTGCATTCTGAATTGTGTATCAACCGGGTAAAACTGTTCAGATGATTTCTTTAAATTTATCATCTTAATAAAAAAAGTCGACTCTAGAGGATGGCGGTGCCTTGCTTTCAGGTCGGCCTGGAGGTGGCGGGAAGGATAGAGGGAGGTGACACGAGACCCCTACCCTCCTGCAAAGCCCAGCTCTCCTAGCCTGGGAGGGCAGGAGCTGCCCACATCCGCAGGGCCAGGGGTGGGAGAGGGATGGGAGGGAGTGCCGTTTGCTGGGGAAGAAGCCGGTGCTGCGCGCCTCCCCGGCCCCCCCGCCGCCTCTGCAGAGGGGCCTGACCCCCACGGGAACCGGTCCCCCCGCCCCCAGGGTCTCCAGCAGGAAGCCGAGCGAGCCACCATCACATTTCCTAACCCAGCCAGGGGCGCAGAGCCTGCTCGGCCTCAACTCAGAGCTCTCTTGGGCCGGGGAGAGCCGCCGGGGGACTTCGGGGGCTTCTGGGCCACCCACAGTCCCCGCCCTGCGCCTCCGCCCGCACGTCCGCACATCTCCGGCTGCAACTTGGGGAAGTTTTTTCCCTTTTTTTTTTTTTTTTTTTAAGTTGAGTTTGTTATCACTGCTCGGTGCCACTTGGTGGTGTGCTGGCGGCGTCTCCCTCCCTCCTCGCGCCCCTCCCTTCTCCCTCTCCGCGCCCTCCCGCCCGCCTCTCTTCTTCCCTCCCCAGTGGATGGAGGCAGGAAGGCTCCAGGCGCGCTCTGCGCTCTGACCACCTACGGAATGACCTCAGAGTGGGAGAATGTGCCAAGGCCCCGAGGAAGCTCGCGTCCTCCCCACTGGAACCAAATTCACATCTGGAGCCGCGCCTCGGGCCCGGGGGCGCGCGGGGTGGTTCCAGCTTAAGAGGGGATAGGAAAGAAAGACTGAAGGGGAGGAAAAAAGAAAAAAAGAAAGAAAAAGCAAAGTGGCAGCTTGCTCTTGATTTGATAGCTGGCCCCCCCTCTCTCTGTCCCTGGCTGTCTCCCCAGTGCTCTCGCTCGCTTTCTCGCCCCTGCGCTCCCCTTGGCTGCGCGAGCCCCTCCCCCCAGCAGGACTGCTTACACACCCCCACCCTAGCCTTCACGCCCCTCTCAGGGAGAGGAAGGGCTGCAGCCGAAAGGACCCCCCACCCCCACCCCAAGCCTCGGAGAGGCGGACGCAAGCCAGTCCCAGGAGCCCGCTGGGTTCTGGGTCCCGGTGACGCGCGAGGCGAAGTTCTCGGGGACACTCCAGAGCCAAGGGGCTTGCGGGGGGGGGGGGGGCCGCGAAGGGCCCACGATGGGGGAGGAGGAAAGAAGGAGGCTACGGAGGCGTGAGTTCCGGGGAGGAAAAGCACCTTCACCCCCCCTCCACCCCCACACACACAAACAGGGCTGTTTTCTCGGCCTCCTACGGGAAGAGAAGAGTCTGGAGCTGCTGAGGAGGGGGAACAGTGTGTCGCCCTCCTCCCCGTGCGCCCCCCACCCACCCATCCCCTGCAAATCCAAGGAATAGCCGTTTGATGCGCGGTTTTGATTCAATCCACCAAGCCAGTTGCCACAGCTCCCCCTAGCGCCGCTTCCAGGGCGCTGCAGAGGCTGAGGCTGGGAGTGGGCGAGGCACAACCCGGGGTGGCGGAGGGTGCTGCGAGGGGCTGCTCCGCGCCCACCCCGGGCGCAGCGCGGTCTGGCTCGAACCCTGGCTGGAGCGGAAACCCAGGGGCTGCGTGCGTTCTCCACTCCGGGCCCGCCTCGAGGAAGGGCACGTGGTCGGCCGCCTTTGTTGGGAGGTCGGACCTGGGCACCCGAAGGGACCAGCCGAGGGGCTTGGGACCTCCCACCTGTCCCTTACTGGCAAGGGAGCGTGGGTGGTGGCCTGCGAAATAAGAGCTCTGAACTGAACGCGGACCCAGGTTGTCCTCCCCTTTGCTAGGTTTTCTTGAGCTTCAGCTGTGCCCAGAGACCTCAGGCATATTGGGATCCAGGGATCCCCGTGGACAGGGGGTGGAGGGCGCCGGGACCACCCGGAAGAGAGATGTCCTTCCACTCAATTATCTTTTCAGGGCCAAGGGACCTTGGGCAGCCACGCAAACGGTCAATGCCCTGAGCACAGCGTGCAGCAACCGATAACACAATCCCCTGGCCGGCCACCTCTCACACTCAGAAGGTCCACCTGAAATAGCAACACAAGCCATCCTGATGTTACAGTACACCCCGCACTGAAGGCCACACCCACCCAAATGCATTGTCCCCAACACAAGAGCCCTAAGGAGCATCCCCACTCCACTCGATGCCATGACCCCTCCCCTGGAGGTTGGCGAGAGCTCTGCCTGCCCTCCCAGGACATCCTGAGAAACTAACATATGCTCCCCAGCAGAACACAACTGAAAGCAAGGCAACATGGGTCTTGGGGAAGGAGAAAGAGGGGCAGGCCGGCAGGCAAACCAGGAGTCCACAGACCCACATGCACAGACAAGCCCTGCTCTTTACAGGAAAATGACCCAGACAGACCCCAGAGGAGCCCCCAGGCAAGACTTGGGGTTGGGGGCACTCATTGAGGAGGTAGGGAGATTGGAAAAGACTGGGGACTTAGTGATGAGACAGAGCTTTCAGAGAAGAGCAGTTCTGGAAGCCAGACTCTAGAAAGCTCTCCCCCCCTCCCCAGGTTAACCAGTGCACACGCATGCACACACACGCACAATTCCCCTAGCTCCTAGAACACTGCAGGTTCTGCTGCCCTTGATATGTGGTGTAGGGCTGAGCCAGGCTCCAAGCTGTGCTCCTAGCAATATGGAGCTGCTGGGATGACAGCTGAGAGCCTGGGAGAGCTGCAGGCTGCCCTCCAGGGAAGCCAGGGGCTGAGGATGCCCTGGGCTCCCAGGAGGGTCACTGCGTGGGGTGCTGAACTCTGAGTGCTTCTATTCTGTGTATGTGTGTGTTTGTGCGTGGGTAGGGGGGGGTGTCATTCTGGTAACAGGGTGAGTCTTTCTGCCTCTCCATGCATGGGACACACATTTTCAGGGTGTCCCACTTAGTGCCTAGCCAGGGCAAAGCCCTGAGCTGATCACTTCAAAAAAGAACATCAAAGAAAAGGACAGTGAAGTCCCTCCGTATGAATTCACAGAGTTTTCCCAGCTATTCTCAGAGAAATATACCATGAGCGTCCTTGTTTTAGAAATGAGAAAGGTTGCCCGAAATCACACGACTACGAAGTGGCCAGTCTTACTGCCGGAATTCACAGTCTAGTGGAGAAGGATTTATTACATACTACAGTGTGAGCCGTCAAATGACCTGGATGTTGTCTAAATAGCAACACTGGTTAGTTGCAGCTGAACCTGAACTAGCAGATTGGGGGCACACATCTTCTAACACTTCATGCTCTGGGTGGAGGGATGGAGAGACACACAGGACAGTGGTGTCTTATCCTACCCCACCCAGCACAGAAACTGACCTCTTCCTAGCATTTGTCAGGACCCTTATGATAGGGGACAGTGGAGCCAGCATGGGAGGAAGTGGGATTTCTTGGTTCATGGCACTCAGCTGTACAGTGGGCAGAGCTGGAGCAGGCTTCAGGTACAACTGGATTCAGGGACAAACCTCCAGATGCTCTCTCTGCCTCCTGTGACGTTCTTCTCTGCACTGGGTGCCCACTCTCCTGCTGCAGACCCATTTCTCATGACAGCAGCTCCTGGCTTCCCATCCCACATCTTCGCCACCCAAGAACGGCTATCCTCTTCTCTTGTCAGCTCAGAAGATCTCAGGGAAGGACCCTGTCCTGTCCCAAACCTGCAGCAGAGTTAGAGGGTGGTTGGTCTCCCCCGCTGCAAGCTCACGGACAGAGAAGGAGGTCTCTTCTCAGAAAAGTGACAGACCAAAGATGTCCTCCAGAGAGAGGAAGTTAAAGGGGGCATTTTCATGTGGGACTTGGGGACACCCAGGGCGCAGGCATGGCTGCTTCAGGGCCTGGGTGATTAAATGCAGCCAACACAGCTCTGGAAAAAAAATACTCGCCTTGCTCCTCACCAGGATAATGAAGCCACAGGGCCATCTGATTCTTCCCGGGGCTGCCACTCAGGAATCACCAGGGGAGGGGAGGCTGCAGGCCCCGGGGCAGGGACAGTGACAGGAGCCACCCTCGGGGGACTAGGGCAGTGGGTACCCACAAGGAGGCCCAAGTGGAGGAACTTGGCTGGAGCTCATACATGGTTCCCCCTGGCACTCCCAGACCCAGCTGAAAAAGCTTTGAAGGGAGGCCAAGGTGCTGGCCAGCAGAATGGAGAGGGACCTGCTGAAATTAACATGCCTGCCTGTACACCCCCAGCTGGCAGGGCCCAGGGACATCTGGGGAACAGGTAACATTATTGATCACATGTGCAGACGAAACCGACGGAATAGAAGCTGGAAAATACTGAAACACTTGAAAGGTGGAGAGAATACAGATGACCTTTGTTTCACCATTCGCACATTTCTGTGTTTTCCAAATTTTCTACAATGAGCATGTATCACTTTTATATTTAGAATAAAAAAAATTAACGCCATATTTTTCAGAGAAAATAATGTGATGTGACAGGTACTATCATCAATGTTCAGCATGCTACAGAGCAGAGTGCGGGGAGCAGGGCTATTCAACCTTTCTGAGGCAGGCTCAACCCCTGAGAACAGAGCTCTCGACCAAGAGGCCTTGGCTCCCCAGAATTCAGCATGCCGCACTCTGTCTCTGCCAAGAGACTGTGAGACAAAAAGACAAACCCCAGGGAGGCATTCTGGAGGGAGTCTTGCTTGTTCTCACCTCTGACCCCTGTCCCAACTTTGCCCCGTCCTTCCCATCAATCATCACAGAATGTTTTGCTCAGAGTTTTGCTAGATTACCTGGCCAGGTGGGTAGTTAAGAGGGAAATGCTCAGGAAGTGTCTTCAGTGACTTAAACTGAAACTAAAGACAAAGTCGCAAAGCTCAGCACAAAGCTCTGTGGACTAGGAGTCTGGAAACCCAGGGGCAGACTCTGGCTTGGCTATAGGCTCGGCTTGGGACCTGGGATGAGTCGTTTTCCTAGCTGGCCCACATTCCCAGGTCTGAAGGGATAGAGTGGGAGGAAACAAGGAAGGTCCGAATCCAATGTTGACACTCCAAATATAGACAAAAGAACCATTGCTTCCAGCCGTCTGATATCTAATCACAGTAAGAAAACCGCCAGTGGCAAGATCAGACTCCACATCTACCCACGAGAATGGCCACCTGCCTCTGTCACTGACTCATTCAAGAAATGCATGGACTCACCCATTAATTCAAATATATTGAGTACCTGTATATGCCAGGCCCTGTGCTAGGCACTGAGGATGTGGCATGAACAAGATAGACAAGCACCCTGCTTTTATGGAGCTTATGTGCTAATGGAGAGACAGACAATAAGTAAGTGAACCACTGAACGCTGAGATAAGTGCTGTGGGAAAATGAAACAGTGAGGAGCTGGCAGCATCACTTTAAATCTGGTGATTGGAGAGGGTGACACATGAGCTGAGATCTAAATAGATCAGCTGTATTAGTCAGTATAGGATAAGCTCTGCCGCGGTAACACATTAATCCCCAAATCTCAGCAGTTCAACACAACGCAGATTAATTCCTTGATCATGCAAAGGCCAGCTGAATGGGACAACTCTCCGGGATGCTTCCCCCCACGCAGTGGCTCAGCGGCAATTCAGGAGTTGGATTATTCTGCAAGGGAAGGAATTCTGCTCACTTAACACTCACAGCCCATTGGCCAGAATTAGCCCCATGACCCTGCCTAACTGCAAGGGGCCTGGGAAAGAGAAGTGAAGTGCCGATGCGTGAGCTCTAGAAATCTCTACCACCCTAGCTGGATGAACAATGGGGGAAGAGCATTCCAGGCAGAAGGACTAAACACAGGAACTCATTGACATGTTGGAACTGGAAGATGGCTCTCAAGAGGCAGAGGGCAATGGGCAGAGTGGCAGGAGGTGGGACCAAAGAGGAAGGCAGGGATGGGAGGATTCAGTTGTCACCCAAGAAGGGGCTTCTTGGAATGCTTGGCACACAGCACGCACTCAAGAAATGGTAGTGATTATTGGTGTTATAGAAAATTCCCGCCTTCCCCCAGGGCAATGGTGGGGAGGGGGTTGCTCGGGGGATGGGGACAGAAGGAGGGGATAAACCAGTATAACAACAGTCTGGAGCAGCTGTCCCAACCAGTTTCCCTGGTGACACCGGAGAGGCTGAGGCTCCAGGCCAATGCGAGCTTTGTCCTTCTTTCCAATGGACGGAGGAGGGTGGGAGGGCTGTCCTAGGGCAATACACCAGTTCCCTGTGAGACATCCCCTCCCTGGAAGTTATTAATATCAAATGACGGAGTGTGGACCAGCACGCAGAGACCAAGCACCAGAGGGCTTCCTGGGGCCACCTCCCCACGAGGGGGCCTGTCCAAAGATGGGACTTGTCGTTCTAAGTTCAGCCATCGGAGCCACACCGACCTGGTTACCCACAGGGCTCCGCCACTTTCTAGGAGACACTAGGCTCTTCGGGCCCTTTTCCTAGTCTCCAAACCCTTGTCTGCACAGTGAGGATGCTCGTGAGCACCCACCTATGCAGTGAGCCTTCTACAGCCCTGCGCCTGCCATACAGCCAGCGCCCAATAAACCAGAGTTGCGATATCATCACTGGTCAGCTCCGCTGAGATAATACACGTCCTCTGCAAAATGCAGGACACTTTTTGTTCTGACTCTCTCCTGTTGAACAAAACTGATTACCTAAGAAGTAAGAAGATGCACCTTTATCCAGAGGGACTCAGTCAAGATCTTTTCACTGCTGGGACTGCAGAAGGCGAATTAAACTCTGGTGGATTTTTTGGGTCTTTCCACAAATTGGCACTCGTGTCTTCAAAAAGGTTAATCTCCAGTGAGGTGTCTGGATATCTTCGAGGCCTGGCTATGCCTGACAGTCAACAGTTACTTGGTGCGGGTTTAACGACTTCATTCAGAATGTAGGCTTGGTGATGGAATGAACGAAGGGATGGATTCAGGGAGTGAGTTAAAGGAGAAACAGTGGCTGAGAGATGATTTGCCCACCCTCCCCCAGTCAACCCCTTCCCCACTCTTGGGGAACCCTTGGGTCTCTAACTCCTCCCCACTCTGCCCCCGCCAACCCAGTCATTTTCTGATGTTTCTTAAACACTCCCTAGAGCCTTTCTCACTTTCCTTTCCTGGCTCCCAGCCGCCCTCCAGGCCACACACTCACACACACATACATCCCTCACCCCAGGGGGGAACGTGAGGGTCTCCTTTGACACCCAGATCAACCAGCCTGAGGAAGGTTGGAAGGCTGAGGAATAAAGCTTCCTTTTGTTGGGACAAAGAACAGGTGGTCTAACTCAAATAAAGGACCTGGCCGAGAACAGAACAGGTCCATTTGGGGAGGGGCAGTCAGATCTCTGCGTGACTCACAGACATTTTGGGTGGATTGTGTTATTTAGTCGTGTCTGACTCTTTTGCAACCCATGGACTGCAGCACACTAGGCTTCCCTATCCTTCACTATCTCCGGGAGTTTGCTCAAACTCATGTCCACTGAGTCAGTGATGCCATCCAACCATTTGGATGGATGGACAGTTCCAAACACTTTAAGCCAACCGAGAAGTCCAGGTATCCAGATTCCCAGGCCTAGATCCTCTCCTCTGCAGGTCCCCCCTTATTCAGGCCTCAGAAACTCAATCGAAGCTGACTGAAGCAAAAAAGAACTTCATTGGCTCAGGAACTGGAAAGTCCATGGTGTTTCAGCTCCAGGCACAGCTGGACCCAGAGGCTCACATGATGTCACCAGGGCTCACTCACAGTCTCTTGGCATTTCCTGTCTCTTCTTGGCCTTTTCTTGGGTTTTCTCTGGGGCGTGAGCAAGAGGGCCACCAGCCAGGGCCAGCTCCACCAGCACATGACTAGTATAGCCACCACCAGGGCCCCACGTTCAAAAGACTCCAGGCCTGGGGTTCCACACCCTGCTGTCTTGATGGGGCTTAACATTTATGCTGTCCTGAAATCCATAATCATTTTGACTTTGAATCTGCGTTTTGTAAGTGAAATGGATGAGACAATGAAGCATGCGCTGAGGGCTTGAAATTTCAACTCCCTTGCCATCCTGCCTCCTGGTACCTCCTTGCCTCCCTAGAAGAGGTTCTCTGCCCCTGACTCCCCTATCTCTGGCTCCCGGCCCTGCCTGGCATCCCCTCTCATGTGACCACTGCTCCCCTTCACCCTGGGAACAGACAGGGAGGATGGGGTCAGGCTACATGCCCAGCAGCACCACAGGGCATGGCGACAGCCCTTGTTACCCTGGGTTGGAAGCACCACGACCTGTCTAGAAACCAACAAGAGACTGTGACTAGGAGGAGGCGAGCCTCTTACCTACCCTCTATCCAGGGACTAAGGTGTGTGTTGGGGGGGGGGGGGGGCGGGGGGGGTCACTCCTCTGCTGGAGGTTGAGATGAGTCCTTTTGTGGGGGAGGTGCCTAGATCCAAGCTCTGATCAGAACTCAGCACATCAGCCTGGTGGTTGGTGGAAGGAGTAATTCAGTAACTGTCAGGCCCAAGAGAGAGAGGAAACACGCACGTGGTCACGCATGGCCTGGTGGAGGGATGTCTGCGAGGTTCTGCGATATCCCCTCAGCCACTCCACTGGCCTGGGGGATCCTCTCCTCCTGTGTGTGTGTGTGTGTGTGTGTGTGTGTGTTAGTTGCTCAGTCATGTCCAACTCTTTGCAACCCCGTGGACTGTAGCCCATCAGGCTCCTCTGTCCATGGGATTCTCCAGGCAAGAATACTGGAGTGGGTAGCCATTCCCTTCTCCAGGGGATCTTCCCAACCCAGGGATTAAACTTGGGTCTCCTGCATTGCAGGTGGATTCTTTACCATCTGAGCCACCAGGGAAGCTCTCTCTCCTCCTATAACCTTCTTGAATCTGGTTTGTATCTGTCTTTTCTGGCCATGTCAAGGTACCGTCAAGGACTAGCCACAAAATACAAATTGTGTAACTTGTGTTACACGAATTAAATGCTCTAATATTTTAAACTGGTATTGCACAACATGAAGATGAATGGTAAAAATTCATGCTAATCACTTAACATTTTTATTTTTTCCTTATTTAGAATGACACAGCAGATAGAAAAATAAAAAAAATAAAAACCCACCACGACAAGTTGAGAGTCGGTGGAAGGAAGGAAAAGTGTTCTAGCTACTGCTAGTGGTACTCTTTCTTGCTTTTTGAGCAGAGGATCCTGCATTTGTATTTTGCACTGGGCCCACAATTACACCACTGGCCCTTTCGCTAGCATCCCCAGGATAACTTTTCCCCAGCTTAGCAACCTTGGCAGAAGGAGCATCTTCCCATGGTTCCAACAGGAAGTACCAGGGATGCCACTCATTGGCACAGTCTGGGTCACGTGCTCATTCCTGAACCAATCACAGCTGATGGGGAGCCAGGAGCCCTCTGATTGGCCAGGTCTGGGCATATGTCCATCCCTAAGGTTAAGGGGATTGGTCAGCCCACTTCAGCCCCTTTCCATAGGTACTCCATAGGGAAGAGGGATTCTATTCCCAGAGAAATGAGAGCTGCACAGCCACCAATCCCTGATATCTGTCCTTTCACCCCTCTTGCTTAGCGTGAAAAACAAAACCCCCCAAATATCAGCTGGGCAGAGAGCAATTTAGTTCTATTCTCCTGGCTCGTAACTCCCCAGTTTCCTTTGTGGAGCCTAAATGACAACCCACTCCAGTATTCTTGCCTGGAGAATCCCCATGGACAGAGGAGCCTGGCGGGCTACAGTCCATGGGGTAGCAAAGAGTCGGACACGACTGAGCGACTAACGCTTTCGCTTTCTCCCCTTCCTCGAAATGAGGGGAGGCTCTGGGCTCAGACCTTGGCCCCCTTCTCCTTCCTGTCACGTTCTCCCAGCAAAACTCATGCAGTCCCATCGACCAGCTGACAACTCCATCTCCAGCTGGGACCTCTATGCCGAATGCAACCCAGAGGTCCCAGCCCTGTGTGACTTCTCCTCTTGGGGCACTGGGCATCTCAGAACCCAAACCCCTGAGAACCACCGCCAACACCTACTCCCCGGGTCTTTCCCATTCCATCAATGGCACCATCATCCAGTAAGTTACATCAGAATATCTGAACTCCTTCTTTTCTCAGAAACCCAAATCCAGTCCATCAGCAAATTCTGGCAGCTCCCCTTCAGAGGAGATTCACAGCCCACCCTCTTCACCACCATCGATTTTGCTCTCCTAGTCCAACCACAGCATCGCTCCCCTGGATCACTGCACTAACCTGCTAACTAGACTTCCTAGTTTAGTGGTTGCTGGTGTTGTTGTTTGTTAACTATTTATTCATTTGATTGCAGTGGGTCCTAGTCACAGCCTGCAGGATCTTTAGTTATGTCATGAGGTAGTTAGTTCCCCCTGCATTGGGAGCACAGAGTCTTAGCCTCTGGCCCACCAGGGAAGTCCTAGACTTCCTATTTTGTTCTCAGCCTCCTACTGTCCACTTTCCTTATTCTCTGATATTTGAAGATATTTAAAACAGACCATATCCCTCCCCAACTCAAAACTTCCCAGTAGTGTAAATGTTTAAAACCAGTTGGAAGGTGGAGGGCAGGGTTCATCTGTAGAAACTGCACATCTTGGTGGTGTAAATACTCCCAGCTAGGCAATTCCAAGCTGCCAATGTGACGTCACTGAACGTCACAGAGTGGGAAAAAGATGTACATGACCAGCTTGCAAAAGCCCCCAGGTGGGACTCCAGCACACTCTCCTGCAGGCCAACTCAGATCAAAGCACAGAGTCCTTTTATGGCCCAGCTGGCTCCGTGCTGCCCAGCCCGGCTGCCTTTCCACTCATGCCCTTGCTTCCCGTCACTCACTGCCCTCCGGCCTCTACCTTGCCCTCCGAACTGCCAAGGCTGTTCCCACTTCAGGGGCTTAGCAGGTGCTCTGTGAGCGTGTTCTCGCAGCTCTCTCCATGGCCGACTCTCGCTCCCATGTCACCCTGACTACCTCTCTAAGGTAACACCCCACTGTTGCATTCTCCCTGATTTTTCCGTAACCTGTATCACTGCCTGATGTGGTTTTTTTTTTTTTTTTTTCCATTTTTTCTTTTTTAATTTGGTTGCACTTAGTTGTGGCATGTGGGATCTAGTTCCCTGACCAGGGATTGAACCCAGGCCCCCTGCACTGGGAACACAGAGTTTTAGGCACTGGACCACCAGAGAAGACCCACTGCCTGATGTTTTACAGTAGATTTATGTGTTCATTCATCCCTCTTCCTCACTAGGGCAGGAAGACATCTGACCCTTCTCTGTCCCCAGCTCCTGGAGAGAACAGTGTACCACACATAGTAGGTGCTCAGTAAACTTCCATTGGCTGAATGGATCCACTTCTCTGGGTCAGCCAGGCACTGGGGAGATGGTATGAATAAGTGCTGGCTCCTGTCAGTGAAGCAGAGGAGACCCACGGGGGAGGCCTCAGATGCAAAGAAGAGGCCAGCTAGGAGGCCTGTTTCCAGCAGAGCCCTGACTGCCGGGATGGACACTTTGACCTTTCCCTCGTATGTCAGGTGGCATCTGTCTGTTATCCAAAGCAGAGCTTCTCCTGTTCCATCTCTTTCCTTGCTGCTGTGCCTCTCCACCCCTGGGGATCTCCCACAAACAGCCTACTCAAAGCCAAGTTCACATGGTCTGCCCTGCCTTCATCCAGGATGCTTCCTTGTGATTCTCTGAATGAACCGCAGAACCATCCAACTTTAGAGCTAGAGACCCTGGAAAGTTGTCCTGCCAGCTTGACCCTCCATGGGGCCCCAGGGCTCCTGCATTGGGCCCTGGAGAGGGTCAACTTGGCACCTGGGACCCTGTCCAGCCCATGCTGTCCAGCTTTTCCTAGAACAACTTCAGGAAGTTTTATTCCTTCTTTCACTCTGGTGGCTCAGGCAGTAAAGAATCTGCCTGCAATGCAGAAGCAGCAGGAGACCGAGGTGGATCCCTGGGTTGGGAAGATCCCCTGGAGAAAGGAATGGCAATCCAGTCCAGTATTCATTCCTGGAGAAGTCCATGGACAGAGGAATCTGGCGGGCTACAGTCCATGGGGTCACAAAGAGTCAGACACGACTGAATGACTAACACTTTCACACTTTTCACTCAACAAAGAATTACTGGGCACCTACCTATTCTGGTAGGACCCTGATTCTGGGAAGGATTGAGGACTGGAGGAGAAGGGGGTAACAGAGGATGAGATGATGGGATAGCATCACCAACTCAATGGACATGAGGTTGAGCAAACTTCGGGAGATAGTAAAGGACAGGGAAGCCTGGCGTGCTGCAGTCCGTGGAGTGTCAAAGAATCAGATATGACTTAGTGACTGAACAACAACCTACTCTGGGGCAGTCACTATTCCGGGCACTGGAGATTCAGTGGTGAACACAATCGACCTGGTTCTTGCCCTCACCAAGCTTCCAATCTATAGAACAGAGGGCCTATGTCAGGACAGAGAACAGCTGATGTGGTCAGGGCTCCCTCTGCAACCTAGAGAAAGCAGGGAGGGCCCCTGGGAGTTGGTGGCATCTGAGCTGAACCCTGAACAACCAGACAGAGCCACTGTTCAACCTGGTGCCCAGGCAGGCCAAGCAGAGAGAACAGCAGGTGCAAAGACCCTGGGGCAGGAGTGAGATTGGCATCTTAGAGGGCCAGGGAGAAAGCACAGGGAGTGGTAGGAAAATGGAAAGGGTCAGAGGGGTCAGATCATAGTGTGAGTTTTCTGTTGGGAGTGAGAAGCCACTGGTGGAATACGATGGGACGCACCTGCGATCAGCTCAGTGTGGAAGCCAGGGCAGAGTGGAACCAGAGAAGGGGATACCATAGGGGCCTGCCGAGAGCTGACAGCCACTGACACCAAGGTGGCCACAGCGCAGGTCAGAGAGAAGTGGGCAGAGTTGGGTTATAATTTGGATAGACCCAGGCTTCCCTGGTGGCTCCAATGGTAAAGAAACTGCCTGCAACACGGGAGACCCAGGTTCAATCCCTGGGTTGGGAAGATCCCCTGGAGAAGGGAATGGCTACCCACTCCAGTATTCTTGCCTGGAGAATCCCATGGACAGAAGAGCCTGGTGGGCTATATAGTCCATGCGGTCGCAAAGAACTGGACACAACTGAGCAAATAACACTTTCACTTGGTTGGATCCAGTTGGACCTGCTCATGGGTTGGATTTGGGGAATGGAAGAAAGACAGGCTAAAGTCTGGATTGGGGGTCAGATGGATGGTGCTGTCCACAGAGACAGGCTGCATGGGCCTGGGGGAGAAGCAGGAGCCAGCAGCCACCAGCAGTTTCCAGGGCTGTAGAAATTCCTCCTCTTGCCCAGCTGGAAGTGCCTCATCCTGCTCACCAACACAGCACCCGCGCCGAACAAGCCCACGTCCCCTGATTCCGCAGGAGGAGCCAGAGACCTTGGGCCGCCACTGAAATCCTCCAAGCCCATTTCATCATCCCTAAAATGTGAAAGTGATGCCAGTTTCCGGGCTCGCTGAGGGGGCTCCGCGAGGGCACATGTAAGCACCTCTTGCGAGCTGACACGTGGCTGCCCGCCAGCACTGTCATTACCGGCCTTGCCATCCGCCTCTTCGTTGTCTTTGTGTGGACCAGCCCTGCCTCCCAGAAGGAAGCAGGGTTCTGGGAGAAGATGCCTCTCAGGCAGGGTTGACCCTGGAGAGACGAGCTCTAAAGCAGGAAGAGGATGGGGGGCTCTTAGGCCAACTGAGTGAGCATAGCACAAGGCAGTTAGGGCCACCCTGAGACCTCAGTCCAGGAGAGGCTACTGGGGCGTAAGCTTTGACGGGAGAGACTCAGCACCACCCCCATCCAGCCAGTACCTTGACCCGCTTGGGCCTTGATTTACTCCTCTGAGAAATGGGTACATAGTTGGCCCATAGTGAGGATGAGGTAAGACGTGCTTTCAGGCACTTCACCCAGGGTCAGACACACAGGCCGGGCTCAGGAGCTGCCAGCTCCGAGGTCCCTCAGAGGACACCGGCAGGGGTTAGTGCGCACGTGGCTTCTGGGGCCCGGAGCAGCAGTGGCAAATGAGGACACGGTGTGGGGGGGCAGTGCAGGAATGTGTATGGAGTGGGGCGGGAACAGCCCCTGAAGGAGACTGTTCAGCCAGGAGGACTCACCAGGCCAGTGTGATCCAGGCTGGAGGTCAGGCCCGGGGTTAGCAGTCAGCAGTGGGACCACCAAGCCCGAGCTACACTTCAGAGCCTCCCCGGGGGTTCCCGCTGCCATGGGCCCTCGACCCACCTGCAGGGAAGCCTCCCTGCCCCCTCCCATCTTCTACGTTCCCATCACCCACCTTGTATGTGGTGTATTGTCCTGAAACATCTGTGAGAAACTAAAGGCCATGATGGAGCTCAAGGGTTAGAACGTCCACGTGCTGTGCGTGTACAGTCATGGCACTCTTTGCAACTCCGTGGACCATAGCCTGCCAGGCTCCTCTGTCCATGGGATTCTCCAGGAAAGAACACTGGAGTGGGTTGCCATTCCCTTCTCCAGAGGATCTTCCCTACCCAGGGATTGAACCCGGGTCTCCTGCATTGCAGGTGGATTCTTTACCAACTGAGCCACCAGGAAAGCCCCAGTATGCTGCTGCTGCTGCTAAGTCGCCCAAGCAAATAAGGAGGGGAAAGGGGCCAGCAGGCCAGGAAGTCTATGTATAGGTTAGCGAAAATCCAGCTGCAGAGGCCCAGGAGCAGCGGATGGAGACCAGCCTGGAACACAGCCTACTGCCTGGCGGGAGGCGATGCATCCCTCTGCTTCTTTCTATTCGTGGGAAGTCGACCATGTGCCGGGCACTGTGGACACCACCCCAGCCTCGGGCTGTGGACTGCCATCCACATGCACATGTAGAACTGAGAGGTTCAGATGGGTGCAGACCCTTATTCAAGGTCACACAGGCAACCCTGGTCCCCAGGTCCTTCCCACCATCACACGCCCTAGAGCCCTGGTGCTGTCCCCAGCATACCTGGTGTTGGGCACGGGGCCCTCAACGTCCCCTGCTCAGTGCAGGGTGCTGCCTTGAGGCTCTGCCCCTTTGCTGGGACTTGGGAAACCAGCCTCCACAGTATGGAAAGCTCTGGGAAGAATGGAACCCTTCATCCCATTGGTCCTTTGGTGTGTGTAACTGAGACCACTGGCACCCCTAATGCAGGTCGCAGGCAGAGGAAATGCACTCCACTCTAGCATTAGTTTCTGTACCCAACCTGTGTTTGCTGGCATCCTGCAGGCTCCCATCCACTCCCGCCCACCCAAAGGCTCTGGGAGGAATCACAGCTGCCTCCCCTGCTGGTCCAGCCTGCAGGAGCTCTTGCCACTGGTCCCTGACAGGTCGCAGAGTCAGACATGACTGAAGAGAGTCCCCCAACAGACTACTCCTGGAAGCCTCCAGCCCACCTGCCCGTCTCCCTCTCAGAGAGACTCTGCTAGAACATACCTCTTTTCCCCTGACAAATTTGAGCAAGTCTTCCCTCCCCTCTCTCTCCCACCTACCTCGCTGTCAGAAGTACACCAGACTCCAGTGCTCTTTAGGGGGAAGGTTTTTTTAATTCTAAAAAATGACGTGTGGATATTATGCCTGTGTGTTTGTGGGTGTGTGTGCTCAGTTGCTCAGTCATGTCCAACTCTTTGTGACCCCATGGACTATAGTCTGTACATGAGATTTTCCAGGCAAGAATAGTGGAGTGGGTTGCCATTTCCTACCCCAGGGGGGATCTTCTCGACCCAGGGATTGAACCCATGTCTCTCGCATCTCCTGCATTCTCAGACACTTTTTATCAACCTCTGGGAAGCCCATGCCTTTGGATATTATAGAAATGCCTGCAGACACTATAGAAAGATTTAAAAAATCAAATGGGAACAACAAAAAGCAAAGTTAAAAGTTCCCCATAATCATTTGCTTTTTCGTGAAGTCAGTAATGATGTTTAATACCTTCATAACCATCTTTTGGAGGCAGAAACAGTGATGCAGAGCTTCCCCAAATCCTCACGCCCCACAACTCAGCAATAAGCACATTACTATCCAGAGAAACAGCCTTCTGGTCTTTTGTCCACATACATGGACAAACAGAGAGACAGACTGATCAAAAATATAGATTTTTCACTTTTTTACAAAAAGAGGTTGTACTTTCCTAAGCGGTAAAGAATCTGCCTGCCAATGCAGGAGATGCAGGTTCAATCCCTGGGTTGGGAAGATCCCCTGGAGATGGAAATGGCAACCCACTCCAGTATTCTTGCCTGGGAAATTCCATGGACCTGGGCGGGGGCGGCTACTGTCCATGGGGTCACAAAGAGTTGGATATGAGTTAGCAGCTAAACAGCAAACAAGCAGTTGTTTTAGCTACCTTCCCTGCTTCACAACAGGTCGGAAGCATCTTTCTAGAAGAATACATGAACAGGCATCATCCAATGGCCCATTGTATGGCTGCTTATCCGGCCTCTAACAATCCCCCACTGCTGGACACCAGGGTATGTCCAGTGTTCCATTAGGAGAAGTCGTGCTGGAACAGGCTGTCAGAGGAGTGGTGGAAGGTGAGGGGAGCTGTCTGTCTTGTTCACTGTAGCACCCCAGCACTCAGCACAGGTCTTGGAGCCGAGTGGGCTCTGGCAATGTCTGCTGGATGAATGAACCGACAGAAGCCAGCCTCTCCAGCTCCCCTCTACCTGTGGCTCTGGTGCTCGGCCTGCGGGGGCACTCAGCTTCCCCAGGGCCGCCCACTGCACTTCTGCCTCGGTTTTTGTGCCTTGGAACTACTCTTTGAAGTCCCTCGCACACCCCAGCTCCAGCGCTGGCAGGCTGGCTTCAGGACCCCCTCTGCCTCAGCAGTGTCTCCCTGCCTCCAGGCTGGGTGCCCAGCCTCCCCTCCTCCCTCCCAATTCTCCTGGGAGATCTGGCCCACTTCTGTGCCTCCAGCATCCTAGAAGGGCCCCTTACTCCGTCACAGCCATCCACAGATACTTCTATGGTGCCTGCGGTGTCCAGCACCCTCCTAGACCCATGGCAGGGAGCAGGGATCATGAGCCCTGAGCTTAGGGGGTGGGCCTCAGGAACCCCCAGGAACACCAAGCAGAGAAGCTGTGTCTGCAAAGCAAACGGCCCCCTACCAGCCCAACTTCCAACTAGATAGCTGCCCCCCGCCCCCTCCGCCGAGTCCCCTTGAAGATTCTGGAGCAGCTGCACAGGCACACGGCAGCCAGGTGTGCCGAGTGCTCAGAGCAGGGACAGGTGGGTGGTCACACAAGCACACCCAGGACATCTGCCTGGTCTGGGGGGGGCGAGGTGAGGATCTCAGAGGAAGTAAGGCCTCAGCTGAGCCCTGAAAAAGGACCAGGGGCTCCCAGTGGGGGAAGGAGTTCTGGGGAAGCGGCCGAACCCTAACTATTCAGTGGCCCCGGGGGTCTGAGAATAAGAGAGGGGCCCAGGGTCGCTGGTACCCAGAGAGACAGGGTGGGAAGGGAGCCTGAGGCTGGAGCACCGGCAGGGCAGGGGGCCAGGGTGCGTGGTGGGGGCAGAACCTGGAAGACCCTGCAGCCTGACTCCTCTCCCCACTGGGGACAGGGTCTCAGCAGCCCCGCCAGCCTCCCCCTTAGCCAGGTCCAGCAGGTCTACCCCAGAGAGCTCCTCAAACTCTGCAGCCCTGACCCACTCCTGCAAGCCCTGGGTGTGCCCAGGGTCCTCAAGAACCCCACCTTCTCCCTTGGCACCAAATCCCACCCCAACCTTCCCTTCGCAGCCCAGGGCCTCTCTCCACCCTTCACAGGGCCTTGCACGTCTCCTTCACCACCCACCAGCCCTGGTACCAGCGCCAGCTTCCAACCCTGTACTCGGATGGCTGCCCCCCGTTTCCCAAATCCCAGGTGGACAATCTGGGTCACAGGTTTCTTTCTCTCCATCTCCACACACACACACACACACATACACAAAGACACACACAGGCGCACACATATACATATGCACACACATATACACAAACACACTGGGCAGTCTGGGTCGGTCTCTCTCTCTCCCTACACACACACACACACACACACACGCCCGTGATGTGAGAGTTAGACTGTGAAGAAAGCTGAGGGCCGAAGAATTGATGCTTTTGAACTGTGGTGTTGGAGAAGACTCTTGAGAGTCCCTTGGACTGCAAGGAGATCCAACCAGTCCATTCTGAAGGAGATCAGCCCTGGGATTTCTTTGGAAGGAATGATGCTAAAGCTGCAACCGACTCGATGGACGTGAGTTTGAGTGTACTCTAGGAGTTGGTGATGGACAGGGAGGCCTGGCATGCTGCGATTCATGGGGTCGCAAAGAGTTGGACACGACTGAGCGGCTGGACTGAACTGCACACACCCTCCATGATCGCTGCTCTGGGTTTGCCACTACCTGCTGTGTCTGCGTCAGTCTTCGCCGGCACTAGGGTCCAGCCCAAGCTGGTCCCTGTCATCCTGCGGCTCGTCATCTAGTGGAGCAAACAGACGGTAACCATACACCCTGCAGATAATTAAACACAGCGGTGCTGCGCGTCTTGAGGATGTATGCAGGGCTTTGGGAGCCTCGCAAAGGTGACTTGGAGCCCCCAGGGGCCTCCCCCACCTGCCTTTCCAGTGCTGCCCAACTGCCACACCTCAGTGCACAGCAGGGCCCCACCAGAACGCCCTCTGTCTGTGCCCATGTTCAAGGCCCAGCTGAAACATCACCACCTCCCCAGAGCCATCCCTGAGCTCCCCCAGAGTCCCTTATCCCCCTTCCTCCACAGTTGGTCCACTAGCTATTTAAAAAATACATATATATATATATATGTGTGTGTGTGTATATATGTATTTTTTGGGGCTGCATGGCTTCTTAGTCACGGCTCGTGGGATCTTTTGCTGCCGTGTTTGGTCTTCTGTTGCTGCCCGTGCCTGCACATGCGGGTTTAGTTGCCCCAGGCATGTGAGATCTTAGTATCTGACTAGGAATCAAATCCAAGTCCCCCACACTGGAAGGCAGATTCTTAACTTCTGGATCACCAGGGAAGTCCCTCCACTAGCTCTTATTCCTCCCACTCAGAAGTTTCTTGAAAGCTGGACACACCTTTTCATCTCTGCATTCCCCCAAATACTTTGGATGAAGCATACATAAACTTAATAATTTTTGGAATCAGGAAAAATATGTCGCCTGACTTTGATACAAGTCTTAGGCACAAGAAGCCCTCACCTTTGTTCTCCTACCCAACTCTTGCCTGGGCTTTTCCTCCTAGAAAAAACCTCTTCCCTCTCATGTCCCTTGAGCGTGGCTCCAGCCTTGGCCCCTTTGAGTCAGAAAGGAGCAGAGCTGGGGTTCACCTTGTGCTCTGGGGCCCCTCTGGCAGAGGGAGGTGGGAAGCCGACACCCCCGCCCCTCCAGCTTGGTGGCCAGCCCTGCTCTCAGATTCCCCGGGACCCAGTGACAGCGTGCAGCCATCCTTCACTGAGATCCCAGTGGGTGGGAGGCACAGACCCTCGCCAGGTTCCATCTTCCTGGTTCTGCTGGGCTTCCCACCCAGCCCCAAGTCCTGGCTCACACCCCGCCTTTCCCCACCCCAGGGGCAGTTGATGGCCTTGTCTCACGTCTCCGTACGATTCGTCTAATGGATGCCCCTCTGTCGGAAAGGACAAGCACCTTCTGGCGCCTTCTCCAAGGCCCGCTCCATCACTTGGCCTCTCCTGCCAGCATCACCACCTTCTCGCCTCTCCTGGGTCTTTCCCAGCCTAGAGTGGACACAGCAGCCTGCAACCGGCCTGAACGTCTCCTGCCCCAAAGCCTTCCCTGATCTCAAGCCCCCAGCCACGCACACACCCCCCATCTCTGCTCACTTCTCAACAAAAAAGGGAAGGTGAACTCTGAAGAGCGAGGCCCTGCTGCACACTCCTCCTTCTGGACTGGGGGGCTTGCTGGGGAGGGGACACTCTGGGCTTCCACGAGCCCATCAAGCCTCATTGTGAGCGTCTGGCTTACCTGCACCTGTGCGTTCTGTTCCCAATCGCTGCCCCCCAGCCTGCCCTCTCCCCACCCCCTCAGCTGGAGCAGCCCTTGCTAAGGATGGCCCCTTCTCTGACCTTAAGTCACATGTCTGGCAGGTCACCGCCACCTCCAGGGCCTTGACCTTGAGGTCCCCCACAGCTCCCCTGCAGGTCTACCCAGAGTCAGCCCCTTCTCTCCTGCACCCCCAGCTCCCGGCAAGCAGGGAGTCTGGGACCCATCACTCACTGACCCGTCCCTGATCAGCTCCAGCAGCCTGCCCACACCTCCTGTTGGCAGCTGACAACCTCCGCCACCCCCAACAGCAGATCCTCACTCTGCTCTGCCCTGACCAGAGGAAGTGGCATCAAGCTGCACGTCCCAAGAAGTGGGGGTCTTCTTGGCTCCTCTTTTCCTTCTAGCACTTTCTTCCTGTTGGCAATACTCTGAACAAACACAGCCTAAACCAGCCCACTTACCACCTCCACCCTGAACCCTAATCCAGGCCACCAGTCTCGCAGGCGCAGACCAGGGCCACCTCTGCCCACACTCCAGGCCCTTTTCAGGTGCAAAACCCTCCGCAGCTTCCCAAAGACTACTCCAAGCCGAGCTGGACTCCAAACACTGACACAGAGCTCACAAGGGGCCCTCCACCCCCCAACCCCCACCGCCCCCGAGCCTGGCTTCCTCCCCCTCCCTTCCCCAGAGGGGCTCCGCCACGCTGCTGCTCCCCCGCCTTTGCCAGCAGATCCTTCTCCTCTTTGGGGTCTCAGCTCAGGTCATTCCTGACCCTTGTAACTCAAGTACCTTGCTGACCCTCTCTAGTTAATTGCTCTGCTTTTCTTCTTTATAGTAACGCACCACCACCTAACAATCTTGGTATGTTTAGAGTTACTGTCATCAACATTAGAATGCAGAAAGTACAGCCACTACTTGAGAAATGAATGAATCCCAGAACCCATGACCTAAGTATTACTTTGCTCATTTTTATGAACAGAGGCTCAGACATGAAGTCAACTATCAGGGTCTCCAAGCCACCAAGCTGCACGGGCTTTGGTTTGAACTCACATCAGTCTGACTCCAAAGGCAGGGCTCTTGGCCACCAGGCTCTCCTTACCCTGTGCGAGGCCTCCCCTCCGAGGCTGGGCCAAAGGCTAAGGGATCTTGTTTTTAGAGGAGGCTCGTCTGAAGACAGAAGCCAAGTCTAGGGCACAGCAGCCCAACCCAGACTTCCAACTCCAGCAGGACATGGACATGAGGAGTGGAGAGCGTGCAGAGGGTACCCCCTTAAAAACTTCAGGGGCCCAGTTCACAGTCAGCCAGGCCCAATCCAATGACTGCTCAGGCCAGTTCGGGGCTGACCCAGGGGCTCAGAACAGCCACAGTGACCAGAGAGCGTTTGCTGTGTGCCAGGCCCTGTGCTGAGGACTTCACACCCCGCACTGGCTCCTCACAATCACCCTATGTGTATCCCCATTTTATAGATGAGGAAGCTGAGGATCAGAGAAAATCAGTAATTTACCTAAGACCTTGCAGCTGGGCGTGGCGACAACCAGGATTTGAACCCAGGGCTCAGCTTTGAGCCTGCTCAGGGCCCCCAGACCTCAGCTGAAACAACTCAAGCCCTAGACTCCTTGGCCCAAGGGAAGGGACTTGATGGGGGACAGACTGCCGTGTGGAGGGAACAAGCGCACGGCATGAAGACACACCTCACACAGGCGGCAGGTGCAAAACAGAGGCTTTAATCTGAACAGCAACGAAGGCACCAGGGCCGGGGGGGCCCTGGGGGCGCAGGGGAGGAGGAGCCAGGAAGGCGGTGGTGTGGGCCCTGGGGGGAGGCAGGCGCTGAGCCTCTTCTAGGAAACTATTTCTGTGACTCTGGCGGCCCCTGTCCCAGCCTCTGCCCAGGCCATCGGCCCAGACCCGAAGGCCAAGCCCCTCAATTGTGCTTCTCAGGTGCTCCCCCTTCCCAGAAGGGTGGGTGGGCCCAGATACGGGGAGGGGGCAGCGGAGAGTCAGGACTGGGAGCAGCCCTCCCCCAGAAGAAAACTCTGGAGCTGGCTGGCTGTTGCTAGTAGCCCCCAGTCCGGACCAGCCCTGCCCCTGCCCATCCTCACAGCTCCTCCTGGAGCCCCACCGGGCAAGTCCAGGGAGGCAGCAGGACGAGGGGCGGGGAAGCAGCGCCAAGGGCTTGCAGAAGCAGCAGCAATGAGGGAGCAGGAGCAGCCGGAGAATGCAGGGAGCAGCCCAGGTGCTACATGGAGGCAACCGGCCCCAGCCCACCCTCTTTCCTCCAGAGTTTCTGCCACCCGCTCCCAGCCAGGGAGAGCCTGGGGAGCAAGCCCTGCCGGGCCCTCCAGAGCGTACCCTGGAGCCAGAGAGCAGAAAAGCAAGGATGAGGCACTGGACACAGGGGCCCCCACAGGCCAGGGGTCAGCGTGAGGACGAGCTGGGAGGGTCACCAGCCAGAAGAGTCCACGCTTCTCCCTTCCCAACCCCACCCCAGGCTGGCTGCCAACCTCAGCCTCCAGCCCTCAGGACCCCCAGACACCCGCCCAAACATGGCTTAGGAAACTGCCTCACCCAGCGGGGGAAGCAGCTGCTCCAACCCCTAGAAAGGCAACCTGCGAGGGAAAGCAATGGCCACAGCAGAGTACCTCCCCCCACCCCACGGTGGCCGGGTCAGCCTGGGCTCAGATGGGACTGAATGGAAGGAGAGGGAGGCCAGGGCAGAAGCAGGGCCCCGGGACCCTGCGCTGGCCCCTTCACCTTGCCCGTCCACGCAGGGCAAGGCGGGAATCTGGCCACACTTTGGTCACTTCTCCTGACCTGGGTCCTTCAGCCCTATGCCCTGAGCCTCTATCAGCCCCGCACTTAGCACCCACCCCAGTAAACAGCCTCTCATCAAACAGAAAGAACAAGGGGAGGGGGTGGGGAGGGGGCAGCAGCTGGAGTCGGGGAGGGCAGGCACGGGAATGGCAGCCAGGACAGGCCGCTCTCAGCACGACGACATGACAGGATGGATGGGCAGGAGGCTCCCGAACTTGAAGTGCTGGATCACGGGGAACTTCTCCAGGCACTGCGAGGAGAAAGGGTGGAGAGGACAAGTGAGAGCTGCGTGGTGCCCTGCCAAGCCCTGCCCGGCCGCTCAGGCCTCGGACAGACCCCCAGACAACTCCCATGTGCGGCTGCAGCAGGTGTCTGTCCAGGGCCCGGGAAGTGGCCCAGCCCCAGAGCAGCCCCCAAGCCTCTGGGGAAGAACAGAGCTTCCCACCCGTTCCTGACCAGCCCTTCCCACCCAAAGCCACCCACTCCACAACAATCAGGCCAGGCCCCGGTAAGGACAGGAGAGTGAGAGGGAGGGAGGAGGTGGGGGGAGAAGGCGCCCAACCCCACAAGGCAGCAGCCAGGTGACACCACTGGGCCCAGAGGGGAAAAGAGCCCTCCAGACCACGGGGACCCCTGCCCAGGGCCCGCCCTGGAGAAGAGGCATGCGGATACACCGGGACGCCAGCTAAGATGGGCCCAGGGCCCGTTTTCCCACTTTTCAGTTCTCCAGACTGAGAAAGCCATCCTGGCACTTCAGAGTGAGACAGGAAGAACTGGCTGACAGCCCCCCAACTTCCCCCACCGCAGGGCAATTCCCAGCAGCCCAGTGCTCGGGCAGAGAACAAGCACAATGGGCAGGGGGGTGGCTGCCTGAAGCCAGTCGGGCCAGGGCCTCGGCCCAGGGCTGTGGCAGAGGAGGGGAGACGGGAGAAGCAGGGCCTGCCCTCTGGCCCAGGCACCGTGTCCGCATCACGCGGGGCCCGGAAAGGAGGGGGCCCACCCCCACCCCCCGCCTCAGCCCACCACACAGGCAGCAGCCCCACGCATGCAAGGGAAGGGGGCTTCCTCTCAGACCTCTGGCTGCACGGGCAGGCAGGATGTGCACCTCCTGGCTGGGCTGGAACAGGATTTTGGCCTCAGAAAGGGCAAGGGTCCCATCCTGTTACTGTCCCCTTCTCCTGCTACCTCAGAGGAACAAAGGCCAGCGCTGGCCCAGGGTCCCTGACCTCAAGAGCCAGCAGCAGAGATGAAGGGGCCTTTGCCATGGGGGCTGTGGTGTGTGTGTGTGGGGGGCGGGGGGGGCTGTGGTGTGTGTGTGTGTGTGTGTGTGTGCGCGCGCGCGTATGTCTGTCTCTCAGAGTAGGGGATGGTCCACAAGGCTTGAAGAGGGCCTGGAGGTGAGCAGGAAGGGAAATCTCTGATGGAAGGATGGGGAGCTAAGCTGTGTGAGGGAGCAGAGCTCCAGGCCAAAGTCAGACTCCTGGGCCTGGGGCAGACAAAGTGGGGGGCAGACAGCTGGGGGTGGCCCCTGGCGGGGAGGAGCAGCAAATCCAGGCCAGAGGCAAAGGCAGCTGCCATTGTGCTTAGGTCATGGAGGAAGTGGTAGGAGTTTGTCAAAGGGGGGCCCCCTAGGGCCCTGGAATTCCAGAAAGGGTCAAAGATCACCCTGCTTCTAGCTTTCAGGCCTGAGAAGTTACAAAGGCAAGAGGCTTAGGGGGCTGGAGCAGGGGTTCTGTTCACTCCGTTCTCAGGGATCCCCCAAACAAGCTTCCCCAGGGCCAGGGGAGGTGAGGAACTGGGCTAAAGGCAAAGGGCTGCTTGGGGCAAAAGAAGTGGAGCGCCAGGGTCACAGCAGAGGCGCCTCAGGCCGCGCCTCTTCTCCGGAGCAGTGACCTGTGCTGGCAATACCTGTGCTCTGGACAGAGCAACTGCTTCAGCCAGGCTGAGTCCAGACCTTCCAGTGGGCGGCCCTCCCAGCTCCCACTGAGTCAGGGAGAGAAGGGGCTCCTCGGTCCTGACAGACCCTTCTGAAGGGAACACCTGCATGGGGCCAGCCCTCAGGAAAGACAGGCCCACCCCACCAAGGGCCCCAGAAGCATCTGGTTCTTCCACTCAGAAAGGCCGAGACAGGCAGCTTGAAGATGCAGGCAGTTGGGCCCAAACGCCAGGCCCAGACAGGCCTTTGTGGCAACTCAGGGCAGCTCCCCTCCCGCAGCCAACTCTGTCTCGGGCTCTGGCCTCTGCTAACCCCCCTCTGTACTTCAGAACTGGCAGGCCTCGGAGGTCCCCAAGGACCCAAGGTCCCTAAGGACTGGAACCCATCTGGAAGAACGAGTCCGTTCCTAGCTTTCCTCTGCTCAGGGAGCGTGCATCTCCACAACCCCAGGGATCACAGACTAAGGGTGACCTGCTGGCAACTTATAAATGGCTGCTGCAGGTTACAGGGACTCGGTGGCCCTAGACTTAAGAGTCAGCGAGTCCCAGGGTTGTCCTACCAAGGCACGGCCACCTCACAGCGGCTGGCAGGCTGTGTGCACCCAGAGCCGCAATTTCTGGGTTTCAGGAAGGGCACTGGGTTATCTGCTCAGCGCTCCCTCTGTCTGGTCCTGAGCTGCGGGCAGTTTTCAGTCGCTGACCTCCTGTGTTCAACAGCCAGAGACACATGGACAACTGTTCCACCTTCGACCGCTTTGTTTGTGCGGCACCATCAGGGCTGCAGTCTTACCCTGCTCCTACAGCCAGGGTTCTTTTGCCTCTGGACAAAGGTAGGGACTGGAGGCAGGGCCTCCTCTTCCGCCCTTAGGGGCCCAGGTCAAGATAAGTTTAGTTACTCAAGTAAGAGCCTGTAGGAAGGACAGCATCTAAGATCCCAGGCAGGGAAGGCACCAGAGTCCAGCCTATGGGGAGGTGGGGGGTGGGGGGCCTGGAGAGGGCGGTAGCGGGGAGACCCCTTCAGCACCCACTGTGGGACTGGGGTGGGGAGGGGTCGAGAACAACAGGACACACAGAGGGCAGTGCTCTGGGGACTCTCCAGCAGGAGGGCCAGCGTGGAGGGCTGAGGGCCGGATGGAGCCTGCCCAGCCCCAGCAAAGGCTCCTCTCAGATTAGAGAGGTATGTGGGCTGGAACCTAAACACAGGATGTGAAGTCCAGAGGAAGGGGACCGGAGGGGGAGGGGGCGGAAGGGAGGGAGAGGGCCAGGCCTGGTCAGTCCCAGCGCCTTTAACCCCTTCAGGGCGGCACAGAAGGATCCAGGCCACTGGAAGCGCTGGTACTCCCAGCCGCACCCAGCACCCTGCACCCTGCCCTTCCTGCTCCTCTGCCTCTGCTGACGGCCCTGAGTGAGCTCTGGCTGTAAGGAGGCCACCTAGACAACCTTCCCTTTCTCTGGAGAGGGATGACCAAGGGTCAAGAGAGAAGCACCTCCAGAACAACACCTGAGACCACCAGCCGGAGGGTGAAAAGAGGGGAGTTTGGGACCCACTGCTCCGGGTGAGGGACTTCACGCCAGGCCCTCCCGGGTCAAGGTCAAGCACGTCTAGGATTGGTCTGCCTAAGATGTGGAAGGAGCTAGAGAAAAGAACAGGGTGGGAAGAAATGTCTTCTCCCTACTTGCCAGAGAAAAAGTCACGTCCTTGGATGGGAGAAGGGTGCCAAGGAGGACGAGCAGAGGGGGCAGGAGAGAGGGTGACCGCCTCCCAGCAGGGGGAGCTCCGGAGGCCCACACCTCTCCCTGCTGCTCTGACTGGAGAGCAGGGAGGACCCCAGAAGCGGTTATTAAAAATGTAGCCCTGGGCCTCCCCACAAGACCTCCCACCTGCCCAGCTATCAGACACACCAAGGTGGGAGAAACATCACTTTGGATGATGTCTCCAAAGGATAGAGCCTTTTCCCAAGCCTGTTTCCTTTTTCGCGTCCCCACAGGAACAGAGCTGAGAAGGGCCTCCAGCCATTTGACAAGTGGGAACAGAGACCCAGGAGCAGCAGGGTCTGGCCTCAGTCACAGGGCTTTTCCGGCTGCCCATCCCATGGACAGAGATTCACAGGCCTCAGGTGTCAGAGGGAGCTGGCCCACAACTCAGAGCTGGACCAAGAGCAGAACAGTGGGGTGGGGGTGAGGGCGCCCAGAACCGAGAGTGCCAGCCAGTCCCCACTCACCTCGGCCTTATACATGCGGATGAGACCCTGGTTCACTTTGGACCAGGAGGGGACAGCGCTGATGTTCCACAGCTGGTTGGAGTGTTCTGCAAAGGGGCCTGTCTTCATCTGGAAAAGAAGAGTTCACAAGCTGGAGAGGTGGGCCCTGGAGCCTACCACATGCTCCCCTGCAGCAAGGCTGCTCCAGCACACACATGTGTACACACACACAACATGTAAGCACATACATACACATGCAAACACACATAGACGTATATACAGACACACACACACACTCTCACGAAGACCAGGTGGCAGCATGCACCTATAGGGTGGCAGTCGTGCAGGCAGGCGCATGTGTGCATGTGCCCACGTGCACGCATACACACACGTGCCAGAGACAGGGTCTCTCTTGGCCTGCCACAGGTAGAGCTGGAAGAGCCTAGGGAAGGGTCGGTTTGGGAGAGGGCCTGGACCAAGCCCAAGCACCTGACTGCCTTCTTCATGGGAGGCGGAGGGAGGAAGGAAAAGAGGGGAAAAACACGGGTCACCTGCAGCAGATGCGGGAGGAAGGTCTTTAGAAAGCCAGCCTGACCTGGCAGCCGAGTGGAGAAGGGATGGCAACCCCAGCAGCAAGAGACAGGCAGGAGCAAGGACCGTACGGTCCCAGTCCCTCCTCTTGAAAGAAATCCTGCAGCAGGCCCAGTGGAGCCTCCAGGATCTCAGAAACCAGCGCTGAGACGAGGAAGTGCGTGCGCCTGAGTGCACCCCTCAGACAGCACAAGGCCAGCACATCTGTATTTATTAACAAGCAGTTCACAATCCCCTCCACACTGCTCCCTCCCCGGCTGATGCTGGGGGACGGGACCCTGAGCGCAGGTGTCAAAAAAAAAGTCTGAAAAGCAGAGGCTGAGCTGGCAAGAAAGCTGACTTGGACCTCGAGTAGGTGGAAGGTTCCAGAAGAGGTTATGTGTGGAGGCGGGGCTGGTGGAAAGCTGTTCCAGGGAGAAGGGATGGGGGTCCCTCAGCCCTCTCTCTGTATTGGGCATGAGTGCGGGTCCCACGAGCACAAAGCCCTCACCCATGGCTGTGGATTCACCTGGTGACCCACTCTCTCACTCCCCCAGTGAGGGCAACGCTTACAAAACTGCAAGATCAAAGCTGAAAAAGCTGCCATTTTACTTAACCCTGTCATCTCCCTTCCCTGGCCCAAGTCCCCCTGCAAAAACCTGTCACAACCCCCAGGTTCAGGAGCATGGACAATAGGCTCCTTCCCTGAGCAGTGAGGCCACAGCCCAAGGTCCCCACTGGGCTTCTCCTGGGCTGGTCCCTTCACTCAGACTTCCCCCTCCTCTCTCTAAGACTCCTTCCTCCAGGAAGGCAGCCAGGAGCCCCCAGCCTGCAGGTGCTGGTCCTCGCCCTGAGCTTTGTTCTGGAGCCCCACTCCATCAGACTCCACCCTATCCTCCCCTCTCCCCGCCCCTTCCCCAAGCGCCCTGCCCCACAGGAGGAGCGCCAGGCTCCAGCCCTCTCTTGCATACTTCCAGGCCCTGAGAAGCTCAGGGATCACTGGAGCTATAGAACCAGTCTCACTCTGGACTGAGCCCTGTGAGAAACCACCCAGGAGGCACTCTGCTGGCCTCTGTCACAGCTGCAGCTCCACGAGTCTGCTCAGCAAGGGCTCTTCGGCCAAGGCTAGCAAAGGGGCGTGGGGAAACCAGAGGTTCTGCTTGCTGGGCTGGCCTTCCCCATTAGGGGCATGGGATGGTGAGCCAAAAGGCCTCTCTGGCACCCTGGCATAGCCAGGGGAGGCCTGAGCCCTGAGGCCCCAGAGGCCCTGGCCCCCTCCCTGGAAAGGCCAAAGATGCTTTCTCTAGAGGGGCTGCCCCACCCCCACCACCCTTCAGCCCTTTGGAAGGAGTCTCTGTAACTCTGGAAAGGAAAACAGATGAGGGGGAAAAGGAATGGGGTCCGAGAAGACAGAAAAAAATTAGCTCATTCTAGCCACAAAGGGAGAAGAGAAAGCTAGAACGAGCAAGCGAGCTGCAGTCCCGCAGTGACCCCAGGGGAATTGTGTGAGTCAGAGCAGCCATATTGAGCAGGAAATTACTCACAGACGCTGCGTTCCTGCCTCTCCACTCCCAAGAGAATCGGCCTTTTGTAAATGGTTCCTCTGTCAGTAACTGAGGGGGGATGGGGTGGGGGGGGCGGGGGAGAGGCTCTGCACAGCGCCTTCCTGTCAGCTCCTTCCCTTCCAGCTGAAATCTGATCCCTCCCTTCCCAAAACTCCAAATTTAGAAGCCAGATTGAAACTGAAATTCTTTTCCTGCCTGCCCTGGGCTCTTAAAGGCGCCAGGGCTGCATTTCCTGAGGTGGAGAAGCCTGCCCCGTGAGGGCCTTGTGTTGGAGGCCCAGGGCCACCAGGGCAGGTCCCAGGCTGGCCCGGTCTCCTTTCCAACTCTTGTCTGTTCAGTCTCCCAGTTGCGCCAGCCCTAGTGAATCCCTGGTTTTGCAGAGGCAACACTGCCCCCGTCCCGGCCACAGCACACAGGCCATGGCACACAGAGCTCCTTGCAGCCGTCAGTCAGGGCCTCCCTCACCACCACCGAGGCGCTGCGAAAGCCCTGTCTGCGTGCTGAGCCCAGACTCTGGAGAACGAGCACAGTGTGTGCCCTCAACAGGAACCGCGCCAGCCGGCTCAGGGCGGGCCAAATGGGTGAGAGGGGCCCCTGCCAGCACTCTGAGCTCTGCGGCATGCCCCTGCTAGCATCCAGCGCCTCCCACCACGCCCAAGCACCAGACCCAGGGTGAGAACCAGGCCTTGAACAGAGGGTGCAGAACAACCTAGAACTCGAGGGCCTGCCTGCCTCCTCCCAGTTCACGCCTCTACCTCATCTATTAGCAAAACCTCCGCTAAGTTCAGTGTGTCTTTAGCACCACCTAGCGGCCACTGTAGGATTTCCTCGAGCAGAAGACCTGCGTCCCAAATTTTGGGAAGGCTTTTGGGTTTTTATACATACCGAGCATAATCAAACAAATAAACAAAAATACAAAATTTTAACGTGGAGTCAATTTCCATATTCCCTGAGGCCCAGCCTGGTCTTCCACCTCATTAGTTACTAATAGGGGCCCTGGGGCTTGGCCAGCCATCTGGGGGAGCCTAACCGGCTTAGCCTCTTAGAGGGGCCAGCGAAGCCACCCCTTCTCCCCGCCCAGCCCCAGGTGTCTCCGGGCTCTGCAGACCCTCCCGACCTAGCCTGGAGACAGCAGCATGTGACTGGCTCTCAAGGCAGCCAGCCAGGCTGCCCTGGAGTCCTTCTGACCTTGGGGTGCCTACAGTGCTGAAGGCAGCACATCTCAGGGAATGAAGCAGCGGCCACTCAGCCGTCAGAACAGGCTTCATTTGCTGACTTGGAAAAACGTGTCATTCCCCTCTGGCCTCTGGAGTTTGGCAGAGGCCTGAGCCGAATGCTGACCAGGAGAGCCTGCAGTTACGGCTGTTTAACCAGGTGGCCCTCTCTTCAGGGGACAGAATGGGCAGCAGAGAGAGCAGCCCCCACAGGGAGGGGGGATCCACGAGAGTGCCAGGGAGGTCACTGGGGCCAGGGGAATGCTTGTAGGCATTAGGACAGAGAATGTGGGCAGGACCTCTGCAGGAGGCAGAGCCAGGGCACCCCTTGGAAGTCTGTGGGGGTCAGGCATTAGGCAGGGAAGCTGAAAAGGCCTCTTGAGAGCCCCTAAAGCAGTGGGCCCCCACCTTTGATGCATAGTCACCTGGCTCATGTCCTGTGCTTAAATTCAGGGTCCTAGCGCATGTCCCCCAAGATTCGGATTCAGAAAGCTGAGGTGGGGCCCAAGACTGTGCATTTCAACAAGCTCCCCAGGCGACCCTAGGAAGTGGTCCAAGGCCACACTGTGGGAGATCCTACTTTAGCAGGATAACAACACGCACCTAAATGATCTCCGCTGGGTGGCCTGAGGGTCCAGGCCTACTAACTTTCACTTCCAGCACTTCATGAGGCCTCTGTCCTCAGACACCAACAGAGGTGTGAACCTTCAACAGAAATCTGTCTGGCTGTCCACTCCAGTCTCTCCAACTCCTACAAAGGCTCCATCACACACATCCACACACACGTAGCTCTACAGACGCTGGGGGGCCCACTCAAGAGATGCTGACACCCACCCACCCTTCAGACCTGCCTCATCAGTCACCAAGTCCACCTAATGACCAGGTCTTAATCCGTCAGCTCCAGTAGAAACTGATCTAGGGGAGGAGATACTGGACAGCCAGAAGGTGGCTTTGCCTTTCAGAGAGGCCTAGCTGGGCCTCCTCTTCAATAACCTGCTTCAGGGGTGGCCCCGCCCCCTTCAGACAGCAGCTCTGGCTCCTCAGGCCCTTTTGGCCCGGAGGCTGCCAGGGGCCCCTTCCTTACTCCTTTTCTCTCACCTCGGTGATAAACAGGATGCACTCCAGGAACATGTAGTCCTTGTGGTTCTCGTTCACGGCCTTCTCATCCACAAAGTGCCTGGGCTCCAGATATGGGTGGTCTGGAAGCAGCAAAGAGCCCCGAGGTTCAGAACCAGGCACTGGCACCACCGGGCCACAGCAAACCAGCCCCGTTAACACCCGCCTGAGGGCCTAAGATCTGCCCCTGCGCCCTCAACACTTGATCTCGCAGAAGCAGTAAGCAGCCCTGTGTGTGTACTCTAGTGTAATGAGTACCAGCCTTGCTTCTTTCCAGCCATGCGGCTCAGTTTCCTCATCTGTGCAGTGGGGATAAGAATACCCTGTAAGGGCTGGGGGTGGGGAGGGTACCTAGCCATCAGCACCGGCCTAAAGCCCTCAGCATGGCGCCTGCCCAGGTCAGTGTTGACGGTCTGCTGGCAAAGACCCTGCCCAGGGTCCTCGAGATGATCTCCCTGAAGCACCAAGAGCGGGCCTGGCACAGGGCAAGGACTCAACAAAGCATCCTTTACTAATGTTATTTTTAAGGCAGTTAATTCTATATGCAAGTAGACATGGAACCCTAACCCACTCTGGCTTGCCCATGGGAAAGTAAGGGGAACCACCACCAGAGCAGGCTCATAGTGGGCGGGCCCTGGACCAGCATCCGGCAGCAGCTCCCCGACGGCCCCCTGTGCACAGCTCAATAATAACAGTGGATGACGCTGGTCACCGAGTCAAAAGAACCCCTCATTTTCAACATAAGACCCTACAGCCGTGGCCAGGAGTGGGGGCGCGTCTCACACCAGTCAATTGTGCTCCCAGCATGTGCCCTCAGCCCAGCCCGTGTCACTCCCATTATCTCGGTGGTGCATGGCCTCCGCCTCCCTGGCCTGCCACGCCGCCGGCTGCAGCAGCGGGTCAGCAGCAAGCTGGATCCATCAATAGCTGCTCTGATGCCTGCTTTACAAGCTGTCAGCGCGTGCCCTGGGAGGGAGGGGAAGGAAGGAAGGGAGGAAGGGGGGCTGGGGGTGGGGGGTCCACGCCCCACTTCAGTACCTATTAGCTGTGAACTGCCCCAGATGAAGGGCAGAAACTGGAAGTCATCCAGGCCCCACACGCCCTGGCTGCCGGCTGGCTCCATTCGGTACGTCTTTTGGAGCTTCCTCATAACCTCAAGGTACCTGCACCGGAGGGTGGGGAAGGGCAGGTGGGTGGCAAAAAGCAGAAAGACAGTCTCAGCCCTTCAGCTAGTGGAGCAGAGGAGGCTACAAAGAACCACCGAGGAGGGCAACAGGTTAATTAAAGCCTACTCGCCAAGTTACACATCAGCCGATACACTCAAAATAATGTAGCTTCATTTTTCTCTCTCACATTCAGCCTCCTCTGGCCCAGGAAACAGGCAACACACCAACTGGGAAGGTGAGTGCCATCACCTCCTGACAATGTGAGAGCCCGGGCAGGAGCTGCAGCTTCTCACCCCTTAGACTCCTCCAGGAACTGCCCTGGAGCTGCAGCTTCTGTCAATGCCCTCGGGTGACTGAGACACGCCCATGTGCAGGGAGGTGGCCTGGGTGGCGAGGGGAACCAGTCAGAGCCTGCCTGCCTGCCTGGGTTCAGCTGGCCGTGACCTCAGTGAAGAGACCTGATTTCTCTATGCCTCAGTTTCCTCATCTGTAAAGTGAAAATGACAGTTGCTACTTCCTCGGGTGGTCATGAGAATTAAAAGACATGCATGTAAGGTGCTTAGAAAGAACCTCTACGTGATAAACACCACAGAAGCGTCAGCAGCCATTAGGTAACTTTCCCGTCACTGAGTTTTACTTGAATCTGAAGCTCTCGGAAGGAGGAGTCTTGGACACCCTGTTCACAGTCATGGCTTGATTAGGACAGAACGAGAGAACCCACAGCCACTCAGGAGCTCCTGCCAGGCCCCTGTCCCCAGTCTGACAGCAACAAGGAGGAAAGAGACCCCCCACCCCCGGCCTCTCCTACCACCAGCAGCCATCCTTCCCGCCTGGCTCACTCACCGATTGAACACCTTGAAGACAATGGCTATTTGGTCATCTACCCGCAGCACCCCGATCTTGCAGAGACAGCAGAGGAAAGCAGCAAAGGCTGCTTCATGTCCTGGGAGAGAAAAAACAGCCGAGGTTGACAGTCTTCCAGAAGGAGTAGGACTGTTCTCAGTCTCACCAGAGTCCAAATCACCAATAACGTCCCATCTAAGGCAGGAGGTCAACATGGAGGTAAAGGGGCCTCTTCGGCATCCAGAAAGACCAGGGTGCCTTTAAGGACCACCAGTACTATAATTCTACTCCTAAAGGCCTAGGCTGGCGATTCTTCCAGAAGCATTCACATTGTACTTGGGAGGCTTAACTCACTCATCAATTCGACCCTATTTATTGAGCACCTACTCTAGGAGCAGTCACGGTCCAGGTCAGGCACTGACGGGACAGAGGCAAAAGTCTCTGCCCTTGTTTGATAGTTTATGATTCCGTGGGCCCCTCCCAGGGCCTGGAATGCTTATGAGCTGGTACTTTCAGCTGCACAGTTTAGGATCATGACCAGCTCGAGTTCAAGCCACCACCACACAGGGGCAGTCATCACCCCTGGACAACAAGGAGCGTCTGAGAGTGGAAGAAAGACCCAGTCCCTGCTGACCTGGTCCCTCTCCCCTACAGGTTGCTTGGTCACAGTCAAAGCTCCGCCCCTGAAAGTCTCACTTGATAATAAGCCTGTTCCTCAGCATCAGGGGAGCAGATGACAAAACTTTCCCAGAACCCAGGTCCAAGGGGGCCCTTCTCCAGGCCTGCCCCTCTGGCCTGGGCTCCTCTAGAGGCAAGGGAAGGGCCCGAGAGAGCAGCAGCTCCTGCATCTGCCTGCTTCAGTGAGGAAAGGAAAGGCAAGGCAAGACGGGCCTATCAAAGCAGGGGCCCTCCCCAGCCACCCCGACCTACATAATAGAGAAACTCTCTTTTTTTTTAAGGTGCCACAGCGCTCCCTCTAATGGCCACTGTGGCTGAGAGTAATGCCCCACAGCACTGCCAGAGACTGCCAGGCTCTTTCAGTTCTCAGGGTCTCTGTAAGCGCTGTTTTGGGATATAGTAAGTGCTCAGTAAGCTGTCAGTTTGGGGATGGTGATAAGCGCACAGTCAGGCCATTTTACAAGGAACAGAAATCAGCTCTGTGCTTGAGGCCACCACGTGTGTGGCACCGGCTCCCCCTGGTGGCCCAAGTCGGAGCAGCCGGCTTCCCTGCACCGACTGCACCCCAGGGCTGCCTGCTCAGGGCTCCCTCATCCCACACAACCCAGAGCAAAGAGGAGGCAGTCCAAGAAAGAACCGCAGTGAAGCCAAGAGGCGCCGCCGGGGGTCACAGGTACCTGTGCCATAGTCGATGCGCGTGGAGTTCCCCACGGATTCCTTTAGGTAAACAGCCACCTCGGGCACAGCGGCTGCCAGGTTGGTGGGGACCACCGTGGCCACCAAGTTTTCTGCTTCCTGGTAACACAAGAGACACACAGTGGCAGCAGCAGATTGGGCAGGCGCCCAGAGGCAGCATCTCGGCATGATATCCCAACTCCCACAGAAGGAAGAGATGGGAGAGCGTTTATTTCTACACAACAAAGACCACCCTGGGGTGGGGCTTTTCATCTGCTGACCCTCCCTCCAGAGGACACGGCTCTGGGGACAAGAGGAGAGGGACCTGAAAAGAAGCTATTCAACTTTCCCATCGAGTAACTCACTGACATCCCCAGAGATGTCCTCCTTCTTCATACTCCCAGCAAGGGAGTTTGTGCCCGATGTTCACCAAAGACATATGCAAGGATGTTCATGGCAGTATCATTTATAGCAGCCAAAATGTGGAAACATCCCACAACTAAACTGTCCATCAGTAGCACAACAGATAACCTATGCTATGGTCATACACTGGAACACTACGCAGCAAGGAAGAAGGTGCACTGTTCCACACACCACAGGTGAATCACAAAGTTGAGCAAAAGAAGCCAAACACACGAAGTTCAAAAGCAGGCAAAATCAATCTATAGGGGAACAGTGAGAAAAATCTGGGGGATATCAACTAGAAAGGGGCACAAGGGCACTGGGGAAGTGCTGAAATGTTCCATGGCTTGATACGGGTGGTGGATGCAAGGTTAAAAACAGGTTAAGATCTATCAAGCTGTATAACTATGACTTCTCAGCTTTCTTTACGTTACAACTCAATTAAAAAAATAAGCCATGTGCTACCTTAGCACCCAGAGGCAGCCCCAAGTCACTCTTACACAAGGACAGCATTTTGCTGGGTCCTTGGTACTTTCCTCTGTTCCATCATGTGAAAACACCGGGACAAGACATTAGCACCCAAGTTTCTTTAGCTTCAGTCTGTAAATACCCGGCATGAGAATCTCCTGGAGACCTGGTGAAAATCTGGATCCCCAGGCCCCACCCCGGACCTACAGACCTATGGGATAGGGTGGCTACTCTGCATTTTTATTTTTTGTTTGCTTTGAACAAATATTACCTTTGCTTGACTCAAAAATGAATACACTGTAGGAGGGATGTACTCAGAAGTCTTACTCCACCCTTCTCTCCTCTCCGTCCACCCCTCCCCAATGCCCCAAAGGCAACCACCACTTTATTTGCCTCCTCTGTATCCTTCCAGTACACACTGAGAAATACAAACAGACCTTTCTCGTGTCTCCTCTTTCTTACCAAAAGGCAGCCTGCCATGCGCACCACACCTTGCCTCCCCTCTAACAGGGTAGTCAGCCCTTTGGACCCACTGATGGAGAACCCATGGACACAGAGGACCAACGGACCCTCATCATCTCATACAAGGGAGTATCTATGGGGGATCCTGGACGCAATCCCCCACAGATACCGAGGGAGGGACCACTGGAAGTTGCAGTCCCTTCCCCCGAGTTCCTGAGTCGCCTCCCTGTTCTTTGTTAGAGCTGCATGGTACTCCCGGGGCAGCCTTATTAGCTTATTCAACTGATAATAAACTGCAGATGGACACGTGGGCCATTTCAGTCTGCTGCTACACACAATCACCTATGAACAGCCCTGTGCAGAGGGCTGCACACCGACGTGGTGATTCCCAGAGGACAGCTGGGGCAGAGGGTAAACGCATTTGTACTTTCAGGGAACAGAGCTGCCGTTTCAACAAACTCCCCAGTGCTGATATCTGAACGCTTCCCCCCAATCCCCCCTGGCCCCCAAGCCCATCCTGCGACAGCCTCACCTGGTCGAGTTTGGCATACCAGGTCCTGTAGGCCTTGTTCCCAAATCGAGAGGGCTGGTCCACTGGAGGGGTCTCATCGATCCACCTGTCCAGCGTGTTGAGAAGAGCGACCAGTTTCTCAATGGCCTGTGGAGGCAAATAGAGGGGGCCCAGCCACCATGACTAGTGGCCCCATGCTAGAGCCACAGAGGGAAGCCCCAATGGCTGCTGGACAGTGACCACCAGGCCTCACACACTGGCACCTCCCTGCTGTCCCCCTTTCTTCCCAACCCTCCTGAGCGTGAAGGAGGGGCCAAGGGAACAGTGAGCCTTCCAGAAAGGGCCCGGCACAAGGCTGAGGGACAGGCACGGCTCCCACACCCAGCTTCTCCAGCCAGCCTGCCCGGGGACGGGGGCTGGAGGCGGGGTGGGGGCAGCTGCTGGACAAGTGTGAGCAGCAGCCCTGACTTTCCTTACTGCATTTTATCGAGGTCTTCTGTTTAGAGCACAATACCTGCTCATCACTGAAAAGAGAAACGAAAAAAAGAAAGAAACAAAGGTGACGGGTAATCCTGCCACCCAGAAATCAACACCACGAGGTATCCCCTGCTTGTTTTAAGTTCACTTTCCACCACTTCACTCTGACTGAAGCCCTACAGTAGCAATGGTCCTTGCTAACCAAAAGAACCCTGAAGAGGGTTTTCAGTGCCAAGGGTTTTCCCTTTGCACCACTTCTGCTCACAAAATGTTTCACAGAAACACTCTTACTTTCAGATAGCAGGAGAGTCTGTCTTAACATTTTAACATACTCTTCCATATCATCATTTCACAGTGTTTTTCACTGCTTATCATGGTTAGAATTTTGAAGGCAGCTGGACCTGGATTTATAGCCCAGCTAAGGGACCTCCCTGGTGGCCCAGTGGTTAAGAATCTGTCTTCAGATTTAGGGGATGTGGGCTCAATTCCTGATCTGGGAACTAAGTGCCCACAAGCTGTGGTGCAACTAAGCGCACATGCCACAACTAGGAAGAGGCCCCTGGGCTGCAACTGAGACCCAGAACTACAAAAATAAAACAAATGTTTGATAAATAAATCCCAGTTAAAACAGCATTTGCTGCAAAACCTTGATCAAGTAACTTCAACTCTCTGTTTGCTCGTCTCAAAGATGGGCATAAAAATGGGTAAATAACTCTGAGGGCCGCCTGGAGGCCTAAGTGACAACCCATGAAGCACACCAGCGCGGTGTCTGGCACAGGGTGACGGGGTACAACATCTACACACACATACAGACCCTCAAATGGGGTCTCGGGGCACACGCTACTTTGTAGTCTGATCAGCTCCCTCACAACCCTCATTCCAAGCAGCACAGAAACGTGACCTTTGTGAAAGTCTCTTACGAGCAACTGACATTTCACTGTGCCAGTGCACTGTGATTATTTACCCACTCCCTCACTGCTAAACGTTTGGGCTATTCCAGTTGTTCCCTTTGTAGAAAGCTGGGGCCACAGGTCCGCATGTGGGCAGCGGCAGCTAAGACCCAGCTCTTATCTCTCAGCTCTACCTCTCCCACAGAGCAGACTTTAAGCAGTGGGATCAGTGTGACAGGCCAGGCCGTGTTAGCACACTGAACATTACTCAACGAAGAAATCAGGTGAGGCTGTCTCTCTCCAGCACAAGTCTGTGAGAGTGGCTCCGAAGGTGCCTGTTCCAGATTCGGCATGTGAAATGAGCCAGGACAAAGGTACAGGAGGCTTGGGGAGCACGACACAGGGACACGTGGAGGCAGGTGGCCTTGGAGGGGGGTCCTGCCCAGAAGCAGACCCTGCCTGAGTCCACCGGGCACAAATGGGCGGAGGAGACGTCTCCGGGAGTTCCACGCTGGTAGGCATTCGCAAGGGGCACCCATGGGAACAGTTGTGACCCAGAGGGTAAGGCACGGTCAGGTATGCCATAGCTGAGCCCACACAGAGAAACAGCCCCAGGAGCTGGGCGTGTATTTGTACGGAGGGAAACGGCGGGCTTGAGCTAATGGAGTATGTGGGAGTAAAGGCACCCCCTCCCCACCGCACTGCAGCTCCAGGAGGCATGGACCACACGGCAGTCCACACAAACAGCATGACGGTGGCCCCGGTGCTGCCCTCCCTTACCCACGCCTGGGGCCTGGGAGCAGAGGAAAGTTACCTGTAAGAGGAGTAAGTTCCCTTTCTAGCTGGCCACAGGGCCAGGATAACACAAAGCTGCACTGCTGAAACAGGACCAAAAGCACTGCCACTGTCTGGCGCTGTGAAGAACTAGGTCACCAGGAAGAGCTGACAGGCTCCCAGAAAACCTGGCCCCACAAAGCCACTGAGATTTCTGAGGACGGGTGGCCCCACAAGGCACCAGACTACTGGTCACCCACCGAATGGGACAAAGAAGGTGCTCAGAGGTGGGCAGGAGCCAGGCCCCAGCTGCCAGCTCAGCTGGGCCAATGAATAATTAGAGGCTCCCAGGTCCTGCTGGAGAGGGCTTTCTGAGTGCAGGGGCTGCCTCTACTGTTCGGCTGGCTAGGGGAGAGCGGCTGGAGGGGAAGGAGTTGTGGGCTGAGGCGCCTGGGAAGCATGGAGAATCACTGGAGCCACCTTCTTTCTCCTTGGACCAAAGAATCCTTTTTGGATTTCATGGACCAGTACAATTTTACTTGTCGATTTAAAATTCTGCTTTCATTTTAAAAATCATGCAGAACTACAGCAAAATGTAAGCCTCCTATCTACTGTCAGCTTTATTTTACAAAAAAAAGAAAAAAACGTTTTTAAAAAATTTTAACCCCCCCCAAATTGGACAATTCCAAAAGGAAGGAGAGCCTTCTAAACGTGGCTCTAGACAATCCCACCCCACGGCCCTCGCCTGCTCCCTTTGCTGCAGGTGGTCTGGACACCGATCCCAGGCCCCTCGGCCCTTTCCCCAGCAGCAGCTGCGTCCCCTGCACCAAGAGCCAGGAGCAAGCAGCAGCAGCGGAGGCAGGCAGCTGCCCCGGGCGGCACAGGAGGCCGCATGCTGGGTGTGGTGCCTTTAGCCGCCCGTCAGCTGTGGGCAGCAGCTGGGAGACCCCTGGAGACCATGCTAGCCATCTAGCAAGATGAGGCTGTGAGGATGAACCCAGCTCAGGAAGAGCCCCAAGTGAAGCAACAACAATGTTACTGGAAACTGAAAAACAGCTAATGATAACAATGGCTAATAAATGATAACGCCACCTAGTACATGCCAGGCATGGTGCCAAAAAAATACACCTACACGCGGGATCACAGTGAGTGCTCCCTAGGGGCCACAAGTAGGCCTGCGGCTCTTCCCACTCGACAGAGGAGGGGATGGCGTGTCAGAGGGCACAAGGCCATCCAGCTCAGAAGTGAGAGGTTATCAAAACCTGGTCAGCTTGACTCTAGAACCCCAGCAGTCAAGCAGGCTGCAATCCTGCCTAAAGAACAGCCTCTGCACTAAGACAACGCCTGGCTGGTATAGACAGCTACCATCAAAGTCTCAGGGCTAATTAAGGGACCTGAGAGAGACTTGGCGGCTCAGAATCTGCTGGGGTAATTACAATTCTCTCCTTTAATTAGCCTCCCCCCGCCACATTCCCCAGCCCACTGAGCACAGCTCAGCATTCCTTACCACAGGCTCAAGGAGGCGCCCTCTCTCCCCACAGTCAAAGCCCCAGAGCACTGACCAGGCCCAAGAGGAACCAACAAGTCACTGGTGGATCAGCTCCCTTCTCTTGAAGGCTGTCAATCGCCAACACAGGTCTGGCGTCCCACAGGACCTCGGCCACCCAGCGGCCAGTCAGCGGCCAGGAGCATGAGGCTTATGCCAGCCTTACGGCAGGTGGACAGCCAGCCAGGCCAGGGCCAGGCCATCCCCAACAGGCCAAAGCTAAGGCTAGACAGCTGGGTGGCCAAGGCATTGAGAGGCTGTTCGGGCCTGAGGTCTGAGATAAGAGAAAGCTCAAGGGAGTGCTAGGCTGCCTGGAACAAGACCTCCGGAGGCCCCTGGAGGCCCAGGACCCAGAGCTGGGAGGTGGGAGTACAGCAAGAGCCAGCAGCTGGAGAGAGCACACCTACGGGTAGGAGCTTCCCCACAACTCCTGCCCTCCCTCCATAAATAAGCCTGTGTTTGAAACACAGCCAAAGAGCCCCCACCAAGCAGTGTGCACCCTTCAACTCAGCATCGCCACCTCTAGGAATGAAACTTTAGGAAAGAATGCCCACACAGACCTATGTGCAAGGGCATTCAGAGCAGCAATGTTTGGGGAAATGACCTCAAAGTCTAAGTTGGGGGCTGTTTAAACCAGTGAGGGCACAGCTCAAGGGCAGAGGAGCTCCCAGGGCAGGTCTGGGTGACAGTCCCCACACTGTTAATAGGGGGCTGTCCCCAGGAATCAGTTATGGGGAGGAATATAGGGTGCTGCTGCTGCTGTGTCACTTCAGTCGTGTCCGATTCTGCGACCCCACAGATGGCAGCCCACCAGGCTCCCCCGCCCCTGGGATTCTCCAGGCAAGAACACTGGAGTGGGTTGCCAATTCCTTCTCCAACGCATGAAAGTGAAAAGTCAAAGTGAAGTTGCTCAGTCACGTCCGACTCTTAACAACCCCATGGACTGGAGCCTACCAGGCTCCTCCGTCCATGGGATTCTCCAGACAAGAGTACTGGAGTGGGGTGCCATTGCCTTTTCCATGGAATATAGGGTGAGGCCAAGCTTTTTTGTTAGTGTTACACGTGTTTCTGACAGTAATCTCTTCAGTTGGCATGTTTACTTCTTTTGTGATCATTTTTAATTTAAAAATTACATGAAACACCAGTTAACAAAAGTGCAGGCTGGGGAATTCTCTGGCAGTCCAGTGGTTAGAACTCCAAGCTTCCAATGCCAGCACCTGGGGTTCAATCCCTCGTCAGGGAACTAAGATCCCACAAGCTACAAGGCTTGCCCCCACTCCAAAAAAGCAGGCTATAAAACAGCTTGTATACCTTGGTCCCAATTCTATAGACACACATCTATACAGACTTTTTTAAAAATTAGAAATATTTCAGTGTCAACAGTGTGAACTGCACATGTGTCTGGGTGATGGTATTGTCTGCACCTGGCCCACCGGTCCCACTGCAGGCTCTGGGAGCTGTTTTGGGAAAGGGCCCGCCCCGACCAGGCCTACCTCGGAGACCTTGTACTCAAAGCTCAGCTTCTTCCCCTTCACACCTTCGTTGAGGGTGAGGATGAATCCGATGTAGTCAGCGTACGCCTGCCAAACAGAGAGGGGAATGAGGACGTGGAGGTGTCAGACCTCCACCGTCTACACCCAGCCAGCCCCCAGCTCTGCCCAGCTACCAGAGAGCTCCAGGCCGCCCCCGGCTCCCCACCTGATAGCAGGAGAGTGCAAAGACAATGTCAAATACCCCACCCCGACCTTCACCCAAAACCGCAGCCTGGCCAAGGCCACAGTGACACCTAGGCCTCTAGCCAGTCTACTGTGCACACGCTACTGCTGCAGGGTGCTTCTCTGCACAACAACCCCACCACTGTCCTCATTTTACACACAAGGACACCACAGCTTCGGGGGAAGTGACTCCCAAGACCAAGATCTCACTGGACACGGAGCTAGGACCCAGCTAGCCAAACTCCAGAGCAGAGTGGGGAGTGCTCCATCATTACACTATACCAGGGGTCCATCCCCTGGGAACTCTCCAGATGTTTCCCCCAACAGGCAGACCAGCCATATGCCTGTGTGCAGACGCCCTGCCCGCAGGAGATGAAGCTGTTTTCCAGCCATGGCCCGGTCTCCCAGCACCCCCATCCCCAGCTTCCAGTGGGGCACCCTCTTCCCTTGGGCTGCAGGTTACAGCTGGCACACGGTTAAGAAAGCGCTGAGGCACAGGCCTCTGGAGAGGCAGTTCTTGGGCGCTAGCAACTTCCACGTGGTCTTGTTTCTTCATCCCTTTCGCCTCTCCCTTCCTTTCTTCTTCTTTATCCAAGCCTTAAAGATGTCAGTGGGGGGTCTTCCTTGGCAGCCCAGTGGTTTAGACTCTATGCTCCCAATGCCTGCAGGGGGCATGGGTTTGATCCCTGGTCAGGGAACTAAGATCTCGCATGGCATGCCCCCCTCCCCAAAAAAAACGATGTTTGGGTGGCCACAGCAAGCCAAGGTAAGCCCTGAGAGGTGACTGCTCAGGGTCTGGAAGGGAACATTCCTACAGTGGCCTGTGGAATGGCTGCAGGTGGAAGTGCAGGTCACAGGGCGGGCCCACTACATCAGCCACAGCAACACCCGCAGCCCAGGGAAAGCCTGAGTCCTTGTCCTGACTGCGCCAGTGCTCACAACCATCCCTGCGAAGCACACCAGGATGCAAGGAGCAGCAGCCGCACGAGGGCATGTCGCTGCCACAGTCCCTGTTCCCACATGGCTCCGGGACTCTCGGAGACTAAGACTTGTGAACATGACTGTGTGAAGTCTCTGCCCACACCATCAGCAATAATTGTCATGCCTACGGCTCTGTAAAGCTCACTGCACACCCGTGAGCACTGGGCCACAGGCTTTTCTGGCTTTCCATCATTTGAGCCCCCAACGAACCCCATTTTATAGTAGAGGAAACGGAGGCTTAGCCCGGTTAGGCACTGTGCCTAAGTCACAAGAAGAGAACAAGGCAGCCCTGAGGTTCCAGCCCCAGCTCTGGCCCCAGACCCAAGCTCCTGGCCACTGCACCCTGCCTGCCACCTGGTGAAGCGCTATGGTCGACACACAGCCCCTTGTCTGGCCGCAGCAGTTTCACACATTTGATCGACGAGCTTCAGAGCAAGTAAAAGACTTCCATCAGGCATCAATCAAAACACACTTCCCAAAAAGTGTGGGTGCCTAGAGCAGGGCTGGCAAACCACTTGCAAAGCACCAGAGAGTCAATATTTTAGGCTCCAAGGGCCACATGTTCCAGTTCACAAATTCTCAACTCTGCTCTTACAGAATGAAAGTAATCACAAACTACATGTAAATTAAATGAACAGAGCTGTTTTCCAATAAAACTTTACTTACAAAAACAGGAGGGTCAGGTTAGGCTGCCAACCTGTGGCCTGGAGCCCAGCAGCTCAGCCCACGGGGCCCCGAGTCATGGGGGTGACTCTCTTCTGCACACCCTTCTGCACAAGCAACACTGCCCGCCCCACCTGCCCAGACCAGGTACAGGCAACTGAAAGCAGCTGGACCCAAGGCCATTCCTGAGAACTTGAAACTGGCTTTCTTTTTCATAGTCCCAGTCTTTTCCACAGCCTGTACCAGAAGCCTGGCAGGTACAAGCTGTTATCTTCTGCCTACCCTGGGGATGAAGTGCAGAAAGCTGGCTGGGGATCCCAGTTCCCTGGTGTTTTAGGCTCAGCCACCTCTCTGGCCTGGGGCTTCCCTGGCGACTCAGATGGTAAAGAATCCGCCTGCCAAAGCAGGATACAAGTTCAACCCCTGGGTCAGGAAGATTCCCCTGGAGTAGGAAATGGCAACCCACTCCAATCTTCTTGCCTGGGAAATCCCATGGACAGAGGAACCTACAGGGCTGCAAAAGAGTCAGACATGACTTAGTAACTAAACAACAACAACCTCCTTGGCCTGTTTCCATGTGGCAACCTCCTCTCCATGTGATATGCTGATTCCCAGACCTGCTATTACTTGCAACCAAACACCAAAGGGATCCACTCTACCATTTCAGATGTGCAGTCAGTACAGTAACACTCAGGGGCAAGGGCTTACAAGAGCCAGGAGCAGAACTCTGAGGGCTATCTTCACCCTGGCTCCCAGAGACCTTCCCACTAAAGTACCCTGTGTACTGCCCCTGAGCAGGGAGAGACAGTCAGCTCCCCTGTCACTTCTTTCCCTAGCTTCTAGACAGCTCTGGCTCCAAAAGCAAGAAGGGGCAAGAGCTCACAGCCCCACCCCAGCCTAGAAAACCACTTTGAAAAAGCCCAAGTCTCTCATGCCAGGCCTGAATCCACAGTGCAGACACCACTGGTACCTGAGAACGCTTCCATTTGCCCATATCTGGAACAGTGTGGATCTCTTTCTTTGGAATGATGAAGTTCTGAGTGGTGGGAGGGGCATCCTCTGAAGAATCTTGACAAAGAAAATGAGAAAGCAATAAGATAAATAAAATCCTCCCCTCCCCACACACACACACACACACACACACTTTTAAACCAACACCCAAGCCCTTGCATAACCAGACATGTACTCCCAGGATTAAGTATTGGCTTGTTAAGCCAAACTCACTGGCTTCCTGTCTCTCCTTACTCTGTCTGCAAGAAGCTGGGCAGTGGCTGGCAGTGCCCTTAACCACTGATATGTCCAGTGGCCCTGCCATGCTCTCTCCTCCTGCTCTCCAGCCAGGCAGAAAGGTTAGAAAAGTAAAGCCAAGTTGACCTTTTAGACATAAACAGGCAACTCAAAGAAGAAGAAGAAAAATGGCCAATAAACAAAATGTTAAAGTTACCAACATCCCGAATAATCAATGAAATGGAAATCAGATGAGGCTGCTTTTCTAAATCAGGTCAGCAGATTAAAAACATCTGGCACTGATTGGGGATGTGGAGAGAGGAATGCTCCTGCACTGCTGGTAGAGCCTTAGATGGTAGATTCTGCTGAGGGGGCAACTCAGCGCTCTCTCTTGAAGTAAAACTATACCCACTAAGCCAACAGTAGCAATCAACTCTACAGATGTGTCCAAAGAAATAGACAAAGACATATATAAAAGTGCTTACTACATCGAAAAAATCAGAAACAACCCAACTATCAATCAATAAGGTGATAGGTTAATAATGATATGCCCACATGATGGAAATCTTCCTGGCTTTTTGAAAAGAATAAAATCTGAATTACTGACATGAGAAAAACAGCCTAAATATTAATAAGTGAAGAAATAAAACTGTACCATTCAACATCACAATAATCCAAGTCTATGCCCCAACCCCAAATGCCAAAGAAGATGAACAGTTCTATGAAGACCTACAAAACCTTCTAGAACTAACACCAAAAAAAGATGTCCTTTTCATCACAGGGGACTAGAATGCAAAAGCAGGAAGTCAAGAGATAATTGGAGTAATAGGCAAGTTTGGCCTAGGAATGCAAAAGGAAGCAGAGCAAAGCCTAACAGAGTTCTGCCAAGAGAACACACTGGTCATAGCAAACTCTCTTCCAACAACACTAGAGATGACTCTACACATGGACATCACCAGATGGTCTACACCGAAATCAGACTGATAATATTCTTTGCAGCCAAAGATGGAGAAGCTCTAAACAGTCAGCAAAAAGAAGACCTGGAGCTGAATGTGACTCAGATCATGAGCTCCTTATTGCAAAATTCAGACTTAAATTGAAGAAAGCAGAGAACACCACTAGACCATTTAAGTATGACCTAAATCAAATCCCTTATGATTATACAGTGGAGGTAGTGAATAGATTCAACAGATTAATCTGGAAGACAGAGTGCCTGAAGAACTATGGACAAAGGTTAGGTAACACTGTACAGGAGGTGGTGACCAAATGCATCCCAAAGAAAAAGAAATGCAAGAAGGCAAAGTGGTTGAATGAGGAGAGAAATTTTAGTGCAGAAAGCCGGCTGGGACCCCAGTTCCCTGGTGTTTTAGGCTCAGCCACCTCTCTGGCCTGGGGCTTCCCTGGCGACTCAGATGGTAAAGAATCCGCCTGCCAAAACAGGATTCAAGTTCAATCCCTGGATCAGGAAGATTCCCCTGGAGTAGGAAATGGCAACCCACTCCAGTCTTCTTGCCTGGGAAATCCCATGGACAGAGGAGCCTAGTGCGCTACAGTCTACAAGGCTGCAAAAGAGTCGGACATGACTTAGCAACTAAACAACAACCTCCTTGGCCTAGGTTTCCATGTGGTAACCTCCTCTCCATGTGATATGCTGATTTATAGGCTGGGGTGGGGCTGTGAGCTCTTGCCCCTTCTTGCTTTTGGAGCCAGAGCTGTCTAGAAGCTAGGGAAAGAAGTGACAGGGGAGCTGACTGTCTCTCCCTGCTCAGGGGCAGTACACAGGGTACTTTAGTGGGAAGGTCTCTGGGAGCCAGGGTGAAGATAGCCATGGAGAGGTCTGCTCCTTACAAATAGCTGAGAAGAGAAAACAAAAGGCAAAGGAGAAAGGGAAAGATATACTCAACTGCATGCAGAGTTCCACAGAATAGAAAGTTGAAGTTGAAAGTTAAGTCGCTCAGTCGTGTCCGACTCTTTGTGACCCCGTGGACTGTAGCCCACCAGGCTCCTCCATCCATGGGATTCTCCAGGCAAGAATACTGGAGTGGGTTGCCATTTCCTTCTCCAGGGGATCTTCCTGACCCAGGGATCGAACCCAGGTCTCCCGCATTAGAGGCAGATGCTTTAACCTCTGAGCCACCAGGGAAGTGAATAGAAAGAAGAGATAAGAAAGCCTTAAGTAACAATGCAAAGAAATAGAGGAAAACAATAGAATGGAAAATACTAGATATCTCTTAAAAAAAAAAACTGGGTACCAAGGAAGCATCACATGCAAAGATGGGCACAATAAAGAACAGAAACAGTAAGGACCTAATAGAAGCAGAAGAGATTAAGAAGTGGCAAGAATACACAGAAGAACTGTACAAAAAAGATCTTCATGACCCAGATAATCACGATGGTGTGGTCACTCACCTAGAGCCAGACATTCTGGAGTGTGAAGTCAAGTTGGCCTTAGGAAGCATCACTACAAACAAAGCTAGTGGAGGTGACAGAATCCCAGGTGAGCTATTTCAGATCCTAAAAGATGATGCTGTGAAAGTGCTGCACTCAGTATGCCAGAAAAATTGGAAAACTCAGCAGTGGCCACAGGACTGGAAAAGGTCAGTTTTCACTCCAATCCCAAAGAAAGGGAATGCAAAAGAAAGTTCAAACTACTATACAACTGCGCTCATTTCACATGCTAGCAAGGTAATGCTTAAAATCTTTCAAGCTAAGTTTCAACAGTACATAAAACAAGAACTTCCAGATGCACAAGCTGGATTTAGAAAAGGCAGAGGAACCAGAAACCAAATTGCCAATATCCACTGGATCACAGAAAAAGCAAAGGAATTCCAGAAAAACATCTACTTCTACTTCACTGACTACACTAAAGCCTTTGAGTGGATCAAAACAAACTGTGGAAAATTCTTAAGGAGATGGGAATACCAGACCACCTTACCTGTCTCTTGAGAAACCTGTATGCAGGTCAAGAAGCAACAGTTAAAACCGAACATGGAACAACAGACTGGTTCAAAACTGGGAAAGGAGTACGTCAAGGCTGTATATTGTCACCCTGTTTATTTAACTTGTATGCAGAGTACATAAAAAGAAATTCTGGGCTGGAAGAATCACAAGCTGGAATCAAGATTGCTGGGAGAAATATCAACAACCTCAGATATACAGATGACACCACTCTAATGGCAGAAAGTGAAGAACTAAAGAGCTTCAACCCAGGTGATGCAGGTTTAATCAAAAAAGGGGGGAAATCAAAAAAGAGGAGAGTGAAAATCAAACCATCAATCCTAAAGGAAATCAATCCTGAAATCAATCCTTTTTTACCATCATCAAGAAGCTCTTTAGTTCTTCGCTTTCTGCTATTAGAGTGGTGTCATCTGCATAAAAAAAGAGGGGAGTGAAAAACTTGGCTTAAAACTCAACATTCAAAAAACTAAGATCATGGCATCCAGTCTCATTATCTCATAGCAAATAGATGGAGAAGAAGTGGAAACAGTGACAGATTTTATTTTCCTGGGCTCCAAAATCACTGCAGATAGTGACTGCAGCCATGAAATTAAGACACTTGCTCCTTGGAAGCAAAGCTATAACAAACCTAGACAGCATATTAAAAAGCAGAGACATCACTTTGCCGACAAAGGGTCTGTATAGTCAAAGCTATGGTTTTTCCAGTAGTCACTTACACATGTGAGCACTGGACCACAAAGAAGGCTGAGCACCAAAGAACTGATGCTTTCGAATTGTGGTACTGGCGAAGACTCTTCAGAGTCCCCTGGACTACAAGGAAATCAAACCATCAATCCTAAAGGAAATCAATCCTGAATATTCATTGGAAGGACTGATGCTGAAACTGAAGCTCCAATACTTTGGTCACCTAATGGGAAGAGCTGATTCACTGGAAAAGACCCTGATGCTGGAAAAGATTGAGGACAGGAGAAGGGGGCGACAGAGGATGAGATGGCTAGGTGGTATCACCAACTCAACAGACACGAATCGGAGCAAACTCCAGGAGACAGTGAAGGACAGGGAAGCCTGGCGTGCTACAGTCCATGGTGACACAAAGAGGCAGATAGGACTTAGCAACTGTACTTCCACAACATACTATATACAATATAATCTTACTGTTGTTAAAAAAAACTATTTACATACTAACATTAACAATACATATACCTATTAGCTCATTCCTTAGAAAAATCTAGAGTTAAACATGAAAGTTAATAGTTGTCATCTCTAGGAGATAAGATTTATAAAGGACTTCCACTTTCTAAGCTATATATTACTATTAAACACTAGCATTATGATACTTTTGTAATGATAAACAAATTATTTTAAATGGATTTTCTATATTTTCAGAAGCTGGGGAAAGAAAAACAGAGTAATGTGCGTATCCCATTTAGCTGGAATTTATGTTTTGCTGCATGAATCTTTGTTTGATTATGGAACGCTGCCTTCTGGAATCGGAAAACCTGTGAATTTTAAATACACCTATTTTGTAGGTTGGGAGCTGTGGGCCTGAATCTACTATTGGAGGTGTGTCAGATTAGTAAGACCCTTCCTTTAAAAATGAAAACTCTCAAAACTTCCCTGGTGATCCAGTGGTTAAGAATCTGCCTTCCAACCCAGGTGATGCAGGTTTGATCCCTGGTGAGGAACTAAGATCTCACGTCCCAGGGCTATTAAGCCCGTAAGCCACAACTTCTAAGCCTGCATGCACAGCTAAGACCCAACGCAGCCAAATAAAAATGTAAATAAATAAAAATGAAAACTCTCAAAAAATGAAGTTTTAATAAACAAATGAAAATGAAAACTTTCCAAGAAGAGTAACAGACTATCAGTCACTCACAATGTAAAGTAAATCTGTCCCAATGCCATCCTCCTAAAACCTAGCTTACATCAGTTACATGAACAAAGGGAACAAAGATCTAAGTAGGTTCTTGAACATGTGACATCTGGGGGACTAGAGCCTTCCTGGAGTGGCCCTGAGGAAAGGAAATGTCCCAGGAGGCCTGGAGACCTAAAGAGAATGGGGGATGAGAGCAAGGCAAAGCTCTGCCTAATTCAAATTCAACTCAGGGCCAAAAAAAAGAGACCAGAAACTTTTCTTCAGCCCACCTGTTTTGCAAGTCCTGTTCCCAGAACCTCAAATTGATGACCCTACTATTAGCAAATTGCTACTTCAAGTAAGATGCTAAATTAAAAGCTTTTTAGGTCAGGCCAGTGACCTAACCACATTGTTTTTATGGGAAAATGTATTCCACATTTCAAATTATCTATTTGCAAATGATCCTTGGGAACAGAGCCCTTTTCTAAATTTGAGAGAACTGTTCCTCTCTGCAAGGGAAGAACCCTCCTGACATTATTTCACAGGGTCCTGTTCTCAGAGGAAAAGCTACTTGGAAGCTTTGCATAAATCACTGATGAAACACATACACAATCACCAGAACATGTAATTCCAAATTTAAAAAAAAAAAAAGCCTTCAGACTTGAAACTATGATCAACGAGGTCAGATCCAATTTCTCTAGCCTCAGATTATTCCTTCTCTGACAAAGGTGACATAGCACAAGCTGGATTCCCAACAACTTCTCAGTATAAGGTAGAAATATCCAGGGTTTTAGAGATGTTCCTAAAAACCCTAAAGAGTATATTACCATTTGGGAACCTGTCTATATGTTCAACTCAAACCACCTTTACTGACTGCCACCACGTCCCACAATTTGCCTGCATCATCTAGGGAACACATACTACCAACCCTGCCAAGAAGAGATAAGGAAACAGGCTCACAGAGGCTGAAGCTTGCCAGGTAGAGTCAAGTCTTTGTAACTCCAAAATCCAAGGTTTTTATCACTACACTGAGTTAAGCAGTTCTTCTACTACTTGTTCCTAAACATCCTGAGTTTCAAACTTCAAAGAAGGACCACCTCCTGGGAACCTGAATCTTCTCAGACATAGAGAATTCCCTGAGGCCACCTCTGTCTCAGTGCCTAGGTTCTTGCCCCTACACCTCCCGCCACCCATCTTCAGGGACACATACATCTCACTGATAATTCTGATTGCCTTATATACCTTGATGTCATTACCAGAACTCCTAAGGGCATATGCACAGAAGTTCTGTACCAAGTAAAATAAATGTCTGGTTTCAGTTGCCTTGACAGACCATACCCAACTCTTTGCCCAACTCTTTTGCAACCCCATGGACTGTAGCCTGCCAGGCTCCTCAGTCCATGGGATTTTCCAGGCAAGAGTACTGGAGTGGGCTGCCATTTCCTTCTGCAGGAGAACTTCCTGACCCAGGGATCAAACCTAAGTCCCCTGCACTGCAGGCAGACTCTTTTACCATCTGAGCCACCAGGGAAGCCCTGGCAATATTCTTGAGAGAGAGAGAGAGAGAGAGAGAGTGAGAGTGAGAGTGAGTGAGTGTGTGTGTGTGTGTGTGTGTGTGTAGGGCGAGGGGTGGGGGGTGCGAGGGTATACCTCTTTGATCTTCAAAATTTCTCCCTCCTGAAACCTTCCCAGAGATTATAAAAGGCAAGCCAGGGCAGAAGGAATACAGAATGGTTTCAAAACACTAGCTGTTTTGAAAATAACTGTTTGGCCAACCTATTTACACCTCTGACAGAATTGTAAAAGTCATCTATCGTCAGTTCTCCTTAGCTCAAGGGAGGGGCAGGGGGAGTGGTCAGCAAACACCCTTCCATTCCCCTAGGTAACCGGTCTCTCTAAGAGGATCCTTTCCCTATCACCTCCATGCCAGTTATTCGAGATTAACTAAAAAGAAACCACAGCCTGTAAATAAAAGTTATAGAAGATGATGCCAGAAAAGTGACTCGTCTCCTTGCACAATCAGCCTTTTTAAATTAGTGGTTTAGACGACCGAGGGGCAGTTTGTCTCGGTAACTTCTCAGCCACTGAAACTCGAGTCCCTTTTTCCGAGGGGAAGAGAAGGGAGGTGATAACGGGAGGTCAGGGAGCGGAGGGAGGCTGGCAAAGGGGGTCGAGGCAAGGCCCACGGAGCACCAGCCCCCACCCGCAAGGCAGGGTCATCCGTGGGGTGGGGGTGCTTCCCCACCAGCTCAAGAACTGACTTGAGCCCGAACAGCCCAGATGTGGAAAAGGCCTCCCCTTCTGGCCGCGGAGCTCTGCCCACCCGAACCCTCGGGCCGCTCAGGCGCCCCGAGTCCCGGTGTCACGCCCCACTCACCCCTTTTCAGCCCCGGGATCCTGCCCTCCCTCCCGACCCCCCGGCTTCTCACTCGGGGGCCCGCTCAACTCTTGCTCCTTCTCGGGGGCCCAAGAGCGTTTGCCCCTCGAGGTCCTCCAGCTCCCTAACCCCACTTCCCGCCGCTGAGGCGACCCCCACTCACCACACCCCTTCCCCGCCCCCACGCCTAGCACCGCCCCCGAGCCCCGACTCCACACCGGCCCCACCGCCCTACCTGACGGCGTCTGCCGCTCGCCCTCAGCCATCTTCCTCTCGCCGGGAGCCGGCCGGGATGCCTGCCGTTACCCTCTCCCTTTTCACCCCTGCACCACCCCGCCTTGCCCCGGCCTCACCACGCGCTCAGGGATGGCTGAAGAGAAACGAGCCCCGGCAGGCTATAACCGAAAACCGAGAATTAAAGTCACCCCAGTGAAGACGTCCGCCATGTTGGTGCGGGGCACTCTGGGAGCATGCCCAGCAACGGCCGGCACGGGGCGGCCGCAATCAGCGGGGGGCGGCAGCCATGTTGGTGCGGGGCGCCGGCGAGCGTGCGCACTAACGGCCGACTCTAGGCGGCACGCTCAGCGAGGGGCGCCGGCGAGCATGCGCACCAACGGACGGCTCGCCGCCCGACCCACCAACCGCCTGCCAGGAGGGCGCTGGGAGCGCGGCAGCCATGCTTTTGCGGGGCGGTCCCCACCTGTCATCTTCGAGCCGGGCTCTGATCCGACCCCAAGAACTATTAGACGACCTGCCTCTGTCAACATGGTTGTGTTTTCCTACCACTCTGAGGGCAGCGCCACCAAAAGGACTGAGGGGGTGCACACCACTGCCTCCCACAGTTTGTGGACGCCTTAATGGAGGTGGGAGAGGGCGAACCGGACGGCGGTTTCCGCCTTGCTCCTCTTCCCGGGTTCCACCGCCTCGTAGGGTTCCCCAACCGCTCATTACGCCCCGGTCCCGCCCCCGCCCCGCGCTCGCGGCTTAGCTTCCGGGGCAGCTACCGGCCCGAGGCCCCGCCCCACGAGTCCGCCTCTCCCGGGCCGCCCGCCTGCCCGGCCCGGTGGGTCGGCGCGGGGCCGCCTCTACCGGCCACAGGCCGTGACTCCGCGACCTTGGCCCGGAGGCTCTAGCAGGGACCCACGGGCGGCGTCGGCGGCGGCGCGGACTTTGCCCAGCGCGTGGGACGGAGCGGACTGAGTCCGCGGGCGGGCCACAGAGATGTTGGCATTCGCTGCCAGGACCGTGGTGAGTGTGGCCGGGCAGTCGGCCTGGCGGGCCCTGGAGCGGGGCGGGCGGGCGGCGGACGGGGCCAGCAGCGTAGCTACGCCCGAGTGGGAAAACCGGCCGTCGAGGCGCTGGGGCCCGGCGGCCGCTGTCCAACCCAGCTAGGAGCTGCTGGGGTGGGGTCAGCAGATGGACTAACCCCGTTTGGCAGAGGGGGAGACTGAGGCTCAAGGTCAAGAGGCTTTTTGTGGCACTAAATTCCAGCGACCCGGAAAAGACAGTGAGGACCCTGGCTTCGGGCAGCACCTCCACCCTTAGACCCAGAGCCAAGGAGCGGAGAGACCAGGAATGTCTCCCCATGGTTATTCTCTGACTCACACACCTGTCCACGGCTCAGCCTGAGCCATTTCTTCGCCGGCCACTTCTCCAACCCCATCCAGTTGGTCACCCTCCCTGGGTTGATCAAATGGTCCCTGGGGAACTGTGTGTGGCCAGAGCCACTCCAGTGAAGGCATCAAGCTGGGCTGCTCAGAAAGTCCTCCGAATTGGCGGAAGACAGCAAGCGGAAGCCCCACGCCCCCCACTTCTACTAGCCCCTCCCCGCAACTTGATTAGCATCTACAAACCCCCACCCCTCCACCCCCACCCCCACCCCCAGTCTTCCCCAGGGCAGCTTGGAGCAGGTGGCACTGCTCTCTACTCGAGATCCCTCTCCTCTCTACTCCTAGCGTACCTCTGTATCTCCCTGTGTTTATGCCAAGGATATTTAGACACTGCGAGGGCTGAGGTACCAATCTACTCTCGCAGAGGTTTTTCCAGATATTCCAGGGCCCCAGAGTTCCACCTCCTCCTTGCTGGCTTGAGCCAGCAAGGTGTTCCCATCCCACAGATGGCCTCTGCTGCTGCTGCTGCTAAGTCGCTTCAGTCTGTGCGACCCCATAGACTGCAGCCCGTCAGGCTCCTCCTTCCCTGGGATTCTCCAGGCAAGAACACTGGAGTGGGTTGCCATTTCCTTCTCCAATGCATGAAAGTGAAAAGTGAAAGTGAAGTCGCTCAGTCGTGCCCTACTCTTAGCGACCCCATGCGATCACTGCCGGGAAAACTGAGGCAAAAAGAGACTTGGCCTGCCTTCCCTGGTCAGGTGACTCAAATCTAGCCCAATCCCCAAGCCAGCATTCTTTGGTTTATTTTTAATACCCAAAGGTCTCTACTGGTAACCCCCAGCTAAATGAACTAGACTCAAGAGAACTAGACTTTAGGGGAAGGGTGGCCCAGAAGGGATCAGATGTCCTGGAGAGAAATGCCCACTGGCTGCCCCTTTCGGGGGTCTGCTCCTCAGTGGCTCCATCCCCAGTTTTCAGGACCATATTCACGGTTACGGTATAACCTTGGTGGTCAAGCAGTTTCTGTCGTTCAGCCAAGTATTCCCTCATCACACAGACCGATGCACATTCCAGCAGGTGGAGTTTTAATACCTCTTGGCCTGACTCCCTGGCACTGGACCCATCCAGGGAAGAAAGGGAAACGTTTTCCAGGTTTCCTTCTCCTCCGGTGCACAGCGTTCTCCCTCTCATCTGCTCCCCACTCCTGCACTTCTGGAACCTGGGGAGGATGGAGCAGCTGCCCCCGCAGCAACACAAGCCCAGATGCCGCCACAGCCACTGCAGCCGCCGCCTCGCCTGCATCCCCTGAATCTTGGCTCTTGTCTTCTCTTTCCAGCCCGGGCAAGTGGCTGCCTCTTGCTAGGTTCTGCTCACCCACTTGGTAGCACAGTTAGGCTTAGAGATCCAGCCCAAGAGGCAGACAGACAGGGCTCAGAACCTCAGTCCTGCCATGGAGAACGGGCAGCAGAAGGAGAAGGTATGAAATGGAGCCTCTGCTGCTTGCCTGCCCACTGCTGCCAGCAGCCTTGGACCTTCTTGTCTCTCTCTCTCTCTGCAACCAGAGCCTCTAGACTCTCCCTCTCTGCCAACTGTCACCTTCCTGCCAGGCTGCTCAGCTCTCTCTTGGCACAGTACTGTGCCCATGCCACCCCTCTCCCCAACCCATAGACAGAAAAAAGCCCAAAGGTACTGTCATTGTCTAGCTCTATCTGATTTTCTCTTCTTCCCTCCTATTTCTCAACCTGGTACAGGTGGGAGAAAAGGAGGTGGGGACCTCCGGGAGGGAGCCATCACCTCACCAGCTGGCTGGCTTATTGTCCCAGGGTGAGAAAGGCGGGGCCCTATGCATCCAGCAGGTGAGAGGCCCCTCTGATCTTTGCCGCACCTGGCAGGTGCCATCCATCCTGACTTGGTTCCTGTGAGCCCTGCCAAGATCAGTGGCCCCTCCCCATCCCTACCTGCATCTCCAGGCCCCTAAGAGGCGGAGATACCTACAGCTGAGGGCTGGGAAACCAGGGCAGGCCCCACCCAAGAGGCTGTCTCTGACACCAGGAATGGGCACATAAGTGCCCAGGAGTTCAGCTTTAGGAGTGCCAGGGTCTCCCAGAGCTGGTGAGAGAATGAGCAGGATGTTCTGCTGCCTGCAGGTGAAGCCCCTGGGCCTCCTCAAGCCCTCCTCCTTGATGAAGGTTTCTAGTCGCTTTAAGGCACATCAGGACTCGCTCCCCCGGCTGCCCGTGCCCCCACTCCAGCAGACCCTGGACCATTATCTCAAGGCGCTGCAGCCCATCGTGAGCGAGGAGGAATGGGCCCAAACCAAGCAGCTGGTGGAAGAGTTCCAGACAGCAGGCGGCGTGGGGGAGCGCCTGCAGAAGGGGCTGGAGCGCAGGGCCAGGAAGATGGAGAACTGGGTGAGTGAGGAGGCAGGGGGCACACCAGTCTCTCTGGCTCATGTAGAGGGTGAGGGGAACAGGGCCACTCCCGGGAGGCCTGGGTTGTTGAGAGCGCCCCTCCTGTGGCCTGTGGCTGGCTGCGTACCCCCAGTTTTCCAACACAGGCTGTGCTGGTGCATCCATTTGCACCACGGAGTTTCCTGAGCACTTACTCTGTGCCCAGCACCAAGCAGGGTGCTGGGTGAGCAAGAAGGATGTTGTCAACAGCCTGGTGGAATTAACGTTCAAGTAGAGCAGGGAGAGGACACACGTGAGGGGACCAGGTTGTATCAGGCAATACAGTTCTCTCAAGTGGAAAGGAAAAAGCAGGCGTGAGGGTGGAGAATAGCTTCTCCGTTCCAGAGGGGCAGGGAGGACAGGGCAGAGGCGGTGCTGGGTTTGAGTCAGAGCGGGCAGCACAGGCACAGGTGGAGACAGCTGGCAGGCTCAGGGACAGAGGCTGGAGTGGGGTGCAGGGGTAGGGGGGGCCCAGGAAGCCCCTGGACTGGAGCTCAGTGGGAGGGGGCTGTGGGGTGATCGTATTGACAGTGACTGTCTGTCCTGGTTCTGTGTCTCAGTCTTTCACAAAGGTGTGTTCATTGTGTCCGGATGTGTTTGCGCTGGTGCCCTGGACACTTTTCTGTGTTCATTTCACACCCAGCATGAACTTAGAACTACCCTGCTGGTGGGAGGGAAGCGCAGGTGGAAACAGGAGCCTGTGGGCAGGCTGGCGGGGAGAGGACGGGAAGTCATTCGGTCCAGGATATGTTCTGGCATCAGTGGCACTTGCTGATGGGGCTGGGGGATGGACAGTCCAGGCCTAAAGCAACTGTATGTGGGGAGGGAAGAAGGGTCGTTGAGAGAGGGATGAATGGAGAACCAGAGATGGGTGTGGCCCTGTAAATGACAGGCGCTGTGAGGGAGCAGGTGGAAGGGCAGGGGCTGCACAGAGAGGAGGTGGGAGATGTCAGCCGGCCACCAGCACAGATGAACCTTACCAGGTCAGGATCTTACCGCATCTGGGATCTGCAAGTTTTCCAACTTTGTTTAGCCAGAACTGTTACTTCAGACTTCATGTTCTGGCTAAAAGAGTGGGAGCACCCCCCACCTCCACTCATGGGTCCTTGATGGTTCTGCCCCTGCTCAGCAGATTTTCACTAAGGGAATGCCCCCATCTGCAGGGGCTCCCCTGGATTCCAGAGCTCTGGTCAGAGGCTCTGAGATCTCCAGGGCTGTGGGGGCACCTGGCTGAAGGGCAGCCCAACCTGGCTGTCCCCAAGGGGAGGGAGCTCCTGTCTGCCCCTTCCCATCTACGGGTGAGGAAACTGAGGCCCAGGGAGATGGATCAAAGAGCCACACAGCAGTGCTCAAGGAGGCTCCAAGCTAGACAGGAGGGCCTGGCTGATCGGGGACCATGTCTCCAGGTCACAGATCAGCAGACAGCAGTTGCCTGTGGGCCTGCTGTGTGAGCCGGGCACATTGCCCTTGTTCACCCCTTGCCAGGGGCCCACAGCCAACAGTTTCCCAAGGGGAGTCCATGTGGTAAAAGGCACGTCCTACTGCATTTAAGATGGATGAGGAAGCACAGTGGGGCTGAGTCTCCAGGGCCTGAGAGACCTGCCCCAGAGGCTTGTGCTGGGGAGAATGTGTAGTGGGGGCAGTATTGCTGTCAGCACATAAGGTTCAAGGGTGATGGTCACCTGCAGGTCCCAAGACAGGAGCCTTTAGCTGCATATCCATGGAAATACTCCACCCTGGGCAGAGAGTGGCCAGCCTAGTAGAGAGTCACCTACATCTTGTAGCAATCTGTCTTTACAGAGGCTCTGAGATGTCCGGGGCTGTGTCCCAGATTGCCCTGACCTTGAGATCCAGGTGGCTGTCCATTCCCTAGCCTGACAGCAGCAAAGCTGAGGGCACAGAGGGTCAGGGTTTCTGAGGGCTCCTGCTTTCCTAGAGTGTGCCCACCTGAGACAGGCAGAAACTTACGCATCAGACTTTATTTTCATATAACTTTCTCTCGTTTCCTTTCTATCAGATGTACATTTTTATTTTCTAAAAGTACTAAAATCATTGACCTGAAATATGTGAGAGAAGGGAAAAATGACTGCTATTTCTCCCTCTGTTCTTCCCCCAACCCCAGGTCTACTGCCAGTCTTTTTTTCCTTGTCAGTGTTGCCTGATTCCCCTTGCTAATGCTGACTGGCTCCATTAGAGGGACGAGGATGGATTGCTGCTGGGTTTACAGGACTGGGGGGTTCTGGATCTGAGCATTCAGTTTGAGAATCTGTGCTCACTAGAGAGGGCAGAGGGCACCCAGCCAGCTCTGTTGGCCCTGGCAGCGAAGGGGCAGCCAGGTCTCCATCCATCCCTCCTCACGGGCTCTGGTCCTTCCCCAGCTGTCCGACTGGTGGCTCAAAACAGCCTACCTCCAGTACCGCCAGCCCTTGGTCATCTACTCCAGCCCTGGTGTGATGCTGCCAAAGCAGGACTTTGTGGATCGGCAGGGCCAGCTCCGGTGAGTCGCCAAGGTGGAGGCGGAGCTCTGGACCTTCCCAGGGCCCTGATGTCCACTTCCCCCAGGAGAACAGAGGGGCCCCTGTTCATTATCTTTCATCCCCACAAATAGCCTTAGGAAGTAGGCAGCAGCATCCCTGTTTTATAGGTAGGGAAACTGAGGCTAGGAGCAGTGAAGGGACCTGCCCAAGATCAGCTTTCAGGATTGACTGACCTGGACATGAAGCAGAATCTTCCTGACTCTTGTTAACCACCAAACTGCCAGACTAGGACTCCTCCCTTCCCCTAAACCTGAGGCTACCACTCACCCCAGTTCTGGCACTTCACCCCCTCCTTCCCACTTTCCTCAGCTGGCCACAAGGGTGACCTTTGTACACAGTCCCGTTTTCCACATTCAGCCTTGTCACTTTGCCTTGGGCTCTATTCCGGTTCTACCAGGGATAAAAATACCAGTGACAAGATCTCCTGCCCAAGGACTAGTAAGTCTCTCAGGGCCATACCTGCTTCTCTTAAAGGGACCAGGGCACCCCAGGAAGGACCAGGGGTTCAAGCCCAGAAACTCTAGCCAGCGGTCCCCATGTTGGGGGCCAGGAGCACCCCCATGCGTCAGACATGGTTGATGTGGCCCAGACGGTTCGAAGGAGCAGGTTGACTGAGATGGCCTGGGGGACACACAGGCCCAGAAACAGGAAGAGATCTAAGAGAGGGGACACCTCAAGCCACTGTCCCCCCAATCACCCTTCGCCTTCCCCCACAGTCCTAGGTCCCTCCCTAACTGATGCTTCAGAACAGGGTGAAGGCCTTCCAGGCTCCAGGCTGCGAATCAGGGCCTCTGACCCTCTGAGGATGGAGTCAGAGGACATGACTCGTAATCGAGCCATAGTCATGCTACTCAGTAGCACCAAAGTCCTGCCAGTTGCTCGGCCAACACATCACCCTAATCCCTTTCCCCAGAGATTATGCAGAGTGAGACAGAAGTACAGGTTCTACACTTGAACTCCTTCAGGCTCTCTAGGCAGTGAGAGGATTGAAGTACCCTCCTTCTGGCTGTCCACACAGCCTTCGGATCTTTGCTTTTTTCCTCCAGGTTCGCTGCCAAATTAATCGAGGGCGTGTTGGATTTCAAGGCCATGATTGACAAGTGAGTGGCCCTATCCCCACCCTGTCACCTCCCACCTGGACTGCCTAATTACTACAGCCACTCCAGCAGCCCAGCCCCACCCACTGCCTGACTGCTGAGCAGGCCCTAGAGCTCAGTGGCTTTCACTTCCTGCTGACCTAGCCTCTTTGCTGATTGGGGAGGCAGAGCATGGTGATCGGGACACCTGCGTCCTCAGCTCCAGCTGCCGTGACCTCCTCCAGGGGACCTTCTCCCAAGAGATCCCTAGAATTGACATCCCAGCTGAAGAGGGGACCCCAGGGGATGACTCACTGTTTCATCTTCCTTGTGGCAAAGTGAAGCCCAGAGAAGAGAAGGGAATTTCCAGGCTGACTCACAAGCAGGGTGGCCCACAGGCCTCCTGATCCAGTCGGCCTCCAACAACCACCCCCCTTTCCCCTCTTCCCACACTAAGTGGGGGGGGGGGGGGGGGTAGGCACCAAGGGGCCCAGCACTGCTTGTGTGAGCCCCACTGCCCAACCCAGCCTGCAGCCAGACCCAGCAGCTCCCTATGGATCCCACCTACCTTCCTGTCCCTCTGCCCCTGCAGCGAGACCCTGCCCGTGGAGTACCTGGGGGGCAAGCCACTGTGCATGAACCAGTACTATCAGATCCTGTCGTCCTGCCGTGTGCCGGGCCCCAAGCAGGATTTGGTCACCAAGTTCAGCAGGACCAAGAAGCCACCTATGCACATCACCGTGGTGCACAACTACCAAGTGGGTGATCCCCCTGCAGCTGTTCAGCCCCCACACGGTTGCAGAAAGGAGAGGGACAGGGCTCAGAGTCAGCTTCCCCAACACACTTGCCCATGTGTCCTTGGAACAGGCAGGCCCTGGGCCTCTTCTCTCCACTGGGTATCCAGAGAGGCCCTGACCTGGGGGAGGCCCGGAAGAGCTAGGGCCTGGTCAGCCCAGGGAGAGCAGCGCAGGGATCTCCTCCCCTTCCTTGCCCTTGGCCTGACACCGTCCCCTCCCAGCTGGGCTGGGAGGTGACCACTGCCTGTCTCAGGCCCCCACAAAACCCCTTCTCTCCACCTGCCTATGCCCGGACAGTTTTTTGAGTTGGATGTGTACCACAGCGATGGGACACCCCTGACCTCAGATCAGATCTTCATGCAGCTGGAGAAGGTCTGGAACTCATCACTGCAAACCAACAAGGAGCCTGTGGGCATCCTCACCTCCAACCACCGTAACTCCTGGGCCAAGGCCTACAGCACCCTCATCAAAGGTACCCACACCAGGCCCTAGCAGCCCTGTCAGGCTGAATCCCCTCGACTAAGAGCGGGCGCTGTTGGCCCCATTGCACTTAAGGGGAAACCTCAGTTGGGTTCAGTTAGTTTCTTCTTTCTGTTCAGTAGCAAGTTGCAGTGAGAATGCGTTCTCTGACTGAGGAGCCCACCTTCACATCCCCTCCGAATCCCATGTTGGGCAAGGGCATCGTCCCCAGAATCCACTCCCGTGTTGGATCCCCAGCTGTCTTACCGGCTCTCTCTGTGACCTCGGCTTCTGTTTCCTGTTTTCTGAAGGGGGGCAGCAGTGCCTCATGGGGTGCTCCGGGGCTACAGGGCCCTGTTAAAGGGAGCTCTGGAGACCTCCCCAGGCCTGACCCTCACCCCCACCCCACACACACACATCCCCACAGACAAGGTGAACCGGGAGTCAGTGCACTCCATCCAGAGGAGCATTTTCACTGTGTGCCTGGACGCACCCATGCCTCGGGTCTCAGAAGACACATACCGCAGCCAAGTGGCGGGCCAGATGCTGCATGGGGGCGGCAGCAAGCTCAACAGCGGCAACCGCTGGTTCGACAAGACACTGCAGGTGAGGAACTGGCAGGACCAGGACTCCCACCCCCAACCCGCACCCAGGCTCAGCCCACTGCCACCTCAGGACTTCCTGTCCCTCCCCTGGACTCTGGCGTCCCTGGCTTCCCAGCTTGTAAAGCCAGGGGAAACCAGCAGGTGGACGCGGCTGTAATTAGCAGCAGTCAACCTGTCTTTCCCAAGCCTGGCCCGGTAACCCCTGTCACCTCCAACACATCCATCCGTGATCAGGGAGAGCCTGGAATGTGGGGGCCAGGCTGAGCGGCACAGTCTTGGTCATGACTTTCCCTGTTGTGAAATGGGGTAGTGGTAGGACTCCTGGAAACGGTAGGTGCAAGGACCCAGAAAGGTCTCTGAGCACAGGATGTGCTTAGCGTGACCTGGGACAGGTGTCCCGAAGTCCCCAGTGAGTGTTAGCTGATATGAATAAGAGTAATAAGTCAGCCAGAGTGCTTGAGATTGTTCAGAGCACCCCCCACCCGAGGGAATCCTGCAGGAGAATGGCTCCCGGGGCCTGGAGCTGTCAGGGACCCCATCTTCCCTGCAGTTCATCGTGGCCGAAGATGGCGCCTGTGGGCTCATCTACGAGCATGCGGCAGCCGAGGGACCCCCCATCGTCTCCCTCTTGGACCATGTCATCGAGTTCACGTGAGTGTGGGTCTCCCACTCTCCAGCCAGTTCTTCAACTCCTGATGACAGATGACACAGAGGTGACAGACGAGCTCTCAGAGGAGGAATGGCCTTCTCCCTTGTGCTGGGAATCTGTGCTGCTTCAGAGGAAGCCAGAAGGGGGCGTGGGTTTCAGAGTCCATCAGAGCTGGGTTTGCATTCTGGCTCTGCCACTTCTCAGCTCGATGACCTTGGACAAGTCCCTTCTCCTCCAAGAGTCTCCCTGGACTGGCCCCCTCCTCCCCATCGTAATCCCGGGGATGGACCCAGGCTCTGGAGGCTCCTGGTAGGAGCCTGAGACCCTCACATCCTGTGCAGGAAGAGGCCAGAACTCGTGCGGTCTCCCATGGTTCCCCTGCCCATGCCCAAGAAGCTGCGGTTCAACATCACGCCTGAGATCAAGAGCGACATTGAGAAGGCCAAGCAGAACCTCAGCATGTGAGTGCTGGGAGAAGCTTGTCCAGCTGGAACAAGAGCCAGCTCTGCCTGATGCCCGCTGGTTCGGAGACTGCCCTCGGCCCCTCTGTGGGGTTGGCAGAGGCTGCTGGGTACTGTTCCTCACCTCCCACCTCCACCCCACCCCCAGCATGATCCAGGACCTGGACATCACGGTAATGGTGTTCCACCACTTTGGAAAGGACTTCCCCAAATCGGAGAAGCTGAGCCCAGATGCCTTCATCCAGATGGCACTGCAGCTGGCCTACTACAGGTATACCCCGCCCCCCGGGAAGGAGGAGGAAGCTTGGGGGCAAGTGGAGGGACCTGCCAGGGGTGAGCTCAGTGCCTTTGCCACCCAGGATCTACGGGCAGGCTTGTGCCACCTACGAAAGTGCCTCTCTGCGCATGTTCCACCTGGGCCGGACCGACACCATCCGCTCAGCCTCCATGGACTCACTGACCTTCGTCAAGGCCATGGATGATCCCAATGTGACGGTGAGAGGTCGGGGGCAAGGGTGGGAGAGCTGGGTTCGAGCCTTTCTCTGTTCCTTCTTCTGTCAATGCATGTTGAGCACCTACTATATTCCAGTCCTGTGGTGGACACTGGGCATCTCATGGAAGATGGAGCTATGAATTTATTGGTGCGGAGCTTTGTGGCAGCCAAAGAGAAAAGGGAACTCCAGTGGATCCTTGAGGAACTCGGGGGTTCGGAGCACCACACAGTTGAAACTCCCCATGTCCTTTTATAGTCACTCTCTGTGTCTGTGGTTGTGCGTCTGCAGGTCCAGCCCTCCATGGGCTGTGTTATACTGTTGTGTTTTTTGACAAAAGTCCACATATGGGGTCGCACAGAGTCGGACATGACTGAAGCGACTTAGCAGCAGCAGCACCGAGTTTAAACCGAGTTGTTCAAGGGTCAGCCACCAGCAGTGAGCACTTGCCCTGTGTCAGGCCTTGGCTGGGGACTGGCCAGTCTGTGCTCTCAGGGAGAACAGAACCTGGAGTGGGCAGTGGGCCCCTGAGGGGGGAGCAGGGACAGGAAGCGTCAGCGCCCTCTCCCCCTCACCTAGGAGCACGAAAAGGTGGAGCTGCTGCGGAAGGCCGTGCAGGCCCACCGAGCCTACACCGACCGGGTGAGCCAGCACCCCCCATCCCTGCTCCCTTGGCCCTGGGCGTGACCCCCCGGCCTGTCCATCCCTGCAACAAATAACTGCTCCCCTTAGCATCAGGCACCCCTGCCCTAAGCACTGGGGCACTTGGAACAAAGCTGAACATCCCCATTCTACAGTGGGAGAAACCAAGGCGAGGCCCAGCAACTGCCCTGGGCCCAGGTTGGCCTCTGGATGTTGTGTCGGGCGCTCTCCCTGCTGCACCGGAGCCCAGGATGCTGAGGGTGTGCACAGTCTAGCAGACCGCAGGGTGCCTGCCTGCTGACAGCCGCGGCTGCAGCCCAGGGGTGGAGGTCCAGTTCCCAGCCTGGCCCTGAGTGCCTGCACACACCAGGCTTTGCCCATGTTATGCTCAGGCAGCTACTTCGATCAGTGCCACCCCACAGAGGGAGTTCAGTGATTGTCCCTATCTCACAGATGAAGACACTGAGGCTCCAAGATGTCAGTGACCTGCTGAAGTCCCATAGCCAGGATGGGGCCAGGCCACCCAGCTGGAGGCCTGTGCTCTTAGGCTGTACTTTCCAGCCTCCCTGGAGGCAGGGGAGTCCCTAGCCTCAGTTTCCCCATCTGTGAAGTGAGGGCTTTCCTGCCCGGCTGCTCTGCTCTCACAGGTCTGAGGGCCAGTGAGTGGAAGAGCCATTGCCACCAGAGACTCCTAGGGAGGGTGGCAACTTGTGGGCCTACAGACCCTGCTCCTGACAGCTCCCCTCCCTCAGGCCATCCGTGGGGAGGCCTTTGACCGGCACCTGCTGGGCCTGAAGCTGCAGGCCATCGAAGACCTAGTGAGTATGCCCGACATCTTCATGGACACCTCCTACGCCATCGCCATGCACTTCAACCTCTCCACCAGCCAGGTGAGCCGCTGCCTTAACTGCCCTGGGGTGGGATGGAACAGAAGCCAGAGAGGCTGCACTGAGGTCCGAAACACAGTCACTTGGAGGTGATGTGACTCACATGGGCCATTCTTGAAGCAGCTGAATTCTGGGATCGGGGGCTTGGCTTCACCTCTGGCAGGCTGAAAATGAGTCGAGACCCCTCCTCTTCCTTGGCTTCATTCACTCACTGATCAGATGCTAAAGAACATCTGATCCAGGCCAGCCTGTGCTGGGCACTGGGATACTGCCCCCAGGGGCTCACAGTCTAGGCAGGACAGTGACAGCCCCACAGGAATGTCAGGGAAATCTGTAGAGAGGTGATACCAGAACTGCACCCCCAAGGACTCATGGGGAGTCAGCTATCCGCTGAAGACAAGGAGAGGGCGTCTCAGGCAGAGCACGGTGGGAGCCCACGTGGAAGGCAGGCTGGTGCCACCATGGGGCTGGGATGAGAGCCTTGGTCCTGTGCCATCCTCAGGTCCCTGCCAAGACAGACTGTGTCATGTTCTTTGGGCCTGTGGTGCCAGACGGCTATGGCGTCTGCTATAACCCCATGGAGACACACATCAACTTCTCCGTGTCAGCCTACAACAGCTGTGCCGAGACCAACGCGGTCCACCTGGCGCACTATCTGGAGAAGGCACTCCTGGACATGCGGGCTCTGCTCCAGAGCCACCCCCGGGCCAAGCTCTGAGCCTGCTGCTTGGCCTGCCGGTGCCACAGCCACACCACCTTGGGCTGCACCACCCACTGGGCTCCACTCCTTTGCTCCCTCTTCCCCTGGGCCCCACAGATCTCAGTCAGGGACGGCCACCCTCAGCAGGGTCTGCAGACCCAAGCCGAGTGCCTTTTGTGGGTCTTCGCCAGCACCCAGGCTGAGTCCAGAAACTGAACAGGAGGTCGGCCCAGGCATCCATTGTCTCACTCACAGTGGCCTCCTCCTGGGAAAGGAACTAGCTGAGCTCAGCCCCCATGAGGGTGGGGACTGGACAGGCCATCCTCACTAGCTCAGCTCTGCCCAGTTTCTCTTGCCTGCATGGCCAGGCTGAGGTCTGTAGCCCGATCCCTTGACTCCCAAGGACCTAGAGATGGAATTACCTGGAGCTGCGGTCTCCAGGCCTCCCCACAGCTGAGGGGTCAGGGGGCAAGGTGAGCTGGTGACGGGGAAGCCCATTCTGCATCGTGGCGCCATTTGCCTGCTCTTCTGAGGATGTGGCTCAGTGGACCTCAGCTCGCTTGCTTTCACACAGCTTGATTCCTGAACCATGTCCTGGTTGTATAGCAACTTATGAGGCAGTTAATAAAGGGGAAATGTGTTGGTAAAGAGTTGTTTCAGCTGAGGAGGCAGGCAGGGCAGGGCAGGCGCCTGGCCCTGCCCTCCCCTGGCTTTCCCTGCATCTGGAAGCTGGTGTCCAGGCAGCCAGTGGGCCCAGGGGCACGCCCCCAGAGGAACCGAGCTCTCAGGTGTGGGTCAGGAAGCCCGGGGCCGGCTCAGACCTCAGGGCTCTGGGCCAGCACAGCAGCAGACCCAGGCCTGCATGCTTCAGATACAGCCCTCCTACCTGTGGCTTGGGCTTCAGGTAGGGACAGTTCTGCAGGGGCCTGTGGGCCGGGGCCTGGGGTCTGTGGTCTGGGCCCAAGGCTTCATCTGCTGCCCAGCACCGAGCCCATCAGGAGTGGTGGCTGAGGGGCTGTCTGACCCCAGCCCTTGCCACTGCCTGGGGCCACCCAGTCAGAGCCTTGTATGTGTCCCCAACCCCAGTCACCCGGCACAGTCCCCGTGTCCTGCCACAGTCAGTTGGGCAGCTTATGGAGAGTGGAGGGACTCTGGCCCTAGGGAAGACCCTGGCCCAGAGGAAGATGCTGAGGGTGGGAGGGGACTACGCAGCCTGGGAGTGAGGTGCTTCATGGCCTGGCTAACCTGCGACGTTCACTGAGGGAGGTTGTCTCTGTGTTTCAGAGGATGGAGCAGACTCAGGGAGCACATGCCACATGCCCAAAGCCCCAGAGAGCAAGGAGTGGAGCCCCGACCCCATGGGGAGTGGGTGTCGCCGGGGCCTGGCCACTCCCAGCCTGGCCAGCAGGGTGGGATCTCAGTGGGGAAGGGATTTGTGGGTCCCCTTCAGGGACCTTGAGCAGGACCTGAAGAGAATCCCCTCATGACAGCACAGAGGCCTTGCTCTGCAGCTGGGGAGCGGCTGGCCCCCGGTGTCCCCAGGCTGGATCTCAGGAAGCAGGGCCCACAGCAGGAGCTGAGTGCTTGCTGTGTGAGCCTCACTAGGGGGGTAGCTGCCCCAACCCAGCTGGGGCCAGTCAGGGAGGGGAGGCAGTGATGCAGGCCAAGGACACGGCAGGGACACACGTCCACGACTCCAGAAACTCAGGTTTTAAGAACTGCTTGGGGCTGACTACAAGGCAGGATTTTCCCCCAAAATGTTGTCCTTCAGAAGCGAGGTCATCCCTTTGCATTTGTGTTGTTACAAGTTTCATAACGTGGAGCCTCACTCAGTTCTGTAGAGCAGCAAAGTACTGCTTGAGGAAGACACATTTACGTAAACAGCCCTAATCAGTACTCTGGTGGAACTTCCGGGGGAGGGGGGAGCCAAAGAACCATGAAGATGTAGTCATTATCCCTGGGGGTGTGACCTATGACACAGGTCTCTGGACACACGAGGGGAGCTAAGTGTTGGGGAGATCACATACTCCTACAGGATAAACTTTTGAAATCCAGCCATCTGAATGCTGTGCCAGTGTGTTTGGAGTAAAATTTCCAAGTACAGCACCATGCATGAAATACAGAAAGTCCTGCCGTATCCCAAATCGCTTGTCTAGTGGACCTGGGAGAATTAGGTCAGCAGACTGAGGTTGCCCAGAAACAGCCAGACCCTGCCCTGATGCCACTGATGCAGATGATGAACTTTTTTTTTTTCCAAAATGAATGAAAAAGAACTGTCATAAGTTTATATATTTTGTGTAATACATCATTTGAAATTTGAGAATGTAATATATATATAATTAATAAAATCATAAAGAATACTTGGCTTTTGCCTAGATCCTCTGGAAGTTTGTCTCTCTGGGTTGGCATGAACTTGATTTGGGCTCTCTCCATTGGGGAAGTGCAGTGGCTGGAATCAAGGGCAGCCCTGGAGTGGGGATGAGGGAGCCTGCCAGGAGGCTTTGCTGTCTCCAGTGCTCTTGCCTGGAGAATCCCAGGGACGGGGGAGCCTGGTGGGCTGCTCTCTGTGGGGTCGCACAGAGTTGGACACAACTGAAGCGATTTAGCAGCAGCAGCAGCAGGGGCTCATGGGCCAGGACCCACACTGGCCTGGGAGGTGGAGAAAATGGCTATTTCAAAGATGCTCACAAGGACTTCCCAGGTGGTCCAGTGGCTAAGTCTCCCTGCTCCCAGCGCAGGGTCCCAGGTTCAATGCCTGGTTGAGGAACTGGATCCCACATGTTAACAACCAAGATTCCACATGCCACAGCGAAGATCCCCAGTGTGTCAGCTAATACCCAATGCAGCCAAATATTTAAAAAGAAACAAACCAAAAAAAAACATAAACTTAACAGACTTAATAAAAAGAATCCAAATTTTTTCTTTAAATGCTTAAGAAGTGGAATGAGCGAGGCCTGGTGACCAACTGAACGGGAAAAGGTGGAGTTAGGTGAAGTATGCAGTGGGGTGCTGGGCAGTTCTGAGAGCCCAAGCAGTAGTGTGTGGACAGGTGCCAACTGGGGTAAAAGCAATGTTTACCTGGGACTTGGGGGAAAACCCAGGGCTCATCAGACAGCCCTGCTGCTGTTTCTCTTGCTGCATTCTGGATTTCCTCTGACTTCTCCAGTTTTTCCCTTCAACTGTGTCTAGTAGGCTGTTATTGACCTACCTATGGAGTTGGTGTTTATTGTATTTTTCAGTATTCATTTAAGAATCTGCCAGGGTTCACATTTGTAGTTTCCTATTCCCTGCAGGTATTTTCAAGTTTGTCTTTATTTTTTTAAAAAAGTGAAACAACTTACAACCTGCATCTGATCACCCTGGTGCCTGACGGATGTGCAGGTTTCTTTCTAATACTTGTTTCCTGCTGGTTCTCAAGGACGGTGCTGATTCCTTTTCCACCTGGTCATCTTTGTATTTTGTTCGTGGTAATTTCTTAAAACTATAACTGAAGTCTAGCATGACAGTTCCTTCCTCCAGGGATCTGTTTGCTTCTGCCACCCACATGCGGTGAGGTCACCTGAACTAAATGTCAAGGTTCTGTGGACCATGGTGGGGCACCCAAACCCAGCCTTCGCACTCATGGGAGGATGGGGTTACTTCTGATTCCCCTTCACCCTAAGGGTAAAGCTCTTCTGAATCAGCTTTAATGAATTAAGAGTTAGAACCCCCACTCCAGACCCTTGAAATGACTGTGTTCATTTCACCCTACAAGGCCTGCAAAACCCAGGTCGGTTTGCACTTATTTCTTTAAAGCCCGACGCCTATCTGCACACCTATCTGCACACTCAAGAAGTAGTGAATTCAACAAGGAGTGGAACTGTTTATCCCGGTACAAGCTGAGGAAGGACAGATATGCTGGTTGTCCTCCGTCCTCAAGGGCTGTCAGTCACACAGAGGAAAAGCCAGGCTTAGAGCAGAGCCAGCCAGGACGACACAGGGAGGTAGACGGGGGTGCTGAAAAATTCACGACGGCAGGGAGCTGACCTCAGATCCTGGTGTGAAGTGTCGCAGAGGCCATTCCAATCCTGGCTTTGGGGGCTGGAGGGGATTAGATGTCTTGGAGATCCTTAGGATTTTTTGGTCTTCGCCACACACCTTTGCCCCTCAGGGTCATGTCCCCACGGCTGTGTCCCAGCCCCCTCCCATCAGCTCAGTAAACGTGCTCAAGCTGCCAGAGTTCAAGATTTTATTTTAAAACAATAGTAAACAATTTCATTGATTTTTCTTAAGTCAAACCACCTCACACTTGGCTTGTCTCAGGCAAAAAAAGTAAAAAAAAATGAGGGAAAGAAAGGAAAATGTGGGGACCGACCAACCTTTCCCAAAATTAGGCCCCTGGTCCTGGTGTCTGGAATGGCTTTGGACACTGTCTTGAACAAATGAGAAAAGAAAGCACCAAAATATTGTGCTTCAGCAGCAGGTTAATAACCTCCATAAAGAAAAGGTGGCGGGGATGGGGGGGAGGAGGGGGATCGGAACGCAGATCCTGAGCAGCCTGGTTCAGCTCTAGAAGCTTCCGAGTTTGGAAGCATCTCCTCTGCACAACTCCATTTCAAAGAGACATCAAGATTGGGAGGAGCTGGCCTCCGAGCTGGGCCCTGGGGATCTGCGAATCACACCCCTGACAAGCCAGGGTGACCCAAGCAGGTTCCCAGCCTCTCGGAGAGGGTGGGAAGGACGAGGAATGCTCAGAGCACACAGAGGGCAGGCTGGGGGCGTGGTGGGGGGACAAGACAGCAGGCCACCGCCTCACTCCCCTCGCCAGTCCCCACTCCCTCTGCAGTTTGTTTGGGTGGAGATGAAGATGAACTGCTACCGGACGGCGGGACAGGAAAGAGCTGTAAACAGCTTGGGTTTGCTCACCCACATGTGCAGGCTCTTTTTGTCAGAGAGGGACCACTGTCTTGGGGACAGGGGACCAGAGAAAGCCCTTGTGATGCAGGGTCGATGCAGGCAGGACACAAGGACGGCAGCGCCAGATGCGTGCTCTCTCTGGGCCCGGCCCCACGCAGGGAACACTGACCGAGGTTCTGGAATGGCATTGGCGGCAGGAAGGGCGTGGGGATGCTCCCTCCAGGGCCCCCAGGCAGGCCACCTCTCGGGCCCAGGAAAAAGGGCCTGGGGAGCTGACCTGGGCCCCTCAGTACGCAAGGAGGCCCCCACACAGCAGGCTCTGCTAGCCTCCTCTCCAAAATCCCATCTGCCTTTGACAAAACCCAAAAATAAATAGTGTGCATTTTTCACGCCACCTGGATTTCCTGGCCCTGTGACCAGAGGTGCGAAACCTCCTTCTCTACCCCACACCCCAGTGCCCATGCCAAGGGCACTCTCTGCCCAACCGGGGACTGGAAGCAGCACTGTGAGGGTCTCTGGCCATGAGCCCCCACCCCCCCGCCAGCAGCAGGCCCTCCAAGGTCCTGGCTGAGGGGCTGGCTCAGCCCTTTGGTCCACTTTGTTCATCAAAATTAAAATAAGCAAAAAAAAGGCTCCACTCGGTGACTTGGATCTGTAGAGGTCTCTACTTCGTCCCTCTGTCTGTCATTCCATCCATCCTGCAAGGCATCATGCAGGCCAGATCTGGAGGCTGGAGCCAGCCACGGTCACCTGTCACTGCAGCTTCGTCCCCAGCTTGCGCTGTCTGTTCCTACAAAATGGGGGTGGGGGGGTCAAATGAGGTGGTTCCTGGCGTTCAGTGAGCCGCCCCCTCAGCTGTCCCCTTCCTACCCCCAATCCCATCAAAATGAATGAATGCCCGCTCCCAGGGGCCCCCGGGGTCAGCTTGAGCCGGGCCAATAGGAGCTCGTGCTCAGGGACCTGGGACTTGGGGCAAAGGGAGGGTCGGTGTCTCTGCTGGGCCTGCACCCCAGGTACTCAGCTCTGGAGTCCAAGTGCAGAGCCAGGAGCCAGGGGCAGGGCTGGGGCCAGGATGAGAGAACAGAGGCATGAGGGACCTGGCTGGATTCCACAAAGTCTTGGGAGCTCCCACTTACAAGTGGGATTCTGTTATTATCAACCGAAACAGACGAGAAGATAGTTGAGTTCTCCTTCTGGGATGTATAGAAGCACAGAGAGGGGAACTGCTGACCCAGTGGATTTCAGTACCTGATTTGGGGGTATGGCTGTGCCTACAATGGGCTCAGGAACCTGAGGGAAGCAGGGATAGTCCTGTTCCCGGGAGGGCCTGGCTGAGGTTCAGATAGGAGGATGGGGCTCGTCAAGAGTCCCACCTGAAATGCAGAAACCCAACTGCACCTGCGGGTCCTGGATGATGCAGTCCCAGCCTCACCCTCTGGCCAGCCTCCTTCTTCCCCTGGGCTCTGGCCACATCTGCCTCTATCTGCTGACTCAGAAGCTTTACACAAGCTGTTTCCTATGCTGACAGCATTCTCCCTGCCAAACCCCAACTCCAAGGGTCCCGCTTTCTCCCACCACACCCAGCCAGCATGGCCAACCACCCCACCCCTGCATCACGTTCCTGCCGTGGGCTCTCAGGACCAAGGCACTGCTCACACAGGTAGGCGCCTGATTCCTCGTGACCACCCCCTGCCTGCCCCCAGCACACAGCCTGGCACAGAGCAGGGGCACGTGGAAGTTTCGGTGAACACAGGGAGGGGCAGGGTGGCTCCAGGAGCCAGGTGGAGAGCCTGGGCCAGCTGCAGCCTCCCGCCAGTAATGGGATTGCCTGTTCTAACCCCCTCAAATCCCCTTTCCTCGCGGAGACGGGGCTTTACCTCTAAGTTCATTAGGATAATATGGACCATGATGTCCTGGACACATGTCCCGACTGGGGGCCCCACCCTACAGCTCCTCTCACCAGGAACCCAGGGCTCCTCAGGAAACCTCCCAGGCTTGCATGGGAGCCCAACCTTGCCTCAGCTCCCCTCTGAACCTGGGAAGGAGCCAGGCCTTCCCCACCTCAGCTGGCATCCCACCCAGGATTTCAAGTGCATGGAGAGGAGAGCTGAGTCAGAAAGTAGCAAAGTCAGCTCCATCCTGACTCGCTGTGCAACCTCTGGTGCCCCTAACTCGCCGTGCCTCAATTTACCCTTCCACAGGAAAGGGTCTGGACAGAACAGCCCCGAAGGGCTGTTGACACACAGGACCCCCTGAGAGTCCTGGCCGCCCAGCTCTCTGGTTCTGGGCCACAGAGGTTAAAAGCATGGCTCTGGGCTCAACAGCCTGGGTTCCCAGTCTGGCTCCCACACCTGCAGTCTGCATATCCTCAGTCAAGTGACTCCTCTCTGAGCCTCAGTTTTCTCATCTGTAAAATGGGGTCCAGGGGAGGACTCAGTGAGGCAGTATAAGAAAAGTGCTTAGACAAAGGTCTGGTTCTCGGGGTGCCTTCTAGAAACGGGACTGGTGCTGCCTGAGGGCTGTGCCCCACTGAGCCAGGACCTGGTGACTGCAGTCCCCTTGACTTACCTGGCTTCTGCTCGGGTTACTGTGTATTCAAACCAGAGGACATTGGGAATAAGGCTCGTGTCTCGGATTAGGAAGAACTCAGAGATAGGCCTGGAGAGACAGACACCCAGAAAGCCAGGCCCACATCAAGGTCTGTCACTGAGCCGGACGTGCCCCCCACCACTAGCACACCCTCCCCCTGCTGATCAGAGTCTTTGCCTGGCCCGTGCCCCCAGGGCCACTGAGAGACCCAGATGGGCCACAGGTGTGACACTCGGGCAGGGACACAGCCCCAAGGTACATACAGCCCAGAACGACACACGCTGCTTTCCAAGTCCCCGAGAGGCCAGGCAAGGACAGAGGCTGGCACCTCGGCTTCTGGACTGAGAAAACCCCTGGGGGAGATAGAAGCCAGGTGAACGGGCCCTGCTCCCTATGCCCACCAGAGGCCTGGGCACTGGGGCCCTCCCCGGGAGACTGAGGCTGGGGTCAGCACGTCTGGGTCCCCCCACTGACGGCCCCTTGGTAGGAGGGGGCCCAGGACGTAGTGTCTGGGATGGTGGGGGGAGAGGGGACAACGACACAGGCGGGAGGCAGTTACCAGGCTGCTATCCTAGGGAACAGCGGGGTGAGGACCTCCTGGGTGAAGACGAACCAGGCGACGGCCATCAGGCCCCCAGCGACGCCCCCGTAGAGCACTTGCCCCCAGGTATGGTACAGCAGGTAGACCCTGGGCCAAGGGCAGAGGCAAGTTCACAGAGCTGGCCGCACACAGGCCTGCACGGCCTGCGCCCCATGCCCGAGTGCCAGCTCCCCCGGGGACCCCTGCACACACACGGGAGACACCCCCAGAGAGGACAGTGTCCTGGGGCCACACAGACTCAGAGCTGCTTCCAGAATTAGGCAAGGGGCCACACCCCAACAGGGGCTCCCGATGCTATAGAGGTGAAGGGACAGCGGGGATACGTCCAGCGTGGCGGGGATACGTCCAGCGTGGCGGGGATACGTCCAGCCCTCGAACTTGGGAGTTTGTCTGTGAGGGACTGCTTCAGGACATGGGAACAGATGGCTGACGCTGGGACCACGGGTCCCACCAAGAGCAGAGAGCAAGGATTGGGTGGCAAGGGACAGCTGGAGCCCTGGCCTTTTAAACTAGAGGCTGGGGGCCCCCTTCCTGGTCCTGCCATAGGCTCCAGGGCTCGGGTCCACCGTGAGGTCCCAGAATCCAGCCAGACCTCAGTGGGCAGAGTCAGGGCGGGGATGGGGGGCCTCTACCTCCCGCTGTACCTGCTGTAGGAGACTAGAAAGGCCACGGTGAGGAGACCCAGCGAGAGCACGTGCCTCCACAGCAAGTCCAGGAACCTGGCGTTGTTCGTTTGGTGCATTCTGGGAAAACAACCCTGTCAGGCGGCCTCAGCCCACAGCCTGGGGCCCCGGCCCCCGGCCCCTGCACACACAGCCCCTGGCCCCACATCTGCAGGCTCCCTGGGCGCCTCCTGCCTTCACTGGAGCTCCTCCCGCCCCCAGGAGAGGCCAAGCCCCAGCCAGCAGGCATCCCAAGTGCTCGCAGCACTTTGGGTCCCCAGCAGAGCCCGGGCAGGAAAGAGGCTCACCTTAAATACAGAAAAAGGAAGGAATAGATGGAGAAGAACCACATAAACTGGGAGTGGCTGGAGGGCATCCCGTACTTGGTGCCCACTGCCGTGTGGGGGCCTGGGGAGGAGAGAGAACAGGGCGTGGTGAGGGGACGCAGGCCTCCCCGGGACACCCTCACCTGGGGGACTCCCGAGGCCCGGGCCCTACCTCCACAGGGCCGTGGCTCCTGGATGACGTGTTTGATTAGCCAGTTGACCCCCTCGTTGAGCGCCAGGCCCCCCAGGAACGAGATCTGCTGGGAAGACGTGTGGTCAGTGGGGCCTCTGGGTAACCTGCCGGCTTCTGACTGAGCCTCCCAGCCCCGGGGACAACCTGGAACCAGCCAGGAGGCTCCACACACTTCAAGAGAGGTGGCGGCGTGGAAGGGAAAGCTAAGCACCTGGGATGGGATGGGGAGGCCCCTCCTCCCCGGGGTGGGGCCGTGGCGGAGCAGGACTCACTCACCGTGTGCAGCTCCCGCTTGAATATAATGAGGGTCACAAAACCAACAATGACAAATACGGGGCTGAGGCTCAGGTAGGCGAGGACGTGGCCAGAGAGGTCACCTGGGAAGACAGGGAGGACAAGGTGAGGACAGGATCGAAGGCGGCCTGGCCCCAAGCAAGTCAAGTGGGGCCTGGGGCAGAGAGGCGGTCCCAGCAGGGCCCCAGAGGGCAGGGCCAGGTGACTGCCTGGGGGCGCCTCTGGGTACTGGCTGACCACACCACCTCGGGCACAGACAGTGTGCCAGGGTGTTTACTGAGCCCTCAAATTCACAGATCGTGAGTGCGAAGCGGGTGCATCACTGGGCCCATTCCACAGATGAAGCCACTGAGTCCCAAAGGAGTCACATGACTGGTCCAAAGTCACACATGCAGGAAGGAGGCGGGATCTGACTAAAACCCAGAGAAGGAGATGGTTGGATAGCATCACCGACTCAGTGGACATATGAGCTTAAGTAAACTCCAGGAGTTGGTGATGGACAGGGAGGCCTGGCGAGCTGCAGTCCATGGGGTTGCAAAGAGTCGGAGACGACTGAGCAACTGAACTGAACTAAATTTACCCATTATCTCGCCAAAGCAGGAATGTGAACCTGGCTTTGTCAGGCCCCAGAGGCTGGACTCTGGACCAGGAGACAGCCCAGCAGGCACATGGATGCCTCTGGAACACAGCACTGTGCTGAAATGGCCCCAGCCAAGCCCTGGGCCTCCAGGGGAACCTGGCACTCTCTGGACAGCATATGGACTTGGGTCTACACTGCAGACTCGGACAGGGAGCAAGGCCGGTCTGCTTTGCCCACTACGGCCGCCTGTTGCAGTAACGGCTACCCACTCCTCTCTACTGGCAAAAAAATGGCCGCCTATTGGCTGCTGCCTTCTACCCCCAGAAAGGCCTGGGAGGGGAGGCAGTGTGAGGATCCTGAAGCCAGCCAACAAGGCCAGCTGCCCCCTTGCTCGAGGGCAGGGCTGACACCGAGTCCAAAGGCTGCCCTCGCCCCTGGAGGCAGGGTGGCTACGTGGCCACTCTGGGGTCAGAGTGTGTGGCTCAGTGCCCACGCCAGCCCTGGTGGCTACACGGACCCTGGCGAGGACTTTACCTCCCTGACCCGCAGCTCTTTCACCTGTGAACCAGGGATATCAGTACCCACCTCCTCTACCCATGGGAGCTTTGACGTGACCAGGCCTGTGTGATACCCGGCTTGGTCGCTGGCACCCAGGGCACTTTTAGGTTTGGAGAACCCAGCATCAAGAAATGGCCCCACCACCAGCCTGGCCTCGCACAGGCAGCTGGGAGGTACCCACACAGGGCCAAGCCCCGCTTCCAGGCTGAAGAGGTGGGCACACACCTGGCCTTGCCCACACTTACCCAGGGTAGGGCAGGCTTTGAACTGGCCTTGGAGAACTGGTCAGATAGTGCTGCCCCAGGCCCGCTGAGTGACACCAAGGTGAGGCTCTTCCCTCTTCCGGGGCTCTGTCTCCTCATCCACACAGTGGCCCAGCCCTGAGACTCTGGGTCTCTCAGCTATCCCCCTGGTGCCCAGGACCCTGGGTCGTGCAGACAGGAAGTGGGTGGCACCCCCAAACCTTTGGCCACCTCCATGGCCTGTCCCACAGCAAGCACTACCTTTGGAACCTGCTGCAGATGCTCTCAGTGACTCTGGCCTCACCATTCTCTGATCGAAGCCCCCAGTGGCTCTCTCTGCCCTTGGGATAAGTCCCACCTCAGCTGAGCTCATCACGCCCTGCAATCCTGGCCCTGCTTGCCTCCCACCCTCTGCTCCACTTCCAGGGACTACATTCTAGTTCCCCAAATACACCAGGCTCTGCCCTACTTCTGGACTCTGGCACACAGTTCCCCGTGCCTGGGAGGCTGTCTGAGTTAACACAACATAAATTGAGCACCCACCACAGTGGCAAAAAAAAAAAAAGACACTTTCCTGCCATTGCAGAGCTCTCAGAATCTGTAACCAGGACGTCGTTTATGACACCACTCATTAGTGGAGACATCTGTCCAGTATCTGTCTCTCTCTCTAGAGAGCAGGCACCATGAGTGCAGGAATGGGATCCCTACACCCCACTCGGCCCCCAAACCCAGCACAGCACTCGACACTTAACCAGGCTCTAAAATGATGTTAGGGCTTCCGTGGTGGTTCAACAGTAAAGATTCTGCTTGCCAATGCAGGAGACATGGGTTCGATCTCTGGGTTGGAAGATCCCCTGGAGGAGGAAATGACAACCCACTCCAGTATTCTTGTCTGAAGAATTCCAAGGACAGAGGAGCCTGGCGGGCTACAGTCCATGGGGTGGCCAAGAGTCAGACACGACTTAGCGACTAAACAAAAACAAAATGATCTTAAATGAATGGAGGAAGGAAACAAGCGTCAGTGTAATGAGGGCTGTGAAGGAGAAGTGCAGGGGGGTCACAAAAGAATTAGCAGGGGACTAGAAGACCCCCAGAGAAGAGGCCCTCAGGCTCAGCCAGGTCCCTCCTCTGGTCCCTGAAAAGGGTCCTTAATCACAGCCTGAGTCATGCTGCTCACATCTGCCAGGTTCCTTCCTCTCACCGTGAGCACCCAGAAAAGCTACTCCCTGCCCAGGGAGGGGAAATCATGAAGGTGCTGAGACCCTAAGGTAAGACTCTTCCCTTTTCCAGGCCGCAGTTTCCCTCCTGTATAGTGGGTTTTATTGTCCACCCCCCCCCCAGTCCAGGAGTTCAGGGACATATCCATCTGTTCACCATCCAAAACACAGAGCAAGCCCAGGGCCTGGCATTCAGGAGGTGCTCAGTGGACACCAGCTGAATGAATGATGGGTGAACGGTGGGCAGGCAGGCAGATGACAAGCTAGAGCAATAGTAGGGCCACCCCACCCCCCACTAGAACCCAGAACACCTAGGGTCAAAGTTCCCTGGCATCCAGCCCTGGGGCCCTCAGCAGGGCTAGGTTCTCACGTCTCTGCACGAGCAGGCCCTTCCTGGGGCCACCAGGGCTGAGAGGACGCCCCCCCCTCCCCCCGCCAGCCTCACCCTACACCCAACCATCCTACACAGAGATGGAGGCGTGGGCTTGAGAGGGTCCTGGGAAGGCGGGATCACGTTCACTGCAGTTATTTCTTGAATGTTTACTCTATACCAGGCACTGCACTCAGCATTTCTCATACCTCCTGTTTCTGATTCTCGCACCACCACTAGAAGGGAGGCACTGTGATCAGTTCCACTTTGAAAAGGCACAGAGGGGTGAAGTCACTTGCACAAGACCACGGCTTGAACTCTGACCCCAAGGCCCAAGCTCTAAAGCGCCTCCGGAACAGGTCACTCCAAGACCTGCCAGGTAGAAAGCCCTGAGCTTCTAGAGCTGGGTCCAATGAGAAGCTCCAGGGGTTGTCTGCCCCCACCCCCCCAGGTCCCCTGAGTTGTGGAGCAGTGCCCTGCCCAGGGCGTGGCATCAGAAGTACTCCAACAACGAAGAGCTGCCTGGCCTCGATTTGCACACTCCCAGCAATGGAGAGCTCTTTCTTACGGCTGCCCAATAGCACTGTTTGCAGAAAGCAGGCACTCCCTACGCGCCGGGGAGAAAGTCCAGCCTCTCCGGCTCCGAGAAGGGCAGAGAAGAAAGGCCCTGGTCCGGGCCAGTTATCCTTTCCTACCTCACCCAGACCACCGCCCCATGACAGCCCACCGGCGCCCCGGGACCCAGGGGAGCTCCCCGGACGCGCAGCCGCAGAGTGAGCGAGAGACGCTCACAATTTTGCCCAGCTCATCGCCACACCACTGCGCCTGCGCGGCGCGCGCGCCGGCCGAACCCCTCCAAGGCTCACTATTTGACAGTTCCCACCCGGGTACCCCGGCGCCCCCTCCGCGGGCTTGCGCCTGCCAAAGCACCAGGCACTGACAGGCCGGCCTCGGGAAGTCGTCCTCGGAGCCGCGGTTGCCTTTTACCTGCAGGATATTCGACGTGAGTGAGGGTCACCGGCCGCCATGAAGCGGGGAGCGAGCACTGTCCGTCCGCTGCCATCTTACCCGGAGACCGGGCTTCGCCCAGTAGCCAATGGGGAGCCAGGGGGGCGGTGGTCCTGACCTATCACGCCGGAGAGGCTCCGCTCACCCAATCGGAGACCGATACAGGTAGCGGCGCAGCCATTCAGAGTGCAGGCCGTGGGGCTGGCCCGAACGGCGAATCAGAAGGCAGGGCCCCTAGGAGCCTTTTAGCCGTCCCAGCCAGCGCCCAATCCGGGGCGAGCGCAGGTAAGTGCCTGACCAATCAGAGAAGAGGAGGGCTTCGGCGAGCAACAGGGGGCAGAACAGCCAATCAGAAGGTGAGACCGGCTCGCCGTGTGGGCAGGGCGGGCCAATCAGCCTCTAGCTTGGGGGGCGTGTTGAATTTTTGGTGGGAGCTTTGGTTTTGGGGGATCTGCGCGGAGTGAAGTCTGCCTCAGTACTCTGATCCCGCCCGGGGTCTGCATGTGCCTGGGTTCCCGTCAGAGCGCGTGCTCGAAAAGGGGAGGCAACCTCGGCACGTTGGGGTCCGAATTCATCTACTCTTAGTTATAAGAGTAAACTGAGGCCAGAGACTCAAGGGAGATTTATTTTCCTTTGCCCTTTTTAATGACCGGCAACAGGACAGATCACACAAGACGGACGACCTTTCTATTAAAGGTGGGAGGCAGGGTGGGGGAGGGAAATCCCTGGGCGGGATGCACAAATCAGCCCCCCAAGATGCTTTATGGGACAGAAGCTTAACTAATGCTGAATCGATGCGTAATCGAAATTAAGAGACTCCGTTCCTCATTGCATTCGGTTAACAGTGATTCAGTCACATTTATGCTGCTTAATGAGGCATCTTGGAAGCAAACACCTATACCTCAGTTTTCCCAAAATATTCCTTTCAGTGTCCTACATGGCATTGCGTGAATTAACCAGGGCTTACCGCCCACCTCTCCCTCTCCTACCCTCACTATCTCTCCGACTAGACTGCAGTGCTTATAGCCCAGGTAAGGTGCCCGGATCCTCTTGTCTACTATCCTTTGAACATGCTGTTCTGTCTGCCTGGAATGCATCACTTCTTCTGCCCTCCTCTGCCTGGCCAAGTCTGGCTCAGGTGTCTGATCTCACTTAGAGGTTTCCATGGCCAGGAAAGGGGCTTTCACTGGGCTCCCACCGTTGCATCTCCTCTCCTACCCCAGCACTGACCACCACTGGACTGTAACTGACTCCTTGTCTGTCTTTCCCAGTAAACAATGGTTCTCTGAATTCATGCAGCTGCCAAGATCAGCTTGTAGAAAATGGGGCCTGCTTGAGCAACTTCAGCTGCATGCAACAAATTCTGATCAATTTTCTTTTCAAAACTTTTATTCTGCTACAAATATTTTCTAATGTTCCTTGTTATGGCTTCTTAGATACACCCATCATTTAAAAGTGGACATTTAATTTCCAAATACACGGGGTTTAAGGTATCTTTGGTATTAATTTCTCATTTTGGTATTCAGATCAGTCGCTCAGTCGTGTCCGACTCTCTGCGACCCCATGAATCGCAGCACGCCAGGCCTACCTGTCCATCACCATCTCCCGGAGTTCACTCAGACTCACGTCCATTGAGTCAGTGATGCCATCCAGCCATCTCATCCTCTGTCGTCCCCTTCTCCTCTTGCCCCCAATCCCTCCCAGCATCAGAGTCTTTTCCAATGAGTCAACTCTTCGCATGAGGTGGCCAAAGTACTGGAGTTTCAGCTTCAGCATCATTCCTTCCAAAGAAATCCCAGGGCTGATCTCCTTCAGAATGGACTGGTTGGATCTCCTTGCAGTCCGAGGGACTCTCAAGAGTCTTCTCCAACACCACAGTTCAAAACCATCACTTCTTCGGCGCTCAGCTTTCTTCACAGTCCAACTCTCACATCCATACATGACCACAGGAAAAACCATAGCCTTGACTAGATGGACCTTTGTTGGCAAAGTAATGTCTCTGCTTTTGAATATGCTGTCTAGGTTGGACATAACTTTTCTTCCAAGGAGTAAGCGTCTTTTAATTTCATGGCTGAGGTCACCATCTGCAGTGATTTTGGAGCCCCCCAAAATAAAGTCTGTCACTGTTTCCCCATCTATTTCCCATGAAGTGATGGGACCAGATGCCATGATCTTCATTTTCTGAATGTTGAGCTTTAAGCCAACTTTTTCACTCTCCTCTTTCACTCTCATCAAGAGGCTTTTTAGTTCCTCTTCACTTTCTGCCATAAGGGTGGTGTCATCTGCATATCTGAGGTTATTGATATTTCTCCCAGCAATCTTGATTCCAGCTTGTGCTTCTTCCAGCCCAGCATTTCTCATGAAATACTCTGCATAGAAGTTAAATAAGCAGGGTGACAATATACAGCCTTGATGTACTCCTTTTCCTATTTGGAACCAGTCTGTTGTTCCATGTCCAGTTCTAACTGTTGCTTCCTGACCTGCATATAGGTTTCTCAAGAGGCAGGTCAGGTGGTCTGGTATTCCCATCTCTTTTAGAATTTTCCACAATTGATTGTGATCCACACAGTCAAAGGCTTTGGCATAGTCAATAAAGCAGAAATAGATATTTTTCTGGAACTCTCTTGCTTTTTCCATGATCCAGCGGATGTTGGCAATTTGATCTCTGGTTCCTCTGCCTTTTCTAAAACCAGCTTGAACATCTGGTAGTTCATGGTTCACGTATTGCTGAAGCCTGGCTTGGAGAATTTTGAGCATTACTTTACTAGAGTGTGAGATGAGTGCAATTGTGCGGTAGTTTGAACATTCTTTGGCATTGCCTTTCTTTGGAATTGGAATGAAAACTGACCTTTTCCAGTCCTGTGGTCACTGCTGAGTTTTCCAAATTTGCTGGCATATTGAGTGCAGCACTTTCACAGCATCATCTTTCAGGATTTGAAAGAGCTCAACTGGAATTCCGTCACCTCCACTGGCTTTGTTCGTAGTGATGCTTTCTAAGGCCCACTTGACTTCACATTCCAGGATATCTGGCTCTAGGTAAGTGATCATACCATCATGATTATATTGGTTGTGAAGATCTTTTTTGTACAATTCTTCTGTGTATTCCTGCCACCTCTTCTTAATATCTTCTGCTTCTGTTGGGTACATACCATTTCTGCCCTTTATCGAGCCCATCTTTGCATGAAATGTTCCCTTGGTATCTCTAATTTTCTTGAAGAGATCTCTAGTCTTTCCCATTCTGTTGTTTTCCTCTATTTCTTTGCACTGATCGCTGAGGAAGGCTTTCTTATCTCTTCTTGCTATTCTTTGGAACTCTGCATTCAGATGCTTATATCTTTCCTTTTCTCCTTTGCTTTTCGCTTCTCTTCTTTTCACAGCTATTTGTAAGGCCTGCCCAGACAGCCATTTTGCTGTTTTGCATTTCTTTTCCATGGGGATGGTCTTGATCCCTGTCTCCTGTATAATGTCACAAACCTCAGTCCATAGTTCATCAGGCACTCTATCTATCAGATCTAGTCCCTTAAATATAATTCTCACTTCCACTGTATGATCATAAGGGATTTGATTTAGGTCATACCTGAATGGTCTAGTGGTTTTCCCTACTTTCTTCAATTTAAGTCTGAATTTGGCAATAAGAAGCTCAAGATCTGAGCCACAGTCAGCTCCCGGTCTTGTTTTTGCTGACTGTATAGAGCTTCTCCATCTTTGGCTGCAAAGAATATAATCAATCTGATTTCGGTGTTGACCATCTGATGATGTCCATGTGTAGAGGCTTCTCTTGTGTTGTTGGAAGAGGGTGTTTGCTATGACCAGTGCGTTCTCTTGGCAAAAACTCTATCAGTCTTTGCCCTGCTTCATTCTGTATTCCAAGGCCAAATTTGCCTGTTATTCCAGGTGTTTCTTGACTTCCTAATTTTGCATTCCAGTCCCCTATAATGAAAAGGACATCTTTTTGGGGTGTTCTAAAAGTTCTAAAAGGTCTTGTAGGGCTTCATAGAACCGTTCAACTTCAGCTTCTTTAGCGTTACTGGTTGGGACATAGACTTGGATTACTGTGATATTGAATGGTTTGCCTTGGAAACGAAGAGATCATTCTGTCGTTTTTTAGATTGCATCCAAGTACTGCATTTCGGACTCTTGTTGACCATGATGGCTACTCCATTTCTTCTAAGGGATTCCTGCCCGCAGTAGTAGATATAATGGTCATTAGAGTTAAATTCACCCATTCCAGTCCATTTTAGTTCGCTGATTCCTAGAATGTCGACGTTCAGTCTTGCCATCTCCTGTTTGACCACTTCCAATTTGCCTTTATTCATGGACCTAACATTCCAGATTCCTATGCAATATTGCTCTTTAGAGCATCGGACCTTGCTTCTATCACCAGTCACATCCACAACTGGGTATTGTTTTTGCTTTGGCTCCATCCCTTCACTCTTTCTGGAGTTATTTCTCCACTGATCTCCAATAGCATATTGGGCCCCTACTGACCTGGGGAGTTCCTTTTTCAGTATCCTATCATTTTGCCTTTTCATACTGTTCATGGGGTTCTCAAGGCAAGAATACTGAAGTGGTTTGCCATTCCCTTCTCCAGTGGACCACATTCTGTCAGATCTCTCCACCATGACCCGCCTGTCTTGGGTTGCCCCACAGGACATGGCTTAGTTTCATTGAGTTAGACAAGGCTGTGGTCCGTGTGATCAGATTGACTAGTTTTCTGTGATTATAGTTTCAGTGTGTCTGCCCTCTGATGCCCTCTTGCAACACCTACCATCTTACTTGGGTTTCTTTTACCTTGGACGTGGGGTATCTCTTCACAGTTGCTCCAGCGAAGCGCAGATGCTGCTCCTTACCTTAGACAAGGGGTATCTCCTCATGGCCGCCCCTCCTGACCTTGAACGTAGAGTAGCTCCTCTATGCCCTCCTGCGCCCGCGCAGCCACCGCTCCTTGGACGTGGGGTAGCTCCTCCCGCCGCCGCCCCCTGACCTTGGACGTGGGGTAGCTCCTCCCGCCGCCGCCCCCTGACCTTGGACGTGGGGTAGCTCCTCCCGCCGCCGCCCCCTGACCTTGGACGTGGGGTAGCTCCTCTCGGCTGCGCTTGTGCGCCATCGCAGCCGCCTGCGCTATGGGCTCCTCAAGCCAGGAATACTGGAATGGGTGGTCATGCCCTCCTCTAGGGGATCTTTCCCACCCAGGGATCAAACCCATGAGAGGGACCTGGCAGGGGCCTGGCCTCCCAAAATGTTGAGGACCACTCTTGGTGACCACGGAGGGGTCCTTGAAAGATGACCGTTGTTTGGTTTGGTTTTGCCTTAGGGGGAAAAAAAACAAAAAGCAAAAATCATACCTTTCATACAGGAAAACCCAGAAATTGAATGTGTATAGCTTGATGACACCTGTGTTACCAGAGCTCCAGGAGCTCCTGACACCATCTAGTCAACCCCAGGGTGACCACCAACCCCACTGCCAGCCCCATACTTTAGGTCGGTCTGCTTTGGGTACTTTCTGTAAGCTGACTCCTACAGTGTGTATTTTGGGGGCGTGGCTCCTTTCACCAGCATTGTTTATGAGATCCGAGATGAAACCTCTGGCTGTAGTTCACTCACGCTCGCTGTGTAGAGCTCCACGTTGTGAATGCACCATGGTTGACTTTCCATTCGAGTCTTGCTGGACTTTGGGGTGTTTCCAGATCTAGGAGGTTAGGAACGGTGTTTCTAGGAACAGCTTCCTGCAGATCTTTGGTGTACCAAGGGATGCTTTTCCAATGGAGATGTGCCTGGGAGCCAGGGCAGGGTCCCATGAGATGGCAGAGATGACAGGTCAGACCCGCCGTGTGGACGAGGAGCTGGGTGGTACAGGCATGAATGCTGTGAGGGAGCCCTGGGAGGCTGCAGGAGTCACCCGCCTCCTCCCTGAGCCGAGAGGTGGACCAGTGATGCCCCTGGTATCTCTGAGCATCCTGGGAGGTTCTCCGTCCTTAGTCACTGGTGTTACCTCCACTGCAGCCTGCGAGGCAGCTCTTCATTATGCTCAGTTTATAGCTGAGGACAGTAAGGCTCTGAGTGTCCCACCACTTGCCAGGTCACTCAGCTAATGTGTCACAGAGCCAGGATTTCAATCCTGTTCCACTGGATGGGCAGGCCCAGGTTTTGAACCACCTTGCATCCTGTCAACCGAACTGCAGACTGCCTCCTCCCACAGCCCACAGGAATCCTCAGACCAGCCCCAGCAATCCCGAGCAGAGCTGGGCTTTCACTTTGGCCTCTCCTCTAGAAGGGAGTTTACCAACAAGACGGCCCCCGGATTAGAAGCGCAAAGTCTAACCCTGTGCACCGCACCCTAGCCACCCTGGCATGCACTCAAAGTCCCTAGGAAAAAACCCTTACCCTTTCCAGGCCTGTTTCTCTGAAATGCGTCAGCTGCCACCCTCTAGATTAGAAGTTCGTTCATGCATTTAAAGGACTGTTCGAGCTCCTAGGTGGTTGCCAGACCATGTCTCAGCATCAGGGGTGAAGAGAGAAGGATAAAGCATAAGAATGGCGATGCCTTGGAGAAACTGTTATTCCTGTGGATGCTGTGAGACTCCTCAATCCTTAAGATGCAAAGAAGAAAGACAAATGGACTCAAAGTAGAAGTGACAGTTTTGGCTTCAAAACCTCTGAGAGGAGCCACTTATTGTGTATTAGAGGCTTCTAGAAGTCAGACACCACAGAGGCAAGTCCTCAAGACACATTGTCTGGGACTTCCCCTGATGGTCCAGTGGCTAAGACGGTGCACTCCCAATGCAAGGATCCCTGGTCAGGGAACTAGATCCCACATGCAGCAACCAAGAGCCACTCATGCCGCAACTGAAGATCCTGCATGCTGCAACTAAGACCTGGCGCAGCTGTATAAATAAATAAATATTAAAATAAAATAAGTAAAACTGTCAATTCAAAAATGTTTTTCAAAAAAGTTAAAGTCGCTCAGTTGTGTCTGACTCTCTGTGACCCCATGGACTATACAGTCCAGGGATTCTCCAGGCCAGAATACTGGAGGGGGCAGCCATTCCCTTCTCCAGGGGATCTTCCCAACTCAGGGATTGAACTTGGGTCTCCCGTATTGCAGGCAGATTCTTTACTACTGAGCCACCAAGGAAACCCACAAGCTCCCCTGGTTTGCAGCATGTGCTGATTTCCATGTAAACACTCTCTCCTGTGGCCACTGCTGTGATGGCAGCAGACCAGGAGTTGGGAAGAGATGAGCAGTCAGCTCTCACTAGCAGATGGGGTGCAAGCTGGCTCCAGTGCCTCCACCGCTGCCCAGGTGACACCTAGAGCCGTGCTTGGCACACAGTAGGCACCCAGTGAATACTTTGTGAACAAATGCTGCTGCTGCTGCTGCTAAGTCACGTCAGTCATATCCAACTCTGTGCGACCCCATGATGGGAGCCCACCAGGCTCCCCCGTCCCTGGGATTCTCCACTCAAGAACAACTGAAGTGGGTTGCCATTTCCTTCTCCAGTGAATGAAAGTGAAAAGTGAAAGAAGTCGCTCAGTCGTGTCCGACTCTTAGTGACCCCATGGACTGTACCCTACCAGGCTCCTCCATCCATGGGATTTTCCAGGCAAGAATACTGGAGTGGGGTGCCACTGCCTTCTCCGGCGAACAAATGAGCCTTCTTCAACTGTCCTGTCCCATTTGTGTACCTGCCCTGAGAGCCATTTATATTGTAATTGAACCCGCTTTTACCGAGCACCCGATGTGACCCATAAGTTGGGCCCAGACAACGCTACAAGATTTTATCTTCCACACCCCTCTCACGCTGCACGGGAATCAATCTCATGGGTGATGCAGCAGAAGCCTAACGGGTTCAGGAGACATGGGTGTCCGTCCTGGGCTGCTGCCATCTTGCCAGTATGCAGGGGGGCGGTCATCCTCCCCTCTCAATTTCCTCTTTCATCAGTCGGGGGATGGGGACTTCCCTGCTGGTCCAGCAGCTAAGACTGTGCTCCCAACGCAGGTGGCCCAGATTCCATCCCCGGTCAGGGAACTGGATCCCACATGCCTCAACTAAGAGTTCACATGCCGCAACTAAAGATCTCGCCTGCCACAACTAAGACCTGGTGCAGCCGAATAAGCAAATATTAAAAAAAAAAAACAAAAAACAGAGGGGCTGGAATCTGTTACCTACTGTTGTGTAACAAGCCAGCCTCAAACCCAGTGCCTTAGGACCAGCAGCATTTTGTTGTTCAAGATCTGCAACTTGGCTGGGCCAATTCTGCTGGTTCACTCATGACTCAACTGGGCTTGTGGGGTCCCAGGCACATCCCTTAAAGCTGGGGCTGCTGGCCCAGGTGCCACGCTCTCCTCCACGTGGCCTCCCCAGCAGAGAGGCCAAGGTTTTCATGGCTGCAGATACTCTCCAAGAGGACCAGTCCCAGTGCCCCAGGGCTCACCAAGCCTCTGCTTGCATCACATCACTCTTGTTCCACTGGCCAAAGCAGGTCACATGGCCAAGGTCAGAGCTGATGTGGGAGAGGTCTGTATAAGGACGTGGATTCCAAGAGGCATGATTCATGGAGGCTGTGATTGTAACCGTCCACTCACTGGCCACAAGAGGAATAAGGGGTCAGGATTCCTCTGGGGGCCTTCCCAGCTCTGGTGTCTGGGATTCTGAGCTTCCTGGGACTTGTTATGCAAGAAAGGAAGTTCTCAAAGATGAGTTCGGGGGGTGGGGGTGTCTAAAGGACCCAGGAGCCAACTCAACTGGGCTCCCTCTGGTCAAACTTGTGACCATTGGAGCATCAGAAAAAATGATTGTAACTGAGTGTAAATTATGGAATAAATAATAATCCTTGAATCCATAGTGGTGATTCAAAAAAGAGGTAAAACTCTTCACAGAATGCTATTCAGCAACAAAGGAATTAAATACTGATGCATACTATAAAATGGATGAACCTCAGTCACTATTCTATGTAAAGAAGTCAAGCTCAAAAGATCAAATTTTATGACTGCATTTACAGGAAGTGTCCAGAAAAGGCAAGTCATGAAAGTAAACTGATGGCAACCTGGGGGCTGGGGGATTCACTGCAGTTGAGTACTAGAGGTCTTCTGGGGATTCTGAGAATACTCTGAGACTGTATTGTGGTAGGACCACCACTCTGAGGGCAGAAAAGGAAGAGGAACTAAAGAAACTCTTGATGAAGGTGGAAGAGTAGAGCGAAAAAGCCGACTTAAAATGCAACATTCAAAAAACTAAGATCATGGCACCTGGTCCCATCACTTCATGGCAGATAGATGGGGAAATGATAGAAACAGTGACAGACTATTTTCTTGGGCTCTAAAATCACTGTGGATGGTGACTGCAGCCATGAAATTAAAAGATGCTTGCTCCTCAGAACAAAAGCTATGACAAACCTAGACAGCACATTAAAAAGCAGAGGCATCATTTTTCCAACGAAGGTCCATATAGTCAAAGCTATGGTTTTTCCAGTAGTCATACATAGATGAAAGAGTTGGACCATAAAGAAGGCTGAGTGCCGAAGAATTGATGCTTTTGAACTGCGGTGTTGGAGAAGACTCTTGAGAGTCCCTCGGACTGCAAGCAGATCCAACCAGTCAATCCTAAAGGAAATGAACCCTGAATATTCATTAGAAAGACTGATGCTGAAGGTGAAGCTCCAATACTTTGGCCACCTGATGAGAAGAGTTTACTCATTGGAAAAGACCCTGGGAAAGATTGAGGGCAGGAGGAGAAGGGGACGACAAAAGATGAGATGGTTGGACAGCATCACTGACTCAATGGACATGAGTTTGAGCAAACTCCAGGAGATAGTGAAGGACAGGGAAGCCTGCCATGCTGCAGTTCATGGGTCGCAAAGAGTTGGACACGACCAAGTGACTGAACATTTTGGTAACAGTTTGACACCTCTGTAAAGTTACTAAAGTTACTAAAAACAACCATTTAAAGCCAGTGCATTCTATGGTATACAAATCATACCTTAATAAAGCTGTTTAAACACTTATTTGCCAGCATTGAGGGTATTAATAATTATATCTGCTTAAGTATGAAATCAGTAGAGGGGAAGAATCAAATACTTACCCTCTTTTTAGGTTGAACTGGGGTCTGTCTCCAGTTAATCAGGAAAAGCTTTTCAGAATCCCAACAGGTATTAGAGAGCTAGTGCTCATTTTTAAGGTGTGATGTTTGTATTGTGATTATGCCAGAGAACTACCTTAAAGATAAATCTTTTCAAGTAGTTTAGGGAGGAAGCACAAGCCTAAAACTTACTCCAAAATATTTTCTAAAAGGAGTATATGTACGAAACAACTCTGGCAAGATGTTAATTACTGACTCGAAGTGTGGATTTTATGGGTGTGCTTTATATGTTTTTTAATTTCTGTACACTTAAAATTTTCAAAAAATACAGAAAAGCTTTCAAGTACAGTGGTCCCAGCTTATCCAGTTTTGCTTTCCAAGACTGCACTTACCCTCAGTCAACCACAGTCTGAAAATATTACATGGAAAATTCCAGAAATAAATAATTCGTAAGTTTTAAAATGCACACTGTTCCGTGCAGCGTGATAAAATCTCGTGCTATCTCGAGCCATCCTGCTCCGTTGCCACCTGGGTGTGAATCATCCTTGCGTCCGGCGCACCCATGCGGTCTACCCTACCTGCCTTTTGGTCACTTAACCGCCTTCTGCATTATCAGAATTTAGTCACTGAACAGTGAGTTTTAGTCACTGAACAGCCTTCTGCGTTATCAGAATGACTGTCACAACATCCCAGTGCTCGTGTTTGAGTCACCCTGTGTTACTAAATAGTGGTCCCCAGCACACAAGTTGGAGGGGGAAATGGCCACCCACTCTAGTATTCTTGCCTGGAAAAGCCCATGGACCGAGGAGCCTCCCAGGCTACAGTCTGTGGGTCGCAAAGGGTTGGACACGACTGAGCGACTAACCCACAAGCACAAACGTAGTGGTGCTGGCCGTCGGAATAGCCAAAGAGAAGCTGACAAGTGCTTCCTGGAAGTGAAAACGTGCAAGCGCCCAACTTAAGAAGGAAAGGAAAAATTCCCGTTTACTGAGGTTGCTGAGATCTACGAGGACAAATCTTTTATCCATGAAATTATGAAAAAAGGAAAAAATTTGCGTTTTCTGTTGCATCTCAAGCTGCAAAACTTACGAGTATGTGGTAAGTGATTAGTTGAGCCATCTCATTCAATTTGTGTATTTTGAGAGACAGACCATATGCACATTTTTTTAGTGTACTATTTTAATTGTTCCTTCCATTTTATTACTGTTCATCTCTTACTATGCTTAATTTACATAAACTTTACCACATATGGGCATATATGGGCTTCCGAGGTGGTACAGTGGTCAAGAATCTGCCTCCCAATCCAGGAGACGCAAGAGATGTGAGTTCAATCCCCGGGTTGGGAAGATTCCCCTGGAGGAGGGCATGGCAACCCACCCACGTATTCTTGCCTGGAAAAATTCCATAGAGGAGCATGGTAGGCTACGGTCCATGGAGTCGCAAAGAGTTGGACACGACTGAGTGACTGAGTTAATGACATAACATATAATATAGGTACGTATATAGGAAGAAACAGTATGTATGGGATTCAGTACTATCCATGGTTTCAGACATCCACCCCGGTCTTAGAATGTGTCCCCTGCCCACAAGAGGGGACTACTGTACTTTTAAAATAATCCATGCGATTGTCTGGCTACCCATGAGAACTTCAGATTTACCGAGGGACTGGGTCTGCAGTCCCTGCCGGGTCCAATGGCCGTAACTTAGAGACGGGGCCTCCGAGGCTCAGAGCCCAGTGGTCTTACCTAGATGCTGCCAGAGCGGGCCTCCCACCCAGGCTGCCCACCCACATCCGTGGTAGTGCACTGGCCCCTCCCTGCCGAGGGCCAAATGGCCTTGCCAGGCCTCCTCTGCCCTCCTGGAGCCTCCCCGCACCCACATCCAAAAGAGCAGCCCCCCCAGGAAGCAATGGCCACACGTGCACGGCGACGCTGGAAGGAAATCATTTAAATCATTTATTTGACTCGAGTCGATGTGCACAGGCCCTACCGTACAAAAGTGGGAAGCTGCGACAAATCAAGTGCCAGAGGCAGTGCGTGGACATGTAAACACAGACAAGGTGAAAATGCCACTTCTGGGTGACCGGGGAGCAAATCAGAGCAGCCAGGGCCTAGACCCAACACATTCACAGCGCGGGCGGGGGAAGTGCAAATGAGCGGAATGTTAGCATGGAGGGGCCTCGCCGTCCGTCCCACCCAGAGGGAGGCAGCTAAGGCCTCAGACACGTGGGTTTGGAGCCAGCAGCATCGTTAGTGCACAGTGGTCCCTGCAGTCTGGGGGGCGGGAGTAGGCTCACAGAAGATGGGTCCTCTCCCGCCCTGCCTCCCACCCCACCCCGGGGACCCCTTTGCCATTCAAGGTAGGGCGCCCCCGGGACTGAGGAGCCAGTCCCAACTCCAGAGTGTGGAAAAACAGGAGTCTGTGTCTCTTGGAGGCATCCCCCCCACCCTCCAACCCTGCCTGGAAAGGGGCGGACCTCAAAATAAAGTGTTAAGGCAATAAATGAAACACCTGTTTCCTCAGGTGGAAACAGCGCAAGGGGAACAAGTCTGTGGGCAGACAGAAACCCGGCAACACGGGGACTGATGCCCACAGCCTTTGGCAGCAGGCTTTGCACTGCTCCTCGGTTTGTGCGTCAAGTTGAAGGCTGAGGGCCACGTGAGTTTCCTGTCCTGATGCTGGTCCAGCCGCCTGCATCCTCTGACCATCCCCTGCCCCACGGCTCCTCAGCTCCTCACTCTCGGGGACCGAAATGACCCTGGTCAGAGCCTCCAGCCCAGCACCTAGCACCAGCCAGAGAGTCCCGGGCTCACAGAGGGCAGGGCGGGGGGCGACCAGCCCCACCTCCTCCGTCTTTGGTGGTGGCAGAGGTGGGAGGAGAAACAACAGTCTTCGGGAGGGCCAGGGAAGGGCAGAGGACAGCGTCCTGCTCGAGTGCTTGGGTTTCTCAAGGGCCCGATCCCCGTCCACATGTGAGTCCAAGCGGGCCCACCTTGGGATGGCCCAGGCCTGCTGCCCACCAAGGTGCCCCCAGCCGCAGCCTTCACCCCTGGAGCTGTTCTTTCGGGTGGCGGCAGGCCGTGAGCATTGGCCAGGCCCATGCCTGGACCTGACACTGGCTGGCCCGGGCTCCTTCACCACAGAGCCCCGCCACCCTCTCTTCCATCTCCACCCTCCGAGCCCCCCTGGGAGGCGGGAGGTGTTGGGGACCCACACCCCGGGCATCCCATCTCTGCCTGATTCTTCCTCTCTGGCCCCACTGGCCACCAGTCCAGCCTCTGCTTCCCCAGGCACAACCGAGGGCGGGTCAGGTGGACCCCTCGGGGCTCCCTCCATCTCCAAGGAAGTCTGCCCTCCACCTCTGGGCCCTGGGGATTCCCAGATGATGGAGGCAAGGTCAGGGGCAAGTAAGTGCCCTTGGCCACCACGGCCTGGGCTATGCTACTGCTGATGGCCAGACACCCGGGCCTCCCACGCCAACCCAAAGGCCTCTCTCTGGCGTCCCTCACGTGAAGGCAGCCCAGGCAGCCACCATCCTGGGCCCACAGCAGGCACTACTGCAGCGCCTCCGGGGGCCCGTTCTCCCGGGGCAGCACGCCGTTGAGGCCGATGCTGCTGGCCGCCGGCACCCCCAGGTAGCCGAGCAGGATCTCGCTGCGGCGCCGGGACAGCTGGAGGATGTCCTCAGCCAGCGCCGGCACAGACGTGTAGCGCACGTTGTCCAGGTCGAACATGTCGGTCAGGTACTGCACGATCTGGTGCTGGGGGACACGGCTGGCATCAGGCTGCGCCAGGGCCCCCGCCCCCCACCAAGCTGAGGTTCTCCAGGCCACCCAAAGCCGCTCCCCTGACCCCCCGCCCCGGGGGGACCCCAACTCAGCCCCTTCTGCCCCCCATTCCTGCCCTCCTGGGGCTTCCTGTGGACCCACCCGGGGCCAGGTCCCCAGTGGAAGGGGCAGGCACCCCACCCAGACCCTTCTCCAGACGCAGGGCCAGGCAGGCAGCTGCAGAGGCCAAGCTCCCTGTTTACCTTAAAGAAAGCACAGACTTCAGAGAGCTGAGGCTTGGGTCCAAGGAAGCCAAAGGCTAGGACAGGGCTAACGTGCTCCGATACGGAGTAGAAATGGGAGATGAAGCCATCAGGCACCTGTTGGGGGGGCAGGCGGGGGGCAGCAAGGCTGAGGGCTGGGACCCAGGCAGGGAGAGGCAGCCAGGCCCTGGGGTCATATTAAGAGCTGGGGCTTCAGAGGCATGTCCGGCTCATTCATGTCCTTGCTGGGTGATGGGTGAGTGACTGGGGCTTTCTTTTGTAATTAAAAAAAAAATTTTTTTTTTAGTTTAGCGGCACTATACAGCTTGCAGGATCTTAGTTCCCTAACCAAGGATGGAACCCAGACCCAGCAGTGAAAGCATCGAGTCCTAATCACTGGACTGCCAGGGAAGTGCTCCCAAGACCGGGGCTTTCAGAGCCCTGGTTTTCGCCTCCGCAGCATAGGGGCCACCTCAGGGTGGTGGGGAGGGCTGCTGGAGGAGGGGCCCAGGGTAGGCTCAGCGCAGGAAATGCCCAGGGCACATGGCGGTGGCAGCTGGTATCAGCTGGGCGGCAGAGCTGGGCTGGCGGGGGGGAACAGCGGGCGGCAGCCCAGATAGGCAGCTGGTCGCCGCCTGGGAGCGCAGATAACGCGGCCCTTGGGGTGGGAGGGGGGCTCGGCCTGCTTCAGGGTGCCCTGCCCCGACCCGGACGCCAGCAGCACCTTGCGGGCCCTGCCTCCCTCCAAAGAGGCCCTCTCCTCGCTTCTGAATCCCCTTCATCACCTCCCGACCGCCTGCTCTGTGCTGGGCCCTGGGTGGGAAGACGAAGCAGATCTCTGTGGGCCTTTGAGGCCCTTCCGGTCAAGGGGGAGGTCATGGCAGGACGGGTGACCCGTGCTGTGACAAAGGCCAAAAGCTGCAGCCCACCCTACCCTGTCCCACCCCCAGACCGGGGTCTAGCACACACCAAAGGGAGGGTCACCTGAGCCATGCTCCACACCCAAGGCCCACCAGCCCCCGCGTAGCTGCTCTCAAGAGGCCCCTCACCATCTGCTCACTCACCATCAGCAGCCTCCTCTTGGCTTTCAGGACCGACCAGCAGGCAGTGGCCAGGGCCTAAATTAAAGAGGGCACCCCCCCCGGGGGGTGGGGTCAGACCAACAGGCCAGGCCTGCAGCTGCTACTCACCCCCAGCTGGGACCAAGCCTTTGTCCTAGCTCACCCACCCTAAGCAGGGAGATGGGGACAGCTGTCTGAGGTCTGCCTTTTCCCTGCCCTCAATTAGGAGTCAGGTGCACCTAAAGCTGAATCTTGACTCCAACCCTTACAGGGTGAAAAGCCAGCAATCTTCTGGGCCTCAGATTCCTCTGTAAGATGGCCCTGACCGAGTATCCCTGCCTCGCTCAGTCATTGTGGCGATCCACGGTTACTGCCTATCAATGCCCAGCCCCACCCCTCTCCAGATCACCCCATGCCACCTGGCACATCTTGCCTGCCAGGGGCCCTGTGCTCAAGGCTTTCTTGCTGTTCCTCTTTTATTTTTTGGATATTTTAACTTGACTGAATGCATTCGAATGGAATAGAATTAATGGCAGCCGAGAATGAGTAGAATTGTCAGAGCGAAACTACAAGGCAGGAGGAAAATGCAGGCCCAGCCGCTCTACGAGGGTGAAATGAGAGCAAGGGGGGCTCCCCTAGAAAGTTCTCCAGGGCGGGCTCTGGGGTGCCCAGCGGCCTGCCCCGGGGCGGGGGTGACTGCTCTGTGATGAGTAGGGAGCCAGCCCAGGGGCCCAACACCAGGGATGGAGGGGCGTGGGGTCCAGGCAACACACATGGGGTCATGTGTGCGCATGCCTGGGGGTGGGGGGTGGCCACCCACCGTCTCCTTGAAGCTGTCTGACAGCCAGCGGTTCCTCAGGACGGCGAGCACCGAGGACGGGGGGTTCTCCAGGTCCTCGAAGGCGTCCATGAGGATAAAATCCAGCACGATGTCGAAGAAGCTCATGCATACCACCTGCGGGGCCAGGCGGTGCTCTGAGGCTGGAGCGGGTGCGGTGTGCAGGGGCCACCCTCCTGGCAGCCCAGGCCTGGGGCAGGGCGGGAACGGGGGCTTCCAGCAGCAGTGGAGCCACCTCAGCGCCTCGGAATCAAGGCTGAGCTCCAGGGGGCACCTCCACCCCGCTCAAGGAGCTCAGGTGGGGCGACCCCAGGACACCAAGGCTCAGCACAACAGCGACTCACCCCTCGGCCCTCCAGCTCCAGCCGCGTGGTGGCCCAGGTCTCCGGCCGCAGAGCATAGCTCAGCATCTCCTCGTAGCTCTCCAGGAAGCCTTTGGGGCTCTACGGGGAGAAGCAGAGCCTATTTTGGCCGTGGCCCCAAGACCCTGTTGGACTTGATCCACAGGGGTGGGTTGGCCTGTGGATGGGGGACACTCCAAGGCCAGACCAAGGCCAATGCCTGAGCAGCCGTCAGAGAGAGAGTGAGGCTCTGCAGGGCCCAGGCTGTGTCTGGGAGAGAGGCAACGCCAGGCCGCCCAGCAGCATCTCACACCAGCTCGTTACCGGGAACCGACCACTTTTCAGAAGGTGCGCACCGGCTATGGAAGGAGCTCACTTTAGAGAGGATGCGTGAGGGTGTGAGGTCGGGCCCGCCGCCAAAGGGGCCAGTCTCCATGACCATCGGCCTCCCTGTGAAACGGAGAAGCTGCAGCTTTTCTCGGGGAGTCGGTGAGCTGGTTCATGTGACGCCACCAGGCAGTAAATAGTGTATAGGACTCCGGCTGCTGCCAGGCGCACAGATGGTCAGCACCCAGGAGGAAGTCTTCACTATCTGGGACTGGGAGGCCTAGCGGGGGCTGACGACGCAGTTTGCGGACACGGATGTCATTTACGGACTTAGAAAGTGAGCATGTGCCAGGGCTGACCTACTACGGATCAACTAATTTAATTCACACAGCCCTGTGAGAGACTGGCCAACATTGTGCTCACTTTACAGATATGAATCCTGAGGCTTCAGATCAGGGATGTGCCCAAGAGCTAGGCAGGACAAGCTGACACACACCAGCACAGGCAGGGTGACGGCACTTTTAAGAACCGCAGGCAGAGGGGTCATTGGAGGGATGTTCACCAAAATGTGAACAGGGTGGGGCTGGAGACAATTTTTTCCCTTCTTTTTGCATCATCTTAGTTTTGTCTTCAATGAGTGTGAATCGTTTTTACACTTTTTTTTTTTGCCATGCCTCAAGACTTGTGGGATCTTAATTCCCTGACCGGGGACTGAACCCAGGCCACATCAGTGAAAGAAAGGCTGGAATTCTAACCACAGAAGGAAATGGCAACCCACTCCAGTGTTCTTGCCTGGAGAATCCCAGGGATGGGGGAGCCTGGTGGGCCGCCATCTATGGGGTCACACAGAGTCGGACACGACTGAAGTGACGTAGCATAGCATAGGCAACCGGGAAACTCCCATTTTTATCATCTTTTTTTAAACTACTTTTGTGAAGTTGTTTTTTATTTTTTAAGATGTATTTATTTTTGGCTGTGCTGGGCCTTTGTTGCTGCACACGGGCTTTCTCTAGTTGTAGCAAGTGGTGGGCTCCAGGCACGTGGGCTTCAGGAGTTGTGGCTCGCAAGTTCTAGAGTGCTGGCTCAGTACGTATATGGCTCATAGGCCTAGCTGCTCCACAGCATGGGGGGATCTTCCCAGACCAGGTATCGAACCTGTGTCCCCAGCACTGGCAGGCAGATTCTTAACCACTAGACCACCAGTGAAGCCCAATTTCCATTACGTTTTAAAGAAGATCTGCTAGAAAGTATACAGGCTGTGGCTTCACTTTCCCAATCCTGTTTCCTTGCATATAAAAGTTAACCACGAAGATGAAGATGAGGGCCCTCGCTGACACTTTCTATGGTCACTGACCTCAGCCAGTGACGTCCCCAAGACATGCCCATTTAGACACAAGGGGACTCAGGCTTGGAGAGGCTGCACGCGTGGCGACAGGCACAGTAAGGAGGCAGGCTGATTCCACAATTTCAGAGCCTGGGTGTGCACAGGGCCAGTGTCTTCCCAAATGAAGGCCAGCCCATCTCTGCTGCCTGGAAAAACGTGGCAGGGCTGTCAGTTACCTCTCAGTTCAGAGCTGGGCACAGGCCCTGGCGCTCAGGAGCTCGGCAAGATTTCTTAATCAAAATTAAGCCAAGTGGGACTTCCCTGGTGGTCCAGTGGCTAAGACTCTGCGCTTCCAATGCAGGAGGTGCAGGTTCTATTCCTGGTCAGGGAACTGAGGATCCCACGTGCCACTACCAAGACTCAGTGCCATCAAATAAATACATTTGAAAAAAAAAAAAAGCAATACCCATATTTTTCAAAATTAGCATGGGGAAAAAAAAAACTTTCCCTGCTCTCCCATGGCTTGCAGGATGAAGTCAGAGCTTATCAGCTTGATTTTAGATTGAGTTCTTTTTTTTTTTTTTGAACAGGACTAAATAAAAGTTTAGAAGAAGAAGGCAATGGCACCCCACTCTAATACTCTTGCCTGGAAAATCCCATGGATGGAGGAGCCTGGTGGGCTGCAGTCCATGGGGTGGCTAAGAGTCGGACACAACTGAGCGACTTCCTTTCACTTTTCACTTTCATGCATTGGAGAAGGAAATGGCAACCCACTCCAGTGTTCTTGCCTGGAGAATCCCAGGGACGGGGGAGCCTGGTGTGCTGCCGTCTATGGGGTCGCACAGAGCTGGACACGACTTAAGCGACTTAGCAACAGCAGCAGCAAATAAAACTTAGAAAGATAAAATAAGGGACGGGGGAATAAAAGCTGAAAAGAGAGCCCTGTCCCCCAACTACCTTCTCAGCCTTGGTCATCAGGCCTGTCACCATCTGCCGGCCGACCTCCCCGAAGAAAAGCTGGTGACTCTTGTCTTCCAGGAGGCCCTAAGGAGTGAGGAGGAAGGGGGTGAGCTGCCCGGCTGGCAGTCCCCCAGAGCCACAGAGAGAGCAGTACCATGGGCTGGGCAGATGGTCCACCTGCTCAGAGGAGCCTGACCCCAGCCCCAGCCTCCCCAGGCTCCCGCGGACCACACCCACCTCGAAGGCCTGCCGCACACAATGCAGCTTGGCTAGAAAGTCCTGGTCGCTGTAGCAGCCCAGCAGTTCTGTCCTGAGGGGAAGCACAGAGTCGCACCACCTGGGACCCCGCCAGCGACACCCTCGTGGGGTCAGGGTGGAGCCCCGGGTGGCCTTGCCTCGGCCTGGCAGTGTGACCTCGGGCAGGGGGCAGGTCCCCTCTGGGCCTCAGTTTCCCCAGAACCAGAGGAAGCGGCTGGTAGGATGCTCTCTGAGGATGGGCTTCCTCAACGGCACTCGGTGCCGCTGGACGGTGTGGTCACTGGGGGTCAGGCTGACCTCGGCCTCCTTTAGGCTCCAACCAGCAAAGGACCCTCTCGAGCAAAGGACCAACATGGCCCAATCTCCCCCAAGGCCAGGGCAGGGCTTTCTGGGCAGCCAGAGGCATCCTGGTCTGAGCCCTTTATCCGAATCCTCAGGCCTTCAACTCAGGTCTTCTGGCCACTTTCAGTGAGCTTTAAACACAGACATGTAAATCTAGGAGTCATGACCATCACACAGAACAATGAGCTTAAGACGGATGAGAGCCTTCAGATAGACCACAGAGGAGACTGAGGCTAAGAGCGTCAGGAGACTTGTCCAGGGCCACATGCTATGAAGTAGCAAAGCTGGAGAGAGCCCAGGTCTGTCTGTCCTCCAAGCCTGGCTTCTGGACCGCTCCTTAAGGGAGTCTATCAGAACACAGGGCTTAGAGGGCACTTCCCTGGTGGTCCAGTGGTTAATAATCTGCCTTCTAGTGCAGGAGATGCAGGTTCGATCCCTGGTCGGGGAACTAAGAGCCCACGTGCTGCAGGACAACTAAGCCTGCGTGCCACAACTACTGAAGCCCGTGCTTCACAACAAAAGCTCCCGCGAGCCACGGAGAACACAGGGCTTCCATGTGGGACACACGGGGCAGTGCCCACCATGCTTCCGTGACTGGACACATCTGAGAACTTGGAACTAGTATGAATGACTTATTTTAATTACTTGTATTAATTAGTTATTGTGATCGCTAACTCCACACCTGCCTGTCTTGTACCAGGGCCATCCAAGGGCCTTCCAAGACTGGGCAGGAGCCCTGGCCAGCCCTTAGCCTGGCTCAGCTGGGCTCTCACCAAGCACTCACTGCTGGATTCCCCAGCCTCTTCTAGGAGAACAGTGTCCCCCGCCCACCCCCCACCTGCCTCCTTCCTCCTGTGCTCACCTGAGGGTCCTGCAGGGGACTTTGCCCTCCTTTACCAGCTGCAGGGCCTCCTCGTAGGCGGCAGCGGGCCTGGAGAGTGGGATTGGGTAATCTCCGACCTGCAGGGACTCAAAGAGCTGGGGGGGCGGGGCACGTGGAAGCCTGTGTCAGCCACATGAGTGTGGGGGAGGGTGCCTGCCTGGGGAACTTCCGGCAGGGGACGCCCTAGGGTCCAAGCTCTCTGAGGGGATGTCAGCAGGAACCCCGGCCAAGGGCAGAGGCTGGATCGCAGTCCCCTCCTGCTCAGCGTCCCCACCACCAGGTGCCTTTCCCACCAGCTCAGTGCAGCCGCGCAGTCATGTCCAGCTTTCTGCAACCCCATGGACTGCAGCACACCAGGCCTCCCTGTCCATCACCAACTCCCGGAGTTCACTCAGACTCATGTCCATCAAGTCGGTGATGCCATCCACCCATCTCATCCTCTGTCATCCCCTTCTCCTCCTTTCCCATGGGGACCTTTCCCATAGGGACCATCTCTTGGACACAGGCCCATATCCTCCCATCCCAGGGAAGGACAGCCACCTGGTACACGTGGCCATGGCAGGAAACTAACGCCAAGCCACGAGCACGAGGCCTGGAGAAGGGAGAGGCCGGTGTGGCTGCAGCCACTGGGGTCAGGGACCCCTGCCCTCACTCACGGGACCTACAGCTCCTGCTTTCCCAGGCTTCCCTGTCCCAGCTGAAGAGTCCCCGGGGGGGAATACTTGGTGACTGCCAGATTCTGCTCCCACCAGAGGAAATGCCTTCACTTTCCCACAACCCATCACTGGCCCCCAGCAGAGCCGACAGGGGCCCCCCGGCCTTCACCCCCTCCCCGAAGCCATCCCCCCGCCTGCATCACCTCGGTGGCGGAGAAGAAGGAATCTTCCGAGGTCAGGCTGTCCTCATCGTCCGCCCGCAGACGCAGCGAGCCCTCCGTCAGGGGCAGCATGAGGGTCCGCTCTGGGCAGGGCAGGAAGAGGGGGACTGAGCTGAGATCCTGAGCTCCCCAGGCCGGGATGTACATGGACACCAAGCCTCCCAACACCCGATCCCAGGAAGACGATGTTGCTGGTCGCCAAGCTTCCAGTTTTCTCAGTATGCCAGGGGCCCTGCCGCAGCCACACTGCCAGACCCTGAGGCCTGTGGGTCCTGAGCTCTGAGCGCAGGCTGTGCTACGTGGCCCCGAACAAGTCACCTCCCCTGCCAAGCTGACACTTAGCCTCTGATACCAAAGGGCCGCTCATTCCGCACTGCCATTCCCACCTGCTCGAGGGCAAGGGGGTCTGGACCCTCATGGGGGCTTATGAACGATCTGTTGAACAAATAAGCAGAGGCTTCAGCCTTGAGGCCCTACCAGCCTTTTCTGCCATTAGAGGAGGCCAGGGGAAGCAAGACTGCTGCTCTGATGGGGACGGGCAACGGTGAACGTGTCACCCTAGCCAGCCCTTGCTGGGCCTGTGTCGCCCCTGGTAGAGCTGGATACCCCGACACTCAGGAGTCCTGTAAGCCCCCTGGAGGCTGACGGCACCCAGGGCAGGGCCACGGCGGGGCACAGTCACCATACAGGCTCTGGCACGCAGCAGGCACTAGAATGCTATGGCTGCCCGGCTGAGTAACTTCACTCCCTCTCAGTGATGTCACACCTCCTGACCTCAATGGTGCGGGCACGTGTGCTCTCCACCGTGTGACCTGCTATGGGCTTATCTCATGGGAGCCACCCCTCCACCCACCCAGCAGCCCAGGAGAGGGCTTGAACCAAGGCCCGGAACGGCCGCTGGGGTGGGCGGGGGGAGATGTGGACACAGCAGTGCCAAAGCCTGTTCCCAAGGGGATGGGGGCAAAGCACACCGGCCAGAGACTCCCAGGGCCTCGTCCCAGGACTGTTCCCGCCTGTGTGGCCTTGGTCTCCCCATCCCTGCAGTGGGCCCCTGATGGGATGAGGTCCTGGGCCCCAGGGACCCTGCACCCGACCCCTGCTCACCCAGGTCCAGCAGCATGCTGTCGGCCGGGAAGGTGGACCCGAACTCCTCCTGCAGGTGGTAGGCCCGGTGCAGCAGCAACTCCAGCTTCTCCGCAAACTCCTTCCGCTGGGACTCCGGCTGCAGGTAAAGCAAGAAAGGTCAACCCGGGCCCTCGAAGCTCCCCCACACCAACGGCCCCTTCTTTCACCACGATGGGGCCCCAGCCCCTAGGGAAAGCAGTGGAGGTGGGCAGGGGGGCATTTCTGAGGCCCGGCAGCGAGTGCAGGTCTGGACTGAGCAGCCCTATGCAGGAGCCACTGGCCAAACATGGCCAGTCCACTGACATGGGTGATAAATGTAAATGCACACCGATTTCAAACACTTCGTATCCGCTCCCAAAAAAATCCCCCAAGAATACAAGAATGTTAAATACCTCTGTGATTTTTCATCTTAATTACAGGTTGAGATGATAATATTTGGGGTGTACTAGATTATAGAAAATGTATTATTAAAAGTCATTTGAAAAAAAAAAATAAAAGTCATTTGATTCATTTCCTTTTGCTTTTTAACGTGGTCTCTGGGAAATTTTAAATGAGATACGTGGCTTCCGATTGAACAGCACCGCTCTAGACCCGATCAGACCTGGTCCAGACCCCAACACCATCAGTTCTGAGCTGTGTGACCTTGAGTAAATAACTCTCCCTCTTGAGCCTCGGTTTCCCTATCTGTCAACTGAGGTAAGAGAACCTACTTCTTTGGATGTCAGGGAAAACATGCATAAGGCATATAAGTATTCCCCGAAAGATGGGCCCATGGCGAAGGCCAGTCAGTGTTGGCTATTATAACCAGAGAGCAGCTAGGAGCCCAGAAAAAGCTGGCTTCCACCCCACTGCTGCTATGACCTGCGTGCACCTGGGGGCTTCGCACCCGTGGCACCACAGCCTATGCCTCCTCACTGCCCCTGGCCTCCAGGCTGGGTTGTGGGAGGAAGTGCTTGCTTGACCCCAGGAGCTTCTGGGCCAAGGGGCCAGACACAGGCAGGCCTGAGTCTGTTTTCCACAGAGGCTGCCAGATCTGCAAGTGCATGTAACCAGACCCTGGGGAGGGGATGGGGCCAACTAGGGCCTCAGGCCACTGGGGACAAAGAGCCGGAAGTACTCAGAGGGGGGCAGTAACATGGAAACCACTGCCTTTCCCTGAGCGCTAGGCGTGGACCGGCACCTCGCTGGTCAGCCTCAGGGCCTCCTTCAGGCAGGGGTTACCATGACCCCATTTTACCGGGAAAACTCAAGGAGGTTCCGGGGCCGGGCTCACCCAGGTGGAACCTGGCAGAGCCCGTGGGGCCCCAGACCCTCTGGCCATCTTGCTCAATAACTCCACTCAGCGTGGCCAGCAAGGCCTCGTAGCTTCGGCATAGATCTCTCTCTGGGAAGTCGCCGTGGGTTAGAGAATGGTTTCTCACATATGACACAGACGACCAAAGAACACAACAGATACACTGGACTACATCCAAATTCAAAACCTCTGTGCTTCAGAGGACACCATCAAGAAAGTGAAAACACAGGAGGTTTCCTGGGGGTCCGGTGGTTAGGAGTTGGTGCTTTCCACTGCCAGGCCCTGGGTTCAACCCCCAACCCGTGAGGGAACGAAGATCCTGCAAACGATGAGGCGCCGCCAAGTTTAGAAAAAGAAAAGAGAGTGAAAAACAACAACCCAAAGAACGAGAGAAAATATAGACAAATCACACATCTGACAAGGGATCTGCATCCAGAAAGTGTAAAAGAACACTTAGAATGCAATAATAAAAAGACAAGCAACCGAAGTCAAAATAAGGCGTAGGATCTGAGCAGACATCGCTTCAAATAAGGTACACATAAGGCCGATAAGCACGTGAAAAGCAGCTCAACATCGTTAGCATCAGGGAAGCAAATCAAAACCGGGTCAGAGTCAGATAACAACAAGTGTTGGTGAGGGTGTGGAGGCACTGGAACTCCCAGGCACTGCTGCTGGGAATGTAACACGATACACCTGCGCTGGGAATCCCAGGTGGCACGGTGGTAAGGAAGCCGCCTGCCAAGGCAGGAGACGCAAAAGATGCAGGTTCCATCCCAGGGTCGGGAAGATCCCCTGGAGAAGGAAATGGCAACCCACTCCAGCTTTTTGGCCTGGGAAATCCCAAGGACAGAGGAGCCTGGCGGGTTATAATCCATGGGGTTGAAAAGAGCTGGACACGACAGAGCGCAGTCACACACAGCTGCTTTGGAAAACTGCTTGGCATTTCCTCAAGATGTTAAACACAGAGTTATATTGTGACCCAGCAATTCCAGTCTGAAGTATATACCCAAGCATTTACTCAGCACATGCCGCCAGGCTCCTTCCCTCAGAACTACACACAGCATCTCAGCATCGAGTCACTGTAACTTTGAACTGTGTCTGTAAAGACGCTTTTTAATAACATACATATATATATATATATATATATGAAGTGAAAGTAAAAGTCACTCGTGTCCAACTCTTTGCGACCACATGGACTACACAGTCCATAGAATTCTCCAGGCCAGAATAGTAGAGTGGGTAGCCTTTCCCTTCTCCAGGGATCGAACCCAGGTCTCCTGCAATGCAGGCGGAGTCTTTACCAGCTGAGCTACCAGGGAAGCCCGATACATATAAATATTGGGCTACACTGGGTCTTAGCTGTGGCACACGGGATCTTTCAGTCGCAGCATGTTAACTCTCAGTGGCGGCATATGGGATCTAGTTCCCTGACCAGGGATAGAACCCAGGCCCCCTGCGCTGGGAGTGCCGAGTCTTAGCCACTGGACCACCAGGGAAGTTCCTGTAAGCACCTGTGCTTTATCTCAATCAATTCTGTACATCTCTTAGGAAGATGTGTCTAAACGGGACTCATCACTTCTTTGCTTGACATCATTTTGGCTTAAGAAAGGTTTCCTAGGAAGGCTCTATTTTCAGATAATGGGGGAAACATACATGAAAGCCACTGTACGATCGAATTCAGTGAACTGTATGGTATGTGAACTCTATTTCAATAGTTATTTAAAAAACATCGTAGCCTAGTGAAATGCTTGGAAGGATACCAAGTAGTTATGTCTGGATGAAAGATAACAGGCGTCAATAACACTGATGACAGAGGTGATTTGTTGGGCACCGGCTACGGGCCAGGATCCTGGGGCTGGTCCAGAGGGCACCAGTGCTCAGGGAGCCTGAGGGACTCTGCCCATGGCACACAGCTGGGAGCTGTCTGGTCAGAGACTGGGCTCCTTTTTATCCTCTTTTTTCTCTTTCTGTAGTTTTTTTTTACTACTCTATTAGAGAACATTTCATTGCTTTCACAATGAGAAAAATAAGAAAAGGTCTATAAATTTCAGATGTAGTATTAGCACGGAGAAGGTATTAGCAGCCCACTCCAGTACTCTTGCCTTGAAAATCCCATGGACGGAGGAGCCTGGTAGGCTGCAGTCCATGGGGTCGCTAAGAGTCAGACACAGCTGAGCGACTTCACTCTCACTTTTCGCTTTCAAGCGTTGGAGAAGGAAATGGCAACCCACTCCAGTATTCTTGCCTGGAGAATCCCAGGGAAGGGGGAGGCTGGTGGGCTGCCGTCTATGGGGTCGCACAGAGTCGGACACGACTGAAGCAACTTAGCAGCAGCAGCAGTTATTAACAACAAGGACAATTTTGGAAACAAAGCTGCCTCCCTTCTCCTGCCCTCACTCACCAGCAGGCACCCTCTGTCCACCCACGAGCAGAGGGGACCTGGTGCAGTCGTGCCGCGGGCTCTGAAGCCTTGTCACCCACGACCCAGGCATCCAGAGCCCACAACTACAGCCATCAGGCCTGTGTGACAGGCCTCGGAGAGCGAAAGTCCCAGCTGGGGTGGAGGGCACGCACACCTCCAACTTGGTACCCTCTGTCCCGGAAGGTTCTCACCCTGTACTGCAAACTCTGTTCCCCAGGCTGGCCTGCCAACTGCCTGTCATCCCACGAAGGCACAGGTGGAGGAAGCGAGGAGAAACTGAAGGGCGGAATGGGGGTGGGTGAGAAGCTCTCTTCTCTTCATGCCTCACATCACATCCCTGTACCCCACTCCCTGCTAGCCAGCCCCCTCTGGTGTGAGCCCCCTCAAGTCCCAGGGTCCCTCAGTCATGCAAGCAATTCCCTGGGTTAAGCCCCCTTCTTCTTCAACACGTGAAGTTGTTCCCACATCCTGGCTGGACCCCTCCCCAAAGGGGTGGCCTCCACTTTGACCTCACTCCAGTGGGGGCAAACACTGATGTTTTGTTTTGTTCTTTAATACAGAAAAGTACAGGGACTTCCCTGGCGGTCAGGTAGGTGGTTAGGACTCCAAGCGTCCCCTGCGGGAGCCGCAGGTTCAATCCCTGGTACGGGAACTAGGATCCCGCATGCCATAAATAAATTAAAAAAATAAATACAGGAAAGTATCAAGACTAAAACAGCAACAACCCAGCATGCTAACACCTGTACAAACCCGCCCTTAGGCTTGTGCTCGAAATACGGAAAATCAAAATAGTAGAGAAAAGTACAGAAAAGTCCAAGGAAAGTCTTTTCCGCCTTTCCCTGCAGACCCTCATGGAAGATCTCTGTGAACAGTCTTCCTGTGCATCTGTTCAAAAGGAAGTAAAAGTGCAGAGACACAGCAGCAGCTACCAACAGGCAGACGCAGGTGTGGATGTGTGCCTTTATTTAACACACACACAAGCAGAAATTAGCACAATGTTTTAAGTCAACTATACATCAGTTTAAAAACACAGAACATTAAAAAGAAATAAATGTATACACGGGTCACGAATCACTCTTACACACCTGTAACTTACGTGATATTGCACAGCAACTACATCTCAGTAGAAAAAAATGTGTGCACGGGTCACTATGCACATTCTGTATCTTGGGGTTTTTTTTCCACTTAATAAAATACAGTGGACAGAGCAACCTATCAGCCCACAGAGCTTTTTTTCTACCCTTTAATAAAGGCTGGCTAGTATTTCAGATTCCTCCTGGTGGGCATTTAGTTTCCACTTTTTCATGTGTTTTAACTATTACAAAACAATGCTTCTTCAGTGAACATTAATCTGAAGACATGTATTTGTCGTGCTTTTCACACACAAAAATGTGTTTTGGCCACACTGCGTGGGCTTATGGGATCACAGTTCCCTGATCAGGGATCAAACCCACACCCCCTGCAATGAAGGGCAGAGGCTTAACCACTGGACCACCAGGGAAGTCCCTCACAAACTTTTTTTATTTTAGGTTTTTTAACTTTATTTCTCTTTTCTGATATTGAGATAGTCACTTAGAGAACACCTGTTGTTGTTGTTGCTTAGCCGCTAAGTCATGTCTGACCCTTTTAGGACCCGCTGGACTGTAGCCCACCAGGCTCCTCTGTCCATGGGATTCTCCAGGCAAGAATAGTGGAGTGGGTTGCCATTTCCTTCTCCAGGGGATCTGTCCGACCCAGGGATCAAACCTGCGTCTCCTGTATTGGCAGGCGGGTTCTTCACCACTGAGCCACCAGGGAAGCCCGATAGAAAATTTGATCAAACTGTGATCAAAAAATGTATGAAGAAAAGATAAGACAAAGCTGTGTGACCCACTCACCTATGAACACGGCTAGTTCCTTCTGGCCCATCAAGAGCGCATATGTTTCCTATACGGTCAGGATCAGGTTGTAATCATGGCGTGGTTTATCGAGTAACTATCAAGTGGCAGGGTGCACTAATGCACATGACCTGAGTGTTCTTACTTGGCTCATCAACACTCTGGTCAAGGGGAGAACTCCCATCCGAGAGGACGTGACCGGCTGGCAGAAGATGGGGCTGGCAGAAGACGGGGCTGCCAGACGCCTCCCGAGTGCAGCCGCCCCGCCAGCCACGCTACCAGCCGTCTCCGAGGTTGGGGGGTGGAAAAGACCCAGGGAAGGACCACCTACCTCGGACAGCGCCTCTGAAGCTGTCTCAGGGTTCCGGAGGCCGTCCCCTGGGGTGGGGGTGCTGCCGCTGTCCCCTCTCTGCCCCACACTCAGTGCCTGCTCCCATTTCTGCAGGGCCTCCTCGAACAGCTCCATGCCTGAGCGTGGGTGGGGGAGATGGGGAAAAGGAGTCAGGTACCCAGTGGGGAGAGCGGCCGGGCGCCTCATCATGTCGTTCCAGAGTGGGGGTCAGAAGAGCCAGGCGGCAGGAGGGCCCTGAAGGATGGGAAAGGGCAGGACCACGTAGACTGGTCCCGATCCCTTTTTTTTAGGCTGTCCCGCTTGTGGGTCTTCATGCAGACCAGACTTGCTCCTGGAGATGCTCTTTGGTCCAGAAACCATAGAAGTGGGAGGTCTAGGATGGGGTGAGGGTTGCAGTCAGCACCCGGAGACCCCAGACTCCTGGGAGGAGGCCGCTCCCCCATTACCCTACCCTGGCGACTGAGAGGAGCCAAGGCCGGCCCCCTGGCCCGCACCTTGCATGTAGAGGCTCTCAGCGTTGCCGTCAGCGGTGGTCACAGACTCCTCTATCCCTCTGGTCTCCCACGGTCCCGAGCATACAGCCATGGGGCTGGATGAGTTCACCACCACCATCTGAGAAGCAAGCAGACCAAAAACTCCAGAATAAAGGGTGAGGCCTTCCCAGACCCCAAGCAGGACCCCTGAGCCTCCCCACCAACCCCCTTGCCTGACCACACACCCTCTCCCATATTATCCCTGAAACCACTCCCCGCCACAGAGGCCGAGTGCGCAGCACAGCACTTCCACCAACTTCAAGAGCCTGAGGACAGGTCATAGATATGGCCAAAGCAGGAAAAATACAGAGGCCGACACCCAGCCCAGGAACCTGCCGCCTCCTCTGAAAGCCGCCCCGAGCCCTGCTCCCGAGCAGCAGGACCGCTCCCCGTTCCAGGGCTCCACCATGAAGGGGACCGGGAGGACTCAAGGAGCACCTGTTACCCATGGGCCAGCAGGACCGGGCTCTCACCCATGCCTCTGTCCCTCATGAGCAGCCATCTGCCTGCCAGGCTGTGACGAGAGCCAGCTCTTGTTGGCACCTGGGTCCCCAGGGCCGTGGCCTGCTCAGAGGTGGGGCTCAGTACTTGCTGGATGAAATTAATAACTAGATGAGTGAATGAGCCAAAAGCTGTTTCCTGAGAGAAAATAAACTCCTCTTTGTCTTACTTATCTCTATATCCTCAGTGCCTGGTAGTCCCTGGCAAAAAAACCAGTGTTGCTCAATGTCTGATGAATGAATGAGTGAACTTTCGTGGGGAAGTATCACACCGCCTCTCTTCCACACTTGTCCACCTGTCCCTCACCAATGCCCGGCACACACTGGTCACTAACGATCTCAGAAAGCCTTCACGGATGGATGAGTGAGTGAACAAATGAATAAATGGATGGAATCTCTTCTCCCATCTTCCTACCAGCCCATAAGCCCCCTGAGGGCAGAGACAGGAGCTCCAGGGCTGTTGACAGGCACCCTGGTACCCTCACCGAGGCCAGGCTGTGGGAGGAGCCTGAGTGCTTGCTGGGCTCAATGGAGGAGATGCCGCTCAGGGTGTCGTTGCTCTTGCTACTGGGGCTCTGGACCCTCCGGCTGGAGTAGCCTGTGAGGAACAGGAGGGCAGAGGTCACGCCGGCTTCCCACCCAGCCTCTTTGCATGGGCCACTCACAGCTCCGCACCCCTCTTCCCTTCCTTGTCATCTGGGAGTCTGTCCTGACCTTCTGTGTCAGACAGCAGAGCACCCCCACGGCATGCCCCTAGCAGCAGAGGGCCGGGCCCTGGCCCGCTCTCCTGCTCACGTCCGTATCCTGGGCACTGGGCACAAGGCCTGGCCCAGAGTGGGGCCTGGATTTGCTGGGTTAAGCTTGAGAAAGAGGCCCAGCCACCATCCCCCTCCTGACTCAAGTTTTCCCCGTGTTGTTGATTGACTCATCTAGAATTCTCCTTCCAAAAAGATTTGAGGCACCAGCTTTTTAAAATACACAGGGTTTTTGTTTTATTTTTAGGTGAGAAAAACAGGGAAAGGAAACTAAGGTGTAACCAGAGACAGCAGGCAAGCAAGATGAAAAGATGAAACTTTATTTTTGCCAAGATAATTCACGATGAAAAGTCTTTGTCTTGCAAGGAGGTTTTGCTTCTGAAAACAGGTTTCTCCCAAGACAAGAGAGCCTGTGAGGCCTCCTTGCCTTGGAAAGCAACCTGTATGTGGCAAATGCTGGGTTGCTGGGTTACAAGATTAACCGGACCATAAGAGGCTTTTAGAGCCACACCAGCAAACGCAGAACAGACCAGGAGCTGGGGGAAGGGGAGACAGGCTACCTACCCAGGGCCCTGGGGGTTTGTAGAACAGCAGCTCTTGACTGTGGCTGGACTGTATGACTATAAGCATTTGTCAAAACTCATAGAACTGTTTGCTAAAAAAGGTGAATCTTTCTACGTGCCAAGTAAAAAAGCGGGAGATGGTGAGACAACCATATGGCTCAGGGACCACAGGGCCGTTCCTGCTTCTGAGACAGGGGACTTCCCTCGCTGGACGGAGGAGATGCGCCCCACCAGCCCATTCTGGACCCGACACTCCCAGAGGGTCCTCAGATAAGGAGAACCATCGCTTCCAATGACACGCGCATCCGGCCACATGACCCAGCAAATCCTCAGAATGCTTCACAGATGAGGGGACTCGGCTTGGAGACAGCATGTCACTGGTCCAAGATCTCAGCTAACAGGAGCCCGGCTGAGACTCGACTTCAGGTTCGCCCTTCCCCATCACCTCACACCTACCTTTCTTCACCGACGGGACCTTCCTGGCCATGAGGATGGGGAGGGGCACCGTGCCCAGATGCTCGCCTCCCATCTCGGGCCCGACCTGCTTCTTCTTCCGCCGTCGCCTCTTCAGCTGGTGGGCGGCCAGGGCCAAGGCCACAGTCCCCAGGGCCGTGGCAAAGAGGACCTTCCGCAGGCCTGGTGTCAACCGCAGCTGGGAGAAGGCAGACTGTGGGAGAAGAGGGGGGCCGCCGGTTACATCTCCCTGGGAGAGCTGCCCTGGGGAGCCCAGCGAACGCTTCAGGCCCCCAGGGGATATTTCCTGACCAGGCATGTTGGAGAGGCAGCCACCCCCTGGGGGGGGACCTGGCCTCTGAAACCCAGATCACAGAGATGTAAATGAGGGGGGCTGGGGAGGGAAAAACACAAGGCCAAGGAGACGGTGTCCCCAACACCTTCGGTCAGGACTCCACCAGCACCGGTGACCGCAGCTCTGCAGGTGCCACGTCAGGGCTGCACCTGCGTTACCTGTCCGAATGCCCGCCATTTTCCAGGTGAGGTATCCGAGGCTCACACAGCTTAGGACACGGGCTTAAGGGGACAGAGAGGCAGAAACCGAACCCAGGTCTGCCGACCCCACTTCTCAACTCCTCAAGGACAATGATATTCACTTCAGTCGGTGGTCCATCAGTACGCTCCCCTGCCCCACCCCTCACTCTGCCTGCTGGACAGGGAGCCCCTCATGAGGCTGCACCCCACAGGGCAGAGCTTTAGGGAGTGTCAGGAGGCCTGGTTAGCCACAGACTTTTAAAGCTGGCAGGGAGGGCCTGATCGACCCCTTGTATAGACAGAGAAACTGAGATTAAAAGTCCACAGAGACCTGGGGTGGAGACTGGGCTTGGGACCCCAGACTCCTAACTGAGTCCTTCTTACTCTGCTCAAAGAGGATGGCCTGGGACAGCAATTACGAGGGCCCAGTCTTTCTGGATGCTGAAGGACCCTGGGATGAGTGGCTCAGTGTTTCAGGGACCAGTGGGGTAAAGGGCGGGACCACAACTGCCCCGATCTTTACCTGCCCGAACGTCGTGTAAAGGAACACAGGGATCTCAGCCACCGTCATGGCCAGGGCCTGTATCATGGACATGCCCTCGGTCCGCCGGAACGCCATGGCAGGATCAGCGGCCCGGGTGAGAGCCCTCGGGGGTGAAAGCTTCCAAGGAGAACGTCTTCAACGGGTTGCTGGCTGGGTCCCGGGTACCATCCACGCCCCAAAAGAACAGGGACGCACAGACCAGAAGGTCCCTGCACAGAGCTGAGAGACAGATGACCAAGTCAGCCACAGGGTGTGCCATGTGAGAAAGAGAAACGCACACAAGAGTGCTCTGGGGGGAATGAGGTGGCAGCAAAGCCCACATGTGGAATGTGAGGCTGGAACCAGGCCCCAGCCTTTTGCATTGGCTAGCAGGAAGACACCCAAGCGCCCCACAGACCCTCTGCCCACCTTGAGCCCTGGGAGCAGGAGGCAGTGTCTGGCACCCTGGCCCCAGTGCAGACCCAGAACTTGGAGGATTGAGAGGTTGCTCTCAAACCTGAGGCTTTAAACCACACTGTCTCAAACTTTTTAAACCCATGGCCAGTGGGCTAAACAGAAATCTTAGGCCTCCAAGGGTCAAGTCCCTGACTGAGAATCATTACATCTTTTCTACCCCCCACAAAACCAAGAATGTTGTACTTCCTATGGACTGTATTATGAAAACAGCAGGGTTTTTCCTCAAATAATAACAGCTACTATGCATTATGTAGGTATTTTGTGCTGCATTCCTTACATCAGTTCAGTTCAGTTCAGTCGCTCAGTCATGTCCGACTCTTCGCGACCTCATGAACTGCAGCACTCCAAGCCTCCCTGTCCATCACCAACTCCTGGAGTTCACTCAGACTCACGTCCATCGAGTCAGTGATGCCATCCAGCCGTCTCATCCTCTGTCATCCCCTTCTCCTCCTGCCCCCAATCCCTCCCAGCATCAGAGTCTTTTCCAATGAGTCAACTCTTCACATGAGGTGGCCAAAGTACTGGAGTTTCAGCTTCAGCATCATTCCTTCCAAAGAAATCCCAGGGCTGATCTCCTTCAGAATGGACTGGTTGGATCTCCTTGCAGTCCGAGGGACTCTCAAGAGTCTTCTCCAACACCACAGTTCAAAAGCATCAATTTTTCGGTGCTCAGCTTTCTTTATAGTCCAACTCTCACATCCATACATGACTACTGGAAAAACCATAGCCTTGACTAGTCTCTGCTTTTTAATGTGCTGTCTAGGTTGGTCATAACTTTCCTTCCAAGGAGTAAGCGTCTTTTAATTTCATGGCTGCAGTCACATCTGCAGTGATTTTGGAGCCCAGAAAAATAAAGTCTGACACTGTTTCCACTGTTTCCCCATCTATTTCCCATGAAGTGATGGGACCAGAGGCCATGATCTTCATTTTCTGAATGTTGAGCTTTAAGCCAACTTTTTCACTCTCCACTTTCACCTTCATCAGGAGGCTTTTTAGTTCCTCTTCACTTTCTGCCATAAGGGTGGTGTCATCTGCATATCTGAGGTGATTGATATTTCTCCCGGCAATCTTGATTCCAGCTTGTGTTCTTCCAGTCCAGCGTTTCTCATGATGTACTCTGCATATAAGTTAAATAAGCAGGGTGATAATATACAGCCTGGATGTACTCCTTTTCCTATTTGGAACCAGTCTGTTGTTCCATGGCCAGTTCTAACTGTTGCTTCCTGACCTGCATACAAATTTCTCAAGAGGCAGGTCAGGTGGTCTGGTATTCCCATCTCTTTCAGAATTTTCCACAGTCTATTGTGATCCACACAGTCAAAGGCTTTGGCATAGTCAATAAAGCAGAAATCGATGTTTTTCTGGAACTCTCTTGCTTTTTCCTTGATCCAGCAGATGTTGGCAATCTGATCTCTGGTTCCTCTGCCTTTTCTAAAACCAGCTTGAACATCTGGAAGTTCACAGTTCATGTATTGCTGAAGCCTGGCTTGGAGAATTTTGAGCATTACTTTCCTAGCATGTGAGATGAATGCAATTGTGCGGTAGTTTGAGCATTCTTTGGCATTGCCTTTCTTTGGGATTGGAATGAAAACTGAACTTTTCCAGTCCTGTGGCCACTGCTGAGTTTTCCAAATTTGCTGGCATATTGAGTGCAGCACTTTCACAGCATCATCTTTCAGGATTTGAAATAGCTCAACTGGAATTCCATCACCTCCACTAGCTTTGTTTGTAGTGATGCTTTCTAAGGCCCACTTGACTTCACATTCCAGGATGTCTGGCTCTAGGTCAGTGATCACACCATTGTGATTATCTGGGTCGTGAAGATCTTTTTTGTACAGTTCTTCTGTGTATTCTTGCCACCTCTTCTTAATATCTTCTGCTTCTGTTAGGTCCATACCATTTCTGTCCTTTATCGAGCCCATCTTTGCATGAAATGTCCCCTTGGTATCTCTAATTTGCTTGAAGAGATCTCTAGTCTTTCCCATTCTGTTGCATTCCTTACATACATCAATCATTTCATTGAATCATTATAAATCTGCGAAGTAGACGGGCTCTATTTCCCATCAGTTCAGTTCAGTCACTCAGTCGTGTCCAACTCTTTGTGACCACATGGACTGCAGCACGCCAGGCCTCCCTGTCCATCACCAACTCCTGGAGTTTACTCAAACTCATGTCCATTGAGTCGGTGATGCCATCCAACTATTTCCCATACCCTCTGCCAATTTCCAACAAGGAAACTGAGGCTCAGACAGGCCAAGTCAGGAGTCCAAAGTCACTGGTACCAGATGGCTGGTACCAGATGGAGTTGGGACGTGGGTCAAGATCTCTTGGACTTTAGACTCCACGCTCAACACAACCCTTTTGCCAAATCTGACATGGAGCAGGAAGTGGAAGTCCTGGAAGAACCACAGACCAGAAGGGCAACTTTCCCCTGCGGCCTTCTGAGATAACTCACGGCCCCATTCCCAGGCCAGCAAATAAGTGGCTTGAACACATATAAGCCAGTCCCCAAGATCCTGCAGAGAACTCCCCAACCCAGCACCACCAAGGCCAAGTGTGCCTTCAAGGTCTCCTGGGACTTCAAACAGAAGGAATACAACAGCCAGACAGACCCTGTCTACTTGGGATGGCTGCCAAAGTCACTGGACCAGCACAAGAAACAGTTTATCCCCAGTGAGTGGGAAGGATGAATGATCCTATCAGTTAGCTCCGGGTGTGTGTGTGTGTGTGTGTGTAAGGGGGGCAGGCAGGCCTGAGGAAACTCACATCGTCAAGGGTAGGGGACATCCTGCCAGGAGGCTACAAACTGAGCTACGTGACCTCCAGTGGTCAGGGCCCAGGTTAATATCACAAGCCACCTCTCTCACCCCTCAAACTTGCCCCAAGCCTCAGAACGAGGGGAGATAAGAACATCAGAGGATCAGCAGCTACTATTTCCCAGGCACTTACTTTAACAGGTTAGGCTTGGAACAGTCTCTCCATATAGGGTTTTGAGTCTAGTCACTCAGAACCCTCAAAGCTGTGCTGTTTATCTCAGTGATGGTGAAACTGTGGCCCCAGAAAATAATCAACCCGACCGAGGTCACTGAGTAAAATGGCGAAGCTGGGATATGACCACAGCTTTGGGGGATCCCAAGGCCTAGCATTTACCTGCAGGAAAGTCAAGAGCAGCCTCTGCTGCCCCGTCTGAGGAAGAGTGTCAGGTAAGGACACCGGTCCCAAGACAGCTTCTCTTTTAGGGATGGATTCAGATCCAGCCCAACCATACTCCATCTATCCACCCCCCTGGCACAACCCAGGGCCGAAGGAGAGAAGCCTCCACCTCGTCTCTGTGATGACAAGCCCACAGCAATGTCTCCACCACGTGGATACTCCTAATGCCTTCCCCACCTGGGCAAGTCACCTCTCCTTCCTTGTAACCTTGGGCTGGAGTCTCCTCATTCCCACTCCACCCCCATGCCGGCACTTACAACCTCTCAGCGTGGATATCCAGGCTTTCAATCTCAGGCACCTCCTTCCCTGCCCTGAACCACCCCGTAAATGACTCTAGCCTGAGCACCCTTTATTCCGCCTTGACCCCAGCAATGTCCCCGGCCCAAGTGCTCCTCTGAGCGACCCCTCTGCCCAGTCTTCGTTCATTCCACCCTGGCAGGATCCGACCAGCACTGAGCACTCCTTACGCTGGACGTCAGCAATATCCCCTTCCTTAGAATCTGTCCATCCCGGACAATTCCTTCCGCATCCCCTGGTCAAGGCCCCTCCTCTCTTGCCCCGACCCCCGGAATATCCTCTAGGGTTGTCCAGGTGCCCCACTGCCGCCGCCCCCGGTCCGCGCACCGGCTCCTTCTATCCCAGTACTTGCCTTGTTCGGGTCCAGGACCTGCGCCCCTGCTCCAATCTCTGCAGTGTTCCAGGCCCGGGAATCTTTCCACGGACCGAGTACCTTCTGTTCCACCTCTCGCGCCGCTCACGGCCCGAGCACCTGCTCTTTCCCAACCTGGGCCCTTCTAGTCTGGCTGAGTCGGGACACCTGCGACCCCTACTCAGTTCCCCGCGTAGGCACGGCTCCCGCCCGCTGCAAGCCTCAGTCCCGAACCCTGCCGCGCCGCCCGCCAACCCCGCGGATTCAGCCCGGACCGCCGCCACTCACCCAAGACCCCATAGCTGCGGAAGGGCAGCGTCTCCTTCCCCGGTGCCCGCGCAACCAACCTCGGGGCCGCCGGGGGCGTGGTCTCACGCTGGGCAAACCTTCGTTTGGCCAATGAACGTCGCCGATCTCCTCTGCACCGCCCCGGCCTCTGGGCAATTGGGCAGGTCACGTGACAACATTACCTCCACCTCTCCTCTCCCTCTGTTCCGCCCCCTAAGTGTGGTTGAGGCGCGGAAGTAATTTTTTTTCTATCCTGTGATTGGCCATCGGGATTAGATTGACCCGGGTGGCTAAGTGGGGGCGGGGCTACCCTTAAAGGGATAAGGGGGAACAATCAAGTTTCGAAAGGGCTTTAAAGAAAGAACCGGCGGCGGTCTGAGCCCTTTATATTTAGTTCCTCTGCCGCCTCGGTCCCTACCCAGACAAGTCCTTCCCGCTCTTCGAGCGCCCTCTTTCCAATGCAACTGCCTCTGAAACTTCCTACAGCATCCTTCTGAGCACTTGCCATTCTCCTTTTTTGGGAGCTGTTTGCAAAAGTGCCACGCCTCCCTTACCAGACAGAAGTCGTTTCCCTGCGAGTTGGTTCGGTTCTGAGCGCCCAGCTGTGCTTTGTGCTGAGCACTGGGTTTGGTATCAGGCCGATCTGAGTTGGAATCAAGTTCTGTCACATCAGCTCTCTGGGGTTTATTCAGTTTCAGGGCGTTAGTCGCTCAGTCGTATCCGGTTCTTCGCGACCCCATGGACTGTAGCCCGCCAGCCTCCTCCATCTATGGAATTTTCCAGGCAACAATATAAGAATGACTCAGTTTCAGTTCAGTTCATTTCAGTCGCTCAGTCGTGTCCGACTCTTTGCGACCCCATGAATCGCAGCTCGCCAGGCCTCCCTGCCCATCACCAACTCCTGGAGTTTACTCAAACTCACGTCCATCCGTCGAGTTGGTGATGCCATCCAGCCATCTCATCCTCTGTCGTCCCCTTCTCCTCCTGCCCCCAATCCCTCCCAGCATCAGGGTCTTTTCCAATGAATCAACTCTTCCCATGAGGTGGCCAAAGTACTGGAGTTTCAGCTTTAGTTTACTCAGTTTACTCCTCTCTAAAATGGGAATGGAACTCCTGCTTTGCCTGAGTAACAGGGCTTTGGTGCCGATAGTAAGGAAACTGTGGCAGTCCTTTCATAACCAGAGAACCGGACAGGTCTAAGTTTTTAAAATGTAATTATCAGTAAGATTACATTCTTGCCTTCATTCAACAACGAATACTTCTGTGTGACAGCCCTTTGGCTGGCCTTGATAGTTGTAGACAAGATACATATAGTTAAGATAATTACAATCTTTTGTGGTTTTGTTCCAATGGTGGAAACGCAGGAATCCAGGTGAGAGACTTCAGAAAGAAAGTGACATCCAAACAGAAACCTAAGGATGACTAGGAATTAGCTGGGCAGAGAGAAGAGGGAGGAATGTTCAGGAACAGCTTGGACTGTGATCCAGAGGCAAGAGCAAACCTGGCATCTCTGACTAAGGGTGGCAGAGAGAGGGGAGAGTGGCAGCTGATGAGCCAAGGAAGTGGTAGCCAGAGCAAAGGAGAGCAGGCTCCACCACTGGACTGCCTGCATCTGGGGCCAAATCCACTGCTTACTCCCCCGTGTCCTCGGGCAAATCATAACTTCTCTAAACCTTAGTTCCCTTTAATAAGGAAGAGGATACTTTCTGAGTTGTTATGAGGATCTCATGTGATTATTCACTTTAAAGTGCTCAGTGTTCAGCCTGGCAAGGGCTTAGGAAATTTCGGCCATTGCTATTAGACAAACTGCAATAGCCGAGTGGAAAGCTAGATAAACAGATGAAACATACAGACTGGGCAGAAACAAGAGCAGGAATAACTAACACTAACTGTCTCTCTCATTCTCCTTTACCCTGTTGTTTTCCTTCCCAGGATCTGACGTGGTTATATATCTGTTTGTCCAAGAAGGGAGGGGCCTTGTTTTCTTCACTGCTGTGTCCCTGGCACCTAGAACACTGCCTGGCACAGAATTAGTGCTGATAAGGTCTTTCTCCTTGACCTGACCTAAGTCCAGTTCCTCCAAGCCCTCTATTCAACTAGGTTCAACCTGAAGCTTCCGTCTTGTAGAGTGCAGTTTTAGCAAGAATTCTGCGGGGCCAATTTAGCAAAATCTCCAACCCTGGATTTCTGATCACCCTCCGCATCTGATCAAATTCTTCATCCTCCATCCTGAAGGTCTTATCACCTGGGCCTGCCTTCAGCAAGGCTCTCACTAGCCTCAATGTTCCTGCTTAGTCATTTTCCATCCACTGACCCCTAGTCTGTTCATGGGCTATAAATCTCCACTTGACATTATTGTATTTGGAGTTGAGCCTAATCTGTCTCCCCTACTGCAAAATTCCCACTGCACTGGTCTCTCTTGAGTAGTCTTCCTTGCCGTCCTTAACAAGTATCCTGATTTTTTTTTTTTCTTTAACCACGCTCAGTGTAGTTACCAAATGAATGAACATGTTACTATATTGATTTATACCTGTTGAAAGGCGAAATGGCTGGATGCTGGCTAAATGAATGATACAGTCAGCTACAGATACTGGTAAATAAGTCAATGATCAATACAAGTAGAAATACGTAGTGAACACATAGACACACACAAAGAAACAGAGATGAACTACAGGTGTGTGAGTGACATGAACACTGATGATGACTTCATGCAGATAATAATAAAGATCTGTGGTTCTGAACCTGGGGTGTACATTTAAATCACCTGGAAGCTTTTCTAGACTCTACCTGCCAGGCTACACCTATATGGAGAGAACCAGGACTGGGAGTGGGGCCAAGGATTTTTAAATAATCCCCGAGGTGACTTGAAGCTCACTCTGGACAGACAGGCTGGGGTAGAGGATGGAGAACTGGTGTGAGTGCAGGGATGTAAACAAAGCTAGGAATCCAGGAGACAGAGCCAGAGAGGAAAGGGTACAGGCTCAGGAACAGAGCTCTCCACTGTGTAAGAAAATGAAGTCTAGAGATAGAGGCAAGCAGTGGAAACAGGTAATAAACCCGTTCCAAGCCCCTTGGGAGCGGGGAATATATGTGCAGGCCATCCTTCTGCCTGTCTTGGTCTGTGAGAAACTGGTTCAAGGTCAGCACCGTGTCCATGGTTGGAGGGCTCCTCCACCCAGGCTGAACAGAAGCCTCCCTTTCTCTCCACCTTCTTCCCCGTTAACTCCTTGTACACACTTTGAGGAACCAGAGGGTTTCCTGAGGCCAAACAGCCATTCCCCAGCGGTGGTCCTCAGTGTCACTAAAGTTGGAGCAGAAGAGGAGGGGCGCTAGAGAGGTCAAGCTGATGGTGGTGGTGGTGGTGGCACAGAAAGATCCAGGCCTAAAGAGGCCGAGAAATAGGGAGCCAGAGGGGCCAGCCGGCGAGGAGGGTGCGAATGAACAACAGGAGAGTCAGTTCAGTTCAGTTCAGTCGCTCAAGTAGCGTCTGACTCTTTGTGACCCCATGGACTGCAGCATACCAGGCTTCCCTGTCCATCACCAACTCCCGGAGTTTACTCAAACTCATGTCCATCGACTCGGTGATGCCATCCAACCATCTCATCCTCTGTCGTCCCCGTCTCCTCCCGCCTTCAATCTTTCCCAGCAGCAGGGTCTTTAAAAAAAAAAACAAACGAAAAAAAGGAGAGTAAGAGGCACCGATGGGCCGGGAGCCACTGGACAGGTAAGCCAGAGAGGCTGGCCGGCCGGCGGCCGCAGGGGGGCAGCCGCGAGCACCCTGCAGCCGGGCCGCCCCGGCCCGCCCCGCCCCACCCCACCCACCCTGAGGCTCCGCCCCCGCGGCCGGCGCCCCGCCCTGCGCGCTGGGGCAGGCACGGGCGGAGGCAGCGGCTGCGGCGGCGGCGGCGGCGGCGGCAGGGACGGGCTGGCGCGCTAAGGGCCGGAGCCCCGGCAGCAGGTGGGCGCGGTGAGGGCCGGCGGCGGCGGGCCGGGGGCTGCCGGGCGGCGCTCGGGCCGGACGCGCCGGCCGTGAGGAGCGCCATGGACTTCAACATGAAGAAGCTGGCGTCGGACGCCGGCATCTTCTTCACCCGGGCGGTGCAGGTGAGGAGGCCGTGCGCCCTGGGCCCCGCGCGGCCGGCGGGCACCCCTGCAACAGAGCCCGGGGCCGCGGGACAAGGCCCTCGCGGTCGCCGCTCCTTTCCGGGTCGCCCTAACCCCCCACCAGCCTTCCTTCTCTTTTGCGCTGCCCAGTCGAGAGAAGGAGCCCCGGGGCTGCCGGCTGCACTGCCCTCTGCGTGGCCCGGGGGCCGGGGAGTGAGCTGGGCCTGCCTCGGTCCCGCTGCCTGGGCGGGAGTTGTCAGCCTCCCCCTTTGCGACCTGCCGGGGCCGAGTTATCCCACTGCCCTGGCGCCCGCCCCGCCCCGGTGGGGGCTCTGATGGGGAGAGCAAATGGCACCAGGCGGCTCCTGCCACCCTGCCATTGGCCAGCAGTGACCCTGACTCCTGCCTGGCGTTTGGAGGCCTGAGTTACAGGCCCAAGGACTCGTGCCCCCGGGCCCCTGAGCCCTTCTCTGAGCCTCCGTCTCCACACCTGTGCAATGGGCTGTCGGAACTGATTCCCTCGGGTCCCTTTTACACGCTTGGATAGTCAGTCCGGAAGCCAGGAGGGCTGGGGTTATTATTTCCTTTCTGCTCCTTGGCAGGCCTGTTTCCTCTTATTTCCCCAGCCCTAGGGGAATGAGGAGGGCTGGGGTCTGGCTGCGTGCCCTCCTTGGGGAGCTGTACGCTGGGTGACGCTAGGATTAGAACAAGTCCTATCCATTTGGGGGCAAGGAGAGAAACTGAAGCAGCTTATCGGTGAAGACGGGGAGTCAGCTGTGGGCGTGGATGCCCCCTCTTGCGACTTTGAGAAGGGCGGGGGCTTCACCTCTCTGGGCCTCAGTTTTTCAGTCTTTTGAAAATGGCCTTAGCAACCCCTCCCTCCCAGCATGGATGTGAGTGTCCCCCGCACTCCGCGTGCACGCGCTCACTAAAGGCAAGTCACTCTTGCTGTAACGTGCTTAGTATTGCATGCGTGCAGCCTGTGACCTTGGCCCAGTCACTTCTCTGGGAGCCTCCATGTGCCCTTCTGTCCATCAGGAATGGCATCAAGTCTGCCTCCAAGGGTGGCCGCAGGCTTCGGGCTTGGCCCAGTCACAGGGCCCTGGGAACGGATCCTGTCGTTTGTCCTTGCTGTGGTGTTGGTTCTCTGGAGGAGCCCAGCCCCAGACCGTCTCTTGGAAGCCCACGTGCCCATGTTTACTAGAAAGCACAGCATCCTGTTGAGGATGGGTACCCCAGAGAGGGTTTGCTGCCTTGGGTTCCCAGCCCTGCCAGTGACCCCAGCCTTAGTGGGGATGCCTGCAGCCTGGAGCTCATTGGCCAGCCCCAATCCATCCAGAAGGTGGGGAGTTCGCCCCCCGTGTTGGTATGGCAACCACTTTATCTCCAACATCGGGGAAGAACCTGATCTGCCAGTTTCCGGCTACTGTGGGGCCCTAGCACCTGATCCTGCCAGGTCTGCAGAGCCTGGGGCGTGGGGAGGCTTGGGCCCCGTGGCCTGGTCGGGGCAGGCCCACTGGGTCGCCCATACTGGCGTGGGAGCCAGCGCCCAGGTCCCCCGCCTCCAGGGCGGAGGAGGGAGCTGGGAGCTTTATAAATAGAGGCTTTCTCTGGCTCCAGCCGCCCACCCCCTGCTGCTGCCATCTTGCAGGGAGCAGCCTCGGACTCTGCAGTCATGAGCCTCTGAAGCCTGGGCCCTTTCTCTTGGCAGGAATGGGGTCAGGTGGCAGCCCGAAGAGAGAGGGGCTTGGAATGTGACCTGGGCAGGAGAGCCCACTTGGGGGACCACCCCTCTGAGGCCATTCGGCCCTGGGATAGGAGTCAGCCAGGAGGGACGGAGGGTGGTTTATTATCAGTGTGTGGGCAGCTCCTCTGCGTGGCTGCCACCTGGCCAGGTAGAAGGACATGCTGGGCAAGCGCTCAGCCCCTCCAGGCACCGGGGGCACTTTGAAAGAGCTTCACCTCATCCCCACCCCGTAAGGCACGGAACCTGGGAGAAGAAGCCGGAGGCCGGATCCCTTTTGCACGTGTGATCCTAGGGTGGCCTCTCAGTCCCCGAACTGTGCCTTGAACGCCAGGAGGGGTTTGCAGAGTTGATCCCGGTGATGGCAACAGCTCAGTGGAGGGCACCCAGGCAGGAAAAACTAAAGCATATTTGGGTAAGATGCCAGTGGTGGTGGAGTGGGCAGTGGAAGTGCTAGTACCAATGCTGTCAGCAGTACTGACTGTATTACTAGGAGCGGAGGTAGGAGTGGTGAGGATAAAAGCCAGGGAGGCTGTGGCATTGTTTTCATCCAAGCCGGGCAGGCAACAGTGGACGTGGGAGGGATGCCCAGGACGTTGGAAAAACCTGGTTGGACTTTGAACGTGGGTGGATGTGTAGTGTGAGGGACAGGTGGCCAGGCGGGAAGTGCTGCCCATAACCGTGACAAGAAGGGGAGGAGATACTGAGCGTGACACCATCACTGGAATCAGAGCGGCTGGTCCCATCGGGGTAAGGACGTCCCTAGGTGGCTCCTGGGAACCGAGGAGGGACCTGCAGGAGATCTTTTATTGCTGATGATAACGATGTTGATACCAGTTGACATTTATCAGGCCTGTGCTGTGTGCTGACCACAGAACTAAGCGCCTCCCAAATATTCTATGAGATGGTTCCTGGTATCCCCATCCCCCCAGTGGAAACTGAGGACCAGAGAGGTGACGTTGCCTCTGAGCCTCAGTTTTCTCATCTGGAAAATGGGGCTAGCGCCACCCCCACCCTCAAAGAGGCTGGGTGAGGGCAGGCCTCTTCAGGGCCCGGCTCTGGGAGGCCCCGGTTTGTGGAAAGTGAGGAAGAAGAGTCAGGAGAGCAAGAGTAGCTGGCTCCCAGGCAGGGAGCCGAAGGCTCTGACCCCTGCCCACCTGGCCCTGCAGAGAGAAACCCAAGCCCCCATGCATAATTGATGGCTGCTGAGCCGGAGCGGCCTGAAGCCAGTGGGGCCTCCTACTCCTTGCAGCTGGAGCTGTCCTTCGCCTCTGGATGACTCAGGGCTGCCAGGTCACCTGAGAAGGGCCTCCAGACCCCCAGCCCATGAGACCCTGACTCCGGCGCAGCCTGCCTCTTGCCTGGCCTCAGTGGCACCTTCTGTGAAATGGGAAACTTGCCCGTGCTGAGCGCCGGGTCAGCACTGTCTGTTGTTGTCAGAGCTGATCTTGCTCCTGTGTGGTTTGTCTCTGACCACCACCCACCACGGCTGGACAGGGCCTTTGAGATCAGAAGGGCCAGGACCTGGGCAGGTTTCTGGCTGTTCCTACGTGGCTCCCATGGCTTTGGCCAGCTCGGAAGGAGGACCCTGTGTCATCCTGGTCCCTCCCTGGCCTCGGGGCGGGGCTGCGGAGCTTCCTGGGCCTGGGTGTGCCCAGCAGTTGGCTCGGATGAGTTGGCACTGCTCCCCATGTACCATACCAGGCAGCAGAGGCCATCCTCCCACCCCACCCCCTCCCTCCCCATCAGATCTTTACAGCATCAGCCCTTACACTGGGCACTGAACTCCCCGCCGGATCCTAGCCTTCATATCTTATCCACATCTTTATTATTTCCTTCTCACAACCTACAAGGGAGATGCTATTCCTTATTATTCCCATTTTCAGCTTCAGAAACTGATGCTCAGAGAGGCAAAGCCACTTGCCCCAGGTCACACTGCTCATCAGAACTGAGACTTGAATCATGTTCCTCTGGTTCTGGAACCTGGGTTCTTCCCACTTACTCCCCCAGGACCCCTTCCTTGGGGCTCCCAGCTGCCCTGGCACCTGCTGATCACCCCAGACCTTGCTCTGTGTCCCTGAGCGCTCGTTACCAAGCGCTTTCCTCCAGAGTCAGGCTGGGAGGACCCTCAGTGATGGCCTACCAGCAGCTCCTTAAGTTGTGTCTGATTTTGTACAGACGTGCATTTGCGGGGCAGGGGGTGTCTGTATCTTTCGTTGGATTTCCGAAACAAACTGGGATCCGCCGGCTCTGGCCCACCCATCCCATGTCACAGAGGAGCAAGCTGAGCCCCAGGGCAGGGTTGCAGTTTGATCGGGGTCCCAGAGTGGATGGGGTAGACGGGTTCCTGGACCTTAGGGCCTGAGTTCCAGCCAGGCGGGAGGGGTAGATGGGTGGGGCAGGGCTGGTCCTCCCCTCCCCTCTGCTGAGTCTTCCACCCCTGGGTGCTCCCCCCAACCCTCCACCTGCAGTTCACAGAGGAGAAATTCGGCCAGGCCGAGAAGACCGAGCTCGACGCCCACTTTGAGAGCCTCCTGGCGCGGGCGGACAGCACCAAGAACTGGACCGAGAAGATCTTGAGGCAGACAGAGGTGTTGCTGCAGCCCAACCCCAGTGAGTAGACACTGGCCAGCCCTGGGCAAGGGGCGGGGCGCCGCGGGCACGGGCGAGCTGTGGAGGCCATGCAGGTGGCCTGGGCGGCAGGCGGGACTTGAGTTAGACTCTTGAGGCTTCAGGCTGCTGTCGGTGGCACGGGAAGGGGGTGTGGTCCCCGTTAAAAACAGCAGTCTGGGTGTCGGGCTCCACAGTGCACTCACTCTCTGGGACATGGAAATGCAAGTTTTGCACAGAGGAGTTGAAGCCTGGAAACTAAAACATCACTGGGAGAAGAGGCAGGAGAAATGGGAGACCAGTCACTGGGGAGCAGGCAGCAAGGGTCAGGGACAAAGAAGGCCCTTCCAGGGTCACACTAAAGCACAGGGCAGGCCCCCACAGCTGCAGGGGAACCTGCCCTGGGGTCCGGAGACGTGTCTGCCTGTATGTCTGCTCTTAGCTAAGGCGGTGTGCTCAGAGCTTTCTGGGTCCGGCCAGAGCGCTGTTCACACGTGTGGTGTGTGCACGCATGCTAAGTTGCTCAGTCAAGTCTGACTCTTTGCAACCCCGTGGACTGTAGCCCACCAGGCTCTTCTGTCCAGGGGAATTCTCCAGGCAAGAATCCTGGAGTGGATTGCCATGCCCTCCTCCAGGGGATCTTCCCCACCCAGGGATCAAACCCGTGGTTCTTAGGTCTCCTGCATTGGCAGGCAGGTTCTTCACCACTAGCGCCCCCTGTGTGTCATGCTCTGAGTCCATATTCTAAGGAGGGGGAAGTGGAAGGCCCGTCTCCGTAGCTGGGTGACCTCAGGCAGGTACTTAACGTCTCTGGGCCGTGGCTTCTCCCTCCCTGTGAGGGGTTTCACAGGGTCAAGAGCCCATCTCACAAGGTGGGGAATCAGCACGAGAATGTCCTGGAAGTCACCAGGCTGGGCGCCCCTGTGGGCCGGTCCTGGACTGGCCTTGGGCTCCTCTGGAAAGGCCGCGTGGCTTTGGCTGCTGTCTCCCACAGGCGCCCGAGTGGAGGAGTTCCTGTACGAGAAGCTGGACAGGAAGGTGCCCTCGCGGGTCACCAACGGGGAGCTGCTGGCGCAGTACATGGCCGAGGCGGCCAGTGAGCTGGGGCCCACCACCCCCTACGGTGAGCCAGTCCCCACGGCCGGGCGGGGCCCGGTCTCTGGCCCTGACCTCCCTCCTCCCTTCTTTCCTTCCTTTCTCTGGTCTTGTATTTACACATGTGATGCCTGGATTCATTCTCCTTGCAAATACCTCAACCAACAGAGGTGAAAACAGTGAAAAATAGAAGCCTCCTGGGACCTCCCTGGTGGTCCAGTGGCTAAGACTCCACACGTCCAGTGCAGTGGGCCTGGGTCCCATCCCTGGTCAGGGAACTAAGGTCCTGCATACCCCATGGCAGGGCCCCAAAAAGAAAAAAAAGAGCCTCCTTTACCCACTTTTGGTTTGTGTGCATTTTTTAATGGGATCATATTATCTTATGTGTGTGATTCCACAACCTGTTTTTTAAACTTGGTGTTGCTTTACAGATTATCTGTTCACAGTAGCACTTAAAGAGCCACTTCAGTCTTTGCTTTTATTTAAGTTTTATTGAGGTACAGTTTATGTACTGTAAAGTGTACTTGTTTTAAGTGTGTAATTTGGTGATTTTTAGTAATTGTACAAACATCCCTCAATCCAGTTTATTTTTAAATTTTTAATTAATTCTGAATTAAAATGTGGTTGATTTATAATATTGTGTTAGTTTCAGGTATACAGCGCAGTGATTCTGTTATATACACGTATATATGCTCCTTCTCAAATTCTTTTCACTTTGGGTTATTCCAAAATATTGAGTATAGTTCCCTGTGCTCTACAGTAGGCCTTGTTGGTTACCTGTTTTATAAATAGTAGTGTGTATATGTTAATCCCAACCTGATTTATCCCTCATTCCCGCCACCCCCACTTCCCAGTTTCTCCTTCGGTCACCATCCCCCGACCCCCACTTCCCAGCCTCCCCTTTGGTCACCATCCCCCCAGCCCCGCTTCCCAGCCTCCCCTTTGGTCACCCCCACCCCCACTTCCCAGCCTCCCCTTTGGTCACCATAAGTCTGTTTTCTATGTCTGCGAAGTCTGTTTCTGTTTTAGAAGTTCATTTGTATCATTTTTTAAGATTCCACATATGTGTTATCATGATATTTGTCTTTCTCTGCCCAGTATGACAGTCTCTGGGTCCATCCATGTTGCAACAAATGGCATTATTTCATTCTTTTTTTTTTTATGGCTGAGTAATGTTCCATTGTATATATTTATCACATCTTTTTTATCCATTCGTCTGTTGACAGACATTTAGGTTGCTTCCATGTCTTGGCTGTTGTAAATAGTGCCACGATGAACATTGGGGTGCATGTAGCTTTTCCAATTACTATTTCCTCCAAGTATATACATGCCCAGGAGTGGGATTGCAGGGTCGTGTGGTAGCTCTGTTTTTACTTTCTGAGGGTGCCTCTGTACTGTCCTCCAGAGTGGCTGTACCAATTTACATTCCCAGCGGCAGTGTAGGAGGGTCCCTTTTTCTCCACACCCTCTCCAGCATTTATTATTTGTAGATTTTTGATGATGGCCATTCTGGCTGGTGTGAGGTCATACCTCACTGTAGTTTTGATTTGCATTTCTCTAATAGTTAGCAATGTTGAGCATCTTTTCATGTGCCTTTTGGCCAGCAGTATGTCTTAATCGATATGTCTATGTAGATCTGCCCATTTTTCTCTGGGTTGTTTGTTTTGATGATGTTAAGCCTCATGAGCTGTTTGTACATTTGTTTTGTTACTGTTCTCCGTGTATCTCAGGTCTTTTTTGTTTGATCCTCTTTTACTGACTTCTTTTGAGTTAAAAAGATATTTTCTAGTGTAACAGTGTAATTTCTTTGCTCCTTTTTTTCTTTAACTTAAAGCATTTTTCTTAGTGGTTTTAAAATGTGAATCACAACATGCACTTTAACTTAACACAGTCTACTTCAGAGTAATGCTAACTGAATTCCAGTAAAATATAGAAACTTTGCTCCAGGATAACTCCCTTCCCTCCCTCTTCCTTTGTGCTCACATTGTCATACATACTATTTCTCAACAATACAGTTTATAATTATTGTTTTATGCAATTGTCTTTTAAGTCAGTTAAGAAAAGAGAAAAAAAAATGTATCGTCTTTTATGCGTCTATAGTCACCTTTACAGCTGCTCTGTGTTTCTTTATGTGGATTCACCTTACCCTCTAGTGTCGTGTCGCTTGTACGTGAAGTGTTTCTTCTGTGGCAGGTCTGCCAGCAGGGAATTCTTGTAGCCTGTGTCTAACTGGGAATGTCTTTATGTTCACTTTTGGAGGGCAGTTTTGTGGTGTATAGAATTCTTGGATGAGAGTTTTTTCCTTTCATCACTTTGAGTATATTCTCTCACTGTCTGACCTCCCTTGTGTCTGATAAGAAGTCAGTTCAAATCTGCCGTTGAGCCCTTCTAGTGATTTTTTTTTCACATCAGTTGTTAAACTTTTCAACTCTAGAATTTTCACTTCTTTTTTTTTAATTTTAATCTCTTTATTGACATTTCTTATTTGAGAAGTCATTGTCATCATACTTTGCTTAAATCTTTTTAAAAAAATTTTAATTGGAGGGTAATTGTTTTACAATGTTGTATTAATCTTAAATCCTTAAACATGGTTCTATTTTTTTTATTTTTTAATTGAAGTGTAGTTGATTTTAATATGTGTTTCTGGTATATGCCATAGTGATTCAGTATTTTTGCAGATTATATTCCATTATAGGTTATTACAAAGTAATGGCTATTATTCCCTGTGCTATATGGTATATGCTGTTGCTTATCTATTTCATTTATAGCAGTTTTATCCTATACCAGAATTTGTCCCTCCCTACCATTATGGTTTTGGTTGTTTTTGCTTTTTCTTTTCCACTTCTTTGTAATAGCTGCTTAGAAGTCTTTGTCTGCTAAATCTAATATCTGGGCCTCCTCGGAGATAGTGCCTGTTGATTGCTTTTCTCTCCCTGTGTATTGACTGTACTTTCCTATTTCTTTGCGTGTCTTATAATTCTTCTTGGGTTATTAGTGCTGTTTGTTTCTTTAGAGACTTACCTGAGCTAATTGTTTAGAGTTTGTGTTCTTTGCTGTATGCAGCTGCTGATGTCTCTGCTTATTTTTCTATTTATTCTTTTTACTTTTAAGCCTAGCTTCCTAAGGGTTGCTTCCAGGTCAGCATACGTTGGTGGTCAGCTAATGATTAATCAGAAGTTGTGTGTAGACATCTTGCACCATTAAGGCTTTGCTGATGAATTTATGAGTGGGCTGGGGAACGCGCTCAAGTTCACGCAGTTTATATGTGTGCCTAGCTTTTACTTCGTGAATGTGCAAAGCCTCCCACTAGCCAAGAATGATTTGATAGCTGGGGCTCTCTCCTGTGCTTCCCATGCATGCTACACACAGGCACAGCCTTCTAGACCAGCAGAGCTGTCTGGAGTTTATCAAGGCTCACCGTGACTGCCTCATTCCCCAGATCTCCTATTAAATTTCTGGCAGGTCTGCTGCTTATTCCAGCCAGTCCTCCAGCTCCATGTTAGCTGTGATGTTGGCCTTTCCTGATTATTTGCCATTGAGATCATTACTGCTTGTGACCATGTCTTGTGGGTTTTTCTGTGTTCCAGCCAAAATCAAGTCCTCCCCCTCCAGCAGCTTCAAGGCTTACCCCACCCTGATAGAGGGGCACACCACAGAGCTTGGAGAGAGGGGAGCACGTCCAGGCTAAAAAGCCACCATCTCCATGGTTCTTACCAAGGTCCTGTAGTTCTGGAGTAAATGTTTCTCAATTTGTTACTTGCCTTTGGTCAATTTCCAGAGTCCAGAAATGATTGTTTTTGACAACTGTGTCCAGTTTTGTTTTGTTTTTGAAAGAGATAGATAAATAGGTAAGTTTTTGTTTTTTGCCATACTGCATAGCATACCAGATCTTAGTTCCCCAACCAGGGATTGAACCTATGCCCCCTGCAGTGGAAGTGGAGTCTTAGCCATTGGACCCTCAGGGAAGTCCCTGTGTCCTTTCTGGGAGGAGGATTTGCTGAGTTCCTCCGTCTGTTATTCTTAAAGTCCCACCCTCCTTCTTTCTAATGGCTGTGACGTGTTCTGGTTTTGGGGTGTCTCAGTATTTATTGGCCAATGGGTATGTGGATATACAGATTTTCTCCCATTTTCCCAGGCCAGTCATTTCTGCTCTTGCCTCTCAGAACATCTCTCTCAGCGCTCTCTCCTCCCTCCTGGGAGCCATAGCCGGAGTTCAGCCTGCCTCCTCACCCCCGACTCTGCTTCTCAGGGAAGACGCTGATCAAGGTGGCGGAAGCAGAAAAGCGCCTGGGAGCGGCCGAGAGAGATTTCATCCACACGGCCTCCATCAACTTCCTCACGCCCCTGCGCAACTTCCTGGAAGGGGACTGGAAGACGATTTCGGTGAGGAGCCTGGAGCTGCGTGCCTCCTGGTGACCCTGGCTGCCCTCTCCTCAGAGCCGCGGAACCCAGCTCAGGACCCCGCAGCCCTTAGGGCCTCCCCAGATGTGGCGCTTGTGGACCAAGTGGCCTGGAGTGTTTGGCCTTGCCCGTCCGGGCCTCAGTTTCCCTGTCTTGGCCAGATGGTCCTATGGGCTGGTCCCGCTGGGGCTGGGGGTCTCCCATGGCAGCCGTGAGGCTCATGTCCCTGATTCTCCCCAACCCCGCCCCACAACAGAAGGAGAGGCGGCTCCTGCAGAACCGGCGTCTAGACCTGGATGCCTCCAAAGCGCGGCTCAAGAAGGCCAAGGCTGCCGAAGCCAAAGCCACGGTAGGTGTCCTGCTGGACCAGAGTGGGTGGAGGCTCAGGGTGGAGGCTCGTGGTGTTTGGCATGACCTCCCTCCCTGTCGAAGCCTGGCTGGGGGGCACTGCTCGGGGCAGACCACGTCAGGTCACGCCCATCTGCTCCCACCCCCAATGGAACCCTGCTGACCCAGAGCTCTGGGTTCCCAGGGCAGACACTGGGTCTGGGGGTGGGTGGTGGGTAGACCCACAGCGCCCTCACCTGAGCTCAGGGCAGCCTGCAGCCTCCCCAGATAGACAGCCAGTTGGCTTCTCGCATGCCCCCCGCGCTGCCCTCCCTGGATGCTCAGCTCTGTTCCCGGCTCTGCCCGGGCATGGCTCCGCTACTAACCGCCCCCCCTTCTCCGCCACTCCAGTGCTGTTCCTCGGGCGCCCCATCCTGTCCTCAGGCTCCATTGTGCTGGTGTGGAGGTCCCAGAGCTGGGCTGCTCACCTGCCCAGGGGCGGGTCTTGGGGCCCTTCAGGGAGCCCCACGTCACTGAATGGAACCGGGGCTATCTTGGCTCCCCTTCTGCTCAGCCAGGCCGATGGGATGCAGCGTGGCACATGGTGACCAGGGCGAGGCCAGGGTTTGGGAGAGCTGGGCCCCAGGGGCCTGGGCTGCTTGGGGTGCAGGGGCTGCAAGGCCACCTCACACCCCGGGGTGGGAACTCCCCCGGTCAGGTCCAGGACACGCCAGGGACACTGGCACCTGCACCCGGCGGGGCCCTCAGCCAGGGAAGGCCAGGTCCCCCCGCTGCCCGAGAGTTAGTTACAGCCCCCAGCCCTCCTCGCATTCCCCGCCCTTTGTGTGGCCCCTGGGGGCCACGGAGCCTGGGCGGTGCCCCTGGCAAGAGCCGTGGTGCCTCGTCCAGGTGTGTGGAGTCCAGACTGGAGGCAGGGCCTCAGCCACCAGCGTCGGGTTGGGCTTGGGTAGGCTGCCTGAGCCCCCCTGGATGGGACAGGCTCCCCGCCCTCAGGGCCGGGCAGCTCTCTGGAGTCCCTTGGCCAGGACAGGCCTTCCTCTGTCCGCCAGGCCGGGGAGCGCTTCCTTCGTCACCAGGGCGGCACAACCTCCCATCCGGCTGGTTGGCCCAGACCAGCCCCGAGTGTGTGGCTTTTAGCAGGATGTCCCCTCCCAAGCTGGGCCCTGGTACAGCATCCCAGCGGGCTCCAGCCCAGCAGGGCACCCCCAGCCCACCCGCCACCCCTCAGCAGCCACACTGGTCAGGACTCCTTCCGGAGGGCGGGCTTGTGCGTCCCCAGGGGGCCTGCTCCCGCCTGCGCTGTGGACTCACTAACTCTTTGTTTTTGTTCCTTGCCGTTCTGCTTTGGGTAACTTGGCTCAGTGTGAGGGAGATGTGAGTATACCTGTCCCACGTGCTGTGCCGCTTCTGGTTTGCCCACCTCGGCCTTGGGCCCCGTGGGGCCGGGCAGGGCTGGGCCAGCCAGGCCGGGGAGGGCGGTCCTCCGGGCCTTTTGCAAAGCAGCTGGTCTCCCACCGCGGCCTCCACCACGTGTAGCCTCTGGTCTGGGGGGACGCCAGGCGTTGGAGCCTGTTGAGTCAGCTTTTTGCAAATGTCGACCGCCTGTCACTCTGTCTATCCATGCATCCATCTGTCCATCCTCGTGGTGGGGGAGGGGCCCAGTCCTTGCTGCAGGAAGGAGAGATGACTGGGTGTGTGCAGAGGTGTGGATGGAGCGAGCCGGGTAGGGTGGGGGTGGGCTCTGCTTGGAGAACGGTGGGTCTAACAGGCCTCTGAGTGAGACGAGGCTGGCCTGGGGAAGAGAGGCCTGAGGACCGCCGGGGCCAGACGGGTCTGCGTCCTGCCCAAGGTTCCGGGCTGTCCCCTCGTCGGCATCTGCTCTCCTGGGCTCCCCAGCGTGTCCACCCTCTTGGTCTTTGTCCCGACCCTCGGAGACCCTCACTCATCCTGCCTCCTGTGCAGGTGGTTGGCGTGGGGAGAAGGGGGTCTGTGTTGTTATCTGTCCGTACCCTCCTGTCCATGGGGTTGGGGTGCGGGGTGCTCCTGGCATCTCCCTGGGGGAGACTCTAGGGCGGCCTCCTGGCCTAGCACCTGCGCCACGTGACTCCCCCCTCCCCCGTGAACTCTGTTCCCCGCCAGACGGTGCCTGACTTTCAGGAGACTAGACCGCGTAATTACATTCTCTCGGCCAGCGCCTCCGCGGTAAGCGCCCCTGCCTGCCCCGCCCCGGCTCCCCCCTCCCTGCCCCCAGCCCCAACACCTGGCACCTGATGCCAGTCAGGAGAACAGGAGGCAGAGGGTCAGGCAGGGGCCACCTGGGCCCTGTGCCCTCGCCCCTCTCTGCCCAACGCTGAAGGTGAGCCTGGCCCGCTGCCCCGGGCAGCCTGGTAAACTCCGGGGGGCCCGAGAGTCCATCCACCCCCACTCAGCGCCCACCCCCACTCAGCACCCACCCCTGAGAGCCAGGCCCGCCCTGCGCCCGGAGGAGAGGGAGGAGGTCCCGGCCTGGCCTGCTGGGAGGTCACAGACCCCTGGACAGGACTCGGGGACGGTGCTGTCTGTCCAGTGGCCCCCAGAGCACATCGGCTAGGTGTCGGGGAGGCGCCCAGAGGCCTTGAGATGGAGCAGGGGTGGGAAGGTAGACCCGGCGGGGAGGGGAAGAGCAGCCCGGGGCCAAGGCCCCTGAGGTGGGGGAACGGGCATGTCCTGAGCTGGCCCCTCCAAAGCGGAGCATGAAGGCAGCGGTGGGTGGGTGGGCAGGCGGGACTGGGATTTAAGAGGGTGGGCTGGGCGGGGCGGGGTCAGGAGGACTTTGAACGTCTGGTATCTTTTTTTCCTACAGCTTGTTGAGATCTTGGTGTTTACTGTTTAGTTGGGGAAATAGGCAGATGACACCTGTCCCGTCATGCCTGTCGAAACCAGTCCTGGGCCTTTCTCTGCCTCTCTCTGTTCCTTTCCCCGTGGGTGACATCCTCCTGCACCACCCACCTCCCCGCAGGCTCTTCTCCATCTGTCATAAGCATGTTGCTGTGTGTGTGTGTGTGCGCGGGCGTGGTCCCTTCTCCCTTGGGGGCGTTAACCGCCCTGTAGTGCCCCGGCCCCCTGTGGCTGGCTTGCCCACGTGTGTTCACATGGAGGTCGCTTCCCGTCTGCCGAACGGTGCTGGGGTGGGGACGCCTCTGTCCCAGCCAAGCTGGCCTGGGTTTTGCTCTCTGTGCCCCCCAGGCCCCGTGTTAGGGTAGCAGCGGGCAGGAGGAACGGGCCTTCTAAGCCATGGTCGGGGGAGGGGGGTCTTTCTTCTTTAGACTCTGGAGGACACTTGCCGCCCCCCTTCCTGGGCCGAGTGGAAGGAGGACTATCCAGGAGGGTGGAGACGGCCCTGTATTTTTCTTGTGCCTTTGAACCCCAGTCTGACTCTGGCACGAGGCTGCCTTTCTCTGCCGAAGGACAGAAAGGTTCAGTGACTGGTCTAGGGTCACACGGTCCTGCCTCCCAGCCCAGCAGCCTCAGCAGAGCGTCAGGGTGGGGTGGGGGACGCTCGGTCTCCCTGGAGACCCCAGTCCGAGCCTGGGGGCTTGCCTGTAGGAGAAACCCAAGCAGGACTTCCCAGCTGGCTGTCCCCCCTCCCCGCATGTGGCATGTGGGACTGGATGGACTGTGACGTCAGAGCCCCCCCTCCCTCTCACACCAGGCCTCCCCCCAGCCTCAGCTCCTGGTGGGATTGTGGGGAGGACATTGGGAAGCGTGAGGGGTAGGAAGAGGTTGCGGGGATCTCGGGAGCTGGGGCAGGGGCCCGGGCTCTGGGGTACAGCCGTCCCCCACCTCCCTTCCCCTCCCCTGCTGACCGCTGCCCCCTCCCTCCCCTGCTGACCGGTCCTGTTGTGGTCTCTGCAGCTCTGGAATGATGAGGTGGACAAGGTGAGTCGGGGCTCAGGGAAGAAACGGGGTGGGGAACGGGAGTCCAGGCTCGCCTGCTGTCTTCGGGGGCAGGTCTGCGTCTAGTTCTGAGCTCTGCCCTGCAGCCGCTGGGGCCATGGTAAGGGGCGGTCACCTCCCTCTGCCCCGCAGCACACCGTGGGCCCTCTGGAGGCCAAAGCAACTGTTGGTTGAATTTGTCCCTGCTGGGTGGTGGCCTCAGATGGACAAATGCATGAGCATGAAAGGCCAAGGAAGGCGCCTTAGGCTCTGTGTGCCCACCCAGCAACTGGCCTCCTCTGGGGGGTTCCCAAGCTGGGCTAAGACTTCTCCAGGGGGTCAGGGCCCTAGGCCTGAAGTCAGGGGTGAGAGGTGAACCCCTTCGCCAATGTCTGCATCCTGAGGTGGGGTGTGGGGAAGTCCATCTGCCACAGAAGGGAAGAGGAGACCGCTCCCGGGCGGCTCCAGGGGCGGGAGGAGTCTGGTAGGAGGGCGACTAGGGCCATTCTTGCCCTCGTGCTCATCCCCGGCCCTTCCTAGGCTGAGCAGGAGCTCCGAGTGGCCCAGACGGAGTTTGACCGGCAGGCAGAAGTGACCCGGCTCCTGCTGGAGGGGATCAGTAGCACCCACGTGAGTCCTGTCCTGTTTCCTCTGTCGTCCCAAGTCGTCTTTGCCACCCATGTGTCAGACACCACAACTCTTAAGTTCAGGTTGAGGTAGCTAGTGAACCTGGGTGGGGCAGAGCCCACGGTCCTAAAGGTCCCAAAGCTGGGGGTACAGCCCCCTCCCAACCCAGAGAGCAAGAGGCCTGGGCAGAAAACGCCGGACGCCGAGCCAGGGTCTGTAGAGCGTGGGGTGGGGAGTGGGCTGCTTCGTCCGCCCGCGGGCGCCAGGTCAGCCACCGCCTCTTCTGGGCAGGTGAACCACCTTCGCTGCCTGCACGAGTTCGTCGAGTCTCAGACCACATACTATGCCCAGTGCTACCGCCACATGCTGGACCTCCAGAAGCAGCTGGGCAGGTGCCAACCGGGGGCCCCTGGCTCCCAGCTCCCCCGAGCTCAGCAAGCCCCTGTTGACACCCAGGGTGGGGTGGAGGGCTGCTGACCATGGTGGGGCGTCACCCCCACCTCTGGGCCTGGGCACCCCATGAAGAGGACAGTGAGGGGGGTAGCTGGCCTCAGGGATCTTGGGTGCAGGTTCTGGGGTGGGGTGGGGGGTGGTAGGGACAGCAGGGGCGTCTCACTTCCCCTTGTTTCCCTCTTCACGCTGCCAGCTCCCAGGGAGCCATGTAAGTAGCAAGGTAGTCTTGCCTCCATGGCCGTGGGCCTGACTGGTGTTTTGTGGGGCATGTGGGACTTCCCCCCAACAAGAGGGTGGCTCCCGGCTGCTGAGATGGGCGCCCCCACCACTCTTCTCTTCAGATTCCCAGGCACCTTTGTGGGCACCGCCGAGCCCGCCTCCCCACCCCTCAGCAGTACCTCGCCCACCACCACCGCGGCCACGATGCCCATGGGGCCCTCCGTGGCTGACCTGGCCCCTCCGGGGGAGGCTGCTCTCCGCCTGGAGGAGGTGGCCCCACCGGCCAGCGGAACCCGGAAAGCCCGCGTTCTCTATGACTACGAGGCGGCCGACAGCAGCGAGCTGGCCCTGCTGGCCGATGAGGTGGGCCTGAAGCCACAGGGATGGGTTGGCGGTCGGGGGGCACAGGCCGGCTTAGGGGGCCAGGGGACCAGAGCTGGGGGCATGGGGTCTGTGGACCGTGCATCACGGGCTCCCCGCCTCTGAGGGGTCTGGGGGATAGGGGGAGAGCCGGGACCCACCAAAGGAAACAGAGGCAGCTCCAGCTCTGAGGAGGCAGGCTCTGATCCATCTCCATAGAGCAGCTGAGAGGGCGCCCGTCACTGGAGGCACGGGGCCCCTGCGTAGCTGGGGCGTGACCCTCCTCTTCTGTGATCCCTTTCAGCTCATCACTGTCTACAGCCTGCCTGGCATGGACCCCGACTGGCTCATTGGCGAGAGAGGCAACAAGAAGGGCAAGGTCCCCGTCACCTACTTGGAACTGCTCAGTTGAGCAGGCCTCCTCCCCCAGGCCCTGCCCACTCTGGCCTGGGCAGGGGGAATGGGTGCAGCCCCGCCTCGTGTCTGTTGGTGATCCAGCTGCTCAGTGTGGGGAGGCTCACCCCAGCCCCGTCCTGCCCCTTGGCTGTCCAGCCGCGAGGGGCCCGAGAGGCTGAATGATCCCGGCTCCTCCCCTGGCCTGCTTCTGACCTGTTTCTGGAGCCCCCAACCCCTGCCTGCATCCCTGAGCCCCCCCAGCCCTCTCGGCTCCTGCTCAGGAGGGCGGGCCTGGCTGCAGCAGCTGCGCTCAGCGCCCTGGCCTGTGAAGGGCGTCAGTGCAAGATGGGCCGAGGACACCCTGGGGCGCACCCTTGGCAAGAGAGAGTACCTGCCTTTTAGTTGCCAAAAGCAGCAAAGGAGGCGAGGCAGGCAGACAGGCAGGCAGGCCTGTGGCGGGCCGGGGACAGGGGTGCCGTCCCCCTGCACTGCAGTGGAGGGGAGCCTGGCCGGAGCGGCAGCTCCCCGGTGCTAGCCCTCCCCTCCCAGCCCTATCGCTAGAGCCAAGTCTGATGGCTGCCCGCCTGCACTCTCAGCTCACTTTTTAACGGATCTTTTTATTCTGCCTGTCTGCTTACTCTCTAGCCAGTGACCGATAATAAACCATGCTCCGTGTGCATGCTGCCTGGGCTCCGGTCGCGTCGCAGGCCTCACAGGTGGGAAGGGGACGAGGCGGCGGCACGCTGCCGCACCGCACCCTCCTTCTGGGGGAGGAAGTGATGGGCCCCTCCTCCCTCCCAGGGCACGCGTGCTGCTCCTAAGGAAGGGGATGCTGGTCTGCTGCAGCTGCGTCACCGACGTTTTTTTCCTGAGAAAAACCTGCCTGAACTGGGGCAGAGTGGACTGTAAAATATGCATGACGGTTTACACTTGGGTAACTGACAGCTGACAGTGCTTCCCAGGGACCCGGCATTGAGTGCAGCATGTTCACACGTATTCTCGTGTCCTCCCAGACAAGGGAGGAAGAAATCAGAGTCACCTCCTCGAGGTTCCGTAACTGGCAAGTGGCCATGCAGGGACTGTAGCCCAGGTTAGTCTAGTTCCCCAAACTTCCCAAGTGATAGCTTCGGTCCACAAGCCAGGTTATACATTGAGGCTTGCAACTGGGCCCAGAACTCTGTGATTAGGTCCCAAGGAGGCCAGAGACCACCCCACCCAGGGCCCTCTGAAGGGAGGGGAGGCACAGAGCTACAGACAGAAGGAGCAGGGCTTCAAGAAAGGCTCTAACCCAGTGATCAACTCAGCCAGCTGGTAAATGGAGGTGGGGGGTGGGGGCCAAGACCTGGGTAGAAAGAAGACCCGAGTGTCCACCCAGTACCCCCAGTCCACTCTGGGCCCCTGGACAAGCGAGGCAGAGCAATGCTCTGAGAGCTGGTTAGTCCCTGGGCTCGGAAAGTATACCCACACAGTTGTGTATAAACAGTATTTTAATATTTGTATAAATAGACCACAGTATTACCAAAAACTGCAAGAACAGAGTGTGGAAAAACAGATTCTCAAACCCGTGCACACAGCCTCCTGGCTGCACGTGACATTGGCTCCCCGCCTCTCCCCTGGACAGGGTCGAGTGCTGTGGGGAATGCTTGAGGAAAGGATTACACCTCTTTAGGGGCATTTTGAACGTGAGCCCGAGTGCAGCAGACTCACGGCTCCCCACCCCTGCTGTTGACCTCTTGATCTGTTACAAAAATAACGCTGGGGCGGTGGCTGGAGTCACGGCGACTCTGGGGAGGGTGACGAGCTGCTCTCGGGCCCAGACAGGCTGCCAGCAGTACCCCTCACTCCCCGGGCCTGCCGTGCAGGCTGGTGCAGAGTGTAGGCGGCAGCAGGCAGGTGCCCTATCTTTGCACGTGTCGGACAAAGGCCTGCACCAGCTGGATCAGAGGCTCCTGACTCTCAGGGCTGACCTTGGAGAGAGAGGTGGACTTGCCCTGAGGCGAGGGAAGGACGCCAGCAGCAGGGGAGCTGGGGGCTCCCCGGCGGAAGTAGCGGGAGAGGCTGGAGAGGAGAGTGCTCTGCAAGAGAAGCACCTGATGAGGCCCTGTGGCCACCCTCTCAGGGCGGCCCCCGGCCATTGGGGGCCGGGACCCCTGGGTCGCCCCAGCAGGCAGGGCCCTCCACTCCTCCTACCAACTCTGAGCTGAGCTCCTGCTTCATCCGCTGCTTGTCCCGGGGGTGCACAGCCGGGTCCCGAAGGTAACGCATCGCCTGGGAGATGAGCAGGTAGAAGCAGTTCTCCATGGTGAACATCAGGAGCGACCTGGAGGGGAGGCGGATGTGGGCGCTGCTGCAGAGGCCATGTGGGCCGTATGCATGAAGCAGCGGATCCAGGAGAGCCGGCCCAAGACCACCCCAGCCCCCAACCAAGGTCCAGGAGGGCTTTCTCACTTCAAAGTTCTGGTCCCTTCTGCTTGTGTGCTGAGCCCCACAGCCTGGGTGAGAGGCTCCTTTTTCTTGTCCAGCTGGAGAAAGAGAAATGGGGGTTAAAAAAAATGAGGTAGTAGTAACAACTCCAACCCACTGAGACCTCCCCATTTCACAGGACCTACGCTAGGCGATTTTATCAGCTACGCAATAACTCACTAGTTCTTACAAGTCAGCTCAGGTGGTACACAGGCCCAAGGTGGTGGTTAGATGGTGGGAAGCTGGGAGGAAGGCCTGGGGTGAGGGGTCAGACAAACCCAACTTACCTCTCCAAGCATGTTCAGGGCCACATTCACGGTGGCCAGAAGGGTCCCGAAGGAGGGGGCCCCTTCAGAGTCAAAAGTGGGAGTGGTGAAGCTCAGGGCAAACAGGAAGCTGTACTCAGCAAGGTCCAGGGACTGCAAAGCAAGATGAGACTGACGGAGGGCAAGATCCCCAGGCACCTCTGGGCGCAGAGAGGAGCCCCGAAGGCTCCGTGGAGGCTGGGGGTGCGGGGTGGGGTACCTGATCCAGCAGGACCTGGCAGACGTCGGGGGTGAAGCGGCGCAGGGCGGCCAGGGTCCTGCTGAGGATCCTCAGGAGGCCATACTGGACGGTGCGCAAGGCCCGCTGTTCCGAGGCCTCCGTGTCGGGAGCAGGCTGCTTGGAGGAGGAGCAGGAGGGGGCAGCCGGGGCAGCTGTGGGTGGCCGCTGAGCTCGGGGGGCGACAGCTGAGGGGATGCCCTCCCCATTTTTGTTCTGGCGGGGGGAGGGGGAGGAGACAACAGAGCGCTGGAGCGCGGAGGAGCTGGGGCAAGGCCGCCCGGGGCGGGCCGCGCGGGGGCCAGCTTACCTGCAGGTAGTGCTGCAGCATCTTGCGGCTGTGCAGGAGGGAGGTGCAGGCCTGGCACAGGTAGCCGAGGTTCACCTGTGGCACAGGAGAGAGGGAGGGATCCACAGGGCGGCCCCAGGCAGCCGACCAGACCTACCCAGCGGGGTGCTACCAGAAACCACACACTTCTCCCGCGCCCCCCACAACTCCCTGCGACCTCCAGCCCCAAACCTCACAGCCACCAAGCACGCTCAACAAGACTCTTGGGTCAACAGATGCCTGGATGGTTTCCGAGACCCAGCTGGAAACCAGGCACGGTATAAAGTCCTAAGTAAATTGGTTAGACGAGGAAAGTTTTCCCGTTTTATAGAAAAAGAAAACGGTGAGACGAAGGAGAGAAGGGAAGTGACCTGGCCAAGGTCACACAAGCACAGCCTGACAGTGGAGCCTGTGCTCCTCCCCGCCTGCTCCTCCAGCTGGCCCCATTTCAGTCCTGCACTAAGGGATGTGAGCCAGGGTCTACGCCAGAGCCCAGGTTCTCACCCTGTAAGGCTGCCCTATGCTATGGAGGCAACACTTCGCTGCAGAGGAAGCAAGGTGAACCCAAACCTGTGCTACCAAAGAAATGGCCACGTTCCAGGAACAGGCCTGCCCTTCACGCCCTGCCCTGTTCTCCCTGAACCTTTCCCCAGACCCTCCAAAAAGCTGGTCTCAGGACGCACCTGGACATCCCGCATGAGCTGAGGCAGGTGGAAGTGCCACTCCTTCCTGAAGCTGGAGAGCTGTAGGAGGAAGCCCACGGTGTGGTCAGCCTCCTCCAGGCACGCCAGACTCTGCACCGTCCTCACAGCATTGAGGCACTGGGAGGGACATAGGAAAGGGTGGGGTGACTCAGCCCTGCTGCGGGAAGGGGAGTCCTGGGCCCTCAAACGCTGAGGCGACAGCATGACAGGTGGCTAGATGAAGAGGCTCCTGTCTGAGCTGATCCCAGACCACTCCCCTTCCTCTGCGGGGCCTGTCAGCCAGCAGTCCTCATGGCACCTCAGAAGTGGGAGCACCCACACTCAGTTCTGAGGAGCCCAGACACCCTTGAACCCCAAGTCCTGACCCCAAAGATGCTGGCAGCCCCTCACCTGTAAGGTCCGCTCCTGGTGAACCCCCACGAAGTCCAGGGCCTCGGTCAGGAAGTTGTAGCGCAGGGTTTTGAGGAGCCGCTCCATCAAGGACATGGAGAGACGGTAGACGCCAGGCCAAGAGGGGGCGTCCAGGGACTTCCGAGAGGTGCCGGGTGTCTGAGACACAAACGGCAGACAGGATCATGACACGGGCCCAGGAACCAGCTGACAGGGACCTTGGGGCCTGCCTGCAACCCAGCAGCTAAGGAAGCCTGGCTCCTTTGAGGAGAAAAGCTCCTGGAAGGGGCGCCAGCAAGGTCAGAGAGGGTCCGAGGTCAGGCGTTACGCGGAAAGAGCACCAGAGATACGAGAAGCCGAGGCTCCAGGTTCAGGCTGGGCACTAACTAACTGCGTGCGTTTCTCTTGCTAGCGGTCAGCGCAAGGGTGGGGAAGCTTCTGTATTCTTGGTGCCTTAACCAGGCCCCTCAGGAAAGCAACTTCGAGGCCCAGTGACAGCACCAAGGGGCCTGGGGAGGCAGGGCAGGCCCTGGCACTCACCTGCACTGTCCCGTTGGCGCTGAGCTGGTACACACTCAGGAGAGGCAAGCAAATGCTCTGGGTGACGCCGGCCCCGGCCACGGCTGTGGCCCCCTGCGGGGGGGGTGCAAGAGGGGACGGGCGCTGTCACTGCAGCCACCCGGGCGGGGGGGCTCCTGGGCTGGGAGAACCCCGGCCGCGTCAGCACCCACTGGCACAAGCCCAGCCGCTCCTCTGCCTGCGCCTACCTGCTGGGTGCGGGCCAGCGTGAGGAGCAGGTGCAGCGCCGCCTCGGTGAAGTGCAGGTTCTGCTTCACGCGCAGGCTCACCTCCAAGGTGGTGAAGAGGGTCGGCAGGATGGGGAGCCGGCGGGTCACCTGCAGCCACGAGTCCCCGTCCTCATCCACCTCACACAGCTCCTTGGCCAGGTGCAGGCCCAGGACACAGACCTGCTGGGCCCAGGGGCAGAGACGGTGAGAGGGAAGGAGGTGGTGCCAGGGGAGGCAGAGAGGAACAGGTCGCCCACGCCATGTGGGGCCAAAGCGAGCTCCCCTCTAACTGCACAATCGCTCTCACCTCCCAAACGGTCCCTCCTTCTCTCCAGATCCTCTCTACTCTGTTCTTCAGCCCAGTGGCTTTTCACACTTAATGGCCATGAGCCCCCCAGAGTAATCCATACTGCGCTGCAGTATATGCATACTTACATGTTTTCACTAAAAAGTAGCTACCTTTATCCCCTGCAAAGTAAGCTATTTTCTTCTATAGTTTATTCTACTTCATTTAGAAAATGCTGGTTATAACCAAATGAGCCAAGATTCATGAATAGGTCCTGACCCACAGCTTGATAAACACTCTTCTGTATAATTAATACATCCAACAGGCTTTCTAACATACAAATCTCATCATTTTTCTCCCTTACTTAGAATCCTTCCGTGGTTTTCTGTTTCACTTAGCACCCAGAATAAAGACCCTGGCAAGGCTGCCGGTCATCCAGCCTCCGGCTCTCCGGGCCTCACTTGACCCTGGCTCACACCATTTGATTCTCACCCACAGCTCAGCACACGCGGTTCTTGCTCCCCAAATCCCCCTGCCCCCGTGGCCTGCCGGCTCTACCAATGCCCAGGCACTGCTGAAAGGGTGCTTTCTCTCCGAATCCCTGTATGAGGTGAGAACCCCACGGGGCACCCTCTCTCTGTGTTCCACCCCTGCGACACTTGCCACAACAGAATTTGACACATGTCGCACGATCTGGTTTCTTAACTTTCCCTGTCAGGCTGTGACTGTCTTGTTCACTCACCACCCCTGGCCCTGGCCCAGAGGAGGCAGCAGTTCACAACCGGGGATGCGAGTGGAGGACACACCGATTCCCAGGCGCCCCCTCACCCCGTCCCGCTGGTCCTTGTGCCGGAGCCGGGAGCAGTCGTCGGTCTCCATGCTGTCCTTGTCCTCGGTGGCACTGCCCGCCGCCAGGCTGTGGCGGGTGTGGTCGAAAAGTGCGATCACCTCTTCCTGAAGGGTCTCACAGACGTTCAGCACCAGCTGGGAGTACTGGGGGATGTCATTCACTGCAAAGGACACAGGAGGGGACTCTGTCAGGCTACCCAACACGTCTGTTCCAGGCAGGTGGCTGCGAGCGCAGGGTGCTAAGAGGAAGTGCGTCAGCCAGTGGGAGGGGAGGAGACAAAGAGCTTTCCTGAAGACGAGAGCCCACGACTGAAAACTCGAGCTTCAGAGAACAACCCCAGCTCTGACATGGAGGAAGGCTTGCCCCTCACCCCTTCCCGCCCCTCACCGCTCATCTCCTTCATCTGCAGCACCGTGATGAACGCTGAGAACACCTTGGCCTTGGTCTTCTCCATAAGCTGCTGGTCTGCCTGCAGCACTCCCTCCAGGATCTCCGTCAGGGGCCCGAGGATTTCATCCACAGACCCTAACTCTCTAGAGACAGCGCAGAGTGGAGAAGGGGGTGGAACACACCTCACAGAAAGGCCACACACGGCCCGATCCCCTCAGGATGCCCGTGGGGCAGCACGCCTCTCATCAGAGGTCTGCTTCTGTCCCGAAACCCGAGGTGGGGCCGGTGAGGACGGTGGGAGAGGCTGCCTCTCCTCGCCTGACTCACCTTTTCCACTGCCGGAGGAGAATAAGCAGCAGGGTGCACGTCATGGAGCCGAGGCGGAGGCAGTTCACGGAGGTAGGGACGAGGAGCTGAGGGGAGATGGCACAGTCAGCATCCTGGGGGCTGACGCCCCGGGAGGCTGGGAGCACCGCACACAGGCCGCTGCGGCCCCGACCCTCTCTCTCCCAGCAGTGCACTCACGAGAGTGAGCACGGGTAAGAGGCCAGGGGCTGGCCCGGCAGTAGCGGACCTCCGCCTGGCACCACAGCCTCGGGCCGCCTGAGTGATCTGACCACTCGCACAGCTATAGGCTTAGGAGCTGCTATTTGACTGCGGAAGCCATCTCCCTGGGAGGAACAGGAACTCTCCCAGACACACTTACTAACGCCTTGGTCCCCTCGAGCACGTCAAGAAAGAGCTGGCGACGCACTGCAGAGTCTGTCAGGTGCGTTATCTCCGCCTGCAAAGGGACAGGAAGGAAAGGTCAGTGAGGAAAACTTCCCAGACTTCAGAAGCCAAGAAAGATGGGGTCCTCTGTCAGGCAACTGGTCACTGTCTGCTTGGTTAAAATGAGACTCAAGGGCCCTGATATTTCCGGGTCCTCTTTAGCCATGGTCAGAACCAGAGGGCTAGGTTCATTCATATCCTCCCCAACAACGTCCTTCTTCTGCTCAGACCTTTTGAGGCTTCCCAGGGCAACCCTTCTGGAAACACCAAATGCTCCACGAGGCCTGGGCACCCCCGAGGATCTGGTCCACCTGATTTTGGTATCATCCCCACTGCGCTCATTCGACTCCAACGCTACTGGCCCCCTTCCTCCTCCGTGAAAAGGCTGAGCTCTTCCCATTTCTGGGCCTCTGCACCTGTTGACTCTGCCTGCCCAGAGCATCATCTAGAAGTCTCCTCACACACTCGGGCCTCAGTGTGAACAGTACTTCCTTAGAGGGCCTCCTGACTACTCCTACCCTCCTTCAGCATTCCCTACCATAGCATCTGAGTTATTTCCTTCACCGTGAAATACCACAATCCCGAACTATATTCCTTTGTAAATTTGTTTACAATGTACCTCTCTCATGGGCCACCCCATGTGAAATCAAAGACTATATCTACCTTATTCACTGCTGTTATCCCAGTGCCTGGCATACAGTAAGCATTCCACTAATATCTATTAAATGGATGAAAAGATGATCAATACCCTAGACAAAACCAAAATAGGCTTCCTAGGGGAAAAGATGTTGGTGGGATTTTCAGAACTGCGATTCAAGAACTGCTGCCCCGTTCGGACCTAAAAGGTGACACATAAAGTTCCCCAGAGACGTCTGACGCTTTTGGTGTGTCTATAGTATCAGGGGTCCAAAACCACCGTGGCACAGCCCACCTCCAAGGCTGTGGACAGTCAGGCACTAGGGAACAAGTCATGGAAGATGTAAGAGTGTGCCTGGAACAAAAAGTATCTGTTTAGCTGAAGTTATAAAAGTCAAGATACTAATTTGGATTCCCTAGGGCAAAACACGTCAATATCAAGTCCTTTCTATACAGCAAGGTGTTGTCAAAGCACACACAAAAGAAGCCAAGGAAAAATGCAAATTCTTCCCAAACGTCAACTCGCTAAAAACCAATGCTCTGTAGACACACTTCAGAGACAATGGCCTCTGATCTTTTTATAAGAACACCAGGGAATGCAGTTTCTAGAGCCAACGAAAACCACTGTTCCCTAGAGGGTACTGCTGCAGCCATTATAGCTACCTGCTGACTAGTCAACAAATATATATACCCAGCGTCCCCAGGGCACACAGTTGAGAGGCAATTATCCATGTGCACAAGAAGTGGATGACGGAAGGGGTCTCCAAGACCTAGCTAGATCCACAAAGGTAGCTAAGGGAGGCTTTTATGAACATCTGAAGGGATTTAAATAATGCCTTCTCTGCACTTTCCTTAAGGGCCCCTTGCTGGCCAAAAAGTGTCCAAGCACCCCACATTTGGCACAGAACCTGTTACATTTTAGCTCTCAGAGAAAAACCCTGACCATTCTTTAGCCCAAGGGGCTGTATCTGCTAAGCATCCCAGCATATTGTTGCTAGGATACCAAAGCCAAAACTCGCCCCAGGAGGTTCTTACGTGACTGGTGGCAATGATGAGAAACATCCTCCAGGCAGAGACCAGCATCTGATACTCTACCAGGGAGGTGCAGCTGCTGCCCTCTGTGTCGGCCATGTGAACCGCCAAGGACTTGACATACCCCGACCAGTAGGCAAAGCGCTTCTCGCTGGAAAATTTCTTGAGTGTATCTTTTAATGATTGGTCTAATGAGCCCCTAGGGTGTTGGGAGAAAAATAAAACCTATGGTTAGCAGAAAAGCCGACGGGAGTGTGACGGGCACTGACCCTTGTTGAGGCAGAGAAAGCAACCTCACATGGGCTTAAAGGCAGACGGCTCCAGATCAGCTCCAGTGTGTGGGGCTCACACTTCTTGCTCAACATAATGGGTTAGGCTGAGGCCTTTTCCAGGGTTCCTTCTCCATAAAATCCCGAGCACAAGGAGTCTGCTTCACAATCACTCTTTCTGACAATCATAAATGCCATCAATGGACTGGCCAAGGACACGGATCAGTGGCCCTCCAGAAATGGCTCCAAACCAGCTCTCTCCTCTGTCTGGGCTCATACAGCCACGCCCTCAGCAGTAGACTCCATGGGTCCCCCCGCCACAAACCTCTGATTAAAGTCTCAAAAGGGGAAAGGAAGGACTCACTTAACTACATAGTATATCTCCAAGCAAATTATCTTCATGATTAGGGCACAGGTTTCCAGGATGCTGGGCTGTGGAGGGGGAGAGCAGAGAGTCGTGAGAACCTCTCCCCTGGGGCCCCTCCCTCCCACGTGGGACAGAACAGGGACCGGCACTAGCAAACAAGAAAGCACGTTCCCTATCGAGTGGGCATCTAACTTGCAAGAGCAGAAGCGTCAGGTCCAGTGTCTCGAAGTGAGTGGGGACCACAGAGCCAGCAACAGAGCAGGGCATGCTACCCTCCTTCCCAAAGCAAGACTTCAAAGGAGAGGAGACAAGTGCTTCTCTGAGAAAGAAGTACCAGGTGAAGAAAACGTGCTGGTCATTTAGTCAGGTGGGGGTAGACATTTTCCACAGCCCAATCTCAGCCCAGCCTTCACTCCCAGGGCCTCTCCACCACTGTCCCTCCCTTCAGCACTCACCTCAGATGTTTCCGAGGGAGGAGAAAGCGTACCAAATAGCGGACTCGTTAGATTCTCCCAAAACTTGGGTCTGAAAAGAAAATACATGGCAGAAATCACACTTTCTCTCATACAGTCCTTTTTCTCCTCTTTCCACCTCCCCTTGGTGGTCACCTCCACATTTTCTCAGTTCCAACCCTAACATCTGCTGCATAGGTCACCTGTTCATACTATAATACATAAACAGAAAGCTGTTCCATGGACAAAACAGGGACCCAGAGTAAAGCGTGTTCCATTCAGTTCAATGGCTCGAGCAAGTCACCCTCATCTGACTACTGTTTCTTATGAGCAACGGCTTTGGGGGTTGGCAGAAGGTGGGAACTTGAAAGGTAGGAACTCTAAGGTAAACACATCAGAGTAAAGATTACACCTGCTGGGGCAGCTTTAAAAAAAGAGTAACTCCCACAAAATAACCCAAGCACGAAGCACTTTTAAGCATGACCTCTCACAACAAACCTCCCAGAATGACTGCCCCCTCATCTTATAGACAAGGACACACACTCCAGAGACTGAGTAATTTCTGGAGTCAAACTCACTTGGTTCTGAGGACCAGCATGGCACTGTCCCGCCGGTCCTGCCACAGGGCGTGCAAAAAGGCGATGGCTGCCCGGTGCAGCAGTGGGGGGCACCAGTAGCGGTCCTGCTGCTGGGAACCGATCAGCTCCAGCACCGCGTGGAGACAGCTCCACACCCCCAGGCTGAATTCCTGCAGAGGGACAGTGAGAGCTCAGGCCCACAGCTTCGGCCCACAGCTTCGGCCCACAGCCGGACCCAGAGAGTCCAGCACCCGCCTCCCAGAGGGCCATCTCCCAGCTTGATCCCAGGTGCCGGCTCACCTTGGAGCCATCGCTGCCATCCTTCACCTCCAGATTCAGAAACAGCTCAATGAGGCCTGGCTGCGTCTCTACAGCAACCGTGAGGAATTCCAGAATCATGACTTTGATGCGCATATCCTCAATCTTGCTCTGCAGTCGGGTCAGGAAGGCGTCTCGGATGGCAGCCGCATCACTGCCCAGGCAGGCATACACTGACATGGGGGCCACCTGGGGGAGACCAGGACACACAGGTAGAGCTCCACCTCCAGAAAAACCGCAATAGGCATCTGCAGAAAGGTGCTGAGGAACTCTTGGAAAATGCCAGAGAGGGAAATATCCAGATGGACAGGTCTGGGCCAAAAGGGACATCACACTAAACTATAGCAAAAGATGCCCCATGATTCCCAGAGAAAATAGTAATCAACATAAAAAGATGCATAACCTCTCTCACGGTTAAATAAATGTAAAGTTTTTTAAAAAAGATAACACTGATTTGCCTATTAGATTAGCAAAGATTAAAAAAGTGGTGAAGTCACTGTGGCAAGGATATGAGACTTAGGTTCTAGGAGTATAAACTGTTACATCCTTTCTGGAGGCTAATTTCAAAATATCTAATAGAAATTTAAATGTTCATTAATATCTAACTAATTTTTAGGAATTGTAAACAAAAGTTTACAGAGTTCTGTGGATAGGAATGTTCACTACAGCACTATTTAACAGTAAGACAGAAAATAGCCTAAATAAATTAGGACCCATCCATGCTATGGCATGCCACACAAGAATTAGAGAATGAGGTAGATCCCAGTGTGCCCATATGGCAAGGCTGCAGGATGTGGTGTTAAGTGAAGAAAGCTAGTCACAAAACTGTATGTATCGTGGAATTCTGCTTTGGAAAAGAACAAAAGCTCACACTAAACATCCTTTAATACATAAGCATGGATAAAAAGAAACCTGGAGCAATATGTACCAATCTGCTCACAGGAATTCTTAGAATGAGGAGATATTAGAGGAGACCTTAATTTTCTGTAAAAGTTTATCTGTAACATTTAAACAAATATTTTAAATGAGCATGTATGTCTTTCATAATCAGGAAAAAAAAGTGCGTGTGAGTGAGTGTGTGTCTATAGGTACATCACTTTAAAAGTCCAAGTCAGTTACATCTCTTAGAAGAAACACTATTCTCAAGCACAAAGTCCGTTTTCTGTGGCTTGGACTTGTTAGGTGGGATCCTACCGTGGCCAGACGTTTCAGCAGCTGGATGGCAAGACGAGGCAGAGCTGGGTCGTGTTTGTGGTAGATGTATTTGGCAAGAACAGCAATAAGGTTGTTCCCATGGGCACCTGAAGAAGTACAGGAAACAGTTCAGACAGCAAAGTATGCCTAGCTCAAGCTCTTAGGAGAGGTTTCTGTTCAGAAAGCTCACATACATGAAGGAATTTACTCTCGAGTACTTGGAGGGCCCAAGCGGATGCAGGTGGCCCTGTCATTCTCTTTCTTCAGTAGCCAAGGGGACAGGCAGGATTGGGGGTAAATAGCTCAGTCCAATTGGAGAAGGCAATGGCACCCCACTCCAGTACTCTTGCCTGGAAAATCCCATGGACGGAGGAGCCTGGTAGGCTGCAGTCCATGGGGTCGCTAAGAGTCAGACAGGACTGAGCGACTTCACTTTCACTTTTCACTTTCATGCATTGGAGAAGGAAATGGCAACCCACTCCAGTGATCTTGCCTGGAGAATCCCAGAGAAGGGGGAGCCTGGTGGGCTGCCCTCTATGGGGTCGCACAGAGTCGGACACGACTGAAGTGAGTTAGCAGCAGCAGCTCAGTCCAATACATTAAGAGCAGAATTAGATACACTTTTTAGAAAATAGTCTTTTAACAAACAGGTTAGGAAAAAAGACATCCCATTATATACAACATGGCACTAAATGCAAAAAATCATTCAATAATCCCAAAATGATATAGCTAGAAACAGGTCATAGATGAGGTCCAAATGCCTACTTGAAAATAAGGAAACTGGGTCCCAAAGAGATTAAATGAGTAGTTTAAAGCCAAAGAGTAATAACAGTCAACACTAACTAGGTACCAGGTTTTACAGGCAGCAACTGAATGTTCATTATGATCTTACAAGGTAGATACTATGACCATCCCCATTTTATAGACGAGAAATCTGAGGCAGTTGTTAAAATAAGGTGCCCAAGGTCAAAGCTGGCTGGAGCCAGAATTTTAACCGAGATACTCTGAACATGTATTCTTTACTATTATTCTATCACCACTGGGAAGCAGACATGAAGTATGACACAGTCTTATTTCTAAGTCCAACTGGTGATCATTACCGAATTTCAAAAATACTGTTGACCTCTAAAACACAGTCTGCAGTATGTACTTACGGGCAGAAATGCTGCTGATTAGAAGAAAAATACATACCATGCTGTGTGAGAGCCTGTTCCAGAGGGGACACCACATTAGAAGGCGGTTTCAGCCGAATGACATTGTTGGTGACGGAGAACGCCAATTTCACTGTCTTGATCAGCAGCTGGCCCTGGCCCTGGCCCTCTGCCCCATCGCTAGGGTGCCAAATGGAAACCAAAGTTGATTCAGACAACATGACTTCATTCGCAACACATGTGCTCTCATGAATGAGATTCCAACAGTCCCAGAGTTCAACAGCTCTAGAGGCCCCAGTCCAAACTAGGAGAGAGGAGGTGCACTCAGCTCCCTTTGCTGTGTGCCAGTCTACACAGCAGCCAGTAGGTTATACAGAGGCTACATCCTAGGAAGAACAGGTTGTCTTTCTTATGCTCCAGTTCTTACAACATGCGGGCATGATAAAGACACATGGGGAAGGTGGAGAGGAAGGCCTACCTGCGGGGCTGAGCAGCCATGACCATGTCGATGGTGTCCACACCGATGCCCATGATATTGATTACTGTCTGTCCTGCTTCTGTGTAGGCCAGGCTGCAGATGCAGAGAGACTGCAGGCTGGGGGTGTGACTGGAAGACAGACACGTTCTGAATTACCAGGGAGCCACCAAATTTATTACTGGAAGTAAAGGGTATTGTCCTAATCTAACCAACTGGATATCAGTGATACAAATCAGCTCTTTGCCAGAGGAAGCCACTCTGATTTCTTTCCTTAAACAGACCCTGAGAAACCATGTAAATATCCACTGATTAATGAAAATGCTTACTGAAACAAATCACAATTAATCCATAGAGTGGAATGCATGGAACCATTAAAACAAAACAGATCTGCATGTAGTGGCATGGAAATAAAGTTACAGAAGAGTAAGTACAAGCAGAGGAAAAAAAACCTAGAAGATACATGTTAACTTGTTAATAGCCATCTCTGGGAAATAGGTTTATGAAGGGCATCTTGCCCTATTTCTCTATGACATACACAGCTTTTGTAAAGATCACAAAAAGTGTGTGTATAATTTCACTGGGAACAACCTTGTTACCACTTCATTTGCTCTTCTCTCTTCAGAGGGATAAAGGAGAAACAGGCTGGTGGAAGGCAAATCAGAACCCCAAGAGCACTGAGCTCTGGGCCCAAACAAGCTGAGTTCTCTGGAAGAACGAGCCAGCTGTGCATAGCAGAAGCCCGAGTCTTCCCTTGCAGAGTGGCAGCATCTCAAAGTACCAAGCGCCAGCAATCTCCCCCCTCCTACCTGCTATGCAGGTCTGTCTCATGGCACAGGTTCAGTATTGAATGAATCAGCTCCAGGATCAGGCAACCTGGACTCCAGAAAAGACATAGGAGTGATGTAACCTCGGGTGATGACCCTTATCCCAAGAAAGAAAGGTGGCCAGGGAGCCTCCCATCTTCGCTGCCCATGTTCTCCTTACCAATCTGTTCTCTCACACCATGGGAGTTGTAGCGCCACTTGTGGTAACTTGGCAGCATCTCCTTCAGCACAAACATGACACAAGGCACCAGCCCTTGGCTCTGGGTACTACCAAGCTGCCCCTACAAGAAACCTTGCCGTGAGGGCATATGCCACTTAAGAATAAGTCACTTTATCACTAGAGATTTGACTCCAAGACCACATATCCAAAAGAAACCTGGGCAAACCTTGGCTATCAGTGGGGGGAAAAAAACAACAACAACAAACATCAGAATACTCTAGTTCAACTGAATCCAAGTCATAGGTTTCCCTAGAATAGAGAAAGGGACTAAAAAGACAATGTGACAATATCACAAAAGGCACCTACAAGAAAGAGAAAGATGAAGGCTAAACCTGAGCAGGAGAGAGGTCCATCTGAAACACAGAGGATACAAGACTGTTGACAATGGAAAAACCCAGGTTCACTGTCATGATCACCAACCACCCTCTAAATTCTATCCCATCACTCAAGTATCAGAAAGGAGATCTGATACTCAAAATCCTTTGTCCTAGTATTACTTGTTACCATCAGCTTCCTTATTGTAAAAGTAAGGTTTCTTTATATAAACATATCTACTTCCCTATCTCTACACAGAACCGTTTCTATTTAAGCGTTCATTGACTGATTCTTGCAAGCAGCACATGTGCTGAGCGTTCTTCATGTGGAGCCCTCTCAACTCCAAGAGGTAGAGATCATTTATCATACCAGTTCAGAGAGGTGCTAAGAAATTTAATACCTGTCCAAGGTCATACAGCTAGTAAGTGGTCAACCTGAAAGGTAAACCTAATTTTGACCCCCAAATCCATGCTACACAAGTATTTTTCAACCAGAGCTGTGATTCATTACCGGCCTGTGAGATCAGCTTGTCAGAAAACATCAGAACGCACCTTGCATAGTACAAGCTGTGTCACACTTTGCAACTCCACTTTGTGTGCGCTTAGTCGCTCAGTCGTTTCTGACTCTTGCGACCCCATAGACTAGCCTGCCAGGCTCCTCTGTCCAAGGGATTCTCCAGGCAAGAATACTGGAGTGGGTTGCCGTTCACTTCTCCTGGGGATCTTCCCAACCCAGGAATCGAAGCTCGGTCTTCTGCATCGCAGATTCTTTACTAACTGAGCTATGAGGGAAGCCCCAACTCCACTTTAGAAGTAAACATACAATATACATACTGGGACATGATGAAATGTGTACATATTATCCTGGGCTTTGTCAGAAATAACTTTATGAAGTCACTGCATTACGCTGTACGGACTCTGAGTATTAAATAAGTTAACAAAGATGAAGCATTTACTATAAAGTCAGGCACACAATAATCAGGACACAGAGACTGCTATCACTGTAACTTCAGGACAACCGTTAGTCCTGCAAACAAATGACTATAGTAACGGGATATAGGAAAACTATTTCAGATGCTTCTATCTGATGAGATTTTACCTTCACAAGAGTGGTGATCAAGCGCAGAAAGGCAACAGTGACCCCATACTCGCCCTGGGGCTGTTCACTATTCATCAAGAGGTTTCCATACCCACCAGCATTCATCCCCTCAGCACTGGGAAAAAACAGAGGGACAAAGGGGAAAAAAACAATGGGACGCTTTCAATAAACTGTAAATTCAATTTCAATAAACTGTAATAATTCCTGTTATTGTCTCGATGACTTGGGCATAAAATGGAAAAGCCCTGCAAAGGAATTAATCAAATCTAGGGTACTTATTAACCAGGGGAAGCATTAAGGACTTTACTGATATACAACCTCAAAAGTGAAAAATCAAATAAACATGAAGCAAGCATGTTTGTCTCATTAGCAAGAGAGAGCAAGAAGAGAATGCTCAGGTAGTAAGATGGAGCCTATGTGTTAATAAATGGTGCATCAGCAAGCTCGCGTGGCCATGAAACACAGAGAAGTACAGAGTGACCTCGGCTTAAAAAGGGGAAGTTGAGCCTCTGGACCCAGACACCCCTGGATTCTCTAGACTAGACAGTTAACTTCCACATACCTAAGGTGGTTGCTGCTGGATGAGAACTACCTCTCTCCCTCAGCTTTAAAGACTGACCCACATCAGTGCTCACCTAAGGAAACAGCCTCTGTGCCCCAAGTCCCATCACCTCCTTTGCCTCATCCTGACTCCTTTCTGGTGAGAGGACTGAAAAGGCAAGCAGCAGAATACAAAGGCTCTGAGAAGCACCTTTAAAACTAATGAAGCTAGCTGAGATCTGAAATGTAAGGGATACTCCCCGGGAATACACTCTACCCGCAAGACCTGGCTCACCTGATCATCTGACTCATGCTGGAGACCTGGTGGGCCACGAAAGGCAAGAAGCCTGTGTGAAGAAGATCAGTCCAGACCTGGAGAGGGAAAAGAAGAGTCGAGTGTCTGCGGTGTGTCTTCAGGTATATGCCATGCGTGACATTTTTGGGCTGTTAGGAAGACTGTGTCTCACCTTTGCTGGGTTCCGGGCAGCCAAAACAGTCAAGCAATTGACGCAAGAAGCAATGACATCCACAGGCGGGGAGATGACTGTTGTTAACCTGGTTGGAGAACAGTGCACTGCACTCAGTAAAATGAATAAAGTGACTTGTTCCATCACAAGTATTTTCCAGTCCTCTCTCCCCAGGTCCCTCCTGGCAGCAGGAAATGAAAATAGGAAATCCCTCTGCTGTGGACAGATATCACACCAGGGTTTCCCACCATGGGCTGCGTGCAGCCTCTGACCCAGTGGGAGGGGCCAGATACTGACCGCTGCAGTAGCATGTAGATGCGGGACGTGATGGGCAGGAGACAGTCTGCTATCGACAGGTCTGTGCTGATGACCTTATGGACCAGGTCGATGATGGGTTTGACCCGCTGGCAGTGCTGAATCACATCTGAGGGGGACAAGTTGTGATCTCAATGAAAACAACTCCTTTAAGATCACTGAATAGTCTCTGAGACCCAGATAAATGATGCTAATCACAACCTGGAAGGTTCTGAATCTTATCTTGAAAGTCTCTGCCTTCCGAATCCTCTAACCATGACCATTTTTCTTCCCACAGTGATCGCTCTCCGAGCTGAGCTCACCTGCAGTGGAAACGACATGCAGCAGCATCTCAATCTCGCAGGTGAAGAGGGTCCAGCTGCTATACGAGTATTCCCAGCGCACCAGGTAGGCCCTATCGTCCAGCATCACTTGGCCCACGGTGCCTTGAGGTATGCGAAGGTTGGTCTGACCCCCTAAAGAAGAGAAATTAGTCTACTAGGAAGAGGAGATTCCTATGACAGACAGCAATATCTAATCCCACAGAGATGTACAGACTCTCTTCTTAGTATCCACTACTGTTACAGCTTTTTGCATTAAAAAGGGACAAAAACAAAAACTCTCAACTGTCATAGGGGAAGTGAGTCTTTCCACGTGTCTGAAAAACAATCGAGTGCAGAGTGGGTCTCCACTCACATGACGACTATAGGAAGACCACCTTACAGGACAGCAGGTGCCCAGGTCACCGGGTAAGTCACTAACGATGCAAAGATTAGAAGAGTAAGGCTGTGCCTCCCACATTTTATTCCTTGAGCATGTGGAATATACAAGTGCTTAAAACTGTTAACAGGTTACTCTCACATGCTGCCAGCAGGAAAGGAAATTGCTGTTTTCCTACAACTTAATTCAACACAATCCATTCAAAAATTTTCTACCATTTTTCTCAAACTGTGGTAAAAAAAAATAGATAAAATTTACCATTTTAACCATTTCTAAGTTGTCATGCCAGTGGCATTACGTACATTCACATGGTTATGCAACCCTCACTACCATCAACCCAAAGATCTGTCTTCATCATGCAAATCTGAAATTCTGTACCCATTAACCTGTAATCTCCATTATCCCAGCCCCTAGCCCCTGTCAGCTACCATTCTATTTTCTGTCACTATAAATTGAACTACTCCAAGTACCTCATATGCATGGAATCATACAGTATTTATCCTTTCCGGACTGTTCTACTTCATTTAGTACCATGTTTTCAAGGTTCACCCATGTTATACATAGCATGTGTCAGAATTCCTTTTCTCTTTAAGGCTGAATAATACTCTCCAAATTTTGGCTCCTAAGAAAACGTGGTGTCTTATCTATATATACTGCATTTTAGAAAATCCATTTCATCTGTCAGTGGACATGTATTTAAAAATTTTATTGCATACACCCTTTTACCCAGCAGTCCCACTTTAGGGATTCTATGTACTAAAAAGTAAAACCACCAGGACATAAAGGTATATGTCCCCAGAGAAGCACTGTTTGTAGTGGCAAAAACCTGACATAGCCTAAATGTCCTCTAGAAGGTGAAAGAGTAAAAAATATGAAACTTCAAGAATAATTATATAGTTACTAAAAAGAATGAGTCAGATCTACATGTAATAAAATCGATTTGCAGAGAACCTGTGAGAGAACACAGAGATGTGTCAGAGGATACACACCGCACGGAACAGTAACCATCTGATGGGGACGGGCCTGAACAGATTCGAACGTTTAAAAACGTAGATCTGCACAGTCTCCTTTGTTATAATGAACTAATGAACAAGCACTATTTCTGAAGTAACACAATCAAATGATGTACAACAGTAAGAAACCAATAATTTATCAGCAAATCAACAAGCACAGTGGAGGAGAGGATCCACTTTAAAGGTACCTGCCATGAAACATTAAAACGGCAGTCAGGTCAACACAGACGCCGTGGAAGAGGCTACTGAGCCAGGGTCATCTGTCTCTCTCACCTAGAGGGTAAAGGAGTTTGGGTGTTTGCCTCCGCCAAAGGGTTCCATCTTCATGGGAGATCACATCATGGGGCTTGTGCTTATAGAGTTCATTGTAGAAAGACATCTTATCCAAGAAACTATACACCTGCCAACACACAGGAACAAAAAACAAAGAGCTATACATTTACTGAGGGACATTTAAGGGGCCTCCCATCTGCTTTTCTGCTCTTTTAGCCAGACTGTGTATGTGCTGACTCTCAAAATTCCTACAAAGCCATCCCTAGGACTCTTCTGAGACTTGCCTCAACAATCCTTGTGAAGTCAAACCCTTCTTATTCTTTAACACCCAACTCAAGGACTCCCTCACTCCAGACCGCTGTCTCTCCTGAACAGTATGGTCTTGACCACTCAGATGACATAAATTACATACCACTTGGCTTTATGGTTCTTATTTAGTCACTAGGCTGTGTCCAGCTCTTGTGACCTCATGGACTATATAGTCCACCAGGCTCCTCTGTCCATGGGATTTCCCAGGCAAGAATAGTAGAGAGGGCTGCCATTTCCTTCTCCAGGGAATCTTCGTGACCCAGGGATCAAACCCAATCCCCTGCATTGGCAGGCAGATTCTTTACTGCTGAGCCACCAGGGAAGCCCACCTAGCTTTACTACTTAATTCTTATATCCATTATTCTCTTCAAACTAGATATTAAGGAACTTCACATTTTGTCTTACTCCCACAATATCTATAGGTAGATACTTAATAGGTACTCAAGAAAATTTAATTTTATAGAACTGAGGAACTATCATCAGCATTTTTCATTCAACTGCAGACTAATTCTTGCCATGGCAGTGGAACTGCAACATGAAAAGCAAAAAGGATTTCTAAAAAACATCTCCCATTCTATTTAGGCATCTAACTGAATAACCTACCTTCTTAGCAGTAGACTTCCCTGATACAAGGGCTCGAAGCAACTGCAGGAGTGGAGAGAGGAGATGGGGAAACATTCCACATACACTGTCCAGAATGATCCCGAGACCAGAGGTTGGTTCCTATGGCAGAAGAGGAGAAGTCACTGACCTTCATGTTATCCAGAAATTAACACATCTCTGAACTGCCCAGCAACCATAAGAAAATGTAAAATAAATCCTTTTCTTTAGGTAGATGGCATTTCTCTAATAATTTAAAACTTCCATGTTAAACATCCAGTGAAAAAGGCTTCAACAACTGACTGAGTGAGACCCTGAAGAGAGACTACTGCTGCCTCCAGTGACCTCTGCTAGGAATCCTCGCCACAGGAAAACACAATGTAGCTGTACATGATCTGCTTCCACTGGTATGAAAAGCACCCACAGCCTGTCAGCAGTTAGCACCACACGTAAGCATCACATCCTAATCTGCATTTTGTTTCCCACCACCTCACGAGAAAGAGGGTGCAATACACAGGCAAAGCATTCAGGCCATAGTTCCAAGAGAAACATTTATTCATCACCTGGGCCTTGAGGCTTGAGGCTGCTGTCAATGCTAAGACTAAATACCAGTGAGAAACTGTTCTCTCCAAAGCCGAATCCTCACCCTAACCCATAACAGTACTCGGAGAATTTCTAAGACAGTTACAATCACCCAACGGTATGTTCAGGAATTAGAGCACTACTGGTGCCTGAGACTCTTGATGTGAAAAATGACTTGGTGGGTAGGAGGGAGGACACACTGGCTAATAATGTGGACTAGGGACTCAAGTCAGAGAGAACTACATCTGGACCCTATCCAGCGGTGGTGACTACCTCAGGCAAGTAACTTTCCATCTCTGAGCATCACATTTCCCCACACACAAAATTGGATGCTATTGTCTAATTTATCAACTTTTGTATAGATTACATGAGAAAACAGACCTAAAAGCTTAGTCTAAGAACTAAAACAAATTCTGCTATAGAGAACACCACAGCATGACTCCCTCTGACATACTTACTGTTCCCCAGAACAGTTCTGGGAGAGAAGGGTCTGCCAGGACTTCACATGCTGTGTCAATTACATCCTGTTGAGGAGGGAAGAAAATGGCTTACTTTTCCTGGTTGAACCAGTCTTTTTTTTTTAGCTGCATTCTATTAAAATAAAAACATGAATAATACCTTCATATAGTATGTCAGAAAGAATTCTGGGATTAAAAAGTAAGGAATTGTAAGATGGTAAGCAAATTAACCTTTCTGAACTTCAAACTCTAACAGGGTGAAAATATTACCTGCCTCACAATGTTGTCCTAAGGATTAAATGTTAAGATCATGTACATGGAAACAAACTGCAAATCTTACAATGCATGTAAATGTGAGGTATTACTAGGCCCAGCTTAGCTGAACCATACCCCCATCCACTCTGTCCGTGGAAAAATTATCTTCTACAAAAGCGGTCTCTGGTGCCATAAAAGTCTGGGATGCTGCTCTAGGGAACTAGTGGATGGAGACAATGATGTGGTTTGTGGATACCATAATTAACAGCACAGCTACAGACTAAAAGAAATCTGACATACTTATCAACCAATAATATACAGATCTATTTAGATCCTAATACATGATAAACATTTACAACGAGAAATCTGAGTCCTACCTTATTTGAAGATACGTTTTCCTAGATATGATAAAGGTTGTGAAGCGTCACTAAAATATTCGTATTAAGCAAATACTGTCCCGGATTCGCTTCAAAATAGCCAAGGAGGTGGGAGGGAGGTTCAAGAGGGAAGCGATATATGTATACCTATGGCTGATTCATCTTGCTGTGTGGCAGAACCCACAGCAGTGTAAAGTAATTATCCTCTGAAAGAAAAGTAACCAAGGAGGGAAGGGGCAGAAATGAGTACAATCAGCTGTCCATTGATCATCTGGAAGCTGGTGATGGAGCATGAGAGTTCATTACACAAATCTGTCTCCTTCAGTATATCTTTAAAATATTTCATTTTTTAAAAATACTGCACAAGAATATTTATTAGCATCCATGGATGTTTGGGAAAAATGCACTACAGAGTAAAAAATTAGGTTGTAGAACAGTATATAGATCGTGATTCCATTTCTAAAGAACTACTATATTTTTACATTTGGAAGGGAATATATCAAACTGTTAACACAGGTTATTCTGTGTGGTGGGCTTACAGTTTTTTCTTTTTATCAGCACTTCCTGACTTTTTAATCATTAATATGCACCTTTTTATAATACAGTAAGTGGAAAAAATAGCAATAAACAGCAAATTGTACTTGAAGTATATGGGTCTGTGTTGTGTCAGCTCCAAAGGAGTATTTTAGGAAGAAGACTGCAAGCTGGGCAGTGTAGACAGTCTCATGAAAGCCAGACACTGACCTGCTGATTGCCCAGGGTGTGCAGCTCCAGGGAGGTCAGGACAAAAGAAAGGAGTCCGTAGACACACATGCAGGCAGTGCTGGTGGTGCACTGTAACGACAAGGGGGCGGGGGAGCTCTGAGAGGCAGCACTCTCCTCTAGGCTCGGCGTGATCCATCTCATTAATGCAGTCTCTCTAAACAAATGGGAAGAGAACCTGAGGCTTCACAATTTTCCTAACTTGGTCCCAAAATCAGGAAGACAAAGGAAGAAAGGAGAAAGCAGAAGCTATACACATTACAGTATTACAGAAGCTATACACATTACAGACAAGAACATCAAAAGGGAACCCTTTTCAAAATGATCAAAGTTTTCGCAGGGAGGAAAACCACCTCCAGCCTACAAAAAGGACAGAGTCTCTCTGTGCTGGTAGGAATGAAGCAGCTGCCTCAACTGTCACTGAGATGTATCAACCAGCGCCAACAAGTTGGCTAAGGTTTCATTCAGCATGTCAAAACAAGCTGATTAAACCATGCCACTCAAACTAAGCCCCAACACAAGACTCAAAAAGAATTTCTAATTCATCCCGTTACAGTTGAATGAATAAGCCCTCTCCAAAGATTTATCCAGTCACTATGACCAAAGTTGTAAGAGATACTTAGTGGCACAGCATAACACGATGGCAAAGGGTCAGAGAAGGTCCAAGAGGGACCCACCAATTTACTGTTCCTGTGGGCAAACACCATCCCTTCTAAGTATCAATTTCCTACCACGTAAAACAGGGTAATAATTCCCAATACACAGAAGTGTTGTGAGGATGAAACAAGATACCGCGCAGAAAATGCTGAGAACAATGTCTATCGCAATAAAGGCTCTATAAAGGTTACAAAATTATCATTGTTATCCCCATCACTGACAGTCATTATTACTACAATGATGATTCATCAACGAGCATCCACCCTGCTCTTTGCCCACTTGCATGCTCACGTCATTTCCCCCACTGGCCAGCGAGCGGAGCAGTCGGGTCAAGTACTGAAAGACGTTCAGTTGGATGGCTGTCCCCCCTATCTTCCGGACCACACTGCTCGTCTCTTCTGGATTCAGGGTGTGACGGAGGAGGGCCCATGCCAAAAGCACTGGGGCATGATGCGGAATGTCCCCAAAGGTCAACATCAAACGGTCCATATCCTAATGAAAAGAGGATACATCCATGTCACTTAACACAAAGGGTCAAGACTCTCACAGAGGATCTTTCACCATGCTTAGTAAGTCGTCCATCTGTCTACAGTGCCCCTCTCTCCCATTCTAACATTTCATTTCACTCTCCCCAAGCCCCCAGCCACTTCATTAATAAGAGCCCTCAATTACTCTTCCCTTTACCCACAATTCTCTCTTGATTTTAAGTTGTGTCAATTTAAGATGATAAAATATATGTTCAAATGGAAACTCCTAGAAAATGTCCCTGATCCTTCCAGACCTTTCTCAGATCTCTCATTTTCTATCTTTCTGTCCATCCTTTCTTTCTATTCTTTCCTATTCCTCTTTCACATGCTGCATAAACGCAGACACCCAAGGTTCTGTCCTTGGGCCCCTTTTGTCCTTCTATCATCTCCCTGAGGGACTCTACTCATTCTCACAGATTGAACTATCACCTCTGTGCAAATAATTAATAAATCTCAGATTTCTTCCAAATCCAATGAACTGCTTTTTAAAAGCCATGTATCTGTTTCACAGCTGGCCACGCGGGGACAGCAGCAGCACATAGGACCCTGACTCTTCACTGCGGCAGGTGCTCTCTTTAGTTGCAGCACGTGGGACCTTTAGCTGACTCAGGTGCAGTTCCCTGACCAGGGAGTGAAGCCGGGTCCCTTTGCCCTGGGTGCCTGGGAGACTTAGTCACTGGACCACCAGGGAAGTCCCTTAATTAACAGTGGAGAACCACAAACTCCACAATAAGGAAAATTTTATGTGGCAATATAGTTGAGTGAGTAAAAGCTTACTACTAACTACATAAACAGTCTGAAAAAATAAGAGGCTGTTTCAAGTTCACCTGACAAATAAGTCCATCCTGGGCAAACTGGTGCAGTTCTCTTCTGTCATCCAAAGCACACTTATGCAAGGATTCAATGTCCATGCCTTCCACCAGAATAAGGGCACTGAAGTAGCTGGAAAAAAAACAGTATCATGGTGTCATACATGCTACTCTGAACCTCAATGGAGACTAAGATAAAATGTAAGACACTTCAGCGTCAAAAACACTGAGTTATTTTACCTTCTTTTTTCATATTCAAGACTTCTAAACTCAGTAGGTATTTTACACTTCCAGCACATCTCAATCTGACCAGACATATTTTACTTTTTGGCTATACCACATGGTTTGCAGAATTTTAGTTGGCCAGCCAGGGATTGCACCCGAGTCCTCAGCAGTTTGAGTGCGGAATCCTAACCTCTGGACCACCAGGGAATTTCCGTGACCAGCCTTATTTTATATTATTTTAGTTTTAACTTTTATCTTTAAATTTTATTTATTTTTGGCCGCATTGTGCAGCACACAGGATCTTAGTTCCCTGACCAGGGATCAAACCTGTGCCCCGCTGCAGTGGAAGCATAGAGTCCTAACCACTGCTCCACCAGGGAGGTCTACCAGCCATATTTTAAATGCCTGATAGTCTCATGTGGCTTCTGCCCACCAAAGCACAGATCCGGTACGAAATGTTTCTACAGCCAACAATTATATCTAGCCCAGATCAATTCACTGGTCAAATGTGTATCTTTGTTATAGAGGGAATAGGCTCAAAATGTGGATTTATCCATTTCCATAAAATTTAAAACTCTATATACACTATGACCTCAAAGAGGGCAGGGAACACACCTGTCCTATTTATCACTGTTTTCTTAGCACTTGCACAGTGCTTGGTCTATAAGTTGCTCAATGGATTTTTCACAGAACGAAATGATGAACCCTTAGATGAAAAACAGTAAGTAATAGACTGGAATGCGATACTTGTTTTGAGAAAAGATATCCCTCTCAATCCAAGTATTTATTCCCTGAATGACCTGGAAAGTGGTAGTACACTCATCTATTTCCCCAGCCATTAAGTGAAAAATGTATCTAGCCCCTCCCCTCACCCACTCACAAGACCACTCTAATGTCAATGTTCTAAATACTGAATAAGTTCTAAGACTTCAATTCATTCACACTTACCCAATCCGATCCACAAAAGGATCCATGGTCTCATCTACCAGGTGCCTGTTAGTCTGCCTACTACCAAATCCTTGCTCTTTAAACATCTTGGTTAACACCAATAGGTCACTAGGTGCCATCTCAAAGTATGCATAATACAGGAAAATAATCTCTAGCAGCATGGACTGCTCCCGAAGGCACTGAACAAACCAGCGAGACACCTGGCGCTCAGTCTGCAAAACCAATGAAGAAAAGTGAGTGGGAGAGAGATGAAGTCAGATTTTAAACACATTTGAATCCTTAAAGTTATTATTAGGTAATACATGTATAAAAATAAGATTAAAAAAAAGTCTTCTCCCTACAATTTCGGTTGCCCAGGTATCCAAATCTATCCCCAGAGGCAACCACTGTTGGAGGTATTTGTCTTTCCTTCCGGCAATATGCCATACACTTTCATTCATTCAGACTAGTGGCTGCTGGGGGCCAGGTGTCACAGACTAACTGCAAACTTCCTAGGTAGACAGAAATGTTCTGTATATTGATCACGAAGGTGGTTATGGCATATAACCATATACAACTGCCAAAACTCAAAATGAGTGAATTTTACTGGATGCAAATTATACCTGAATAAAGCTGGGAGATGCCATAGATAACTCACTTCAAAATGTAACTGTGGATGCATTTATGAAATAAACTCCAAGTGAAACTACTAGGTCAAGCAATACGTGCTTTTCAATTTTTAGATATTATCATAGTGTTTTCCACTGAAAAATACACAAATTCAAACAGTAAAATGTAAGTGCCCATTATCCCAACCATTGGATGTGAGTGTTTTATATGTTCATATCATTTGCCTGTTTTTTCTTCAGTTTTGCTTACTGATTTATAGGCATTCTTTCTATTTTAAGAACCCTTTGTGCTATGAGTTTGTCTTTTGACTTTACTCATAGCACTATTTTTGGCGTTTTGCCTTGTAAAAGTTTTTGATTTGATGTTGCTGAGCTTATCTTTTAATAGCTTTTGAGTTTTACTTTTAAAAGTCTTCTCCACTCCCCATAAAAACAAAATCACCTCCCATGTTTCTTCTAGTACTTCTATGGTTGAATTTTTAAATTTTAAATCATTGATCCCTCTCTGGTTTTCCTCTGGTAGAAAGAATGAGAGAAAGAGAAATAATAGATTTTTCTCCAGATGGTTACCCAGTAGTTCCAACACTATTGACCTGAATAACTTATTAATTAATTCAAAATGTCACCTTTACCATACACTAATTTCCTATCAGCATTTGGTCCATACTAGACATTTTACTTACTATGTGCTAGTCTTCAGTCTATTTACTCATGTACCAATGCCATCTTTAAATTATTTTAGTCTTATTTATAATAAAATTAATCTTCCTTTCTCAAAAATTTCCTGGTTACTGTTACTTATTGTATTTTTCAAATAAATTCTAGAACCATATGTCTAGTTCCAAAATAAAAGGCAAAACAAATACCTGTTAGTATTTTTCCTAGAATCACACTAAATTTATAGGTTAAAATAAGGTCTGACACTCAGTGCTGAGTTTTCATTTTCAAGAGTGTGCCGTGTCTTTCCATTTGGTTATGATATTCCTTTTAGCATTTTAAAGTTCTATTCGCTTAAATTCTGGATTGTCATAAGCTTATTCCTGAGAAATTTATGCTTTTGTTCTGTAAGTGAGCCCTTTTCTTCAATTAAATATTTTAAATAATTACTGTCTATATTTTGGCTGAATTGTTTTAATAAACATGTACTGTTTTCAAAACATAAAAGATTATATTCTTATTTATAAATCTATAAATGCAGATTGGTTTAAGATTTAGGATAAAGCAATTAGACTTAATGTCATACACTTAATAGATGAGGATAATGAAGATGAAATCTTGGGTTGAGAGTTTCATTAACCATTAAGAGAATATTTCAGGTAAGAAAAAAAAAGTTAATTGGATTGACAAAGTCAAGAGAAAAGTCCAAATTAAGTACCATAGTTAATGCTGTGATTCATATGACATCTTCAAACTTTTCTAAAGAGTGATAATCTATAAATGTTTTAAGTTAGTAAGTAAATAAATAATTTAACCTAGAGCTGTATAAGCAAAGATACACAATTCTCCAGAGTTACAGGAGGGCCCAATAACCACATACCATGAGGTTTCCATGTGTCTCCCACGTTGGTGCTTCAGTTTTATAAAGCTCTTCAAACTGCTGTCTATATTTTGTAACTAGCTCCTTTTCCAATTTATCCACACAGTCGGCATATTCAACCTTAAAAAATTTCGAAACAGGGTAACTTGCATCTTTTGTAAAAGGTAAATATTCAAATGAACAGAAATATGAATAAATTATTAAAAAGGACTAAATTTTACAGGGTAAAGAGAACCAAGAGGACTAAATGGGCTTACCCTATAGGGGTGTCTTTCATCTTGGAAATAAGTGAGAAGGTGTAAGACGCAACGAAGAATACAAGTTCTTTCTTCATAGTAATAATCTGCAATCTGGGAAGAACCCAAAGATTCAAAATCAGTTACTTACCTCTGCATAGACAATATTCAATTTTAAATTTACTGACAAAGAAATCACTTAAAAATGTGAAAGGAGAAGTTCCTAAAAAACTGCATATATAATTCCTTGAACTATATAAGAAATAACAGAAATGCAAACACAGTGTTAAGCCAAAAAAGCAAAAGATCTCCTTGAACTAGGATACAAGTAAAGTCATACAAGATAAAAGGAATTATTTAATAATAAAAATAAGTTTTCTAGCATGGTTTCTTAGTTCAGCATTCAAGTAACAAATAATGCTATAAACTGACAGGCCAAATACATGAAAGCATACATAAAAATATCACTAGTGTATGTCCTAACTGCTTGCAACTGATGTACTCAGTTCTCATTAAACAGGAAACTACTTCAGAATTCATGGTCAAATTCCATGTTAA